>NC_136412.1:132096018-134496018 GCF_051521515.1 Lactuca serriola | reverse complement strand
ATCTTTGTTTATTTAATATTTAACTTTTTTTTTAATAAAATGTTTCGAAAAATAAAAATAATCTATTTTTTATTATTTTTAATTTTTTGACACCCAAAAATGTACGATTAGGAACACATCTGTTTGTGTCAAAATTCTTGATCTATGTATAATATTTTATATATTCTAATATCATTTATGTATAATCTTATTCTTAAAAATATATCATATATGTAATATTCTACATATTTTAAAACATAATATATTTTCATGACTAATATTCTACACACAGAGTTTTCGATATATATATATATATATATATATATATATATATATATATATATATATATATATATATATATATATATCAAATAAGGCATTGATTTTTTTAAATAGTTTTATTTTATTTATAAATTTTTTTTGGTAGAAATAAAAAGTTTAGAAAACTATGTTTTTTTTTTCATTTTTTCATTTATTTCATATTATTTTTAAATATATTGAAACGTGAAAATGTATGGTCAGAACAAGTCTTTTTGTCTATCAAAATTCTTATGGTATTGTGTATATATATATATATATATATATATATATATGTGTGTGTGTGTCAAAATTGTTAGGATTATATAGGTGGATATTATGCAAACCTGGGAAAGCCAATGGACACCGTAAGTCGAACGAACAAGGTGCAAACTTTTGTTTGGAAATAGTCTACCATAGAAAGAACCAGGGGTAGCTGAAACAAAACAATGGCCAAAGTGTTCTCCATTCTCTTTCTTAAGGTCCGAATAAAATTTTGGTAACATTTTGAAAAGGGTATTGAAATCGTTTTCGAAAAGGTCATTTAAGTACAATTCAAATTGAGGTGTTCTACGATTTTTTTCTTCACATAAGCCATGAATTATATTGATAACATAAGATGCAACAAGTAGTGAATTTGTGCTTGAGGAGCATCCTAGATCTGCAATTTTGAAACAATGTATGAAGATGATGTCACGATTAGCCATTTCCTTGATTGTATTATTTAAAATTGGCAGAGCTTTCCGCATTGCACTTTCCTAGAAAAAAATATATCAACATAGCATCACACACTCATGTATAAGACTATGATTGGAAAAGTAGATAAAAAAATAAATATTAACTGAAAAACTAAATGATACCTAAAAACTATAAACTAAATGATACCTAAAAATCCACTTTTAGCTAGATGATAAGCTAACTAATAAAAAAATAACGCCACCATAGAAATAGCTAATAAAGCTTAAAGAAAATATAGAACTAAAAAAAATATTGTGATTCAATATTATAAAACAAATATATAATATATTTTATTATATTACTGTAAGTATTAACTAATAATTCTCGGAATATTTATATTGAGTTTATGTAAAATTACTTGTACCTGATATTATTCGCAATATTATCGCATCTCATATTATATTCATATTATTTATGTTTAAATAAAATTTCTTAAATCTTCAAATTGATAAAAAAAAATTAATTATTTGGCCTTCATGAGTATATATAGATTTAATCATACTGAAAGTCCAAAAATATATGTTTACATGATTTTTTTGCTTTCAACATGTTATCTTACAAGTTTGAGAAAAATAAAAAATGAAAAAATCCAAGCAAAGAAGCACAAAAAATACAAAAATAAAAAATTGAAGATCTTTATATAGAAAGATATTCACGTAAACAAGCACAAATTAAACTACAAATCTTGGTGACGGTCTTTTTTTTCAGCAGTGTATATATGCATTTTATTTTAAAGGGAAAAATTAAAAGAATTTCCAAAAATCGTTGAAATGTAAGCGTTTTTTGGCTTTACAACACACCCTAAAAAAACTAATAAAATTAGTCAAATATAACCGGAATATTTAACTATTGTATCTCCATATTAATACATGTGCGTATATATGATCAGGGAGAGAAGTAGATTTAAAACAACCAATTTTTTAATATGTGCAACTAATCTTGACAGAAAGAGAGAGAGATATACTGCAACAGTCGAGTTGCTGGCATAGCTTGATTCCCCATTGCCATTGTTCATGTGTAGGATGCTTTTTGCTTCCATGGCTATCTTTTATTGCCTTCGTTTTGCAGATATGCCTCTACTTCGTTTGATCGTTTTAAATAGGCCTCTCCCAAAAGGGAATAAGATATCTTGAGCATTTTAACACGTTTTTCACTGTTTACAACAGTCTCACGTTATTCTAGAAAGACATGGAATATGCTGACGTCAATTAAAAGCCGTTCTAGTCTTAGTTCCCTAAAGTAAATGACTATTCCCATTGTCATCAGCCATTTTACCCTGTTAGATTGTTAGATAATAAGATAGGGCATGTTGCATTTCGTTGTTGTTGAGGTGGAGTATCCTCAACGCCGTTAAGAAGCATCAACACCCGCCCCCTCTTCTTGTTGTATCTAGTTTTGTTGCTTTTTGTTGTGGTCATGACTAGATGCAACGTGATTTTCTATTGGTTGCCCAAAATTCTCTCTCTCTCTATCTCTCTTCTCTTAACATGGTGTTATAAGAGCACCACCCCTTCTTCTTTTTGCTTCTTGTTACAACACCACTTCAAATTGTCCATACCATATGCTCTTAGTTTAATCGTGTAGCTTTACAACATTATTGTGTACTGAGATGCTCAAATTAATCTGTAACGAATTAATTAAGTAGCCAGTAACATTCAGTTTGCAAACTCTAGGCACGAATATCCCTTGACAGTTGACATTCCGTTTTTTATTATTTTTACCGTCCATATTATTAGTTTATGTTTTATTTTTTATTTGTCTTAAAATAATGGTATAATTTTAAAAATAATTATCATTTTTACTAAAATATCCTTCATTATTGGTTAATTACCATGAAATTAAATGTAATTATGATCGAATTAAATGCAACAAAAAAAATACAATTATCATTTTATTTAATAAAGTTTGACCATAATTAATATTTTTTAATATATATGTTTTTTTTTGTCATTGAACAATAATTTTAAGACATTATCAATAATAATAGAATCATCTCATGATCAGCAGAAACAAGAAGTTAGCTTTTCTGTGACGACAAATGGTGGCTCAAAAATTTCACCCACGTAAATTTGGCTCGTAGTATAACAAGCAGCGCCACATCATGCCGACGCTAAATGACAAATTTGTGGTCCAATAACGCATAGTACCTTGAAGGACAACCCACAGGCCTAGATATTTTGTGCAGAATATAATAGAAAATCATATTTAAATTCATTATTTTAGCAATATTTTTTAGAATAAATTATACAAAAAAATATTAAGTTAAATTAAAGTTTTAATTTGATATTGTATTTTTTTTCTCAAATTTAAAACTATATTTTCCAATTTTTTATAATTCTAACCATTTAACCGGTCAATCCAATTATCTGCTGATGTGACATGATGACGTGACATGATGACGTGACATGTTGACATTTTAAAATTAATTTTTTTTCTCAAAAGACATTAAGTTTTTAATTTTTTTCAATTTTGACATTAAGCTTAATTCTTTTATTTCAATTTTGATACTCTGTTTTTTTTTTCCAAATCGAAATCATTTTTTCCGATTTTGTTGAATGTCGTCATTTCCATTTGAAACCTATAAATATATTTTTTTATTACAAAATAAACCGTATAAAGACATTTTTTTCGCTTAAAAACCACATTTTTATATAAAAAAAGTCTTTTTTTAATACATTCAAAGCTTAATGTTATGCATAAATATGCATTACGTATATCATAAAAAACAAACTAACCATAAACTTCGAAAAACATGTAAAAGTTTTATAAGTTGCAAACCTGGGCCATGATCAGATACACATCTCCAAACATCCAAAATCATTTTAAAGTTGCGTATTTAATATAAAATATGGTTTTTATATAACTAATATGAATTTATACATAAACTTATGGGTTGAATGTACAAAAATAAATAAATAAACCCTTGTATTTATACAAAAATATGGTATCTAAATGAAAATATATATATATATATATATATATATATATATATATATATATATATATATATATATATATATTTATACAGTTTGAAATGTATTAAGAAAAATATTTATAAGATTTCAAATGAAAAATTGTCAACACTGAACAAAATTAGAAAAAAATGATTTTCGATTTGAAATAGAAAAACATAATGTCAAAACTGAAAGAAAAAATTAAACTTAACGTCAAAATTGGGAAAAAAAAAGTGAAACCTTAATGTCTTTTATGGGAAAAAAATTCAATTTTAACACATCAAGATGTCAAGTAAGCAAAATTGACACGTCATCATGTCACATCAGCAGGTAATCGGGTTAACCGGTCAAGTGGTTAGAATTGTAAAAATTTGAAAACAGATTGTCAAATTTGAGACAAAAAAAAACGTAGTGTCAAATTAGAATTTTTGTAAACTTAGTGTTTTTTGTACTATTTACCCTAATTTATAACATAATTTGATAGTTAATGTCAATTAAATCCGATAAAAAAAAAGAAACCGATTTTGTAACAAACAAAAAAACGTGTCCCAAAAGGACGATACTGTCAACTAATTTTCACAAAAAAATAAAATTATTGAAAAATATGCATAAATATTGGTTAATTAATTAAAGAGATATATACATTAAAATCTTAATATTTCAACAATTTGGTAAGAAAGTCATAAATTTTATTTTATTTTACAGTAAAATTGTAACACCCGCAGATTCAGGCTAGTCAATTTAGAGACAATGAACATTAATAATAACTTTTTGATAGAGGATTATTTAGAGTAAATAATTTTAACCAAGTTATAACATATGTCTCAAGGGTTCCGTACATATAAAGAACGGCGAAATCAGAGTTATAATGAAGAAGTTATGACCTGTCAAAGATTTGCGATAAAATAAGCACGACGTTGTGTGACGTAAAAAGTGAGTCTACGATAAAGTGCTTTTTAGCCTTAGCGATCTAAACAAAATACGTAATATACGTTAAACCGAGAGTGTGCATAAAAAGAACGTCAAAATCTGACTTTGTATGACGAAGTTATGAATTTTCTAAGATTTGACATAACAGTGTGCAGCCCGGAGTTCGAATTTTAGATCGATCTCTTTTTAGCCGACAAAACCTAATAAAGAATTGAAGATCTCATTAATAGGAGTGCAACGATAAAAATCCAATCGAAAACGGAGTCCGTATGTAGAAGTTATGAGTTTCACACGGCCGTTAAACAATGTAATCTTCTCATACTGTTAAATTTAAAATCGGTCGAGAATTAGCCAATGGAGTCAGAAGGTGAGTTGTAGATCTTGTCAATACCTACGCATAGATATAAAAAATGTCAAAAACAGAACTCATATGCGAACGTTACGAGGTTTAGAAGTCGGAAGGGTGCTGCAGCGAAGTGGGTGACGTGGCGCAATCTGAGCAATTGCTTTCTCCGCACCAGATTAAGAAACGTAGCACCAACTCAACGAGTTGACCATAAACTCGACGAGTTTGGGGGCCAGAAACTCGACGATTTGGGCCAGAACTCGTCAAGTTCATCACTTTTTTTAGCCTATAAATACCACCCTAGAGTTCAATTTTTACACCATTAGCTATATCTTTCTCTATCTACCCACTCTCCAAACCTCCCAAAACACCCCCAAAAGCCTATGAAACTTCCCTATCACTTGAGAAAGCCCCGGAGTTCCTGGAGCTTCCGATAAAAATAGTTTTTCGATTCAGAAACTTTGCCCCCGCAGAACCCAGTTTTCAAGCAAACCATCCGGTTTCGTCGAAGCGAAGCGTTGTCCAAGTTAGCATCTCCACCATATCAAGTGAGTGCAGAGTTACTTTCATCTTACACATAGATATGAAGTGTTTAATATAATATACATGATATGTGTGCATATTATCTGTATATCTTGAGATCTATTTGTAACATACACTTTCAGTTATCGTGTTTTGTTTAAAAATGAATATTAATAAATATTATATGGTTTTGAGCGTTGAGTTCTAACAAGATAGTTTTATGAAATTTGAACAAAAACTATGTTTAGAATTATTCGAGAAGTATTGGAAGTCTTATGAGATTCCAATCAAAAGTCAAATTTTAAAATTAACGAAAATGCAAAAATTTTAATTTAGAAAATAAGTAAAAATAATGTTATTGAAAGTTGTAGATTATCTCGTTAGAAACATTTATGCGAAAACCTCATCGATATACGAGTTATAACGTAGAAGTTATGACTTATTGATGTTTCGCGATAGAACCGTCACGACGCCATATGACGTAGAAAGTGAGTTTACGATAAACTACTTTATAGCCTTAGTGATCTAAATGAAAGACGTAGTATTCGTTAAACCGAGAATTTTCATAAAAAGAACATCCAAAGCTGACTTCGTATGATGAAGTTATGATTTTTCTAAGATTCGGCATAACAGTACACAACCTACAACTCAAATAAAGATCGAGTGATTTTTAGCCGACACAAACTAAACGAGAATCGAAGATCTCGTTAATAGTAGTACAACGGTAAAAAGACAAATGAAAACATACGTCGGATGAAGAAGTTCTGAATTTTTAACGGACTTTTCCTGTCCCGGCCTGTTGAAAATATAATATCAAAAATGAAGTCAAAATTAGCTGACGGAGTCTAAACGAAAGTTATAGAGCATAATTTCACTTACACGTTGTCACACCTCGAAACGCAGGGCGGAAACGTTCCGGGGCGGAGGTGACTTCATGTTATGTATCACAACCAATGTACATAGTAAGCGAAGTAAACAAACATTACATTACATATTAGAATTTACATTTGTTTGAAAGTAAAAAAATTACAAGTATTATACATATGTATATATGTTCAAAATTAAAGACGTGTCTTCTACGTACTCCGTCTTCGCCAAAAGGATTGCTGAGGGTACCTGTCTAATGCGGACCTGAGAATACAAGCAGTTTGAAAATCAGCATAAAGCTGGTGAGTTCATAAGCGGTTTTGTTTTCTGAAAATGTACAAATTTCCTTTTGGTTTTTGAAAAAGTTACAAATCCAAGAAAAATCCCATATTTTCTTATATGTAAAGTTTGGTTATCTGTTTTGTTACACAAATCTGGTTATGAACAACTGTTATCCCAGGAAAATCCCATATTTTCCTAAAAGTTGGTTACCGAACTGAAATGTAATGTAAAAGATGTAATCTGAAAACCTAGTTATCCTTGTGAAGTGTATTAGTTTTATCATGTATATAAAACTAATAAGTATAAAGTAAATGTAACACCCAAAGTTTTGAAGGTCAAGAAAGGAAGGAAAACCTTAATGTTAAGGGGCGACTCAGCGAGTCCAAGGAGGAACTCGGCGAGTCAGAGCGAGATCCGGGTCGAGGAGTAAGTGACTGACTCGGCGAGTCGGCCAAGGTGACTCGGCGAGTCTGGTCTGTGCGTGGAAAACCCTAAATTCGGGACTTGGAGCCTATATAAACGTCTTAATCTTCTTCCTAGGGTTCCTTACTGCCTCTTAAGCCCTGGATATCAAACCCTAGCCGCCATATCCTCTATTTGAGCCATTGATTGCCTTTAAGAGTGCATTAAGCTTGGAGAAAGAAGAAGAATCTTGAGAGTGCAAGAAGGGGGCTGTAGATCCGGGATTGGGAAGACATTCTGAGCTTTTGGAGGTATAAACTAGTTCCTGGACCCTTTTTGCATCTAGATTTATGTGTGGTTGTTGGGGCTCTTTAGCCATAATAATATTATTTTGAGTTAGGAGCCAGATCTGGAGTTACTACTTCAGATCCAAGTGTGTTATGGACTGGAGAAGCATAAAGTATCAGCCCTTGAGTCGATTTTGAAGCCCCTTGGCCTTAAACCCTAGTTTATGGTGCTTTTGTTTGATAAGGTGTCTAAGTCCATAACTTATTTGGTATATACTTGACCCGACCCGGCATGGTCCATTTGGGTTGCATTTCACCCGAACAATTTATGGATAATTTTATGAGAGTTATACACATATGTTTGTTAATATATTATAAGTTATAATATATTAATATGAGGTTATGTTATTTAATTAGTCTTAGTCTTAAATTAATTATGAATTAATTTAGAGATTAAAAGGAAAGACTAATTAGATTATGGGCTATTGGTTTTATATGGTGTGGGCTAACACTCATTTGTTAATGGGCAAGGCTTGGAGGGAAGTCCATGGATGATCCATGGAGCTTTTAACCCATGGGTCCTTGAAAAAGGAAAGGTCATGGGTTATTAGGGTTTCACCCTAACCATGTACACTATATAAGCATGCTTATGGTGCATGAAATGGCAACTAGTGAACTAGTGTGTGTGCTTGTGTGTGACCGAAAATTAGTGTGTGTCTACACTCTCTCAAGTTTTCCAAGTGTTTGTAGTGATTTGTGATTCCATTTGAGGTATTCACACTATTGGTGCTTGGCCCTCAAACTCCTTAAGAATCAAACTCATCAAAGAAAGGTATGTAATCTCTTTTAACTCTTTTATGTTGAAATGTTCCCCATGCCATGTTAGATAGGTTATGAACCTTGGAAAATTATTATTTTGCATGTATTTAGAAAAACATCGATCCAAGGTTTATTAGGGTTGCATGCACACTTAGGAAGTGTTAGATTGCTCAAAACCCAACAGTGGTATCAGAGACTAGGCTTGCTTGTTTGATACTTGATGCAAAATAGTTGAAAAAGTCGAAAAACTTGTTGTCTGCCTGATGAACTCGCCGAGTCCATGGGAGGACTCGCCGAGTTCATGTGTATCTTCAACCTACTCGCCGAGTAGGTTCATGCACTCGACGAGTAGGATCCACAGAGTGCAAATTTTCGACTTTTGCTGCTGGAAATGGACTAGAAACATTACCCTAAACTGTTTTGGTGTTTTAAAACTTGTTTTAGTTGGTGTAATGGTTGTTCTAATCCATTTACAATAGCATATATCAAAATTCCATGATTTTTATGTGTTCATATAATTCTTGAAATTTTGATGATCATGTTCATGTTCTTATGAATTTAGAAGATGATAGGAATTATTTACTGAATTGTTTAGAATTAATTCTTGATCATTTATGTGTTTTAATGGAGTCCATAATTTGTCCTCAAGTTATGGATATCCAAAGGTCACTTTCTTTAACACACACATTTAAACACATAAGTTACATGAAAATGAAGAGTCTTCATTTTTATGAACCTTTAATTCATAAGTTATGAAATGAAAAGTTTTGGATAGTTACAAAACTTGCCCTCAAGTTTTGGAATTTGTAAAGTTTCACACACTTTAATTAACTTTAATTCCAACCCTTATAATTTTAATAGTTAAAATTCAACCCTTATACTATTTATAACATTAATGGTTAATTATTATATATATATGTATAAGAATAAGTCGTTCTACCGTTAGTAGGCCTCATTCACGAAGCCTGTCTATAAGGTGGGTATAAGGTTGTTGCCTATAAAATGGCGACTTAATGGGTGTCCACTCTCACCCACCGCTTGCTTGACTGGTGGAGGGTCGTTAGCCGAACGGGTAGGACAATGACTTTAAATCCTCATTAAAAGTATAATGATTATTATAAAGTAACTAAACCTTTTAATTCCCAATCTTAGTTATTTTAGGAAAAATGTGAAGATGGTGCTAGTCCATGGAATTCACACTTTGTACCTTACCAAGTCGTTGGTGGAGCATGTGTGGTTAACCGACACACTAACTTGGACTAGTAAGGATCACGAAGGGTGACTTAATGTTTGTCATGGATCAATGGAGCGTGTGTGGTTAACCAGCACATTGGTTAGGTGATAATATTAAGGGTACCAAGTGAATTAGCATGGTTATTCACACCTTGTTTTGTGATCCTCGGCATCCCAGTCACAAAACTTGAAGGGCACAATCGAGATTGAAACATGCCATTGAAAAGTTCAATGAATCTCAAAAGAATCTAGGAATTTCAAATCCAATTAAAACCTAATAATTCATTTTGTTTATCATGGTGGAAATTTGTGAATCGTCATTCACCTACCTTTCAAATATATTATTACTTAGATTACAACATCCCTCTTCTAAGTATAATATATTGTGATTGGGTCCTAGCCTTAATATTACATTTGGGTGTCTTATTAAGGATTCTATATATCTAATCTAACCTTGCTTTCTTCCTTCAGATGTCTTCCAACACTAATGCTACAGGCTCTAACCCAACTGGTTCTTTCTCTCTCATGAATCTTTGTGGGAGGGTCATCTTTGATGGTTCCAACTTCATGGATTGGATTAGGAACATCAGGATGGTTACTCGTTATGAGGACAAGGAATATGTTCTCGATAAGGAGTTAAAAGAGCTTGATGAGTCTACTGCTACTCCTGAGGAGATCGCTGAATTCAGGACACATGAGAGAGATGCTACTAAGGTGGCATGTATCATGATGGCCACGATGACAGCCGAGCTCCAAAAGTCATATGAAGATTTCTACCCTTTTGAGATGCACCAAGACCTGATGGAAAGGTACCATCAGAGTGCTCGTCAGGAGCGGTATGAAATAATCTCCTCCATGATAACTACCCGCATGAAGGACGGTGATTCCGTCATGGCTCACATGCAGAAGATGCAAAGGTATGTGGACCGTATGCTGAAGCTGAATGTGAACATCCCTGAGGAGTTGGCAATTGGCATCATTTTGCACTCCTTACCTTCTTGTTATGACCAATTTTGTATGACATATCATATGAACAAGGAGGAAGTTACCCTCAGCAAGCTTCAAGGACTCTTGAAGACCGCGGAAACCGGTCTTAAGGGCAAGGCGGTTGTTACCTCTACTATTCCTACTCCAACATCTACCCCTGTTTTGGCTATCGGGCAAGGCAAAGGGAAAAAGAGGAAGCACCCTTCGAAGGGTACCAAGGGAAAGTCTCTTGAAGGCTCCTCATCGAAGACCAAGAGCGGTTTTGTCACTCCTTCTGCCATTCCCAAGGATGTTGAATGCTTTTATTGCCATGAAAAGGCACACTGGAAGCGAAACTGCCCTAAGTACTTGCAGGATCTAAAGGATGGGAAAGTGAAACCCACCCATGCAGGTATTTACACTATATTGTCTAATTACTCATCATATTCTAACTCTTGGGTGCTTGATACAGGATGTGGTATTCACATATGTTCTGATATGCAGGGCCTAAGAAGAAGTGAGGATGTGGAGCACGGGAAGATAAACTTGATCATGGGGAATAGGAAGGCTTCACCTGTTTCCAAGATTGGAGTTTATACTTTGTTGCTTAATAATGGGTTAAAATTAGATTTGAATAAATGTGTGTACTCGTCTGAAATGGCGAGGAATATTATTTCTTTTCATGCTTTGTACAAACAAGGTTTTACCTTTTCGTTTGATAATGAATGTGGTGGTATTAATGCTTTCTTTAAAAATGTGTTTTATTTTAAAGCGTTACCTTGTGATGGTGTGTATGAAACTGTGTCGATTGTAGACAACTTAGGAAATAATGTGTTGTATATTGATTCTTCTACTAGCCTAGATAAAGCATCATTGTGGCATTGTCGTCTTGGACATGTAAACAAGAAACGCATAGGCCAACTCCAAAAGAGTGGAGTTCGGGAATCATTCGACCTTAAATCGGATGATAGTTGTGAGTCTTGTCTACTTGGAAAGATGACAAAATCACCCTTCACTGGAACTTGTGAAAGGGGTGAGGGTTTGTTGGACCTAATACATACTGATGTATGTGGGCCATTCAAAACCGCCACAAGGGATGCTAATCGGTATTATGTGACTTTTATTGATGATTTTAGTAGATATGGGTATGTCTACTTAATCAAACATAAGTCAGAAACCTTTGAAAGGTTTAAGGAATTCAAACAGGAAGTAGAAAATCAATTGGGCAAGAACATTAAGATGCTTCGATCCGATCGAGGTGGTGAGTATCTTAGTACCGAGTTCCTTGACTATCTTAAGGAGTGTGGGATTGTCTCACAATTGACTCCTCCCAGGACACCACAGCTGAATGGTGTAGCTGAGAGGCGTAATCGAACCCTGTTGGACATGATTCGCTCTATGATGAGTCGAGTTTCGCTACCAATCTCTTTTTGGGGGTATGCCTTAGAGACTGCCACCCATATCCTTAATCTAGTCCCTACAAAGAAGGTTACCAAAACACCTCATGAGATGTGGACTGGGAAGGTTCCCAATTTGAACCACATCAAGATTTGGGGCTGCGAGGCTTTCGTGAGGCGTGAGACTCATGATAAGCTTGAACCCCGAAGTGAAAGGTGTATTTTCATCGGCTACCCACAGAAATCCTTCGGTTACCTCTTCTACAGACCCAGTGAGAATGTGGTCTTTGTAGCAAGAAGAGGGGTCTTTCGTGAGAGAGAATTTATAAGCCAAGGAGACAGTGGGAGGCAAATTGATCTTGAAGAAATTCAAGAAGAAATTGGTGAAGGAACCTCAGACACTAGCAATCAACCTGAGGAGGAAACTCCTGTTGAGCAAGCTGATATGTCTGTACCTCCGAGGCGTTCCACACGGGTTAAGAACACACCTTCGTTTTATTATGGCTTTTATATTACTACGGAAGGTGATACGTTTATCAGCGATAGTACGCTGGTAAATTTGGATGAACCTAGCAGTGTTAAGGAAGCCATGGCAGGCCCGGAGTCTGCTAAAGGGAAGGAGGCTATGGACAGCGAGATACAGTCCATGTATGACAATCAAGTTTGGAACTTGGTTGACAATGTACCAGGCCGTAAAACATTCGGGTGCAAATGGATCTTCAAGAAGAAGACCGACATGGAAGGAAAAGTGCATACTTATAAGGCTCGACTGGTTGCGAAGGGTTTTACTCAGACTCAGGGTATTGATTATGATGAAACCTTCTCGCCGGTAGCAAAGATTAAGTCTATTAGGGTTATGCTAGCCATTGCAGCGTTTCATGATTATGAAATATGGCAAATGGATGTCAAAACCGCTTTCCTTAATGGAAAGTTGGCTGAGGATGTGTACATGAATCAGCCAGAGGGTTTTGTCAGTGCAGAGTACCCTAATAAAGTATGCAAGCTTGAGAAATCCATTTATGGATTAAAACAAGCATCTCGAAGCTGGAATCTTTGTTTTGATGAGAAGGTAAAAGAGTTTGGCTTCTCGAGAAGTGAAGATGAGTCTTGCGTGTATGTCAGAGCTAGTGGGAGTATAGTTAGCTTCTTGGTACTGTATGTGGATGACATACTACTTATAGGAAATGACATCCCAACCTTGCAGGAGGTTAAGTCCTGGCTTGGGAAGTGCTTTGCTATGAAGGACCTAGGGGAGGCTACCTATATCCTAGGGATAAGGATATTAAGAGAAAGGAGTAAAAGACTAATTGGACTTAGTCAGAGTACCTACTTGGATAAGGTGTTGAAAAGGTTCAACATGTAGAATTCCAAGAAAGGAGATTTACCGATCCAAAGCAATGCCAAACTAAGTAAGACTCAGAGTCCGAGTACAGAGGCAGAGATAGCTGAGATGAGCCAACTACTGTATGCTTCCGCTGTTGGCTCGATCATGTATGCAATGACTTGTACCCGCCTTGATGTGGCATTTGCTTTGAGCATGGTCAGCAGGTATCAGGGGAACCCTGGCAAGGCTCATTGGACCGCGGTAAAGAACATTCTCAAGTATCTGCGGAGGACTAAGGATTGGATCCTTACCCTTGGTGGGAGTGATGGCTTGAGAGTATTAGGGTATAGTGATGCTGGTTTTCAGACTGATAGGGATAACTTCCACTCTCAGTCGGGCTGGGTCTTTACCTTAAATGGAGGGGCAATTTCTTGGAAGAGTTCCAAGCAGGAGACGGTGGCTGATTCGACTTGTGAATCAGAGTATATAGCAGCGAGTGAAGCAGCGAAGGAGGCGATATGGCTAAAGAACTTCATCGGAGACCTTGGAGTTGTACCAGCTATTAAGGAACCTATGGAGATTTTCTGTGACAACAATAGTGCGGTTGCCTTAGCCAAGGAACCAAGAGATCATGGCAGATCCCGACACATTGATAGAAAATATCACTTCATAAGACACAAGATTGAAGAAGGACTCCTCGTGACAAGGAGGATATCGTCGGATGAGAATCCTGTAGATCCCCTTACGAAGGGACTGACGAGGGTTAAGCATTTTCAGCATGCGAGGCGCATCGGTTTGAGGGACGATATTAGTTTTACAGATTAGATAGTTTTCCTGATACTTGTAAAATGTAATCGACGTTTGATGATGAATAAAATTTGTGATTTATTTATGAGTAAAGTGTTACTATCATTGTCAATTATTTACTATTGTTTCAGTTTTGCATGTTTTGACTTCCAGAATAATTAATTTATTCAAACCTCCACAATCGGTCATACGTCGGAAGTAGGTATGAATCAAGATTGTCATGAATTGGGTTTGTAGATGGCTAAAGGTGTTTAGACATGGCAATGGTTGCTGCAACATTCATGAGTACTCATAAGCTATGAGTATTGGTATAAACCTACGCTCACTTGTATCACTTCAAGGAATTTATCTCGAGTGATCGTGAGACGATAATATCATATAAGTCTTCAAACCTAGAGATATGAGTTGTTACCTATGAGTTGGTTGTGCATTGATTGCACGTAAACGCATCAGTAACTTGATGTTATAAAAACGTGCTTTTGTGTACAATTCAACAAGTAGTAGAACAAGCATATGAGTCGAAGTTTATCTGTTCCTTCTAGAAATAGAAGCGATATATGGGCCCCTCGATGATTTTGTGTTGACCCATGTACCGGGCCCGGTCAGAACTAAACTGATGTGTTCAGTAAAGTTCTTTCTCAAACAAATCGGAAATCGAGAAACAACTGCCAGACAATAAGCAAGACATAGTTCCATGTGTTTGTCCGGCTGATATCATGAGAACAGAGGATTAAATGATCACTTGTCTTAAAATGGCGCTTCATAGTTCAACAGAGTTTTCGAGAGCTACGATTGCTGGTTGGTTCCTGAAGTTATATAGGCAGATAGAGTTATTAGACTTATCCAAGTGGGAGTCTGTTGGATAAGGTGTCTATGTCCATAACTTATTTGGTATATACTTGACCCGACCCAGCATGGTCCATTTGGGTTGCATTTCACCCGAACAATTTATGGATACTTTTATGAGAGTTATACACATATGTTTATTAATATATTATAAGTTATAATATATTAATATGAGGTTATGTTATTTAATTAGTCTTAGTCTTAAATTAATTATGAATTAATTTAGAGATTACAAGGAAAGACTAATTAGATTATGGGCTATTGGTTTTATATGGTGTGGGCTAACACTCATTTGTTAATGGGCTAGGCTTGGAGGGAAGTCCATGGATGATCCATGGAGCTTTTAACCCATGGGTCCTTGAAAAAGGAAAGGTCATGGGTTATTAGGGTTTCACCCTAACCATGTACACTATATAAGCATGCTTATGGTGCATGAAATGGCAACTAGTGAACTAGTGTGTGTGCTTGTGTGTGGCCGAAAATTAGTGTGTGTATACACTCTCTCAAGTTTTCCAAGTGTTTGTAGTGATTTGTGATTCCATTTGAGGTATTCACACTATTGGTGCTTGGACCTCAAAATCCTTAAGAATCAAACTCATCAAAGAAAGGTATGTAATCTCTTTTAACTCTTTTATGTTGAAATGTTCCCCATGCCATGTTAGATAGGTTATGAACCTTGGAAAATTATTGTTTTGCATGTATTTAGACAAACATCGATCCAAGGTTTATTAGGGTTGCATGCACACTTAGGAAGTGTTAGATTGCTCAAAACCCAACAGTGGTATCAGAGACTAGGCTTGCTTGTTTGATACTTGATGCAAAATAGTTGAAAAAGTCGAAAAACTTGTTGTCTGCCTGATGAACTCGCCGAGTCCATGGGAGGACTTGCCGAGTTCATGTGTATCTTCAACCTACTCGCCGAGTAGGTTCATGCACTCGACGAGTAGGATCCACAGAGTGCAAATTTTCGACTTTTGCTGTTGGAAATGGACTAGAAACATTACCCTAAACTATTTTGGTGTTTTAAAACTTGTTTTAGTTGGTGTAATGGTTGTTCTAATCCATTTACAATAGCATATATCAAAATTCCAAGATTTTTATGTGTTCATATACTTCTTGAAATTTTGATGATCATGTTCATGTTCTTATGAATTTAGAAGATGATAGGAATTATTTACTGAATTGTTTAGAATTAATTCTTGATCATTTATGTGTTTTAATGGAGTCCATAATTTGTCCTCAAGTTATGGATATCCAAAGGTCACTTTCTTTAACACACACATTTAAACACATAAGTTACATGAAAATGAAGAGTCTTCATTTTTATGAACCTTTAATTCATAAGTTATGAAATGAAAAGTTTTGGATAGTTACAAAACTTGCCCTCAAGTTTTGGAATTTGTAAAGTTTCACACACTTTAATTAACTTTAATTCCAACCCTTATAATTTTAATAGTTAAAATTCAACCCTTATACTATTTATAACATTAATGGTTAATTATTATATATATATATATATATATATATATATATATATATATATATATATATGTATAAGAATAAGTCGTTCTACCGTTAGTAGGCCTCATTCACGAAGCCTGTCTATAAGGTGGGTATAAGGTTGTTGCCTATAAAATGGCGACTTAATGGGTGTCCACTCTCACCCACCGCTTGCTTGACTGGTGGAGGGTCGTTAGCCGAACGGGTAGGACAATGACTTTAAATCCTCATTAAAAGTATAATGATTATTATAAAGTAACTAAACCTTTTAATTCCCAATCTTAGTTATTTTAGGAAAAATGTGAACATGGTGCTAGTCCATGGAATTCACACTTTGTACCTTACCAAGTCGTTGGTGGAGCATGTGTGGTTAACCGGCACACTAACTTGGACTAGTAAGGATCACGAAGGGTGACTTAATGTTTGTCATGGATCAATGGAGCGTGTGTGGTTAACCAGCACATTGGTTAGGTGATAATATTAAGGGTACCAAGTGAATTAGCATGGTTATTCACACCTTGTTTTGTGATCCTCGGCATCCCAGTCACAAAACTTGAAGGGCACAATCGAGATTGAAACATGCCATTGAAAAGTTCAATGAATCTCAAAAGAATCTAGGAATTTCAAATCCAATTAAAACCTAATAATTCATTTTGTTTATCATGGTGGAAATTGGTGAATCGTCGTTCACCTACCTTTCAAATATATTATTACTTAGATTACAACATCCCTCTTCTAAGTATAATATATTGTGATTGGGTCCTAGCCTTAATATTACATTTGGGTGTCTTATTAAGGATTCTATATATCTAATCTAACCTTGCTTTCTTCCTTCAGATGTCTTCCAACACTAATGCTACAGGCTCTAACCCAACTGGTTCTTTCTCTCTCATGAATCTTTGTGGGAGGGTCATCTTTGATGGTTCCAACTTCATGGATTGGATTAGGAACATCAGGATGGTTACTCGTTATGAGGACAAGGAATATGTTCTCGATAAGGAGTTAAAAGAGCTTGTTGAGTCTACTGCTACTCCTGAGGAGATCGCTGAATTCAGGACACATGAGAGAGATGCTACTAAGGTGGCATGTATCATGATGGCCACGATGACAGCCGAGCTCCAAAAGTCATATGAAGATTTCTACCCTTTTGAGATGCACCAAGACCTGATGGAAAGGTACCATCAGAGTGCTCGTCAGGAGCGGTATGAAATAATCTCCTCCATGATAACTACCCGCATGAAGGACGGTGATTCCGTCATGGCTCACATGCAAAAGATGCAAAGGTATGTGGACCGTTTGCTGAAGCTGAATGTGAACATCCCTGAGGAGTTGGCAATTGACATCATTTTGCACTCCTTACCTTCTTGTTATGACCAATTTCGTATGACATATCATATGAACAAGGAGGAAGTTACCCTCAGCAAGCTTCAAGGACTCTTGAAGACCGCGGAAACCGGTCTTAAGGGCAAGGCGGTTGTTACCTCTACTACTCCTATGTTTGCTTTGTATGATGTGTCTTTGAAGGTCTGCAACTGGGAGCCTGTTGGGATTCTTCCTTCCAATTGATTGTATGAGACATTAAAGGAGGAAAGGAAAGGAAAATTTGTGAGCGTTGATGGGATGTCTATAGTTAATTTGTTCCATGACATGTCTAATGATTCTAGCTGAGTCAAATTCCCGATAGATGGTGGGATTAAGCCTGTGAAGTCATTATGTGATACAATGAACATATACAGAGCATTGAGTCTCCTAATTGTGTCAGGTATTTCACTAGAAAAATGGTTACTAGAGATGTCAATGGATGTGAAGATTGTCAAGATTTTCACCACCTCCAACTCAAGTCCTATAATTGTGACTGTCACAGTATCTTGATAGTAGATTGGATCAAGAGACAAGACCGTGAAACTTTGGTGTTTCTTACCTAATGCTTCCCCATCAGTGCTAGTCATCATAGCATCCCATTGCCAGAAACAATCTGCACGAACAATACCATTGAAGCTATTATGAGCTATGTCTACAATTAGCCTTTCAGAAAAAGGCTTAAATAATGCATGCAAATTTATTCTGACCTTGGGGAATTAGGATTCTGACCTTGTGAAGTGTTAGACTGCTAATGAGATGCATGAATGAAAAAATAGATAATATTCAAAATAAAACAGGCATAGGCATAGGTGTGTGTGTGTATATATATATATATATATATATATATATATATTACCAAACGAGTTTTTGAGAATTAACTCCATTCATGAGTAACAGCAGCCAGGTCCTTCAAAGTTGTTCCAACATACACAAGTGCAAAGGTAATCGGCTGATAACGACATAAGTATATAACTAAGTAAGCACATGGTTATATAAATTAAATATAAATGTTTGAGTGAAGTTGTTCCAACATACACAAGTGCAAAGGTAATCTACTCACACCAAGGAATGTTGAAAACTGAAATCCATCAAACATGAAATTTAAATGATTTTATGCCTATGAGATCAAATTCCGTCCATTTTGGCAAGGCAACCAAACACGCCAGCCATGGAAAAAATCTTAAATTCCAACACCAAGCAAACATGCCTAATGATTGCAATTCTTTTATAGATCTCATCCCTTGAGAAAACATATTGTGAATCATGCACCCTTGTAATAGGCTTTCAGTCGCTAATCGGGCATATTTAAGTGTTATACCTTGGGGAAAATGGGATTAGTTTCAAGAAGACATTGTTATCCGGCTGAAGTTCGAAGCACTCCAATACCTAAATCAGCAAGTATAGTCAACTTAAGTACCTTATTTATTGAAACTTCAATCAAAAGTCAAAACAACCAGAAAGGGTAGTACTTACAATGTCAAACACTCGGTTTGGATCCAAATTGATTATGCCAACCGTTGCTGCTGATGTATTTTTAGAACAAACTTCTGAACCTTGACAAAGAAGGGTAACCTACAATTTAAGAGCAACTAACAAAAGACCTAATCACCGACTGAACAGAAACTGAAGGCGGTTAATGAAGTGATCATTACCGTGGGTAAGGTGTTACTGGTGTAGGAAATTTCTAAACTATGTTGGTCAAGAAGGTCAGTAAGTTTGTAAGCAACAGTGCCAAGATGGTCAACAACATTGATTAGGGCTCGAATCGCAAAACTTCAAGTTCTGCTTTGTATTGAAATAATAATCCTGGCTAATCACAAAAAGGAAAGAAGAGGAACATAATTAATCTCCAATGGACACGACTGATTAGTGTAAAAAAGCATCTAATTGTGCTTAATTAAGATATAGTAATCAACTGATCATGGATAATCAATGAATCGTGTGACGTACCTTCATAACAAAGAAAACTTTAACCATTTGCTCTTTGAGCATGGCTGACATTTCAATGTCGAGCCTCCCTGCATCCACCTGGTTAACCCTAGATATTGCAAATGGAATTGCAGACTGCAAACAAATTTACCAACATAAATTGAGCGAAACACGTTTACGAAATGCACAACAGACAGAGAAACACGTATATGAAAAATTTGAATAGATTAACCGTTCTATGAAACAAAGAAATGAGAATAGAAATTCAAAAGATATACCTGGATAAAGTTAGTGTGATTAAACTTCCGTAGGTGGAGCACCACCAATCGATGATGAAGTTGGGGGAATCGTGGGAGCCAGAAGTGGAATCACCAATACCACAGGTGGGATTTCAACAACAGGTGCATGTGAAAAAGCAATTGATGTAGAGATCGAACTTAGGGATGGAACATATATGGATGGCAACGAAGATTCTAGGGCTGGTGGTGGTGTAGCGGCGGGAGCTGCTAGTTTGGAAAATAACTCCACTAGAAGAAGAATGAAGGAGTCAAAAGAGCTTGAGGACGAGGGTATCAGGATGATTTTGTTTCCACATGTGAATAGGGTTTCAGCTTGTAAATGATGCTAGCTGGTGGCATACATGATATGATATTAGGGTTTCAAAATGTGTTAGTTGACCGAGGATGGCCACACAATCACATGCATGCTCTGGATTGGATCTCTCGTAGATCTCACACTATCTCATCGTCATCGCGAGGCATTTGATCATGAAAGCAAGAGCAATTCTGCTATGAACACGAAGGCTAGGGCTTTTTATTGCTAATGGAAGAGGCGGAGGTTCTAATTTTTAGGATTGGATTTGATTTCAAAGAGTAACAGTAGATTTCACTAAAACTCTTTCCCGGTTCGCTTGACCTTTGGTTACCTCAGTCGATCGATTCAAGCTTTCAATAAAAACCCTAGGTAGCGACTGAGACTAGAGGGAAAGGAAGCATCTTCGATAATTAGGGCAAAAGGGAAAGAAGAATAAGATAGCAGGGTTTTTTATTTTTTAGAATTTCCTTTTCCCCCGTATGGAACGCGTGTTCCATTAAAATTTATAAAGCGACATCTTTAGATGACACACATTTTATTATAGGTTCCCTCCATGTTTTTTTTATTTAGACACTAATTTAAGGGCACGCAATAATGCGTGACCTAAATCCTTAATTTTTTTGAAGACACGACACTTTTTTAATGTCACTCTCTTTTGCGTAACATAAATCAATGAGTGTCGTTGTTTGTGCATCGTAAAATGGTCTTTTTCTTGTTGTGAAAGTGTCTGAAGTGGGGTCTGCTGAAAAGAAGAATTCGGATGAAGAAGGTTTACTATTGAATTCTGATGATGAAGCTATAGATTTTTACTTGAATAATCGAGTTAAGAAGTTTTTCAAAAAGTCTTTTAATCCAAAAGGGAAAAAGAGTGAGAAGAAAGGAAATTTTATGAAGTATGGTGAAGAAGAGAAGAAGAAGTTTGAAAAATATGAGAAGAATGATGAAAAGATGAAAGAGTTTAAAGGTAAAAAGAAGTTGAAAGTGGATTCTGGCATCGAATGTCATTATTGCAATGCTTCGAATCATTTTGCTGTTGACTGTATGCTTCGTAAGAAAGAAGAAAAGAAGAACAAAAACAAGGACGAAGCATATTATGTGGAGAAATTGGAGGAAGTTTGTGAGAAGGCGAAAGGTTTGTCTTAAGTGGCAAGAAGGGAATGTGAAGATGAGGAAAGTGGCACGTATCAGATCTGGTCACCCGGTTCTGATGATGAAGAGATGAGGCATCCGACTCATGGTGCCATGTTCGCATGTTTTGAGGAGGAAGAAGAGGAAGAGATAACATGACGTTGCTTTGTTTCGAAGACTAGTGACAGATATCCGATGACAACCAAGGTACGTTCAATACTTGAATCTTTTAATATTCCTTTACATGCATATGATTCTGAAATAATTGTATTTGATGATACTGTTGCTTACTTTGATGCTATTGTTGTGTCTGCTAGTAACAAGGCAAAGAAACTTAATAATCAATTTCTTGAGACACGAAAGTTGTTAGACACAAAACATAGTAGAGTAGAGTATCTAGAATTGCAGTTACAAAATGTCAATAAAGATAGGGAGAGTTTAGATAAAGATGTTAGGTTGTTGTTGACACAACGAAACATATACTGTAATTCAGCCAAATGTTTGTATGCAAAATTAACTACTTTACATCATTCTTCGGACATTAGCAAAGAACAACATCGTAAATTGCTACCTTTTCTTTCATTCGAAAGAGAAAAAGTTGATGTCATGTTATATGATTGTGAACATACAATATCTGATTTTGACAAAGTACCAGATGATAGGTTTGCATATGATGTTGTTAAGATATATGAGTTTTTAAATGTCGATGAATTGGTTAACATTGTTAATGAAAGTTTGGCAAAAGATGAACAAATGAAAATTCTGAAAAGAACTAAACATTCGAAACTTGATTCACAACTCAATTTTGCTGATGTCGATGAGAATTCGGATATTCTTAGTGAAATCAGTGAAATTGAAGAAGAAGAAGGTATTGATTGTTCTTAGTTATCTATCATTAAAATCACATCTAAGGACAAAGGTAAAGAAATTGTTAATGATTCGATGGTTGAGGATGACATTCGAAAACAATCTACTTTGAAATCGTTTGACTTTGATGATGTGGAAGTACGAGACAGCCAGACAGATAGTAGTGATGATGAGGAGGACGAAATCAAAACTTCGAATGTTTATAAAACAACAAAGAAAGTTTCAACTGAAACTTCAATTCCACGAGTTGTTGTTGAACAAGTTTATGGAGAAACTAAAAAGTTCAACACAATGATGAATGAAAAAGGTGTTCACTTTTTGGAAATTAATACTGTCGTGTATCCAAATTTTACATGCACAGATGAAGTAGTTTTTCCAAATCAAGTATTTGTCACAACTGGAAATGCTGAGAATGTCAAACCAGAATTCAACAAAATGGTCGAAGAAGATAATAAGCGTTCAACACACGAAGGATTTTTTGCGAATCAAAACATTGTTGGAAACAACCTCAGTAAAAATTCGTATGTTTTTCAACAACAGAAACCAAAACAAAAATGGGTTGTTAAATCTGAAAAGGAAAATGAAGTTGTTACAAAAGAAGTTGTTAATTCAACTCCAATTGTAAAACTTAATTCAAATGAATTCAAAAAGCTTGTTGATAAGTTTTTGAAAAATCATAAAGTTTCAAAGTGAAAAGAACGAAAGGTAATTTTTTGGCAAGTTGTGTCGAAGGAAAAATTTTCTTTAACCAAATCCAAAGTTTTAAATGAGAAAACCAGTGTTTCGAAATCTAACTCAAAATATATTGCGAAATCAACGAATTTTCAAAAGTCATTGTTCACAGAAAAACCACGAAACACATCTTTTCATCAACCAATGAATGTAATAGACACTTTTCCAATTAATCAAAAGGATGAATATGTTCGAAAATCTGAAAACATTCGAAAGTATAAGACTTCACAAACGGTTCTGAATGATCGAAAACTTAACAATGTTCGAATATTAACGAATAATCAACCAACTTCGCACGAAGCTTTCAAATCATCCATAAAATTTACTCAACAAAAGCCAAATTCTCCAAAATCCTTCAATTACAACACATACTCCGTTCCAGGCCATAACAACACATATTCCCTTCCAAGCCATAACTCCATAGGATGTTCCGATCCATATGTCTCAGGGGATTTCCATCCCATAACTCTGTTGACCTTCCGGTCCATACTCTGTTGACCTTCTGTTCCATGTCATCTTGACCTTCCGGTCCTTCCATACATAGCATACATAACACATACATATCATATAACCGCATATAACATGATGACCTTCCGGTCCATAGCGTACTACTCATATCGTAACATAACACATACAACTTTCATAACATCTAACAACATATATCTTATACTCTTCATAGCACATAAGACCTTCCGGTCTCACATATACCATCCTAACTATCAGGAGACCGACCTTAACCAGGTCCCTAACGTATACCATCCTAACTACCAGGATGCAAACATAGCAAATTAATAACATAACAACAATACCCAGATTTCCATCCGATAGAGGGCCGACCTTTGTGCCGTAGACCCTGTCAGTATAGTGAGGATAACTCACCTTGCAACTACCGAAATCCAGCAAATCTCCGACCGCTGACTCACCGGGTGTCCCAACTATCACATGATAATCACCAAGTTAGAGTCCGATCATGACTATCTAGACCAAGGGCCCACATCACTCATTAAGTCCATCATCCTCTTATTGGACCAAGTCTTAAAATCAAATCCTCATGCAAAGCCCAATATTGGCCCAATTTACTAAATTGGGCCCACCTCACCAAATGGGCCTAGATCCAAGGTCCATAATAATTATTGAGTCCAAAAAACTCCATCCATAATGTTCAGTCACGGGCCAAGCCCCAGTAGCCGAATAACAGCCCAATCACTAAGGCCCAAAATCAAAAACCCAACAGAGGGCGTACGCTGGGCGTACTCCTCTGGTACGTGGGGCATACTCCGACTCAGGTTGACTGGAAAATGGGCTGTTGACCCTGTACGCTGGGCGTACAGCTGCCTACGCGGGGCGTACAGCTGCCTACGCGGGGTGTACGCGAGTTCCACAAAAATCCTCATAAGTGGTTAATGGCTTAAGCTCTTAAGCCCAAACTTCAGATCCATAGACCAAATATGTCTAGGATTCATAAAGTCTCAAACTTTATTACTTGGGACGTCCAAAAAGCTCTTAACCCAAGGTTTTAATCCATTAAGACCTACTTATATCAAACATGAGATAACCAAAGCCATTGGGACCTTATTTTTCTCACTCAAGACCTCTCCTAAGGTTTGAAAGGACAACTAATCTCAACCAAATCGCAACATGCATCAATTTGGGGCTTTTGGGACAAGAAATGGTGTCAAGACCTCTCATCACTACGATTTAGACAAAATAAATGTCAAGAAAGAGACTTTATACTTCAAAAGGCTCCAGAAGATGATACTATTCCAGATCTATAAGCTCCAACTTCCCAAGTCCTTCTTTGACAACTTCCTATTTTCCTCTTCCAAGCTTAAACCACCAAATTGAGCTTCCCAAGGTCAAGATCTCACAAAAGGAAGGATGAGGTGTTCTAGGTTTTCTCTGAGGTTGGGGAGGCTGATAATGAGGCTAGGGTTTGAGCCATTATGTTCTTTATATAGTGGCTCACCCTCAAATTAGGGTTTAAGGACTATGAGCGTAAGCTGTGGGTACCCCTAGTACGCTGGGCATACGCGTCCTTGCACCCGCGACCATTTGCTCTACAACGTTGGGTGTAACCCAGCCTACGTTGGGCGTACCCACGCGTGTCCCAATTGCATGCATGGCCTACTTCGACAACTTTTTCCATTAAGGGCCATAAATGACACATTCTTTAAAATGTCATAACTCCTTCATCCTAAGTCCGTTTCCGACGAACTTTATATCCACGAAAAGGTGGCGAAAAGCCCTATGCTTCTAACGACATACCCCGGTCCGAAACCTTCTCGAATGAAACCCAGTGCCCACAAAAGACCGAAACGCCGTTACTCTTTATCTCGGTAATTCATAAATAAGTACTTCTAGAACGGGACGTTACAATTCTCCCCCACTTAAATTAGGCTTCGTTCTCGAAGTCTGCGGCAACACAAACTTCCAGATGATATTCCTAGTGCCTCTGATCTCAAACCGAGTAAGATTCCCTCAAACACAGGTATCAAATCTCTAAAATCCATCTCTTCCCTTGCAGGGTCCCGACCAACTGCTTCGACCCGCCCACCGACTTCTTTTCTCTGATAACAACGCTCATCAACTGAGTGCCACCTGAGGGCACTACCTTACTCCCGTCCCACGCATTCATTCGCAACTTGCGAAAACTAGATACCAAAACACTCACTGAGCTCTTGCCAAGGAACTAACCCATTTTCCTTCGCCCAAAATTAGCAATAGCCCTGATAACTTGCAACATGGAACGAATATTGTTCCATCCTCGAGTTCTATCCCTTACGTTCTGACAGGATACTACATCTCTCAGCACCGGTCCTGACTACTCTTGAGTCTGTTAACTTGTTGTCTTACCTTCCTCTGTCCCAATCTCTAATCGGGAATCCCTTTCCTTCTCCTCTTCCAAGGAGACTGAAATCATGCATGCGCATCATCCGATAATGCCATAACCTCAACAAGCATCCAACCCGTAGGTGCTTCCATGTATCGGGTACAATCCCAGAGCTTACTACCAATAACTGAAGCATCTTCGATCATCCTTTTACTCTGCTACCTTCCTCTTAGAGGACCCACACTCCTTCCGGACCTATACGTGCCACTGAGCTAAACTCCACTCTACACTATCCATGTAGAGCAACCGTTATTCTCTATCTCCCATATACTCTGAATCCGATCATATAACTAACAAGGCCCACGCATGGCCTCCATCCATCTCCATCATCATGATCAATACTTGGGGCAAGACAATATCGATTACTATTGCATGGCGACATATTTACTCATTTTCCTCATATTGATCCACTATCACATACAGAGTCTTCAGCATGACTCGACCGCCTTTCCAGGCCTTCAGCCCATCTGAACCATTTCCCGAGCCTTCGGCCTAACCGGTACACCTTCCGGCCTTCAGTCTTCCCGGTCCGCTCAAACAATCCATACATCATCCCAAGCTATTCCTCTTGGGAATCTCTCCCATGCACACTGTTCTCGCCCTTTAGGGGTTCCGAACTCCAACTCCATTCCATATACCCAGATCCGACCTAATCCAAGGCATCACAAAAACCAATCATCCTATCTGGAATCCTTGGTCTGTACTCTGCCCCATCGATCTGTTACATACTCATACCAACCCACACTCTTCGAAAACTAAAACACTGTTGGATCCCCAACAGCTAATCAAACTCTAACGCTTATCGATCCTCCTGAGAAATTTCCAATTCTCCACACTTACATCACTGACTTCCAACCACTGGTGACCCAACCGGCATCACTTAAACAACCCTACTCAACATATTCCCCTTATCCATGAACTGATTCCCCCTAAAACAAGCACCTCCACAAAATCACTCCCCCGACATCGTACATCTCGAACTCTAAGGGAGTTTGACTCTCCGCTGAACACTTCTCAAATCACAATTTCTATATCCGGCAACAAGACCATACAACCAATTTCTGACCATCAATCACTTGGATGCTAATCACATACAACTCCTGACCACTATCACTTTCAACCAACCCATGAAACACGCAGAGTGGCGAAAAATGCAACACCACAAAATAACCAGATAACCAGACAACAACGAAATGAAAACATACCCACAAATGCATCCAGCTCTGCCCTAACCTCCTCTCCTGTAAGCTGAAAAGCTTGGCCATGAGCCCTCTGGGGCTCCGCTCCACCTAGGCCCCTACCTATAATCCTCAAAGTGGCCGGTGCTGGAGCCTGCACCAGTCTAGCAACAAGTTGTGGACAGTTGGTCCACATGTAGCCAACCTGATGGCATTGATAACAAATCCTCATATCCTGAACCGGGGCTGACTGACGGTAATCCCTCGCATAATACCCCACTCTCCCGCACTTGCGACACGCACCACCGGACCTACAAACTCCGGTATGACCCTTCCTACACTTCTCATAAGTGCGGCCGCTCTGACTGTCCAACCTGGAATCAACGGTCTTTGACCGTGTCGGCGCCGGCTGCGACTGCACCGGGGCCTGCCTCTACTCTCTCAATTGTAACTCAATCTCCAACTCACGCCATCGGGCGGCCTCCTTCAACTCCAGCAAGGTCTCACACCTCTGTGTATACAGAAACTTCCTGATACCCCACTTAAGCATACTCAGATATCGGAGCATCTGACTCTGCTCCGAAACAAACTCAAGGCAAAACATCTCCCTCTCAGTGAACATCTTGGTGATCTCTGTCACCGACTCCGAATCGTGCTACAGTTCCAAGAACTCCTAAGCCAACCTCTCCCTCTCAACCCGTGGAATATAACGAGTACTGAACGTCTTCCGGAACTGATCCCATGTAACCGTAGCCCGCTGCGCATCAGAATACGATCCCGTAGTCAACTTCCACCAATCCTTTGCCCCAAGCCTTAAAAGGTTCAGAGCAAACCTCACCCTATGATCCTCAGGACATGAACATGTGAAGAAACAACCCTCCACGTCCGACAACCGCCTCATAGCAATGACCGGATCCTGAACTCCATCGAAAGTAGGGGGCTTCGTATCATCGAAGTCCCGATACAGAAAAACCCGATCGGCTCCTCCACCTGTCCCTGCTATAGCTGCTGCAACTGCCACGACAGCCGTCTCTGCAAGAGCCACATAACGCCCATCAAAATACTCAACCATGGCGGTCTTGATCGACCCAAACATCTCCGGCAACTCTGACCGGAACATAGCAGCAACCTCATCATGTAGGATCTCACGAATCCTGACATCTAACTCATCTGTACTCATCTGCCCAATGACCTCAGGTAGCACTGATCCACCCTGAACACCCTCTCCTGATCCTGATCCTGATCCAGACCCATCCCCGGCATGCCTCGTAACCACCATACTAGAAATACACCCCCAGAAAATCAGATGCTTTCCCAATAACCCGGAAACCAACTCCCAACTCGACACTAGGGGTTGTGACTTCCTCGATATGCGTATGGGTCCTGTGCTTTCAGTAGTACGGGCCCATACTACCTTCCGCAACTACCCATATTTATATCAAGTATCATCACAACACCCTAGCGATAACATATACGTGGCAACACTCAATCCTCACCTCTAGAGGAACTGCTAACTACTTCACATAACTGGGAACCCTAGGCTAGCAGGCATCATATAATCAGGCAATTCTATCATGCAATTCCTGAAGATCCCTAGCCTAGTACTAGCATGGTATTCTAACATATCACATAATCAATAACTTGTATGAACTCTGGCTGATCGTACCTTCGTATCCTCTTTTACTTATTTTTGAAAACCATTTCAATTTCACTTTGAAAACTCTCCTTGATTTGAGAATGGATTCACACGAATGTTCCTCCAATTCACTCAAACCAAGGCTTTGATACCAACTTGTAACACCGAGAAAATTTACAACCAATTGAAACTTTTCAAAAACAACCATATTCATTAAGTTATTAAAAAGGTTTCAATTCGTTTATTATCAGAGTATCCAGAAAAATCAACATAAAACTGAGGAGCGGTACGATCACGCCTTCGCTTTGCCACAACCTCCTAAAGTACATGAGACAATACACAGAAACTGTAAGCCTGAAAGCTTAGTGAGTTACCCCCAAAATACTACATACATCACATACGCCCTTCCAGGCCATAACAGCACATACGCCCTTCCAGGCCATAACTCCATAGGATCTTCCGATCCATATGTCTCAGGGGATTTCCATCCCATAACTCTATGGACCTTCCGGTCCATACTCTGTTGACCTTCCGGTCCATATCATCTTGACCTTTCGGTCTTTCCATACATAGCATACATAGCACATACATATCATATATTCGAACATAACATGATGACCTTCCGGTCCATAACATACTGCTCATATCGTAACATAACACATACAACTCTCACAACATCTAACAACATATATCTCATACTCTTCATAGCACATAAGACGTTCCGGTCTCACATATACGATCCTAACTATCAGGAGACCAAACATAACCAGGTCCCTAACGTATACCATCCAAACTACCAGGATGCAAACATAGCAAAGCAATAACATAATAGCAAAACCCGGATTTCCCTCAGATAGAGGGCCGGCCTTGGTGCCATAGACCCTGTCAGTATAGTGAGGATAACTCAACTTGCAACTGCCGAAATCCTACAAATCTCCGACCGCTGACTCACCGGGATTCCCAACTATCACATGATAATCACCAAGTTAGAGTACGATCATGACTATCTAGACCAAGGGTCCACATCACTAATTAAGTCCATCATCCTCTTATTAGACCAAGTCTCAAAATCAAATCATCATGCAAAGCCCAATATTGGCCCAATTTACTAAATTGGGCCCACCTCACCAAATGGGCCTAGATCCAAGGTCCATAATAATTATTGAGTCCAAAATACTCCATCCATAATGTTCCGACCCTAGCCCCAATAGCCCAATAACAACCCAATCACTAAGGCCCAAAATGAAAAACCCAACAGAGGGCGTACGCTGGGCGTACTCCTCTGGTACGCGGGGCGTACTCCGACTCAGGTTGACTAGAAAACAGGTTGTTGACCCTGTACGCTGGGCGTACAGCTTCCTCCGTGGGGCGTATGCGAGTTCCACAAAAATCCTCATAAGTGCTTAATGGCTTAAGCTCTTCAACCCAAACTTCAGATCCATAGAGCAAATATGCCTAGGATTCATAAAGTCTCAAACTTTATTACTGGGTGTAACAACTCGAAGTTTATTCCCTCGCTATAACCCGTATTTATCAATAAAACTCGTCTTTATCGATTTTTTTCGTTTACATATTGAATTATATTATTTAATTTGAGATTTTCATTATGACCTCGTGAGTATTCAAACCAGTTAGAAACACATGAAAACATCCCAAATTATTATTTAGAAAATTTTTAGTTTCGAATACGTCGGGTTACAAGAACTAAATCGGGTACGACCAAAAGCCTCGTTTAACGTTAGTATCGGGTAGAATTCCACCGGGTCTCAAACTCAAACAATATTTAAGGTTGAAAGGACCTTGTTTGAAGCCTTTTCCCTCTCACTCTACTCTCTCTCTCTTCAATCCAAACCTTTGATCCAAAATCACCCATTTCAAGCTCCAAATAGGTATGGAATCCATCCTAGCTCATAGTGTATCATCTTTAGCTTTCAAATTCGTGTTTAAATCATGAAATAGGACCAAATACATGTGTTTGTGGCCCAGGAACTATCCCAAACCGTAAACACCCATAAATGGGGTTTTTGGAGCCCCAAAACCCTTCCAAACCACTTCTAGTGCCTAGATATGACTTAGGGGCTTACAAGATTTGACTTAGAACACCAAAACCTTAACATTTGTGGGGTAAGCATGATTTTACGGCCCAAGAATATGCTTGGACCGTAAACACCCTTTCTTAGGCCGCAAACACATTTTAAAGTGTTAAGATGCCCCTTAAACACCTCATATGCCTTGGAATAATGTCTAGGGTCAACCACCAATGTGTTAAGGACCTTAAACTTGAAAGAAACCATCTCCTTAGGAGTTCACATCCGTAAACAACCCAAGGAATGGTTCCTGGGCCGTAAACTTCTATAAGGTGGTCAAATGGTGCCCTAACTTCCTTCTATGGCTTGTACTTTGGACTAGAAACACTTGTGCATAACCTAGGGACACCAAAACACATAAGGAATGGGTATGTGAGAGTTCACGGCCGTAATCTCCTAGTTTATATCTGTAAACTCCTTTATATGGTCCATATGTTGATCAAACCCCTTCCAATGCCTTAGAACTAAGCCTATCATCACCGCACAAGTGTTGTAAGACCATTTAGCAACCAAGAACCCACCACCCATGAGTTTACGGCTGTAAACTCATGGGGATATGGTCTTAGGGATGTAATCTCCATTAGGAGTTTACTCTTGAAGAGCAACCTCCATATTTAGGCCATACACCCCCTTAGATGCTACCCGGATCACTGCTAACACTTGAAATGAAGTGTTTTCGTGCCTCGGAGTGAGTATTCTTATCTAATTAGTAGTTCAAAGTCTAATTAGATACAATTGTGTATCTCTTCATATTACATAGGAACCTCGCGTGTACTTAAGCCCCGAACTGACACCTAGCATCTTAACCGACACATTCCTCGACCGGTGAGTTCATACCCTACACCTTTTTCCGTGTTTTTCATTGTTTTCAGGGGGGAATACAAGCAAAAGTAAAAGGAAATCTTGTACTCAAACTTATTATTTCATTTGAAATGTTTCATATTTCGTACGCTTTTAACACTGAAATCCGTATTAACCAACCGTTTAACTTGCAGAGTTAGTTTTCAACCTGTTTGTGAAATCCTTTATAAAATGTTATATTTTATTTTCACAAATGATTTTCCACATCATTATTGTTAAAAGCATTAGCTTAGAACTTTAGACCCGTCCTTGATAACACTCCCCCTAGATACGAGAGTGAAGGACTAATGACATTTAATTTAGAACTTTAGACGCATCCTTGATAACACTCCCCCTAGATACGAGAGTGAAGGACTAATAACCAGAGTTTTCCACATTATTACTTTTAAATGTCCTTGGTAATATTTCCCCTAGATTCGAGAGTAAAGGATAACTTTTAAAATTCATTAATCTTAAGATTAGAGACACGTCCTTGGTAACACTCCCCCTAGATACGAGAGTGTAGGACTACCCCTGTAACCAGAATCTCCTGGAGGGAGAGCGTGACTTGAGTGTATAGATCTATATGGGATTGACAACGCCGCACCTAGCTGCTAGCTACAGGCGGACCGAAAGGTCCAAGGGTGACAAAAGTCATAAAACGATATTGGCCCCATTCCGAGCCTTATCTAGTCTATTGTATGGTCATGGAACTCGCAAATTAGATTATGAAAAGTTCTCTACTTATTTATTAGTTTTATAAACGTGTTAAAACTAATGTAATTTTCAAGGATAATCAGGCTTTCAAGAAACTATACACAAACACTTTACGCTTGTAGACTTCATTCCGGATCGATAACCAACCACCAACTTTTAGGAAAATAAGGGTTTTTCCTGGGATAACTTAACTATATTTAATTAGACTGTGTAACATTGGGTATCTAGACTTTTTCTTATTAGAAAATATGGGATTTTCTTGGATAATTACTTTTTCAGAAAACCAAAGGAAACTTGTTCATTTTCAGAAAACAAACCGCTTATGAACTCACCAGATTTATGCTGATAGTTTCAAAACTGCTTTTATTCTCTGGTTCTCCTAGATAGGTATCCCGCGTTCTTTTGCAGAAGACGGAGCATATGGAAGTCACGTCTTTACTTTTGTTTAGACTAATATATCTATAAAACATGTATTACCTTACTTTCAAGAAAATGTAATGATTCTATGTAATGTAATGTTTTGTGTTTACTATGCTTACTATGTACATTGGTTGTGATACTTTACATGATGTCCTCCACCCCGGTACGTTTCCGCCATCGGTTTCGGGGTGCGACTGATTGGAATCAGAGCCCTTGTTTATAGTGAACTAGTATACCAAACCTTACATGGTATAAGACTATAAACACTAAGGGGCTGAAGTGCTCTGAACTAAAAGTATACTTTAAAATATAAGTATTTTTCAAAAGTATACAAGTATACCTAACCGCCGGAATCCGTAACCTCGAGTAGAACAAAACATAAATAAATGGGTGTTGTATGATGCGGTTAAACCTGGGCAGTTATGTAGTCGTGTATAAGGTCAATATAGCTTGATCAACTATATTCATTCGAGACACGACCAACATGTGCTTGGGAGTGACTGTGGTGTGCAGCATGCCTAAAAGTTACCTAATATCCAAACAATGAGTCATCGTCACAGCGAAACATAAAATACTATGGGAGTATTTTAGGCAAAGCCGAATACGTTGTAGAAGTTCGTTCTGAGTGTTGCTACTCATTCCTTCCTTAGCGATAGTTTATCTGCTTTGATAACTCCTTCCTGTTTTATTGCTTAGTAGATCATTATACCTGTCATAATGAGATATCTCTTGTTCCATATCTCTTGATTCGATTGATAGGACTTATAATCCTCTCCTTCCTGGCTATTTTAGATCAAGATGCCTCCAAGAAAAAGACCTAGCTCAAAGAACAACAATCGTCCTCCACCACCACCTCCTCTTCAATTTGATCCTGTGATGTTCCAGGCAGCTGTTCCTGCCACAGTGGCCGCCGCCATGTCTCAAGCGAACCCCGGTGGCTCCGATGGTACAGGAGGTGGTACCCAATCCCAAAACCAGGAAGGTAGTCAGGGACACCGGAATGAGTATTCCTGTAAAGACTTTATGAATGTGAAACCCACATCTTTCGATGGCACTGGAGGTGTCATTACCCTAACCCGGTGGTTCGAGAAAATCAAATCTATTTTCGAAATTTGTGCCTGCTCCGTATCAGATAAGGTGAAGTTCGCCGCCTGCACCTTCACTGAGAAAGCCCTGACTTGGTGGAACGCCCGAGTCACATCCCTAACCCTACCTGTAGCCAATGCTATGGGTTGGGAAGTCATGAAGGAGCTTCTGCTTGCAGAGTACTGCCCTCGGGGCGAAATGCAGAAACTAGAGCATGAACTCTAGAACCTGAAGATGAAGGGTTCCGATATCGCCTCTTACACTTCAAGATTTGATGACTTGGCGCTACTCTGTCTGGGAATGGTTACCCCGGTGAATAAAAAGATTGATAGGTTCATCTGGGGATTGACCCAGCCAACAAAAGGAAACATTTTAGCTGTGAAGCCAGATACATACGACAGCGCCGAATGCCTAGCGCAAACTTTGATCGATCATAGTGATGACCTTGAGGAAGCAGCCACCACTCTTGAGCCAACAAAGAGGAGTGGTGAGAAAAGGATATTCTGGAAGAAGAAGAAGAGTCAGCCTTCTCAGGAGTGCTCGAAGAAGCAGTAAACGGTGGCAGTCCGCACAGCTACTGCCCCTGCAGCTGTTTCTGCTGTCGGATCCACAGCCCAAACACCTACCAGTAGGTATGCCGGTACCATCCCCATGTGTAACAAGTGAAACTATCATCACCTCACTTCCAGCCCATGTCGGGAAGTGCATTGCAACAACTGTGGCAAAAAGGGCCACACTGCGAAAAACTGCAAGACACCAACCCAATCAACAAATCAATCTTCCGGAGCGGGTGTCGGTCAGGCCTGCTACGGATGTGGTGAAGTCAATCATTTTAAGAGGAACTGCCCCAAGGGGGAAACAGCTGGCAACACTGGGAGAGTCCTAGCTTTGGGACGAGAGGAGGCAGTCGCGGATCCCACCGTTGTCTCGGGTACGTTCCTTCTCGAAAACTCTTATGCTAGTATCCTTTTCGATTCTGGTTCTGAACGTAGTTCTTTTAGCCATTCATTCAAATGTCTTCTTAAACATAATCCCCAACCATTAACCGAAACATTTATCGTCGAGATGGCTAACAGTGAGAAAGAAAGTGCTAGAGATATATTCATAGGTTGTACCCTTACCCTGAACGATCATTCTTTTCCCATTGACCTAATGCCAGTTTCCATAAAGAGATTTGATGTTATCATTGGCATGGATTGGTTGAGTCCCAATCATGCTGATATCCTTTGTTATGAAAAATCCATCCGTCTCAATCTCCCCTCTGGCCAGACTCTCATGATCTATGGCGATAAGCTTAGCTCCAATCTTCGCATCATTTCCTGCATCAAAGCTCAAAAGCTTCTGCGAAAGGAGTGCCATGCATTCCTAGCCCATCTAATCAACGAGAAATAGGAAGTTAAAGACCTCGAGAGCATCCTCGAATTCTGTAACTTTCCTGATGTCTTTCCTGAAGAGATCTCGGGAATTCCTCCCGAACATCATGTTGAGTTTCGCATCGACCTAATCCATGGAGCTACCCCCGTAGCCAAATCTCCATATCAATTAGCGCTAGCAGAAATGCAAGAGTTATCCAGTCAGCTTAATGAGCTACTCAGCAAAGGGTTCATCAGACCGAGTTCCTCACCCTGGGAAGCCCTGGTATTGTTTGTAAAGAAGAAAGATGGATCCTTGTTGATGTGCATCGACTACCGTGAGCTGAATAAGTTGATCGTCAAAAAAACTGGTACCCTCTTCCTCGAATAGATGACCTCTTTGATCAACTTCAAGGAGCCAGTTGCTTCTCGAAGATAGACCTCAGATCAGGGTATCATCAGCTTCGAGTCCACAAGAATGATGTTTCCAAGACAGCATTCAGGACTCGGTGTGGTCACTATAAGTTCGTAGTGATGCCCTTCGGTCTAACCAATGCACCGACTGTGTTCATGGACCTGATGAACCGGGTATGTCGCCCCTTTCTAGAAATGTTCATCATCGTGTTCATTGACGACATACTTGTCTACTCCAGAAGCGAGGAAGATCACAAACAACACTTGAGGTTAGTGTTGGAAACCCTTAGAACGGAGAAGTTATACGTGAAATTCTCCAAATGCGAATTATGGATTCGGAAAGTAGCTTTCCTTGGTCACATGGTAAGCAAGGATGGTATACACGTGGACCCGTCTAAGATCAAAGTGATAGAGAATTGGTCGGCACCGAAGACACCCACAGAAATCCGTCAATTCTTGGGTCTCTCCGGCTATTATCGGAGATTCATCCAGAATTTTTCTAGAATCGCAAAACCCTTAACTACTCTGACGCAGAAAGGTGTACCCTTTTGTTGGAGTGAAAAGCAAGAAACTGCATTCCAAACGTTAAAGCAAGCCTTGTCCAGCGCACCTATCCTGTCCCTGCCCGAAGGGACGGAGGACTTCATTGTTTACTGCGATGCGTCCAATCAGGGTTTAGGCTGTGTGCTTATGCAGAGAGGAAAAGTTATCGCTTATTCCTCAAGACAGCTGAAGGCACACAAAGTAAACTATACGACTCATGATCTGGAGTTAGGAGCAGTGGTCTTCGTACTGAAGATTTGGAGACATTATCTCTATGGAACCAAGTGCACGATCTTCACTGACCATAAAAGCCTACAACACATCTTCAATCAGAAAGACTTAAACATGAGGCAGCGACGATGGGTAGAGCTGCTCAATGATTACGAGTGTGAAATCCGCTACCATCTCGGCAAGACCAATGTGGTAGAAGATGCCCTTAGCCGAAAGGAGAGTTCAAGCCGCAAGGAAAAGACATTGACAATGACTATCCATTCCTACTTATCCATGCAGATCCGAGAAGCCCAGTAGGAAGCCCTAAAACCAAAAAATGTGTTGGACGAAACCTTGAGAGGAATGGATAAGACTCTTGAGATCAGAGGTGACAGAGTCTATTGTTTCATGGATCAAATATGGACTCCAAAGTTCGGAGGTTTCAGAGAAGTTGTTATGAACGAAGCTCACAAGACCAAATACTCTGTTCACCTAGGTTCGGACAAGATGTACCTGGATCTCAAGAAACAATACTAGTGGCCAAACATTAAAGTCGAGATCGCTACCTCCGTGGGCAAGTATCTGACTTGCGCCAAGGTAAAAGTCGAGTATCAGAAGCTCTCGGGTCTAATCCAGCAGCCCGAGATACCTGAATGGAAATGGGAAATGATCACCATGAATTTCATCACCAAGTTACCCAAATCTCTGAGTGGGTACGATACCATTTGGGTAATTGTCGATCGTTTGACAAAATCCGCTCACTTCCTTCCGATTAAAGAGTCATTCAAGATGGAAAGACTTACGCGAGTCTACATCCAAGAGATAGTCCGACTGCACAGTGTGCCTGTGTCCATTATCTCCGATCGAGATAGCAGGTTTACCTCAAGGTTTTGGCAGTCCCTTCAGAAAGCTCTTGGAACTAAGCTGGACATGAGTACAACTTATCATCCTGAGACAGATGGACAGAGTGAGAGAACTATCCAGACCCTGGAAGACATGCTGAGAGCATGTGTCATCTATTTCGTAAAGTCGTGGGACACCCATTTACCTTTGATTGATTTCTCGTATAACAACAACTACCACACCAGTATCAAGGCGGCCCCGTTCGAAGCCCTCTACGGTCGAAAGTGCAGATCCCCTATGTGCTGGGCCGAGGTAGGGGACACACAGCTAGCCAAGAGTCGAGTCCCCGACAATGCTCTTACTGAACCTGAAATCATCCGTGAAACCACTGAGAAGATCATTCAAATCCGAGAATGACTGAAAGCTTCACGAGACAGACAGAAGAGTTACGCCGATAAACGACGGAAACCTCTAGAATTCCAGGTTGCAGACCGTGTCCTGTTGAAGGTCTCGCCCTGGAAGGGCATGATATGCTTTGGAAAGCGCGAAAAACTTAACCCAAGGTACATAGGACCTTTTGAAATCCTCGCTAGGATCGGTCCTGTAGCCTATAAACGCCGATTACCCCAAGAGCTTAGCAACATCCATCCTGTATTCCACGTCTCAAATCTTAAAAAGTGTCTATCCGATGAAACCCTCGTGATCCCCCTTGATGAGATCGAGATCAACGAGCACCTGAACTTTGTGGAAGAACCAATCGAAATCCTGGATCGAGAAATCAAACGTACGAAGCAAAGCTGGATCCTGATAGTGAAGGTTAGCTGGAATGCCAAGCGGGGACCTGAATTCACTTGGGAGCGCGAAGACTCGATGAAATAGAAATATTCGCATCTCTTTCCAATTCCATGATTTGTATCTTAATTTTGAATTTCAGGACGAAATTCCCTCTAACAGGGGGATAATGTGACAGCCCGAAGTTTATTCCCTCGCTATAACCCGTATTTATCAATAAAACTCGTCTTTATCGATTTTTTTCGTTTACATCTTGAATTATATTATTTAATTTGAGATTTTCATTATGACCTCGTGAGTATTCAAACCAGTTAGAAACACATGAAAACATCCCAAATTATTATTTAGAAAATTTTTAGTTTCGACTACGTCGGGTTACATGAACTAAATCGGGTACGACCAAAAGCCTCGTATAACGTCAGTATCGGGTAGAATTCCACCGGGTCTCAAACTCAAACAATATTTAAGGTTGAAAGGACCTCATTTGAAGGCTTTTCCCTCTCATTATACTCTCTCTCTCTTCAATCCAAACCTTTGATCCAACATCACCCATTTCAAGCTCCTAATAGGTATGGAATCCATCCTAGCTCATAGTGTATCATCTTTAGCTTTCAAATTCGTGTTTAAATCATGAAATAGGACCAAATACATGTGTTTGCGGCCCAGGAACTATCCCAAACCGTAAACACCCATAAATGGGGTTTTTGGAGCCCCAAAACCCTTCCAAACCACTTCTAGTGCCTAGATATGACTTAGGGGCTTACAAGATTGGACTTAGAACATGAGTTTACGGCCCAAGAACATGCTTGGACCGTAAAAACCCTTTCTTAGGCCGCAAACACCCTTTAAAGTGTTAAGATGCCCCTTAAACACCTCATATGCCTTGGAATATTAACCACCAATGTGTTAAGGGCCCTAAACTTGAAAGAAACCATCTCCTTAGGAGTTCACGGCCGTAAACCCCCCAAGGAATGGTTCCTGGGCCGTAAACTCCTATAATGTGGTCAAATGGTGCCCTAACTTCCTTCCATGGCTTGTACTTCGGACTAGAAACACTTGTGCATAACCTAAGGACACCAAAACACATAAGGAATGGGTATCTGAGAGTTCATGGCCGTAAACTCCTAGTTTACAGTCGTAAACTCATTTATATGGTCCATATGTTGATCAAACGCCTTCCAAGGCCTTAGAACTAAGCCTAGCATCATCCCACAAGTGTTGTAAGACCATTTAGCAACCAAGAACCCACCACCCATGAGTTTACGGCCGTAAACTCATGGGGATATGGCCTTAGGGTTGTAATCTCCATAGGAGTTTACTCTTGAAGAGCAAACTCCATATTTAGGTCATACACCCCCTTAGATGCTACCCGGATCACTCCTAACACTTGAAATGAAGTGTTTTCGTGCCTCAGAGTGTGTATTCTTATCTAATTAGTAGTTCAAATTCTAGTTAGATACAATTGTGTATCTCTTCATATTAGATAGGAACGTCGTGTGTAGTCAAGCCCCAAACAGACACCTAGCATCTTAACTGACACATTCCTCGACCGGTGAGTTCATACCCCTACACCTTTTTCCGTGTTTTTCAATGTTTTCACGGAGGGGGGGGGGGATACAAGCAAAAGTAAAAGAAAATCTTGTACTCAAACTTATTATTTCACTTGAAATGTTTCATATTTCGTATGCTTTTAACACTAAAATCCTTATTAACCAACCGTTTAACTTGCAGAGTTAGTTTTCAAACTGTTTGTGAAATCCGTTATAAAATGTTATATTTTATTTTCACAAATGATTTTCCACATCATTATTGTTAAAAGCATTAGCTTAGAACTTTAGACCCGTCCTTGATAACACTCCCCCTAGATACGAGAGTGAAGGACTAATGACATTAAATTTAGAAGTTTAGACGATTCCTTGATAACACTCCCCCTAGATACGAGAGTGAAGGACTAATAACTAGAGTTTTCCGTATTATTACTTTTAAATGTCCTTGGTAATACTTCCCCTAGATTCGAGAGTAAATGAAAACTTTTAAAATTCATTAATCTTAAGATTGGAGACACGTCCTTGGTAACACTCCCTCTAGATACGAGAGTGTAGGACAACCCCTGTAACCAGAATCTTCTGGAAGGAGAGCGTGACTTGAGTGTATAGATCTATATGGGATTCACAACCCCGCACCTAGCTGCTAGCTATAGTCGGACCGAAAGGTCCAAGAGTGACAAAATTCATAAAACGATATTGGCCCCGTTCCGAGCCTTATCTAGTCTATTTTATGGTTATGGAACTCACAAATTAGATTATGAAAGCTTCTCTACTTACTTATTAGTTTTATAAACGTGTTAAAACTAATGTACTTTTCAAGGATAATCAGGCTTTCAAGAAACTTTACACAAACACTTTAAGCTTGTACACTTCATTCCGGATCGATAACCAACCACCAACTTTTAGGAAAATAAGGGTTTTTCCTGGGATAACTTAACTATTCTTAATCAGACTGTGTAACATTGGGTATCTAGACTTTTCTTATAAGAAAATATGGGATTTTCTTGGATAACTACTTTTTCAGAAAACCAATGGAAACTTGTTCATTTAAAGAAAAGAAACCGCTTATAAACTCACCAGATTTATGCTGATAGTTTCAAAACTGCTTTTATTCTCTGGTTCTCCTAGATAGGTATCCCGCGTTCTTTTGCAGAAGACGGAGCATATGGAAGTCACGTCTTTACCTTTGTTTAGACTAATATATCTATAAAACATGTATTACCTTACTTTCAAGAAAATGTAATGATTCTATGTAATGTAATGTTTTGTGTTTACTATGCTTACTATGTACATTGGTTGTGATACTTTACATGACGTCCTCCACCCCGGAACGTTTCCGCCATCGGTTTCGGGGTGTGACACTTGGGATGTCCAAAAATCTCTTATCCCAAGGTCTTAATCCATTAAGACCTACTTATATCACACATGAGATAACCAAAGCCATTGGGACCTCATTTTTCTCACTCAAGACCTCTCCTAAGGTTTGAAAGGACAACTAATCTCAACCAAATCGCAACGTGCATCACTTTGGGGATTTTGGGACAAGAAATGGTGTCAAGACCTCACAACACCAAGATTTAGACAAAATAAATGTCAAGCAAGAGACTTTATACTTCAAAAGGCTCCAGAAGATGATGTTATTCCAGATCTATAAGCTCCAACTTCCCAAGTCCTTCTCTGACAACTTCCTATTTTCCTCTTCCAAGCTTAAACCACCAAAATGAGCTGCCCAAGGTCAAGATCTCACAAAAAGGAAGGATGAGGCATTCTAGGGTTTCTTTGAGGTTGGGGAGGCTGATAATGAGGCTAGGGTTTGAGCCATTATGTTCTTTATATAGTGGCTCACCCTCAAATTAGGGTTTAAGGACTCTAAGCGTACGCTGGGCTTACCTCTAGTACGTTGGTCGTCCGCGTCCTTGCACCCGCGGCCATTCGCTCTACAACGCTGGGTGTAACCTAGCCTACGCTGGGCATACCCACACGTGTTCCAATTGCATGCATGGCCTGCTTCAACAACTTTTTCCATTAAGGGACATAAATGACACTTTCCTTAAAATGTCATGACTCCTTCATCCTAAGTCCGTTTCCGACGAACTTTATATCCACGAAAAGGTGGCAGGAAGCCCTATGCTTCTAATGGCATACCCCGGTCCGAAACCTTCTCAAATGAATCCCAATGCCCACAAAAGACCGAAACGCCCTTACTCTTGATCTCGGTAATTCATAAATAAGTACTTCTAGAACGGGGCATTACAATTCAGTTAATCATTGGATTGAGGGACAAGGAAAAAGGTTTCATTCTGGAAAGTTTTCTTAAGGTCAAATCAAATTAGCCTATGAAAATTATTTGAATGAGTCCACAATTGGAAGTTTATCTTCTCAAGATTTGAATACTCAAATTCAGAGATGGAAACCAATCAACAAAGTGACAAAAATTCAGAAGCCTGAGGTGCAATCTAGTGAAAATCCAAAACTATCGAAAAATTACATTTCAATATCTTTAGAAAATGATGTTGATTTAATTGATAAGATCAAAACAAAAGTTTGAACTTGGGCTTTCAGTTCTAAAATTCATTCTTTGTTTCAAGCTAATAACCAAGGACCCAAAATGCCTTGGGTACCTAAATGTTTTCAATAATTGTAGGTACTTTGTGATGAGCAATATGATAACAAATGGTACATAGATAGTGGTTGCTCTTGTCGCATGACTGGAAGGAAGGAGAACTTGAGAGATTTTCGAAGCTTGAAGAATGCTAGAGTGTTTAAGTTTGGAAACAATAAAAAATGTCAAGTCAAAGGATATGGGAAAATAACGAATGGTCACTTCACAGTGAATCGGGTTGCTTATGTCGAAGGTCTTCATCACAACTTGATAAGTGTATCACAACTTGTGGTAGGCACTGGCAATCAAGTACTTTCTAACGAAGAAGGAATCATTATTTCGAATGTCAATTCAAAAGAAGTTTTGCTTAAATCCAAAAGGAAAGGTGACATGTTTACATTGGACATCAATCCAATTATGGGTAAACCTGCAGTATGTCTACTTTCGAAAGCTACATTAGATCTAAGTTGGCTTTGGCATTGAAGACTTTCACATCTCAACTTTCAAAATATCAACAAACTTGTTGTGCAACATTTGGTAAGAGGTTTACCTGTACTTAAATTTGATAATGATTCTTTATGTGCAACTTGTGAAGTTGGAAAACAACATAAGCAAGGTCATCCAATAACAATTGATTCGAAGATTGTTGAACCTCTGGAACTTTTATACATTGATTTGTGTCGACCATCGACTGTATCCACTATGAAGTTAATTCCAATGACAATCATGTTCTTGAATCCACGAAGCTCAATGAGAGTTCAACATCTCATCATCAAACAATGGATGAAAGTATGCATATTAATCCAGTGGAGGGGGAGCACTTGGATTCGAACACTATTGTTGAGGGGGAGTATTCTTTCGAGGGGGAGAATTAGAGAGTGAATGTTGATGTTGAGGGGGAGCAAGTTGAACAAAATGAAGATTTTCATGATATTAATGATGCATGTTCAATTGTAGGTTCAGAACATGATGATTTATACGAAGATGCACCTTTGGAATTTGATTCAACTTATCCTCTAATGGAAAAATGGACAAAGGATCATCCGAAGGAACATATAATTGGTAATCCACAAGAGTAGTCTTAACAAGAGCTCAAATTCGTGCGAAGAATGAGGTATTAAATACTCGTCAAGAATATTGCATGTTCAACATTTTTATCTCTAAAATTGAACCACAGACAGTAAAAATTGCAATGGAACACTCAAATTAGGTTGTTGCAATGCAATCTGAATTATCTGAATTTGAAAGAAATAAAGTTTGGAGATTAATTCCTAAGCCAAATGATGTTTTGATTGTCGGATTAAAATGGATTTTCAAAAATAAAACCGACAAAGATGGAAACATTGTTCGAAACAAAGCCAGGCTTGTTGTTAAAGGTTATTCTCAACAAGAAGGAATAGATTACGAAGAAACTTTTTCCCTTGTTGCAAGACTTGAGGTTGTTCGTATATTTCTGGCTTATGCAACTCACAAATACTTTGATGTTTATCAAATGGATGTGAAGTGTGCATTTTCAAATGGAGAGCTTGAAGAAATTGTTTATGTTGAACAACCCCCAGGTTTTATTAACGAAGAACGTCCTGATTATGTTTATATCTCAGATAAGGTAGTTTATGGTTTGAAACAAGCACCACAAGCATGGTATGCAACACTTACTTCATTTTTGAAACAATCTGAATTTAAAAAAGGATCAGTTGATCCCACATTATTTCGAAAGAAAGTTGGGGATCATCTAATGCTTGTTCAAATTTATGTTGATATAATTTTTGGCTCAACTGACCCTGCCTTGTCTAGTGAATTCGAAAATCTAATGAAAAGCAAATTTGAAATGAGCATGATGGGAAAAATCAATAATTTTCTTGGATTGAATATTCGTCAAAACAGAGAAGGTGTTTTTATCAATCAAGAAAAATATACGAAGAATTTGCTAGAGAAGTTTGGTTTGACGAATAGCACAAAATTAAGAGTTCCGATGGCAACCGGCATAAAACCGACACCTTCGTGAGATAAACCCGCTATTGATCTAATTCTTTACAGAAGAATGATAGGTTCGTTACTTTATCTTACTGCTAGTAGACCTGAAATCATGTTTTCTGTATGTAAAGAATATATTTCGTTATCTTAAAGGAACAATTTCGTTAGGATTGTGGTATCCTTCGAAAACTGGGTTGTTTGTTCAAGCATATTCAGATGCAGACTTGGGAGGTTGTAATCTTGATTGGAAAAGCACAAGTGGTGGTTGTTAATTACTTGATGGTAAATTGGTGAGGTGACAGTCAAAGAAGCAAACATGTGTTTCAATTTCAACTGCTGAAGTAGAATATGTGGCTGTCGCTGCTTGTACTTCACAAATCATTTGGATTCAAAGCCAATTACGAGATTATGCAATTAATATGAAAAAGATTCCTTTATATTGTGATTCTCAAGGTGCCATATGAATTTTTCAGAATCCTATGCAACATTCAAAAACAAAATATATTGCTCTTCGTTATCATTTCATCAAGGATCATGTGGAATATGGGAATATTGAAGTGCATTTTGTGAAAACAACACATCAGTTAGCTGATATTTTCACAAAACCTTTAGATGAAAAATCATTCGTGAGAATTTTGGAAGGACTTGGAATGATCGATGGAAATTCTGTTTCATGCTAAAAAGGAGAATGATGATCCAAAAGAAATGGTTCAGAGACACGTAATGAAAGAAAAAGTTTACTGTTCATAGTCAACTCTTCGAATCCTTCAAATTCGTATAATTGTCATTTTGTTTCGAGTATTTTAAATTTCATATGTTTGCAACAGATACATTTTTGTATTTTAGAAAAATCAAAAATAGCAAAAAGATTTTTTTTGTTTTCAAAAATTCAAAAACAAAAAAAATACTTTTGTTCTTTCTTTCTTTCTTTCTGTTGTTTGTTGCAGATTTGAATGCTAAATCTATTGGAGTAGTGCTTACAGTACTAGGGTCAGGTATTTTTCACACACTTTGAACTAGTTAAGAAGTCCCTAGAAGCATGCTGCAACATGTTGACTAAAGCCTCGAATTGATTCAATATTCGAAAGCCTTAATGAAATTTCATACGAAGATTTCTTCCCAATTAGACTTACATTCGCATTAGTCCAATGAGCTACCTTACTCTTCTCACATGAGTTAAGAGTTTACTGTTTGGTCCAAAATAACAGAGGTACATGTTCTTTCTTATACCAATCTTTTTTATCTCAAAGTTCTTACACTGTCAGACACGAAGACATATGTCCAAGAGGTTTCTGATCAAACCAATCGAAACCTAGATATATTACAAGTCTGTGTTTATGATCAGACATCATGAGACCGTGATGAAAGTGAAAGCCAAATCTTTCAACCTTTAAGGAATTGATAGGGAACTATGTTCTGGGTTTTAAATGAAACATTTGTTTCTGTACATACATTCAAAATTCCAAATCATATTCATTTCTTATGAGTGGTCTTGATCAAACATTCGAAACCCACGATGTTTGTTACCCAACAGGATCCAGAATATAATTTTTTTCTTGAATATGATTTCAGTGTGAGTTTTATCCGAAATTCAATGTCAGGAAAAAGTTTTTTCAAAGCAAACTTGTCCCTGACTACACTGGTCAAACAAGTAATTTTTGTTACACTTACTCACCTTATGTTTAGGTTGATATGTAACGAAATTCATTAAACCACCTCAAAAGCCTTTTAAAAGAATCCATTCGATACTTCTTTATAAGTATTCGATTGTAATTCACGGGAACATACACAAGCTGTTGATTATCTCTCTTGATAATTAACGAAGCAATCTTTGCCCGGGATTTTAACTGCCTTCGTGTCAAATTGAATTTTTGACATATATGAATATCCAAAAAAATTTCGTTGCTTCTCATCTATATTCTTTGAAACACTACACACACAAAATCCTTGAGGTTATGAGTAATACCAGTTCAGGCTGATGATTTCAAAAATCTAGCAAATGACTTTAATTTGAAACCTTAAAGTAAAAGAGCCTTACCTCCATACGAAGTGTTCCGACAATTACTATTCTATTGGGGCAAACAGACTAGCCTGTTTGAGGGGACGTTTTGTATTCTGTCTAGGTTTTGAGGAGACGTGACAGTTACATTATCGTGCATGGTTACCTTTTCATCATCATGATGCGGTTTTCTCAATGACACGTCACAGTTCATTAAATGCAGATCCCGCTTTTATTTCAAAATCAAGGGTTACATATAAAAGGGGGTTCAAGGGTTCCTTATCAGTTTACACTTTCAAATTCCAAAATACTCTCTGATAAACATCAAGCTTTCAAACACTAACAATGTCGACTGCAGCTAATCCAGATGCAACTCTTTCTTACACCACACATGATGTTACCTCATTGCTGATTATGAAGATTCAAGGTACAAATTACCAAGTAGAGGCGAATGTTTCTCTATACCCTAAAGAACTCAAGATGCTAATAGTTTCTATGAAGAGTTCTGTACTGTCAAAGGCCATGTTCAACTTGTTCTCTGTTCCTCTTTCATGGACCTCTCAAGCTGGCTCAAGTGCTACTTATTCGAAAGCCTTGGATGTAGTTACTTTCAATTTGGTGACTGATAAAAAGGTTAGATTATCAAAGAAGCTTTTCTGTCAGGTTCTTGATATCCCTAATTCCCCACCATATGTCAAGTTTACATTTCCAAAAATTGTACATATGTTCAATGAAATGGGTCATCAACCTCAACTGTCCAAGATAAGTGACTTCAAGAAGTCAGGTCTTCCTAGTGTTTGGAATTTCTTGTTTGGTATTTTTTTGAGGTGTTTAACTGGAAGAACCGTTGGTTTGGACAAGGGGAGAATGGAGGTTTATGCAATGGTAGCAGGGCTATATTATGATCTTCAATTCAATTATTCTACTCAGTTATGGAAAGAATGCTTGAAGAGTATTGAAAACACGAATGGTCTTCATGGAATTTCGTGTGCCCGATACTGGAGCTTGATCTTGCAATATTTTTATGATAAGGAAGGGATTATGGTTCCTAATGATGGAGAAAAAGTTGTTTTCCATGTGTATATTTGTCCGAAGGATGCAACTGATGATACTAAAGAGTTTCCAGTTGTTGCTCGTATTCCAGATGCCATGCTTAAAAAAGTTGATCCTACAAACACAGTTTTAGTGACTTACTTGCAAACAATCAATACAACTGTTGTAACTAGAATTCTTTTGGAAAGAGAAAAAGAAACGAAGTCCAAACATTCGAAGAAATCTATTGCTGGTTCTTCTGAGAAACCAGTCAAGGAGTCCAAATCTACGCAGATTTCGAAGAAGTTACTGGTTACAGAAGCAAAGCCAACAAAACCCGAAGTTTCAGTTGCTGATACACCATCAAATCAAAAAGAACTCATTCCTTCGAAGACTGGTGTTTTCCACAGAATAAGAATGAAATCCAAACACAAGAGCCAATCTCCACTTACGAATATTGTACGAAAAGCAAAGGTTACTCATCAGGGAGTCTTGTTTCGTGAAAATCCAGCACCTGTTTCTCCATCTTCAAAGAAACGAAGGGCAACTGATATAGCTAAACGTATTTCTAAGAAGAAGAAGAAGAAAAGGAAAATAATCATCTCCTGTGAGTCTACTGCTGATGAAGATGAAACAATTCCAGAAACTACAGAAGCCGATCTTCACAAACAATCTTTTACTCTTGCACAAACAAGTGTTATATCACCCTAAGATTCGGTTGCCATGTCAGTTTCTAAGGCCGCACAAACTTCTGACATTCTTGTAAATGTATCTGATACGGTTGCAAATGTCATCATGGGTGAGGATGCTTTGCATAAAGCTGACCAAGGTAAAACTTCGGATGTTACATCAGAAATTGTTGTTTCTTTTCCTCCACAACTCACACCTATCATTCCTACTACTTCCACCACTGATTCTCCTACTTTCGAAAACATTATCAAACAACCAGTTACATCTATTTTTTCTTCACAATCCACTGATCCACCCACAACCACTTCACCAATTCAAGAGCCTATTGTTATGGAAACTGCGCATGAATCAGAACGTTTTGGAGGGACGTTTGAAAATTTGGAGTTTGATGAAGAAGAAACTGCTTTCCCAGATCACATGCTAATGACAATGAAGTAGTTCAAGATCTTGAATACAAAGCTCAATTCAATTCTTTAATCACAGGCAGATCTTGGGGGAGATAATTCAGTGACCAGTTTAGAAGTTGATGGTCTGTTAAAACTGCTTGAAGGGAGGATTACTTCAAAAGTTTCAGGAATGATCAAAGATTCTGACTCTCGTTTATTGGAGAAAAATTGATATTTGTGATCATAGCAATGAAATGAGGGTAAATTCTCAGAAGTCAACGTTTGAAGGTCATTTGAAAGAGTTGAAAATGGTGGCAAAGGAACGACATGTATTATTCATTCAGGATGTTAAAAAGGTGAGATAGGATGTGAATCTTAAGCTTCAAGAGCTACGCGAAGACATGGAAAAAGAGATTCCAGTTGTTCGGACATAATTTGCATCTTTAAATCAGAAGGAGGATATAATCTGTGACGCAGTTACAAAGTTTGCCAAATTGTATGAAAGTCTGAGTCCTCAAATAGATCAACTTTCTACAACTGAAAACAAGAATTTTATGGAAGTTTTCACATTGTTAAAGGAGCTCAAAGCTTTATCCTCAAAACCAGCATCGATTTTTCAACTATCCTCAGAAGATCTTATCAAGAAGTTTTCTCAATTTGAAGCCTTACTTCTCCAACAGTTGGCTCCTCTTTCTCGCATATCCAACCTTCTTCCCACAACAAATGCCCCGCCTATTTCTACAGGGGTGCAAGGGGAAGAAAGGAAGATCGAGCGTTCGAAGGATGGAGGTGATGAGGCGAATATGGTGGGAAAAGTATTTCCTTCGAATATTCCAACAACAAAACCAGTTATAGCATCTGCTGGTCCTGTTTCTCCAACAGTGGTAACAACTGTGGCAATCACAAGTCCAATTTCGAAAGGAATTGTGATTGGTAAATCTACTGATATTGGTGGGAGTGATTCGAAGGTAAAGTTAGTGTTAGAAGAATCAGCTTCGAAGGCAAGAGGAAAATCAATGCTGATAGTGAAATCCAGGGAAGAAAAGAAGGTAGAGGCTGAGGCGGAACTGGAGAGGATGAGACTAGTGCAAAGTATAATGACTCAAAGAGCAAGTGATCCTCCTGGGTTGAACAAATGTGATCCATCAAAGCATTACAACTATGAAACAATTGTAACCAAGGTTGCATTTAATCACATGTATTCGTTCGAAAAGAACCCAAAACAGAGTTACATTGTCACGAATAATGATGCAAGCCAATTGGACTTTACAATTAATGAGATGATGTTCATCATGACCCAGTTCAAAGCCGAAAACAATTTCAAGGAAAAGGATGAAGAAACTCAGATGAAAATCAGGTTTCATGCAGTTCTTGCGAAACCAGCTGAAGAAGTGTGGTTATTGACAAAGATAAAGAAAGTTATTAGCATAAAGAAGGATGTGATTTTCGAAAAGACAGTCCAACATATGAAGTATGTGGTGACCAGGGCGAATGAGAATGTTTGTGAGTTTACAATTGCAGGTTTTCCTTTAATGAACTTGTATGATCTTATACAAGTTGCATTACTATTGAAGGAAAAGATCTTTTTCGTATCTTTAGAACACGGATCCAGATGAGTACAAGCTGGGAGTTATTCAAATTAAGATTTTTTTTTAAAATTATTATGAATGCCTAGCATTAACTGATGTGGAGTTGGTTACCGCTAAAGGACTGGAAATTACAACACCCATGTCTCCTTCGAAGACACAAGCATAATTAAAGAAGTATGCTGATGGTGAAATCTGCTTGAAGCCATTTGGTTTAGTCTTTTCTGGGAAGGACATGTCTGGGAAATCAAAACAGTTTTTGTTCCAGGCTAGTGAGGTAGAAACGTACTCAACTTCACAATATACGAACTTAATTGTTCGTGTGAATCATTGTAAGAAGAATAGCGAAGGAGAGAAAAAGGAACTGAAGAAGATTATCTCTTGGTACGCTAAGATACGAAGAGTAATGCCGTACTCCATTCAACTGCTTACGAACTGAAGTCTTTGACTCTGATTACAAAGGGGGAGATTGTAAGGTTAGTTTAGTTGTAATGAGTAGATGCTTATTTTGTACTCTTCGTATCATCTGCAATGTATTTTACTAGGGCTCTTTTAGTTCGAAGCTTAAGCGTGTTAGCCTTAGTATATTTTTTGTACGCTTTATGTATCCTATAAATAGCATCATTTACTAGAGTTAGATAACATGAACAACATTGTCTATTCTCTCTGTAAAACTCTTAAAGCGTAATTGAGCTGAAGTGAAATCCTATTTACATCATGTGTTCAATTACGCTTTCAGTCGGAAACATCTACTCCGATTGATTTCATACTCGGTTCATTGATTCTTCAGTGGGAAAGAATGAAAGCGTTCCAGGATCGAAAGAAATCCTACGTGGAAAAGAGAAGACCACCCATAGAATTCTAGGTAGGTGATTTCGTAATGTTGAAGGTATCCCCATGGAAAGGCATTATGCAATTTGGCAAGAAAGGAAAAATAAGTCCTAGATTTTTTGGTCTTTCCAAAATCATCCTGAGAATTGGTAAACAAGCATACCGCTTGGAATTGCCTGAAGATTTCGCAGGTATTCATCATGTGTTTCATGTGAGTTATTTGCCTAAATGTTTAAGCATATATGATGAAGCTATCCCGTTATCCGAGGTGAAATTGGATCAAAAATTAAGATATGTAGAAGAGCCTGAAGAGATCATAGACGAAAGAACACCTGAATTGCGTAATTGTAAATCCCAAATTTTCTTGTGTATCAATCAGAATCAACTGATGGTGCGAAATCCCAATCAATTGGATGATGCAAGATCAAAATAATAAGAAGGAGAAGAAGAATAATATAAATCTTGAATGTATTGATGGATGTAATGATGCTCCTTACACAAGATTCACTCTCTCTCTAAAACACACCTTAGAATACACACACTTAAGCTCCTCTAGCCGTACACTCCTCACCCACCTAACATCTATATATATATATATATATATATATATATATATATATATATATATATATATATATATATATATATATATATATATATATGACACATGGGGCGTGAATAGGTTCACGACCGTAAACACAACCACAAAAACCTATTACATAACTAAAAAAATACATTTTGGTAGAAAAGTAAAGTATAAACAATAATTTATGACCCAACAATCTCCCCCTTGGTTTATAGCTTTCTTTTCTAATTTAGCCAACAAGCTCCCCCTAAAAAGTAGCTGGCTTTTCTTGTCAATCTTCATTTGGAGCTTGGCTTCAGCGTTTATCTTCGATTTCTTCACAACATCAAGATGAACATGATGAATCTTCAATAAATGACTTCGTCTTGAGCACTTGGGCTTTTCTTCAGAATTTGGCTTTGAACGCATGTTGGGTGAGGAGGTTTCTTGAAAGATAGTGCTTTCAGCTTGAGAATCTTCAGAGAGAACAATAGAGAGATCTAATCTACTGGATCACTTCAGTAGGTAAAAGAATAGAAGCAAATTGATTGAGGAGGCTTCAATGCAATCTATCACATAATCTTCAAGTCAGCTGCACCTTGCTTCTGGGGTAGAAAAATTGAATGTTGAAAGAAAAGTCTTCATTTCTAGCTCCTTCGAATGAGAATTCTTCGATGATCACAGAAGAAGCCTTGGCTCAGAAATTCTTGATACAGTCTCCATGAGTCTCATATATATATCTGAATTCACTTTTCAAGACAAAACAAAAATAAAAGAAAACTTAGCACACAATATTTTTTGATTTTTCATATTTTCTAAAAATTAAAACATAATCAAAAATATTTTTTGGATTTTTGATTTTCTCTAAACAAGAAATAAAACAAAAATAACACTATTTTAGATTTTTAATTTTCTAATTTTTGAGTTTTTTTGATAATTCTCCCCCCTTAATTTGTGCATAGAGGAAAACTATGAACAAATTTAACAAAAACAAAAATAATTGGGATCAAAGTTGTGAGACAGTCTTAACTTTGTTTATTAGTACCTTTACCTTCATAAATAGATCTGGTGAATTGCCGTTAATATGGTTCGCTTAAACACTAAACACAAAGAATATTGACAAACTTTTCTAAATAAACCATTCAACTGACGACGACCACGGTATTCTTGTCCACTTAAATTAAGCAGCAAGATCTACAGACAACCTCTTAAATGGTTCAATTTTAGTTGAACTAGAATGTGTTCCCCACTTCCCGATATACCTTGGTTATCAAGAACTTCCAAAGAACTCCTTACTTTAGGTGAGTAAACAATTATTAAGGAGGAAGACGAATTTAGAGATAGGTGCATATGTTGTTTCCCAAGTCAGATCTCTTTCAATCACGCATAGGGGACAACATATGGCTAACTAGGATAGAGGGATTGAGAGATAGAATATTGCGTATGTTGTGTTCCAGGTCGGATCATTTCAATCACACAGAGGAGACAACATATGACTAACAGATAGGACGAATTGCACAGATAAAGAAGATGCATAGAAATAGAGTTGTATATGTTCCATTCCAGGTCGGATCTCTTCCAATCACGCAGAGGAAGCAACATATGGCTGACAGATAGAAAGCAAGAAAATAATTTCCTACATACCTACTTTATCAGAACCCCTACTTGCCCTATGAGAACTAGAATTAAGGACATATGTCTGTACATCAAGGAAAATTTAAGCCACAATTCTAGATTCGTATTAGTTTAGTGTATCGCAAGGGTTCCCATGTTTATCTCACTACTCAATCTAACCAAGCGTCGTATGGTCAGTGCAAACAATTCTATCCAAATCCACACTATCAAATCCTTCGTGCCTACTAGCACATTGAACATAGAGTCTAGACAATTCAGATTTAGTACCTTACACTGGTTTAGATTGCCCGTTATCAATCTCTTGATATGACCTCCCAAAGCAACGTACTAAAGAAAGACATATAAGGAAATAAAAAATTGTCTTCAAAATGAATCAGTTTAAGATAAACTTAAGAGTATGGAGAAGAAAACTCAGACCGTTAGTCACCGATTGAATTTCCATTTAGAAGGTCTGAGAACAACATACATAATCTCAGAACATATACGAAAATTCTTCATATCGTTAAGCACAAAACCCCATGTGATCCTCTCTTTTTCTTACTTTCCTGCAAAGGACACATATTCGTACTTGAAGTTCTGAGTGTTGTATAGTTGAGAGGTGCCTCCTATCATGTGCCTGGAGCAACCACTATCAACAAACGAAGTCTGATGATATGGCTCCATAGCTTCTCCGACACAGAGCGAGATCAGTTGGTCTTTGGAACCCAATCCATTTTGAAACTGGGTTGACCTTTGTCATCTGTGCAAGGTACCTTCTCTTATGACATATCCTGTTTATTACTAATAGAATATGAAGAAATACTAGATGCATTAGATGATTTGGGAGACTGAACCTTTGCTACCCATCTGTAGTTGGGTTTAACCCATTTCTTGTTGGATCGGATGGGTGCCTCGGTACATGCTTTTGAACTTAAAGTCGGCTGCCGAGATGACTTTTACCTAACCGGTTTTGGCTTCACAAGAGCATCTATTGAACTTGACTTATGGGTCGGCATTCCCTTCTAGCCCTTGGGAGTTGATTTCTTGGCCTTGGGAGTTGAACTCCTACCCTTGTTGGCATTCCAGTCACCGTTTCGCGATTTTGACCTTGAAGGGCTTCTTTTGGGGAATCTCCCACTTTGCGCGTTCTGCCAGCCTTATGCATAGTAGGGAACGTATGCGCGATTTGGACAATTTCTGGCAATGTTTCTAGGTGTTCTAAAGTGAAAACATGTCTTTTTATTCACGTAGGAATTGTTTTTGCTTTCCCCTGGTGGTGTGCCCTTGCCTTGTCTCTTATTGTTCCCAGAAGCACAGTTGCAGCAGGCACTCTGATTTGCTTGTTTTGGTGGCCTGTATTTACCAACAACAGGTTTGTTAGGAGTAACAGAATTAGAAGCAACAAATTTAGAGTTCAAGGAGTCATTGGTTTGTTCAATAGTGTTCTCCTCGTTCTCATCATCCGCTACTTTGCCTGCACATGAAGTATAAACATAAGTATTCTTCACCTTAGCACCCTCAGTTGGCCCAGATTGCCCAGTCTTGACTGGAGCTGGTTCATGGAGTGGACCAAACTGAGCAGGTGTCTCTTCCTCATTAGTTTCAAGGGGTGTGGTATATTTGTCATTGAAGGGAGGTGGAACACTGTGATATCCTAACCCCTTAGATTGATTATCTTTAAATTTTAATTGCTTCTCATTCATCGAGGAAACTACCTCACTTGACACATCATATTTTCTGAAATTAAAATCTGCATTTTCAAAATTATTTTTCAATGTGTCAAGCTCGAAAGTCGTAGAGGCGAGTTTATTCTTAATGTAATTATAATTCTCACACTTGTTACTGTACTCCTCCTCCAATTTCCTAAAGACCTTAGTTTTGGCCTCTATTTTCTCTTTTAATAGTCTCTAGTCTTTCTTGAGTTCATACTTCTCATATTTTAGGTCCTTGTTCTCTCTCTTTATCAATTCAATTTATTCACGTAAAAATTTAATAGTTTTAATGCAAGTTTGAGAGCATGAAACTTCTTTGACCTGAATGTTTGAGGAGTTCATTGTTTTTTTTTTTTTAAATATATGCCCTTTGACTATAAACCAAGAAAGTCAACATTAAAAGTAAAATTTAAAAAGTCAAACTTGAAAAGTCAGACTTAAGAGTCAAACCGAAAAGCTAAATTTGAAAATTTGAAGGTTAAATGAGAAAGTCAAAGTTTAAAGTCAATGGTCAAACTATAAAAGTAAAAGTAAAAATTTTAGGTCAAAAGTCAATTTAGATTGTCAAAAATTAAAAGTCAAAAACTTAGGGTTGAAAGTGAAATTTTAAGATTTAAAAAATTAATTTTTGGGTAAAATATGTTAAATATGCAAAATTGTGTTCGAAATCGAGGCCTTTTGAATTAAATTTGGAAGGATGGTAGCATGTGGCAAGCTGGTTCAAGTGGTAAGGCGGTAGAAGGACGAAGCAGGGGACGAGTGTTCGAAACCTGGCAACCTCAAAAAGATTTCCCTCCTCTTTTTTAAGTATTGGTTACGAATGAAGTTGTAATACGTTGCTAGATGAGCGCACTCGCACCAATGCTGCAGACCAAGGACTCGCTGGGACGAACACGCTGTTGGGCTGAGGTGATCCTGGACCCGTGAACCCTTCTTCATTGGCCGAGAATACTTCAACAGATACGAAAAAAACGACATTTTTCACCATTTTTTCTCCAAAACTCGATCAAAAACTCGTTTGTATGAAAAACGCAAAGAACGAACCCCCATTATTTTGCTAAGAGCTATCAGAAAATGTAAAAATCCTTCAAAAATAAGATCAAATACGCTCCATATCTGCAAAAATTGATTGATACAATCCAAGCTTTGATACCACTTAAAGTCCCAAATTTGCTTGTGTATCAATCATATCGAATTGAAGATGTGGAATCCCAATCAATTGGATGATGCAAGATCAAAATAAGATGAAGGAGAGGAAAAAGAATATGAATCTTGAATGTATTGATGAATGGAATGATGCTCCTTACACAAAATTCACTTTCTCTCTCTAAGACACACCATAGAATACACACACTTAAGCTCCTCTAGCCGTACACTCCTCACCCACCTAACATGTATATATATGAAACGTGGGCCGTGAATGGGTTCATGGCCATAAACACAGCCACAAACACCTTTTACATGACTGAAAAATACATTTTCCTAGAAAAGTAGAGTATAAACCATGATTTATGTCCCAACAGTAATAAAGAAATGGAGTTGGTGCTTGTCAAGCGGAAACACCATGGAGGCCCAAATTAAACTTGGGAAAGTAAGAATGAGATAAGAGCGAAATATCCTCATTTGTAAATCGTTGTAATTTCGTGGATGAAATCCTCAAAAAGAGGAGGTATTTGTAACATAAACGTTCAGCTATTGAGTTCTGTTTAAAAATGAATATTAATAAATATTATATGGTTTTGAGCATTGAGTTCTAACAAGATAGTATTATGAGATTTGAAGTAAAACTATGTTTAGAATCATTCGGGAGGTGTTGGAAGTCTTATGAGATTCCAATCAAAAGTCAAATATTGAAATTAACAAAAATGTAAAAATTTAAGTTAGAAAATAAGTAAAATAATGTTATTGAAAGTTGTAGATTATCTCATAAGTAACATTTAGGCGAAAAACTAATCGGAATGCGAGTTATAACGAACAAGTTATGAGTTATTGAAGTTTCGCAAAATAACCGGTACGACGCCATATGACATAAAAAGTGAGTTTACGATAAACTACTTGATAGCCTTAGTTATCTAAATGAAAGTCGTAGTATTCGTTAAACCGATAATTTTCATAAAAAGAACATCCAAATCTGATTTTCTATGAGGAAGTTATGATATTTCTAGGATTCGACATCATAGTACACAGCCCGTAACTGAAATTAATGATCGAGTAATTTTTAGTTGACACGACCTAAACGAGAATCGAAGATCTCGTTAACAGTAGTACAATGCTAAAAAGACAGATAAAAACGGACGTCGGATGAAAAGGTTATGAATTTTTAACAGACTCCTGTCACGGCCTGTTAAAAATATAATATTAAAAATGAGTTCAAAATTAGCTGACGGAGTATAAACGAAAGTTATAGAGCATAATTTAACTTACGCTTGAATATAAAGAATGTCAAAAATGGAGTTTGTATGCGAAAGTTACGAATTTTTGAAGTTTTGGGCACAAACTTCGAGGATGTAAGAACGCCCAGCGCACCAAGTAGTACGCTTAGCGTAAAGATATATGCCCAACGTACAAGAATAGGGATGGAAAAAAAACCCAAACCCGACGGGAAAACCCGATCCACAAAGATTTCAGGGCAGGTCAGGTCGCGCATATCAGGAAATGGGTCGGGTATCGGGTATTTATTTCGGGTTCGAGGCAGGGAGTGGGGTATGCATGCCTCGACCCGACCGACCCGAATATATATATATATATATATATATATATATATATATATATATATATATATATATAATTACATTTAAGCCCCTTAGAATCCTAAAATCACGTTACCAACGACACTCGCTTCCAGTTCCAGCCGACAAGTCCACAGAAGAGTCGATCACTTGAAGGACATTCCGTCTCATCGAAGACTCTGAAGTCTCAAATTGTTGCCTCACTACTCATCGGTTTCAGTTGTCTAGTCGTGTATGGTCTATCACAGTATCACCCCTCGCACTCGCATCCTCTAATCATTGCGTCGTTTGGAGATACGACAATCGCAGACTCGAAGTTGAAGGCTCGAAGCACATCTGTTCAACACAAGCTAAATCCAGGTAAGAATAATGCTTAATTGAACTCTATCACTCTGATGATTTCGAACTCTGATGGATTTGAATATGATCGATGACAAAGAAACTGGAGTCCAGCATTGCATTTATACGAAGCAATGTTTGGTTCAACTTTCATACAGGAATCACTCTTGTTTCTATAAGGATTTGTGGAATTAGGGTTTTACAGAACACACAGTTAAGGATAGTTTCATAATTATGATGATTTGAAATATGATTTAAATTGATTTTCAGCGGATTTGAACTTATTTGTACCGATGAATCTGATTGCAAATAGTCAAATGCATATATTAGTTGATTTTTTTTTTCAAATGAACATATAGGCACGTAAATAGAACTGTTTAAGAATCTGATTTGGGTTGATTTCTATATTGTAATCTGTTTAGACAGATTTGTTGAGTGTTGCTATGACATTGGTTTTTATTTTTTCATGAAATATAAATGAAAAAAGTCAAATTCATGCTCCAACAAGTCAAAATAATGCTCCAACAGCAAGTAGTCAAGATGTGGAAGGTTCGGGTTCTAATAAAAAACATATTGATTATGTGGATCAACAAGATGGGAAAAATATTAATGATACATTTTATGATGAAGATGGAGATGAAGTGGGTGGTTCGAAAAGGGAAACACGTTCACCGACATGGTTTCATTTTATAAAATTTAAATTGAATGACGAAGTCAAAGCAAGATGTAAATATTGCTCTAAAGTATTGGGTGCAGATAGCAAGAATGGCACAAAACATTTACTTTCACATTATAAACATTGTATACATAAACCTTTTACAGATATTTGCCAATCTATCTTGGTGCAAGAAACAAAGAAAATAGATGGTACTACAACACATGTTTCAAATTATACATTTAATGTTGATACTTCAAGGAAGGATTTGGCTGAAATGATTATTATGCATGAGTATCCGCTTTCGATTGTCGAGCATCATGGATTTAGGAAGTTTGTGGGAGGTCTTCAACCTTTGTTTAAGGTTCCTTGTCGAAACACCATCAAGGGGACATCAAAAGTATTTATGATTACGAGAGGGATAAAACTATGAGTTTGATAGCAAAGAACAGAAGCAGAATTGCAGTTACTACCAATATGTGGACATGTAATCATAAAAAAAAGGGTTTATGGCAGTCACAACACATTTTGTAGATAAAAATTGGAACTTGCAAAGCAGAATTATGAGGTATATTATACTTATTTCAATACAATTTATACATATTTATTAATTATATGTTAATATATATATATATATATATATATATATATATATATATATATAATTAAATAGGTTTATTTACGTGCCTTGTCCGCATACATCTGATGGTCTTGCCGACATACTTTATCTTACTTTGTGTGATTGGAATCTTGATAGGAAAGTTTCAAATTTTACTGTGGATAATTGCACCACAAATGATGCAATTATCAGGATATTATTAGAGAAACTTCCTCTAAAATCGCTAATGATGAATGGTGATTTGTTTCATATGTGTTGCTATGCACATATTCTCAATCTTATTGTCCAAGATGGCTTATCTCTCATTAAATATGAGATTGAGAGAATCAGAGAGAGTGTTGCATTTTGGTCCGCATCACCAAAGAGGGAGCAAAATTTTGAGACAACAGCAGAACAGTTGGGAATACCATACTCAAAGAAGTCGATACTTGACTGCAAGACGTGGTAGAACTGTACATTCTTGATGTTGAGTGTTGCTATAAGCCACAAAGAGGTTTTCGATCGGGTAAAGACAAGAGACCCAAAGTATATATGTTTTCCTACAGACCAGGATTAGGAGTTGGCTAGTGAGATTTGTGAAAGATTACAACTTTTTTATGAGGTGAGTATTATGTTCTCTGGTTCAAAGTATCCTACAGCTATTTTTTCTTTGCTTTGATATGTGAGATTGGGTATTCTTTGCGTGAGTGGACAAAATCTCCTATTGAGGAGATTAGGGAGATGGATGAACAAATGGTTTCTAAGTTCAATAAGTATTGGTCTATAATTCATGAGATAATGAGAATGGCAGCGGTTTTAGATCCATGATACAAGTTAAAGTTTGTGGAGCTACTTTTGCCTGTGCTTTATGGAGAAGAAAAGGCAAAGATTGAATTTCAAAATTTGGAGGGGTTTGTCAAAACTTTGTTTCAAGAGTACGAGTCAATTAATGCATCTAGGTGTTTACGAGTCAAGGTATTGTATTATTCTTATTGTTTATATAATAAATAGAGCATTATCTTAAATTATTAACATTTTTATACTAAACATTAGGTGTTTATGATGGTTCAGTTCCCGGTTCATCTTTATTGGGTTCTAGTATGTCTTCCGGTCATCGTGTTGGATTCAAAAAGCTTTTATCAGATATTGCTTCTATTACTAGAGATGATGATGAATCAGGAGGTATGAGTGAGTTGGATAACTACTTGAAGGAGAAATTCTTGCCTACAGACATTGAACTTGATTTGTTGGCATGGTGGAAAACAAATGGGATTAAATACCCAACACTACAAAGGATAGCTAAAGATATATTAGCTATTCCTATTTCCACTGTTGCCTCGGAATCAACTTTCAGCACTAGTGGAAGATTAGTAAGTCCTCATCGTATTCGACTTCATCCAAAGACATTGGAGGATTTAATGTGTGCTAAAAGTTGGTTGTTGAATGAAATTCGAGGTAGTATACTATTTGATATTAATTATGTGAAATTATGAATCTTTTTTGCATATTAATAATATTTTTGTTAAATTGCTTTTATATTTTCTTATGTACAACAACTTGTTCTGAAGAGACCAAGGCATATTGTCGTTCTGTTGAATTTGATTATGATGTGGAAGAGGTAAAACGATACTTATAAGAATATTAATTTTATATAGTTTCCATGATTTGGTTTGATTTTGAGTTTCTTTAATACTTTGTAGGAAAACAATAAAGAAAGCGGGACAACAAGTTTGGATGATTTTGTTTGATTTTGAGTTTGTTTTAATGTTAAGTGGTAATGTATTATTGTGATGAATTAGTTTTTCATATTTTGTACTTTTGTATTTTGGTTGGTTGGTTGTTGTTACAATACTTGACTATTAGTAATTTCTATTTGGTTAAATGATTTAAGAACTTATTTGGTATTTAAAGCCCATGGAACTATCTTAATTTATCATTCTGTATTTGTAGTTTTTCCTTTTTTTTCTGCAAAATTTCGGGTTTTGGGTTGCGTTTTCGGGTAGTTATCATGTTTTGGGTTAGGTTTTCGGGTAGTTATTGGGTTCGGGGGAAGTTTCAGCCCCGAGGGGGAGCCTCGATAAGAAACCCGTCGGATATCGGGTCGGGGTCAGGTACGCATTTAGAAATTGGGTTCGGGTTTGGGAAACCATGCCCCGCCCCAAACCCACCCCGTTGCCATTCCTATACTAGAACCGTTAGACACATATCTCGTACCAGTGACACCACCAAAGTTCAGAAACCCAACAGACGACATGTAACTCATACGCGCTGCGTACGAAGTTATGCCCTGCGTACTGAATTTACGCCTAACATACAAAGAGTTTTCAGCTTACTATAAATAGAAAGCGAGACCTCCCGATTTTGTATACAAAAATTTACTTTGTGTTACCCTAAACTCTCTTCTAAACTGCATACCCCCCCAAGCCTAGGAAACATCCCCGACAACCGAAGCAAGTCCCGACGCGCCGAAGACCCGAAAAAATAATCTTTTTAAGTTGAAACTCTGCCCGCGCGAGGCCCAGTTTTCAACAAAAATCTCCGGTTTCGTCACAGGAAGTCATTTTTAGACACAAAGTGCTGCCCAAATTATCATTTTATCAATTGGTTGTTTCACGGTGAGTTCAATGTGCTTTCCCATGTTATTATGTGCAATGTATGTGCAATAGGGAGAATTGTATGCTGTGTGCTATATGTGCAATGTGCTTTCCCATGTTATTATGATAATGAAGTTATACATTTAGCCATGTAGAGCATGTCTCTTATAACTTTTGGTATTGGCTTTGTGCCTTTGGCCATGTAGAGAGTAACTCGTATCACTTTGGTATTGGTATGTAGCCTTTAAACTTGAAGTGAATTACTAAGCATCACTTTGGCATTGGCAGAAGGCTAAGTAGGGCTGTAAGCATGTAAATGACTAGCCAAAGGATAATTCAAAATTGTTTTTTCTATGCCACTTGGGGTGGAGTCTTATTGATGTATATCATGTTGAAATTGTTGTATCTCATTGATTGTAAATCATTGAAGCAGATCATTTGTTGATATGGAAAGAGTGTCATATGATACTCATCTGCCTCTGATGTTCTTTGTCCCTCTTTGCTTCTGTCATATATATATATATATATATATATATATATATATATATATATATATATATATATATATATATGGCATAATGTTATATTGTAACTGTTGTTGAACTCACTAAGCGTCCACTTACCCCTCTCAATGTTTAAACTATTGCAGGTGATAAGCATCCGTGATAGTGATGTACTAGTAAAAGATGTAGGTTAGTTAATATTATAGCTTATGTATTTTGTATATTAAATTCCTGGGAAATTATGTAATATATAAAATTTTGTAAAAATCGTAATAGTCGGTTTGTATCCAGTCTTTTATAATAAGACCATATATGTAAAATATGTTCATGAATATTCATGTATAATATTTGGAGTAATAATATTGTTAAGGTATTAGAGAAATAGTGGGTTTCACAGTATGCTGGATGAATGATTAATTTTCTTTTTCATATGTAAACTATATATTTATGTTATATTTTGAGATTTGTGCTGGACGAATGATTTAAACTTCTTTTTCAGATCTAAATTGTATAAATGTATTTTACATCTACCCGTATGTTTAGTAGAACAAGGGTAGATAAATGATGAGAGATGAAAAGTAATGAGAAGCGTTGACCCATGCATTGGCTCGTCATCTAGCAGCGGATAGATGACAACCATAGATCATTATAGACGTCCGGTGGAACACTCGCAGGCTCACAACCTGTAGGTTCTGAATGATATGTTCACCTGGTCTACTCTAAAAGCCCTGACAACTATGGACTTAGTGTGTGACAACCCAAAATCATTTTCTGTAAGTCAAAATTCAATCAATAAAAGTCAGACTTTTTTCTGCTATCACTTTATTTTGTTTAGGGCCAGTTTGAGAGTCTTTAAGCCTAGTATACTTACGAATTGGATGTTGAGAAGTGTTATCTTAGGATTAGAGGAATGTAATCGAACCAGAAAACTCTTCAAAGGGTGTTCACAGCCACAAACTAGGTTCACGGCCGTGAACCCATGTTGTTTCGTGAACCCCTTTCCATATATATATATATATATATATATATATATATATATATATATATTCACACACACACACACACATTTCCTTCATTTTTCCTCATTTCTTCCCACCTTGGCCGAAAACTCCTCAAGATTCTCTCTAGACTCATCCAACAAAAGCTCTTTTCCCACCCCACAAGAGTAAGTGATTCTTCCCTTTTCACTTGTTATTCATCTTATTCATGTAAAGTGATTCATATCCATCCATTGATTCATCACTTTCATCACCATCTGTATGATCTTGAACAGTTCACGGCTGTGAACCCTTTATAGGGCCGTGAACCCTTCATAGATGGGCCGTAAACCCTTCAAGTGTTCATGAGTAGGCCGTAAACCCTTCATGTGTTCAGGGGCCGTAAACACATCTTGGACCGTAAACCCTTCATGTGTTCATGGGCCGTAAAACCATGGTGGTTGGCCGTAAGCTCCTTTTTGTCCCTCATTCATGATTCTAACACTTCATTGTAAGTGTTTGCTACATCCGAAGGGTGTTTCCTATGCTTGTTAGTGGATTTACACACTAATTGTAGGCCTATACATGTTAATATCTGCTTAATAGGATTGCGCTATGCTCGGGACACCACTTAGCATACTAAGCATCCTATCTTTGTTATTCATCCAAGTCACTCACAACCAGGTGAGTTCGTACCCCTATAACTTTACCGGTTTTAACATTTTCATGGGGGGGGGGAATACAAGCCAAATATCATTGATCTTGTGAACTTATACAAAAAGGATTTCAATACACTTAGAACTAAAGAAATTGATACAACTATAAGGATTCCATGCATTTATGAACTATTTGGATATTGAATCGCTTTTGTATCATTCGGAGCATAAGGGAAGATTTCAACATAATCAAAAAGTTTTCAATGTAAAACATGAATCGAATACATTAACGAACATATGAACTATAATAGGTATAGTTTACGGATCAATTATCTTATCAATGTACAAAACATAGACTCAATGCGAATAAACATCTAAACTATATAAAGTGTAGTTTATGAGACATATAGATATCATGTTAAATTTAATGGATTCATTTTATTATACACCTAATCGCTAGTATAACATTTTATGACGGATCAATTATCTTATCAATGTAGAAAACGTAGACTCAATGCGAATAAACATATAAACTATATAAAGTGTTGTTTATGAGACATAGATATCAAGTTAAATTTAATGGATTCATTTTATTATACACCTAATCGCTAGTATAGCATTTTATGACTGAGCATTCTTCGCGTATTTACTTAAGTACCAACAAAAGTCCTGAGTTTAAAACCAGAGTATCCTTGCGGGAGAGCGTGAGTTTGTGTATAGATCTATATGGGATTGAAAATCCTATATCATAACTGTTAGCAACAGTTAGGCCGGCAGGTCTGGGTGACCAAGTCATTTTGATTCCGACACCTGAAGAACGTCGTTTAAGCAATTCAATGGTCAAGTATGGTTATAACAACTCATAAATTTGGTATTAAAGTATATCATTAATGTATGAATGGTAATAACTTCAATTAGTTTTATTTAATTAATGAAACTACTAAAGGACTCGTTCTTCTTCGGCTGAAGAGTTCCACTAGGGTTGTGTTTTGTTGCCTTTGGGAAGGTTGTGGTATATGTAGGGGTTGTGATTGTTTTGTTCAAGTTGTATGGTTTTCTGGAATGATAAGTGAGTATTTCGACGACGAAATCTAATTTATGTGGGAGAGAGTTGTAAAGCTCTATTCCGAATCGTTATCCATTTCGGTGTGGGTGATGAAATGTGGACGATTCAGCCATTTAGACTTAGTTTTGGAGCCAAGGGGTATTTTGGTAATATGGCAGTGAGGTTTATGGAAATTCGATTTTCATTCGGGAAACTTTATCGTAAGTATTAGTTGATTAAAGTGTAGAGCCTCTCAATACATTTCCATGGATATAAGTGATGGGTTTTAGCCATAAGAACTTTCCTATGTGCGCATGCAAAACCCTAATGCTTGGATCTAGGCTTTCTAATCAAACATACTTTGAATCCAAGACTTCTAATGACTATTTAGGTGTAATACCATTATTGAAACAGATCTAGAATCATACCTTTGAATTCCTTGTTGATCTTGTTGTCTTGGAGCTTCTAGATCACAATTGTCACTCCTCTAATGGCTTACAAACACCAACTAGCAAGGAGGATGATTTGGGAGAGAGGAAAGGGGAGGAAATCGGCCAGGGTTCTCTTACTTTAGATGAAGTGCTGATTTCCCTTAGCCATAGGGTCTATTTATACTTGTAGACTCCTTAAGGGTTACAACCTAAACCCTAATTGGATAATCTTCTATTAAGGCTATCCAAATCCTTTCCTTAGATAACTCCTTGGACGATTTGAAGCTATCCCTAGCTTCTAGAATCCGTCCAATGCATATCTATATGGATTACAGTCTAAAGTTTAACTATCAAACAATTGACAGTTGATACCCTCTTATTTAATTAATCTCTTTAAGGCACCAAATTAAATCCAATTAATTCTATGACTTATATTAATCAAATAACCATATATTATTCTTTATATTATTCTCATAATATATTAATAATATTTAGTCTCTCTTAATAAATCATCCTATCAAGTTGATATGGTGAAGGCAACCCAAAAGGACCATGCACAACCGGGTCAAATACTTGCCTAATATAGTTGTTGTAACGACCCGTCTCCGGTATGATGATTCCATAGTATTTATTTAGAAGTTTGCAAAAGGGACTCGGCGAGTTCATAGCCTGACTCGCCGAGTAGGGACGGGATTTTCGAGCACGTGTTAGTCGGCGACTCGGCAAGTCCATATTCGGGACTCGGCGAGTCTGCCTGCCTGGAAGAAACCCTAAATCCTCGGGTTGCTCACTATTTAAGCCACCTTATAGCCCCCATTCTCGCCTCCTTCACCCTCAGAAAGCTGTGAGAAAATCCTAATCCATCCTTGAGTGATCTAAGTGTTCTTGTGTTAAATTTTTGAAGGCTTGAAGAAGGAAAAGAAGAAAGGAGCAAGGAGAAGAGTTGTAGAGCAAAGATTCAAGGGAAAATCAGAGTTCTTTGAGGTATTCTTCGGATTTCCCCCTGTTTTATGCTTTAAACCTCCATTAGAACTCTTCTAGATCTAGTTTGATGCTTTTCTCAAGCCTTATGATTGTATGGATACCCTATTACGTCGAGATATCCTTAGATTTGTTCATCTAGGAGTTGTAGAGCCCAGATCTATTGCCTTTTTGAAGTTACCTTGCATAAGAACCCTAGATCTACCCTTTTAAGTGCCTTTTTAGCCTTTATCTCCTTTTTCATGTGTTTGTACACGTAAAGTTGGAAACTTTACGTGGTGAATCAGCTTATTGGACTCAGATCTATCATTTGTATGTAATGGATTCGAGCAGAATCGAGTTTAGAATAGTTGCATGGTTGTGACTCGGCGAGTCGGAAGAACGACTCGGCAAGTCGAGTCACGAGTCCCCGATTTCTTCCTTTTTGAGTGATGCCGAGTGGGACCAGTGAGTAGTAGAGTGGACTCAGCGATTTCGAGGTCAGACTCAGTAATGGAGGGACTCGGCGAGTTGTTCATACAACTCGGCGAGTCCAAGGAAATCTTCTTAAGCTCAAGAACAGCTCGTCGAGTTGTTCATATGACTCGGTGAGTCGGATGCAGATTGTCTGAGTTCTTGGATCGAGAGATTACTCGTCGAGTCGATGCCATACTCGACGAGTAGCCTCGAGTGGGGTTGTGAAATGAGATTAGAGACTCGGCGAGTTGGCAGCCCAACTCGGCGAGTCAGGTCAACTGTGAGTTGACTTTGACCGAGAGGGTTGACTTTGACCAAGGGTAAAAGAGTCATTTTACCCCAGTGCAGTGCTTAGTATTTGATTAAGTGTGTTTATGCACTTATAGCCGGGGAGATACCGGAGCAGCAGCAGATAGCTTCCAGAGCCATACACACAGCAGCCAGTTCACGAGGTGAGTTTCCTTTCAGTAGGAACGAGTCTACGGCCATAATGCCGGCCCATTGAATTAGCAGTAGTCTCGGACTTTGGTCTGATGCAGTAGTTAGAGTGCTTGATGTCTTTGTGATACAAGCATGTTTGTGTTATGTGTTCCGGACTTTGTTCCGATGCAGTATGCAGTATATGTGATTATAATAGTTGATATGTGTTATGCTATGCCATGATCAGCCAGTTCCGGACTTCGGTCCGATGCAGGGGACAAGGTCCCAGTCAGTTCCGGACTTCGGTCCGACGCAGCTAGTTTCGGACTTCGGTCCGATGCAGTCAGTTCCGGACTTCGGTCCGATGCAGTTAGTTCCGGACTCTGGTCCGATGCAGGGGACAAGGTCCCAGTTAGTTCCGGACTTCGGTCCGATGCAGCTAGTTCCAGACTTCGGTCTGATGCAGTGGGCAAGGCCCAGTATGTGCTTTATATTTATTGTATGGTATGTGGTAGTTTGGGGGAGCTCACTAAGCTTCGTGCTTACAGTTTCAGTTCTGGTTTCAGGTACTTCTGCAAGCAAAGGGAAGAGCTCGGGATGATGGCATCGCACACACACACCACAACTTCAGTTTTATCCTAGGAGTTGACTCAGCTTTCTTAAATATGTTTTGATACAGTTGAGACACAGTTTTCTTGTTACAGTATTTTGGTATGGTCTTGAGATACGCAACGCATGGTCTTATTATGATATACTCAGTTTTTTTGATTTTTGGTTATATTTAAAATGAAATTTTTCTGGTCGTATTTTTGGGTCGTTTCAAGTTGGTATCAGAGCCTTGGTTTGAGGGATTCGAATACACTTCCGGGTGTATCTGAACTCAAACTAAGGAAAAATAAAAGGTTTTTGAAAAGAAAAATGTTTTCTAAAGGAATTTTAAAAGCGCTTAGAAAGAAAGGAATTTTTTCTTAAAACGAGATAAGGGTGTGGTGCATGCGATCAGCCGAGCTCAAGTAAGTACCCCCAAATTACCATACAAGTTATTTGTTCAGTTTCAGTTTCAGTAGAACAGCATGCTAGTATAGGACTAAGGATCTAGGAGGATGCCTTATGTGCTTGCTTTATGTGTTACAAATTTATGAGCATTGCATGCTAGTATTGAGTAGACAGCAGTAGGATAGCCTATTGAGGTTATGCCTAATAGTATGAGCTTAGCATTATATGCTAGTACAGTTTCTTGTTATGAGAATAATTTTGCCTGAGTATGTTTCCTTTATCCGAATGTTGCTTGCTTTGTGCTTTGTGGGACTCTGAGTGGTGGGAATTAGCCATTAGGTGAAAACGTCGCATCACATGTGATCAAGGTTGAATAATCTCAGAGTGCTGGATCTGGCCCTATTGCGAAGCTCTTGTTTGAGTCCAACCGTTGTAGGGACGAGTCCTTTACTCGAAGGATTATCCGAGCCTCATTGCATGTGATGGTATTCAGGTGGTGGCTAAATAGCATTTACGAGGAGGCCTTCAGCAGCTGAGGACTGGGTTGAGTGGAGTCAGAGATTTCCCTAGGGCAAGCCTAGGATGAGAGTAGCAGAGATCAGTAGTAGTAGAAGTGACTTGGTGGAGTCAAGGCAGTTCTTGAGTAAAGTACGGATAGATGTGGAAGGTAGTATGGGCCCGTACTACTGAAAGCAGAGGATCCGTACTCGAATCAAGGAAGGCCGAGACAAGACCAAGAAGCTAGTAGTAGTATCAATGATCCCTTGAGATATTTCAGTTTTCTGATGTCGTTGTGATGTGTTTCAGCATGGTGGTTTTGCGTTCGAGACCAGCAGCCGGCAGTGGAGGTGCCGGGGAGGGATCAGGTTCAGGCTCGGGGGACGATCGTATGGATGAGCAGACCAGAGAGTTTCTCTCTTCAGAGATTACTCGTATCATTGTAAAGCAGACTCCTGTGATCTTCGGTTCGATCAAGGAGGGTATCCTAGAGCTGATGGACGAGAGATTAGGCACCTTCCGTGCCGAGGTGGCGGCCATGATGGGGTCGCGCACCCTTACATTCAGGGAGTTCAGGGCATATGGAGCTCCAGACTATCATGGGGCGCGGGACCCCATAGCGAGTACAAGATGGTTGGCGGATGTGGCCAACGCATTCCGCACTAGCCGGTGTCCCGAGGGGGACAAGGTCAGATTGGCGTCCTGTCTTCTGAAGGACAGGGCACGGGATTGGTGGGAGGAGGTCGGACATACCATTGGAGATGATGCAGCATTGGATGCCATGACCTGGGCTGATTTCTCTACCAGGTTCAGGGCAGAGTTTGCACCAGTTATTGAGGTGCAGCAGCTAGCCAGAGAGTTTCCGGACCTCACCCAGACTACAGAGACCGTAGCGGAGATCACCGCCAAGTTCAGGGAGAGGGCTCTTCTTGTTCCTCAGTATGCGGCCGATGAGGAAATGAAGAAGGCCCGTTATCATGAGATGTTGCGGAGCGATATCCGCCAGTTTGTGAGCCGGTCCAGCTGTAAAACGCTGGATGACATGATTGCTAGGGCTCGGGAGAGAGAGATTGATCTCGAGATGGAGAAGAAGAGGAAACCGGAGGCGGTTTCGGGTACAGGTAGTTCGGGAAAAAATCCCAAGGTTTCAGATCATAGATCTAGGAGTCACAAGAGCCACAGTTGATGTGGCAAGTGTGGGAGATTGCACGAGGGGGCGTGCAAGGCAGGGAGTTCCGGCTGCTACAAGTGCGGTCGGATAGGGCATTTGAGCAGGGATTGTACGGCCCCTGCTACTGCCGTTGCAGTATCAGATCTGATTTGCTTTCAGTGCAATCAGAGGGGACATAAAAATTCCCAGTGTCCGGGTTTAGCCGCAGCAGGGAAGGTGGCTGCGCCTGCCCCTGCTACCTTGAGGATTACAGATGGCCGGCAGGCCGAGCCGACACGCCAGTGGCAAAGAGTAGGGCGTTTCAGATGACAGCTGAGGAGGCGCGAGCGACTCCGGATGTGGTGACGGGTATGTATCTTCCCTTCATTCCTTTATTATTATTGATTGATTATTGCTTATGATTGTATGTTTTATTTAGGGTTGTTCTCTGTGAACGGCATTTCTGCTATGGTACTATTCGATTCGGGGGCTACCCGATCATTCGTATCGCTTGCGCTTAGCAAGAGATTTAGTAGAGCTCCAGGGGAGCTAGATTGTCCATTAGAGGTTGAGATAGCAGATGATAAGATCAGAGTTCATAGAGGGTGTTCTCTTCAGTTGTTTGATGAGCAGTTTTCAGTGGAGCTGGTTCCTATTCCCCTGCGAGGGAATAAGGTTATTGTGGGCATGGATTGGCTAAGCCCCAATGGGGCGGTGATTGATTGTGAGCTTCAGCTAGTGAGGGTCCGCACTCCCAGTGGGGGAGAGTTAGTGATTCAGGGTGAGAGGCCACAGCGTGGACCGACCTTTTGTTCCGCCGCAAGGGCGAGGCGCTATGTTCAGCAGGGTTGCACCGGTTATGTAGCTTACGTCTTGGATGCCCGGGAGTAGGGCAAGATGACAGTTGATGATGTTCCGATTGTGCGAGACTTCCCGGATGTATTTCCTGAGGATTTACCGGGAATACCTCCCGAGAGGCAGGTTGAGTTTAGGATCGACCTGATTCTTGGTGTGGCTCCAATGGCCAAGGCACCGTATCGCCTAGCTCCCCCTGAGATGCAGGAGTTGTCTATGCAGCTGCAGGAGCTGTTAGACAAGGGTTTCATTCGGCCGAGCAGTTCGCCTTGGGGAGCGCCGATCCTGTTTGTGAGGAAGAAGGACGGGTTGCATCGTATGTGTATAGATTATTGGGAGTTGAATAAGGTAACGGTGAAGAACCGTTACCCACTTCCGAGGATAGATGATTTGTTTGATCAGCTTCAGGGAACGTCTTGGTTCTCCAAGATCGATCTACGCTCCGGTTATCATCAGATGCGGGTTAGAGATAAGGATGTGCAGAAGACTGCTTTCAGGACTAGGTATGGTCATTATGAGTTTGTGGTGATGCCATTTGGGCTCACCAATGCCCCAGCCGCGTTCATGGATCTCATGAATCGCGTGTGTAGGCCGATGCTGGATCGGTCAGTGATAGTATTCATAGATGATATCTTGGTGTATTCCAAGACGCAGGAGCAGCACGAGGAGCACCTGCGGGAGGTGGTGGAGGTTTTGAGGAGGGAGAGACTTTTTGCAAAGTTCTCCAAATGTGAGTTCTGGTTGCGCGAGGTGCAGTTCCTTGGTCACCTCGTCAACCAGAAGGGTATTTTGGTAGATCCGGCCAAGATAGAGGCCGTGATGCAGTGGGAGGTCCCGAAGTCTCCATCTGAGATTCGGATCTTCCTAGGGTTGGCAGGGTATTATCGGAGATTTATTCAGGATTTCTCCAAGATAGCAGTGCCGCTCACCCGACTGACCAAGAAGTCGGTGGTATTTCGTTGGGGGCCTGAGCAGCAGGCAGCGTTCGAGACCCTCAGACAGAGATTGTGCGAGGCTCCGATCCTTACCTTGCCAGAGGGAGTAAAGGACTTCATAGTCTACTGTGATGCCTCGATCACAGGTATGGGAGCAGTATTGATGCAGCGAGGCCATGTGATAGCTTACGCCTCGAGACAGTTGAAGCCTCACGAGGCTAACTATCATACCCATGATTTAGAGCTGGGGGCGGTTGTGTTTGCCCTCAAGATTTGGAGGCATTATCTTTATGGGGTCCGTTGTACTATTTACACGGATCACAAGAGTTTGAGGTACCTCATGGATCAGCCGAGTCTGAACATGAGGCAGAGGAGATGGTTGGATGTGCTAAAGGATTATGATTGTGAGATCCTTTACCATCCAGGGAAGGCCAACGTGGTGGCCGACGCCCTAAGCCGAAAAGTGTCAGCAGACCCTATTAGAGATCTGTGTTTGAGGATGACAGTGATCACTCCATTGTTGGAGCGGATCAAGGAGCCTTAGGTGGAGGGCCTCAAGGAGGAGAGGCAGAAGTGTGAGAGGATAGTGGGCCGAGTAGCTTCATTTGATTATGACAGTCGGGGATTGTTGACGCTTCACGGGAGGGTGTGGGTACCATACTGGGGTGGAGTACGGCAAGTGTTGATGGACGAGGCTCATAAGTCTCGATTTTCTATCCACCCAGGGGAGACGAAGATGTATCGAGATCTTCGACCTGATTATTGGTGGCCCTACATGAAGCGGGACGTCGCCTGGTATGTTGAGAGATGCCTGACCTGCAGGAAGGTCAAGGCGGAGCACCAGAGACCTCACGGCAAGATGCAGCCGTTAGATATTCCCGTGTGGAAATGGGAGCACATCACCATGGATTTTGTCACCAAGCTTCCCAGGACCACATGAGGAGTGGATTCGATATGGGTAGTGGTGGATCGGTTGACGAAGAGTGCTCATTTTATCCCAATCCAGGAGAGTATATCGGCAGAAAAGTTAGCCGATATCTATGTGCGGGAGATCGTGGCACGTCATGGAGTGCCGGTATCGGTGGTGTCAGACCGAGATGTCCGTTTTACATCCAGATTCTGGAAGCGGTTTCACGACGAGATGGGTACTCGTCTTCATTTCAGCACCGCTTTCCACCCTCAGACGGACAGGCAGAGTGAGAGGACGATTTAGACTCTTGAGGACATGCTCAGGGCATGTGGTCTAGACTTCGGTGGCAGTTGGGATACATATCTTCCGTTAGCGGAATTTTCGTATAAAAACAGTTATCATGCGAGCATTGATCGAACTCCCTTTGAGATGCTTTATGGGAGGAAGTGCAGGACCCCGATTTGTTGGGGCGAGGTGGGTCAGCGAGTCATTGGAAGCACGGAGGTGGTGCTCAAGACGACCGAGTTGATCCAACAGGTCCGTAGTAGACTGCAGACTGCGCAGAGTCGGCAGAAGAGTTACGCCGATAGGAGGCGTTCAGACTTGGAGTTTCGGGTGGGTGATATGGTCCTTCTGAAGGTCTCACCTTGGAAGGGTGTCATCAGGTTCCGGAAGAGGGGCAAGTTGGGTCCCAGGTTTATTGGTCCTTTCAGGGTTTTGGCCCGGGTGGGTCGGGTAGCTTATCGGTTAGATCTTCCTGAGGAGCTTAGTCAGATCCACAACACTTTCCATGTGTCTCAGTTGAGGAAGTGTTTGGTGGATGAGACGGCAGTCGTTCCCCTAGACGATATTCAGGTTGATAGCAGCCTGAATTATATTGAGAGACCGGTCGCAATTCTGGATCGGAAGACAAAGACCTTGAGGAACAAGGAAATTCCGTTAGTGAAGGTGCAGTGGCAGCACCGGAAGGGGTCGGAGTGGACGTGGGAGGCTGAGGAGGAGATGAGAGAGCACTACCCGGAGTTATTTGCAGATTCAGCCGTAGCAGACTTCGAGGACGAAGTCTGAGCCAAGTGGGGGAGAATTGTAACGACCCGTCTCTGGTATGATGATTCCATAGTATTTATTTAGAAGTTTGCAAGAGGGACTCGGCGAGTTCATAGCCTGACTCGCCGAGTAGGGACGGGATTTTCGAGCACGTGTTAGTCGGCGACTCGGCGAGTCCATATTCGGGACTCGGCGAGTCTGCCTGCCTGGAAGAAACCCTAAATCCCCGGGTTGCTCACTATTTAAGCCACCTTATAGCCCCCATTCTCGCCTCCTTTACCCTCAGAAAGCTGTGAGAAAACCCTAATCCATCCTTGAGTGATCTAAGTGTTCTTGTGTTAAATTTTTGAAGGCTTAAAGAAGGAAAAGAAGAAAAGAGCAAGGAGAAGAGTTGTAGAGCAAAGATTCAAGGGCAAATAAGAGTTCTTTGAGGTATTCTTCGGATTCCCCCCTATTTTATGCTTTAAACCTCCATTAGAACTCTTCTAGATCTAGTTTGATGCTTTTCTCAAGCCTTATGATTGTATGGATACCCTATTACGTCGAGATATCCTTAGATCTGTTCATCTAGGAGTTGTAGAGCCCAGATCTATTGCCTTTTTGAAGTTACCTTGCATAAGAACCCTAGATCTACCCTTTTAAGTGCCTTTTTAGCCTTTATCTCCTTTTTCATGTGTTTGTACACGTAAAGTTGGAAACTTTACATGGTGAATCAGCTTATTGGACTCAGATCTATCATTTGTATATAATGGATTCGAGCAGAATCGAGTTTAGAATAGTTGCATGGTTGTGACTCGGCGAGTCGGATGAACGACTCGGCGAGTCGAGTCGCGAGTCCCCGATTCCTTCCTTTTTGAGTGATGCCGAGTGGGACCAGTGAGTAGTAGAGTGGACTCAGCGATTTCGAGGTCAGACTCAGTAATGGAGGGACTCGGCGAGTTGTTCATACAACTCGGCGAGTCCAAGGCAATCTTTTTAAGCTCAAGAACAGCTCGTCGAGTTGTTCATATGACTCGGCGAGTCGGATGCAGATTGTCTGAGTTCTTGGATCGAGAGATTACTCGTCGAGTCGATGCCATACTCGACGAGTAGCCTTGAGTGGGGTTGCGAAATGAGATTAGAGATTCGGCGAGTTGGCGGCCCAACTCGGCGAGTGAGGTCAACTGTGAGTTGACTTTGACCGAGAGGGTTGACTTTGACCAAGGGTAAAAGAGTCATTTTACCCCAGTGTAGTGCTTAGTATTTGATTAAGTGTGTTTATGGACTTGTAGCCGGGGAGATACCGGAGCAGCAGCAGATAGCTTCCAGAGCCATACACACAGCAACCAGTTCACGAGGTGAGTTTCCTTTCAGTAGGAACGGGTCTACGGCCACAATGCCCGCCCGTTTAATTAGCAGTAGTCCCGGACTTTGGTCTGATGCAGTAGTTAGAGTGCTTGATGTCTTTTTGATACAAGCATGTTTGTGTTATGTGTTCCGGACTCTGTTCCGATGCAGTATGCAGTATATGTGATTATAATAGTTGATATGTGTTATGCTATGCCATGATCAGCCAGTTCCGGACTTCGGTCCGATGTAGGGGACAAGGTCCCAGTCAGTTCCGGACTTCGGTCCGACGCAGCTAGTTCCGGACTTCGGTCCAATGCATTCAGTTCCGGACGTCGGTCCTATGCAGTTAGTTCCGGACTCTGGTCCGATGCAGGGGACAAGGTCCCAGTCAGTTCCGGACTTCGGTCCGATGCAGCTAGTTCCAGACTTCGGTCTGATGCAGTGGGCAAGGCCCAGTATGTGCTTTATATGTATTGTATGGTATGTGGTAGTTTGGGGGAGCTCACTAAGCTTCGTGCTTACAGTTTCAGTTTTGGTTTCAGGTACTTCCGCAAGCAAAGGGAAGAGCTCGGGATGATGGCATCGCACACACACACCACAGCTTCAGTTTTATCCTGGGAGTTGACTCAGTTTTCTTAAATATGTTTTGATACAGTTGAGACACAGTTTTCTTGTTACAGTATTTTGGTATGGTCTTGAGATACGCAACGCATGGTCTTATTATGATATACTCAGTTTTTTTGATTTTTGGTTATATTTAAAATGAAATTTTTCTGGTCGTATTTTTGGGTCGTTTCAATTGTAGCCTTAGACACTATTCCAACAGTCTCCCACTTGGATAAGTCTAGTAACTGTATGCACAAGTACAATTCAGTTTGCAATCGTAGCTCTCAAAGACGCTGTCAAACTCTGAGCTAATCAATCTTGTCCTTTAGATAAGGGATCGTACAGTCCTCTGTTAGATATCATGTTGATAATCCTATGGAATGGTTAGTCAAGCATTTAGGTTTCTCGATCTCTGACTTATTTGACATAGAACTTAATCGAACACATCAATTCAGTTCTGACCGGGCCCGGCACATAAGTCAAATCAAATCATTGAGCGGCCGAGATATTGCTTCTACCTTCTTAGATAAAAGTTACACAACAATCAACTATATGTATTTACTTATTCAATAATCAACTATACACAACAATACGTTTTATAACATTGAGTTACCAATGCGTTTTCGCATTATCAATGTACAATCAATTAGCAAATAATAAACCATATATCTAGGTTTTAAGACTATATGATATTATCGTCTCGCGATCACCCTTTTATATCATATTCCATAAGGTGATTCCAGCAAGCGCGTGTTTGTTCCAATGCTCAAAACCAGTTCATAAGCACTCATGAATGTCGCAGCAACCCTTTGCTATATCTAATACCATTTAGACATTCTACGCACCGATTCATGACAATCTTCATTCATATCTACTCCCAACATATGAATGATTGTGGACAATTTGAACAATTCGATTATTCCTAATAAACTCAATTATTCTGGAAGTCAAAACATGCAAAGTGAAACAATAGCTAAACAATTAACATAAGATAGTAACATTACTCATAAATAAAACTCCTTTATTTAATCATCAAATGTTAATTACATTTATCTATTACACGTTTCTAATACTATCTAATCTATGCTAATATCATCCTTCAGCCCAATACTCCTAGCATGCTGCAAGTGCTTAACCCTACTCAGTCCCTTCGTAAGCGGATCTGCTGGGTTATCTTCTGATGATATCCTCTTCACTACGAGTTGTCCTTGTTCTACACGATGTCTAATGAAGTGATATTTTCTGTCGATATGTCGTGATCTACCATGATCCCTTGGTTCCTTGGTCAAGGCAACCGCTCCTTCGTTATCACAGAAAATCTCCATGCGCTCCTTTATGGCAGGTACAACTCCAAGATCATCGATGAAGTTCTTCAGCTATATTGCCTCCTTCGACGCTTCGCTCGCTGCAATGTACTCTGATTCGCACTTTGAATCAGCTACGGTTTCTTGCTTGGAACTTTTCCATGTCACTGCTCCTCCATTCAGGGTAAAGACCCAGCCCGATTGCGAACGGTAGTTGTCCCTGTCGGTTTGAAAGCTGGCGTCACTATACCCTCGCACCTTCAAGTTATCACTCCCTCCGAGGACTAAGAACTATTCCTTTGTCCTCCGAAGGTACTTAAGGATATTCTTCACCGCAATCCAATGTGCTCTGCCAGGATTCCCTTGATATCTGCTAACCATGCTCAAAGCGAAGGCTACATCAGGGTGAGTACAAGTCATAGCATACATGATTGAGCCAACTATGGAAGTGTACGGTACTCGGCTCATTTCTGCTATCTCAGCTTCAGTACTCGGACTTTGAGTCTTACTCAACTTGGCATTATTTTGTATCAGTAATTCTCCCTTCTTTGAGTTTTCCATACTAAAACATTTTAGTACCTTCTCCAAGTAAGTGTTCTGACTAAGTCCAATTAGTCTCTTACTTCTTTCTCTTACTATCCTTATTCCCAAAATGTAAGAAGCCTCTCCGAGGTCCTTCATAGCGAAGCACTTCCCGAGCCAGGACTTAACCTCCTGCAAAGTCGGGATGTCATTTCCTATGAGTAATATGTCAATGACATATAGAACGAGGGAGCTTACTATACTCCCACTGGCTTTGACATATACACAAGACTCATCTTCGCTTCGTACAAATCCAAAGTCTTTGACTTTCTGATCGAAGCAAAGATTCCATCTGCGAGACGCTTGCTTAAGTCCATAAATGGACTTCTCAAGCTTACACACTCTATTCGGATGCTTCGGATCCACAAACCCCTCTGGCTGAGCCATGTAAACATCCTCAGCCAACTTTCCATTATGGAAGGCGGTCTTGACATCCATTTGCCAAATCTCATAATCATGAAATGCGGCAATCGCTAGCATCACTCTAATAGATTTTATCTTCGCAACTGGTGAGAAGGTCTCATCATAGTCAACTCCGGGAGTTTGAGTAAAGCCCTTCGCAACCAATCGCGCTTTATATGTGTGTACTTTTCCATCCACATCAGTCTTCTTCTTGAAGATCCATTTGCACCCAACGGTCTTACGTCCGGGCACATAATCAACCAAATTCCAAACTTGGTTATCATACATGTATTGGATCTCGCTATCCATTGCCTCTTTCCATTTTGCAGACTCCGGGCCTGCCATGGCTTCCTTATAGCTATTAGGTTCATCAAGATTTATTAGTGTACCATCACTAATATATGTGTCCCCTTCGGTAGTAATATGAAAACCATAAAACTGGGGTAGAACTCTAACTCTATCGGAACGTCTAAGAGGTAATGATTCGTCAATCGGTTCAACCGGAGTTTCCTCCTCGGGTTGAGTGCCAGCGGTAGAGGTTCCTTCATCTATTGACTCTTGAATCTCTTCAAGCTCGATTTGCCTCCCACTGTCTCCTTGGCCTATGAGTTCTCGCTCTCGGAAAACTCCTCTCCTCGCAACAAAGACAACATTGTCCTTCAGTCTATAGAAGTGATATCCAAAGGATGTCTGCGGGTAGCCGATGAAAATACATCGCTCACTTCGGGGTTCGAGCTTGTCGTGAGTATCTCGTCTTACGAAACCCTCGCGACCCGAAACCTTAATATGTGCCAACGAGGGAGCTTTCCCTATCCACATCTCGTGAGGTGTTTTGGCAACCTTCTTAGTAGGGACTCGGTTAAGGATATGGGCGGCAGTCTCTAAGGCATACCCCCAAAAAGACATAGGTAGTGAAGCACGACTCATCATAGAGCGAACCATATCCAATAAGGTTCGATTACGCCTTTCTGCCACACCATTCAACTGTGGTGTCCTAGGAGGCGTCAATTATGAAACTATTCCACACTCCTTGAGATAATCGTGGAATTCAATACTTAGGTACTCTCCTCCTCGATCGGATCGAAGCATCTTGCTTTTCCTGCCCAATTGATTCTCCACTTCATTCTTGAACTCTTTGAACTTTTCAAAGGTTTCTGACTTTTGCTTGATTAAATAGATATACCCATATCTACTATAATCATCGGTAAAAGTCACGTAGAAGTGGTTCCCATCCTTAGTGGTTGATCTAAACGGTCCACATACATCGGTATGTATTAAGTCCAATAGACCCTCACCCCTTTCACACGTACTCGTGAAGGGTGATTTAGTCATCTTTCCAAGTAAACAAGACTCGCACGTGTCATCTTCCCTAAGGTCGAATGACTCCAACACTCCATCCGTTTGGAGTTGGGCTATGCGTTTCTTGTTGACATGTCCAAGACGACAATGCCACAAGGATGCTTTATGTATACTAGTGGAAGAATCTATATTCAAAACATCATTTCCTAAGTTATCAACAATCATAACAGTTTCATAAATTCCATTACATGGTATAGCTTCAAAGTAAAAGACACCATTTAGATAAGACAAAATAGAACCATTCTCATTATTAAAAGAAAATCTAAAACCTTGTCTATATAAACCATGAAATGAAATGATGTTTCTAGCCATTTCTGGCGAATAGCAACCATTGTTCAAATCTAAACATAAATTATTCCTAAGCACTAAAGAATACACTCCAATCTTGGTCACAGACGACGATCTTCTGTTCCCCATGATTAGATTGATTCTTCTTTGCTCCACATCCCTACTTCTTCTTAGTCTCTGCACATTAGAACAAATGTGATAACCACAACCGGTATCAAGAACCCAAGAAATAGCATGATTAGAATCGTTAGATTTGATTGTATATATACCTGCGAAAGATGGCTTGATCTTTCCTTCCTTGATGGCTTGCAGGTATTCCGGGTAGCTACTCTTCCAATGTCCTATCTTGTGGCAGTGGTGGCACTCTGCCTCCTTCGGGTTAGGGCAGGGCTTAGTGGGATCAACTTTGGTCCCACTAGAAGAGGCACCATCTCGGGCTTTAACCTTGCGATAGTTCTTAGACGAAGCCTTCCTCTTCTTTCCCTTTCCTTGACCAATAGCCAAGACAGGAGCAGCGGGTGGATTGGGAGTTGGTGCAACATACTTGTCTTTGAAGTTGCTCTCAACGACCCTCAAGAGACCTTGGAGTTTGCTTAGGGTGACCTCCTCTTTGTTCATGTGGTAGGTCATCCTAAATTGATTGTACATTGGAGGCAAAGAGTGAAGCACCATGTCGATCGCCAAGTCTTCCCCAAAGTCAACATTTAACTTGTGAAGACGGTCGACATACCTTTGCATCTTTTGTAGGTGCACGGTAAGAGATTCTCCATGACCCATCTTAGCGGAAATCATGTTAGTGAAAATCTCATAACGCTCTTGTCTCGCGTTTTGGTGGTATCTCTCCAATAGGTCTTGATGCATCTCGTACAGGTACATGTCCTCGTAGGAATTTTGGAATTCGGAGTTCATGGTGGCTATCATGATGCAATGTACCTTCGTTGCATCTCGCTCATGAGTTTCAAAAGCGGTAATTTCAACCGGAGTAGCGATTTCAGGCTTGATCTTCTCGAGCTTTTCATCGAGGACATACTCCTTATCCTCATAGCGAGCAATGGTGCGAATGTATCTTATCCATTCGCTAAAGTTCGTTCCATCGAAGGTGACCTTTTGGCAAAGGCTCATCAACGTGAAAGAACTAGCAGCAACGTTGTTTGCGTTCGACATCTACAAATAGAAAGGACAAAGATAGATTAGAATATGAATCCCTAATTATCACCCAATAAGAAAAATTAGGTCTAGGATCCAACAATAACATTTACATATGAGAAAAGGGATGCCGTAATCTAACATTCAAATAAATTGAAGGTAAGTGAATGACGATTCACTAATTCTCCACCATAAAACCTAACTATTAGTTCTAAATGTATTGAGAATTCCTAGGTTCGGATGAGATTCATTGAAACTATTCAATGGCATGTTTAAATCTCGATATGCCCCTCTAGTTTGTGACTGGGATACCGAGGATCACAAAGCGGGTGTCAATTACCATGCAAATTCACATGGTGCCTTCATTGTAACGATCACCTATTCGATGTGCCGGTAAACCACACACGCTCCATCGAACTATGATAAACAATGAATCACCCTTTTCCACCTTTGCTTAGAACCAATTAGTGTGCCGGTAAACCACACACGCTCCACTACCTTCTTAGCAAGGGTGCAAAGTGTAATTTCATGGGATTGCATCAATTCACTTTTCCTAAAGTAACTAAGATTGGGAAATTTTAAAATATGTGTAGTTACTTTGTATTTCCTATTATACTTTTAATGAGAGGATGATGTGGCCTTATCCTACCCGTTCGGCTAACGACCCTCCACCGATCAAGCAAGCGGTGGGTGTGAGTGTACACCCATTAAGCGTCATTTTATAGGCCGCAACCTTATACCAACCTTATATATCGGCTTCGTGAATGAGGCCTACTAACGGTTAGACTAGCATTTTAGTCATACATATATATATATATATATATATATATATATATATATATATATATATATATATATGTATGTATATATATATATTAACTTGTAATATTATATTAGTATAGGGTTGTATTTTAAACATTTTAAAATCTAGGGTTTAAAATTCAAATTGCCTAAATTAAAACTTTTAATTACAAAATATAAATTTCAACACTTGAGGACAAGTTTTAAACATTTGAAACATGGAGGATCAAATAACAAATAATTTCAATTAACCATTAATTTCCTAATTATCTATATTTGATTTATTCAAGATTTCTTGCAAGATAATTACCAAAATAATCAAAATAATTAATTAATTATCATATAAGGAAATTAAATATTTTATTAGTTGATAAATATCTTTAATTAGATCACGATTATAGTCATATATATCAAAAAATTGGATTAGGGTTGATCTAATATGATTAAGGTAAGTTTCCATAAGATAATCATGAAGAAATCCCGAATCTGGCCATTCCTGACGCTTGGACTCGCCGAGTGCACCATGGGACTCGCCTTGTCAGGCCAACTCGCCAAGTCCACTATGGAACTCTCCGAGTCCATGACTTAGAAACACAAAAATCGAATTTTGCAGTTTAGCTTCAGAGGCAACAATTTAATGAAAACCAAGCTAGGCTCTGTGTGACAACTGCCAATTCAGGTCATTCTCGGACTCATGCATCTTTATAAAAACCATTCATGCACAACATGCCATGACCTAGTAGTATAGATTAGGTCAAAAATCTTGCATAAACTCGGATCCAACTAAGGTCTAGGACTAATATACTTGATACTTACAATTCTAGTAAGTTGCTTAGCTACAATAGGAAATGCCAATACTATAATTAGAATAAAGCTTCAAGCTTTGTTATAATTGAAATAGGGTATAAAACTCTAAAAATAAATTAAAACATTCTAATTATACTTCAACATGTTGTTGAATATCAAACAATATTCCAAAAACCCTAAAGAGCCAAAAATCCAAAGTTATAAATTATAAAGCTTAAAAACTTTATAAAATTTGGCTATAAACTTCCTAATATCAAATTTTTATTAATCAAATTATGAATTATAGTCAATGGAATAGAAATTAAATAACCAAGTATTAATCATAATTTATTTGTTGAAAACAAGATTTTAAATAAATCCAAATTTGCTTAATAATCACTTTTATAAAAATTAGATTTTTATAAAAATTAAGGAGGGATTTTTATAAAATTTGAATTGAGGAGAGAGAAGGCCCTAATCCACTCAAAAATCTGGCCATTCTCCCCTCCCCATGCTCCCTCTTCCCAAAAACTTCAATCATTAAGCTTAAACCCCCACTCCACCTCTTCCCTCTTCACTTTCTCACTTCACTCTCTTCACACACTTCACTCTCTTCTTCCCTCTCTCTAAACTCACGAAAATCCTCTCAATTCTCTGCAAAATTTCGAGTTTGTGAAGCCCTTGAAGTGTTCCTACTTCTCTCAAGGTCAAAACCAAGGTAAACAACAACATCTTCTTCCATAATTTCATGGTTAAACTTCTTTTCTTCTTAATCTTCTCTACTTTTCGGATTCTATGCCTTTCCATGGCTAGAAATCTTTATTCTCCCATTGTGGTTTGTAGATTCTCACCATAACACAATGCATGTGTTAAAGATGGTGAAAATCCGGGATCAAACCCATGCAAGGAGTGGAAAAGATGCACATATGATCATGTGACATCAAAACCTAATATTTCATGTTCTTCTCCATTTCTTTTGTGTTCATGCATGAACAAAAGCATTTAAACCATTTCTAGTACATCTTGGATGCTCATTCATTCCATGCATGTGTTAGAAATCGGGCCTTACCAAAGACATGCATGATATTCTTGTTGAAATACCCTAATAATGCACACAAGCAAACATGCAATCTGCCAGATTACTTTGTTCGACTTTGAATAGTCATAACTCAGTCATTTCTTAACCAAATAATGATATTCTTTTTGTATTGGTTAGTTCCACGAATTAACTTTCAAACCCAACTGGTCTTACTGTAAAATATTAAATATCCGATTTTTGGCAGATTTTACAAAAAGGTTGCGCATACAGCTCTTTTTCTGTGATCACTATTTTTATCTTGCTTAATCAATGGCCTTAAACCCAACCATAAATCTGAGGAAAAATACCTTAGAAACTTAACATATCTAGTGAATTATGGTTGAAATTTAGTGGCTTAAAACCTCACTGAATGGGCTACACAAATTCATGAACTTCAGCCACATCTACACTTCATGCATTATTGCATGCAACTTTTCTTAAATTGTTTGGAATCATTACCCTCATTTCTCTTCTGAATACATTTTTTTACATTTTTCCTTTTGAAAGCCCTTGAATGCATGAGATAATCTGGAAAATTTCAAGAGCTTTTGTTATTTCTTTGATTTATTAGAGTTATTGCTAAAACCAAGGGCATAAATCATATAAAATACTTCCAGAGGTCAATAAATCCTAAATAAATTCATGGATGATACTCATGGGGAATAATGACCCCTCACCAAATTTCAGAAATTTTTGTTACTGTTTAATACGATTTCTAATTTTCTTTTGTTTAGGACATGATAAATTACAAAATCACTTTAGAGGATATGAAAATTGTATCTAACAATTTTCTCATACCTTAACCGTGATGGGTGAATCCAGAAAATATTTTCAAGATTTTTCATCATGTCTTACTATTTTTCCCAATTTTTGGTAATTATAATGGTCTAAAAATGGGAAAAATAGTTCTGATTATCCAAAATTCATGAAACTTTACCAGGATATCATATTATACATTAGGAGGTTACATAAAATTTTTTGAGGATTTTCTCTACTGTAAAATATTTTTCTCTTATTTTCTAAAGTTTATTGCAGTAAAATGCACTTAAATACACATAAATACCCAAAACCAGTTTATAAATTATGAAAACCACTTTTGATATTTTTCCCAGGTTATTTACACAGTAAATGATGTTACAAAAATTTATGGTGATTTATTTTAACTGTTTAATATTATTTCTTTAATTTATGATTATTTAAAGGAATAAAACAAGGAAAAATAGAAATACCCACTGAAAAATATCTTTTATATTTTTACCAGCCTAGTTATGTATAATAACAATTAAATAAAAAGTTTGGGTAATTTTGGAAACTGTTTTCTATTTATTTCAATTTTTATTGAAATAAATGCTCAAAAATCATAAAATATAATTAAACAGCTTGGAAATCCATTTTTATATTTTTCCCAACTTAGTATTGTGTAATAACAGTTAAATAAAAAGTTTGAGAATTTTTATCCCTCGAATGCTATTTTTCGTGAATTTATGTTGTTATAGAGACTTAAAAATTTGGAAAGTTTATATTCCAAAGTTGTAATTAATCGCCCGATATATAGAATTTCATTACTTCAGAAAAAGTGTAACTAATTGATATAAAATCCATTACTAAAACATAAATTGGCATTTCCCTATATGTAGAGTTTAGTATATTAGCATTAGATATCGACATGGAAACTCACTAGTGCGTGTGTTTGATGGCGTAGGATCCCGATAGTAAGACGTTGGTGCATCCCGAACTACCGCTTGTGCCTACACAAAACATCGTGAGTATTCACGTACTCCCCTATTTTCGGTTTTTATGTTTTGGGGTGGAAAAGCATGTCCTAAACTACTTATGTTCGTTATATTTAATTGATTCGTATAAACTTGATTACTATATTTTGTATATTGTGAGTATTCATGTACTCCCCTATTTTCGGTTTTTATGTTTTGGGGTGGAAAAGCATGTCCTAAACTACTTATGTTCGTTATATTTAATTGATTCGTATAAACTTGATTACTATATTTTGTATATTGTGAGTATTCACGCACTCCCCTATTTTCAGTTTTTATGTTTTGGGGTGGAAAAGCATGTCCAGAAAAACTATTGTTTGCATGTGGTATTTAAATTGATTATTATCAAACATGATTGCTATTGTATTGCTATGTTTCTTTATGTATGTCTATGCAACACGGAACATGAGAACTTATCGTACTAAGGCCCTTCCCTTATCTCTAACCATTAACTCTTTGAGCCAATGGTCATTATGGATAGCGCTATTAGGAATTGACAACTCCTCACTCGCCCGAATCGCTGGAGTGCATGATACCATATTCATCTATGGAACGATAAGCATAGATCTCGATAGGGCTTCAGTCATAGGTTTGGTTGAGACTCATTGTTTGCTCATACACATACAAACTCGTTTCTCGTTATAGCAATAAACTTGTATTCCTTAATAGCAATCAACTTTGTTTTATCATTAAAGCAATGTACTTGTACTTACGAAAAGCATTATTGTACCCTCGATCTATAAACTTGTGATACTCACCAACTATTTTCATAGTTGACGCTCGTTTTACATGCTTTTTCAGGAAATCATTAGTAAGTGAATGTAAAGATTCATCATCATAGAGCATGGTGCATCGTGTTGAAGCTATTATGAAGTTATATTTTGATTAATGTTGTTTTGGAAAAACTTGTACTTTGTTTCTTTTAAGCTATGGGTTGTAAACTTTTAAATACTGCTATGGTGATGTATCTTTATCTTTTGCAATGAAACCGTTATCGCTGTCATACCTTGCGTTTCCGCTTTAGCAGGGTGTGACAGAAGTGGTATCAGAGCTAAAGTTATAGAGAACATCGGTTTTTCTTTAAGAAAACACAACCTATAACTAAAACTTACAAAGAAATTCTTTTTACATCAAACATATTACTAATATAATTAGGTCGGGAGTTGTATTATTGGACCTCGATTAAACATAGCCTGATCACTTATGTTTAATTAAGAAAAGATTTATACAAAGCTTGAGCTAATTATAATGGGAATATGTTCAACAAAAATATTTGAGAAAACTTTATTTCAAAATTTCAAAAGGTTAATTTTGGTGTGTGTAAGCATTGCATATTATAGGCATGCATTGTCATTTATTTCATATCTCATTGAAACTATGTCACAGTCCACTATGTCAATATCGTCATCTTCCCGTGCTACCGCCTCAGCCGATGAATCCGGCTACGTCACTGTTATCCCTCGACGTAATCCCCCCGCCTCGGTAGAAGAAGACCCATCAGAGGATACGGAAGATATAGGGAACTCGGTGGAGATCAGCAATGACAACGCCCCGAGTCAACGACGCGAGGCATCACCGACATCGGTGTTGCCACAGCCACCGCTTTATGGACTTCGCATTCGGAGGACGGCGAGGAAGAGTGTTCCCATTCCAGGAAAGATACCCGCCAGCACAGCAGGACATGGCACGGCAGGACCTAGCGGAGCAGGACCCAGCGATGCAGGACCGAGAGCACCCTCACCTCAGCAAGTCATAGGGATACCTGTCAGACAGCCAGGTATGACCCCTAAGGAGTTCTATGGAAAGGAAGGTGTGGTCGGGTTGCTGAAATGGATTGACAGCATGGAGTCGGTCCTTCACATTAGAAAATGCCTCGAGCGCAACAAAGTTGAGTATGCATCTTGCCTATTCCAAGATAGGGCATTAACCTGGTGGAATACTCTAGTGCAAACCCGAGGCCGTACAGCAGCATATCAGCTAACTTGGGAAGACCTAAAGAAGCTGTTGATAGAGGAGTATTGTCCCAAGGATGAACTTCAGAAACTTGAATCTGAATTCTGGAACCATTCTATGGTTGGAACACAAATAGAGAAGTACACAGTCCGATTTCATGAACTAGCAAAACTAGTACCTCACATGGTTACTCCTGAGGAGAAACGGATAGATCGTTACATCTGGGGTCTGGCACCAGAGATTCGGGGAATGGTTACCTCAGCAAACCCAACTACCATTCAAAGTGCAGTAAGCCTAGCAAATCGACTAACCAATGATGTGATAAGGATGGGAGCATCAGCAAAGGAAAGCTCTAGTAGCAAGAGGAAGCCAGCAAATCAGGGAGAGAAGAAGTATGGAGGCAAGTCAGGGAGGAAGCAGAAAGTCTCAAGAAACTTTATGGTAAGAGCCCAGGAGCATGAACCAGTGAAAAATCAAGGACAAGAAGTGCAAGAGCGAAAGCAGTACTCAGGGCCGCTTCCGAAGTGCAATAAGTGTAACTTCCATCACAAGGGAGCTTGCCCGGTGTGCCAAAACTGTAAGCAAACAGGCCATTACTCGAAGTATTGTAAGGTGAATAAGGAGGGAAAAAGGACATGTTACGAGTGCGGGAGTACTGATCATCTCCGTAGAGCATGCCCCAAACTGAACAATGGACCTGGTAATAATAGACAAGGCCAAGCCAGGCAAAACTTTCAAGGAAATCAAGTTGGACAGCCAAGAGGTGTAGCCTTTGTGATTGGTGCAGAAGAAGCTCGTCAGAACCCTGAAGTGATAACAGGTACGTTCCTCCTGAACAACCATTTTGCATCAGTAATATTCGATGCGGGAGCAGATAGGAGTTTTGTTTCTTTAGCATTTAGATCGTTAATTGGCTTGAAATCGGTAAAGATGAGGAATGCTTATGCTATTGAACTTGCTGATGGGTATGAAATTAGGGCTAGTGATATAATTCCTAGTTGTACTTTGAATTTAGCTGATAAACTCTTTAGCATTGACCTAATTCCTATAGAGCTAGGTAGTTTTGATGTGATAGTAGGGATGGATTGGTTATCCAAAAATAGAGCGGACATTGGTTGTTATGAGAAAGTCATTAGAGTGCCTCTCCCTAATGGAGAAACCCTTATCATACACGGTGAGAAGCCAGGAAGAAGTTTAAACATAGTATCAAGCGTGAAGGTTCACAAGTACCTGAAGAAGAATTGTATTGCATTCATGGCCCACGTGCTAGAAAGAGAACCAGAAGCTAAGCAACTCAAGGAGATTCCGGTGGTTCAAAACTATCCCGAAGTATTTCCGGAGGAATTGCCCGGTCTACCCCCTTATCGACAGGTCGAATTTCGGATAGACTTAATTCCCGGAGCGGCACCGGTAGCAAAAGCACCATATCGCCTTGCACCATCCGAGATGCAAGAACTATCCGGACAACTTCAAGAACTTCTAGACAAAGGGTATATTCGACCAAGTTCTTCACCTTGGGGAGCCCCAGTGTTATTTGTCAAAAAGAAAGATGGTTCGTTCCGAATGTGCATTGATTACAGAGAATTGAACAAGTTGACAATCAAGAATCGATATCCCCTCCCTAGAATAGATGACTTGTTCGATCAGTTGCAGGGCGCTTCCTACTTCTCAAAAATCGACCTTCGGTCAGGGTATCATCAGCTAAGAATTCACGAAGAGGACATTCACAAAACAGCATTTAGAACCCGTTATGGACATTATGAGTTCTTAGTCATGCCTTTTGGACTAACGAACGCACCCGCTGTATTCATGGATTTGATGAATAGGGTCTGTAGACCATACCTAGACAGGTTTGTAATTGTATTTATCGATGACATACTTGTTTACTCGCGGACCAAAGAAGATCACAATAGACATCTAAAGCTAGTGTTGGAGTTGTTGAAGGAACAGAAATTGTATGCCAAGTTCACTAAGTGTGAATTTTGGATTCGGGAAGTACATTTTCTTGGTCATGTGATCGGCGAAAGAGGAATCCATGTAGATCCAGCTAAGATAGAGGCAATCAAGAAATGGGAGACCCCCAAAACCCCGACAGAAATACGACAATTCCTAGGATTAGCTGGGTACTACAGACGCTTCATTGAGAATTTCTCTAGGATTGCTCAACCATTAACATCTTTGACCCAAAAGGATAGAAAATTTCTCTGGGAAGAGAAACACGAAGAGGCGTTTCAAATCCTGAAAAACAAGCTGTGCAATGCACCAATTCTGGCTTTACCAGAAGGATCAGAGAACTTTGTGGTGTATTGTGATGCGTCTCATCAAGGATTAGGATGTGTGCTAATGCAAAAAGATAAGGTCATTGCATATGCTTCCAGACAACTCAAACCGCACGAGAAGAATTATACCACCCATGATCTAGAACTAGGAGCAATAGTTTTCGCCCTTAAGATATGGAGGCATTATTTGTACGGAACCAAGTGCACCATTTATACTGATCACAAAAGCCTTCAGCATATCCTGGATCAGAAAATGTTAAACATGCGGCAGAGAAGATGGGTAGAGTTGTTTAGTGATTATGATTGTGAGATACGATATCACCCAGGAAAGGCTAACGTAGTAGCCGACGCTCTTAGTAGGAAAGAAAGAGTGAAACCTTCCCATGTGAGAGCTTTGGGAATGGTAATTCAGACAAGCTTGAAATCTCAAATCATTAATGCCCAGGAGAAAGCGTTATGCAAGGAAAATCTTCCCGGCGAAACTTTACATGGTTTGGAAGAAAGATTTGAAACCAAACCTGATGGAGTTCGTTATTTTAAAGACAGGGTCTGGATTCCAAGGGTTAATAACCTGAGAGACATGGTACTAGAGGAGTCTCATCGATCTAAATACTCCATCCACCCTGGAGCAGATAAGATGTACAAGGATCTTAAAGAGTACTATTGGTGGCCTGGAATGAAAAAGGATATTGCCTTGTACGTTGGGAAGTGTTTGACATGCTCAATAGTCAAAGCTGAACATCAGAAACCATCCGGGTTGTTGCAACAACCTGAAATTCCCCAATGGAAATGGGAGCAAATATCTATGGATTTCGTTACCAAACTCCCTAGAACTGCTAGAGGTCATGACTCAATTTGGGTTATAGTGGATCGACTGACGAAATCTGCTCACTTTCTCCCCATTCGAGAAGATTTCAAGATGGAAAAATTGGCCCAAATCTACATCGACAAAATTGTTTCTCTGCATGGTGTACCCCTATCTATCATTTCCGATAGAGATAGTCGTTTTACATCTCGATTTTGGTGGATGTTACAGAGGGCACTAGGAACCAAGATAGATTTGAGCACAGCTTACCACCCTAAGACAGATGGGCAAACAGAGAGAACAATACAAACATTGGAAGACATGCTACGAGCGTGTGTCATTGAGTTCAAAGGAAATTGGGATACTCATTTACCTCTAATTGAGTTTTCCTACAATAACAGTTACCACACGAGTATCCAATGTGCTCCATATGAAGCATTGTATGGACGCAAGTGTCGTTCGCCCTTATGCTGGACAGAAATCGGAGACAGACAGTTGACTAGAGTCGAACTTATTCAGGAAACATCTGACAAGATTGCTATCATCAAGGATAAGCTTAAAGCTGCTAGAGATCGTCAGAAAAGTTATGCGGATAATCGTCGAAAACCATTAGAATTCCAAGTAGGAGACAAGGTACTTTTAAAAGTGTCGCCTTGGAAAGGGCTTGTGCGTTTTGGTAAGAAAGGAAAACTAAGCCCGAGATATGTTGGACCCTTTGAAATCCTTGAAAGGATTGGTCCAGTAGCGTATAAACTCCAACTGCCCCAAGAGTTAAGCGCCATTCACGACACATTCCACGTCTCCAACCTTAAGAAATGTCTAGTCGACGAAACATTGATAGTACCCCTGGAGAAAATTAAGATCAATGATAAGCTGAGCTTCGTTGAGGAACCGATAGAAATCCTTGACAGGGAGGTAAAACAACTTAAGCGGAGTAAGATCCCGATTGTGAAAGTTCGATGGAACTCAAAACGCGGTCCGGAGTACACCTGGGAGCGCGAGGACTACATAAAGGAAAAGTATCCGCAACTATTCCCTTGCGATGACAAGCGATGACATAGAATGAATTTCGGGACGAAATTCTTTTAAGTGGGGGATACTGTGACAACTGCCAATTCAGGTCATTCTCGGACTCATGCATCTTTATAAAAACCATTCATGCACAACATGCCATGACCTAGTAGTATAGATTAGGTCAAAAATCTTGCATAAACTCGGATCCAACTAAGGTCTAGGACTAATATACTTGATACTTACAATTCTAGTAAGTTGCTTAGCTACAATAGGAAATGCCAATACTATAATTAGAATAAAGCTTCAAGCTTTGTTATAATTGAAATAGGGTATAAAACTCTAAAAATAAATTAAAACATTCTAATTATACTTCAACATGTTGTTGAATATCAAACAATATTCCAAAAACCCTAAAGAGCCAAAAATCCAAAGTTATAAATTATAAAGCTTAAAAACTTTATAAAATTTGGCTATAAACTTCCTAATATCAAATTTTTATTAATCAAATTATGAATTATAGTCAATGAAATAGAAATTAAATAACCAAGTATTAATCATAATTTATTTGTTGAAAACAAGATTTTAAATAAATCCAAATTTGCTTAATAATCACTTTTATAAAAATTAGATTTTTATAAAAATTAAGGAGGGATTTTTATAAAATTTGAATTGAGGAGAGAGAAGGCCCTAATCCACTCAAAAATCTGGCCATTCTCCCCTCCCCATGCTCCCTCTTCCCAAAAACTTCAATCATTAAGCTTAAACCCCCACTCCACCTCTTCCCTCTTCACTCTCTCACTTCACTCTCTTCACACACTTCACTCTCTTCTTCCCTCTCTCTAAACTCACGAAAATCCTCTCAATTCTCTGCAAAATTTCGAGTTTGTGAAGCCCTTGAAGTGTTCCTACTTCTCTCAAGGTCAAAACCAAGGTAAACAACAACATCTTCTTCCATAATTTCATGGTTAAACTTCTTTTCTTCTTAATCTTCTCTACTTTTCGGATTCTATGCCTTTCCATGGCTAGAAATCTTTATTCTCCCCTTGTGGTTTGTAGATTCTCATCATAACACAATGCATGTGTTAAAGATGGTGAAAATCCGGGATCAAACCCATGCAAGGAGTGGAAAAGATGCACATATGATCATGTGACATCAAAACCTAATATTTCATGTTCTTCTCCATTTCTTTTGTGTTCATGCATGAACAAAAGCATTTAAACCATTTCTAGTACATCTTGGATGCTCATTCATTCCATGCATGTGTTAGAAATCGGGCCTTACCAAACACATGCATGATATTCTTGTTGAAATACCCTAATAATGCACACAAGCAAACATGCAATCTGCCAGATTACTTTGTTCGACTTTGAATAGTCATAACTCAGTCATTTCTTAACCAAATAATGATATTCTTTTTGTATTGGTTAGTTCCACGAATTAACTTTCAAACCCAACTGGTCTTACTGTAAAATATTAAATATCCGATTTTTGGCAGATTTTACAAAAAGGTTGCGCATACAGCTCTTTTTCTGTGATCACTATTTTTATCTTGCTTAATCAATGGCCTTAAACCCAACCATAAATCTGAGGAAAAATACCTTAGAAACTTAACATATCTAGTGAATTATGGTTGAAATTTAGTGGCTTAAAACCTCACTGAATGGGCTACACAAATTCATGAACTTCAGCCACATCTACACTTCATGCATTATTGCATGCAACTTTTCTTAAATTGTTTGGAATCATTACCCTCATTTCTCTTCTGAATACATTTTTTTACATTTTACCTTTTGAAAGCCCTTGCATTCATGAGATAATCTGGAAAATTTCAAGAGCTTTTGTTATTTCTTTGATTTATTAGAGTTATTGCTAAAACCAAGGACATAAATCATATAAAATACTTCCAGAGGTCAATAAATCCTAAATAAATTCATGGATGATACTCATGGGGAATAATGACCCCTCACCAAATTTCAGAAATTTTTGTTACTGTTTAATACGATTTCTAATTTTCTTTTGTTTAGGACATGATAAATTACAAAATCACTTTAGAGGATATGAAAATTGTATCTAACAATTTTCTCATACCTTAACCGTGATGGGTGAATCCAGAAAATATTTTCAAGATTTTTCATCATGTCTTACTATTTTTCCCAATTTTTGGTAATTATAATGGTCTAAAAATGGGAAAAATAGTTCTGATTATCCAAAATTCATGAACATTTACCAGGATATCATATTATACATTAGGAGGTTACATAAAATTTTTTGAGGATTTTCTCTACTGTAAAATATTTTTCTCTTATTTTCTAAAGTTTATTGCAGTAAAATGCACTTAAATACACATAAATACCCAAAACCAGTTTATACATTATGAAAACCACTTTTGATATTTTTCCCAGGTTATTTACACAGTAAATGATGTTACAAAAATTTATGGTGATTTATTTTAACTGTTTAATATTATTTCTTTAATTTATGATTATTTAAAGGAATAAAACAAGGAAAAATAGAAATACCCACTGAAAAATATCTTTTATATTTTTACCAGCCTAGTTATGTATAATAACAATTAAATAAAAAGTTTGGGTAATTTTGGAAACTGTTTTCTATTTATTTCAATTTTTATTGAAATAAATGCTCAAAAATCATAAAATATAATTAAACAGCTTGGAAATCCATTTTTATATTTTTCCCAACTTAGTATTGTGTAATAACAGTTAAATAAAAAGTTTGAGAATTTTTATCCCTCGAATGCTATTTTTCGTGAATTTATGTTGTTATAGAGACTTAAAAATTTGGAAAGTTTATATTCCAAAGTTGTAATTAATCGCCCGATATATAGAATTTCATTACTTCAGAAAAAGTGTAACTAATTGATATAAAATCCAATACTAAAACATAAATTGGCATTTCCCTATATGTAGAGTTTAGTATATTAGCATTAGATATCGACATGGAAACTCACTAGTGCGTGTGTTTGATGGCGTAGGATCCCGATAGTAAGACGTTGGTGCATCCCGAAGTACCGCTTGTGCCTACACAAAACATCGTGAGTATTCACGTACTCCCCTATTTTCGGTTTTTATGTTTTGGGGTGGAAAAGCATGTCCTAAACTACTTATGTTCGTTATATTTAATTGATTCGTATAAACTTGATTACTATATTTTGTATATTGTGAGTATTCATGTACTCCCCTATTTTCGGTTTTTATGTTTTGGGGTGGAAAAGCATGTCCTAAACTACTTATGTTCGTTATATTTAATTGATTCGTATAAACTTGATTACTATATTTTGTATATTGTGAGTATTCACGCACTCCCCTATTTTCAGTTTTTATGTTTTGGGGTGGAAAAGCATGTCTAGAAAAACTATTGTTTGCATGTGGTATTTAAATTGATTATTATCAAACATGATTGCTATTGTATTGCTATGTTTCTTTATGTATGTCTATGCAACACGGAACATGAGAACTTATCGTACTAAGGCCCTTCCCTTATCTCTAACCATTAACTCTTTGAGCCAATGGTCATTATGGATAGCGCTATTAGGAATTGACAACTCCTCATTCGCCCGAATCGCTGGAGTGCATGATACCATATTCATCTATGGAACGATAAGCATAGATCTCGATAGGGCTTCAGTCATAGGTTTGGTTGAGACTCATTGTTTGCTCATACACATACAAACGCGTTTCTCGTTATAGCAATAAACTTGTATTCCTTAATAGCAATCATCTTTGTATCATTAAAGCAATGTACTTGTACTTACGAAAAGCATTATTTCAAGCTCGCTTTTATAAACTTGTGATACTCACCAACTATTTTCATAGTTGACGCTCGTTTTACATGCTTTTTCAGGAAATCATTAGTAAGTGAATGTAAAGATTCATCATCATAGAGCATGCTGCATCGTGTTGAAGCTATTATGAAGTTATATTTTGAACAATGTTATTTTGAAAAACTTGTATTCTGTTTCGTTTGAAGCTATGGGTTGTAACTTTTAAATATTGCTATGGTGATGTATCTTTATCTTTTGCATTGAAACCGTTATCGCTGTCATACCTTGCGTTTCCGCTTTAGCGGGGTGTGACACTCTGATACCACTGATGGGTTTTAGCCATAAGAACTTTCCTATGTGCGCATGCAAAACCCTAATGCTTGGATCTAGGCTTTCTAATCAAACATGCTTTGAATCCAAGACTTCTAATGACTATTTAGGTGTAATAACATTATTGAAACAGATCTAGAATCATACCTTTGAATTTCTTGTTGATCTTGTTGTCTTGGAGCTTCTAGAGTCACAATTGTCACTCCTCTAATGGCTTACAAATACCAACTAGCAAGGAGGATGATTTGGGAGAGAGGAGAGGGGAGGAAATCGGCCAGGGTTCTCTTACTTTAGATGAAGTGCCGATTTCCCTTAGCCATAGGGTCTATTTGTACTTGTAGACTCCTTAAGGGTTACAACCTAAACCCTAATTGGATAATCTTCTCTTAAGGCTATCCAAATCCTTTCCTTAGGTAACTCCTTGGACGATTTGAAGCTATCCCTAGCTTCTAGAATCCGTCCAATGCGTATCTATATGGATTTACAGTCTAAAGTTTAACTATCAAACAATTGACAGTTTATACCCTCTTATTTAATTAATATCTTTAAGTCACCAAATTAATTCCAATTAATTCTATGACTTATATTAATCAAATAACAATATATTATTCTTTATATTATTCTCATAATATATTAATAATATTTACTTTCTCTTAATAAATCATCTTATCAAATTGCTATGGTGAAGGCAACCCAAAAGGACCATGCACAACCGGGTCAAATACTTGCCTAATATAGTTGCAGCCTTAGACACTATTCCAACAATAAGGACTATCGAAATCGGATTTATAACATAGAATTTATCGCCTTCGGAGTATTTTAGGGTTTAAGAAGGAAACCTAGTATACAGGGCGTACATAGGGAGTACGTAGGGCGTACTAGTGCGAAGGGTTGTACGCTGGGCGTAAATCGGCGTACACTTAGCGTACCCAGAGGGATAGATCGCGTGCATCGGCTTCGTACGTTGTTCGTACAAGGGGTATTTAAACCCTAATTTTTGGGCAAGTTTCCCCTATTTAAACAACTTAAGTCTACATGGATGGCCTCTTTACCAGCCCCCAAACCTCCTAAAACCCTAAATTGTCCCTTTAGCCTCTTGGAGGTGTTCTTGAGCTATTAAGAAGACTTTGGTTCTTGTTTTTGCCTTGGTAGAGAAAGTAGAGAAGCTTGAGATTGCTTTTCTTGGTGAAAAGGGTTTGTATCCAAATTAATCATCATGTGGGAAAGCTTTATGAGGTATCAAGTTTTCGTATTGGCTTGTGTATGTTTAGATCTCTTCATTGTAACTTTGTTATGATTTTGGTCTCTTATTTGGGTTGTAGATGAGTTAGTTCGTTTAAGGGATTGTTCTTTTAGATCTGAGTTCACTTTGGAATCCTTGAGCATAAAGGTTCAAGATTTATTTGAATTTTGGTGTCATGCATGCATTAAACAAACTATTAAGTCCCTTTGAAGGTTAAGAGCTTCATTTAGCCATGTATGAACGTAAAGTTGGCAACTTTACGTGATAATTCAACTTAAGTTAGTTAGATCTATGTTTTGAAGATTACTCTTAATGGATTAAGTGAAAATTCAATTTTCGGGTTGAATAGTGTGAATAGATTGGGCGTATAAGCAGGTAGGCTTAGCGTACAAGCCTCCAACCGAGTACGATGTGTGTACGTGCTAAGTACGCCCAACGTACTCGGTGTGTTGGGCCTTGCTTGTTTCGGCTTCGGTGTGGACTATCTTGTGGGCATGGTTGCTTGGGGCTTCATTGGTCCATCTGAGAACAAGTGTTTAGGATTAGGGAAAAGTTAATGGGCTTTCGGGTAAGGCCCATGTAAGCGTTTGGGCCTAATTGGAAAATTTGAACATTAGTGGGCTTTGGTTGATTATAGGTTTGTGGGCCTTTATGATTGGTAGTTTGGGCCTTAGTCTTGGACCAAACTTGGTAAGGGATAAAATGGTCTTTTTACCCCATATATGGATTGTTGGATTATTGGAACGTAATTCTTAATTGTGTGTTATTTGTTTGGTAGCATAGGGATTCTAGCGGATCTACGGTCAAAGATTTATTCATGGATGCAGCTGTCGAGGTGAGTCTCGTTACTATACTATGGGTCGAAGGCATCAATGTCGGCCCATTTGGTTTATGGATTATAGGAAGACCAAGGGGTGGCCCTTGGCATTTGGATGAAAGAACAGGAGGTGGCTCCTGGAAGATCTATATGTAAGACCAGAGTTTGGACTTCAGTAGTTAAGTAGATAAGTAGTTGTAGATTATATGCTAGCTCTCTTTGTGATGCTTGGATAGAAGACCAGGAGCTGACTCCTGGAACTAGTCTGTAAGAACCTTGGTTCTGGTCCCCGGCTTCGCAAGGAAAGATCGTGATACGGCTTGTGGCATAATGACAAGACTATGGTTGGGACATAACACCTCCTATTTCTTTTTGGTATGTATGATTCATATGTTATGGTATGTGGTATTTAGGGAAATCACTAAGATTTGTGCTTACATTTTGTAGTTTATGGTTTCAGGTAGTTCCGGTTCGAAAGCGAAGGGCCTAGCTCGATCGCAGTGCATACACCCGTGTTTTCCACAACTAGTGATTTTGGGAATGTACTCTGATAATTGTTTTATTTGAAATACTTCTAAATGGTTGAATAAAGGATAATTGAATGTTTTGATTATATTAAAAATGAAATTTTTATCCTCGTATTTTGGGATGTTACAGAGGTGATAAATGTATATTAATACCTAATACTCTGCGTTAAAAGAATACACTAAATTAGTATAGTGTTGCGTAAACAAAGTTAGTATTGGAAATTGATGACAGTGATTGTAGTCTAGTCTAGTTTCTAAGCTAAGACATATGAATGACGTTTTAATCCAATTAAGTTGGATAATATTATAGTCATAATTTGTATCGGGATATTATCATGAAGAATGTATTGACGATGAATAGTGAACTAGTCTAGTTGTAAACTAATGTTTCTCAAACGACATTTATTTCAAGTTAAGCTGAAGTGTGTTAGTTATAACCTATACTCTAATGTTTTTACCAAAAAAAATTATGATGAAGGATGATTATGAATATTTTAATATTGTCTAGCTGTAGACTAAAAACCCAAAGGAGATGCTTAGTTCAACTAATTTTGGATATTTGGTTTGCATCACATTAAGTTTGTGTGTGAGATGGAAACGAAGACTACAACTCTGTTTGATGCTACAAATGTTTTGTGGGGTACGAGTGCGTACAGGAGTGCTATATTAGGTTCCCCCTCTTTTTTTGTATAGCCAGAAATGGTAGTCTGTCATTAACCATCGATAGCTATGTTATCTGTGACAAGCCTATATTTTCCAAAAGCATTGTAAACACTCGAAAGCTAAAAACAACGGAATTAACCTCGGAAATAAAGTGTTCAAGTATCTAAGTTGGGATGCCTCAAATATTTGATATCATGCCAAGGTTTCCAAAAACATAAAGAACGCTCAAAACCGGGTTATACTGAAGAAAGTATAACCACTCGTATATTTACGACACGACGTTAAAATATTATTTGACGTAAAAAGTAAAATCTCAATAAAATGCATTTTAGCCTTAAGTATCTAAACAAAAGTCGTAGATCTCGTTGAAAGGTGAGCGTGCATAAAAAGATCGCCCAAATTGGACCTCGTATGAAGAAGTTACGAATTTTCAAAGTTTCGTAACAGTAGTAGAGGGCTAAAAACTCAAATTGAAGATCGAGTGTTATTTAGCTATCGCCACCTAAACGGAGGTTGAAGATCTCCTCAGTGGTAATAAAACGATAAAAAGACAAACGAAAACCGACGTTGAATAAAGAACCTATGAATTTTTAACGAACTTAAGAAGGCCCGGCCTATTAAAAATATATCATTAAAAATAAAGTCAAAACTAGCCGACGGAGTCTAAATGAAAGTTGTAGAACATAATCTCACCTACGCGTGGATATAAAGAACACGAAAAACGGAGCTCGTACGTGAAAGTTACGAAATTTAGAAGAGGACAGGCCAGATTACGCCCCGCGTTCTCTGGGAGTACGCCCCGCGTACTAGACCCAGAGCCGAGTCCCATCGGCCAGCCCAAGCTACGATTAGCTAGCCAGGAGTCGTAAGCCATGACGCCATATTACACCCAGCGTAACGACGTACGCGCCGCGTACGTGAGTACGCCCAGCGTACTCCAAAATTACGCCCCGCGTACTCACTCTCCCAGCACTATAAATAGATGGCATCAGCTGCGAGTTTAGGCACACTTTCTCAAATCTCCAGTTACTCTCACACACTTCCAAGCACAAGAAGCTATCCTGACGACCTCGGTTTCCGCACTCGAGCCCCCGACGAAGGATCTACGCTGTAGAGATTCCCGAGAACCCGGAGACGCAACTTTCCGCGGTCGAAGCTTTGCTCAACTCTAGCCTCTCTCTTCAAACTTAACGAGTGAGTTCATACCCCTACTTTTCAATTCTTTTCATGTTTTAGGGGGGGGGGGATACAAGTACATTATAAGTCAAAGTATCGTTTTTTATAAACATCTTTATGCTTAGAGGGCTATTATATCACCAAGTTATTCTTACTAAATGGAAACATACTTTTGAGAAGCTATAACGAGCATAGCTAACAAGTTATTCATACATTTTACATATACATCTTGACAAATGAAATACTTTCAAATGAAGTAAAGTTTTTATCATCGTATATCTGTTTATACCAAGTAATGTGAGACATTCAAACTTCAACGTACTCGTATGTATGCACTTCAAGTCCTGTATTATATACCATAATCTCTTGGAGGGAGAGCGTGATACTTGTGTATAGATCTATACGGGATTGACAATCCCACACCTAAGTTCTTAGCTACAGCTAGGCCGGCAGGCCTGGGGTGACAAACGTCATAACAGTTCCAACGCCTGAAGAACGTTGTTACAGGCAGTCTGGGTCATTAGCATGGTTATAAAACTCACACAAAAGTATAAAAACAAGTTTGATTTACGAGATTTATATATGCATTTCAGTTTTCCATTTTATTCGTCAACACAAATTTCATCACTATTATTCAAGTATGGAAAACACAAACGCACTCCAACACAGGAAACTTTTCAAATCATTTATAGAAAATATTGGATTTTCTGAAAACCCCGTTCATCGATTTACTATAAAAAAGGACATACTTTTCAATGCAAAACACTTATGAACTCACCAACTTAATTGTTTACACTTTTTCGAAACCACTTGTATTTCTCAGGGAATCAGTAATACAGGTAACCACAAGCTTTTGGAGAAGGGAACACTAAGGATGTTTTATTGTTGAACATTTATCATCTCATTGTAATATTCTTTTGCTAATATGTATAACGCAACAACATACGTTTTCATTATATATGTGATGGTTGTGTTACTTTCTTTACAATATTCAATGGTTGTGATACTACGTGAAGTCATCCACCCCCGAATGTTTCCGCCATTCTGGTTTGGGGGTGTGACAGATTGGTATCAGAGCATTGTTTATAGTGAACTAAGTATATCGAACCACATACGATATACAAACTATAAATGCAAGGGGGACCAAAAAAAAAAAAAAAAAAAAAACCCCTCTGACGAAACATTTTCTTGAACAAAATACTTTCTTTTAAAGATGTACATTTTTACAAGCATGCATTAATCTCGTATCATAACAAGTTTTACTAAAAAGTATTAAGGCAAGTTACGACACTACGATTGATCCCCGGGGTATGTAATCATGTCGAGAATAAATATAGCCTGATCAACTATATTTATCCTGGATTTGACCAACGTACGTCGAGGAATGGTCGTAGTGGACAACAAGCCGAAAACTTACCAAATACAAAATTATTTTAGTTTCGCCAAATAGTATAGAAGTATTATTAAAAATAGTTGTACAATGAAAATTATAGTTAAAAATAATAAGTCGCTAAATAGAAATTTCTTTTCTTATAACGTTCTCATACATCTACCCTAGTACAGACAAATGGCCGGATTCCATTTACCAGGAGATCCCTACTACCCAAACCAAGGCAACGGCGGTTGGATAGAAGAAGACCCGGAGGAAATCGAAGAAGAGGTCGCGGAAGAATTCGAAGTCGAAGTCGGAGAGGAGTTCGAAGTCGACGAAGAGATCGAGGAGATTTCTAGCAGGACAGACTCCGAGCCAGAAGTGTACGACCCTCCCATCCCTCATCCTCTCGTAATCAGACCATATCAACCGGGACCCATCCCCATCTGGGGAAGCCACCTCTACTACTGGAGCCGCCAACAAGGTGTACGCCCTCCATTCGGCATGTGTCGGGATTTTTACAACGTCAGTGGGGGAGGCTCAGCTGATCGAGCACTTCCTGTCGTCATGAACGCTATAGCTAACCAGAACTACGAGGCGGACCAACAAGCAGCCAGAGTTCGCGAAATCAATGGTGCTACCCAAGGTAACGCCGCTGACATCCGCCGTTTGGAAGGACTACATGAGAATACCCAAATCTACACGGGAACACTTCAGAACCAAATGATAACGGCTCTGGCAGAAATAAGAGGGATGAAGGAACAACAAGCAGATCTCGAGAGGCGACTGATGGGAGTCAAACGGTCGGATGCCGAGTCTAGCTCCAAATGCCGCAAGTAGAGCTTGTTCGATGCCCAACAATTTTGTTATAGATTAGGATTTCGGATAAAAGTTTTTCCCTTATTTCCCTTTTGTATCTGCAATCGGAGACCTCTAGGAGGGTCAAATTTTCCCGAACAAGATATGTAATGTAACACACCTCAGGTGTGACCTATATGTATGAATATGAAGTATTTCTTATTATATACCTCTCAAAAATTACGAGTTTTAAATTTCTATGCCTACCTTGAAACCATAAACTAAAGTCAAAACAAATTACAAGATACAACTAACACACGATTGTCAAAACATTAGAAACTTATAGTATTCATTCTTATTTTTCTCTACCAGAACATGCCTGCTCGTAGATCAACATGCAGAAACTCAACTTCAACACCACCTCCACCACCTCCTCCAATTATGGACACCGTTATGTTCCAGACTGCTGTAACCGCTGCTGTAACTGCAGCAATGGCACAAATGAGCAACAACGGATCGGGGGGAGGAACAAACAGTTTTACAAATGGCCAAGGTCAAAGCCGTTCAGGGGTATGCACTTACAAAGACTTCACCAACGGAAAACCTATTCCCTTTTACGGGACTGGGGGAGTATTGGCTCTATCTCAATGGATAGAGAAAACAGAAGCTGTATTCGAAATCTGTGCATGTCCTGAAGAAAGCAAAGTAAAGTTCGCCGCTTTTACTTTCTCTGAACGCACCCTGACATGGTGGAACGGCCACGTCCAGACACTAACCCTAGTGGTGGCGAACTCCATGGGTTGGGAAAACCTGAAAAGAATGCTCCTTCGAGAATACTGCCCAAGAGGCGAGATTCAGAAGCTTGAACAGCAACTGTGGAACCTTTCGATGGTAGGTTCGGACATAGCAAGTTACACCAACAGGTTCAGTGACTTAATAACACTTTGCCCAGGAATGTTAACCTTGGAGAGCCAAAAGGTTGAGAGATACATCTGGGGACTATCACCCCAACTTCGAGGAAGTGTATTAGCCTCCAAACCCTTGACTTTCGCCAGCGCCAAGGAACTAGCGCAATCTCTTGTTGATCATGGTGTCTGTCAAGGAGTCGTGGCTATTATGGCTGAACCAACCAAAAGGAACAGCAACAATGAAATCAATGCCAACAACAACAACAAGAAGAAATTTTGGAACAAAAGGAAGGGGCAAACTTCGCAAGAACCTTCAAAGAAGCAAATGGTTGCGGTTCATACTGCTACTACCCCCACCACAACTCCTGCTACCTCTGCACCAACAAAACCATATGCGGGGAATCTACCCAAGTGCAGCAAGTGCAACTACCATCACCATGGTATTTGTCGCGAGATGCACTGCAAGAACTGTGACCGGAAAGGGCACCCAGCCCGTTTCTGTAAAGCACCGGCACGACCAATCACTCAAGTTTCTGGCACTGGAGTAAGCCGGGCGTGTTATGGGTGCGGAGAGACTGGACACTTCAGGAGGGATTGTCCCAATGAAAGGAATATTGGCGGTGTGGGGAGAGTGCTGGCAGTAGGACAGAATGAAGCAATAGCAGACCCGACGGTGGTTACGGGTACGTTCCTACTCAACAACACTTATGCATGCATACTTTTTGACTGCGGTGCGGAGAGAAGTTTTGTGAGTCATAAATTCAAACACCTACTTAATCAAAAACCCCAACCACTCAATAAAATATTCACTGTAGAAATGGCAAACGGTAAAACAGAACACGCAAACAATTTGTACGTAGGGTGCACACTAAATTTAAACGAGCGTTTGTTTCGAGTCGATCTTATGCCCATTTCCATAAGAAGTTTCGATGTCATCATCGGTATGGACTGGTTGAGCCTTCACCACGCCGATATCCTTTGCCACGAAAGGGCTGTTCGCCTAAATCTGCCAAACGGCGAAACTCTTGTCATTTATGGCGACAAACCTAGTTCAAGTTTACAAATCATTTCCTGTATTAAAGCACAAAAGTATCTTCGTAAGGAATATCATGCCTTTCTAGCCCACGTAGTAGACAAGAAACGAGAATCGAAAAACATTAAAGACATTCCAGAAGTCTGCAACTTCCCGGATATCTTCCCAGAAGATCTTCCAGGAATCCCACCGGAACGTCAAGTTGAGTTCAGAATCGACTTAATCCCCGGAGCTACCCCTGTAGCAAAGTCACCTTACCGTTTAGCCCCAGCCGAGATGCAGGAACTATCCAGTCAATTAAACGATCTGCTGAGCAAGGGATTCATCAGACCGAGCTTCTCACCATGGGGAGCGCCAGTCCTATTTGTGAAAAAGAAGGACGGATCCTTTCGCATGTGCATCGATTATCGGGAACTAAACAAATTCACGATCAAGAACCGATATCCCTTACCGCACATAGACGATCTATTCGACCAACTACAGGGAGCAAGCTACTTCTCAAAGATCGATCTAAGATCTGGTTATCACCAACTACGAGTGCTGGAGGGAGACATCCCCAAAACGGCTTTCCGAACACGTTATGGTCACTACGAGTTTGTGGTAATGCCCTTCGGATTGACGAATACTCCAGCAATGTTCATGGACTTAATGAACCGAGTATGTCGTCCCTTCCTGGATAAATTCGTGATCGTATTCATAGATGATATACTCATCTATTCAAGAAGCCAGGAAGAACACAGCCAACATCTCCGCCAAGTATTGGAAACATTAAGGGCAGAGAAACTTTACGCGAAAGTTTCCAAATGTGAATTTTGGATTCGGGAAGTGGATTTCCTAGGACATGTCGTAAGCAAAGAAGGAATACACGTGGACCCTTCCAAGATAAAGGCAATAGATAGTTGGACTACTCCAAGAACCCCTACAGAAATCCGACAATTTTTGGGACTCACCGGGTATTACCGAAGATTCATACCGAACTTTTCAAAGATTGCCAAGCCACTTACCACCCTAACCCAGAAGAATGTGACCTTCGACTGGGGAGAAAAACAAGACAACGCATTTCAGACACTAAAGTGAGCCTTATGTAGTGCGCCCATCTTAACCCTGCCAGAGGGAACGGAGGACTTCGTGGTCTATTGTGATGCATCAAACCAAGGACTTGGGTGTGTCTTAATGCAAAGAGGGAAGGTCATCGCCTACGCCTCAAGGCAACTAAAGACGCACGAAGTGAACTACACAACGCATGATCTTGAGCTAGGAGCAGTCGTCTTTGCTCTGAAGATATCGAGACACTATCTCTACGGCACAAAATGTACCATCTTCACTGATCATAAAAGCCTCCAACATATCCTCAATCAGAAGGAACTCAACATGAGACAGAGACGATGGGTAGAACTACTAAGTGATTACGAGTGCGAAATTCGATATCACCCTGGAAAAGCTAATGTAGTGGCTGATGCACTCAGTCGGAAGGAGTACTCAGGTCGCCGAGTGAAATCCCTAACTATGACGATCCATTCACACCTGTTCATGCAAATCAATGAAGCCCAAATAAAAGCCTTGAAATCCGAAAATGTGACAGGAGAAGCCCTAAGGGGAATGGATAAAAACCTTGAGACCATGAGCAACGGGATTCGTTATTTCATGGATCGAATTTGGATACCAAAGTTTGGTGGATTCAGAGAAATCGTTATGGACGAAGCCCATAAAACACGATACTCCATACATCCCGGCTCCGATAAGATGTATCTCGACCTCAAGAAGTTGTACTGGTGGCAAAACATGAAAGCCGAAATTGCTACCTACGTGAGCAAATGCCTGACATGTGCCAAAGTCAAGGTGGAATACCAGAAGCCCTCGGGTTTATTACAACAACCAGAAATACCCGAATGGAAGTGGGAGCGGATAACCATGGATTTCATAACAAAATTACCCAAAACAGCAAGCAGACTCGACACCATTTGGGTAGTTGTCGACAGGTTAACAAAATCAGCGCATTTCCTACCGATCAAAGAGACGGATAAATTGGAGAAGTTAACAAGGACATACCTCCGAGAAATTATACGACTACATGGGGTGGCCATATCCATTATCTCGGACCGAGATAGTAGATTTACCTCAAGGTTCTGGCAGTCGCTACAAAAAGCTTTGGGAACAAGAGTAGACATGAGTACCGCTTATCACCCACAAACCGACGGCCAGAGCGAGAGAACTATACAAACCCTAGAAGACATGCTAAGAGCTTGCGTAATCGATTTTGGAAAAGCATGGGACACACATCTACCATTGCTCGAGTTCTCGTACAACAATAGCTACCACACCAGTATCAAGGCTGCCCCGTTCGAAGCCCTCTATGGCCGCAAATGCAGGTCACCTTTGTGTTGGGCCGAAGTGGGGGACACGCAACTAGCAAAAGGACAAGCAACTGACAACACGCTCACTGGACCAGAAATCATAAAGGAGACTACAGAGAAGATTGTTCAAATCCGAGAACGTCTAAAAGCATCAAGGGATAGACAAAAGAGTTACGCAGATAAGAGACGAAAACCCTTGGAATTCCAAGTTGGAGACCATGTCCTACTCAAAGTCTCGCCTTGGAAAGGTTTAATACGCTTCAGAAAACGTGGAAAACTGAACCCTAGATACATCGGACCATTCGAGATCGTTGCCAGGATCGGTCCAGTGGCTTACAAACTTAGACTACCTCAGGAGCTCCATAACGTACACCCTACCTTTCACGTATCGAATCTGAAGAAGTGCTTATCCGACGAGACCCTTGTCGTCCCTCTAGACAAAATTGCAATAAATGAAAACCTCCAATTTGTGGAGGAACCAGTAGAGATCATGGATCGGGAAATCAAAAGGACTAAACAAAGCCGCATACCCATTGTAAAGGTCCGCTGGAACGCCAAGCGAGGACCTGAATACACCTGGGAACGCGAAGATCAGACGAAACAACAGTACCCGCATCTTTTCCTAAAACTGTAAACACTATCTTAGATTAAATTTCGGGACGAAATTCCCTTAACAGGGGGATGATGTGACAAGCCTATATTTTCCAAAAGCATTGTAAACACTCGAAAGCTAAAAACAACAGAATTAACCTCGGAAATAAAGTGTTCAAGTATCTAAGTTGGGATGCCTCAAATATTTGATATCATGCCAAGGTTTCCAAAAATATAAAGAACGCTCAAAACCGGGTTATACTGAAGAAAGTATAACCACTCGTATATTTACGACACGACGTTAAAATATTATTTGACGTAAAAAGTAAAATCTCAATAAAATGCATTTTAGCCTTAAGTATCTAAACAAAAGTCGTAGATCTCGTTGAAAGGTGAGCGTGCATAAAAATATCGCCCAAATTGGACCTCGTATGAAGAAGTTACGAATTTTCAAAGTTTCGTAACAATAGTAGAGGGCTAAAAACTCAGATTGAAGATCGAGTGTTATTTAGCTATCGCCACCTAAACGGAGGTTGAAGATCTCCTCAGTGGTAATAAAACGATAAAAAGACAAACGAAAACCGACGTCGAATAAAGAACCTATGAATTTTTAACGAACTTAAGAAGGCCCGGCCTATTAAAAATAAAGTCAAAACTAGCCGACGGAGTCTAAATGAAAGTTGTAGAACATAATCTCACCTACGCGTGGATATAATGAACACGAAAAACGGAACTCGTACGTTAAAGTTACGGAATTTAGAAGAGGACAGGCCAGATTACGCCCCACGTTCTCTGGGAGTACGCCCCGCGTACTAGACCCAGAGTCGAGTCCCATCGGCCCGCCCAAGCTACGATTAACTAGCCAGGAGTCTTAAGCCATGACGCCATATTACGCCCAGCGTAACGACGTACGCGCCGCGTACGTGATACGCCCAGCGTACTCCAAAATTACGCCCCGCGTACTCACTCTCCCAGCACTATAAATAGATGGCATCAGCTGCGAGTTTAGGCACACTTTCTCAAATCTCCAGTTACTCTCACACACTTCCAAGCATAAGAAGCTGTCCCGACGACCTCGGTTTCCGCACTCGAGCCCCCGACAAAGGATCTACGCTGTAGAGATTCCCGAGAACCCGGAGACGCAACTTTCCGCGGTCGAAGCTCTGCTCAACTCTAGCCTCTCTCTTCAAACTTAACGAGTGAGTTCATACCCCTACTTTTCAATTCTTTTCATGTTTTAGGGGGGGGGGGAATACAAGTACATTATAAGTCAAAGTATCGTTTTTTATAAACATCTTTATGCTTAGAGGGCTATTATATCACCAATTTATTCTTACTAAATGGAAACATACTTTTGAGAAGCTATAACGAGCATAGCTAACAAGTTATTCATACATTTTACATATACATCTTGACAAATGAAATACTTTCAAATGAAGTAAAGTTTTTATCATTGTATATCTGTTTATACCAAGTAATGTGAGACATTCAAACTTCAACGTACTCGTATGTATGCACTTCAAGTCCTGTATTATATACCATAATCTCTTGGAGGGAGAGCATGATACTTGTGTATAGATCTATACGGGATTGACAATCCCACACCTAAGATGTTAGCTACAGCTAGGCCGGCAGGCCTGGGGTGACAAACGTCATAACAGTTCCAACGCCTGAAGAACGTTGTTACAGGCAGTCTGGGTCATTAGCATGGTTATAAAACTCACATAAAAGTATAAAAACAAGTTTGATTTACGAGATTCATATATGCATTTCAGTTTTCCATTTTATTCGTCAACACAAATTTCATCACTATTATTCAAGTATGGAAAACACAAACGCACTCCAACACAGGAAACTTTTCAAATCATTTATAGAAAATATTGGATTTTCTAAAAACCCCGTTCATCGATTTACTATCAAAAAGGATATACTTTTCAATGCAAAACACTTATGAACTCACCAACTTAATTGTTGACACTTTTTCGAAACCACTTGTATTTCTCAGGGAATCAGTAATACAGGTAACCACAAGCTTTTGGAGAAGGGAACACTAAGGATGTTTTATTGTTGAACATTTATCATCTCATTGTAATATTCTTTTGCTAATATGTATAACGCAACAACATACGTTTTCATTATATATGTGATGGTTGTGTTACTTTCTTTACAATATTCAATGGTTGTGATACTACGTGAAGTCATCCACCCCCGAATGTTTCCGCCATTCTGGTTTGGGGGTGTGACAGATTGGTATCAGAGCATTGTTTATAGTGAACTAAGTATATCGAACCACATACGATATACAAACTATAAATGCAAGGGGGACCAAAAAAAAAAAAAAAAAAAACCCCTCTGACGAGACATTTTCTTGAACAAAATACTTTCTTTTAAAGATGTACATTTTTACAAGCATGCATTAATCTCGTATCATAACAAGTTTTACTAAAAAGTATTAAGGCAAGTTACGACACTACGATTGATCCCCGGGGTATGTAATCATGTCGAGAATAAATATAGCCTGATCAACTATATTTATCCTGGATTTGACCAACGTACGTCGAGGAATGGTCGTAGTGGACAGCAAGCCGAAAACTTACCAAATACAAAATTATTTTAGTTTCGCCAAATAGTATAGAAGTATTATTAAAAATAGTTGTACAATGAAAATTATAGTTAAAAATAATAAGTCGCTAAATAGAAATTTCTTTTCTTATAACGTTCTCATACATCTACCCTAGTACAGACAAATGGCCAGATTCCATTTACCAGGAGATCCCTACTACCCAAACCAAGGCAACGGCGGTTGGATAGAAGAAGACCCGGAGGAAATCGAAGAAGAGGTCGCGGAAGAATTCAAAGTCGAAGTCGGAGAGGAGTTCGAAGTCGATGAAGAGATTGAGGAGATTTCTAGCGGGACAGACTCCGAGCCAGAAGTGTACGACCCTCCCATCCCTCATCCTCCCGTAATCAGACCTTATCAACCGGGACCCATCCCCATCTGGGGAAGCCACCTCTACTACTGGAGCCGCCAGCAAGGTGTACGCCCTCCATTCGGCATGTGTCGGGATTTTTACAACGTCAGTGGGGGAGGCTCAGCTGATCGAGCACTTCCTGTCGTCGTGAACGCTATAGCTAACCAGAACTACCAGGCGAAACAAGATGAGAGTAGACATTTCAGTATGCATAGCAGACTTCCAATTGGGATCACATAGATCATGAGCAGTGGAGTGAGGAATTGGGTAGATGTCATAAGTGACATAGAGATTAAGAATTTAATGATTTTTAAGAGGCCTTGTGCGAGAACAAGTAACCATCAGCCGGGATGGGGGTGCGGGAGGAGGGTCATAGGTAGGCGTCGAGGTAGAAGTAGTATTAGACGGAGAACAATTAGGAGTAGATAGAGAAAGAGAGAGGACATGAGAGAGAGTCACATGAACAAGATTTATGATAGAAATGATAGAGGGAGGAGTATTATCAGATAGGAATACGTCATAATCAGATGCAAGGGAGCATCATAAAGATCATGGAAGGGGAAGCGATCTTCATCAAACATGACATGCCGAGATATGATGACACGTTAAGTGATGACATCAAGACACCTATAGCCATGATAATCATGAGAAGGTCCAAGATTGACATAAGCAAATGAGCGAAGAGATAACCTGTGATGAGATATGGATGAGAGATTTGTGTAGCAAAGAAAACTAAAACCACGTAAGTGATCATAGGTAGGTAAGGAACCAAATACAATTTAAAATGAATTTTAGGAGGAAAGAGTTGTGTTGGGAAGGAGGTTGAGGGTGTAGACAAATGTCAATAGCACTTCATCCTTGACTTTAGGCGGAAGAGAAGCTTGAATGGAAATGGGGCAAATGATATTGTTGACATTGCGGATAGCACGTTCAGCTTTGTTGTTTTGTTGGGAAGTGTACGAACACGACAACTTAATCTTAATGTCACTAATGGAAAAAAAAAGTCAAGGTTTTATTATTAAATTCACAAGCATTATCACACTAGAATAGTTGAATGTCAGATTAAGACTGAGTTTTGACACCCACATGAAATTTTGAAAAAAACATCAAAAACCTCAGATTTAGCATGAAGTGGAAATACCCATAAGAAATGTGAATAACCTTCCAAGAAAGCAATATACTATTTAAAACCACTCATACTAGTTATAGGAGACGTCCACATATCAGAAGGAATTAATTCAAAGCATTCTAGAATCTTAGTTTGAGAAGACAAAAAAGATAACTGACAATGCTTCCAAATTTTTCAAACATAACGTGTGTGAAGCTTATTAGTTGAGCTGGAAATAAATCTATTAGAATGTAAAAACTACAACACATATGAGTCGGGATATCTCAGACGATGATGCCAAGTTGGTAAGGAAGCAACAACACAAACAATGGCAGTCAAAGAGGGAGCAAACATAGCAATAATCTATGATAAAGATTATAGACACTATCTCATCCTTGGATAAATTCTCTTATGTCCCAAATATTATAGTCTTTCATAGTGAAACAAAAAGGGTCAAATGTAATAGAAACAAAGTTATCTAAAGTGAATTGTTGAATAGAAACAATATTTTTAACCATTTTATTATATATAAGAACATTATTAATAGCTAAACGATTGTAAGAATGTAGAAAAAAATGTTTGACCAATATGAGTGACGGGGAGGACATCACCATTACCAACCATTATGGACGTAGAGTTACATGGTGTTAGAGAAATCATGTTACTTGAGTCAGACATATACGAGCTAGCATCGAAATCTATGTAGTAGTTGTTGTAGAGTGGAGATTAAACCGACATGGAATGAAAGACTAATGCTAGAACCATATTTTGTTGTTGTGAGGACTGCACATGACCACCAAACGATGTGGAGGACGACATTTGTTGCGGAGGGAAAGCCAAGCCATAAGGCTGCTGAGAAGATGCCATTAGATAGGCATATTGGTCGATTTCCTAATCAGGAGGTTGTCTTTAACCGAAGACAACATCATATGAACCAACATGTGAAGGTATCATAAGCTATCAATAGGAACTCAATGGCTTCTGACCAGCAAGAAGCTGCTGCGGTGATGACTGCCGGTAAGCTGCCAATGGCAACATGTTAGACATCTGCGACTATTGAGTTGTGGACACACTAGAAACTTGAAAATAACCATTGTGGGACTGCATAATTAGAGATATGGGAAAGGGAGCATTACCCAAAAAAACCCTCAAAGGTGTGATTGGAAGACAAGTTACCGCAAGTTATTATTTTTTGGACATTTTTGAAGTAATTATTATTTTTCAACCACCTATTTCTTTTGACTTTCCGGAGTTTTTGGATGAGGAATAAAGGGAAAAACTTTGAGACACCGCATGGTCAAGAGTGGAGTCATGGGAAGCTTCTCGGGACTACTGTAATAACAACATATTTTTAGTTGCAAGGAATGAAGGAAAAGGTTTGGTGTTGGTTATGACATCAACCATGTTGTGATAAGAATGAGGTAGATGTCTCAAAATTTACATAACTAATTCAATTTCAGTAATGGGAGATACCATATCGTTCAAGTCATCCGCGAGGTTTTTGAGTGTGTAAAAAACTTAGTGATAGACCATGAACCCTTTTTAGTATTATGAAACTGATCATGAAGATGCAACATTCTTGACTTTTTTGTTGTTATGAAAAAATTCTTCTTGTTTGCCCCATAAATCCTTAGCAATAAAATCATCAAGTACTATAAAACATGATTTAATTCAAACTTCAACCAAATTCCACTCTTCATCATCATCTCCATATGGTGAGGACTTACCTGAGATGTGACTATAACACATAGTTCCTCTACACATAGTAGAAAATATTTGATGCCATTATTTATAATGAGATTTCTACAACATTTAGCTTAAAACTAAACTGATTATAGACACTGGTGAGTGAGCACACAATATTCAATTTAGATGGAGCAATATAGGAGGAAGAGCCAGGAATATAACTCTTATGTGATAACTTGGGGACCACGAGAAAACACGACCTAGAAAGAGAAGAGGTGGGACAAAGATAACTAATGGAGAGGATATAATTATATCGGTAGAACCTCGACACGTAGGGATGGGCTGATCGGAGAAAATACGAGCACCTGAGAAGCTCTTCATTGGTAATGATGAAGGTTGATCCACGAGGGCAGCGTACAAGACAAAAAAGAAAAAAAAATCTAAAATTTTGTTATTGTGAAGGTCAACATGAGCAATAGAGAAAGGGTAGAAATCCTAACTTGATATCATGTTAAATTTGGGAAAAACCTTCTTGATAGGGGCGTTGTATGTGTATGTGTGTGTGTTTATGTGTGTGTGTGTGTATATATATATATATATATATATATATATATATATATATATATATATATATATATGTTTACGTTATTGTATTCTAACAAATTATTATGTGGATGTAGGAATGATTGTGGGCCAATCATTTTACTTATTTTAAGAAAGTGAGTAATACATATTATTAATTTAAAGATAATTAAAAAATAACATCTAATTTCATTCTAAGGATGTTGTAGTCAATTAACATAAATTTAGAAAAGGAGAATTTCACATTTTAAAGGATAATAGATTCTATTAATTCTCTTTATTTAACAAAATATATATATTTTTTAATTATTTCAGTTTTAATTCTAACATAATTTCAAAGCAAGACCGATTTTTATTTTGGAAGCATGATATATATTTTGTCATTCTATAATAGATTATTCTGTTAGAATGTTATTCTATGAGAATGAATATAATGTTAGTAGTATATATTTTGATCTAATTAACTTCTAAAGAATAACCAAATTTTAGATAAAAAGATAAATTTTTTCCTAGCATTCTTTGAAAAAAAAACTTCATACACTATTCTATGATAATTTTACACTTACTAATAACAAACAAATTAGAAAATCCCAAAATTCATGACAAAAAATTTCGTTTTTAATTATTAAATGAACCATAGTTATCAAAATCATTTCATCCAAAAACATAAGTCAGAGTATCATCTCAAAATACATGTCAGTATATCAGAGTAAACCAGAACTGAAAGCTGTAAGCACAAAGCTTAGTGAGTCTCCCCAAACTACCACATACCATATACATAATCACATAATAACATATCATGTGCCTTGCCCGATTCATCTGGCCCCGCCCGACATCAGACAATGTCCGACATCGGGCCTCGTCCGGCATCGGATCAAAATCCAGCATTTGGCCCCACCGGGCATCGAGCAAAGCTCGGTAGACATGTAAACATATCAAAAACTACACATAACATAAACATATAAACATTCCTCGGGCCCCACCAAACATCGAGCCGAATTCCGAAAACATACTAACATTCCTCGGGCATTGCCCGACATCAGACCGAGATCTGGAAACATACAAATATAGACACATGCAAGAATCATAAAGACATTAAGCATAAAAACAATCCTCGAACATTGCCTGACATCAGATCGAAACCCGGAAACATATAAACCTATATCGGGCATTGCCCGACATCGGATCTTGGCCCGTAACATACTAGCATACATATACGGGTCGGCATTGGTTCCTTCGAGTCGTTTATACAGGAGGAAACTGACCTTATTGTCAGATGATAACTGAAATGTCTCTTCCAGGAATCATCTCTACTCACTCTTTGTACCAAAAAAAACCCTTAAATACCATTCCATACTCGTAACCCTTAAGGGTGAACTTTGGTCAAGTCAAAGTCAAAGTCAACGCTCCGAGATGACTCAACTCGTCAAGTTTACCCTTCAACTTGGCGAGTTCCCGTGAATCATTGAATCATGAAATCACGATCTAACTCATCAAGTTTTCCTCCAACTCGCCAAGTTCCTCTTTCTTAATAGAAACGAGATTTTCCTAGTATATGTAATGCCCCGGTTTTTCTCGGTATGTTTGGTTATTTTAATTTAATTATCCTTGTAACCTTGGGTTAATTTATTTAACCAATGTCTGATTTCTTATGATATTGGACTCTTTTGATCATCTTGTAGACTCCTTTTATTGAAGTCCATGGACTGTGGGCCTATTTGCAAAGTCCATCTAGTAAATAGTACTTAATATGTTAATTGAGTCATTTGGAACACACACAAGAAAAACACTCTTAACCCTCCCTCTCTCTCTAAAATCGTCCTCTATGTTTTTGGGATCAAGAGCAGCCAAGGGGCTGTTGTTTGGAGCTTAATTCTTGTTCATTTCCAGCCTTGATTCATATTGGTATGAACCTCCTTATCATTTCTTACAACTTGATTCATAACCTTGTTCTAGTTTTATGATTTCATCTTCACTTCTTCTCCTTCTTATTTGATTTCTAATTGTATGTTATACATCATCTCAAGATCCTATCTTCACCCCATAAATGGTTGATGATGGATCTAGTGGATTACATGTGGCAAAAGATCATGGAAACCCTAAAAGGGAGAATGGTGATTTTATGTGTTTTATGTTCATTTTCATGTTGATTGTTATTACAATCTTGTGGCAAAATGAAATCCTAATGATACCTAACCCTTTTTAGTACCACCATGATCATGGGGACTAAATTGGGATGATGAACACATCATAAAATGTGTTTCAAAGGGAGGAGGATGGATAAGCCAAAAGGGAATCACGGGTGGCTACGATTCTGTTTTCCATCAGATCTGTAGTCATTTTGTAAAACTCATATCTTGAGATCTAGACCTCAAACGGACCCCAAACCAGTTCCAAAAGTTCACAAATTGAGTTGGCTAACTTTCTTAAGCAGGCCAACCTCACTGATAAAGAATTTATCTATGGGAAATAATGGCATATTTGCTGTTAGGTCTGATCCAGGTCTGTTCTGATATGTCATTTTGTTTTCATCATTTCTAAGGCATGGAAAAGGATCCAGAGTATTACAAGTTTCTATATGTTCCTTATATTATGATTTTAAGATCTAGAGAAGATGGGGTGTTATTTCCAACTATAAATTGGTTAGAATGGATCCACTCTCCAGATTAGTGGGCAGTCACCAGCTTTTGCTAGTGTTGTGATTGTCCACAATGTGAATTTTATATCTGGAGTTTGGGAGATGCTTTTCATTCAATTCCAAATCTGAGACTTTCATTTGTATGTCCTTTACTTCTATGACTTTTGGTTTGGACGAATTCTACTCACAAGTTAGGTAGAATTGGCCAACATCACTTGACTGTATTGTTGGAGACAGAAGTGATACACCATTTTGTAAAATTCATATTTAATTCATCTTTTGGAGTTAGAATGAGTTCTTTATAGTTATGGAATCCTGAGAAATCATAGTTTCCTATAAAATTTAGTACAATGTATGTGTTTGAATTCAATAAGCTTTGTGCTTACGGTTTCCCTTATAACTTTTCAGGTGTTAAGATTAAAGAGGCTAGGGCTTGACATGGAGCACTGGGACATCACTACTAGTTATTTTGTTGGGACCTTATTATTATTATTATTACTTCTGCACTTATTTTATAAGATTATTAAGTAGATGGATTATGTTATGACTATTTCAGTTGTTTTAATTTAATGTAAGATGGGTTTTAAAAGTTTAAATTTTTGCAAAAATTTGGGTGTCACAGTATAACTCGTCGAGTTCCCTTGTGGACTCACGGAGTTCCATTAACATAATCGGGAATGTTTGACCCAACTTGTTGAGTTCCTCTATGAACTCGCCGAGTTGCTTGCATTTCTAGTCTATTCAGCCCTTTCTTCAGAACTAAGGTTTCAGAATATAGATCTACATTATTTCCATGACATATCTTTGTAAAGTCGACAACTGGATGGCTTTGCATGCCTCAAATGGACCCAATCTTGAGATATAGCAATCTACTTCTATGGACATAGTCTTTTCTTGGACAAGAACAGGTTTAGGACCCTTTTTATGAATCTAAGGAGAAAATAACCCTAAGAATGGGAGTTTGTAGCATCAGGACTATGAAGGTTTATCATGTTTCCAACAATGGGATCAAAAAGACCTATAAAACAAGACTAAGTGAAATCTAAACTATGAATCATTAAGTTAGGGACTTTTTACCACAGAAAGTTGCGAAAGATGGACGAGATCCCAGATCTAGTGCTTCTCCTCAAACTCAATAACCTTCTAGTTCTTCCAAGTCCTTCACCAAGCACAAGAACACACAAAAATCCACTCAAAACCTCAAGTTTATTAACAAAGAGATCACAATACGATTTAGGGTTTCATGGAGGCTATTTAGGGATGTTGATAAGGATTAAGTCCTTTAAATAGGGTGTAGAACCCTGAAAATTAGGGTTTCATCCCATCCGGTCTACTCGTCGAGTTGAGGCCTCTTAACTCGTCAAGTTGGTTACTGAAATCACGCAGTCTTATTAATCTCTACTCATTGATTTTGGGGCTTCCAACTCGTCGAGTTGATCTATAAACATGAATAAATTATAAATTAAATGCATATTAGGACTAAGCATTACAATTCTCCCCAACTTGTCTCAGACTTCGTCCTCGAAGTCTGTTGTCTTGAATAACTCTGGATAATGCTCTCTCATCTCCTCCTCGGGGTCCGAAGTCCACTCTGACCCTTTGCGGTGCATCCACAGTACCTTTACTAACTGTACAACCTTGTTCCTCAAGGTTTTTGTTTTGCGATCCAGAATCGCCCCTAGCCTCTGAAAGTAGTTCAGGTTGTCATCGTCCTGGATATCCTCTAAGGGAACAATTGCGGAGTCATCTACCAAGAACTTTCGTACCTGTGAGAATTGAAAAGTGTTGTGGATCTGTCTGAGCTCAACTTGAAGATTCAAATCATATGCCACATGGCCCACCTTAACCAAAACTCTAAAACGACTGATGTACCTAGGGCCCAGTTTTCCCCGCTTCCTGAACCGGATGACATTTTTCCAAGGTGACACCTTCTGGAGGAACATATCCCCTACCTGAAACTCTAGGTCTGAACGGTGCTTCTCGGCATAGATTTTCTACCGGCTCTAAGCAGTCTAGAGCCTACTCCGGACCTGTTGGGTCTTCTTTGTGGTCTTGTGTACCACCTCAGTCCACACTATGATTCACTGAATGACCTTGTCCCAACGGATTGGGGTCCTACACTTCCTCCCGTAGAGCATCTCAAAGGGAGGTCGGTTTATTTTTGCGTGATAACTGTTGTTATACAAAAATTCCGCTAATGGAAGATACGTATCCCAACTACCGCTGAAATCCAATACACATGTGCGCAACATATCCTCAAGAGTATGGATCATCCTCTCAATCTGCTCATCAGTATGAGGGTGAAAAGTTGTGCTGAAAAGAAGACGAGTACCCATCTTGTCATGAAACCGCTACCAAAACCTAGACGTCAAGCGAACATCTTGGTCTGTCACAGCTAACATCGGCACTCCATGACGTGCCATCACCTTGCGAATGTAGATCATGGCTAGCTTCTTAGCCGATATACTCTCCTGGATCGAGATGAAATGAGCACTCTTGGTCAACCGATCCACGATGACCCAAATCGAATCTAATCCATGTGCGGTCCAGGGAAGCTTCATGATGAAATCCATAGTGATAAATTCCCATTTCCACACAGGAATATCTAACTTCTGTATCTTATCGTTAAGTTACTGGTGCTCGGATTTGACATCCCTTGAAGTCAACTACCGGTCCACATACCATGGCATGTCCCGCTTCATGCAGGGCCACCAATAATCAGGGCGAAGATCTGGGTACATATTCGTTACCCCGGGATGGATGGAGAATCTTGACTTGTGAGCCTCATCCATCAGAACCTAACGTACACCACCCCAGTAAAGAACCGATACCCTCTGACGCAGGGTTAACAACCCACAGCCATCATAATCGAATGAGGCCACCTGTCCTATCATACGATCACACTTCTGGTGCTCCTCCTTCATTCCCTAGACCTGAGCCTCTTGGATCCGTTCCAACAACGTAGTAATCACTGTCATCCTAAGACATATGTATTGTATTGGTGCTACAACCGCCTTATGGCTGAGCGCATCAGCCACTACATTGGCCTTCCCCGAGTGGTAGAGGAACTCATAATCGTAGTCTTTCCCCACATCTAACCACCGATGTTGTCTCGTGTTTAGATTCGGATGGTCTATCAGATACCTCAGGCTCTTGTGGTCCGTGTAAATGGTACAATGAACCCTATAGAGGTAATGCTGCCAAATATTGAGGGCGAAAACCACAACCCACAACTCCAAATCATGCGTCGGGTGGTTCGCCTCATGAGGCTTCAACTGTCTCGAAGTGTACGCTATCACGTGACCACATTGCATCAGCACTGCACCCATACCTGTGAACGAGGCGTCACATTAAACCATGAAATTATGGATGTCCTCCTTCAAGTTTAGAATTGGTGCCTCACATAACTGCTATTTGACAGTCTCGAAAGTTGGCTGTTGCTCAAGCCCCCAGCAGAATGTCACCGACTTATTGGTCAGTCGGGTCAAGGGAACAACAATCTTGGAGAAATCCTAGATGAATCTATGATAATAACCCGCCAGACCAAGAAAACTCTGAATCTCAGATGGACACCTCGGAACCTCCCATTGCATCAGAGCCTCTATCTTGTCCGGATCGACAAGAATACCCTTCTGTATCAAGCTTCCCCAGAAACTGCACCTCACGTAACCAGAACTCACACTTTGAGAACTTTGCAAAAAGTCTCTCCCTCCTCAGTGTCTCCAGCACCTCCCTCATATTCTCCTCATGCTACTCCTGAGTCTTGGAATAAACAAAGATTTCATCGATAAAAACTATCAGAGACCGATCCATCATTGGTCTGCGCATGCGGTTCATGTGGTCCATTAATGCAACAGGAGCATTGGTGAGCCCAAACAACATCACCACAAACTCATTGCGACCATAGCATGTCCGAAAGGCTATCTTCAACACATCTTCGTCCCTGACTCGCATCTGGTGATAACCCGATCACAGATCAATCTTGGAGAACCAAGATGCACCCTGAAGTTGGTCAAATAAGTCATCAATCCTCAGGAGGAGATAACGGATCTTCACTGTTACCTTATTCAGCTCCCGGTAATCTATACACATCCGATGTGACCTGTCCTTCTTCTTCACAAATAGGATCGAGGCTCCCCATGGCGAACTACTTGGCCTGATAAATCCATTTTCTAGCAACTCCTGCAGGTGTGTAGATAACTCCTGTATCTTGTGAGGAGCCAACCGATATGGTGCCTTGGCTATCGGAGCTGCACCAGGGACTAGGTCAATATTGAACTCTACCTGCCTCTCCAAAGGTACCCCATACAAATCCTTTAGGAATACATCTAGGTACTCCGTACGATTGGTGCATCATGCAATGTCGCCTTACCATTATCCCGGGTCTCGCCCTTGCTGCTAAACACAAAGGTGCTCTACCCTGCGACCTCTCGCCCTGAATCACTATACCTCCCCCACTTGGGGTCCGAACTCGTACTAGCTACTACTCGCAGTCGATCACCGCCCCATTAGGGCTCAACCAGTCCATCGCCAATGCGAAGAGCGTTGATATGGCGGTTAAGGCGCAGAACTGCACCTTAATCCCTTCGGTAGGAATTTACATTCCGACAAATGTGGAACCAATCAGAGAGTCCCAGTCACCCATTAGACGATAGCCACGATCTTCATAAATGTTTAGGAGATTCCCTCCCAGCCAATGAGGGAATGAGCAAAAAGGTATGACGAAGGACCCTCCAATAGGGGTTGCCACGTCGCACCTCACAAGGGATCCTCAACAAAATTGGTTGAGGGATACGCCTGTAAAACATGTATAAACGGATACATCTTCCTGACAAGGACGGGGAAAGAATTTTTTCTTCCCTGTATTCTTCTACCATCTTTCTCAGATCTCATACTGACTTGATCGTAGAAGCTTCATCCCGGGAACTCCTATCAGACGTGGGCTAACGGTCATTTCTCTCTTTTACGGTATGATAATAGGAGAAGATACTCATATGGATCCCTCTTGCAGTTCTGGCTCCATCCTCTCTAGCATATCACACCATTTGGCGCCATCCGGGCGTATCATTAGAAGGATACATCCACGAACAAACCAAGAAAGCAACAATGGCAGGCGATATCCCACTGATATTGGGAGCAGAGGAAAAAATCCCGTAGCGCCCAATGCAATCACTTGACGATGGGCAGACTTCCATTTAGGAAGAGCACGCCTCAAACTCCATACCAATCTCACAGACACCGTTCAGTTCTGCAGCCGAAACGGTGGCAACTTACATCGATAATCTATGGCGCCCAACAACCAGCACAGCCCCACAAATAGCAATCGTAACCATAACTCCACAAATCATCACGAAGCAACAAACAGAGATCCCTGCATTGCAACAACAATCCTTCCTGCACATTTCTGGCACTAGAACTTGGATTCCTCACACCATTCAGCCACAACCACAATATTCCTCGATGGTCCACCTACATGTCACCATGGTAGGGTTGTCTCATGTGCCGATATTTGTACAGCGACTGCCGAGCTTCAACCAACTTGTACAACAGACGCCGGGTGTAACCCCTGCACCAACTAAGCCTCAAGTAACATGCGTGCAGACTTCATCGAGCAAGGCATTTATATCTTGCAGGCGGCCATGCATAATGAGATGTATGTGAGCCCCTACCAGATGCAACAACACATGGCTCATGGCGGTATGACATATTCATACATGGACAACCCCATGCGAAGCGCAAGTTCCAACTTCAACCATGAACTCCTGAAGTATGAGATCCCACACACTGAAATGATTCCAAACATGGCAAAGTATGATGGAACCACAGATCCAGATGACCACATCGACAATTATGAGTAGATGATGACATCTCTTAAGATGGATCGCCGCTTCACCTGCACGTATTTCCCTTGTACCTTAACAGAAATGTAGGCAAGTGGTTCAAGTCTCTAAGGCCAGGCACTATCTCAAGCTTTGAGCAACTAAAATACCTTTTCCTCAACAAATTCATGTAATTAAGAAAAGGAAAAGGAGACGCCAACTTTGTAATCACGTGCAAACAAAAAGAAGGAGAATCGATTCGTGACTACTATGATCGGTTCACGCGAGCTACCCTAAATGTCCACGGACATGAAGAATTCCTAGTGAAAGGCGCATGTGCCCAAGGTCTACTCCCTAGACCCTATCATGAAAAATGCAAGGAACAATTCCTAGATCCAAGTACGAACTCAACATCCGTGTGGAAAAATACCTGCATCAAATTGAGGGGGAGGAATGCAAAGAGGCCAATCTCAAGGCCATGGCCAACGCTTACCTCAAATAGGAGAAAATGGCACCCCGGCCAAGCCCGGTTTAGCAAGAAAAACAAGACGAAAACTAGCAAAGACACAACCGTCGTTCCAGGAACATATCATGACAGTATAGACCATTTAACATGGATGATAGCAAAATTAGCCACAATGATGTCGATGCAATCAATAAGACTCTAGCCAAGGAGAGCAAAGAAAAGACCAAGTTTTGTGAGTACCATCGAAGCAAAACACATGACACCAATGAGTGTACATAATTGAAGCAAGAGAATGATGAGAAATAACTAGTGGGAAATATAATCGACATAGCGAAGGACCATAGGGAACAATTTGATTGGGACAAACACCAGCCCAAAAAACAAAAACATGGGGGCAAGGATAACAAAAGAAGGGCCGAGATACTCACCATAACAGGGCCTTGCCCATGTAGGAATCGCCAGAGCCAGCACGTGGGCGTGCATGTACACCATCAAAACATCCTCAATATAATATTTTCAATGAACGATCCCTGGCTAGAGCAGTGGGATCCAAACGATCCTCTACACATTACCAGTTTCACTTCCAATAAAACGCATTGAATAGTTATACATCGATAACCGAATCACGGTCAACATGATTTACGAACACTGCCTTCGGCATTTACCGATTGAATGGAAAAAGTGTTGGAATAGGTGTCTAATCCCATAGCTATAATTGGTATATACTTGACCCGATAGTAGCATGGTCCTTTTGGGTTGCCTTCAACGGAGCAATTTGATAGGATGGATATTAGAGAAAGAGGTTATTTGTGATTTATTAATATATTAAAAGAATAACTTATTAAGTGAGAACTCATATTATTTAATTGGTATTGATCTGGAATTAATTTAGTGATCAAAAGAGACTAATTAAATTAATGTGGACTAATTAAGTAAATCAATAATACATATAGTGTGGGCTAATGATCCATGTTAATTTTGGATGGACTAATTCTATGTGATTGTCCATGAAAAGTTAGTCCAAAGGGCCCATCAAATGAGTTATTGGGTTAAAGGCCTAAGTGAATGAATTAGGGTTTAAAAGTTGAAACCCTAAGAATTCCTCACTTTAAATGTAACCCCTAGCACTCCAAAAGCTGACCAAGACTTCCATGAATAAAGCCTAGCCGTTTTTGGGTGTCTCGTAACCTCTCTTTCATAATCCTCCATTTGTTTTTGGTGTTTGTGAGTTATTAGAGGTGTCCAATTTAAGGTACTAAGCTCTTGAAAGGCCAAGAACTACAAGCTACAACAAAGAGGTATTCATCTAATTTGTTTTATGTTGTAAATATCCAATTGTATGCTAGTTAGGGGTTTATGCTTTGGATGAAATGAAATTGGATGTATAACTTGAGAAAACTTAGATCCAAAGCATTAGGGTTGTATGTGCACCATAGGATTGTTATAGTGCTCAAAACCCATCAGTGGTATTAGAGCCTGGGGTGTTTTGTGTTATGTTGATGCATTGGTTAATTGTTCAAATAAAAAGAAGTTGTTTTTTGGAATCTGCCTGATGACCACGACGTGGGCATAATCACCACGACATGGTGTCTCGTTAGTTGCCAGATTTTCGGTTTTTGTCAAAGATAGTTGTCAAATTTTGAGTTATTACTTGTTTATGTGATAAATTAATTACTTGTAGAATTTGATGTGAATTATCTTTCTATATGAAATTAGATTACATGAAAATATTCAAAAATTTTCCCTCAAGTTTTGGAATTTAAAATTTAATTAAAAGCTTTAATTTCGAAATATTAAATTCTAAAACCCTAGTAATTTGAAAAGGTTCAAAACTGCACATCTTGGTTTTGTGGATTAAAATTTAATTAAATAGCCCTAATTTTGAAATATTAAATTTAGAACCTTGATATTTTAAATAGTTCAAATTACACGCTCATGGTTTTAAAAACTTAATTAAGTGTTTAATTAAAAGAGAGAATTAATAAATCCATAATGACATGGTTTAAGTTTAAATAAATTAACAGTCTAATTTATTAATAAATAGAACTTAGTATTTTAACTATTTAAAATGCACCCTTATACTATATAAAATTAAAAGTATAATATATTATATATGTATAAGTTAAAAGTCGGTCTTACCATTAGTATGCCTCATTCACGAAGCCGGTCTATAAGGGCTGTTTAAGGAAGCGGCTTGTAAAATGATTGCCATTGGGTATACACCCTTAGCCACCGCACCCTTGACTAGTGGAGGGTCGGTAGCTGAACGGGTAGGATAGGACACTAAATTTCATTAATAATTATAATGAAAATACAAAGTAACTAAATCTTTTATAAATCCCCACTCTTAGTTGCTTTAGGAAAAATGTGAATTTGACGCTAACCGATGAAATTGCACATTGCACCTTATTAGTCGTTAGTGGAGTGTGTGTGGTTAACCGACATACTAATATGGGACTAATGAAGGGTGGCAATGGGTAGCTCGTAAATTATCGTTTATCAATGGAGCGTGTGTGGTTAACCGGCACATTGATTAGGTGATAAATGACTTCAAGAGTACCAAGCTTATTTACATGGTTATTGATACCTTGTTTGTGATCCTCGGTATCCTAGTCACAACCTTGAAGGGAATAATCGATATTAAACACGTCAATGAATATCAAAAGATCTAGGAGTTTCATTTAAAAACTAGTTCATTTTTCATGCTGGAATTGGTAAATCATCATTTACCTACCTTCAAATAATTTGCAATTGGATTACGGAATCCATCTTTCGAATTGTGAATTATTGTGTTGGATCCTAGCCTTAATGTTTCATTTGGGTGTTACATTAAGGACTTAAATCAACTAACTTGAATTTGTCCCTTGTAGATGTCTAGTTCTGACAACTATGGTGTTCCTTATCATTTTGGAAAAGGCTTTCCTCATGAAGATGATATTCCACGTGACGATGAAGGTGAAAGATCAATCCCTTCTTCGTGCTTTGGTGAAATTTCTATTCCTCCACCACCTCTAATAATTCTCCCTAACCCACATGTTCGTCGACTTGAAAAGTTCAAGATCACTCAAGCCCTATTGGCAAGCAAACACGAAGATGGAAAGTCTGTATGTTCTCACATCTTGGAGATGAATTTGCATATTGATAGGTTAGGAATGTTGGGTGTCGATGTCTCAAGGAAGTTGGATGTTGACTTGGTTCTTCAATCACTTCCTATGTCATATAGTTAGTTCATTAAAGATTACTATATGATAGATCACGATGTGACCCTTATCGATCTTACCTACTTGCTAATTTTTGTTGAATCAGTAATGTTTTGGTGCACTGGTCAAGCAAATTTGATTGGAAGATCAGTCTCCCAAACTCCCAAACACTGGAAGTCCAGAATTTTTTTCTCTTCCCAATGGAAAGGGATTAACCAAGGTCATACCGTTTGACCAAATGGTAAAGAGAATGGACAGTACACACTGCAATATTTTCTCTTCACAATGTTGTTCTGCTCAGCAAGAACTTAGCGACCTGCCTCTAAATCACGAACCTCCTCCCTCATGCCTTCCAAGGCACCCTGCAATATTTTCAAATGCCCCTGATTCGCACCAGCACAGCAAACCCGGTTGGCAGTTGTAACCATAAAAGCAGTGGACTGGGTCGCGGCGTAACAAAGGTCACTAGCCATACGAGCACTTAATTAACCGACAAGCGAGCTCATCGTAGCCAGAGGATGAGCGCATCTACTCCATTCTTAGGTGGTAGAATCTTACAATAGTAAGGAATCTCTAGTAATCATCTTGCCCATAGAGTAGGCCTTGAAAGACAGGGAATGAGATGAAGTTCCTATTTCATCAATCAGGGAAGGCTTCTCACGCTGAAAAGAACCTCTAGTTGAAATCGTCGCACCCCTGGACAATGTGTCAGAACCAGGGTGAACCTGTGGATGGTGAGGATGATGCTTCCGGAGAACTAGGCACCACCACTACCTCTTTATGCCCAGGCAAATAAATTGACCGTGGAGAATACCCCTGATACCGCTACGAAGTCTACCAATAGATATAGTCTTACATGCTTTACAAGGACAAAGACCCGCATCGTTGGATTCTGTCTCCTCATCCGACGACGGAACCACACGTAAAATTTTCCTTCTCCGAGTAGGAGCACTACCTCTTCCTGCTTGTACCCCACAGGCGAACTGGAAGGAACAGAAACCAGCAAGCAAAATGGGGAAACGACCCCAACGATCGGCTAGGAAGGTGAAGCAGGCCCGCTAGAACCTTCATTTCCTCCTTACACCAAGGGTAGTCCAACAACCTCTCGCATGTGCCTTTCAGACATAGGAGGAGGAAGAGTCTCTACACGATCGATCTTTTGATGGCAAAGTTTGGCCTGATAGTGACCACACATGGCCATCTCCAAAGAAATCTCAGCCCCAACACCTACGAAAACAAACGCCAAAAGTAAGATCTCACAAGCCAACACGATATCTTATTCTCACTCTATTTTCAGAAAAAAGGAGGGGAGAAGGAGAAGGGTTAATACCAGATCTCTCGATGAACATCTGCGCCATTTTTTTGCGAACCCTCCAGATAGCACTCATATTTACCGCTGCAAGAATGAAATCTTCCCAGTTCCTCCCAGCGATGGTGATGTTTCCCAGATTCTTACCAAGAGTTAGATTACTCCCAAACAACTTGGGGAGACGGTCAGAAAAGTCTCGGGTTCTATGATATTCGCGCCCCGCAACGTTTTTGTTAACCCAAAGCCACTAACATTGCCAATTTTTCCTCGGAGCGTCTTGTTCAGATACCAACTGACAAATGCCTCTTGTCTTCGCTAAAGTCCGGACCCCGAAATTCGTAGTCGAACAGAAGAAGTAACTGAAAACCTAGAAAGTTGGTACATAAACCAGGGATGTACAAATAAGTTCAAAACCGATGATTTTATTAACAGTGCTCGGGGTCAACTCGTCGACAGAACGGCCATAGTGGTCCACAATCATGTTGAAGAAATCGGATGTCGGCAAGCATAATCCTGCTTCAAATAGAGGGTTTGGAACCCCCACCATCTCTTGAGGGCAGTCATAGATTGACGCCCCCATTTCCAGAATCAGTATGTCATGCTCTCGTAAGAAGCCGATGCCATCTTGCAGAAATTGGAACTCCTCAAAATTAGGGACTCTACCGTAACGGTCCATCGTTGAGAAAAGGATGAACAATCGAAAAGAAAATTAATAGAACACACGAGTTGATGTAGCAAAGCCAAAATGCAAATATGAGAATGAAGAGCCTAGGGAAAAAAGGGGGATTTTAAAGGTGAAATTGGCGTCATAAACCGTCTCTCAACGGGACTAACACGCATTGACGACGCTGCTTAAAGCCTGTCAAACGATAGAACTAATCCTAAACATACTCGTGTTGGGACATTGACTCGAACGGTGACGATGTCATGCTGAAGCATACACCTCCGAGTCTAAGGTACTTGTTAACGTATCCATCTGGGGAACGTCAAGAAAAAAGTCAATCTGACACCGAACTTGGCCTATTCAGAACCTAGCCTAAAGCCAAGTCCGGGCCTTTGGCAACGTGAAGAGGACTGATATGGCGGTTAAGGTGCAGAACTGCGCCTTAACCCCTTCTTCAGGAAGTTACATCCTAGCAAACGTGGGGCCAATCAAAGATTCCCACTCGCTCATTAAGAGATAGTCATGATATTCATAAACGTTTTGGAGATTCCGTCCCATCCAATAAAGGAATGAGGCAAAAGGCATGACGAAGGACCCTCCAATAGGGGTCTGCCACATCGCACCTCACAAAGAATCCTCAACAAAATCGGTTGAGGGATACACCTTTAAAACAAGAATAAAAGGATCCATCTTCTTGACAAGGAGGGGGACGGAATTATCTCTTCCGTGTAATCTTCTACCATCTTTCTCATATCTCATACTGACTTTATCGTCCGAGCTTCATCCCAGGAAATCCTCCCAGATGTTGGCTAACGGTCATTTCTAACTTTTGCACTATGCTAAGAGGGGAAGATACTTATGCGGATCCCTCGTGCAGTGCCTGCTCAGTTCCTGCTCCATCCTCTCCAGTATATCACAACAGGGACTATATCCATGGAAAACTGCCTAGCAAACAATTGTAGTGTACATCCTCGATGAACCCTCGCAACCCGAACGATTCTATCAACCACTATCTATACATCAAGTGGACAGTTCAGCTCCCATAAATCGCTTGTTAAGCATGAACGACACAAAAGATCGAGTAGCTCCCGAATCAAATAATACTAGAGACAATATACCATTCACAAGGAACGATCCTATAATGAAACACATAAACATAAGCAATAAATCAATCTAAATAAAGAGATAACGAGGAGATAGATACCCATCACCACATCGGGAGCTGCACGTGCCTCCTCTGCTGTCAGATGAAAGGCCCTGATCCTTGCTACAGGCGCCTCCGTCCGGCCCAGTCGGCCATCCGTAATCCTCAATGTAGCAGGATCGAGTGCCACCACCTGTCCTGCTGCTACTAAACTCAGGAATTAGGACCGCTTTTGTCCCCTCTGATTACACTAGAAACAAATTAGATCATATATTGTCGCTGTGGTGGTGGTATTAGTACAGTCCCTGCTGACATGACCAGTTTGGATCCCACTTAAAGAAGCCCGAACTACCCGCTCGACATGTCTCTTCATGCATCTTGTCGCACCTGCCACAATGGTCGTGGCCTTGCTGGCTCCTCGATCTTTGATTTGATACCTTGGGCTTTTTTCCCGAACTCCCTCTCTGAAGCCCCTATGGCTTCCTTTCCTTCTCCATCTCTAAATCCAGCTCCCTTTCCCGATCCCTCGCAATCATATCCTTTAGTGTCTTCTAGCTAGATCGACTCACAAACTGGCAGATATCACTCTGAAGCATCTTATGTTATTGGGCCTTTTTCATGTCCTCATCCGCCACGTACTGCAGAACAAGAAGGGCCCTCTCCCTGATAATGGAGCTGATCTCATTCACCTTCTTGGTAGTCTGTTGGAGATCCTGGAACTCCCTCGCAAGTTGTTGCACCTCAATCATAGGTGCAAACTTGGCCCTAAACCTGGCTGAGAAATCACTCCAGGTCATCGCATCAAGAGTGACTATTGGCTTAGTGTCTAAGTCCATAACTATAATAGGTATGTACTTGACCCAAGAGTAGCATGGTCCATTTGGGTTGCATATCACCAAGACAAATTGATAGAATGGGCTTTTGAGAGGAGATTATTTGTGATTTATTAATATATTATACGTTCTAATATATTAATATGAAATCATATTGTTTAATTAGTATTGATCAAGAATTAATTTGGAACTAATTTTGTGATCAAAAGAGACTAATTAAATATATGGTAATTGATTCTGTAAATCATTCATTCTTATAAAGTGGGCTTATGATCCATAGTTCTTTATGTTGGGCTAAACCCATATGGTGACCCATGCATACTCCATGCAGGTTAAAACCGATGGATCCTAAGGAATGTGGAAAGTCATGCACATCAGGGTTTGCATGGTGTAACTCTAGTTGTGTCACACTATATAAGAAAACCCTTGGTTGGTGAAATTGGTGCTAGAGAGACTAGAGTGTTCTTGGAGAGCCATAACCGATTTGTGTACACCATACTCTCTCAAAAGTCATCCTTTGTCCAAAGGTGTGTTGTGATTCCAAAACTACAAACTACAACAAAGAGATAATTCTATAACTCATTTCTATGATGTTGATATAAATTGTAGGCTAGTTGTAGGCTTAATGCTTTGGAAATAACAATACATGTATAATTAGAGAAAACATAGATCCAAAGCATTTATGGTTGTATGTGCACCATAGGATGTTGTAGTATACAAAAACCCATCAGTGGTATAAGTTTCATAGGTTGTTTTCTGTTATATTGATTCAAATATTTGATTTTCAAAGTTGAAAAAAAAACATGAAGTTCGTTAAATTTTAAGAAAATTAATTGATTTTATGAAAAACTTATTATTTGTAAAATTTGAGTCATTTTACTATAAGAGTTGAATTAGGTCAATTTATTAAAAGATCTAATGATATGATTATTTTATTTGTTTTAAAAGTTTGATCTAAATGTTTTTAAGGAGTTACAAATTTTGTCATAAAATTTTGGAACTCAAATATTCTTTTTTAAAAGTTATGATCTTAAGAGTCTTGAAACTTCCATAAGTTATGGATGTGAAATGTCTCATCCGTTAACTCTTTAAGTTATGAATTCCAAGAGTCTTGAAACGTTACACAATTTGTTATAAATGGCTTTGAAGAGTTTCATAACTTGCCCTCAAGTTATGGAACTTGGAAAGTCTCTTTGATGGAATTCTAAAAGTTTTCAAGAGTCACAAAACATGCCCTCAAGTTTTTGAATTTGAAAAGATTTTTTATGAGACATTTAATTATAAAACTAAAGTTATTTGAAAAGTTTTCAAAATGTAACTCATAGGTTCATAGCTTAATAATAAATTAAATAGTTTTAATTTTGTTTTAGCATCTTGATGTGTTGAATAATTCATATTACATCTTTATGGACTTTATTAATAGTTAATTAACGTGTTTAATTAAAAGAGAATTAATAATTCCATAATGAAATGGTTTATATGTAATTAAATTAGGAATATAGTTTAATTAATAGATTAAACCACTTAGTATTTTAAAAGTTTAAAATACACGCTTATACTATTATGATGTTAAAAGTTTAATATAATATATGTATAAGTAAAAAGTCGGTTTTACTGTTACTAGGCCTCATTCACAAAGCCGATCTATAAGGGGGTATAAGGTTACTGCCTATAAAATGCCAGTTTAATGGGTGTCCACTCTCACCACCGCTCCTTGACTGGTGGAGGGTCGATAGCCGAACGGGTAGGATATGACATTAATTCTCATTAAAAGTATAATGAAAATACCAAGTAACTAAACACTTATAAATTCCAAATCTTAGTTACTTAGGAAAAATGTGAATTTGATGCTATTCCATGAAATTGCACTTTTCACCTTGTTAAGTCGTTAGTGGAGCGTGTGTGGTTAACCGACACACTAATCTAGGACTGATAGTGTGTGGCAAATGGTAGCTTTATGTTAATCATAGATCAATGAAGCGTGTGTGGTTAACCGGCACATTTCTTAGGTGGTTTGTAACTTTGGATGTACCAAGCTAATTTGCATGGTTATTCACACCTTGTTTGTGATCCTCGGCATCCCAGTCACAAACTTGAAGGGCACAATCGAGATTTAAACACGCCATTGAAAAGTTCAATGAATCTCAAAGAATCTAGCAATTTCAAACCAATTAAAACTTAATAATCGATTTTTTTTTCATGGTGGAACTTGTTAAATCGTCATTTACCTACCTTCAGATATTTTGCAATTGGATTACGACATCCCTCTTCCAAATTGTTAAATATTGTGTTGGGTCCTAGCCTTAATATTTCATGTTGGGTGTTATATTATGGACTTAAATCAACTATCTTGAATTTCTCCCATTATAGATGTCTAGTTCTGACAACTATGGTCTTCCTCATCCTTTTGGAAAAAGATTTCTTCATAAAGATGATTTCCAATGGGCGATCAAGATTAAAGAGTAATCCTTTTTTTCGTGTTGTTGTGGAACTTCACTTCCTCCACCTCCTCCAATTATTCTCCCTAACCCACAAGTTCAAGGTCACTCAAATTCCTATTAGCATGAAGGAAAGTTTGTGTGTACTCACGTCTTGGAGATGAAGTCACATAATGACAAGATGAGAGTATTGGGTGTCGTTGTCTCGAGGAAGTTGGTTGTTGACTGGGTTATTCAATCACTTCTCGAGTAATATAGTGAGTTCATTAAGGACTACTACGTGATAGACCATGACATGACCCTTATTGATGTTACCTATTTTCTTGTTGTTGTTGAATCAATAATGATTTGGCACATTGTAAAAGAATATTTGATTGGAAGATCTACTTCTGAAACTTCCATGGGCATTGACAATAGAAACATTGGAATTCCAGAAAAGTTTTCTCTTCCCAATGGAAAGGGATCGGCCATAGTCAACCCGGTTGACCAAATGGTAAAGAATAGGGCTAAGTATGAGATTGTCCCATGTGCCATTCCAAAGATTCCACATGTTTCTATTGCAAAGAGAAGGGGCATTGGTTGCAAAGCTGCCACATTTACCTGAAAGATCCATGCATGGTAAAGTCAAAATATTTGACTCTACTTCAGGTAAGTCTAGTGTCTGACTCTATTAAGTTCCTATTTGGAGATTCTTAATACATGATGTAATGCAATTACATTTTGATGTTTTGTAGAATCAAAGGAAGCTTAAAAGAAGAGTAGGTTTAATCTGGTCGCGAATATGGATTTCAATCGCATGGTTTAATGATCGGATTTTTGAGCTGCTGCTTAAGAGTTATGATAGATTGCTTAGAAATAGATAACAACATAGTTTTCATTTGTATTTTCATTGTAAGGAAAAGTTTTCCTTACAATGGCATTTGTGAAAATTGTTGTTTATATGTTTCCACTGATAGCACTTTTGAAAAAATGGATTTGATTCTTTCGTTTGTGGTGGTGTGAAAATTTACCAAATAAGGAAAGATTCTCATCACCCAATTATCAGTTGGATAGAAACTTGGAATCATGCAAATTGTATTGTGTGATGAATGAGCACCTTCATCTTTGCGAAATTAAGACTAATTCCTTGTTCACATGAATATGTGAGTCAAGTGAAGGACTAGGGGTTTGGGTACACTGGGTGTGCGATGGTCAGGTCCACCACAAAGAACAATAAGACTATTCGTAGTGATTTACTAAAGTTTAGTGAATATGGTTATGCTTACAAGTTTAAGTATAATTCTGAACATTGGAAATGTTTCAATGTATGACAGAACGAATGAGAATAATCAAATTAGGCAGAAAGATAAAAGTTTCTCCAATCTGAAAAATAGGAGAGTACTTTAGTATCGTGTTTTATGATTATCTTAATGATTATTAAAACCATGTCACAATTGATCCTCTAAGGATATATTAGTGCATTTGTATGGCTAAGAAGAGGAATCGTGGATTGTTGAAACGGTTAAATCTGGAAGATGATTCATACTTCGTTCCAAATCGAATCTTAGAATCATACTCCAAGATTGAGCCTTGAGTGACATAATCTTAAGAATGGTTTATAACACTTATAAAATGCAGAGTAAAATGTTTTCTACTCTTGTACATTTGAAATAGGTAAGATTTGATGTGTTGGATATAAGAAAGACCAACTAATGCCAATTGTGTGAAGTGTTTGTCTTCATAAGCAACCCAACTAACTCTTGAATATTTGTTTTTCAGGTAATGTTACTTGACAAAGTGAATGCTATATGTCAAGAGGTTAGTGGGAGTCAAAAAGATCTTAAAAGTTACAAGAACTAATCAAGAGTATACCTATTGTTAAACACTAGCACACGACTAGAGGTTTATAACCTATCGTGTTGACGTATTCTTGTTTCTTTTCCCAATCCAGTTGGCTAAATATGCATATGATTTCTATGAGTTCTAAATTGTCTGCATAAAAACTTGGAAGCAATGGTAGGCCCTTGAGCTGTCAAGTGGCAATAAATTAATATTGAACAAGTTCAGTCCATATGGGTTTGAATTTTTCAGATGGATAGGAAGACGAACACCATAAAAATCTAAGTGTCATAAGGTTCTCTCCAATTCATGAAAAGTGTTATGAGGAAACGCTTTCACTAAGTAGATTTTGAGTAGATAGCGTTTTTGTTATTTGCATTCTCAAAATTCGATTATGATTACGACATCCTTATTCATAATTTTAATTGTGAGAAATGGCAAAAGGGGCTGAACATTTGGAACTTATTGTCATAAGTTCTGAATAGTTAAGACACACATGTGAGCTATCTAAGGAAAGGTGTATGACTTTGAGAAGCCTAGATAAAGTCTTATCGAAGAATCTCATATCAGAAATCTGAAGATTGGGAAGAAAGTCAATGAAGTATTGATTTCTAGAAGTCCAGTTGATTTCTGAGTACATGTCAAAGCTAGTAGGAGCATAAGTGCTATGCTAGTAAGATAATAAATATTATGCTAGTGGGAGCATAATAAATTATGGTGAATGTTGCAAGTTATCAATGTTAAGTATAGAAAACAAAAGTTTCAATTCGCAAGTTGCAGAGTTTGAAAAGTTGTTAGCTATAATTAAGGGAGAGGAAAATATATTTCAAGCTTAGATTGTGAGTTTTTAATCAAGTATAGTCATGCTTATTTTGCATTCTCACAATTTGATTATGATTACAACATCCCTTTTCATAATTCGAATTATGAGAACATGGAAAATAGAAATATTATAGCAAAAGACTTGTTAGGTATCATGTCTTAATGAATCGTGTCTAATATGCTTTGGATATAGGATTGATTACATGTGCTATAATATTTAGCCATTCTAAATTTTCGAAATTCCTAGAACATTAAGAGGGAAAAAGGACTGGAACCGAATATGACTAAAGTGGTTAACAATTATTAAGGACAATCTAAGGTTCGCCAAGCATTGGTTGCTTGTAGTTGGAAGTATAAAAATTGATGGACCATATTGACATATTCTGAAAAGAGGCAACTATTGTTTAGAAGTGATAATCAAAATGGGAATACGGATACGTTTCCATAGGTGGAAGTTATTCTTTAAATCTTTGTAAGACTAGAAAAATTAATGCAAGAAGGATGTTCAAAGGAATGTACTTTGAATGTGAGGTTTCGTTTGCTCTCCATTGGAATACTTTGAAATGTTTGTTGTGAAGTCTTTGTGACTTTGTGCATAGTCATTACAAGAGGATCATTGCATATAAGCTTAAAATCTAATAGATTACAATAAACGACAAGAAATTGGTTTTCTTACATTTACGAGAAAGATTTGGAATTGTGAAATAAGCATCATTGAAATGTTTTTCAATTGATCTATTTCACAAATTTAGCAACATAGACAAACATAGTGTGCATGCTAGGAGCATGGCATAGCCATTCTTTTAATTCAAGTATTAAGTTGATAAAACGAAACATTATACAATGAATAATGAGTAATCAGTATGGAACTCAAAAGTTTTGGGGCCTTATAGGATTAGTATTATTCTTGTGTTTCACTTTGCAAGTTTTGACTTCGCAAATAACTAGGTTATTCAAACCATCCACAATCGATCATACTTTGGAAGTAGGTATTGAGGCAAGACTATCATGAATGGGTCTGTTGTTTGTCTAGGACAAGGTGGCTGCAGTGTTGATGAGTACTCTTGGAATAAGATTCGAGTATCGGATTCAACCCACACTCATCTGAATCACTTCATTGATTTTATCACGAGGCATTATGAGACGATAGTATCTTATATTCTTGAAACAGATACATGTGAGTTGTAGATACAAGTCGGTTGCACATTGACTTACGTAAACGCACTAGTAACTTGGTGTTATAAAGTGTATCGGTGTGTGTAATTTGATGAGTAATTGCAAGCAAGCATTTGGGTCGAAATTTATCCGTTCCTTTTACCCCATGTCGATAAAAGCGGTATCTGTGGGATCCTCGATGATTTGGTGATGACACCCCTAAGTGCTTGGCTAATCCTGGACTAATTTGATTTGTTCAGTTAGTCGGTCGTCTTAAATCGGAAACCGAGAAACAGATGGACATAGAGAATGATTATCATCTAGGTCTCATGTCCATATGATATCTAGAATGGAGGAATATATGATCCCTTATCTAATGGACGTGTCATTGACTAGGTCAGAGTTCGACAGCGGCTTTTAAGAGCAACGATTGCTAGTCGGTTTTCAAGTCGTACTTGCAATAATAGTTATTAGACTTATCCAAGTAGGAGACTATTGGGTTAGTGTCTAAGTCCATAACTATAATTGGTATGTACTTGGCCTGAGAGTAGCATTGTCCATTTGGGTTGCATATCACAAGGACAATTTGATAGGATGGAGTTTTGAGAAGAGGTTATTTGTGATTTATTAATATATTATTAGTTCTAATATCTTAATATGAAATCATATTGTTTAATTAGTATTGATCAAGAATTAATTTGGAATTAATTTTGTGATCAAAAGAGACTAATTAAATATATGGGGATCGATTGTGTAAATCATTCATTCTTATAAAGTGGGCTTATGATCCATAGTTCTTTATGTTGTGCTAAACCCATGTGGTGACCAATGGATACTCCATCGAGGTTAAAACCTATGGAGCCTATGGAATGTGGAACGTCATGCACATCAGGATTTGTGAGGTGTAACCCTAGTTCTTCCAAACTATATAAGAAACCCCTTGGTTGGTGAAATTGGTGCTAGAGAGAATAGAGTGTTCTTGGAGATCCATAATCAATTTTTGTATGCCATACTCTCTCAAAAGTCATCCTTTGTCAAAAGGTGTGTTGTGATTCCATTTGAGGGAATTCTATAACTCATTTCTATGATGTTTATATAAATTTTATGCTAGTTGTAGGTTTAATGATTTGGAAACACCAATGCATGTTTAATTATAGAAAACATAGATCCAAAGCATTTAGGGTTGTATGTGCACCATAGGATGTTGTAGTATACCAAAACCCATCAGTGACATCTTCTCAAATAGCATGTACAACCTCCTCCCACTAATCACACGCCCTGTTCTTCAAATGGCAGGAAGCAACTCGAACCTTCTCCCCTTTCAGACAACGGCTGGTGCGAAAGGCATTGGTGACATCAGCCAACCACCTGCTTCTAGAAATAGGGTCCCAAGCCCCATGATAGTCTGGAGCTCCACAAGCTCGGAACTCCATGAATGTTATCATGTGCACCCCTATCATGGACTCTATTTCGGTGCGAAATACATCCAACCACTCGTCGAGAATCTCCAGAATGACCTCCTTAACCGTGCCAAAGATCTCAATAGCCTGATCAATGATATTGTGTGTAATCTCAGATGGGATGAACTCCCTCATCTGATCATCGAGTTGCCCGGCTCCAGAGCTCGAGCCTGATCCATCACTGGCGCCGGAGCTACCAACTCGTCTAGTACGTAGCATCACCATAATGAAAATACACCATATCAAACATCATAATATGCATCATAACTCAAAGGATCTTACATACTACAAGTTCCTTGGGTTCTTCTCATCCTTCCTTGATTCGAGTACAAATCCTCTTCTTTCAGTAATACAAGCCCATACTACCTTCCACATCTATCCGTACTTTCCTCAAGAACTTCACTGACTCCACCAAGTTCATTTCACCACTACTACGTTTCGTGCTAATCTCATCCTAGGCTTGCCCTAGGGTAACCTACATCCCTTTCTCCACCATCAGTAGCATAAGAATTCCTTTCTACTTTTCCCTAACTAGCTGGCGATCGAATACCATTACATATTACTAAGACCAGATAATTCTTCGAATGAAATGTCTCTCCCTACAACGGTTAGACTCAAACGAGAGCTGTGAAATAAGGCTAAACCTGACCTTCTGAAATTATTTAGTCCTCGCAATAGATAACTTAAAATATTCGTTTACTAGTTAGATAAAGATAACTAGAACTCCGAATAGCCCTAATCTGGCATGTAGTTCTCATAATCATATCATATCATAAGAAACATGTATGGGTAATTTGGGAAGACTTACTTGAGTTCGGCTGATTCCATGGACCACACCCGTTTCTCTTTTCAAAATCCTTTTTATAAAAATGGTTTTCTTTTAAAAAATTTATTCCAAGTCCCCAGTTTGAATTAATACACACGCGAGAGTGTGTCCGAATCCCTCAAACCAAGGCACTTATACAAACTTGAAACATCCCAAAAATCAAGACCAAAATTTTCATTTTTAATTATTAAATGAACCATAGTTATCAAAATCATTTCATCCAAAAACATAATTCATAGTATCAAATCAAAGTATTATATAAAAACACATATCAATATATCATAGTAAAACATCCCAGGCTAGCATAATGGTGTGTGCAATCCAGTCATCCCGAGCTGTTCCCTTTGCAACCGGAAGTACCTGAAACCAAAAGTGAAAACTGTAAGCATAAAGCTTACTGAGTCTCCCCAAACAACCACTTACCATACATAGAATCATATAATCACATAATCAAATATCATGGGCCTTTCCCGCTTCTTCGGGCCCCGCTCGGCATCGGAAAATGTCCGACATCGGGCCCTGCCCGGCATCGGATCGAAATCCCGCATCGAGCCCCACCCGACATCGAGAAAAGCTCAGTATACATGTAAACACATCAAAAAATACACATAAATAATCACATAACATAAACATATAAACATTCAATGAGCCCAGCCCGACATCGGACCGAAATCCGGAAACATACTAACATTCCTCGGGCATTGCCCATCATCGGACCAAGTTCCGGAAGCATACAAATACAGACACATGCGAGAATTATGAAGACATCAAGCATAAAAACATTACTCGGGCATTGCCCGGCATCGAATCAAAACCCAGAAACATATAAACCTACATCGGGCATTACCCGACATCTGGCATTGGCCCGGAACATACTAGCATAGATATACGGACCGACACTGGTGCCTTCGACCCGTTTATACACGAGGAAACTCACCTCAATGTCGGATGATGTAACATCCTGATTTCTAGGAGTGAGATTCTAGGGAATTTTATGCAAAGAAGAAATCCTATGTAGGTGCCCATTTTATCGAATGGATCGGTGCGGAAGATATTACCAAAAAGATAATCGTGTATGAACGTGAAGAACATAATATGTGAGTAAAACTTTAGTAGATAAGTAGAGAGATAAAATATTACAAGAACACTCATGGTTGGGAGAGATAACTCTCCCATGGTGGGAGAGATCTCACCACACTCTCTCTAATCTACAAAGTCTACATAGTGAGCACTAATACAAATAGAATGACCATTACCTCCACTTTATATACTAGTGGAGGGAATATGCTTTCCATACAAGGGAATATTCTAACCTAATAAAAACTCAACATTGTAGAGCATTTTTATGCTCCAAAAATCTCCCCCTAAATGCTCAGAAATGGTGAGGTTAAAGCAGTGATAAAAGACAGAACATCTGACAGATAGGTTCGGTAGCTCTGGTGTTGAAGTGTCTCGGAAGTGTTGAAGTTGTCGTGATCTCATAATCTGGCAATGGAATCTCTAGCATCAAAGAACAAATAGAGAAACCCCAATCTCATAATAAAAGTATGAAATTCCAATATTCAAATGTGATCATTCCCCAACAACTAATCATTTTCACAGTCTCCCCCTCGACTGTAGAACCAAAGAGCACAATCTCGAATCATACAACATCTTCAATATTCCAAAAACAAATGATAATGCACCAAATAATCGCTGAAGAATAACCTGCTAAAAATGTGAAGCATCCAAAAATAAAGTTTGAATGATAAATAACGTGAATCCGAAGACATGGTCTAGCAATGCCAAAAATTTGATCAGACGATCAAAAATAAGTGTCACGCTGCATCGCTAAAATAATAATCGTCTTCACAATATCGCAAATCCAAACTCGAGCAATCATAAGATCTGAACCGGATGCAAACACAAATGAGACATCCCAAAGTGTAGAGTCTGAAGATAAACAATCATAATCCGAAGAACATCAAGTAATGCCAAAAATTCGATATGTGAGGACCAAAAATCAGCGCCACATCACACTACTAAATGAATCTTCGTCTTCAAATGTCTCTAACTCAAAACTCCAATAATAAACCAAAATGGATGCTCATGATTCTCCCCGTATTTTTGATCAACCATGCAATAAGATCAAAAATAATTATGAAACCGAGAAAGAAAATATGTTGGATATGATGGAGCATCGCACACTCCCCCTTGATATGAGCATCTACCCGTAAAAACGCGGATATTATTTTGGTCATGGGTAGACATGGTGATGTATTGCTGAACTAAACAAACACTGTAGAACATATATGATAAACCCGCTGCTGAAAAATCATAATGCTGATAACCGAAATGCAAACCCAAACTCCCAAATAATGGTCTGAGACCATATATAAATAGTCCGAAGGGAGTAAAAATGTGAGTAGCTCGGTAGAAGTGAGACACAAAAATAATAATCTCTGAACCAACTGTGCCTTCACTCATAATCAGCAAGAAAGATGAAGCCTTCTCTCTCCTCTGCATATTTTATCATAGATAAATCACATGGACTGGGGCCGGTAGCAGCAAGAAACGAGCGATCGAGTGGACGTCACATGTTGACGTGTTGAAGGGTGATAAGAGCATGAGGGTCACGCGCTAATGGAGTGAGTGGTACTCCCTATGCACTACAACTTTAATGCATAAAAGTTGCAGGTTGCAGTGGTTGGATGGCATAAAACCTGAGAAAAGTAGGCTGAACTTAGTACACACATAAACTATTGAGTAGACACATGGGACCCAGCTGGAAATAGAGTGATATTTTTTCATTGTTTGACTTTAGATGTAGGTCCCAATTTCATATTAATTCGCTCCTCCAAAAAGCACATATGCGTAATTCATGAAACGAAAGCTAACAAAAGTCGCATCATGTGGTATAAAGGACAAAAAAAAAAGGATGTTGCCCCATGATTACCCATTACACAACTTTTCTTGAGATGAAAAACAAAAGGCATACGCAAGATAATGCAACTTGTACAATCAGTTGTATCACCATTTAATATCGAAAGATAGATACCAATATTACCTCAAAAATGATAGCATTTCAAAAAATCTTATCCACACACACCAATAACTATTTTCATTTCGGAAATAGCATGCATTTAGCACTTGTATCACCAGCTCAATCACCTTGTACATTCTAAAATAAATATCCCAACACTCTAAAAATCAAATACTCTGAACACATGACCATTTGTTCAATCTCTTACCCCAAAATAATTTTTTGTCTTATTCTAAACACCTTTTTCCAGTGGATACAAAGATCAAACACCACCTATTCGAAAAGAACTTCATCTTCTTCAGCAAACATATGTTTCTTTTCATAAACTCAAATTCAACAGCAGCTAAAATGTATTGAACAGTAGCAGCAAATTTTATATTTTTCTAGCAACATCACCAACAAAATAGTTAATAACTCACAATATATATGAAGAAAACATTCAAGATAATAAACCAATCGGGATCGTTCCCTTGAAATAATCTTGACATCTCCAAGGTCTTGCTCTGATACCACTTGTAGGCACCTGTTTTATCGATTGGATCGGTGCAGAAGATATTACCAAGAAGATAATCGTGTATGAACATGAAGAACATAATATGTGAGTAAAATTGTAGTAGATAAATAGAGAGATAAAATATTACAAGAACACTCATGGTTGGAAGGGATAACTCTCCCATGGTGGGAGAGATCCCACCACACTCTCTCTAATCTACAAAGTCTACATATTGAACACTAATTCAAATAAAATGACCATCACCTCCACTTTATATACTAGTGGAGGGAATATGCTTTCCATACAAGGGAATATTCTAACCTAATAAACACTCAACATTGTAGAGCATTTTCATGCTCCAACAACCTACTTAACAGTTTCGAGGCCCCAACTCTTCGTGTAAAGAGTAGCCAACCTGAGTGAACTTTCGGACCTACTCAACGAGTTGGAGGACCCAACTCGATGAGTTGGAGCTGGAATATGAAACCCTAATTTCAAGGGTTTTGCACCCTATTTAAAGGCTCATTAGCCACCCTATGCCACACTTATCGCCCCCTTGACCTCAGACACCCTAATCGTGTATTACTCCTTATTTTTTTTTTGTAAAAGCTTGGAAGGTGGTTTTAGTGAAAGAAACTTGAAGACTCAAGAGCTTGGATCAAGGAGAAGCATATAGATCTAGTACCTACTCCGTCCTGGCTTCCGTTTGAAAGTAACAAGTTGTTACCTTGATCATTCTAGTGTTAGATCTCCTCACTCAAGGGTTTAACGCCATTTCTAGCATAATTGTGGGTCATTTCTGGCATTTAGCATGATCTGAAGTTCTAACTTCAGATCTGGACTCCTCTAATCCCTCACGGTCATAAAGTTATCAAATTTATCAAGATTTGGCCCTTCTCTTTGGCTTAAACCTCTTCCTTAGATTGGTTTTGGCATTTAAGGTCTTGCATGCACATAAAGTTTGCAACTTTACGTGGTAGCTTAAAAACGTCTGAATGAGAATTGGCTTTGGCATTTAAGGTCTTGCATGCACATAAAGATTGGTTTTGGCATTTTAGGGTAGCTTAAAAACGTCTGAATGAGAATTGGCTGAAGGAACTCGATGAGTTGGATAGCCAACTCGACGAGTAAAGACGGGCTTTCCCCCGTTCTGGATTTTGCATGAGCTTGACGAGTTATGAGGTGACTCGACGAGTTGGTTAGGATTTTTCCCAGTTTCTGAACACTGGAGAAACTCGACGAGTTGCTAGATGCAATCGACGAGTTGGGTCAACGTGGACTATAGACATTGACTGTTGACCTTGACTTTAACCATGGTTGACCAAGTTTGACTTTAAGGATATTATTGTTATGTCTGGATTTTTACAAAGTAGTCATATGATAATTATAGGCAGTTGAGTTAGAGCTGCACATTGGGACTTATCATATCTTATCAGTTCAACATTCTTGGGAGGTGAGTCTCCTCACCATACTAATGGGTCTAAGGCACCAAGTCCAGCCCATTATTTGTTATGCGATATGCTAGTTGGTCATGTAATATGTGGTATGCTAGTTATTTGTGATACACACATGAAAGTCCTCAGGGGGTTCCCGAGGCACTTATGTGTAAGACCTTGGAGGGTTTCCAAGGCATCTATAGGAAAGACCGTGGAGGGGGGAGGGGGGTTCACGAGGCACCGAGAGTAATTGGTTCATCATCTTGAATTCATCATCTTTTATTAGATCTTGTGGTTCCATATGGGTGCTCCAGACTTATTATAATCTAGATATAAGTCTTAGGGAGGGTTAGAGAGTGTTTAGCATCACAAAATCGAGTCACACTCACCAAATAAGGTGTGTGCGGCCACACACATGTGTGTGCGGCCACACACCTGTGTGTACGGCCACACACCCAAACGCAAACACTCCCAGCCTCACACCCAACCCCATATATGCATGGATACTCCCTTCATTCATTCATTTAGATGTTCCTTTCCCTCTCTCTACTTTCTCTCTCTAAGTTCATCAACCAAGAACACTTTGAAGGTTTCATATTCGTGATCTACTCCATCTTTAAGCTAATTAGTGGTAAACACTTGAATCCCAAGCTTAAAACTCATCATGTTCATCACATCCATCGTCCCTTGAAGGTGTACGGCTGCACACCTTCATATGGGGGCAGCATATATTCAAATCTCCCAAGTGTGAAGAGCAAACACTTCAAAATCATCATATGGACTCACATGAGGAGTGTACGGCCGCACATACACTCAGTACGGCCGCACACTCTTGTGTGCAGCCTCACATACACTTCTGGCCGCACTCCCCAGCCGCACACTCACTTCCAAGACCATAAACCCACTCTAATGCCCATATTTGGCCCTAAACTTGCATAGATCATTAACTTGGATCATGTGACACATATTCATAGTATTTCCAAGCCCTAAGGATGTTTTCCCATCATGTTTAGACATAAAACACCTTAGTTCTAACTCATTTATGTGTCATCACATGAATAATAGGGGCCATTGGCGTTCAGGGCATCCGTTGACACTCGAACCCTACATTAAACTGTGAGTTCATACCCCTACTCCTTTTTCGTGTTTTCAATGTTTTCAGGGGGAATACAAGCAAGGGTACAAGGGAACTTGTACTCAAAAACTTATTTTCTCGTGTGAAATGTTTTCATGACACATATGCTTTTAACACTGGAAATATTAACAGGAAACCATTTGAACTTGCAAAACTTATTATCATAGTATTTGTGAAAACACGTTATAAAATGCTATGTTTTATATTTCACAAATGGTTTTCCACATTAAAACAGTTAAAAGCATTAACCTTAGAACTTTGAACTTGAAACGTCATTGGTAACACTCCACTGAGATACGAGAGTGAAGGACACGTCCTTGGTAGCACTCCACTGAGATACGAGAGTGAAGGACACTTCCTTGGTAACACTTCACTGAGATACGAGAGTGAAGGACACGTCCTTGGTAACACTCCACTGAGATACGAGAGTGAAGGACACGTCCTTGGTAACACTCCACTGAGATACGAGAGTGAAGGACTACTTTTAAATTCATTAATCTTACGATTGGAGACACGTCTTTGGTAACACTCCACCGAGATACGAGAGTGTAGGACTACCCCTGTAACCAAAATCTCCTGGAGGGAGAACGTGACTTGAGTGTATAGGTCTATACGGGATTGACTACCCCGCACCTGGCTGCTAGCTACAGTCGAACCAAAAGGTTCAAGGGTGACAAAAGTCATAAAACGATACTGGTCACGTTTCGATCCTTATCTAGTCTTTAGTATGGTTATAGAACTCTCAATATAGATTATGAAAACTTTGATACTTACTTATTAGTTTTATATAAGTGTTAAAAATAATACATTTTACAATGATAATTGTGTTTTCAGAACATAACTTTTGCGGTAATCAAACTTTCAGGAAAATAAGGGTTTTTCCTGGGATAACTGAACTTTTCATAACCACATTTGTGTAACAAACGGATAACTCAACTTTTCTTATAAGAAAATATGGGATTTTCTTGGATTCATAACTTGTACAAAAACCAAAGGAAACTTGTTCATTTTCAGAAAACAAAACTACTTATGAACTCACCAGACTTTATGCTGATTTTCAAATTGCTTGTATTCTCAGGTCCACCTTAGACAGGTACTCGATGATCCTTTTGGCGAAGACGGAGTACGTAGAAGACACGTCATACTTTTATTTATATATATACATATGTATAACACTTGCAACACTTGGTTTTTCAAACAACTATAAATTTTCATATGTAATGAGTTGGTTGTTTACTTTGCTTACTATGTATATTGGTTATGATATTCAACATGATGTCACATCGGCCCCGGAACGTTTCCGCCTTCGGTTTCGGGGTGTGACAGTTTTTAGGGCATCCTTGGGCTTAGACCTTGGGGGTACCCGAGGCACCCGGAGTAAGATCCTGTAGGGTTTCCAGGGCATCCCTATATGTTGTATGCATGGCTTATATTAGTTTATGTAGCTTTTAAAGCTAATATGGATTGTGTGATTATGTGGGTTTCCAGGGCATCCCTATATGTTGTATCCAGCGCGAACCTCCTCCGCTGTCAACTAGAAAGCTCTCCCGCGAGCCTTCGGTGCCTCGACCTTCACTGGCCGAACCTGGGTAACCTTAGCAGCAGGTGCAGATCCTTGTGCTGATCCCTGATGTAACTGTGGGCGCTCGGCCTTCCGATAACCAGTCTGGTTGCAATGGAAGCAAACCATAAATCCCTTGGGGCAATCCTTGGCGATGTGCCCCTCCTTGCCACATTTGTAGCAAGCACCCGATCGACAGACCCCAATATGTCCCTTCCGCGCTTCCCACAAGTGCCGCCCTTTTGGCCTCCAAATGATGAATCGGCGTACTTGGCCCACTTGGCTACCGACTGAGACTGTGCCGGCCGCCGATCCGTCCTCTGAGACTCGGCCTCCTTCGTGGCCTGAGTCTCCAACTCAATCTCCCTCTTCCGGCCATTTGCTTGGAGCTCAGCAAATGTTCGGTAAGTCGAGTTCGACACGAACTCCTGTATGTCTCTCCTCAAAACGCCCAAATACTGGCTCATACGTGCCTGCTCACAAGACACCTGCTCAGGGCAGAACATCGCCCTCTCATGAAACTTCCTGGTAACCACAGTAACCGAATCAGTACTCTGCTTGAGGGTCAAGAACTCCTAAACCAACCGTTCCCTTTCCACCGGGGGAACATACTCATCTCTGAACATGGTGGTGAACCTCTCCAAGGTCACCTCTGAAATCTCTGCAACAGTGAAGTTCTCCGTCACGAACTTCCACCAATCCTTCGCTCCCAAGCGAAGCTGGTTCAATGCGAACCGTACCCTCAGATGCTCCGGACATGAACACGTGTAGAAGCATCCCTCAATATCAGCAATCCATCTCATCGCAGTGATAGGATCCCGCGTCCCATCAAACTCGGGTGGCTTCGTGTTGCTGAACTCCCGAAACAACAATGAATCACCACCCTGAGGCCTGCAGCAGCCACAGCTGCAGTAGCTGCAGCAGCAGCAGCCTCAGTCACCACGACATACCGCTCATCGAAAGTTTCAATCGGTGTGGTCTTGACGGACCCAAACATCTCCGGAATCTCGGCTCGAATCGCCACTGCCACCTCATTGTGGATCATATGACGAAGCTCCTCGTCACTCACACCGCTCGCCCCAGGTCTGTGGCTTTTCCCAACCATGATGTCTATGAAATACAACATAATAATATCAGAGACTCGCTCAAACAGGCTCGCACTCGATAACTCGACCCTACCTGTTCCCTAGTACCCAAAGGATTCTTACTTAGAGTGTGCACTGCTCCAGTGTCTTCAGTAGTGCGGGCCCTTATACTACCGTCTACACGCATCAGTATACACCCTAAGTCCTCCTCCTTGGATCCCAGATCACAAGTACTCTATATCTCGCTGACATAGGCTACCCTTCGGTAGGCCTCTCATCAGCTCCTCACTGCTACCTACTCGCTCTCAAGCAACACATAGCAACAAAATCTTTCCTAGGCTAAGGCATCACAAAATCAGGCCACTCTAGTCCTAATATGAATACCTAGCCAACTCTAGCATGCATATCATATCATAACATATCTCATAACACATAATGTAAGGGTATTTTGGGAAATCACCGTTTGGGCGTTGGCTGATCGTACACACTGCTTCCCTCTGTCTTTCTCAAAATCTTTTACTTCCTTAGAAAAATTGTTTATTTTGTGAAAAACTTTATCAAATCCTCAGTTTGAGTTCAGATTCATCCAAACATGTACCCGAATCTCTCAAACCAAGGCTCTAATACCAACTTGTAACGACGTAAATTTTCAAAACAATTTTTCATTTTTAATTCACACTTTCAATCATCAAAACATAATGTATCCAATGTTATCATAACAAAACAATTCCCAGCATCTCAAACATAATCTCTATGAGTGTGTACGGATCATGCCGACGCCTTCCCGCGATCCTCGCTAGTACCTGAAACACATAACACAACAACTGTAAGCATAAATGCTTAGTGAGTTCCCCAAAATACCACATACCACACATATGCCTTTCCAGGCCATAACTCTGTAGGATCTTCTGATCCATATGTATCAGGCGACTTCCATCTCGAATCCCGGTAGACCTTCCGGTCCTACCCGTACTGACCTTCCGGTCCGAACCTCTTGACCTTCCAGTCCATAACATACATAACATTCATAACACATACATATCACATAACAACATACAACTCATACATCTAATAGCATATAAGACCTTTTGGTCACACATAGGTACCCTTCCAGGTACAGTATAGTGAGAAGACTCACCTCAATGAAGTCGGATAACTCTCGTGCTCAAAGCCCCGACCTAGCCTTCTCCTATTAATCAAATAACACCCTGATCAAAATTCTCTCATGATCTCATCTCTACAAACTGGTTAGAAGGCCATTCTACCCTCCCCTGAACTCTCCTGAATCAGTCCTGACTAGAACCCTAAAGTCAACAAAAATCAACGGTCAAACTTTGACCCGACTCGTCGAGTGCACATGGGCGACTCGGCGAATCCATGCAGGTTCTCTAAATCCTTCCAGCCTCTCTTTACTCTTCGATTCATCATTTCACTTGATGGGTTACACCCGTCACGAATCGCGGGGCAACCCCGACTCGACTCGTCTAGTCGATCATGTACTCGGCGAGTTCATTCCATGCTCACACTCAAATGACCTTCTGATGTCAGATCTGTTCCTCTAATCTATAGATCTAACCTTCCCAAGCGCAATAAACACGTAAAAGTTCGAACTTGATACTCATGCAACGTCCAAAGGACACTAATTGATGATTTAGCCCCAAATACAACATTCTAAGTCCATTTCTTCCATAACCCAACATTAAGCAAGATGGATATCATTCTCTAGACCACTATGGGTCCAGATCTGAAGTCTAAACATGATAAGGGACCATATTCTCAACAAATCAACCCAATAAAGGGTATAGGAAACCCTTGATCCATGGATTCTTTAACAAAACATAAAGAGGGTCGATATGCTACCTCAAATATGATGCCCTCTGCTTGAAATCCAAAAATATGCAACCTCCTTGGCCTCTTCTAAGCTGGAAACAACTTCCCTCACAAACGCTCAAGCACTATTAGGGTTCTCTCAAGGGTCTGGTAGCCGCAAATGGTGGCTATAAGGGTCCTTAAATAGGTCCGAGACCCAAGAAATTAGGGTTTCATTAAACAGCATGGACTTTCCGAGTCCACTTACAGACTCGCCGAGTCCTTCATTAGATTAGACCAAAAGATGCGCGATCCCACCGGGCGAGTCTGAGCGCCTACTCGCCGAGTCCCTCTCATATATTCAAAATAACTACTTAACATAGGATACCTGGGGATCCGGATGTTACAAATATACTTCTATGGCCATGGTATTTTCTTGGAAGAAAGTGTTTTTAGGACCCTTTTTTTGAATCTAAGGACCAAATAACACTGAGAATGGGAGTTTGAAGCATCAGGACTATGAGGTTGATCATGCTTCCAACAATGGGATCAAAAAGACCCATAGAACAAGACTAAGAGAGATCTGAGCTATTAATCGTCACGTTAGGGACTTTTTACTTTAGAAAGTGGCCAAAGATGGATGACATCCTTGATCTAGTGCTTTTCCTCACACTCAATGACCTTCGAGTTCTTCTAAGTCCTTCTCCAAGCACATGAACGCACGAAAATCCACTCGAAACCTCAAGTTTCTCAACAAAGGGCTCACAATACAATTTAGGGTTTCAGGGAGGTTGTTGAGGGTTGGTGGGGAAGGATTAAGTCCTTTAAATAGGGTGCAGAACCCTGGAAATTAGGTTTTCATCCCAGTCGGTCTACTCGTTGAGATGAGGCCTCTCAACTCGTCGAGTAGGTTACTTAAATCACACGTTCTTGATAATCTCTACTCGAAGAGTTTGGGGATTCCAACTCGTCAATTTGCTTGGTAACATGAATAAATTATAAATTAAATGCATACAAGGAACCAGGCGTTACACAAATACAATATGTAGATTATTCTATAATAATAAACTATAACATATACTCTTATCATTCTATAATAGATTATTCTGCCAGAATACGATGATGAATAATGCATTCTTTTTATTAGATCGGTGACCACTGACAATTGTTTATCTCTATACCACACACATTCATCCAACTTGCAGCCCTTGATCATCATGTCCTTTACACATTCTATGAGTAGAACTGCCAAGAAATCGAATTATGTAAGAATGCTTTTATACGACAATAATAAACCAAAGTTTAGTAATTCGAAGAGAATTCATACCACATGTTAGAACCAAGTAACATAAATAGCCAACTTAGAACTATTTTTGTGTTCTTCAAGAATTTCAACATCAAATTCTCTTTCAGAGACTTCTGCAAACACCTGGCGTGCAACATAGACATCAAAGTCTCCTTTAGGCCATTTCTACAATAAATGAATCCATTAACTTAGAACAAATCAATGCAAATGTTAGCAAACAAACCCTTATAGAATCAAAGATTTTTCAAGACCATTGTTTGGATTTCCTCGAAGTTAATCCAAGTTATCCTTCAAATAACATCCAAAAAATGAGCCATAAGAACCATGATTTTTGACAAGCATCACCGCATTAGATAAAATATCAGTTGCACGGTCATGAAAAATAGACCTAACTAGAACTAATGAAAGAAACCATTAAGAATAGAAAAAGAAAACACCCAATGTAAATGAAGAATGTAATTTACATGTAGAAGAGGAGAATTATACAAGATGTCTGGGAGATTTGATCAACATATACTGCCCATAACTTTAGTTGTTACTTTCATTTGGTCTTGAATAAAAACAACTTTCTTACACTATTGGATATTGTTATTTTATTAGCCTATTTTTATCTAGTATTACATTATTCTTTATGTTAGATAAGTCTAATAATTTGGTGAGTTAGTTATTCTCCTTGTACTCGTATTCCTTTTATGGTCGGTTTTGGCACATCAATGAAAAAACGATTGATTCTCTGATAATACCATAGAATTCTATATGGTATCAGAGCTTGAATTAGAAACCTAAAACAGACCTTGCTTTCGCTAGAAGAATAACGGGAGGAGACAAAGATAAAAACGTTGGAGAAGGTTCTGGTGGCGGGATCGATCATAATTCGTCGTATTATCTTCATCCTTCCGAGGTACCAAAACAACTTCATGTCAATGAAGTTCTCACTAATTCCAACTTTAACGATTAGAGCCAAGAGATGGAAAACTTTCTATTCGCCAAAAACAAAATAGATTTTATCGATGGAACACTTCAAAAACCAGAAAAAGGAAAGTCGGATTACATGCCTTGGATGAGGTGCGATGCAATGGTGAAGATTTGGCTCACCACTACGATGGAAAAGGGAATTCATGGCAACATCAAATATGTAACAGCCTGGATTCCCAGGTATTATTTATTAATTTATTTTGGTAATTGGTGAGGGGACTCGGCGAGTTGGAGCCTAGACTCGCCGAGTACGTTCGCGGATTTGGACGCAGGTTCGCGTCCGGACTCGACGAGTCCAAGAGTGGACTCTGCGAGTCCACGCTATTTAATGAAACCCTAATTTATCGGGTTTGAGGCGTATTTAAAGGGCCTTATGGCCATCATTTGCACTCATCAGTCCCCATAGTGAAACCCTAGAACGTTTGAGTGATTCAAGTGAGGGAAGGAGCCATTATTGATCTTGGAGTTGTTGTCTAGCAAGGAAAGAGGAGATCCAGCCAAGAGGAAGCAAGACAGGGGTGGATTCTTGAAGATTTGAGGTCCAGAACATCACATCTGAGTAACAATCTCGAATCATTCTCTGTTATTGTGATGTTCATGTAGATTTAGGGATTTTGGACCCATTTGTGGCTAGATCTAGTGTCCTCATGGTCCCATAGCGAGTTAAGGTCCTGGATCTGGACCCATAGAGGTCCAGAGCACCTCATTGCCAAAGCTTTATATGCATCCATGGAGGTTTTGGCTTGGGATCAATGTATTTGAGGCTAAAACACCATTCATGAGCTATTCAATGCTTGATGAGCATCAAGACTTGGACTTTACGTGGTCAATAAGATTTAGGATACTGGATCTAGGAGTTAGTGAACCGGATCTGACCTCAGAAGGTCGTTTGGGGATGTGCATGGAATGCACTCGCCGAGTCCATTTCCCAGACTCGGCGAGTTGGTGCGAGTTGTTCGTCGATTACGAACCAGGGGTTGAGTAACCGAGTCGGGTGAGTGACTCGGTGAGTCAGAAGAGATTCAGAGGGATCGGGTTCCCGTAGGAACTCGGCGAGTCCATGCCAGACTCGGCGAGTCGGGTTGACCGTTGACCGTTGACCAGTGTTGACTGGTTTGACTTCGTGGTATTAGTCGGCCAGAGTCAAGTAGCATTAAGTAGAAATACACTTGTGTTGTAGGAGTACGATAGCTCGGGAGATCGAGCACTAGTAGTTGAGAGCTTTACGAGTTACCGAGACACGCGAGGTGAGTCTTCTCACTATATGTTACCTTGAGTGGTATTATTAGTTGACCAGAGGGTCTTATCTGCTATGTATGAGATTATGTGCTATTTATGAGATTGTATGCTATGTGTTATCTGTATGCTGTATGACTATATAAACCGGATCAGAGGGTCCAACGATTCAGAACGGGCCAGAGAGCCCAATGAGCTATAACTGGACCAGAGGGTCCGACAAGCTGCGGGACTGGAGGGTCCCGCTGAGACATCTTGACCAGAGGGTCGGGTTAGCCTCGAGTGGCGTATTTGTGGTATGTGGTATTTTGGGGAACTCACTAAGCATTTATGCTTACAGTTGTTATGTTTGATGTCTTAGGTACCAGCGAGGACCGTGGGAAGGTGACGGCTTGACATGTACACACACACTGATGGAGATTTTTATGTGTAGAGATCTTGGGATTTGTTTTTGAAAACAGAATTGATTATGGATTTTGATTTGTGATGTGATACATTATGTGATTTTGAAAATGAAAAATTATTTTGAAAATTTACGGTGTTACAAGTTTGTATCAGAGCCTTGGTTTGAGGGATTCGGATGCACCTTCAGGCGTATTTGAACTCAAACCGAGGATTTGGGAAATTTTCAAGTAAAACAAAAAAATTTCTAAAAAGAAAAAGAGGTTTGGGGAAACGAGCAGAGTGGAAGGTGTGTACGGTCAGCCAGCGCCCAAACGGTGAATCCCCAAAATACCCTTACATTATATGTTATGAGTTATGAGATATTATGGTGTGCATGTTAGAGAGGCTAGGTATTCCTATTAGGACTAGAGTGAGCCTGATCTGTGATGCCTTAGCTTAGGAGATCACTGCTGCTATGAGATACTTTGAGAGTGAGTAGGTAGCAGTGAGGAGCTCAGGAGAGGGCTATTGAGGGTAGCCAGTGCATAGCGAGAGTAGAGTGTTTGCGACTTGGGATCCTAGGAGGAGGACTTGGGTTGTATATCGATTCGGTGTGGACGATAGTATTGGGCCCGTACTATTGAGGACACCGGATTGGTGCGCAGTCCAAGTAAGAATCCTTGGGCTTACCAGGAGAGAGGACGTTTGAGTTATCGAGTGTGAGTATACTCGAGAGTATTCCTGATATTTCTTATGTTATATTTCAGAGGTTGATCATGGTCGGGACACGCCATAACCCCGAGAGCAGTGGGGTGAGCGATGAGGAGATCCGTCGGATCATCCATGAGGAGGTGGCTGCTGCCATCAGAGCCGAGATTCCGGAGATGTTTGGGTCTATTAAGACCACACTGATCGAGACGTTTGACGAGCCTTACGCTGCTTTGACTGATGCTGCTGTTGCTGCAGCCACCGCAGCTGTTGCTGCTGCGAGACCCCAGGGTGGTGATTCGTTGCTGTACCGAGAGTTCAGCAATACGAAACCACCGGAGTTCGATGGTACACAGGATCCGATCGCCGCTATGAGGTGGATCTCAAACATGGAGGGGTGTTTCTATACGTGCTCGTGTTCGGAGCACTTGAGGGTGCGATTCGCCCTCAACCAGCTTCGCTTGGGGGCGAGGGACTGGTGGAAATTCGTGACCGCGAGCTATTCTACAGCTGAGTTGACTGCAGTGACCTGGGAGAGGTTTACTGCGATGTTTCGTGACGAGTATGTTCCCCAGGTGGAGAGGGAACGTTTAGCTCAGGAGTTTCTGACCCTCAAGGAGGGGATTGAGTCGGTGACAGTGGTTACGAGGATGTTTCATGAGCGGGCGCTGTTTTGCCCGAAGTTGGTGTCCACTAAGCAGGCTCGCATGAGCCGTTATCTGAGTATCTTGAGGAGGGACATTCGTGAGTTCGTGGCGAACTCGACTTATCAGACATTTGCCGAGCTCCAGGAAAATGCCAGGAAAAGGGAGATCGAGCTTGAGACACAGGCGATGGAGGAGACTGAGTTGCAGAGGGGTGATTCGAGGACAGGCAATTCAAGGGGCCGCACTTATGGGAAGTGTGGCAAGAGCCATGACGGGCCGTTCAAGACTAGGGTATGCTACAAATGTGGGAAGGAAGGACATTTTGCGAGGGACTGTCCGATGGGGTTCTCGGTTTGCTTCCATTGCAACCAGACCGGCCATCGGAAGGCCGAGTGCCCCCAGCTTCAGAGATCAGCGTAGGGATCTGCACCTGTGGTTCGAGCTACTGAGACCCGGCCATTGAAGGCCGAAGCACCGAAGGCTAGGGGAGAGCCTTCCAGCTGACTGCGGAGGAGGTCCGCGCAGCACCTAACGTCGCGGCGGGTATGTAATCTTTATCTATTTTATGTTGAGTTTATGCTATTGTAATTGCTATATGTTATGCGTAGGTACTTTTCTTATGAGTTCTGTACCTGCATTGGTTTTATTCGACTCGGGTGCGAGTCGGTCTTTCATATCTTTGGCTTTTAGTCGGCACATTAGTATTCCGAGGGAGGCGTTGAGTCGACCCTTGCGGGTTTCCATAGCAGATGAGCGTGAGGTATGCGCTACCGAGGTGATACGTGGATGCATGCTGGAGATCTTCGGGGTGGAGTTCCCGATCGATTTGATTCCGATCGCTATGGGGGATGTTTGTGTCATAGTAGGAATGGATTGGTTGAGCCGTTTTGGGGCTGTCATAGATTGCGCGCATCAATTGGTGACGATCCGAGATCCTAGTGGGGGAGCACTAACGGTTTACGGCGAGGCGACTTGTGGTGGTTCGGTTTTCTGTTCGGCCGCTAGGGCGAGGCGGAGTTTGCAGCAGGGCTGCAAGGGGTTCGTAGCCTATGTGACAGATGTGCGAGAGGCCGCTGGGAGGCCAAGTTCAGTGGATGAGGTGCCGATAGTGCGTGAGTTCCCGGACGTGTTTCCCGAGGAGTTGCCGGGTGTGCCCCCCGAGAGGCAGGTGGAGTTTCGTATCGATTTGGTTCCCGGGGCTGCGCCTATCGCCAAGGCGCCGTATCGGCTAGCACCGCCGGAGATGCAGGAGTTATCCTCACAGCTGCAAGAGCTGTTGGGGAAAGGGTTCATCCGTGCCAGTAGCTCTCCTTGGGGAGCGCCGATCCTTTTTGTCAAGCAAAAGGATGGTTCACACCGGATGTGCATTGATTACCGGGAGTTGAACAAGTTCACGGTCAAGAACCGTTATCCGTTACCGAGGATCGACGATCTATTCGATCAGTTGCAGGGGGCGTCTCGGTTCTCCAAGATTGACCTTAGATCGGGATATCATCAGATGAGAGTTCGGGATGAGGATATCCAGAAGACGGCGTTTAGGACTCGTTACGGGCATTACGAGTTCGTCGTGATGCCATTCGGGCTCACCAATGCACCAGCGGCATTCATGGATCTCATGAACAGGGTGTGTAGGCCGATGTTGGATCGTTCAGTCATAGTATTCATTGATGACATTCTGGTGTATTCGAGGACCAGAGAGCAGAATGAGGAGCATTTGAGGGAGCTCCTCGGAGTTCTGAGAGCGGAGAGGCTTTTCGCCAAATTCTCCAAGTGCGATTTTTGGTTACGGGAGGTCCAGTTCTTAGGGCATCTCGTTAACCAGGATGGGATTTTGGATGACCCGGCCAAGATCGAGGCTGTGATGAGTTGGGAGGTGTCGAGGTCACCTACGGAGATCAGGAGCTTCTTAGGGTTGGCAGGCTACTATCGGAGATTTATCAGAGATTTCTCCAAGATCGTCGTGCCACTTACCAAGTTGACCTGGAAGGGTGTTACTTTCTCATGGGGTCCAGAGCAGCAGACCTCGTTTGAGACCCTTCGCCAGAGATTGTGCGAAGCCCCTGTGCTCGCACTACCGGAAGGGATGGAGGATTTTGTGGTGTACTGTGACGCATCGATATCGGGGTTGGGAGCGGTGCTGATGCAGAGAGGGCATGTGATCGCGTATGCATTGAGGCAGTTGAAGCCTCATGAGACGAGATATCCCACCCACGATCTGGAGTTGGGGGCTTTGGTGTTCGCCCTCAAGATCTGGTGTCACTATCTGTATGGGGTTCAATGTACGATATACACGGACCACAAGAGTTTGAAGTACTTGATGGATCAACCCAACCTGAACATGCGGCAGAGGAGATGGCTGGACGTGGTAAAGGATTATGATTGCGAGATCCTGTACCTCCCGGGCAAGGCTAATGTGGTAGCTGACGCCCTGAGTCGTAGGGCAGAGGGGGCCCCGATGCGAGATATCTGTATGAGGTTGACGGTGATGACTCCGGTATTGGATACCATCCGAGGGACCCAGGCCGAGGCGGTGAGACCGGAGAACCGTAAGAGAGAGCGAGTTAACGGGCAGGTATCGGAGTTTGTTACCGATAGCCGTGGGCTTATGACCTTCCAGGGACGGATTTGGGTACCGTTTGTAGGAGGGACGCGTACCATTTTGATGGAGGAGGCGCATCGATCGAAGTTCTCGATCCATCCCGGGGCTACCAAGATGTATTTGGACCTAAAGAAGGAGTATTGGTGGCCCTGTATGAAGAGGGATGTTGCTTGGTTCGTCGAGAGGTGCCTAACTTGTCGCCAAGTTAAGGCCGAGCACCAGCGCCCGCATGGTAAGCCGCAGCCGTTGGAGATTCCCGAGTGGAAGTGGGAACAAATTACCATGGATTTCATCACCAAATTGCCAAGGACTGCGAGAGGAGTCGATGCAATTTGGGTGATTGTGGACAGGTTGACGAAGAGCGCTCATTTTTTTGCTATCAGTGAGAGCTCTTCTGCTGAGAGGTTGGCAGAGTTGTATGTGAGGGAGGTGGTATCGCGGCATGGGGTTCCGTTGTCGATCGTTTCGGATCGAGACGCGCAATTTACTTCCAGATTTTGGAAGAAGTTCCACGAGGAGTTAGGTACGAGGCTGCATTTCAGTACCGCATACCACCCGCTTGAGGATATGCTCCGAGCATGCGTTTTGGATTTTGGAGGGAGTTGGGACACCTATCTACCCTTGGCAGAGTTTTCGTACAACAAAAGCCATCATTCGAGCATCGGTATGCCACCTTTTGAGCTGTTGTATGGAAGGAGATGTCGTACCCCTATTTGCTGGGGTGAGGTAGGGCAACGTGTGATGGGTAGTACGAAGATAGTGCTTCAAACGACTGAGCAGATCCAGCAGGTCAGGCAGAGGTTGTTGACCGCTCAGAGTCGCCAGAAGTGTTATGCAGGTAGACGTCGAACCGAGCTCGAGTTCCAGGTCGGTGATTATGTTCTCCTGTAGGGTATCTCCTTGGAAAGGAGTGATCCGATTTAGGAAGAGGGGCAAGCTAGGACCCCGGTATATTGGACCGTTTCGGGTGATCGAGAGGGTGGGCAGGGTAGCATATCGCTTGGAGCTACCTGCAGAATTGGAGCGGATTCATAACACCTTCCATGTGTCTCAGTTGAGGAAGTGTATAGCCGACGAGTCGGCGGTAGTGCCGTTAGAGGACATTCAGGTGCATGCGAGCCTGAACTACACGGAGAGACCAGTTGCGAGTGTGGATCGAAAGATCAAGGTTCTACGGAACAAGGAGGTTGCCTTGGTTTTGGTTTAGTGGCAACATCGGAAGGGGTCCGAGATGACTTGGGAACCGGAGCGTGAGATGCGTGAGCAGCATCCGGAGTTATTTGCAGAGCGATACTTCGAGGGCGAGTTCTAGTTCTAATGGGGGAGAATTATAACAGCCCGGATTCCCAGGTATTATTTATTTATTTATTTTGGTAATTGGTGAGGGGACTCGACGAGTTGGAGCCTAGACTCGCCGAGTATGTTCGCGGATTTGGATGCGGGTTTGCGTCCGGACTCGACGAGTCCAAGAGTGGACTCGGCGTATTTGTGGTATGTGGTATTTTGGGGAAGTCACTAAGTGTTTATGCTTACAGTTGTTATGTTTGATGTCTCAGGTACCAGCGAGGACCGTGGGAAGGCGACGGCTTGACACGTACACACACACTGATGGAGATTTTTATGTGTAGAGATCTTGGGATTTGTTTTTGAAAATAGAATTGATTATGGATTTTGATTTGTGATGTGATACATTATGTGGTTTTGAAAATGAAAAATTATTTTGAAAATTTACGGTGTTACAAAATATGCAACTTCAGCGGCAGAAATCTGGACGGACTTTCATGAACAATTCGGTAAGGAGAGTTCTTTAAGATCCTTTGAGTTAAAACAAAAAATAGTTGCAACTAGACAAGATGGTTCGTCTGTTTCTACTTATTATACCAACTTGCACACACTTTGGGATGAAACTTCATCCGTATTTCCCTTCCCAAAGTGTTCATGAAATAGTTTCTCATGTGAAGCTAGAAAGAGATTTAGAGAGCATCAAGAGAATGAACACCTATACCATCTCCTTATGGGATTGGACAGAGAATTATTTGTTATGAAAACACAAATCCTAGCCACTAAACTAATACCCTCGCTTAGCACCGTGTACCATCTAGTAGCTGAACATGAAAGAAAAAGAATGATTTTGAATGACAAAAGAATACCTGTTGAGTGGGAGGCTTTTAAAACCTTCCAAAATCGAAACACAAACTTTAATTTAGCAAAAGAAAAAGAATGTTTCCAAGACAATCAATGACAAGAAAGATGAATATTGCACTCACTGCAATAAAAATGGCCATAATCATGATGGGTGCTTCAAGCTAGTTGGGTATCCGGATTGGTGGCCCAGAAAAAAGAATGAGAAGTTCAAGACAATGGCAGCCCATGTTGAAGTGGAAGAGAGCCCAATACCCGAACTTACCAAAAAATAGTATCATATGTTCATAAATCACTTCAAGAATTCGAGTATTGAAGAAGGACCGTCACGAAGTGCCAACTTGGCCGGTAAGGAGGATTGGATCATCGATTCAACTTGTATAGAACACTTTGAACCTCCTGTTTTAATACTTATTAGTGATTCCTTTCCTGTAGAGGGAAAAGGAGATTGTACCATTTCAGATGAGTCAAAATTAATGGGGTTTTATGTGTACTAAAGTTCAAATGCAATTTACTTTTAGTTAGCTGTATCACTATAGATCTCCAATGTGTTGTAACTTTCTTTCCCAACTTTTGTGTCATGTACAAACTCAACACGAGGAACTTGATTGGATCGGTTAGACTCCAAGGGGGATTGTACCGAATGGGTAAGACGGAAGATGGAAGAGCCATGACTGTTATGACAGACACTTAGCACAGAAGGTTAGGTCACACCTCAAAGGGAAAGCTATCAAAAGTAGATTTAATTAAAACGAATTCCGTTGATTTTAGCAATAAAGTTTGTGACTCATGTGCTAAGGCTAAGATTGTTAGAAACCCTTTTCTTGATAGTGTTAATAAAACTAGCCATCGTTTGAATTAATACATTGTGACATCTGGGGTTTATCGGATACCTTCTTACACAAATGCTAATTATATCCTCCCTATAGTTGTCGACTATAGTAGAGTTGTTTAGGTTTTCTCATTAAGCACAAAAATAACGCTAGTGAATGTCTCAAAATTTTCCACAAGATGATAAGTGTTCAGTTTAACAAACACATTATGAGAATTAGATGTGATAATGGGGGTGAGTTTACCTCTAATTTCATGCGTCATTTCTATAATAAAGATTACATATTGCTTGAAACCAGTTGCTCACAAACGCTACAACAACATGGCGTTGTGGAAACAAAACACCGACTTTTATTAGAAACTGTACGAGCAATTCGGTTTCAAGCAAATATTCCAAAGACTTTTTGGGGATAGTGCATCCTTACGGCTGCATATATAATCAATAGGCTCCCTTCAAAGGTAATTAAAAATAAAACTCCCTATGAACTTGTTTCGAATTCTAAACCACGGTATAAACACGTGACAATACTTAGGTGTCTTGCGTATCACAAAAACACCAACACGAAGGCAGATAAATTCGCATTAAGAGGAAAACCTAGTATATTTTTGGGTTACCCACAAGGTACTAAGGGTTACAAAAATTTTGACATTGAGTCTAGAAATATTATTGTGAGTAGAGATGTAATTTTTGATGAAAATGTGTATCCTTTCAATGATACACAAGGCAACGTACAAGATGATGATGACTTACCAATTAAATTTCAAGAAGGTATGTGTGAAGGTAATTGTGACAAAAATTCGCAAGTAAATGAGGACCCAAAAAGTCATAATGACGATTTGTTGGAAACCAATGAACAAAATATTAAGTATACTAGTTCACAGGAGTTCGATAGTACCAGCACTTCTGGTAACCCAACGCTACAAGCAGGCCCAGATGCATCAAGTAGCCCAGTGCCAAGTGCAAGCCGAGATGCACCTAGTGGTCCAATTCCAAGTGCAAGCCCATATGCGGCTTTTTCTTCCAGTCCATCAGGCTATTCAGATTTTGTTCTAGAAGAAGCCCAATCAATGCATACTAATCTCGAAAATTTAAACAGAAGTGTTAGACCAAAAACGCAGCCACAAAAATTTCAAGATTACTTCGTGCGACTTCCGCCGTCGGACAGTCATCGACAACCCATTTCCGTTCAAGATCCCTCGAAGGTACATCCTCTTTCCCATTTTGTTTCTTATAAATTTTGTAGGGTTTCAAAGTACTCCATGGATGATGTCAATGGCCCCCTTGATGAAGTGTAGGTTAAAAGCCGAACACTTGTGTTCTCCCTATAAATAGTCATGTATTATTCATAATTAGGGTTAAGAGTAATGCAAAATGTAGCCGCCACATTGTGAGGTTTCTTGTAGAGTTAGATTCTTATTCAAAAAGTGTAATGTATTCCTCACAATTGAATAAATTAAGTGATGATTCGACATATCTTAATATTTGTGTTTGTTCTTATTTTCCAGATCTTGTTCATCAAATCACAATTAAGGTTTTAATCCCAACAAGTGGTAACAGAGTTGTTCTTTGAATATCTATTGATTTTTGAAGTCTCAGATTCTTGGTTTGATTATTTTATGCATAAGTTATTACTGTTGTTTTTGGGGTTTTGGAATCAAATTCTGTTCAAACTATTGTTCAATCGTGGTATATTTTTTTCCTTCTCTTCTTTGGATCTAATTAATTTGTCTGAGATCAATAGATCCCGTTTGAGGCCATATAACGGAATCTTATTTCGTTTTATCACTATTGATTACAATCCAATCTTGTTTTTGTAAACTTGGGGCCAGTTAATGTTTTTGTGCACTGTTCAACTAGTGGTTAAGCCTATATATCCCGTTCTTGAATCTGCTCACTGCTATCGTCTAATATTGATTTTGTGATTTTCGTTCCTGCAAATTCTTTTTCTTCTGTTCTTGAATCGATTCCCATAATCAAGCCCTTTATCAAGATCGATTTTGAACTTATCTGGTTTTGTGTTCGATCTGTGTCGGTATATTCATTCATCAGATATCAATTTGGATTCCTGATTATATCGCTTTGTGAAGATTAAAGATGATATGAGGTTTCGTTGATTAAGGGTTGTGGTGTGTAACAGTGTCTATTATAGTCGTCTTTGGCAATAAAGTCAAACTTTTTCGACTTTCTTATATTTTATAATTCATTGTGTATATCATTTTGTTGCGGGTGAGCACATAATATTTTTTCTATCCATTCAAGATCATTCTCATGACCATTTGAAGGCTTTATAATCACGTTTTTTTTTATTATAAATCGAGGGAGAATTGGTATGGACATTGGAAATTGGATTTGTGACTTTTCAAATTTGAAGATATTTTATAAAGCTTGTGGTAGAATTATGAAGGTAGCTTTTACAGTAGTAGTTCTTCATCGAGCTCTTCTAAAGCTTTTATAGAGAAGTATCCTTTACAGTAGGAGTTCTTCATCGAGCTCTTCTAAGGACTTGTTATGTCTCCGACTTCTAGTATTTTCTTGATCAAGTGGCGTTACGAATCTTAAAATTTGGGTTGTTACATGATAATTTTTGGTGGCTTATATCATTAGCTTATTTGAAGATCATTGTGACTTGGAGGGGGAGTTCTTCATAGACAAGAAGTGATTTGGTTTCTTATTTCTGAAATGTGTTTTTATGGCGACTTTGGCTTTATTGATGATCTTTGCGATTACATCAGAAAATGAAGTTTAAAAACATTACTTCAGTGCTTGGTTTTTATATATATTCTAGAACCCATGGTTGAAGACTATTGAAGATTCAAGATTCGTGGATTGCTTCAAATATTCCTCGTTGCAAGATTTTTTCTTATTTGCTAGATGCTTGTTTTGGATGTTAAAGCATTGTCATCCATTCCATACTTTGATGGGGAGATTATAGGGTTTCAAAGTACTCCATGGATGATGGCAATGGGCCCCCTTGATGAAGTGTGGGTTAAAAGCCCAAGACTTGTCTTTTCCCTATAAATAGTCATGTATTACTCATAATTTGGGTTAAGAGTGAGGCAAAATGTAGCCGCTATGTTGTGAGGTTTATTGTATAGTTAGATTCTTATTCGTAAAGTGTAATCTGTTCCTCATAAATGAATAAATCGAGTGATCATTCAACATATCTTCATATTTGTGTTTGTTCTTATTTTCCGCATCTTGTTCATCAAAATCACAATTAGGGTTTTAATCCCAACAAAGTTTTTTCTAATAAACATGTTGCTTATCTCGTGACCATTACGTCCAATAATGAGCCTACTACCTTCTTACAAGCCACACAAAGTCCTCATTCGCGTGGTGCAATGGAACAGGAGGTTAAAGCACTTGTTGATAACGATACTTGGACTATAACTCACCAACCTAAAGGAAAACGAGCCATTGATTCAAAGTGGATTTATAAAATAAAGTCCAAACCAAATGGTGAAATAGAAAGATACAAAGCACGACTAGTGGAAAAAGGGTTTACACAAATAGAAGGCAACGATTACCATGATACCTTTGACAGATTTTGAGCATTCTAACACTCTTATGGTGTGCATGCAACCCTATGTGCCTTGGATCTATGTTTTCACTTTTGTACATGCAAATATACAAAATTCCAAAGCATCATCCTAACTAGCATATTATGGAGCAACTATACTACAAGAGTCTAGTTAGATGGCATACCTTTTGATGGAGCTTGAAGTCTTGAAGCTTTAAGAGGGAAGCCTCAAATGGAATCACAAATCACCAAAACAACTCGGAAAGCTTGACAGAATAGTATACACTTTTTCAAAATCGGTTGTGCCCTCTTTCTTCATACACTAGTCCAATTTCAAGTGCCAAGAACCTCTTTGTATAGTATCGTGGATTAGGGTTACATCCATGTAAACCCTAATACCCATGACCTTTCATTTACATAGGATCCATGGGTTAAAAGCTCCATGGACTATCCATGCAAGCTTAGCCCATCCTAAAGAATTATTGGCCCATTATATATATATATATATATATATATATATATATATATATATATATATATATATATATATATATATATATATATGTATATATATACACACACATACACACACACACACACACATATATATATATATATATATATATATATATAAGACTCCATATTTAATCATGTAAACCCTAATACCCATGACCTTTCATTTACATAGGATCCATGGGTTAAAAGCTCCATGGACTATTCATGCAAGCTTAGCCCATCCTAAAGTATTATTGGCCCATTATATATATATATATATATATATATATATATATATATATATATAAGAGTCCATATTTAATTAGTCTCATTTTGATCCCAAAATTAATTCAAAATTAATTCTTGACCAATACTAATTAGATAATATGATTTCCTATTAATATATTATAACTTATAATATATTAATAAACCATAGACATACTATTCCCAAAGGACTATCCACATAAATTGTTCCGGTGAAGTGCAACCCAAATGGACCATGTTACTCTCGGGTCGAGTACATACCCATCATACTTATGGGCTTAGACATCTAATCCAACAGTCTCTCACTTGGATAAGTCTAAAACTATTATTGTGTATGACTCCAAGATCCTGACTAGCAATTGTAGCTCTTAAAGTCGTTGTCAAACTCTGGCCTAGTTAAATGACATGTCCATTAGATAAGGGATCATATATTCATCCATTATAGATATCATATGGACTGAGACATGGATTATAATCATTCTCTTTGTCCATTTTTTGTTTCCAGATTTCCGATTGATGACGACTGACTAATTGAACAAGTCAAATCTGTCCAGGCTTGGCCAAGCATTTAGGGGTGTCATCACTAAATCATCGAGGGGCCCACAAATATCACTTTTATCCCTCCAAGTGTAAAAGGAATGGATAAACTTTGACTCATATGCTTATACTAACTACTTGTTGAATCATACAAAAAGGCACATTTTATAACACCAAGTTACTGATGTGTTTTCGTACAATCATAGTCAATAACTCATATCTCTAGGTTTGAAGAATATAAGATATTATCGTCTCATGATCACTCGTGATAAAATCAATGAAGTGATTCAAATGAGTGTGGGTTTAATCTGATACTCGAACCTCCTTCGAGGAGCACTCATGAATGTTGCAGCAACTTTTGTTATGTCTAAACTCTTGACACATCTACAAGCCTAATTCATGATAGTCTTGATTCATACCTACATACAAAGTATGATTGACTATGGAGGGTTTGAATAACCTAGTTATTCGGGAAGTCAAAATATGCAAAGTGAAACACAAGAATAATCGAATCTAATATGGTCTCAGAACTTATGAATATAAATAAAACACCTTTTATTTATCACCATATTGATTACACATTATTCATTGCATAATGTTTCGATTTATCAACTTAACACTTGAATTAAAACTATAGTTGTCTCATGCTATAAGCATGCACACTATGTTTTCTAAAAAATAGTTATGTCATACTCCAAGTATGCACACTATGTTTGTCTATGATCCTTAAATGATTCGAATAATGCTCATTTCACAATCCTGAATCCTTACGGTAAATGTAAGAGTATCAAATTCTTGTCATTTACTGTAATCAGTTATATTTCAAACTCATGTGCATTGGTCCTCTTGTAATGAATATGCACAAAAGTCACAAAGACTTGGCAAAAAACATTGCAAAGTATTCCAATGGAGATCAATTCCATGGAAACGAAGTCTCATATTCAAAGTACATTCCTTTGAACATCCTTCTTGCATTATGTTTTCTAATCTTACACAGATGGAATAACTTCCACCTATGGATACATTTCCATATTCCCATTTTGACTATAACTTCTGAATAAGAGTTGCCTCTTTTTAGAATATGTCAATATGGTCCTTCCAAAAATTTACACCATACTTCCAATTGTCCATGAGTAACCAATTTTTGGTAATCCTCGGATTGTCCTCGACAATTGCTTAATCATTTTAGTCATATCTAGTTCTCTTCCTTTTTCCCTCTTAATGCCCTAGTCATTTGGAAAATTTAGAACGGACAAGTATTATAACACATGTAATCGATCCTATATCTGAAGCACACAAGACACGATTCATGATGTCTCACATAAAGACATGACACTTAACCAGTCTTTTGCTACAATATTTCTTATACTTTGCTATGTTCTCATAATTTGAATTATGAAAAGGGATGTCATAATCATAATCGAATTTAAAATGCAAATAATGTATGTCCCAATCTATAGATCCAAATCAGTAATCAATGAATTGCAAGCAATCAAACAGAGTGTAGAACGACAAGAATAAAAATAACATCAAGCATGCACACATCTATTACGCACAAATGTCAGGTACACCTTGAAACACACACATACATCCATCATTATACTGACACATTGACACTTCCTATATATACCACAATTAGCAGCACACAAGTGTGCAGCCACACAAACATGTACGGCCGCACACAGCGTGGGCGGCCGCACATACATGTATGGCCGCACACACACCTACTAACATACTTGTGACCACCACAAAACACTCTAACACCCTACCACGACCTATACATGACAATGCCTAGCCCAAACCACAAAAATAGCCTATCAATCTCCCCCTTGGTTTATGGCTAGCATTGACTTGGTCCTCCTTCTCCAGGAGTTTCATACAACTTAAGGTCGGATTTTCCCAGGGATCCTATCCATAGCTTTCCATTGATGATTGTGGCGACCATTCCAGTGAATTCCTTGGCAGCAGCATCCATGAGAAAGATAGCGGAATGCCCACAAAAATTGCAAAAATGATTGGAGAAACAAAATAGAAATCGGGGTTTAAGGTTCATGAAGGTTTTCAGATCTATTTTAGAAATTAAGGTATGTCTCTTGGATATAAGCTACAATTGGTTGTTTGAGTAGGATTACATTATTGCTTTGGTTCGACCTATTAACTCTGTTCTGCCCAAGTCGTGAAATTATTGATAATTTCGAAGAGTTATGTTAAAAACTAAAACTGTTTGAAATCATTTTGGTTGGGTTTATTTTTAACAATGGGTTTCAAGCATATGTTGGTAAAGAGTGAAGATGGTTAATGGTGATTTTATAGATTTAATTACATTATATTTTTCATAAAATTGAAGTTTGGTATTTATAAAAATGGAAGAATTTTTCGGGTAAAAATGGTGGCTTTTCGGGGCTCCTTTTTGTTTATGGGGTAAAGAGAAAAAAGCAAAAATATGTTTTTTTTTTCCAAAGAAAAAAAGGGCCACATGTAAATGGTGACTATTTGTATGGAGTTACACAATGTCACTTTTTGAATTGCTAATTGAAATTTCATAAATGGCCCCTGAAGAGTCAATAATTTGATGATTCCTTATATATCTAAAAAGATAAGTTATTTTCTAGTAGAATTTGAAGGTACCAAAACTGATCCCTAATTTTTATGTTTAGCAATTTTTAGTTTTTTTAAACTGATGCTTTAATGAGGAAACAACATGTTCATCTCATTTTAACAACTTGTTGAGTAATATTATTTAATTATTACTTAATCCATATATTATTTAAGAATAAACCTTATTAATATGGAATAACGACTTAATTGAATAACTATTGGCTGGCCGAACGAGACATGTAGGATGTGGAGGAACCAAATTGAGTGCATAAGATAATTTTAGAATTGTGGCCATAGAAAAACGTATTGGTGGAATGTAGGGTGTGTGTAACGTAACAAGATTCGGTTAAGACATAACGACAACGAGGTGAGTTTTTCTTGTTCTGGGGTTGCTCGCACATGAATGTTTATCATGTGGTTTATATGCGGGTTTTCAATTATTTATTCATAGTATATTTTATGATAAGTATGGTTGTGTTCAAATGTTATTTTTAATTGTTTAGCTATTGTGTGTTTTTTTATTGGGTGACATGTTTAGTGGGAACGGGTAGGGTGTTTAATCGCCGTGAGCATGAAGGATGTGTGTGATCGGCGGGGATGGGAATTGAGAGTCATACTCATTTCCTTGGATATTTAAAATACTTGAGTACAATGGAAAATAACTTGTCTCAAGGAGAAGGGGAATGAATCTTTGTTTCTTTCTCTGGATAATCAATCGTTCCCTTAAATTACGTCATCGGGTGATATGTTTGTTGTATGATTTATTGAACATATATGATACAACTATTTTTTTAAGTGATGGACATGAATGTGCAACATGAACTCACAAGTCCCTAGGCTTACCCTTTTAAAAACTTTAAATGTCTGCAACCCAGGAAACTATTTAACAAATGACAGTAAGAAGGCTAGGGAGAAGGACTGATCAACAAAACGACAAAGGAGTTCCGCAAAGACGTAACACCCGAAGCTCTTCAGTTGAAGACTATTTTTATTCTATTTTATTTTGATTCTGCTATAGTTTAGTCTATAATTAAGCTTTAGAATTGATCTTAGGAGATGTTGGAATGATTATTTTTCATTTAAACGATACTTGAAAATTGGGGTGTTACAAGATGGTATCAAAGCGTTGTTTAAACAGATTAGGTGTTTCCGTAAACCCTTAAGCTTAGACAGAAGGAGCGAGAGGTAACCTAGCAAATAATTTAGACCATATCTTACTAGGTGTCATGTCCTTAAGGATATCAAGGAGGCTTACTAAGGTAACACTAAAACGGGAAGACATTCCAATTTGGAGCTGATGTTTTTGCACCCGAAGAAGTACTAGAGACTCCCGTAAACTCTACTTCCAGTTGTTGGCGCGGTTAGGGTCGAGGTAGACGTAGGTGTATGGGAAGAGGTCTAGGGGTCATCATAGCACCGGTATGAGCACAATTGGTGAAACTGATCTCTAACTCCAATCGAGGTCGTGGTCAGGGTCAAGATTGTGGACAAGGCCATGCAACAATTATGGTTACTCGAGAATAATTAATTGACGAGATTGCTCAGGATATGCAAGCTACATTGTCGAATGTAAATGCTCAGGACCGAGATGCACTATAGAATGTGAACGGTGGTAACAGGGTTGATGAAAAGGAAGGCTATGGATATGATATGTCAGTTTCAATTTCTGACCCTAGTGTTGCACTACGATCACGGAAAGATTTAAAAGACAAATGATGAGGTAATTGTTACAAGACGTTCATGACTTGTAAACCACGAACGTGTCGCAGGGACATTAATCCTATCCTATCATTAACTTGGATAATGGAGATAGAGGAAACATATGATTTTGATAAGTGTGCAAATAAGGTAAATGTGGTTTATTTCGTGACAATGTTTAAAAATGAGGCTTTATACTGATGGGGAGGGTAAAAGCAATTAGGGTGTCAGATACAATCAATAGGACGTCATGGGATTAGTGTGTAGGAATCTTTAGAGAGATGTTTTGTTCTCGAACGACGATCAAAATGTTGGAGGAAGAATTCTTGAGGTTGAAACAAGGAAATGTGACAGTGAGAGAGTACACCAACAAGGATGAAAGAATTTAATATGAGTTCCCAGATCTACTTGATAAGGTTTTTATTCGACATAGTACATCACCATGGGGTGCACTAGTAGTGTTCGTCAAGAAAAAAAAGAGGGGACGATATATATATATATATATATATATATATATATGCGCATGGATTACCAAGAGTTAAAGAAGGTGTAAGATCGTTACTAATTATGGAAGGTTAATGTTCTCACTGATTCACTAAGTCGTATGTAAGGAAGGAACCAAGTAAGATTTATTTGATGAGGATTGATGTAACCTTCGATTTATTGGGTGGATTGAAGAAGAGTCGGAAAGAATCCTCGGTAGAGCAGAAGTGGAAAGTTTTTAGAATTGTTTGCCTAATATATGATGACACATTTAATGGGGACATGGGTGTATGATAGTCGGGAACATAACGAGTGTGTTGTGACTGACAGTGATAGCATTTGAGATGTTACTCATTTCCTTGGATATTTAAATGCTTGAGCATAATGGATGTGTTGTGCCAAGTGGGAAGGGAAGTGGACCATTGGTTCTTTCTCTAGATATCTAAAATTTTCCTTTAAATTGTGTTATTAGGTGAAATATACTTGTGGGAAAAGTTATTAATGAGATCGTTCGCTTGTATAATTATGATCAGAACCTTAGTTTCATGTCATCATTTTGGAAGAGATTACAATGAGAAATGGATTAGTTGGTCAAGAAGTTATGGAATGTGGAGACACAACTTATGAACGCTCACTGAAAGTAACATACAGGGTCAAATGCGACATGGGAAAACGTATGACATACGAAGACCAAATACCCTTATTTGGTTGTTCGTTCAAATTCCGAGGACACAATTTTTCGAACGGGGGTAGTTTGTGATAACTCAAACTGAAATTAATATATACATATATGATATAAATATATTATTATAATTATGATTAAGGAATTTAGTAGGGGTACATGGAGAAAGTATGGAGTTTTAATTCAAAAACCCATCACTTTGATTAGAGTCATAAATTTGGACTTTTGGGTTAACTAGAAAGGTTACAAACTTGGGCATTATAAAAGCCATGAGAAATATAGTGGAATGCCCACAAAAATTGCAAGAGATGTTAGAGAAACAAAATAGAAATCGGGGTTTAAAGTTCGTGAAGGTTTTCGGATCTATTTTAGAAATTAAGGTATATCTCTTGGATTTAAGCTAGAATTGGTTGTTTGACTAGGATTACATTCATGCTTTGGTTTGACCTATTGACTCTGTTCTGCCTAAGTCGTGAAATTATTGATAATTTCGAAGAGTTATGTTAAAAACTAAAAATGTTTGAAATCGTTTTGGTTTGGTTTATTTTTAACAATGGGTTACAAGTATATGTTGGTAAAGAGTGAAGATGGTTAATGGTGATTTTATATATTTGTTTACATTATATTTTGCGTAAAATTGAAGTTTGGTATTTATAAAAATGGCAGAATTTTTCGGGTAAAAATGGTGGCTTTTCGGGGCTCTTTTTTGTTGAAGGGTTAAAGAGAAAAAAGGAAAATATGTTTTTTTTCTAAAGAAAAAAAGGGTCATGCGTAAATGGTGGCTATTTGTATGGATTTACACAATGTCACTTTTTCAATTGATAATTGAAATTTCATAAATGGTCCTTGAAGAGTCACTAATTTGACGATTCCTTATATATCTAAAAAGGTAAGTTATTTTCTAGTAGAATTTGAAGGTACCAAAACTGATCCCTAATTTTTATGTCTACCAATTTTCAGATTTTTTTAAACTGATGCTTTATTATTTAGAGATTTAGTTGTTTTGACATTTGAAAATTTTAATTTTTAAGAATAAACCTTATTAATATGGAATAACGACCTAATTGAATAATTATTGGCTGGCCGAACGAGACATGTAGGATGTGCTGGAACCAAAATGAATGCATATGATAATTTTAGAATTTTGGCCATAGAAAAACGTATTGGTGGAATGTAGGGTGCGTGTAACATAACAAGATTCGGTTAAGACATAACGACAAAAAGGTGAGTTCTTCATGTTTTGTGGTTGTTGCACATAAATGTTTATGATGTGGTTTATATGTGGTTTTTCAATTATTTATTCATAGTATATTTTATGACAAGTATGGTTGTGTGAAAATGTTATTTTGAATTGTTTAGCTATTGTGCGTTTTTTTATTGGGTGACATGTTTTGTGGGAACGGGTAGGGTGTTTAATCGTCGTGAGCATGATGGATGTGTGTGATCGGCGGGATGGGAATTGAGAGTCATACTCATTTCCTTGGATATTTAAAATACTTGAGTACAATTGATGATAAGTTGTCTCAAGGAGAAGGGAAATGAATCTTTGGTTCTTTCTCTGGATAATTAATCGTTCCCTTAAATTACGTCATCGGGTGATTTTTTTGTTGTATGATTCATTGAACATATATGATAAAACTATTTTTTTAAGTGATGGACATGAATGTGAAACATGAACTCACTAGGCACTAGGCTTACCCTTTTAGAAGGCTAAGGAGAAGGACTGATCAACAAGACGACAAAAGGAGTTCTGCAAAGACGTAACACCCGAAGCTCTTCGGTTGAAGACTATATTTTATTTTATTTTGATCTTGGGAGATGTTGGAACGATTTTTTTTCATTTAAATGATATTTGAAAATTGGGGTGTTACAGAAAGTTAGTGAGATTATTTGGATTCGTTGGTTGCTTCGAGATTTACAAGTTCATGTGCATGGACTCACTACTCTTTTTTGTGACAATCAAGCCTCCAGACACATCGCGAACAATCCTGTTTTCCATGAACTCATGAAACACGTTGAAATGGATTGTTTTTTGCTCGTGAATGAGTTATTTCAAAGGAGATTTTTCCCATGCAATCTAATACCAAAATGCTAGTTGCGGATTTACTGACTAAGGGTCTTGGTGCAACTCAGTTTCAATTTCTTCGTGGCAAGATGAGCATTGCCAATCTACGTGCTCCATCTTGAGGGGGGGGGGGGGGAGGTATTGGATATTGTTATTTTATTAGCCTATCTTTATCTAGTATTAGATTATTCCTTATCTTAGATAAGCCCAATAATTTTGTGATTTTGTTATTCTCATTGTACTCGTATTCCTTTTATGGCTGGTTTTAGCAAATCAATGAAAAAACAATTAATTCTCTGATAATACCATAGAATTCTATATACACAAGTCTTTTAAACAAGAACCGATGAAAATACAAAATCAAAAGTTGGCTTAAATAAGTTGAAAATAATCCAATTCAAGAATAGAGAAAACTTGGGAATCAATAATATCACAAGATTGAAATAGAAAAAACCACAAAACACCACAACGCATAGCATAACTAACTTCAATGACAAGACCAAATTAAAATTCGGAATATGAACCTTGATTGTGAGGTCTGGAGAGATATAGAAAGAGAGAGAGGGACCATATGGGTGCATTATGAACAGAAGAACGTTTACGACCGGATCTATTGCAATCTTCCAACAATGTGGATGAGAGGTGAATAGCACGTTGGATAAAATCCTGGTTTTACTGGGAATCGGTAGACCAAGATTCGACAAGGCCATCGAATGAGGCGTCGATTAATGCGGAATCATAAATAGTAAACAAGAACTCCAATACAGAGTCGATGTTTAATTCATTGTAATCATCCCTAGGTGAATATTTGGCCATATGAGAGGTTTGGCGTGGGAGGGGAAGTACACTTGGTAGCGGGATATAACCATTGCTTTTAAACTAGGGATAACGATGAAAATACTAGGGCTATGGATGTTGGAGCCGACTTGGAGAAGGAGGAGGATGAAGCAACAGTGGCAAGATGATGATGTTGAAGGATGCGGATGTCGTGGTTTAGAGTTAGGTTAAAGAATACGAGACCGGTCAGTTATAGAGAAACGAGATTTAAGGGAATGTAATCAACTATTTTTGGATTTATTTAATTACTAAAATTAAGTAATACATAACATTACAATTTTACTCTTGTTTAGTTTTTTGAAATGATTGGCCCATAATAATTCCTACATCTACCCAATAACTAGTTATAATATTTGAATATATATATATATATATATATATATATATATATATATATATATATATATATATATATATATATATATATATATATAAAGAGAGAGAGAGAGAGAGCAAAAAGACCTAATGGTAATAAGTTACAAAATAACTATTCTCTTTTTGTAAAACGTAAATGATTTTAGTTAATATTGCTAAGAATTTCCATGTTCAGTTTTTGTTCCTAATTATTTATAGAGAAATTAAATATCCTCCTACTTTTATTCCTATAAATCATCCTACCTAATTAAATGATTACATATGTCATTTTAGGATGCTAAAATACCATTAAATGAGCATTAAATGTGACACATGTCATTATTTAATTAGGTAGAAAGATTTGTAGAAAAAAAAAAGTAAGATGATATTTAATTTCTCTATGCCTAAGGGAAACATAACCTTGGAGGTTCACCAATTGATAATCATGTTGATTGCCTAGAGGAAACTAAAATATGAAAGGTGCATGGTCAATACCTTCACATGAATTTAAATTCTTATGGCCCACTCCACAACAAAACATAAAATTCCATACGAGAATACTGCAACTTTCACTTTGATGATTAGATACATTTTGCTCAATTTATGCTGCCCTTTGTTTTTTGAATACTTCACTTACTGTTTCATTTTTTTTTTTCATTAGTCGTTATTCATCAGCCAATTCGCTTAGTATATTATTATTTTTTCTATTAACTTAATTACATAATTTTTTTTTTCATTATAGATTTTATAACTTTATGGTAGTTTCTAGTAATTTAAACTAGAGTAAATTACACGAATGGTCCCTATGGTGTGGGGTAATTTGCACGCTTGTTCCTTATGGTGTATTTATTTAAAATAAAATGAAAAAAATCAAAGGCAAAATAGTCTTTTTATGTAAGATACGGATCAAACGCGTAACAAAAATAAACAGTATCGACCTTCTGAGTTAAAAAAGTAAATCAGGTGCTAAACGTACAAATTACCCTAAACCATAGAAATCATTCGTGTAATTTACGTTTTAGATTATTACTTCTTGTAATAAATTAATTATTTGTATGTTGTATTATATGTATTAGTGTTGATTGTTTGGTTCTTCACATATGATATCTCAAGGCTACTATATAAGAAGGTGGGTCCTTTGATGCACTTATTTTTTTTTAATATTTACTATAAATAATATATCCAAAAAAACTAATGTCTATCTTAAAAAAATATATGGAACCTATCTTGTGTTGAACAAAATAAAAGAGAAAAAAAAATTAATGTATAAAATATTTATTTGATTTAAAATGTTATATATACTACTTATAGTTAGTGTCACATCGAACAACTACATAAATAGGCCCACCAACGAGCACTTTGGTGAAATTCGTATCCCTAAAAAGGGATTGAAAACCAAAACTCGAACTTGATCCCGAGCTCGGACCTGCAGGAACCGACACCATGGACAAGACACTTATGCTCTCTTTCTTTTTTTTTCTTCTTAAATCGAACTAGGTTCAAGCATAAGGGACGAAACTGAAAAGAGATAGTAGAAATGAAAGATTTTTTTCACAAAATAATTGGAATTGAACAAAACCTTGTACAAAAATGGGGAAATTCTTTCGAGATTTGTGAAATTGAAAAGATTACAGCACCCTGAGGTTTAGGTCAAAAGGGGTAGTGGTGGGTGGAACAATTCGTGTACAAACTATCCATTATTTTTGTAGGGTTATGGTGAAGAAATTTTAAAGGTTTTTGAACTTAAAGTCCTTTTACTTTCCACTTAATGAATTTGTTGTACAAACTACCCACAAAGTTCTTTTACTTTATAAAAATTATTCTAAATTTATTATTATTATTATTATTATTATTATTATTATTATTGTATATAGAGAGCATTATAATAAAAAAATGTCATTTTGTATCGATCAACATATTCGGATATACAATCAAACAAATAGATTTTTACCCGGTCAAAATTTGTTATTTAGACAGACCTTTCTCGGTCGTCAATTTCTCGATTAGCAACTATTAAATTGACCTATGTTTATCAAATATCATGTGTCTAACTTGTTTTCAAGCTCATTAAATGTTATTCCATGTGAAAATGTATTCTATGTGAAAATGTATGATAATTATATCAATTAATTTAGCTTAAATCTTATCCACTCACAATATAATAAAGGGTTATTCTAAATATACGACAACGTCATGAATTTGTTAACAAATTATTGACGTTCAACTTCCTTTTTAATATATTTTATCATTTTTCATTTAATGCTCCTTATTTTCTATTAAAATCTCAAAATCTACCTTCCACTTTCCATTTTGATAGTTTTTATTTTATTGTTTTGTTTATTAATTTGTTTTATTAACTAAACTTATTTTTTGTATATATAAAATAAAGGTAATTATTATTGAAGAAGAATAAGAATTAGATCTTGCTGATTATGATATAACTGGTGAAGAGTATGCCCTGATGGTTTCTAATCCAAGAATGTTTATCAAAAGGAAGTTCTCCGCCAACAAGAACTAAAACTGGAAGGGAAGTTATAGTTCCGAAAAAGTGAAGGAGGAACCGAAGATGGGTTCAAAGTCTGAAGAATCTAAGATGGAGACAAAGATTGGTGGTGACTCAGGTTTTGATTGCCATTATTGTGGAGGCAAGAATCAATTTGCCAAAGACTGCATGCTGAAGAAGAAGTCTGAAAGAGTTGATGAAGACGATCAGGAAGCAAACCTCCTGAGACGATTAGAGGAGATCAAGAAAAATAAATCAGTAGCTAACAATAAAACCATGAATCCTTTACTTGTGCAGGATACATGTGATAATGATGAATTTGGTGGAGTGCAGGTATGGTCCACAGATTTAGAGGACGAAGAAGTAAGAAAACCCACTCATGGCAAGGCTCTGCTGGTGAAAGAAGAAAAGGTTGAGGGAAGATGTTTGATGGTGACGGATGATGTGTCACAGATGCGAGGATACACAATAGATGGTGGAATGAATGATGAGAAGGAGCGAGAGGACAGATGTTTTGCTGCGAAATCTGTCGGTGGACAGATTAACGAATGTGATGAGTTGATCAAGAAGGTACAAAATATTCTCATTTCTCTGAAAATTCCTATTACTAACTATGAAAAGGAACTAAATGGACTAAAATCTAAATTTTCTAGTTTAAGTAGTAGTCTTACCCAAACTCGTGTCACAAACTCTAACCTGACTGATCAAATTAGCAGGGTTTCGTCGAAGAGTGAGGAAAGGAGAATCTGGATTGAGCAGAAGGAGAAGGAATTAATTAGGTTTAGGGATTAATCTATCTATTTGCAACGAGACAATCTTAAGCTTTTAAAACAATGAAATGTCTTTTGTTTGATTGCTAAGAGATTATAATTTAATATCAGTCAGTTACATCTCGATTGTGAAATAGGAAAGAAGATACATTGCATGATTTTACCCTTCCTTGAGTTGAAGTAGGATAAAGTCGATGCCGAAGCTTACAACTGTGAAAATGTTGTATCTTCTGATGAAATATCTCCTGCCTACAAAATTGGTCTTGACAAAATAGAGTCCTACATAAAGTCAAAAGTCCATAAGGACATGCTCAAAAATCTATTGGATGAAAACAATAAAATGAAACTGAGAACCGAAACTATACAAAAATTTTACTCGTTGAATGCCAAATTAGGTTCAGAAAATAAAATTGATGTTGAAAATGCATCTGAACTAAATGAGGACGATGACATGAGTGAAATCTCTGTAGAGGATGTGGTTGACTTTTCTGAATTTGTCAAGAGCGAACCTAAAACAAGTAAAAATCTCGTTTCTGAAAACTCTATTGAGTTCACTCGCTCATCGATAGACAAGACTAAAGTCCTCAAAGCAAAAGTTGATGTATATCAAAAGGTTCAAACCACTCCAAATCAAGTTTACACAGTTCAAGGAGTTACACCACAACAGACAGCTGAACTAACAACATTGGTAGAAAAAAATAATGCTAATGGATGTGATGAGTTTTTCTGGTCAGTACCGATAGATAACGCTGATGCAATAGAAGGTCTATCTCAGAAAACATCATGGAGAGTGAAGAGTAAGTGTGTGGCAGAACCACTTAATGAACCTACACGATATGATGTGCCGAGTACAAATGGTACCAAAACATCTTCAGGCCAACCAGTGATGGCATGTAGTGAGACATGTTCGTCAAAGAGCGAAAGTCATGCTCAAGTACCGAAGAAAAAGGCCAACATTCACAAAAATTCAAAACAGGTAGCAGAACGAAAGCACCAACGTAACCTGAGAAACAAGAAGAATCTCTCAGAAAGAAAACAGTTTTGGCGAGTCCAGAATCCTCATTACGTTAGGTATGAAAAGACAAATAAGTCACAAGGAGAACCAAGAGCCAACCGAAAGCAGTCTCCCTTACGTGGCAAGAACAATTGAAACAGGGATCTCGGCTACTACCATGAAAACAACCAAGGAAAAAGGTTCGGTTCATAAAGTCACAACAATCGAAAGGATAGTTTCGGACATCACGTGATCAACAAATGAAAGGGCAACTTCGGTCCCCGCGACAATAACAACTGAAAGCAAGGTTTTGGTCAACAACATGTCAGTAACCGAAAGGAAGGTTTCAGTCCGCAACATGTAAGCAACCGAAAGGATGGGTTCGGTCCAAAATCCAATTGCCAGAAGAACCGAAGGAAAGGTAGTTTTCATTCTCAACCAAGGAAGAGCAATAATCAAAGATCTAACCTTGCTTTTAAACCTCCTTCCTCTCATTCTCATTCTTATTCTCATTTTCAGTCTTCTAATGATTCAAAAGGGAAGGGAAAGCACCGTCCAGAAGACGGAAGATGCCCGAAAGAGACCCAAAAGCATGTAGACGTCAAAACCACAAATCCTACGTCTAAATCAAATGAGTCCAAGTCAAATAAAATGAAAGTTTTTACCATAAAAAGAAAAGATGAAACAACAGTAATAAAACAAACTTATCTGGTTGACGTTTCTCTTACTATTCCCTGTCTTGTAAAAGGCTCACAAGGACCCAAGAAACTTTGAGTTTCCTAAATCTACTTGATATTTTTGTAGGTTATTCGTGACGAGCAGTTCGACGAAGAATGGTATATTGACAGTGGCTGCTCACGTCATATGACAGGAAGAAGGGATGAACTGAGGAAATTTTGGTCTCTCAAGGATGGTGGAACGGTGAAATATGGCAATAATTCGTTTGGAACTATCAAAGGCTATGGAATGATTACAAATGTTGACTTCTCGATCAGAAAGGTAGCATACGTTGATGGGTTGCAGCACAATCTCATCAGTGTCTCACAGCTGGTAGTTGGCACCGGATTGAAGGTCTCCTTTGATGACGAAGGCTTAGAAATAGTAGAAAAAAGTCAAATAATATTCTTCTGAAGTCTAAGAGAAAGGGAGAAATGTACCCTCTAAAACTCAATCCAATTTGAGGGAAACCAGTTGTTTGCCTGCTAACGAAGGCACACTCAGACAAAAGATGGTTATGGCATCGAAGGCTCTCTCATCTCAATTTCAAAGATATCAACAAGCTAGTACTTGGAGATCACGTTCAAGGTCTTCCAGTTCTCAAATTTGACAAAAGAACATTTATGTACAGCTTGTGAAATGGGAAAGGAAAGTCGACAAAGTCATCCTTCTATAATCAACACAAGGTAATAGAACCACTAGAGCTACTACACATCGATATGTGTGGTCCTTCCTCTATCAAAAGAATTGGTGGAAACAGGTACATACCTGATATCGTAGACGATTTCTCTCACTTAACATGGGTATTTTTCTTGAAGCAAGAATCATAGGCAACTCCCAAGCTCAAACTCTTTATAAAGCAAGTAGAGGTTCAACTATGAAAAGTGGTTCATAATGTGAGAAGCGACAATGGGTTGGAAATCAAGAACAAGGATTTTGAAGACTTTCTAGCTGAGAAGGGAACGAATCACAATTTTTCTGCTCCATATACTCCACAACAGAATGGAATCGTCGAAAGGCGAAATCGTTCTCTATGCAAAGCAGCTCGAACTATGCTGAACTTCGCTTCCTTGGCTTTATATTTCTGGGTTGATGCTATTGTTGCTGCTTGTTACATGCATAATAGATCATATCTGAACAAGCGCTTCTCAATCATTCCTTATGAGTTCTTGAACAACCGCAAGCCAAATGTGAAGTTCTTTCACGTGTTCGGTTCAAGATGCTTCATCTTCAACTCAAAGGAGAACCGAAACAAGTTTGATGCTAAGGCCGATGAAGGGGTCTTTTTGGGCTACTCCTTGAACTCAAAGGCATTTAGAATTCTGAATAAACGTTCAAAGAAGATTGAAGAAACATACTATGTCACTTTCGACGACAACTATGTCAAGAAGTTGAAGGCAACTGAAGATGCAATGCAACAAATCTTTCCCAAGTCTGGTCAAGTCACGGTGCCAATTTCAAATATTTTCGAGCAATACATGCTACTCTTCGATGAACCAGAAAAGGCTATTAAATATGAATCCAAGGATAAAGATAACCAGGTCGACAATTTGAAGCGAATCATTGACGATGCTACAAAGAAGATGGAAGATGAACAACCGAAGGCAACTGAAAAGCAAGACTCAAGTGAACCTTCTGGTGATAGTCCTTATATCCAGGGGGAGGGTTCGTCTCTTTCAAATAATCAAGATTCATCATTCCATGGGGAGGGTTCGTCTCTTCCAAATAATCAAGATTCATCATTCCAGGGGGAGAATCCATCATCATCATTATCTAGTTCAACTGAAAATCCAAATGAAGGGGAGTGTTCTGATCCTGAAATTGAACTCGTGTCATCATTCGAGGGGGGGGGGGGGGAATACAAATGCTAATGATGATGATACACAATCAGAATTTGAAGAAGAAATCAATGTGGAACTGGATCCCTCTTGTGATCCAAATTAGCCTTTTCTTATAAAATGGACCAAAGATCATCCTTATAGTCAAATCATTGGAGAATCTTCTGAGAAAGTCTTAACTCGATCACAGCTGAAAGCGAAGCAAGCTACATTATTCTCTTAAGTAGAGTTTTGTATGTTTAACTCATTTGTCTCTAAAGTTGAACCGAAGACGGTGAATACAGCTCTTGATCATTCCGATTGGGTTCAAGCCATGCAAGATGAGCTGAACGAGTTTGAAAGAAACAAAGTATGGCGACTAATTCCAACTCCAAAGGACACTTCGGTTGTCGGTCTCAAATAGGTATTTAGGAATAAGATGGACAAGGAAGGGAATGTGATTCGCAACAAGGCTCGGTTGGTTTTGAAAGGATACTGTCAAGAAGAAGGTATAAATTATGAAGAGTCGGTTTGAATCTTTCTTGCTTACGCTGCACACAAGAATCTTGAAGGATATCAAATGGACGTGAAGTGTGCCTTTCTCAATGGAGAATTTGAAGAAAGGGTGTACGTCGAGAAACCGCCAGGCTTCGTGAACGAGAAGTATCCAGATTACTGCTACATTGTGGACAAAGCAGTATATGGCCTGAAGCAGGCTCCCAGAGCATGGTATGAAACCCTTACTCGACTCTTGAAAATGTCCAAATTTAAACAAGGTTCGCTTGGCCCAACCTTCTTTCGTAAGAAAGAAGATAACCACCTTATGATAGTCCAATTTTATGTTGATGACATCATCTTTGGCTCCACGAATCCCAGCCTAACATCTGAATTCAGGAAGTTGATGGAAACTAAATTAGAGATGAGCTCAATGGGTCCGATTATCTTTTTTCTTGGCTTGAATATTAGACCGAGACCCGAAGGAATTTTTATCAATCAGGAGGCATACACAAAGACATTGCTTGCCAAGTTAGGCATGATGGGAGACTCAAAGGTGAAAGTTCCTATGGCATTTGGAACTAAGCTTACACCATCGTTGGAGAAACCAACTGCTGACATGACGCATTATCGTCAGATGATTGGGCCATTGATGTATCTCACAGCCAGCATGCCAGACCTTATGTTCTCAGTCTACTATTGTGCCTGATTCCAAGCTAACCCATGCAAGCCTCACATGCTGGCGGTGAAGAACATCTTTTGCTATCTGAAACGAACCTCCTCTCTCAGAGTATGGTATCTACCCAACTCCGGTTTTTTTTCCAAGCATTCTATGACGTTGACCTAGGGGGTTGTGGATTGGATCGTAAAAGAACTACTGGAGGATGCCAATTTCTGGATGGCAAATTAGTAAGCTGGCAATCAAACAAACAAACCTGTGTTTCTCTCTCCACAGTTGAAGCAAAATATATAGCTGCAACATCATGTGTTCCTAATTATGCTGTTACATTTACTCTAATCGTGAGCTACCTTACTCTTCTCATATTGAGTTTCGAGTTTTCTACTTGGTCCTACTTTTATAGCAGAGGTACATTCGATTCTTAAACCACCTACATCATTTTTCTCCATCTCATTTCATATCATTCATTTAACCCTTGAGACTCTCAACAAGGTTTATGGTTACCCAAAAATCTGTGTTTATGATCCTAGTCTTGTGTCACTACGTACTAAGTGAAACCCACAATTCAATACCCATAATGCATTGATGGTGAACAATTACTATGTTCTAGCTTTCACCAATGAAATCTCTTTTTATTTTGAGCGATCCTTTTGAAATTGTCTATAACCAAGACTTTTCTTCCCCAAGGATCCAATTTTAATTTTTTTTTTGAGATTTCATATTTTTGACAAGTCACTAAATACATGTCAAACCTACTTGTTCAACATGCCTTATTGGTCTCACAAGTACTTCATTCTCTTTCAGTCTTATATCAAGAACCGAAACTTGAATTGAAGCGAAATCCACCCTTACAAGCCTTATATATAAAAGATGCCTTTCATTACTTCTTAAAAGGCACTTGATCATATTTTGACGGGAAACCTTACAGACACTTTGAGGTCTCTCTTGACTTGAAAGGAAGAGATTCATGCCCGGGATCCACTATTTCATGTCTTAATCAACATCACAATACAAAGTTCGATTTATTTCTTTATCGTTCACACTCTATGCACGAAAATCTTTGATTTTCCAAACTTCTGGTTCTAGTTTGTATAAGCTATTTTTCGTATAGCTTGGGCTCTAAAGGTGTTATGGAAATTCTCAAATAAAATAATCAGGTTGATAAAGGTTCAAGTTATTTATGTTGCTGACATTTCAGATAAAGCACAATGGCTGAGTCAGCAGTTATCCAACAATTTCATCGATTTGCAAAAGGTGATATATATGGAAAGGTGCGTAAAAGTGAAACACTTTTCTCTCTCATGCGTCATCATCGGGGTTGCCAACTTTCTAATCCTCATTGCATCAGGAACCGTTTCACAAAAGACAAGATTTCAGGAAAATTTTTCTCTGTCCTACTCTCACGTATAAAAGGGTTTCTCCCAATCCACTTTACTCTTTTACCGCTCTCAAATATTCTAAAAGCAAACGACGACTTCTCTCACTGTTCATCATCTTCTTCTCAAGCTTCATCCATGGCGGAATCCTCTTCTGTTCAAGATACTTCTGTTCGTTCCACTCTTCTGACCATCAAGCCTCAACAAAACCTCTTGGTTGACCTAACGTTGTTCACCTATGAACCCTACATGTTGCAGGTTGTGGAATGCCTCAAATATTCTCCTCTGGTACGTCAACGCTCTCACAAAGGTGGAAGTAGTTCCCATGTCCTATCTCTCTCATATCTTCTCAACTACCCACTATGATAAAGTTGCAAAATGAATCCACTTCGACATTCACAGCGAGAAGAATTTGATTTCCCAAAATCGATTCTGCTCACTGCTAGGTCTTGCTCAGAACCGACTATGGTAAACACTGATTCCATCACTGCCGGTCAATTGTTCTCAATGTTCTGCAACATGTGGTACACTGAAACCCTAACCACAGTGATGAAGTTCAAGAAATCCTGCCTTCCCCGAGCATGGAACGGGCTCTTCACTCTCTTGTTCAAAGGTCTTTCAGAACGCAGTGCTGGATCAGACGGGGTGAGTAAATTGTTCATGACTATCCTTCACAGGTTGTATAATGGGGTACATCTTGATTATGGTTCAATCCTATGGAAAAAGTTTGTTCAGAGCTTAACTTCCTCCTCTCACCATTCTGAAGTCTCGTCTTGCAGGTTCTGGTCGATTGTCATGAAGTGGGCGATGGATCATTTTCATGTTCTAATCATGGCGGACTCGCTTCTCTCCTTAATCGCAACTTTCCATACCACGAAGATTATTGTGGTTGATCCGTCAAAATTTTCGTTCATTGGATCCATTCCGGCATCTATGTATGCCTGTGTGTCTGAGGCGAGCCTGGTTATTCAAAAGTACAAGAAGCTTCCTTCTTCGGGTCCAAGGGAACTCACACCTGCTATGTTTCGCTCCATAGAGGAAGCAGACAAGCCGGAAAATAGGGGAAAGAAACATGAAAAAGATAAGGAAGTGAGGGTTATCAAAGCAACTAAGGGGCAAACTCCAAGGAAGCGAAAGTCAGAAAAGGCAGCTCCTTCCCAGCCTAAGCAGAAGAAAACCAAAATGCTAGCCCGTGAGCTTATCATTCAATATTCCAGGGACTCGGACTCTGAGTATCTTCCTACTAGCAATAAAAAACCTTCTCCTACTACATTTGAGAGCGAAAGCTCTGATAAGGAGGTTTCGGTTCGTGGTGATACTCCACTTAGGTCACCCACACCCGAGGTACCCGTTCGCTCCCCAATACCTTCTTCTCTACCTATTTCTATTCCTATTTCCTTACCAACAACCTTCCCAGTTATCACATCACAACCTACCTCTACCATTCCCATTCCCACTCCTCTGTTTTTTGAACCAAAAACAACAACCACCACTGGAGTTCAAACCAACGTATCTGATACGGGGGTTCGGTCTTCAGTCCCTGAGACAACCAAACCACTATCTGCCACACCTTCAACCGAAACCAACACTGTCCTTGGTTTTGAAGACATGGAATTTGATTCTTTCTACTACAACCCCTACCGTGTTCAGAGTGATGGAGATGATGATGCTCTTATTACCAAAAATCACATCAAGGAGCTGAATGCCAAACTCGACACTCTCATGGCCTCTTATTCCTCTCACCATCCCTACTCTGAAGCTGCCATTTAGACCATGCTTGACTCCTTTGTCAAGGATCAAGATGCTAATATTTTTCTTGAGTCCTTACAGGGAGTAGTTGAGTTGAATGCTTCTAAGTGACCAACTCAATTACCTAACTCGAAGAAGCATTTGCTGGTGAGAAGCAAAACTTTGCCACTCTTCGCCAAGATATTCAAAAGGCTAATGCTGCCCTTTTATCCTTTCTCAATGAACGTTTAACAAAGCTTCAAGCTGATCTAGCCATGGAGAACTCAATCATGGATGAACTTGCTCTCAAGAGTAATTAGCTAAAAACCAAAAATCTCCAACTTTCTCAGGCGAACAACGAGGTCAATCAACTTCGCTCTGAAAGGGCTGTCGTGAAAAGCCGTGTCTCAGACCTACACGCCATTTTATCGAACTTTGTGGGATATTGTGATGTCGATGCCATCTTGCTGACAAATTATGTCCTGCCCTCGGGATGTTGAGTCGCATTGAAGGTGTTTCAGAGACTATGGTACCTCCAAAACAAGTGGGAGAAGGACTAACATCTTTGTCTCAACCTCCTCCTAAGTCTCAACCTCCTCCTACTTCCAAGCCAGAACAACAGAAGACTGAGAATGCTTCGGGTTCGGGCATTAAGATTAAAGGCAAGGGTACTGTGGATGACAGTGATGAAGAAGAGGAGACAATCACTGAAGCTTTGAAGCGAAAGGCAAGGGAAAGGGAAATTGATCTCAATGCCAAGATTGTAAAGGAAGTTGAGGAGAAGGAAAGAAGACTAAAGGAGGCTCATGATCTCCTAGAAATCAAGAAAACCCTCTTTCCCTTTTGGAGTCTTGTCACACCCCAAAACCGAGAACGGCGGAATACGTTCTGGGGTGGAGGACGTCATGTCAAATATCACAACATATGCAGTATAGTAATCAAAGTACAACAACCATTGCATTAATAGTAATAATTTTACATAGGTTACATTTAGCAACAATATCCAAAGTAAATATAGAGGATGCCATATAATGCAGCTCGGTACAAGGCTGTCTTCACAAAAGCTACTAGAGTGTACTTGTCTACGAATGACCTGAGAATACAAGTTATTTTGAAAGCGAGTATCAACATATTTAAATGCTGGTAAGTTCATAAGTATTTAATGACATTGGTGTAAATACATGTTTTTATTCTTCAAAATAAACTCATAAAATATGGTGGTTTAGAATCTACAGAGTATTAGAGTTCTTTATACAAAATCCTATATTTTCTAAATAATAGCAGTCTTCTACCGAGACCCAATTGTTTTGTGTTTAAAACCAAGGAGTATCTCTATTAAAGGCAATCTTCTACCAAGACCTAACTGTTTTATGTTTAAGGAGTAATTTCCCCAAAAGGCATTATCATTATCAAAATATAGGTTTTACTTAAAAGGAATTGTGAGAAAAACCACAATTAAAAATAATAAGGGAAAATAATATTTTACCTCAGCAGAAACACTGCTGGCTAAAAGTAAATAAAACCTAGACTCCAGGGGGGATGCCTCACAAAGCTTAAAGGTAAATAAATCATAGACTTCAGGTGGGATGCCTTGCAAAATCTAAAAAGGTAAATAAATACATAGACTCCAGGAGGGTACCGAATGAACAATACGCTTGGCTCAGTCTAAAAGTGAATAAAACATAGACTCCAGGAGGGTATTAAATGGACAATACGCCTAGCTTATTCTAAAGGTAAATAAAACGTAGACTCCAAGAGGGTATCGAATGGACAATACGCATGGCTCAGTCTAAAAGTAAATAACAGATAGACTCCAGGAGGGTATTTAACAATACGCCTAGAAAAGTCTAAAAATAAGTAAAACATAGACGCCAGGAGGGTATTAAATTGACAATAAGCCTGTCAAGGTCTAAAATAAAAGGGTGAATAATAGGGTGAATGTGAAATTGTATGTAACCATGTTGATTGACGATCGAATACCTGATGAACCTCCAGGTCACGCGTAGTGTTGGTGACATTATTTGACCCATGGGCCTTACCGGCTCAGACTGTAGCTAGCAGTCAGAATGCTGGAGTGTCTGTCCCGTATAGATCTATAAACATGATGTCCGCTCTCCCTCCAGGAGACTCTGGTTAAACAACGATGGCGCTATGAAGCGTCGTATCGGGAAATAGTGAGTCACATTCTATTTAAAGTATTAAAATAATAGTATAGACTCACGAATGGACTGACTCCTGAGTAATTCTTTGTACTAGAGGGAGAGTAAATAGAATCTCCTAACTATTCCTATAATAGTTACTAGTGTCTTAGGTATACGAATAATGGAAGGATGCCTTTACTAGCCAAAAGAAAAGAACTGGCTGATGTGACTTTTATGACTATATATGTCTACATGATATATAACGAATATTTAAACGACCTTCGGATGGATAACCGATACCCTAAAGCCACATCCAAACAAGGAAAAGGAGATAGGGTGAGCTAGCCTTCCTAAGTCCTTTAAACACTACTTATATAACTATACATATACAGGCATGCATTTTACAATATAAAAGTATAAAAGAAACTTTGGCAAAACCTTTGGAAAATATTTAACAATCTAAAAAGGGATATCTATACTTTAAAAGAGATTTGAAAACAAAATTTGAAAACCATTAGCTGGATAAAGCGGTTTAACTTACAAAAATCTATTTGCTATACAGTTATTAATCATATGTGATTGATATAATAACTCTATAGTTCAACTTGTATCCCCCCATAAAAGCATTTAAAAGGTTAATTCAGGGGTATGAAGTCACCTGACTTGGGTGATTCGGATGAACAGATGGTATAGGATGCTAAGTGTCAAGTGAGGACGTTACCACTGATGCGAATCCTATTTAACATGTAATGATACATTTAAGTATCTAATTAGTCATTTAATAACTAATTAAGCAAGTAAGGATATCCTTATGCATGAAAACACTTTGCTACAAGTGCTAGGAGTACCAAGGGTTGCATATAAAGAGAGTATGACCTCACATTAGAGTTTACTCCTCAAATGGTGGCCCTTATGGGTGTTTATGGTTTTAAGACCACATCCCCCATGAGTTTACGGCCGTAAACTCATGGCAATGGTGTCATTTGGTGCTCAAAGGTCTTAAACTACTCAAGGAATTAGGCTACACTTAAATCAAGGGCCATGGAAGTGATCGGGGCTTGAAATGGACCCTTTGTGGAGTTTACGGTCCTTGGACCACTCCTTGGGGAGTTTACGGTCGTAAACACATCAGGTTACGGCCATAAACTCATGTTTGCCCCTTTCTTATGTGCATTGGTGTATCTAGGTTAAGCATGCAAAGCTCTAGTCACTTATACAAACCATTGAAGGTGTTAAGGGCATCAAAACACCCTTTTGGGGGTGTTTACGATTTTAGGAGATCCCCAAAACGTAAACACATGTTCTTGGGGGGTTTTGGTGTTTAGCCCATGGATTTACAAGTATACTAGGCAAACAACTAGCTAGGAGGAGTATACTTACTTATAGGAAGCTTGGATGATCGATTTTTGGCAAAGAACACTAGTGTGTTTTTGGTGTTCTTGATGAACACTTGAAGATCTATGAAAAGACAAGATTTCATGGATGAAATCGTATAAAAACACTAGATTAAGTGTTATATGAATGAATCTAGGAAGAAAACACTTACATTTTGGCGGATTTGACGGAATGATTTTATGATACCTAAGAGAAAATCTTGAGTGTTATTGAGGTGGGAAGTGAAAAATGAGCATAATATGACTAAGTGTCATATTTATACCCTTTGGGGTTTACAGCCGTAAACTCCATGTCTACGTCTGTAAACTCCAACTTTTTGAGTTTCGCGACTTATTTGATATACGATAAACTCTAAAGTATACCTCCTTATTTTTGCCCGCTTGTTGAATATAAAAATAAAATACTCAAACGGGCTTAAATACGGCCAAAAATGTTTTGGGATGAATTTGGCTTAGTTTTGAAGTGCTTGACTGTGGAGTTAAAAAAAATGGAAATTTCGGGTTGTCACATCATCCCCCCGCTAGAGGGAATCTCGTCCCGAAATTAGAGTTCAAGCACACACATGCAGATGAAATTGAGCAAAGCCAAAGATAATGATGCGTTAGACTCAACAGGTCTTCTTGCTTCTAGATGAATTTAGGTCTTCGCTTGGCATTCCAGCAAACCATTATGAACGGAATGCAGATTTGTTTTGGTCGCTTGGCATCTCGGTTCATGATCCCTATAAGTTCTTCTACGAAGTTGGGCTCTTCATTGATTTCGATCTTGACGAGTGGGATTTCGAGAGTCACGTCGGACAATACATTTTCAAGTCTAAGACGTGGATAGGTTCGGGTGGAATTTATGGAATTCCAACAGAAGTTGTGGTCCGACAAGGGTTGGACAAATTCTTATTGAGAATCTTGGATAGTCCTCAACTCTTGGAAAGATAGAGATTTTTAATACTTAGAACATAATGTACTTACATGGTTAGATCATCACTCAACGTGATCGCCATTCTGAAGTTCCAAAAGTTCCTTCACACTAGGGGAGTGTATTCCCTGGTTTGGTTCTTAGAAGGCTCAGGTCGTCTTTGGATTCGCACTTCCTGATGGTTGTCTTTCAGAGGTTTTCTGGATCATCAGATGTATCGGCTATGTTCTGGCTTCTATTTGTTACATGACATCTATCTCGACCTAGTGCAAAATGGACCTACACTTCTAAACCTTGAGGGGTCTCTAATGGAAACTCTCAATGTTGGTGAGATAGGGTTTTACCAGACGATGTTTAGAAAATTTAAATTTCCTTTAACATCATATAAATGCTTTCACAGCACGATACCTAAACGGAAAGAATCATGCTCTTACTCACTTCGCTGTTTCATGGGTAGCAGTCTCCGATCAGGGCTAACTTAGCCCTTAAAGATTTTCTGAAGTGCTAGACTATTTTAGGAGGTGGTTCTTCCATTTCGTTTGAGATAGTATTCTTTGGAACACCTAGTAGTCCAATGAATCTCTAAGACATGCCCTATTCTCTAGGGTGTCGGTTCCCTCTAGATCGTAGGAGGTGTGTGTTCTTGTATAATCCATCGACTAACACCTAGATCGGTATCGAGTCTACAATCTCTTTATGATCTGGGTTATAAGGCTTAACGCAACATACCATTTTATTTTATTCGAGTATTCTTGGTTGCGGAGGTTGTCATGCGGTTCTTGGCATTCTAGTATTCACTTCGATTAATGCAGTCGATCGTCTATTGGGTGACGGTGACCTTTCTCGCATGAGGAGGTGGCAAGTTCTAGGAACTACTCGTCTGTATCGGGGTGGACGAAGCGCCTGAGTAGTGTGAGTATCTTTTGCAACTACTCTTTCGGTGTTTCTGAGTTTTCCCGATTTAGATTTACTCTAGATAGAAGTGGATTCTGCTACATATAAACTCAAATTTCTACATCCACTCTCCTCAGAGTTTAACCTGTCACAGCTTTCAGGTTCTTGGGCTCACTAGTGAGGTGCTTAACATGTGGGGTTAAGCGCGACTAGATGGTCGTAGTCAATGTTTGACTCTTACAACATGAGTTACTTTTTCTAACCGAGGGTGTTTGCTACAATGTTGGCTTAACCGGGATGACAACAAATTTCGGATTTTGTGGTCCTTTCAGTAGCTCAACCCACAGTGGTTTTCTTGAATCCAGCTCCATTTCGATGGGACAGGATGAAGGGTCTTATTATATGGTTCGTGGTAGAGCTCATACTCGGGTTAATCGTTAATACTCGGTGTATGTAAGTTATACATAATTAAGTTCGATGGGATGTTCAGTTGTGTGGCCCCACCCCAGACGCACAACGCAACGAGGAACAGGGAGTAGGGAGGAAGCACACATCTTATATCTCATTGATGTAAATTATATACCACTCTAATGCATATACTCAGTAGTAGTAAGCTAATCCCATGAGTTCTTCCTCTTGATTCACGAACCTGATTGTGAGGTGCTAAGGGTCTTTCTGGGGGATCTTCTGAGTAGGCCTTGGGCGGTTACTATCTTCTGGGATACCTGCAGTGTCCTTCGCTTCAGGTTCTATCTTACTAAGGAGGGGTTTTGGTTAACAACACGTGGTACCCTTCTCCTGGGTACTTCGGAAGGTTTGGATAAGAGAGACGACTGACGGCTCGCTTTAGGTTTTCTTATTAGGTTCGGAACCTTTATTTGATGAATAGGCTATGGTGAAAGTTCTCTTTACATATCACTAGGAATTTTCACATGGTCACACCAAGTCAAACCATGATTGACGGCAGTGTCGAGATTAACCAACATCGACATGATTTGGAATGAAGATCGATAGGACCATGTGCTGAACAGGGCACACAAGTTCTTAGCGTCTTAGGTTTCGTCCCTGGTATCTCTATCGCTGATACTTGGACCGATAGAATCGACGCGGAACTATAGGGGGTCCTAATGTTTTTGGAATAGTGTACTTTTCATGAATGGATTTCTCACGAGGCCTCTCTATAAACGCCTAGTATACACTAGTCGAGTATAATTAAGATTACAAGGACTGTTGACTGAGTAACTCCGCCCTAAATCCACAACCAAACGAGGAACAGGAGATAAGGCAACATCACTCACTCGAGATCTATCAATCTTAATTATAAACGGCCTTAACGAATATACCAAGCCATCATAGCTTTACGTGATGGATTTTTGAATTTTACAACAGTGCTGCGACTTTCGCCTTAACGAGAGAGTAATTACAATTAGGAATAATCATTTAATGTTTTCGGTTAGTTACTTAGGATTGAGAGACGTACCAAAATTCTACCGGGTTGATTGATGCTTCCCCTAGGCCTTAGATTTAGACTCCTCCTGCGCCTTTGTCATTTCTTTCAGTGGGGCAGTCCCTCTTGAAGTGCCTAATTTCACCACATAAGTAGCATACCAGACTCGTCCCCACATTGGTGGTTGAGGTAATGAACTCAACAAGGGTTTTACAGAAACGAGCGATATGCCCCTTCATGTTGCACCTAACGCAAAAGATTTTCGGCAGATACCATGATGATGGTAGCTACACTTGCTGCAATGGAGAAGGTTTCCTAGGTATGGTCCTCTTGGAGTCGAAGCGGAAGTGTTGACGGAGGTATTGACCACTTCAGCTTGTGGCCCTTCAGAAGGCCTTTGAGTCGAGGTACTTCCCTCCTCGTTTTTGAAATTTCTCTGTAGTGGATTTGGTTGGGGTTCTTGGGTGGCTTTACTCATTGGTGCTGGTTGGTGTTGTCCATTACTTTGATCAGGATTCCCGATAGGGTTCCTGCCAACGTTGGCGTTGTTAGCATTCAAGTGAGCCATGACAGCTGCTACGGCTGCTGAAACTACAGCTTGAAACGTAGCTTCATCAAATAAGAGAGTCGGTGTTTTTCTAGCGGGCTGGTTACGTTTCTTTGGAGGCATGGTTCTTCCTACACGAAAATGAACACAAGCTGATGAGAGACAATGGTTAACCCTAGACGTATTTTTCATTACTGATAGGCATAAATTTTCCCGCATCTCGATTTAAGGTTATCTGAGTGTCGACCTACATCCCTATGATGCAGTCCGGGTAACAAGGTAGGAGTAAGTGTATCGAAAAGCCATAAAATGGGTATCGTTCCTACTAAATTATCTTTAAACTAGTGAAGCTCACTCTCCGGTTTTGAAAAGACATGAGAGAAGTTTGGAACGAAGATCATAGAAGAAAAGGCTCATGAAAACTTATGGCTAAACACTGTCAATCGAGGTTTTCAGATCCAATCTATTCGTATTCACTAACTCACTAAATTGTGTATTCACTAACTCACTAAATTGTATTATTTTATGGATGTATTAGCGTGATGATAAGGGGAAAAAAAGACACTCCTCAGGTTCCATGCATTGGCTCCCTCTATCCACCTCTTATCCCTGACTGGAATAGGCGTTGGTTTTCTTCGGGTACTTACCTAGGGTTCTCTTCTCTTGTAGACATACTGAATCTCTACTCCGCCTTACTTCTGATTCTGACCCCGAGTGTCATCACTTCATGATGGATGACTGGAATCTCAAAAATTCAGGCGACTTCTCCACCAATGTCCCTAAAAGATATAGGTACATGGGGCTTCAATAGTCTCGACCCTGTTCATTTATTTCCAAATTGGAAACCTTCTCAATGAACCTCTTATGGGTCTGAATCGACTCTCCTGCCGATCACTGAAGTGGATAAGGTTTTCTAAAGGGGTTCGTGCGAGAATAGAATTGTCTAAAGAATCCTACGAGATTATTAAAATATTTCACTGGGTGATCCATATCGAGTCCTGCTACAATTACATAGGGTACACAAATTATATATAACTTAGATCTGATAGGCCTTCAAATATGTGATACTACTCTATATCCACATCCAAACAAGGAAAAGTAGGTAGAGCGAAACCACACATTCTCAGACTATGAGATCCTCACTATATATAAGTTTGGGAGTGTACACTCTGTAATCATAGGTTTATCAACAAGGATCATTTTAGTTTTTCACACAAGGTTATTTATGATTCCTAAAATACCCCTGTGGTATTTTAATTACTGGTTTGATTCTTAACTCCTGAACATGATTCTGGGTTTATAGTAAATCTTTTAGTATCCTAAAATACTCCCATAGTATTTTGCACATTACGTTTGGTTCTAGCATTACTATTTGGTAAGTTTCAGATTCGTTGCAACATCATCATCATTCCCAAGCACATGTTAGTCGCATCTCGAATAAATGTAGTTGATCAGGTTACATTTATTCTAGCTTACGATTACATAACTGCCCAGGTTTGACGGTAATGGTCAACATCCAAATACTTTTATTCTTGTTCTTCTTGTGATACTTCGTTCGGGTATTTAGACTCTAGATGTTCTTATACTTTGGTAAAATATGGTTATATTTTAAAGTATAATTCTTGGTCAGAGTGTTTTATCCCAAAGTATTTATAGGTTGAATATCTTTTATGATTAGATATACTAAGCTCACTATAAACAATGCTCTGATACCAATCTGTCACACCCCAAAACCAAGAACGACATAATACGTTCTGGGGTGGAGGACGTCATGTCAAGTATCACAACATATGCAGTATAGTAATCAAAGTACAACAACCATTGCATTAATAGTAATAATTTTACGTAGGTTACATTTAGCAACAATATCGAAAGTAAATACAGAGGATGACATATAATGCAGCTCGGTACAAGGCTGTCTTCACAAAAGCTTCCGGAGTGTACCTGTTTACGGATGACCTGAGAATACAAGTTATTTTGAAAACGAGTATCAGCATATTTAAATGCTAGTGAGTTCATAAATATTTAATGACACTGGTGTAAATATATGTTTTTATTCTTCAAAATAAACTCATAAAAGATGGTTGTTTAGAATCTACAGAGACCCAATTGTTTAGTGTTTAAAACCAAGGAGTAGCTCTATTAAAAGCAATCTTCTACCAAGACTTGACTGTTTTATGTTTAAGGAGTAATTTCCCTAAAGAGCAATATCATTATCAAAATATAGGTTTTACTTTAAAGGAATTGTGAGAAAAACCACAAGTAAAAATAATAGGGGAAAATAATATTTTACCTCCACAGAAACACTGCTGGCTAAAGGTAAATAAAACCTAGACTCCAGGCGGGACGCCTCGCAAAGCTTAAAGGTAAATAAATCATAGACTTCAGGCGGGACGCCTTGCAAAGCCTAAAAAGGTAAATAAATACATAGAATCCAGGAGGGTACCAAATGAACAATACGCCTGCCTCAGTCTAAAAGTGAATAAAACATAGACTCCAGGAGGGTATTAAATGGACAATACGCCTAGCTTATTCTAAAGGTAAATAAAACGTAGACTCCAAGAGGGTATCAAATGGACAATACGCATGGCTAAGTCTAAAAGTAAATAACAGATAGACTCAAGGAGGGTATTTAACAATATGCCTAGAAAAGTCTAAAAATAAGTAAAACATAGACGCCAGGAGGCTATTAAATGGACAATAAGCCTGTCAAGGTCTAAAATAAAAGGGTGAATAATAGGGTGAATGTGAAATTGTATGTAACCATGCTGATTGACGATCGAATACCTGATGACCCTCCAGGTCACGCGTAGTGTTGGTGAAATTATGTCACCCATGGGCCTTACTGGCTCGGACTGTAGCTAGCAGTCAGGATGCAGGAGTGTCTGTCCCGTATAAATCTATAAACATGATGTCCTCTCTCCCTCCAGGAGACTCTGGTTACACAACGATGGCGCTATGAAGCGTCGTATTGGGAAATAATGCGTCACATTCTATTTAAAGTATTAAAATAATAGTATAGACTCACGAATGGACTGACTCCTGAGTAATTCTTCGTACTAGAGGGAGAGTAAATAGAATCTCCTAACTATTCCTATAATAGTTACTAGTGTTTTAGGTATACGAATAATCGAAGGATGCCTTTACTACCCAAAGGGAAAGAACTGGCTGATGTGACTTTTATGACTATATATGTATACATGATATATAACTAATATTTAAACGACGATCGGACAGATAACCGATACCCTAAAGCCACATCCAAACAAGGAAAAGGAGATAGGGCGAGCTAGCCTTCCTAAGTCCTTTAAACACTACTTATATAACTATACATATACAGGCATGCATTTTAAAATATAAAAGTATAAAAGAAACTTTGGCAAAACCTTTGGAAAATCTTTAATGATCTAAAAAGAGATATCTATACTTTAAAAGAGATTTGAAAACAAAATTTGAAAACCTTTAGCTGGATAAAGCGGTTTAACATCCAAAAAACTATTTGCTATACAATTATTAATCATATCTGATTTATATAATAACTCTGTAGTTCAACTTGTATCCCCCCCCCCCCATAAAAGCATTTAAAATCATTTAAAAGCTTAATTCAGGGGTATGAACTCACCCGACTTGGGTGATTCGGATGAACGGATGGTAAAGGATGCTAAGTGTCAAGTGAGAAGTTGACCACACACGCGAATCCTATTTAACATGTAATGATACATTTAAGTATCTGATTAGTCATTTAATAACTAATTAAGCAAGTAAGGATATCCTAATGCATGAAAACACTTTGCTACAAGTGCTACGACTACCAAGTGTTGCATATAAAGAGAGTATGGCCTCACATTGGAGTTTACTCCTCAAATGGTGTCCCTTAGGGGTGTTTACGGTTTTAAGACCACATCCCCCATGGGTTTACGGTTGTAAACTCATGGAAATGGTGTCATTGGGTGCTCAAAGGTCTTAAACTACTCAAGGAATTAGGCTACACTCGAATCAAGGGCTATGGAAGTGATCGGGGCTTGAAATGGACCCTTTGTGGAGTTTACGATCCTTGGACCACTCCTTGGGGAGTTTACGGTCGTAAACACATCAGTTTGCGGCCGTAAACTCATGTTTGCCCCCCTTTCTTATGTGCTTTGGTGTATCTAGGTTAAGCATGCAAAGCTCTAGTCACTTATACAAACCATTGAATGTGTTAAGGGCATCAAAACACCCTTTTGGAGGTGTTTACGGTTTTAGGAGATCCCCAAACCGTAAACACATGTTCTTGGGGGTTTTTGGTGTTTAGCCCGTGGATTAACAAGCATACTAGGCAAACAACTAGCTAGGAGGAGTATACTTACTTATAAGAAGCTTGGATGATCGATTTTTGGCCAAGAACACTAGTGTGTTCTTGGTGTTCTTGATGAACACTTGAAGATCTATGAAAAAGACAAGAGTTCGTGGATGAAATCGTATAAAAACACTAGATTAAGTGTTATATGAATGAATCTAGGAAGAAAACACTTACATTTTGGCGGATTTGACGGAATGATTTTATGATACTTGAGAGAAAATATTGAGTGTTCTTGTGGAGGGAAGTGAAAAATGAGCATAATATGACTAAGTGTCATATTTATACCCTTTGGGGTTTACAACCGTAAACTCCATGTCTACGTCTATAAACTCCAACTTTTGGAGTTTCGCGACTTATGTGATATACGGCAAACTCTAAAGTATACCTCCTTAATTTTGCTCGCTTGTCAAATATAAAAATAAAATACTCGAACAGGATTAAATCCGGCCAAAAATGTTTTAGGATAAATTTGGCTTATTTTTGAAGTGCCTGACTGCGGAGTTAAAACAAATGGAAATTTTGGGTTGTCACAACTTTGGAGAAGCTGATGAAAAAGAAGCCATTGAGTCTCGTAGCACTCATTGGCTTGAGCCTGTAGTGTCTTTGGATTGTGAAAACGTAAAGGACTCTCAACTTGATATGCCTATAACCCGAAAGGCAGTTGTTTTTCACAGCTTTCTTCCTATTGCAGAAGTCCCATATCCAGACCCGAAGGTTGATCGTGAGCTAGTCGATTATTATTTGGAGTTCACTCAACCTCAATATCTCACTTGGAGCGCTCAGAAAATTATCACAGTTCAGGTGCTTAAGCCTCAAGCAGCATGGAAATACATCAACGTCAAGTTCAAGGTTACCAAAGGTTCAACCATGTCTGAGCATACCTTCTACCTTGCTGATCTACCCAATCTCAATCATCATGATTGGATTGTTCTGCACAACATTCTACTCTCCAACCCAGTTGAGTAAGAGCCAATAATTGATCATCTAAAAAGATTGCTAGTCTGCTACATTGTGGAGGTAGCTTAGATGGATCAAGAGATCGCTTCGGTTTTTAGGAAGAAGCCTACGATTTTGCCTGTTGGTTCTACAAGTGATGTCAACAAAATGAAAATGGGAAAGATTGACCCAGTGTTAAACTCTATGATGTTCACCAAGCAGGATGGTAAGAAGTGCTTGTTCGCTCTGACTGATAAACATTTCTTTATTACTTTGTGCTTGGAGTATGTTCTGGGATTTATTCACAGTTGTAAGCAAAATAGTGAAAGCGATAAGAAGTACTTCACAGATATGATAAGATGGTATTTCCACTTTCGCCATGTTCTTCTTGTTTTGATTCCATGTCTGTTGAAGGTGGTGAAGCAAACTGATGTCAATCAAATGAAGTGAAGGTATCGCCTCAATTGACGCAAAGGGGAGATTTTTGGGATCATGATGTTGCATATTGGGCTCGCTTCTTATCAGCCTATCTTTGTAACCAGTTTGGGCTTGTCCAACCGTGTATTATTTTATTCTAGGGTTTTAGTATTTAAGGTGCACGGATGCATCCTTTGTTTTTAATGCTTTTATCATTCTCATTATAGTATTGTAAACCCTAGCTCGCCTCTATAGTGGAAGTTCTTAATCGAACTAAGCTGAGGCGAGACTATGTTTGAATCATAAGCATTATATGGATTATATATTGTGTTCATTGTCTTGTTTGGTTTAGTAGTTTGTTCTTCATTGATTTACCTGTAAAAGATCTAAACGATCAAGAGATTTTATCTCGTCATTAGGCTTGATAAACACATGATTCCTAGCCTTGAAACACCATATTATGGATGAACACCAAGAGTTTACGACCATAAACCCTTGCATGGCCGTAAACCGTTTTGTTGGTGCATGTTTTGGCCTCAAACTCATTACAAGTCCAAACCTAGGACCGTGAACACATAGGGAATGCTTGTTAGGGCCATAAAACACCTCGTTTGGAAGTTATCCCATGAGTGTATGATCATAAACTCCTTGACCATACACTCCATGACCGTATATCAGTTAGGCCGTAAACACAATGGCTGGAAACTGCATTGTGTTGCCGTAAACCCCTTAGATGCAATCCTTTTTTATTGTAACACTTCAATATAAGTTTTTCCTAGTCCGAAGGTGATCCTTTATCATGATTAGTTGCTTATACACTACTTATATCCATATATATATGTCATTATATGCTTCTTAGGATCCGTTTGTGCTCGACACTTCACTTGACACTTAGCATCCTACAATCGATCTTACATTCAAATCACTCACTACAGGTGACTTCATACCCCTAAAATTAACTTTTAAATGATTTTATGGGGGGGATAGAAGTTGATACATCATAGTTATTATATCAATCACATGTGATTAATAACTATCAAACAAATGGATTCTTCAAGATGTTTTATCAAACAAACTATTTCAAAACATTGTATCAAACTCTTTTACATGCTAAACTCTTTATCAAACTCTCTTATATGCTAAACTATTTATTAAGCTCTTTTAAAACTTATATATTGTCAAAATTATGTCTATACATATATAGTTATATAATTAAGGTTGAAAGGACTTAGGACTGATAACTCGCCTTATTTCCTATTCCTTGTTTGGTTGTGGACTTAGGGTATAGGTTGTTTGTCCGAGTATCATTTGAATCTTAGTTATATATTATGTATATGTCACACCCCAAAACCAAGAACGATGGAAACGTTCTGGGGCGGAGGACATCATGTACAGTATCACAACAATGAAAAGTAGTAAACAAGCAACAAGCTCCATTTTCCTTTCTCCTTGCATCGGTACAGTATACAAGTGTTCTGTAAAATTTTGATAAACACTTAAGAATAAATCAAAATGAAAGATGAGTCTTGAACAAGCTCCATCTTCCTTTCTCCTTGCATCGGTACCTGTCTATGATGACCTGAGGATACAAGTAATTTTGAAAGCGAGTATCAACTTTAAAGCTGGTGAGATCATAAGTATTTAGTGTCTTAATTTGTATGTAAGAATTTGTATGTAAATGAATTGTAAGTATTGAAAATGTATATGAACTGTAAGTATGAAAATGTTTGTAAAACAATTGTAAACGTTTGAAAAACTCTAGATATTCCCTATGACTCCTACTATTATATAAGGGTGTCTTCTAACAAGACCTAACTGTTCTCAAAGTAGTCTTCTACCAAGACTTAACTGTTCTAAATGTTCGTATCATGTAAAAGTGTGTAATTAATGTAGTACTAAAACGTAGTACTAAAACGTAGCGCTATAAGAACTACTGTTGTACTAACTACCTTAAACCGGATTTATATTAAGGCATCATGTGATTAATTGTACCATACTATTGAGTGGTAACAACGACATAAGAATGGTCGTAATAAGGAATGACGTTTGGCACCCGCAGACCTGCAAGGTGTAGGATAGTCAATCCAGTATAGATCTATACACAAACTCACGCTCTCCCTTCAAGAGACTCTGGCTACAACTCGGGCCATGACCTTTAACGCATGCTCCGATACACATGATAATAATTAACGTATTCATATATATGTAATGTAATGAACTGTTCTAGCTGTAATGTACGTGCTCTCTACCTAGCAAGTATAGAAAGGTACTCGTTCTAGTATCGTTGTATATGTTCTCTTTCTAGTATAGTTGTATATGTTCTTCTCTAGTATAGTTGTATATGTTCTCTCTCTAGTATAGTTGTATATGTTCTTCCCTAGTATAGTTTTATATGTTCTCATAGTAGTAAGTATTGGCTCATGAATGAACTGACTCATAGTATGATATTGTGTTCTAGTAATAGTTCTAGTATCTTCCTAAACTACCCATATGGTAGTTTACTAGTAATCTAACTAGTACGTATGGACATGGATGTATACCCTTGTTACCTAAGGGCATGGGATGAACTGGAAGGGCCTTTATGACAATATATGTAAATATGTTATATAACTAATATTTAAACGACCTTCGGATGAGTACCCGTAATCCCACCAGACCACATCTCAAGCGCGAAAAGGAAATAGGATGGATAGCCTTCCTAAGTCTTTTAAACATATCTAATATAACTATACATATAGAGGCATGCAATTTATAATCTAAAAGCATAAAATAAGATTTGTAAAACCTTTGAACATAAATATTTTCTAAGAAAAGATCGACTTGATGTCGATCTATAAAATGGTTTTGAAGGCATGGGTTTGATAAAACAGTTTAGTATAAAGAACATTTGTTTGAAAACACAATTGTAAATAAGTTTGAAATGTAATATACAGAGTAAAATGTACAGTGTAATAAGGAGTTTAAAACATATAAAATGTTTATAAAAATCATTTGAAGGAAACTGTTTGGTAAAACGGCTAATGTGTAGGAAATCATTTGATGCTGCATATTAATCACATGTGATTGATATAATAACTAGCATAATTCTACTTATTAATCTCATGTGATTGATATAATAACTAGCATGATTCTACTTGTATCCCCCCATAAAACATTTAAAAATATTTTATAACATTAGTTAAGGGGTATGAACTCACTTGCAGTAAGTGACTGGAATTGAACGAACTGTTATCGTAAGGAAGGATCGGACAAGTGCTTGGTGTCAAGTGAAGACTTTAGACACACACAATGATCCTAATTACATATGAAGACATATGTATATAAATAATTAGCGATTAAAACACTAATTATACAAGTATAAACATTTTAACGCGAGGAAAACACTTTTGGTCAAGTGCTAGGAGGCTAATGGGTTGCAACAAAGGAGTACAAGGCCTCTAATGGGAGTTTAAGGTCTAATGACCATATGTTTTGGAGTTTATGGCCCAGGGGAGTAAACTCCTAGCCATAAACTCTCAATAAGGTCTCTAAATGAAGCTTAGAATTAATACAACTCTAGTGGTGAATTGTTTCAAGGCTAAATCAAGTGTTTGGGTGACATTTGCCCCCTTTATAGGGGTTTACGGCCCTGGGACCATATTCCCTTGGAGTTTACAGCCGTAAACTCCCTTGGGAGGGTGTTTATGGTGTTTTCAAGTCTCTAACATTCCATGGTTAAGATCTATGTCGGGTTCTAGGCATAAGGAAGGAGTTAGGGTGTCATTTGACCTCTTTATAGGGGTTTACGGCCCAAGAACTTGTCTTGGCCGTAAACTCCTTAATACTTGTGATTCCTTATGTTTTCTAGGCTTTAAACACTTTAGGGTACATGTCTAAAATCAAGTCTAAGCCTTAGGTGCCTTAAAAGCACCATTTTGAGCATGCTTTTTGGAGTTTACGGGCTAAGATACTCTTGGGCCGTGAACTCCCAAACTTGGGTGATTCTTGCTTGATTTCATGTCCCTAATACACTCCTATACAAGTCCAAGGCAGTAGTATATCATGGGGGACAATCTAGGCTTGGTTTCGGGAGTTTACCGCCCAAGAACACCTTGGGGAGTAAACTCCTAAATTGAATGATTTAGCTATGTAATCTATGTTATGAACACATTTAAGGCTGTCTAACACTACTAGAAGGAGTTACTCACAATTTGGGATAAAAACCCGAAGATCCGTGAGAGAGAATTTTGGCTTTTCTCTAATTTGAAATGTAACTAATGAACTATTTGGTTTAGTTTTCTATATATAGTCCTGGGATTTTTTTGGCAGAAAATATTTTTATTCCTGGAATGAACTCTAATATCCTAGAGTATTGGAATAACAGTGTTGCACAAAACCCTAGTGCATCCACTATCCTAATATCTCCTTAAGTGTAAATCCTGAAAACTGCCAAACTTATACTCGAAGTCTGAATTTTCACTGAAACTGTTCTAACTTCTATTGGATTGATATGGTTTGTTCAGAATGGAAATTTCGGGTTGTCACATCATCCCCCTGTTGAAGGCAATTTCGCCCCGAAATTAGAATTTAGGCAAGGAAGTAGGTACGAATGATCGAGTCGTGAGGAGGAAACTTCCTAATCGATTGGTTCCAACGCTCCTAAGTGAAATCGGGTTCTCGGTTGGAATCCCAACGAACCTTCACTATCGGGCGATGGCGCTGCTTCGTCCGCTTGACATCTCGGTCGAGGGTCACTACGGTTCTAATACGAAGGCGAGGATCTCGACGAGTGGACTTACAAGAGTCCTAACGGAAAGGTATGGTTTCACGATCGAGACGCTAAGTGTATAATGTACGTTACTGAGTTCGCGGAGTAGGTCTAGTTTGCGAGATACAGGACTGATTCTGGTAAGAATCTCGGGGGTCCTGTCTATCTTGGATTTAGCTTTCCACGCTTTACGAAGCGTATTAAGCCGTTCCCGAGTGAGACGTCCTAAAGAATTTGGTCTCTCACTTGGAATCTCCAAATGTTCTTTCTCTTGCTTAACTTCCCAGTCAAGGTCCACTCCTTGCTGGGTGAAGGTCGTATGGTTTCCTGTGATTTGCGAGGGTTTCTGGATGAACTGTGACAGTAGGTCTATAAGACCTAGAATTTGGCGAAAGACTGTCGGCGTCTCTGGTGTTGACAAATGCTCAACGGTTTTGACAAATTGAAAGAGTAATCAAAATTTACCACATTACTAACAGTGTGTCATAGAAATCTGACTCTTCAATTTCAAAACTCGTGCCTAGAGAACTTCGCTAAAAGTTCCTATGTAGGAAATGTTTCCATGGGTTTTCTTCTTACTACGAGGGTAGATAAGTAAGTCATTACATGGAGAAATGACGAACTGATCCAAGTAAGAAAGACGTACCCTACTCGTTTAGCTCATGAAAGCTATGGGCGTATTGGTCCTATCCGAAGGGTATCACTACGGACTCGAAGTGTCCGCATCGAATTCGGAAGATAGTCTTCCGGACATCCTTCCCTAACACTCGAACTGGTGATATACGAGTCAGAGATAACGATTTCTAATGAAAAATCTTGACGGAGTCCTCGATATCCGAGGTACATACGATGCAATCCGTCGATCTCTGGAAGAATAAGACCGAAGTTCTCCAGGGTGAGAAGCCTAGTCTTCTAATTCTATTTTGTGTAGTTCGTTAAGTTGTTCGGGCTGTTCTTGTATCTCCGTAGGTATTTAGGCTGTAGGGCAATCGGTTTACAGGAGTCGTACTGGGTTCTAAGTTTGTTCACATGACGATGCGATTACTCGTAGACTTAGACATTTCTCCGTCCTAAAGTTCATATTAGAATTCATACATGGTTCACAATCACAATTTCGTGTATACAAGTCGTATATAATTAAGATTGAAAAGGTAGTCGAATAACTGATTCTTCTTTAAGCTCACATCCCATCCGGGAAAAGAAGTTAAAGTGAAATCATCAATTCTAAACCTGTAGAACCTTGATTATATATCACCCTTATGCATACATTCCTTAGTGATAGATCAATCGTATGAATCCTTGGATTGAACTTGACGTACTGCACGAGTGGTACTTCGGGGGTTTCTTCGGAAAAGAAAAGAACTATGAGGTACTCCATGCATGAGTACTTCGGTGTTCTGATATAACGGCTTCGCTGGGAAAGCGATCTAGAAGAAAGAGATGTACGTATGAAGCTGTTTTTGTGAGGATCAAATTGAATCGAGTCTCATGATAATGTCGGAATCATACTGAAACTTAAAGACATTAGATTTGAACATAAGATGTTTTACAGACAAAACACAATCGTGCAACCATCCATAGAGTTCCTACAAGACTATTGCTGCTAAAAAGGTATACTATAAAGGACAAGTATTCGCAACGCGAGCATCCCTAATCCTACGGAATCTTGCAAAAGATAGGACTCTAGTTGCACTAGTTTGGGATAGTTTATAAGTCTGTTACAATGAAACGCCTAAATTACATTTAACGCGGTTCCGGAGCAAGCTCTCCTGCAACTGTGATCCTGAGAATTTTCCCGTCTGCGCCAGACTTCTGCGTTATCGGGCAATCCTTCTTGAGGTGTCCAATTTCACCGCATTGGTGACATATATGGACATTACCCACATTAGTGGTGGAAGTGAAGTGTTTAGTAGGAGTTATGGGGACGCGGGTTCTTTCCTTTTTCGGGCAATCTCTTTTATAGTGCCCAAACTCACCACAATGATAGCAACCCTGACTGGCTCTAGCGGCGGTGGTTGGTAGTATAATTCCGTTTGTACCAGCCTTTGCTGCCTCCAGGCAGTTGCTTTTGTAGTGCCCTACCTTGCCACAACTATAGCATGTCTGGTTCCCATCGGCGTTGGGTGAATTGTTGATCGTTCTTGTTAGGCTCTTGCAGTAACGTTTGGTGTGCCCCCTTTTTGTTGCAGTTTGAGCACTGCATCTCCCGACAAGGTCCATGGTGGTGATAATTACATTTGATGCAATTTGGGAGATTTCCAGCATATTGTCGGGCTGGGTTAGGGACAACTGGTATATCCGAAGGGATGGTAGTAGGAGGTACAGATGTCGTAGTTGTGAAGGTCGTTACCGGTGGTTGTTTCTTATTCGTCCCTCTAAGCGATTTGTCCTTCTTTCTAGCCCAAAACTTCCGTTTGTTACTCTTCGTCTCGGAACTCGGGGTGTCGTGGTAATTTCCTGCTCGTTGCGGTGTTTGATTGTTACTCAGATTGGAATTGTTGTTAACAATCCTGCTAACATTCGCGTTGTTAGCGTTAAAGTGGGTCAGAATAGCTGACACGGCAGCTGAGACTGCAGCTTGAAAGGTAACTGCATCAATCTGAAGAGTTGGTGCTTGGTTGAGGTGTTGATCGTTTTTCTTGGGCGACATGATTCTGTTTCATGGAACGAAAATGAATTTGTGAGCGAGCATGGTTGAACCTAGATGTACTTAGATTGTTCAAGTAAGGAGTAAGAGTATGTTCTCGAAAGGTTGACCGACATCCCTATGATGCAGTCCTAGTACAGAATGGAAGTGAGTTTGTAGGATGGTCTCAAGACGTTTGTCGTTCAAGCCGAGGTATCGTGGGTTGGTGAATAATAAGATCCAACCACTGAAAGAGACTTGGAAATGTCTCCGGATCTAACTTGCTATAGTCCAATGACTTGACTAATGTAGGTTTCAGATAGACTCCAATGTGAGTATGATAAGAGTACTTGAATAAAGAATGACACAGAAGTTAGCCGGCTGTCAATATCTTTGATATTCATGACATAAAGATTCGGGAAAATGACCTTGTAAAGGTCTTACATCATATCCACACAAGATAGTTCTTGACAGCATAAACACTTAACCAAAAGTACTTACAGTACAAGATAATTTCATAGAAAATCCCACATCGGGCATAGACAGAAAACGATTCCTTTTAATAAGGAAAATAAAGTAAAGAATCTACTACTGACGACAGTCATCCCTCAGGTGAAATCTCAGTTCAGCCAGTGCTTGCAGCAGGGTTTCATGGTTTCTCTCTGATCTCTCGCGAGTATCTTCTATACGAATGGTGTGGAGGGTATGCATTCTCGCATCAGCGACAACTTCGGTAATCTGATGTAGGGCTGTCCTGCCTTGAATCTCATTTCGGGCCACTTTGCGGACCAAGATTGGCAAGACTCTATCTGTTGAGCCCCCATTGCTAAAGTCGTAAAATCTTCGGTCGCCATTAAATGGCATAGGCTGATCTTGTCCTTGGCTCCATGTTTCCAAGAATTCCACTCACTCAGGTTCGGGCCATGAAAAGCCGGACGAGGGTTAGGAATTGGAAAGGGAGCTGCTTGGGGTAGGTGCTCAACCTCTGGGTCGGAGTTAGCATTGTCCGAAAGGTCTTAATCATGGTGATCATTCAAAGGGATAGGATGATCATTATCTGGTTCTTCTCCAAACCAACCAACTATGACTTCATTCGGAAGATACTGGTTGCCGAGGGGATGGTGTCCAACTATGTTTTCTATGTGAGAATTTAGGGTAAGAGAATAATTATTAGACGAACTATCTAGATAATTATTTACAAAACCTTCATTAGTTACATCGCTATTTGTGAAGTGCATACCAGCTATGTGTAATCTAAACAGGATAGACCTTCGAATAAGTGATCTTAACTCCAAATTCACACATAATAGGGGTAAAGTAAAATTTTCACAGATTCTCAGTCTATAATATCCTAATTACATATAGCCATAGTGTATCCACTTAGCAACTATCAACTTAGTAATGAAGATCCCGTTTTAGTTCTCAAGTAGAAAGTACTTATAGTAACACCAAATAATCCTATAGTATTTTAATTTTAATGTTATGTTCTATTGTTCTCATTGTGGTAGGGTTGGTAAGATTTTAGCATTGTTGCAACCACACAATTAAACTTAGGCACATGCTAGTCAACCCTCGGATAATATAGTTGATCATATCTTCCCAGTTTTGACCATATGTCTCTAAGCCCACTTGTATTGCCCAACAATCGTAATTCTTTTGTACTGTCCTAGTGACACTGATTTTAGTATGAATGCAGGCACGTATACTTTATTAAATATTTTATTATTTAAAGTATAAACTCTTGGTCAGAGTATTTTTAATCCCTTATGTATTTATAGTTAGTATATCTTTTATGGGTTGATATACTTAATTCACTATAAACAATGCTCTGATACCAATCTGTCACACCCCAAAACCAAAAACGGCAGAAACGTTCTTGGGCGGAGGACGTCATGTACAGTATCACAACAATGAAAAGTAGTAAACAAGCAACAACATCATCCATTGCATTAATAATATAATTATTATACAAGTATTCTGTCAAATTTTGATAAACACTAAAGCATAAATCAAAATGAAAGATGAGTCTTGAACAAGCTCCATCTTCCTTTCTCCTTGCATCGGTACCTGTCTATGATGACCTGAGGATACAAGTAATTTTGAAAGCGAGTATCAGCTTTAAAGCTGGTGAGATCATAAGTATTTAGTGTCTTAATTTGTATGTAAGAATTTGTAAGTAAATGAATTGTAAGTATTGAAAATGTATATGAACTGTAAGTATGAAAATGTTTGTAAAACAACTATGAACGTTTGAAAAACTCTAGAAATCCCTATGACTCCTACTATTATATAAGGGTGTCTTCTACCAAGACCTAACTGTTCTCAATGTAGTCTTCTACCAAGACTTGACTGTTCTAAATGTTCGTGTCATGTAAAAGTGTGTAATTTTCCCAAGTGTAACTATTATTAACAAAATATAGTTTTTACATTTATAGTTTAAGTGAAAAGATCACTAAATATATGTACAGGGAAAATTGATGTAGTACTAAAACGTAGCGCTATAAGAACTACTGCTGTACTAACTACCTTAAACCGGATTTATATTAAGGCATCATGTGATTAATTATACCATACTATTGACTAGTAACAATGACATAAGAATGGTCGTAATAAGGAATGACGTTTGGCACCCGCAGACCTGTAGGTCCCGCTGTAGCTAGCAGCAAGGTGTAGGATAGTCAATCCAGTATAGATCTATACGCAATCTCAAGCTCTCCCTTCAAGAGACTCTGGCTACAACTCGGGCCATGACATTTAAGGCATGCTCCGATACACATCACAATAATTAACGTATTCATATATACGTAATGTAATGAACTGTTCTAGCTGTAATGTACGTGCTCTCTACCTAGCAAGTATAGAAAGGTACTCGTTCTAGTATCGTTGTATATGTTCTTTTTCTAGTATAGTTGTATATGCTCTTCTCTAGTATAGTTGTATATGTTCTCTCTCTAGTATAGTTGTATATGTTCTTCCCTAGTATAGTTGTATATGTTCTCATAGTAGTAAGTATTGACTCATGAATCAACTGACTCATAGTATGATATTGTGTTCTAGTAATAGTTCTAGTATCTTCCTAAACTACCCATGTGGTAGTTTACTAGTAATCTAACTGGTACGTATGGACATGGATGTATACCCTTGCTACCCAAGGGCATGGGATGAACTGGAAGGGCCTTTATGACTATATATGTACATATGTTATATAACTAATATTTAAACGACCTTCGGACGAGTACCCGATATCCCACCAGACCACATCTCAAGCGCGAAAAGGAAATAGGGTGGATTGCCTCCCTAAGTCTTTTAAACATATCTTATATAACTATAAATATAGAGGCATGCAATTTATAATCTAAAAGCATAAAATAAGATTTGTAAAACCTTTGAACATAAATATTTTCTAAGAAAAGATCGACTTGATGTCGATCTATAAAATGGTTTTGAAGGCATGGATTTGATAAAGCAGTTTAGTATAAAGAACATTTGTTTGAAAACACAATTGTAAATATGTTTGAAATGTAATATACAGAGTAAACAGTACCGTGTAATAAGGAATTTAAACCATTTAAAATGTTTATAAAAATCATTTGAAGGAAACTGTTTGGTAAAACGGCTAATGTGTTGTAAATAATTTGAATGTTGCATATTAATCACATGTTATTGATATAATAACTAGCATGATTCTACTTGTATCCCCCCCCATAAAACATTTAAAAATAGTTTAAAACATTAGTTAAGGGGTATGAACTCACCTGCAGTAAGTGACTGGAATTGAACGGACTGTTATCGTAAGGAAGGACCGGACAAGTGCTTGGTGTCAAGTGAAGACTTTAAACACACACAATGATCCTAACTACATATGAAGACATATGTATATAAATAATTAGTGATTAAAACACTAATTATACAAGTATAAACATTTTAACGTGAGGAAAACACTTTTGGTCAAGTGCTAGGAGGCTAATGGGTTGCAACAAAGGAGTGCAAGGCCTCTAATGGGAGTTTCAGGTCTAATGACCATATGTTTTGGAGTTTACGGTCCAGGGGAGTAAACTCCTGGCCGTAAACTCTCAATAAGGTCTCTAAATGAAGCTTAGAATTAATACAACTCTAGTGGTGAATTGTTTCAAGGCTAAATCAAGTGTTTGGGTGACATTTGCCCACTTTATAGGGGTTTACGGCCCTGGGACCATATTCCCTTGGAGTTTACGGCTGTAAACTCCCTTGGGAGGGTGTTTATGGTGTTTTCAAGTCTCTAACATTCCAAGGTTAAGATCTATGTCGGGTTCTAGGCATAAGGAAGGAGTTAGGGAGTCATTTGACCCCTTTATAGGGGTTTACGGCCCAAGAACTTGTCTTGGCCGTAAAATCCTTAATGCTTGTGATTCCTTATGTTTTCTAGGCTTTAAACACTTTAGGGTACATGTCTAAAATTAAGTCTAAGCCTTAGGTGCCTTAAAAGCACCATTTTGAGCATGCCTTTTGGAGTTTACGGCCTAAGATACTCTTGGGCCGTGAACTCCCAAACTTGGGTGATTCTTGCTTGATTTCATGTCCCTAATACACTCCTATACAAGTCCAAGGCAGTAGTATATCACGGGGGACAATCTAGGCTTGGTTTCGGGAGTTTACCGCCCAAGAACACTTTGGAGAGTAAACTCCTAAATCGAATGATTTAGCTATGTAATCTATGTTATGAACACATTTAAAGCTTTCTAACACTACTAGAAGGAGTTACTCACAATTTGGGATAAAAACCCGAAGATCCGTGAGAGAGAATATTGGCTTTTCTCTAATTGGAAATGTAACTAATGAACTATTTGGTTCAGTTTTCTATATATAGTCCTGGGATTTTTTTGGCAGAAAATATATTTATTCCTGGAATGAACTCTAATATCCTAGAGTATTGGAATAACAGTGTTGCACAAAACCCTAGTGCATCCACTATCCTAATATCTCCTTAAGTGTAAATCCTGAAAACTGCCAAACTTATACTCGAAGTCTAAATTTTCACTGAAACTGTTCTAACTTCTATTGGATTGATATGGTTTGTTCAGAATGGAAATTTCGGGTTGTCATAGTATATGTGTATAGATATAAAAGCTTTTACCTCGGTTGAGCACCTTTAGGTAGCAAAGGTGTAGAAACATACTCAGTCATTCAAATAACATTACTAGTAAACTATAATAGGTATAGTTTAGAGGTTTACTACTCACTATTTCTAGAAAAATGAAACATATAAGAGTCAGTTCATGCATGAGTATGTTAAAACATACTATAACGAGAAACAGAAAGAACATACTATAATGAGAAAAAGGAGGAACATACTATACAAAGAAAACATACTATACACTATACATAGAAAACACACAATACACTAGAACAGACAGAGCGTACTATACAAATACAAGAATACTATAACATTAATGTGAGCCACTACTTCATGGCATGGCATCATATTGCTATGTCACGTTTTGTAACCAGAGTCTCCTGGAGGTAGAGCGTGAAGTTGTGTATAGATTTATAATACATTGACAATCTTACACCTTGCTGGTAGCTACAGTGGGACCCGCAGGTCTACGTGTGACGAATGTCATAACATTTCGATGTCTCCGAGCGTTGTGTTTTCTACTAGTCGATCAAGTATGGTTACAATCATATCACATTATGTCTTAACATACAATTGGTTTAAGGTAGTTAGTACAACAATAGTTACTATATACAAATACTACAGTACATCATTATTTTTCCCATTGCATTCACTTTGTGATCTCCTCACATAAACGGTAATGTAAACTATATTTTTGTAATGATAGTCACACTTAGGAAAAACACATACTTTTACAAAAGAACAAACATATAGAATAGTTGGGTCTTGGTAGAAGACTACATTTCGGATAGAAAATATAGGATTTTCTAGGATATACAAACATTTACAACCAATACTTACAAACATTTACATCAAGCACTTACAAACATTTACATTATACAATTACAAACATTTTCTTCAAACATATACAAACAAATGACACTAAAGTACTTATGAACTCACCAGATTAAATGCTAATCCTCTCTTTCAAAATAACTTGTATTCTCAGGTCACCAGTAGACAGGTACAGATGACATGTTTTGAGAAGACAGAGCATTTTCAAGACTCGTCTATATTTTGATTATTCGTTTCTGGTGTCTTATTATTATTATTGCACATAACACACTTGTTTTGAATTATACTATTAATGCAATGGATGATGTTGTTGCTTTGTTTACTCTTATGCATTGTTATGATACTGTACCTGATGTCCTCCGCCCCAGAACATTTCCGCCGTTCCGGTTTTGGGGTGTGACAAAGTATGTGCACGATCACGCCTTCGCCCTGTCACGGTCATCTGAAGTACCTAAAATAATAAGCTGACACTGTAAGCCAAAGCTTAGTGAGTTCCCCCACTGTACCAATACACAATCATATAACAAAATGCATGATGGGTCCATAGCTAACGGACTGGCTTACCCCTAAGCCCATAGTATGAGTTTGGGTTGCGCTTCAGGCCCACAACTCATATATGGCTTGCTCCCGAGCCCATGTCGTAAGTCTGGCTTGTCTTTCATGCCCACAACTTATGTCCGGCTTGCTCCTTGGTTTGTTGGCTACAACACAAGGCAGTACTACCTCAGCCCAATCATGCTGTATTGACCTATACATAACATATAACATATATCCAACAAACAGATGAACATATAACCAATCAACAGACAAACATACATATCAGCAGATCACTAACACATACTACATCCTATTTACTAGGACACTGATCAAACAGATTACTACATTATAACAACATCCTCTATACCAGGATACATAACTAATGGGTCGACATTGGTGTTTCGACCCACAAGAACAGTGTGGAAAACTCATCTCTCAGTCTGAAAAGATAGCTAAATAGGACACAACTTCGAATATCAGCTCTACCGGTCACCAATCCATCAAATACTGACCAATCTAAAATACAACTCAAAATACCCAAAATACCCTTATGTCAAACATAGTCAAATTCAAAGGTCAATGTCAAATTCAACTACAGTAGGTCGCCACGCCATGGCCATCCTTGGGCACGTTGTGAGCACTAAATGAAAAAACAGGCCATGTTGTGGGGATCCGTCAAAATGACTTAATTCCTTAAGTTGATTTCCAATCCAATCTAGGAACTCCCAAGCTCAAACTAGGTCGAAACCATAACCTAGATGGATAAGGTTTCCAACTTTATCCTTTAGGACTTGCCAAAAAGTAAAGATCTAAAGCCCTAAGTCCTTAATGGAAGATTAAATCACATACTACTCATTAAGCACTTAATCCTTAGAGTTACTTCTCCAAAGTTTCCATAAGTGTTACCTACACCTTCTACACCATAAAAATCGTAGCTTTAGGGACATGCATGTCCAGTGCATGTCCTTTCCATTTTTGGGCAAAACAAGGGAAAAAGGTAGAGATAGATATTTGATATTTAATCAGTTGAGAGAGAGAGAGAGAGAGCATGTTAAGATGTCTGTTCCTCGAAATCAATACATCGATGATACCATTCACTCCATGGAATCAATACTCTGACGGTACCTCCCATACCTGCTACACTAAACTCGTGACTTCGTGCATCGTAAAAGGATCTCCAATGATGAACTTATGATATATTATTAAAATTTATGTTTCTTAAATGAAATGTCATCAAATATTTAATAAATACAACTAAATAGTAAAAAAAATATATATTCAAAATTAAAATTAATAATATAGTGAAATAAAATAGAATTAATTGGGAAAAAATTAGAGTTTTAAAACACAAAAATATAGTGATTAATATATATTAAATGGTTTAGAAAAAAATGTTTTCTAATATAATATACAGATGGTTAATAGAAAACAAATACCAAAGAGTTATAAATTAAAATAAAACTCTCTTTTAAACATATAAGGAAAAAGAAAGATTCAGTAAAATTTAAACTAAATATTATAAAACATGAAGGGTGTATTTTGAAAAATCTTTGCAAGTTGAAAGACAAATTAACGATGGATCATTAAAACTCATGATTATACTTTGTAAAACTAATTTTATCTTGTCAAATGTCATCTTTGACATTTATACACGAATCCTTTGTGTCTAAGTACCCTAAAAATAATATAAACTTAAAAATCAAATCATTCAGGTGAGATAAATAGAATAGAACTAAAAATTCAAATCAATAATCGTTAGTGCGTATGGGTTTTAGTACTAGACTAAAGGGAGTGGCTGCAGTTCTATTGTAGTTTTGCGACAGTGTCAGAAAGGAACACACTCTGTGTACGGTTTGACCGTAGATGGTAAGGGTGGGCGCACTTCTCTCTTTCTCTCTTTCTCCGCACTTTTCTCTCTCTCTCTCTCTCTCCTAGTATGTGACAAAGACCACATGTATAAAATTCTAATAAATTTGACATGAAACTCATACACGGATGATCCTATCATAACAAAATCATACGAGAACATAACAAATGCAAGAGTCACGCAAACATCAAGCATCATATAATAACAAAATCATGGACCGACATTGGTGCCTTCGACTCACTATTCATATTAAGGAAACTTACCTCGCACTGTTAAATATCTAACATAAATCTCTGGCTGCTGTCCCACTAAAATTCCCCATGCCATAATCACAAAGCATCATCCAATTAATAATTGGATCCTGACTCATCCTAAGAGTCCAAGCTAAGGTAAAAGATCTTTTTACCTTTCCTAATATTTGGCCCAAGGCTCAAATTTTAAAATAATCACCCAAGGCCCAACTATGGCCTAATTTTCCAAATTGGTCCAAAACCCTTCCATGGGCCTTATACCAAGGTCAAAAAATATTCTTAGCCCAAAACAATATTTTGATGGCCCAAAATAAAGCCTTGAACTCCTAAGCTCCGAAATGGGCCCAATACCAAAAAGCCCAACTTCCGAAGCCCAATGATGAGTACGCGAGGCATACTCAGCTTGTACGCCAAACGTACACGCTTTATGGCTTGTACATGCAACGTACTTTGTATGCCCAACGTACTCCCCCTGTTCGGCCAACTTTCTCATTCAACTCTTAAATGGTTAAGACTTCACTCCAACACCTAGATCTGACTTCCTTAAGCTGGGTTCTCACGAAAAGTTGCCAACTTTGCGTGCATGCATGGCTTAATGAGGCTCTTAGAGCTCAAAAGAGCTTAACGAGTGACTTAATGTATGCATGAGACCACCAATAACATAAAGTATTCATTTTTATGCCAAATGAACCCTCAAAATGTCCAGATCTACAAGGTTTAGCTTCTAAAACGACCTTGACTCATCAAGAGCAACCAAAAGGGACCAAAAAGGACCATAACAAGTTAAAGAGTATATGAAAGAAAATAATAGAAAATGTATGGAATTTATACCTCAAAATTCTCCAAAAGATGGAGCTAATTCTGGATCTCTAAGGTCCCCTCCAAGCAATGAGTCTTTCAACTTCTTATATCACTTCAAAGAGCATAAAACCCACCACATATCAAAACCAAGGATCAAGAGCACCTTACAAAGCAATTGGACGAATTAGGGTTTTCAAGAGTAAGGAGGATGAGTAAACATGTCCAAAAGAGGTTATCACATGGATTATATAGGGTGCAACACCCTAAAATTAAGGTTTCATTAAATCACATTTATGTCGTTCGTACACAATCATATGCCCCACGTGCGTGGTCTGAAGGCGTGATCCATCATCTCAGTTATGGTACGCTCCACTTACTAACTACAAGGACCAAAAGTGAATTACTTAGAAATAGAAGGGTTGAAGGGGAACATACCAAATTCAAGTGTTACAATTCTCCCACACTTGAATCAGACTTTGTCCTCGAAGCCATGTTCATTAAATAACTTTGGATTGTGCTCCCTCATCTCATCTTCTGGCTCCCAAGTCCATTTTGCACAATTCTGTTGCTGCCACTGAACTTTTACCAAGTCAACAACCTTGTTCCTCAATGTTTTCATCTTCCGATCAAGAATAGCCATCGGTCTCTTAATATAATTCAAGCGGTCATCCACCTCAATATCCTCCAATGGTATCACTATTGACTCATCCACTAAGAATTTCCGTAGCTGAGAGATATGGAACATGTTATGAATCTGACTGAGCTCATTTAGAAGATCCAATAAATATGTAACCCGTCCCGCCTGAGCCAAAATCCTGAAGGGACCAATATACTTCGGGCCTAGATGTCCTCGCTTCCTGAATCGGATGACACCTTTCCAAGGTGAGACCTTTAGGAGAACCATATCCCCAACTGGAACTCTAAGTCTAAACGATGTCTGTCAACATTATTGGGGTTTGCATACTACAACATCCTATGGTGCACATATAACCCTAAATACCTTGGATCTATGTTTTCACTAATTATACATGCAATGATGTTTCCAAGGTATTAAGCCTATAACTACCATGCAATTGGTATATAACATACACGATACTAGTTAGGGTAACATACCTTTTGTGTAGCTTGAAGTCATGATGTATTTGGCCTTCAGAGCTTAGCCCCAATAGTGTGGAAGCCTCAAATGAAGTCACAACACATCATGAATAGAGGTAGCTCTTGAGAGAGAACTCCATGCACCAAAAACACCACCATGAACTCCAAGTACAAGTCTAGGCGTTTTTAGCTATGAATGGACATATTTATATGTAGGATTCCAAGGGTCATGGGTGTTATGATCCATGGTTCATGTGGCCCAACTCTTTATGTATCCATACATAAACTTGGTCCAACATGGATCATAAGCCCAACACATATAAATATAACTAATTACGATAATTAGTCCCCATAGATTTAATTAGTCTCCTTTGATCACTAAATTAATTCCAAATTAATTCTTGATCAATACTAATTAAAACATATCATTTCATATTAATATATATTATAAATTATGATATATTAATAAGTCATATATAACCTTCTCTTAAGAGTCCATCCTAACAAATTATTCTGATGATATGCAACCCAAATGGACCATGCTACACTCGGGTCGAGTACATACCAATAATAGTTATGGGCTTAGACATCTAATCCAACAGTCTCCCACTTGGATAAGTCTAAAACTATTATTGTAAGTATGACTCCAAAACCCGACTAGCAATCATAGCTCTTAAAAGCCGTTGTCGAACTCTGACCTAGTCAATGACATGTCCATTATATAAGTGATCATATATTCCTCCATTCTAGATATCATATAGTCTGAGACATGGATTATAATCATTCTCTCTGTCGATCTGTTGTTTCCCGATTTCCGATTTTTGAGGACCAACTAATTGAACAAATCAAATTAGTCCAGGCCCGACCGAACACTTACGTTTTTCATCACTAAATCATCGAGGGGCCCACATATATAGCTTTTAACCACACGGGGTAAAAGGAAAGGAAAAACATCGACCCAAATGCTCGCTTGTACTGACTCATCAAATTACACACAACGATATATTTTATAACATCCAAGTTACTGGTGCATTTACATATGTCAATGTGCAACCAACTCGCCAGTACAACTCACACATCTCCGTCTGAAAAATATAAGATATTATTGTCTCATGATCACTCGTGATAAAATCCATGAAGTGATTCAAATGAGCATGCGTTTAATCCAATACTCGAATCTTATTCCATGAGCACTCATGAATACTGGAGCTATGTCTAGGCCACCTAGACAAACTACAGGACCATTCATGACAGTCTTGCCTCAATACATGCTTTCAAAGTATGATCGACTGTGGATGGTTTGAATAACCTAGTTATTTGAGAAGTCCAAACATTCAAAGTGAAACACAAGAATAATACTAATCATATATGGCCCCAATACTTGTAAGAGTAAATTAAACACCTTTTATGTAATCACCATATTGATTACTCATTATTCATTGTATAATGTTTCGAATAATCAACTTTATACTTGAATCAAACAATAGTTGTCCCACGCTCCAAGCATGCACACTATGTTTACCTATGGTCCTTTCTGGAATAGATCAATTGACAACATTTCAAATGATACTAATTTCACAATTCCAAATCCTTATCGGAAATGTAAGAATAAAAGATTTTTTTGCCATTTACTGAAATCTGTTAGATTCTAAACTTATATGCATTGATCCTTTTGTAATGACTATGCAAAAAAGTCACAAAGACTCGGCAACAGACATCACAAAGTATTCCAATAGAGAGAAATTCCATGAAAACGAAGTCTCACAATCAAAGTACATTCCTTTGAAATTCTTTCTTGCATTAATTTTTCTAATCTTAGATAGATTTGAAGAACAACTTCCACCTGTGGAAACATTTCCATATTCCCATTTTTTACTATAACTTCTGAACAGTAGTTGCCTCTTTTTAGAATATGCAATATGTTCTTTCCAAAAATTAACACTATACTTCCAACCGTCCATGAGCAACCAATCTTTGGTAAACCTCAGATTGTCCTCGACAATTGCTTAATCATTTTAGTCATATATAGTTCTGGTCCCTTTTCCCTCTCGTCTAGGCATTTGGAAAATTTAGAACACATACAAATATTATAGCATATGCAATCGATCCTATACCCGAATCATATGGGATATGATTCATAATTGTCACACCCCCGAACCAGACGGCGGAAACGTCCGGGGGCTGTCGTGACTTCATTGAATACCATAACATTGAATATATATGAAACATAACATCATTCGTCACCATGCATTAATATAGTACAACTGATAAAGTTTACACTAAGTACATTGTCTTAGCATTACATTCCCAAAAAAAATAAATTGTTCGGTTCATAGATAAACAAACTGCAAGCCATCACTGAGTACATTTTCCTTCGGTTTACTTGTTACCTGAGAATACAAGTATTTTGAAAAACGTCAACATATGAAATGTTGGTGAGTTCATAAGCGGTATTTGAAAAACAACGTTTTGTATTGCTTTGAAAAACTACCAGAAAATCCGATATTTTCTGAAAAGAGTTTATGAAAAAGTTTGTGAAGATCCATAAGTATGCTTGTTTGTTTCTATAGTTGTAAAAATTGTTCATTAAACTTGTATACATTTCGAAACCGTATGTATTGAAAAACCCTAGGAAAACCCGATGTTTTCCTAACACTTTGAATTCCATGTAGTTGTTGTACCATCGCGGCGTGTGAAATCATTGATTCCAGGCGACGTCGGATTATTGCGCATGGTGAATTGCTATAAACACGCGTTACGCAAACGACCAGTTTACAACTATACTAACGATCCCGTAGGCGTCGTCCATACTATTCACGTAATCCAACCTCCCTGACTTCTTGTAGTCCCACATCCGAAGAGAAAGAGGGCACGAAGACCTCGATAAATCCGTTAGTCGGTTGGGGATAAAAAGAGTGCGAAGGGCCCTTGACCCGACTCGCATTAGAATAACCGACTTTACTAGCAATACCAAAGGACCCTTGGGGACCAATAGTATAAAAGCCATTGAAAGTCCTTTTACGCTGTGTTGGATCATGTAAGACCCAACAACTCGTAAGGTTGAAGTCTTCGGGCCTAAAGATCAGGTCATTGGGCTAGTTAGGCCCAACAAACAAGATTTTACACTTTGGGGCCCAAAGATGGTGCATCGACGTCTGTGCACTCTGACGTGTGTATTGAATTCCCAAATGTTACTTGTATGAATCGAGTTATCATCGTGTTAGTAGTTTCGGGTTGTTATTGAATTCCCAAATTTTCTGTTTACATCCCCTCTTTAATTTGTAAATTTACTTTTCTGACCCTTTAAATAAATAAATTTCCGGTTTAGTCCTTAAACCATTTTTCTTGTCATTTTAACACCAAAACTTATCGAAATTGATATTTTTCAGCATGTTCTTAGTTGAAAATAGTTTTGTTCCCTGAAAATACAGTTTTCTCGGTTGTAACCCCTCTTTTTCGCAGTTTTTACAATTTTGGCCCAAATTGGGAAATTTTTGCAACTTTGGTCCTTTTTAATTTTGAAAAGCATTTTAAACCTTAGAAAAGGACTTGGAACACTAGTAGTCCACTGTTTTACAGAAAAACACAGTTTTAGCCCTTCAAAACAGAAAATTTCGCATATTGGGCCCTATTGGGCCAAAAATGCCATTTTTAGCCCATTAAGCTTGAAATTTATATTTTTAATCCTCCAAAAGAATGTATTTCCAGAAAACACTTTATTGAAACTGTTTTGACTCATCTCACCCATCAGAATTCGTAATATGTCATTTTGGGCCCTTTAACTTTATATTTTTAACATTTTGTGTCCAAAAATTGAGTTTTTAACCCAAAGAGGATGTTATTAAGCCACTTAGCTATTTTTCTTGAAATACTTTGTATGTAGAAATATAATTGATGCTAGTATCATTTAACATAAAGTATATCTCGATTTTTAGGGGCTTATGACTAAATCCAACATCATAATCACACAAAAACACACATATAAGCATAGAAATCATACAAGGCATACAAATACATATAGATCTACACATTTTGCTTGTATTCCCCCCCCCCCCCCCCACAAAACTTATAAAACAGAAAAATAGGGAGTATGAAGCTCACCTTAGGGTGTAGTTTCTGTTTTTGAAGAAAAGATGGAAGAAAACTTGGTGATTTTTGGCCCTAGCTCCCCTTGATGAAGATCTCGAGTTTATGGAGTTTTCTAGGAGTATGATCACCAAAGAAACTTGTTTAGAATAAGTGATCTTATATGAGTGGGGAGTTTTGTAACTTAGACATGGAAAACTTACCAAAGGATGATGATTATCTTGTGAAATCTTCTTGAAACACAAGCAAATTTTTGAGATCCTTGGGTGAGGAAGAAGAGAGAAGTCTTGAGTGTTTTAGAGAGATTTTTGTGAGGTGTGTGTGTGTGTTACTCACGGCCGAAACAAGAAGAGAGAGGGAGAGAGAGAGTTGCATGGAGAAATGAGATTAGCATGGATGTTTGAGGAGTATTAGCTTGGATAACCACCATGTAATAATGAGGTGACATGCATTAAGTCAACTTCTCCTCTTGGGCTTGGTCTTGGGCCGAAAATATGAAAGGAAAAAGGGTTTTTGGGCTTTATTGCCCTCAAGCCCATATAGAAGTTAAGTTGGATGATTTTTGTCCTAAAAAAAATATAATATGATTTTCATACTTTGTTGGGCTAGTTTAGGTTAATCATGGCTCAAAACTTTTAATTTATTTCATTCTAGGCCCAATATGGCCCAAAATGTTGAAATAATTTAATGTGGGTCCAATTAGAGCCCATTTAAGGGTTCTAAGCCCATGATAGTCAAATTGGAAGCTTATTGGGCCATTGAGTCCAATAAGGAAGTCCTAGTCCAAAATGGACCTAACAAGAACTTCTAGGATTTCCAATTGCTTGATGACTATTTGTAGTATTTGTATGATGTATTTGATTGAAGTTTTTGATGTCATAATAATAGGTATCACACATGCTCTTAAGTTTTTGATTCAACATTTTACTTAAGTATTGTGATTACAAGACACAAAATTTCTAGTTGTGACATCATCCCCCCGTTAGAGGGAATTTCGTCCCGAAATTCTGTTTGAAAGCTAGATTGAGAATGCTAGAATACGTGAGGGTACTTTTGCTTCATTTGGTCTTCGCGTTCCCACGTGAATTCTGGCCCACGCTTTGCATTCCACCGTACTTTCACGATCGAGATGCGACTTTGCTTAGTACGCTTCACCTCCCTGTCCATGATTTCAATTGGTTCTTCAACGAACAGGAGATTCTCATTGATTTCGATCTCGTCAAGGGGAATGACAAGTGTTTCATCTGATAGGCACTTCTTTAGACTAGAGACATGGAACACGGGTTGTACACTGCTTAGCTCTGCGGGTAGTTGCAGTCTGTATGCTACCAGACCTATTCGGGCGACGATTTCGAAAGGTCCAATGTATCGTGGGTTCAGTTTTCCCCCGCTTCCCAAAACGAATAACTCCTTTCCAGGGCGAGACTTTTAACAGTACTCGATCTCCGACTTGAAATTCTAAGGGCTTTCGTCGTTTATCGGCATAGCTCTTTTATCGGTCGCGTGATGCTTGCAATCGAGCTCTGATTTGAATGATCTTTTTCCGTGGTTTCACGAATGATCTCCGGTCCCGTTAGAGTCTGATCCGACGTGAGTGTTTTTGCTAGCTGGATGTCACCTACTTCAGCCCAACATAACGGTGATCTACACTTACGCCGGTACAGTTCTTCGAAAGGAGCGACCTTAATGCTTGAATGATAACTGTTGTTATACGAGAATTCGACTAAAGGTAAATGGGTTTCCCATGACTTCCCAAAGTCTATCACACATGCGCGAAGCATGTCTTCAAGCGTTTGAATGGTTCGTTCACTTTGACCATCCGTTTGCGGATGATAGGCGGTGCTCATGTCGAGATGAGTTCCTAGTGCCTTATGGAGAGATTGCCAAAAACGCGAAGTGAATCTACTGTCCCTATCAGAGATAATAGACACTGGTACTCCGTGGAGTCTCACAATCTCTCGAATGTACAAACGTGTCAATCTTTCCATCTTGTAGGATTCTTTTATGGGCAGGAAATGGGCAGACTTCGTCAGTCGGTCGACTATTACCCATATGGTGTCCAGTCCGTCCGACATCTTGGGTAGCTTGGTCACGAAGTCCATAGAAATCCTCTCCCATTTCCACTCAGGGATTACCGGTTGCTGTAATAATCCTGAGGGTTTCTGGTACTCCACCTTTACCTTGGCGCACGTAAGGCACTTACTAACATAGGTCGCAATTTCCGCCTTCATGTTAGGCCACCAATAATGTTGTTTAATATCCAAATACATCTTGTCTAAACCCGGATGAATGGAGTATCGTGTCTTGTGGGCTTCCTTCATAACAACCTCCCTAAATCCTCCGATTTTTGGGACCCAAATACGGTTCATGAAGTAGTATACTCCATTCTCCTTTGCTTCTAGGTTCTTCTCCATCCCGCGCAATGCTTCGCTTGCTCTATTTTCCGTCTTCATGGCCTCTGACTGGACTGCTGCAATTTGGGTGGCCAAATGAGATTGAATGGTTATCGAGAGGGTTTTCGCACGGCGATTAGAGTACTCCTTCCGACTTAATGTGTCAGCTACCACGTTGGCCTTGCCTGGGTGGTACTTGATCTCTCACTCATAATCGTTTAGCAATTCAACCCATCTTCGTTGCCTCATGTTCAGCTCCTTCTGGTTCAGGATGTGTTGGAGACTCTTGTGGTCCCTGAAGATGGTGCACTTCGTACCATACATGTAGTGCCTCGAAATTTTCAGAGCGAAGACCACGGCTCCCAATTCCAAATCATGGGTCGTATAATTTACTTCGTGCGTCTTTAGTTGGCGAGATGCGTAAGCTATCACCCTTCCACGCTGCATGAGAACGCAACCTAATCCCTGATTTGACGCGTCACAGTAGACTACAAAATCTTCCGTTCCTTCAGGTAGAGATAGCACCGGGGCGCTACAGAGAGCTTGTTTCAGGGTTCAGAATGCGACTTCTTGTTTGTCCGTCCATTTGAATGGTACACCCTTTTGTGTAAGCGAGGTAAGTGGTTTGGCGATCTTAGAGAAGTTCTGAATGAATCTCCTATAGTAGCCTGCTAGGCCCAAGAATTGACGAATTTATGTGGGCATTGTCGGGGTTGCCCATCCTTCCACGGCTTTGACCTTAGAGGGATCCACATGAATTCCATCTTGGCTAACTACATGACATAGGAAGTTCACATTCTGGAGCCAGAACTCACACTTGGAGAGTTTTGCATATAGCTTCTCCGATCGCAGCGTTTCTAGGATTTGTCGGAGATGTCGGCCACGCTCTTCTTCGCTTCGAGAATAAACGAGAATGTCATCAATGAAGACAATGACAAAGTTGTCGAGGAATGGTCGACAGATTCGATTCATTAGGTCCATAAATGCGGAAGTAGCATTTGTTAGACTGAAGGGCATTACAACAAATTCATAATGTCCGTAGCGGGTTCGGAAAGCAGTTTTTGGAATATCCTCTTCCCGGACTTTGAGTTGGTGGTATCCGGACCATAGATCTATTTTAGAAAAATAACTAGCTCCTTGGAGCTGGTCGAATAGATCATCGATTCGTGGGAGTGGGTAGCGATTTTTAACAGTGAGTTTATTTAACTCTCTGTAGTCGATGCACATTCTAAAAGATCCGTCCTTCTTTTTGACAAAAAGGACTGGAGCTCCCCATGGCGAGTAACTAGGTCGGATAAATCCCTTGTCCAGAAGCTCACTGAGTTGGCTGGACAATTCCTGCATTTCAGCAAGAGCCAGCCGATAGGGTGATTTAGCGAGAGGAGTTGCTCCTGAAACGAGGTCGATTCGAAACTCCACTTGTCTCTCTGGGGGTACTCCCAGAAGATCTTCAGGAAACACGTCTGGAAATTCACACGCTACCGGAATATCTTGAATGTTAGTTTCTTCCTTGGTTTTATCCACTATGTGAGCCACAAATGCCGAATCCTTCTTTCGTAGGTGTTTTTGTGCCTTGATGCACGAGACGAGACGAAGGTTCATGCTAGGTTTGTCTCCGTAAATTACTAGGGTTTCGTGATTGGGAAGGCGAAGGCGAACGGCCTTCTCGTGACACATAATTTCAGCATGGTGGGGGCTTAACCAGTCCATGCCAATAATCACATCGAAACTCCTAATTGACACAGGCATCAAGTCTATTCGAAAGACGCGTTGATTGAGGGTTAGGGTACATCCGATGTAGATTTCCCCAGTGGATTCGGTTTTCCCATTGGCCATTTCCACCGTAAAGGTTTCATTCAGCTTTTGGGGCTGTTGTTTTAATAAATGCTTAAACTTATCGCTTACGAAACTTCGCTCCGCTCCGGTGTCAAATAAGATGCATGCATAAGTGTGGTTTAGGGGAAACGTACCGGTAACAACAGAGGGGTCCTGAATAGCCTCACCCTGACCCATGGCCAGCATCCTTCATGTTCATCTGTTTCCTGAATTGTTGTTGTTAGGGCGGTCTCGGCGGAAATGCCCCGTCCTTCCACACCCATAACAGGTGTGGCTAGGTCCTGCATTGCTGCCGCCGGTGATGATGAATTTGTTGTTGCGATGGTTGTTATTGTTGTTTCCCTGATTTTGGTTTTGGGGAGGGTAAGTCCTGCAGTACCTTGCAGTGTGTCCCCTTCGATTGCAACTGGTGCACTGAAAATCCTTGCATTCTCCATTATGATGGAGACCGCACTTATTGCACTTGGGAAGATTACCGGAATAAGGTCTTGAAGCATTTGAAATAGCTGAGGCTGGAGCATGTGGTGCGGCTGGAACAGGTGCGGTGACAACGTTAACCGCCACTGTCTGCTGCTTTTTAGAGGTCACGGGGCCCTGGCGCCCCTTCCTCTTATTGTTCTTTCCCTTCTTGCCATCACCTTCCTTCTTTTTCTCAGCCTCCACTGGCTTCTCTCCCTTCTTGTTGTTATGGTCATACAACTTCTTTGCCAATCTTTTTGCACTGTCAAATGTTTCAGGGTTCGCAGCTATCACATTCCCTTGAATTGGTGATGTTTTTCCCCAGATAAATCGCTCAATCTTCTTTCCTTCCGAGGTGATCATACCCGGGCACAACAGAGATAATTCACTAAATCTTGATATGTAGGCATCGATATTCGCATTCTGCACAGTGAGGTTTCATAGCTCTTGCTCCATCTTTTGTATCTCCCCTCGTGGGCAGTACTCAGCCATTAACATTTCTTTCATTTTCGGCCATGGCATAGAGTTGGCTACAGGGAGCGTCATGGCTTCCACATGTCCGTTCCACCAGGTGAGTGCTTGATCCACAAAAGTGCAGGCCACGAACTTCACTTTCATCTGCTCAGGGCAATCACATATCTCGAATACCGACTCCACCTTCTCGATCCATCGCTTCAGGGCGATCACTCCTCCAGTGCCGTTAAAAGTTCGTGGTTTGGCGTTCGTAAAGTCCTTGTAGGTACATGTTTTGGTAGGTCCTTGATTCATCCCGTTGTTCGAACTCCCTGCCCCTTGCCCGTTGCCTCCTCCATTATTCCCCTGATGGAGTTGTGCCATAGCTGCGGTGACCGCAGCAGACACGGCTGCCTGGAATGCAGTGGAGTCAACTTCTGGTGGAGTTGGTCCTGGGTTTCCGCGAGTAGGTCGGAGAGGCATCTTTCTGTCACGAAACGGAAAGATGTTGAGTGTATGTGGTTTCTGTGAGGTTGTGATCCTACTAACTTGGTGCATGGTACGAACTTAGACACTACTACCATTGGGCATACAATCATAACTTCTCAACACATAGCAATTTGTAATATCATAACAAAGCACATAAAAGTTTATTAATATTATCCGCATTTGATACAAGAAAATTTTGCTCGTAAGAGCATACATGAGTGACACCAGTTCGACAGCATAACGGCTCTATGAGTAGTTTAGTCACTTAAACATAGAGTCGGGGTACATAGCATAGTTCCTAATGACCTACTAAGATAAGTCTATCCCTAAACGCGATGAGCTGCGTCCTACGTAGTGACGAGGTCATATGCCGAAATGTTGCGCCAGTAACTGAGCCATCTCCGCCATGTCTCCAATAACCTCATCCCTCTCATGCTCAGCTCGCACTGCCCTAGCTTCCATAGCATACAGCTGTTGTCGCAGTGCGGCGATCTCAGCTTCGGGGGAACGGTTCTCCCTTGGGGGGTTCACTGGTGGAGCGGGGTGGTCTGGTTGCGCCTCGTTCTCACACGGCGGGACGTGGTCCTTGTCCCCGGCCTGGCCTTCCTCGACGTCGTCGTCGGTCTCTCCAAATTCGTAGTCGGTGTCTATGTATTCGTCAGGTCTGACGTCGTGTGCTTCCTCTGGATTCTCTCCCGGTTCATCCTCAAGCATCCCATGAGCCACTAGGACTTGATGGAACTGGATACCCTGCTGCTCTTCCTCCATGACGACTGGGGGAAAATATAAACTATCGTCACTCTTCTGACTATGACTTATGCTAACTAGACGCTCTCTTTTTGGTGATAAAGGGTATAGTTTTAGGTTCCCTAGCTATTTCGATCTCATCAAAACGTGTGTTAGTTGTACTTTGGAGAGAATGTAGTTGATCAGGCTACATCCACTCCTTGGTACAACTAAGAACAGTCCTGAATTAACCGAGATACTAGCATTATCTTGTTTGGTTCGGCGTTATGTTCTTATTCCTAATGCAAGCAAGGGTGTTTTATTTACTTTTTTTGTTCAGAGTTATGTTAGTCCCTCTTTTTGGTTTATAGTTGCATATCAATGTGTGGCTAGATATGCTAGTTCACTATAAACAAAGCTCTGATACCAACCTGTCACACCCCCGAACCAGACGGCGGAAACGTCCGGGGGCTGTCGTGACTTCATTGAATACCATAACATTGAATATATATGAAACATAACATCATTCGTCACCATGCATTAATATAGTACAACTGATAAAGTTTACACTGAGTACATTGTCTTAGCATTACATTCCCAAAAAAAATCAATTGTTCGGTTCATAGATAAACAAACTGCAAGCCATCACTGAGTACATTTTTCCTTCGGTTTACTTGTTACCTGAGAAGACAAGTATTTTGAAAAACGTCAACATATGAAATGTTGGTGAGTTCATAAGCGGTATTTGAAAAACAACGTTTTGTATTGCTTTGAAAAACTACCAGAAAATCCGATATTTTCTGAAAAGAGTTTATGAAAAAGTTTGTGAAGATCCATAAGTATGCTTGTTTGTTTCTATAGTTGTAAAAATTGTTCATTAAACTTGTACACATTTTGAAACCGTATGTATTGAAAAACCCTAGGAAAACCCGATGTTTTCCTAACACTTTGAATTCCATGTAGTTGTTGTACCATCGCGGCGTGTGAAATCATTGATTCCAGGCGACGTCGGATTATTGCGCATGGTGAATTGCTATAAACCCGCGTTACGCAAACGACCAGTTTACAACTATACTAACGACCCCATAGGCGCCGTCCGTACTATTCACGTAATCCAACCGCCCTGACTTCTTGTAGTCCCACATCCGAAGAGAAAGAGGGCACGAAGACCTCGATAACTTCGTTAGTCGGTTGGGGATAAAAAGAGTGCGAAGGGCCCTTGACCCGACTCGCATTAGAATAACCGACTTTACTAGCAGTACCAAAGGACCCTTGGGGACCAATAGTATAAAAGCCATTGAAAGTCCTTTTACGTTGTGTTGGATCATGTAAGACCCAACAACTCGTAAGATTGAAGTCTTCGGGCCTAAAGATCAGGTCATTGGGCTAGCTAGGCCCAACAAACAAGATTTTACACTTTGGGGCCCAAAGATGGTGCGTCGACGTCTGTGCACTCTCACGTGTGTATTGAATTCCCAAATGTTACTTGTATGAATCGAGTTATCGTCGTGTTAGTAGTTTCGGGTTGTTATTGATTCGAGACCGAATCAATTCGTTTAACAACGATTTTTGGTATTGTTGTGTATTGTATTTTGTCGGTAGTCGCGGTGCCAATATTTGATCACGATGGGTGTATTGAATTAGCATTGAAAATTTTCTGTTTACAGCCCCTCTTTAATTTGTAAATTTACTTTTTCGACCCTTTAAATAAATAAATTTCCGGTTTAGTCCTTAAACCATTTTTCTTGTCATTTTAACACCAAATTTATCGAAATTTATATTTTTCAGCATGTTCTTAGTTGAAAACAGTTTTGTTCCCTGAAAATACAGTTTTCTCGGTTGTAACCCCTCTTTTTCGCAGTTTTTACAATTTTGGCCCAAATTGGAAAAATTTTGCAACTTTGGTCCTTTTTAATTTTGAAAAGCATTTTAAACCTTAGAAAAGGACTTGGAACACTAGTAGTCCACTGTTTTACAGAAAAACACAGTTTTAGCCCTTCAAAACAGAAAATTTCGCATATTGGGCCCTATTGGGCCAAAAATGCCATTTTTAGCCCATGAAGCTTGAAATTTATATTTTTAATCCTCCGAAAGAATGTATTTCCAGAAAACACTTTATTGAAACTGTTTTGACTCATCTCACCCATCAGAATTCGTAAGATGTCATTTTGGGCCCTTTAACTTTATATTTTTAACATTTTGTGTCCAAAAATTGAGTTTTTAGCCCAAAGAGGATGTTATTAAGCCACTTAGCTATTTTTCTTGAAATACTTTGTATGTAGAAATATAATTGATGCTAGTATCATTTAACATAAAGTATATTTCGATTTTTAGGGGCTTATGACTAGATCCAACATCATAATCACACAAAAACACACATATAAGCGTAGAAATCATACAAGGCATACAAATACATATAGATCTACACATTTTGCTTGTATTCCCCCCCCCCCCCCCCCACAAAACTTATAAAACAGAAAAATAGGGAGTATGAAGCACACCTTAGGGTGTAGTTTCGGTTTTTGAAGAAAAGATGGAAGAAAACTTGGTGATTTTTGGCCCTAGCTCCCCTTGATGAAGATCTCGAGTTTATGGAGTTTTGTAGGAGTATGATCACCAAAGAAACTTGTTTAGAATAAGTGATCTTATGTGAGAGGGGAGTTTTGTAACTTAGACATGGAAAACTTACCAAAGGATGATGATTATCTTGTGAAATCTTCTTGAAACACAAGCAAATTTTTGAGATCCTTGGGTGAGGAAGAAGAGAGAAGTCTTGAGTGATTTAGAGAGATTTTTGTGAGGTGTGTGTGTGTGTTACTAACGGCCGAAATAAGAAGGGAGAGGGAGAGAGAGAGTTGCATGGAGAAATGAGATTAGCATGGATGTTTGAGGGAGTATTAGCTTGGATAACCACCATGTAATAATGAGGTGGCATGCATTAAGTCAACTTCTCCTCTTGGGCTTGGTCTTGGGCCGTAAATATGAAAGGAAAAAGGGTTTTTGGGCTTTATTGCCCTCAAGCCCATATAGAAGTTAAGTTGGATGATTTTTGTCCTAAAAAAAATATAATATGATTTTCATACTTTGTTGGGCTAGTTTAGGTTAATCATGGCTCAAAACTTTTAATTTATTTCATTCTAGGCCCAATATGGCCCAAAATGTTGAAATAATTTAATGTGGGTCCAATTAGAGCCCATTTAAGGGTTCTAAGCCCATGATAGTCAAATTGGAAGCTTATTGGGCCATTGAGTCCAATAAGGAAGTCCTAGTCCAAAATGGACCTAACAAGAACTTCTAGGATTTCCAATTGCTTGATGACTATTTGTAGTATTTGTATGATGTATTTGATTGAAGTTTTTGATGTCATAATAATAGGTATCACACATGCTCTTAAGTTTTTGATTCAACATTTTACTTAAGTATTGTGATTACAAGACACAAAATTTCTAGTTGTGACAATAATGTCTCACATAAAGACATGATCCTAGACCAGTCTTTTGCTATAATTTTTTCTATTAGCCATGTTCTCAAAATTCGGACTATGAAGAGGGATGCAGTAATGATAATTGAATATTGAGAATGCAATAATATTTCCATATATAGAATTTTCTTATGTTGAACCATTCCAACATAACATTCATATATATACTTGACTAAATTTGATTAAAATCTTAGTTTAAGCTTTTAGAATTGGAATGAAGTATAATTTCATCTCCTTTAATTACAGCAAAACAACTTTTGAAACCTTGGAACTTTGCAAATTGAAACTTTTTGTTTTCTATGATTAACATTGCTAACTTGCAATAGATAACATAATAATCATGCTCCCACTAACATGATAATTATATCCTTGTTAGCATAACACTTATGCTCCCACTAGCTTTGACATGTATCCAAAATCATACACCTTTCCTCAGATAGCTCACATGTGCTTCTAAACAATTATGAAGAGGGATGCCATAAGCATAATGTTTAGACCTTTTCCATTCCCACTAGTCCGTATTAGTGTGCCGGTTAGCCACACACGCTCCATTCATGACTTTGAGAATGCAAATATCACAATTGCTGCCTTCTTAAAATGTACATAATGAAAGCGTTTCCTCACCATCATTTTCATGAATCGGAGAGAAACATTATGACACTTAGATTTTTATGGTGTATGTGTTTCTATCCATGTAAATTTTTTAAAAACATAACCACAAGAGAAGGTTAGTGAGAAATCCAAACTCATATGGAATGAACTTGTTAAATCTTAATTGCTTGCCACCTAGCAGCACAAGGGCCTACCATTGTTTCCAAGTAGTTATGCAAAGAACCGGGAACTCATAAAACTCACATGCATAGTCAAATTTAACTGGGATGGGCATAGAAACAAGAATATGTCAACACGATAGGCTACAAACCTTAAGTAGTGTGCCAATTTTTAACAATAGGTTTATTCTTGGTTAGCTCTTGAAACCCTTCAAGATCTTTAAGACTCCCACTGACCTCTTGACATATAAGATTCTATTTTCAAGAACCATTCGTTGATAAAGCAAATATTTAAGAGTTAGTGCGGATTCTTATCAAGACAAACACTTCACAGAATTGGCTTTAGTTGGTCTTTGTTTTATCCGAAACATCACAACTTACCAAATTCAAATGTACAAGAGTAGATAACATTTTACTCTACATTTGCTAAGTGTTTTAAACCTTTCCTAAGATTATGTCACTCGAGTTACAATCTTGGAGTATTACTCTAAGACTAAATTTTGGAACGAAGTATGATTAATCTTTTAATTTAACCATTTCAACAATTCACGATTCCTCTTCTTAGTCAAACAAATGCACTAAGATGTCCTTAGAGGATCAATTGTGAGATGGTTTTTCATAATCATTAGGATGATCATAAAACATGATACTGAAGTACTCTCCCATCTTTCCAGATTGGATAAACTTTGATCTTTCTGCCTAATTTGATTCTTCTCATTCGTCCTGCCATACATTGAAACTTTTCCAATGTTTCAGAATTATACTTAAACTTGTAAGTACAACCATATTTACCAGACTTTGGTAAATCATGACGAATAGCCTTATCATTCTTTGTGGTGGACCTGATCAACGCACAACCAAGTGTACCCGATCTCCTAATCCTTCACTTGACTCACATATACATGCGGACAAGGAATTAGTCTTAATTTCCTAAAGATGAAAATTCTCATTCATCATACAATACAAGTTGCATGATTCCAAGTTTCTATCCAACTGAAACTTAGGTGATGAGAATCTTTCCTTAATTGGTAAATTATGACACTACCACAAACGAAAGACTCAAATCCATTTTCCAATATTGCTATCAATGGAATCATATAAACAACAATTTTTCACAAATTCGATTATAAGGATACTTAAAATAAATAAAATCAAAATTTTCCTTTTATTTTAAAATTACGGAAAAACTTATCCTTACAATGCAAACACATATGAAATCTATGTTATTATGTATTCCTAAGCAATATGTCATAACTCTTAAGCAGCAACTCAAAATTTTGATCATTGAACCATGCGATCGAAATCCATCTATTCACGATAAGAATCAGCTTACTCTTCTTTTAAGCTTCCTCTGTTTTTTTCATTCTACAAAAAATAAAAATGCAACCTAGTCACATCATGTAATTAGAATCTCCAAATAGGAACTTAATAGAGCTAGATAGTGGACTTTACCTGAAGCATAATCAAATTTTTTAACTTTTACCATCCTAGTGAACTTTCATGTAAATAAGGCAGCTTCGCATCCAATGTCCTTTCCTTTTGGCAATAGAAGCATATGGAATCTTTAGTAATGGTACACGGGACTATTTCAGACTTAGTCTCTCTCTTTACCATTTGGTCAACCATGTTGACTATGACCGATTCATTTCCATTGGGAACAGATGACTTTTTTGGACATCCAATATTTCCATTGTATGTTTGGGAAGTAGATCTTCCAATCAAATTTTACTTACCAATGCTCCAAATCATTGCTGATTCAGCAGCAAGAAAGAAATAGGTAAGATCATTAAGGGTCATGTCGTGGTCTGTCACATAGTTGTCCTTAATGAACTCACTATATGACTCGAAAAGTGATTGAAGAACCCAGTCAATAGCCAACTTCCTTAAGACTTCGACACCCAACTCTCCCAGCTTGTCAATATGAGACTTCATCTCCAATACGTGAGTACATATAGACACTGCTTGCCAATAGGGATTGAGTGACCTTGAACTTTTCAAGAACTTGTGGTTTAGGGAGAATAATTGGAGGAGGTGGAGAAAGTGAAGTATGATTTCCACTCCCATTAATGAGCAACAAAGGGATTAATCTTTCACCTTGATTGCCATTTGGGATATCATCTTCATTAGGAAAGCTTAATCCAAAAGGATAAGGAAGACCATATTTGTTATAACTAGACATCTATGAGGGAGAAATTCAAGTTTAGTTTATTGAAGTCCTCTACATAACACCCAATATGAAATATTAAGGCTAGGACCCAACACAATATTTTATAACTTAGAATATGGATGTTGTAATCCAAGCTACAAAAATTTGAAGGTAGGTTAATGACGATTTACCAATTTCCACCATGAAAAACGAAATTTAACATTTGGTTTTAAATGAATTGAAACTCCTAGATCTTTTGAGATTCATTGAACTATTGAATGGCATGTTTAAATATTGATTATGCCCTTCAAGTTCGTGACTGGGATGTTGAGGATCACAAACAAGGAGTGATTAACCATGGAAATTAGCTTGGTACACCCATTGTTACAACCACCTAATCAATGTGCTAGTTAACCACACACACTCCGTTGATATATGATTAAAATCAAGCTACCCTTTGCCACACACTGTCAGTCCCAGATTAGTGTGCCAGTTAACTACACATGCTCCAATAACGACTTAACAAGGTGCAAAGTATAATTTCTTAGGTTAGCAACAAATTCACATTTTCCTAAGTAACTAAGATTGGGAATTTATAAGTGTTTAGTTACTTAGTATTTATCATTATAATTTTAATGAAGGGAGAGTTAATGTCATGTCCTACCCGTTCGGCTAACAACCCCCCACCAGTCAAGGAACCGGTGGGTGAGAGTGGACAGTCATTAAACTGCCATTATAGAGGCAGTAACCTTATACCCCCTTATAGACCGACTTCGTGAATGAGACCTACTAACAGTAAGAATGACCAACTCTTATACATACATACATATATATATATATATATATATATATATTATATCTATAATAATATAATAGCATAAGGGTTGAATTTTAAACTTTTAAAATTCTAGGGTTGGAATTAAAGTATACATGGGCGTAACTTTAAAAATTCCAAAAGTTGAGGGCAAGTTTTGAACAATTCAAAAACTTTTGGTTTCCATAACTTATGAGTTTAAAGTAGTTTAATGAAAATACTCTTCAAGTTCCATAACTCGAGGACAAGTTATGCAAGACTTTAAAAACATTTAAAAATGAGACTCTTCATTTTCATAACTTATGGAAATTTTATGAGTTTTAAAATTCATAAATGAGACTTTTCATATAACTTGAGGACAATTTACAAAAACTCATATTATGAACAACTTTTAGATCAATTTGAATTGAAAACCAACTATCACATAATTTTTCTATTAATCTAAACTAACTCAGAAGAACAAGATAACTCATATCATCAATCTTCAAGAAATTAGCATAAACATCTAAACTAATACAAATCTTGAAATTATTACAATTATCTTTTATTTGGATGAGAATAAACATTACCATAACATCAAAATCAAAATTTATGAATAAAAACACCTTGTGGTAATGATTCTAATCCAAAACAGGCCAAAAAAACTCCTATCCAGACAACAAAAATTTTGATTTTTTCAGCTTTTTTCAGCAAGTAGCATCAAGTATAATTTGAAAACAACCTATGTCTCTGATACCACTGTTGGGTTTTCCATAATACAACATCCTATGGTGCACATACAGCCGTAAATAACTTGGATCTATGTTTTCACTAATTATACATGTATTGATGTTTCCAATGTACTAAGCCAATAACTAGCATACAATTGTCATATACCATAAAAGATACTAGTTAGGGTAACATACCTTTTGTGTAGCTTGAAGTCATTATGTATTTGGCCTTAAGAGCTTAGCCCCAATAGTGTGGAAGCGTCACATGAAGTCAAAACACATCATGAAAAAAGGTGTCTCTTGAGAGAGAATCTCCATGCACCAAAAACACCTCCATGAAGTCCAAGCACAAGTCTTGGCGTTTTTGGCTATTAATGGACATATTTATGTGTAGGATTCCAAGGTTCATGGGTATAATCCAAATCCATACCCATAGGTGTTATGATCCATGGTTCATGTGGTCAAACTCTTTACGTATCCATACATAAACTTGGTCCAACATGGATCATAAGCCCGAAACATATAAATTTAACTAATTACCATAATTAGTCCCCATAGATTTAATTAGTATCCTTTGATCACTAAATTAATTCCAAATTAATTCTTGATCAATACTAGTTAAAACATATGATTTCATATTAATATATTATAACTTATAATATATTAATAAAACATATAACCTTCTCTCAAGTGTCCATCCTAACAAATTGTCTTGATGATATGCAACCAAAATGGACTGTGATACTCTCGGGTCGTGTACATACCAATAATATTTATGGGCTTAGACATCTAATCCAACAAACATAACTCTTCTGCCAACTCTAAGATGTCTGTAGCCTATTTCGAGCCTGCTGAATCAGTTCTGTGGTCTTGAGTACCACCTCGATACTCCGCATGACTTGTTGATTGACTTCTCCCCAACCAATAGAGGTCCTTCAATTCCTCCCATAGAGCATCTCAAAAGGAGGTAGATCGATGTGGGCGTGATAACAATTTTAATACGAAAATTCCTCTTATGGAAGATACGTATCCCAACTCCCACCAAAATCCAAAACACACGCCCGAAGCATATCCTCTAATGTCTGAATCGTCCGCTCGCTCTGACCATCAGTCTGTAGATGGAATGATGTGCTAAAATGGATAATATTACCCAACTCGTCATGGAACTTGTTCGAAAACCTGGAAGTAAACCGAACATCTCTGTCAGAAACCACCGAAATCGGCATCCCATGATGTACCACAACCTCCCTAATGTAAATCTCAACCAATTTCTCAGCAGAATTACTCTCCTGGATCGGAATGAAATGCACACTCTTGGTCAACCAATCCACGATGACTCAAATCAAATCCACTCCGCACACAGTCCGGGGTAACTTCGTGATGAAATCCTTGGTAATGGCCTCCCATTTCCATACGTGAATCACCAACGGTTGTATCTTGCCGTGAGGTCGCTGATGCTTGACCTTCAATTTCATGCAAGTCAAGCACCACTATATGAACCAAACCACATCCCACTTCATGTAGGGTCACTAATAATCAAGACGAAGAACCCTATACATCTTCGTTGCCCCGAATGTAAAACCTATACTTGTGAGCCTCCTACATTAAAACCTAATGCACACTGCCCTAGTAAGGAACCCATACCCTCCGATGAAGAGTCAACAATCCATGACTATCATAATCGAAGGAAGCCACCTGACCCACAATACCATCACAAAGGAGTTCATGACTGTGAACCCATTCTTAGTCGTGAACATTCTCCATATATATATATATATATATATATATATATATATATATATATATATGTATATATATATATATATATGTATATATATATATATATATATATATATATATATATATATATAAGGAAATGGATCATTTCTTCGTTACTTCAACTGTAGCCGTGAACACACCTATTTTTTCTCAACTTTCTTCAACTGTGAACACTAAAAAGGCTTCCAATAAGTAAGTACCTGATTCATCTTCTTGTTTTCCATTAGAAACACTAGCATCCCCATGAAACAAACACCTTTTTGGCGTGATTCTTCAAGAGTCCACGGCCGTGAACCCTTGATTGGGCCGTGAACCCTTCATAAGATCATGGTTTGGCCGTGAATCCTCCTTCCATGACTGTGAACACTTCATAGAATCAAGGTTGGGCCGTGAACACATCATGTGTTCTATGGCTATGAACCCTCTAAGGTCGTAAACACTTCCTTGTGTGGCCGTGAACTCCCTTCAGTCAATCATATATGATTGTAACACTTGATTGCAAGTGTTTCCTAGTTCCTAAGGTTGTTTACCACTGCAAGTTAGTTGTTATATACACTAATTGTATACATATGTGTGTCATTATATGCTTAATAGGATCCATTTGTGCTCGAGGCTTCACTTGGCATACTTAGCATCCTATATCGATCTTTCATTCATATCATTCACTACAGGTGAGTTCATACCATACAATTACACTTTTAAATGCTTTTTAATGACTTTAGGGGGGGGGGGGATACAAGTATAACACATTAAAATTATGTTAATCATTTACATGTGAAAACAACATTCAAAAGGATTTCTTATACTGAAACTTGTTGTAAACTCTTTTAAAGCTTTTATAAACTTCTTTTATATTAAATCGTATTCGTCTATCTATTTACATACAACTATGATTTAAAAAACTTAAGACTATTGCTAGATACCTTGACTCATGTTCCTTGTTTGGTTGGGGGCTTGGGGGAGGATCAATAGTCTGAATGTCGGTTAAATTATTGTTATACTTATTAAATACATATTTGAATATTAAACCTATCTTAAAGATTTCAATTAACTTAGTTGCTTTCTGAGTAATTGAGTCTTTTTTGTAGATCAGTAACAGTAAAACATTGATACTAGTAAACTATAATATCTATAGTTTAGAGGATTAGTACTTACTATTTCTAGAACAATGGAACTTACATGAGTCAGTTCAAACATACTATCACTAGAACCAGAAGGAACATACTATAACAAGAACAGAAAGGAACATACTATAACTAGAACAAGAAGGAACATACTATAACAAGAATAGAAGGAACATACTATAAACTATAACAGGGAGGAACATACATACTAATACAAGAACAAGATAACATTAATGTGAGCCACTACTTCGTGGCATAGCAATATACTGCTATGTCACGTTTTGTAACCAGAGTCTCCTAGAGGGAGAGCATGAGTTTGTGTATAGATCTATATGCAATTGACCATCCTACACCTTACTGCTAGCTACAGTGGGACATGCAGGCCTGCGAGTGATAAATATCGTACCATTTCAATGTCTTTGGAACACCGTGTTTTATACTAGTCAATCAAGTATTGTTATAACCTCATCAAATTTTACCATAATTAAATGAATTGGTTTTAAGGTAGTTAGTACTTCAGTAGTTACTTTATACAATACTACTGCATATCTTCATTTTTCCCATTACATTCATATAGTGATCTTCTCAGATAAAAGGTAATGTAAACTATTTTCTAGTATTGATAGTCATATACTTGGGAAAACATTCATTTTTAAAAAAGAACAAACCTACAAAAAACATTCGGGTCGTGGTAGAAGACTACTTTCAACTTTAGTAGAAAATATAGGATTTTCTAGGAAGTATACAAACATTTACATCAAAACACTTATAAACATTTTCATCAAACTAATACAAACATTTGACACAAAAATACTTATGAACTCACGAGCTTTACTGTTGATCTACTCTTTCAAAATAACTTGTATTCTCAGGTCACCGGTAGATAGGTACAAATGGCCAGATTTTGAGAAGACGGAGCATATTCAAGAATCGTCTTTTATTTTGATATTTATATTTTTGGTGTCTTACTTATACATTCAGAGCGCACTTGTATTAACTATATTATTAATGCAATGGATGATGTTGTTGCTTGTTTTACTATTGTGCATTGTGATGATACTGAACGTGACGTCCTCCGCTCCTGAACGTTTCTGCCGTTCCGTTTTAGGGTGTGGAAGATTGCTATCAGAGCTTTGTTTATAGTGAATTGAATATATCAACACATAAAAGTTATACAACTATAAACACAACGGGATTAAAACACTCTAACCAAGAGTTAATACTTTTAAAATAATAAAATATTTTAGTAAAGTATTCATACATGCATTCATACTAGGATCAGTGTCATACTAGAACAAAACAAAAGTATTGCGGTTGTTAGACAGCACAAGTAGGATTGGGGACGTATAATCAGATCTGGGAGTGATATAGCCTGTAAGAACCCATTATTTCACGTCAAACATGAATTTTAGAAAAATTATTACTTAGAATAAATAATCTTATCTAATTTGTATTATACGTCACAAGGTTCCCGTACATATAAAGAACGCCGAAATCCGAGTTATAACGAAGAAGTTATGATTTGTTGAAGTTTCACGACAAAACGAGCACGACACTGGGAATCGTAAAACGTGAGATTACGATAGATTACTTTTTAGCTTCAATTATCTAAATGAAAGTTTTAAAGTACATCTCCACCTACGTGTGGATAGAAAGAAGGTAAAAAACAGAGCTCATATGCAAAAGCTATGACCTTTCGAAGATATAGCTGTCTGAGATCATGACGTGTGTCAGAAAAACTAATATAACCGAACTCATGACGCGATCATCATTCCTCAACCGTGAGGAGTCTAAATGCCACTTTTCAATCCAAGAGGACACACGACAAGTCTATGTAAAAGGCTCACGACGTGAGCCTCAATTCTCACGACGTAAGAAGTCACCTGGACACCTTTCGGAGCTAGAAACGCATGTGGCAAAGCTATGGGATGATCAGGACCACACTCACGACATGATCCATGCATGCTCACGACGTGAGAGTCTAGAATTCAGCCTATAAATAGAGGATTCGTCCTCTTCACTTGGATTATGATTTTGATATCTCTTCTACTCCGACAAACCCTGTTTTAAGCCTTCTAAAACACCCCTATCACCTGAAGCAAGCCCCGACACCTCGAAGTCATCGAGAATATAATATTTTCCAGACGAAACTCGGCCTGTGGAAGGCCTGATTTTTCATTAGAAACTCACGGTTACATCAAGAAAGCTCATTCCTAGAAACTAAATGTTGCCCGAATCACCATTTATCAAGTGAGTTAATACCCCTATAATGTACCTTTTTAATGGGTTTTAAATGCTTTTTATGGGGGATACAAGTTGAACAAAACCTAATTGTGTTTAAAATTACATGTGATATCAATCACATAAATGATTTCCTTATGCTTTCAAATTTTTTTTTACAATAAAAGATTACCAAATGCTTCCATGATGACTTAAAGTCATGTATACTCTTTTCAAAATCACATAGACTCTTTTTTAAAATACCGATAAACTCTTTTAAATGTGCTTATAACTCTTTAAACTTATAATTGTCAAAAGTGTGTTCATATATCTACGAGTATATAAATAAGACTTAAAAGGCTTAGGACTAATGAGTTGCCTTAATTCCTTTTCCTTGTTTGGATGTAGGCTTAAGGTGGGGTTATTTTTACGATGGCCGGTTCCTTCTTAATTATATATATTATACATATGGGAATATAAAAGGTTACTTCAGTCGGTATCATTACCTTTGTATCACGCTGAGCAAAGGGGTACACCCATGGGAGATCATGTTAATAAGATAGAACGTCTAAATTATAATAGGTATAATTTATGAAACCAACAAGAAATCTATTTTCTAGATAAGTATACGAGGTCTAAATTACTTTGTCAAGAAAAGGGTAGAATTCAATCTTTGCTCAAACTAAAATGTGATGTTACGTATTCAGGACATAGCAATACTTTCTACGTTACATTCTTGTAACCAGAGTCCACTGGAGGGAGAGCAGGCATTGTGTGTATATATCTATACGGGACAGACAATCCCACATCCCGACTGCTAGCTACAGTCCGGCAGACCAACCATGGAATGAAAAATTGTTACATATGCAGTTTTGACGCCAGTAGGCCGTTGTGTTCATTCTAGTCCAGCATGGTTACAAGTTTATCACATTTTAAGCCTAATTAACCTGGTTAACATTAGGGTAGTTATTCACCAGTAGTTTATTCTTTTTAAAAAATACTACTGCAGTAATCACTTTCCATAATCAAAATAGTTTTATGGGGATTTAAAAATACTTATTAAAACGTTTTTTTAGGGATTTAAAACTACTTATTAGAACGATTTTATAGGGATTTAAAACTTCTTATCAAAATGGTTTTATGGGGATTTAAAACTACTTATCAGAACGGTTTTATGGGGATTTAAAACTACTTATTAGAATGGTTTTATAAGGATTTAAAACTACTTATATGTTGTAAAGCAGAAAATATAGGATTTTCTAGAACGTAGTCATTCACTTTCTTAAACTAGTATAACATAAAGGACCTTAAATGGTTAATTTTATAAACTCCTTAGCTTATACACTCGAGTTATATATAATTAATATCCGATTGGTAGTGGAATGTGTAACTTCCGCCTCGTTTCCTGTTTCTTGTTTGGTTGTGGACTTAGGGTAGATTCACATATTCAACTGTCCGTTCGATATTAGGTTATATACAATTAGTAAAAACTAAGTAATTACAGAAAGAACTATTGTGGTTATCATTTTTATCATATCAAAAAATATAGGATTTTCTGGAGGAACCGGCGAACTTTTCCAAGAACTTGGAGTATACTTTATATAACTAAAATACTTATAAACTCACCAGCTTAAATGGTTATCTACTCTTTCAAAATAACTTGTATTCTCAGGAATCCAGTAGACATGTACACTCCCGGAACTTTTGAGCAGACAAAATAGTACCGTGCTGCATCTTTTGTATTCTACTGTAACTACTTTGATGTTTGAATATGTAATGTTTAAACACTTATGTAAAACTTATACTTGTTAATGCAATGGTTGTTTGTAGTTTGATTACTATAATGCATGTGTTGTGATACTTACATGACGTCCTCCGCCCCCGAACATTTCCGCCGTTCTGGTTTAGGGGTGTGACAGATTGGTATCAAAGCATTGTTTATAGTGAACTCAATATATCAGTCATAAAAGATATATACAACTACAAACACATTGGGATAAAAAAAACTCTGACCAAGGGTTATAGTTTAAAATATAACAATATTTTATAAAAGTATAAGTACATGCTGAATATATATACTAGAACGGGTATCACAAGAAGAACAAAACAAAAGTATTTGGATGTTGGACATTGCAGTTAAACCTGGATAGATATGTGATCATATATTGGATCAATCTAGCGTGATAAACTATATTCATTGGAGATATGACCAACATGTGTTTGGGAGTGATTGTAGTGTCGCAACAAGTCTAAAACTTACCTAGGTATCAGAAGAATTCTAGAACCAAACATAAAGGTTAAAATACTATTGGAGTATTTTAGGATGCTATAACAATAAAACTAAAAACTTATCAACTTCTTACGTCTAGAAGTCCAAGAATCAAACTTATAATTAAAATACCATAGAAGTATTTTAGGTACCATAAATAAATTTTGGGAAATGTTAAAAAGATCTTTTGTGGTAGCTCTATAATTACTAAGTGTATACTTTAAGGTCATATATAGTTGAGATTTTATAGACATAGAATAGGTGATTTTCACTCTACTTCCTGTACCTTGTTTGGTTGTGGTTTTAGATAGAATCACTTATTCGAAGGTCTATTTGATCTGAATTATATATAATCTGTACACACTTTGTGATTATAGAAAGACCAGAAAGGATCATCTTCATAAAAATTTAATTTTTATTAATCTCAAGGTTTCCTTAGACATTCCCATTCTCGTGTAAAACACTTAGATAGATGTAGCCACTCCAATAATCAACCAAACAATCAACGAGGATCCAGCAAAATTTCATTAGGAGACTTACGAGAAAGAAACAGACGAGGAGTAAAGAAACTATAGAAACCACGAAATGTCTTTACCTTATTAAGGACACCGACGAGAGGTCTACCGAGTGTTGCATTGCAATAGATGCAACATAAAGGGGTACACCGCTCGCATATGTAGGACCCCGGTCGATTTGATCACTTCAAGTACCAATGTTAGAACTAGTCTAATATGTCATCTTTGTGGCGAAATAGGACATTTTAATAGGGACTGTCCAATAGAGAAGAACGACGGGGGAGCAGGAGGAGTTTGACCCCAGAGAATGGGGAAGCATCAAAGAACCCTGCTATAATTTTGGTATGCTTCTAAACCCAAATAATTGATTTATAATTATAATTACTCTTTCGTTTGAACCAAATCACAACACTCATATAAAACTGAGAACCCTACCAGGTAAGCTATGATGGCTTACTGTATACATTAGGGTCAGTTAAAATTAAGATTTGTAGATTTAGAGTGAGTGATCCCACCACATTTCTTGTTCCTTATTTGGTTTAGGATTTAGGGCAGGATTGCTCAGTCAACTGTCTTACCAATCTTAATTATACGTGACTTGTGTACACCAAGCAATTATAGAGAGACCTATTAGGAATCATTTCATGAAAGTTCATAATTTCAAATTGTCAGAACACTTGTATTATTAGTACTCGCCAAGTTCAAATCAAAAAGGGGTTCACATCAATAATAACAGAATAAAACTGAAACACTGAAAACTTTTGTACATAGGATAGTTCATCATCCTAGTAATCAGTTCTTCCAGATCGACTTAATATCTATTTCATTGAGAAGTTCTGACATCGTCATCTGATATGGTTTGGCTTCGTCCTTACCACGCAAAATTCTTATGTTGTGTGAAAGAACTTTCTCCTTAATCAGCCGTCAGATGAAATTCTTCCAATCCATAACACAAAACCTTATACCATCTCTTACATCAAAACTTATGAAGTACCCATGTGGGGGGTGATGGGTTTTGAGCATTCTAATACTCCTATGGTGTGCATGCAACCCTATAAACCTTGGATCTATGTTTTATCTATTATACATGAAAATATTCAATATTCCAAGGTTTCATCCTAACTAGCATAATAAGAAGTAACTATACTACAAGAATCTAGTAGAATGACATACCTTTTGATGGTGCTTGAAGTATTGAACCTTTAAGAGCCTAGTGCCTCAAGTGTTGCACCTCAAATGGTTCACACAACACCAAGAACCCTTGGAATAACTAGAGAATAAGGATACTTAGGTTCACACTCACGAAATTGGTTTTCCCTCTTTGTCTACTCACACTAGTGCCATTTCATTAACAATAGACCTCTTTATATATTATGGAGGATTAGGGTTACATTCATGTAAACCCTAATACCCATGACCTTTTTATTTCTATAGGATCCATGGGTTAAACACTCTATGGTCTATACATGAAAATTTAGCCCAATTTAAATGAACTTGGCCTACAATATATGTACGAGTCCATATTTAATTAGTTCCTTTCTGATCACTAAATTAATTAAAAATTAATTCTTGATCAATACTAATTAAATAATATGATTTCATATTAATATATTAAAACTTATAATATATTAATATAAATCACTAGTATCCTTTTTCTCATTTTGTCTATACAATTGTTTTGATGCCATGCAACCCAAATGGACCATGCCAAATCGGGTCAAGTAAATACAAATTATAGTTATGAGCTTAGACACTAATCCAACAATCTCCCACTTGGATTAGTCTAAAACTATTATTGAGTATGACTCCAAAACCCGGCTAGCAATCGTAGCTCTTAAAGCTGCTGTCGAACTCTGGCCTTAGACAATGACTTGTCCATTAGATAAGGGACCATATATTCCTCCATTCTAGATATCAAATGGATTAAGACCTGGATTATAATCATTCTCTCTGTCCATTTGTTGTTTCCCGATTTCTTATTTATGATGACTGAGTAATTAAACAAATCACATCAATCCAGGCTTGGCCAAGCACTTTTGGGTGTCATCACTAAATCATCGAGGGGCCCATAGATATCGCTTTTATCCCATCAAGGGAAAAAGGAATGGATAAACTTCGACTCATATGCTTGTTCTACTACTTGTTGAATCATACACAAAGGCACGTTTTATAACATCAAGTTACTAATGCGTTTTCATACAATCAATGTATAACCAACTCATAGGCAACAACTCATATCTCTAGGTTTGAAAAATATTGGATATTATCGTCACATGATCACTCGTAATAAAATCCATGAAGTGATTCAAATGAGCGTGCTTTTAATCCAATACTCAAAACATATGAGCACTTATGAATGTTGTAGCAACTCTTGCTATGTCGAATACCTTAGACATCTACAAACCAACTACATGACAATGTTGCCTTAATACCTACTTCCAACGTATTATTGATTGTGGATGGTTTGAATAACTTAGTCATTCAAGAAGAATGACCTACTTATTCTGGAAGTCAAAACATGCAAAGTGAAACACAAGAATAATCGAATCCAATATGGTCTCAGAACTTATGAATATTGCCACACCCCAAACCAGAATGGCGGAAACATTCGGGGGCAGAGGACGTCATATCTAGTATCATAACAGTTCATAGTAAGGAAAGTACACACCACCATGCATATAAAGGGTTCAAAATGTTTACATAATTGTATTTGTTACATGTTTAAAAGATAAATACATAAACATCTTTCAAAAGAAGTAATTAACGTTAGAGCGTTAATCCCCAAAAGTTGGTTTCCAAACCTGCTCAGCGGTTCCCTGACAATACAAGTTATTTCAAAGAAAAAGTGTCAACGGTTAAGTTGGTGAGTTCATAAGCGGTTTTGAGAAAATGTATACCATTCCAAAATTCGTGCGTTTTCCAAGAAAATCCCTTATTTTCTTATAAAAGTATGAAATGCATATGAATATTCGTGTTGTGAATTGTAAATAGTTGTACCAGGAAAATCCCTTATTTTCCTATTAGTTGATTGTTTTGGATAAAGGAAAATCCGTTATTTTCATAAAGTAACAGGCAGTCTCTAATGTCCAAGACCAAAAATCGCAAGCAACTGACATGCTTAAAGGTTGAGGCATAGTGTTGTATAATAAAGCTATAAGAAGATCGCACTCGTTAGACGAAGAATAGTTTTAATAGCTACCCATTCATAAAAGCAGCATACCATAATAATTGTCTATCTGGTGAGTTTTATAACCATACTAAACATAATATGTCTGTGGCGACAGTCTTCAGGAATCGAAACATTATGACAAACTGTCACCCAAAGGACTGTAGCTAACTGTCAGGGTGTGGGATCATGACTTCCCGTATAGATCTATACACATTTAACACGCTCTCTAAATGAGAGACTCTGGTTATAACAAACATGACTTTAGGTATTACCTCTTAACAAAAAGGTAGCATTGAAGATGTAATCGTCTCACGAATTCTCAACTAGGTCTGTATTAAAATAATAGTCTTGTATGAAATGTTTATCCCCTTTCAGAATGTTTGACAAAGCATAAATCATAAGTTCTTTGAATGCATAAAATGGTTTAACAAGGATCGCTACCCTAGATACTATGCATTTTGTATAAATCTAATGCATGCAAAGTATAACAAGAGTTTTCACGTTATCACTCAGGATTAACCGGGTGTTTACTTGTATTCTGTCCCGAAATGTATTAAAAGTACATTATAAAGTATTTGAAGGTGTATAAAAAGGGGTATGAACTCACTTGATAGAGTGAAAATGGTGAGATGAAGACCGAGCAAAACTTCGACAAGAGAAAATGGGTTTCTCGGGATTCTCAGGAATCTCGGGAGCGTAAAACTTCCTTCAGGACTTGGGTATGAAAACCGGGGCTTCAGGATATTACATGCACGTAAAACGGAGTAAAAACACAGGAGAAAGAGAGGAAATGAGCAATTTTGCCAGGAACTCTCACGTCCCTTTTATAGGGAGGTTGAACCGCCTCGGTACGCTAGGCTTACGGGATTACGCGGGGCATAATGGGACATCATTGTTTACGCACTTCGGATGGGAGGGCTTCTGTCCAATGGGAGAGCCTGTGGCCGATGGGACGAGGCTCTTATCCTCTGGTACGCTGGGGGTAATCCTTTACGCAGGGCGTAAATGGATTTTCCAACTTCTAACTTGCATAACTTTTGCGTACGAGCTCCGTTTTTCGCATTCTTTGTATGCACACATAGGTGAGATTGTACTCTACAACTCTCATTTAGACTCCGTCAGCTATTTTTGACTTTATATTTATTATATTATTTTTAGTAGTCCGGGTCTGGAAAAGTTCGTTTAGATTCCATAACTTCTTCATCTGATGTCCGTTTTCGTTAGTCTTTTTAACGTTGTATTCCTAGTGTCGAGGTCTTCAACTTTAGTTTAGGTTATGTTAGCTGAAAATCGCTCGATCTCTAATTCGAGTTTTTATCTGTCTACTGCTAGGTCCGAAACTTCGAAAAATCATAACTTCCTCATATGAAGTCAGATTTGGGCATTCTTTTTATGCATGCTCGTGGTTTAATGATATCTACGACTTTCATTCAGATACCTAAGGCTCGAAAGTATTTTATTGAAATTTCTCGTTTTACGTTTAACAACGCTTTACTAGTAGTGTTACGAATTTTTGATTGGTCATAACTCGTTCATTATAACTCGGATTTTAGTGTTCTTTATATTTTTGGAAACCTTATCACGATATCTACCACATAGTGTAATCAAACGGAGCTTTTTGAAAATTTCATTTTCGATGATATTCTTATTACTTCACAAAGAGATTACAAGACTCGACCTTTATACATTACATTGACCTGAAATAACGGGTTTTTACTAATATAAATAGAACACCTTTTATTTATCACCATATTGATTACACATTATTCATTGTATAATGTTTAAAATTTATCAACTTAATAATTGAATTAAACAATAGTTGTTCCATGATCCAAGCATGTACACAATGTTTTCTAAACACTAGTCATGCCATACACCAAGTATGCACACTATGTTTGTCTATGATCTTAACTTTGTGGAATAGATCGATTGAACATAATTCCAATGATTCTCATTTCACTCCCAAATTCTTACCGTAAATGCAAAAATTCCAAATTCCTACCATTTACTAAAATATGTTAGATTTTAAACTTATATGAACTGAACCCCTTGTAATGATTATGCACAAAGTCACAAAGACTTGTCATCAGACATTACAGAGTATTCCAATAAGATCAATTCCATGGAAACAAAGTCTCAAATTCAAAGTACATTGCTTTAAACATCCTTCTTGCATTAAGTTTCCTAGTCTTACACAGATTTAATGAATGACTTCCACTTATGGGAACATTTCCATATTCCCATTTTGATTATCACTTCTTAGCAAGAGTTGCCTCTTTTCAGAATATTTCAATATGGTCCTCTCCAAAAATTTACACCATACTTCTAATTATCCCTGAGTAACCGATCTTTGGTAAACCTTAGATTGTCCTCGACAATATCTTAATCAAATAAATCATATCTAGTTCTAGTACTTTTTCCCTCTGAATATGTCACACCCCAAAACCAAGAACGGCGGAAACGTTCTGGGGCAGAGGACGTCATGTACAATATCACAACAATGTAAAGTAGTAAAGAAGCAACAACATCATCCATTGCATTAATAATATAATTATTATACAAATGTGTTCTGTCAAATTTTGATAAACACTAAAGCAAAAATCAAGATGAAAGATGAGTCTTGAACAAACTCCATCTTCCTTTCTCCTTGCATCGGTACCTGTCTATGATGACCTGAGGATACAAGTAATTTTGAAAGCGAGTATCAACTTTGAAGCTGGTGAGATCATAAGTAATTTAGTGTCTTAATTTGTATGTAAGAATTTGTAAGTTTATGATCGGTAAGTATGGAAAATGTATATGAATTGTAAGTATGGAAAATGTATATGAACTGTAAATGTAAAATGTTTGTAAAACAACTGTAAACATTTGAAAAACCCTAGAAATCCCTATGATTCCTACTATTATATAAAGCGTGTCTTCTACCAAGACTTAACTGATCTCGATGTAACCTTCTACCAAGGCAATCTAGTGTCTATGTGTGTCTCTAGTAAGAGTGTGTATTTTCCCATGTCCGACTATTATTAGCCAAAAAAATAGTTTTCTACATTATCGTACGTCGTGCGAAAATATTCACGAAGTGAATGTAATGGGAAAACGAAATAGTACTATGGTGTAGTACCGAACTACAACCGCACCAATTACCTTAAGTCTAAGGTAATACTTATGAGTACTGTAGCATTTGAAATAAATGACTACATCGGTACTCAACTGCCTTATTTGAGGGATAAGGTATAATGTGATGTCTAGATCCCAGACTATACGCTCCCCTATCAAAGGGATTTTGGGACCTACCCATGACCCTGCATGTATGCAAGCATGAGCATCCACATTACTATGATCATTTATACTCGATATAACGATCACAATTGCGTTGTGATTCATCGGTATAATTAGATCCTGAATTCGTTCCATGCTATAGCACCTAGTGACGTCTGTCCTATGTATATGTAAGCGTACTCATGTAAGTGTGATCATGTAATTGTATAGTAATGTACTGTAATGTTCCACGTGTGCTAGTTGTAATGTGTGTTCTCTCTATCTAGCAAGTATAGTAATGTAATGTAATGTTATAGCTATAATGTACGTCCTCTCTACCTAGCAAGTATATTAATGTACAGTAATGATCTAGAAAGTATTGAATCATGAATGAACTGACTCATTGTATGATATTGCGTTCTAGTAATAATTCTAGTATCTTCCTAAACTACCCATATGGTAGTTTACTAGTAATCTAACTGATACATATCGACGTGGAGGTATACCCTTGCTACCCAAGGGCATCTGATGAACTGGAAGGGCCTTTTATGACTATATATGTACACATGATATATAATTAATATTTAAAAGACCTTCGGACGGGTACCCGATATCCCACCAGACCACATCCAAATCGAGAAAAAGGAAATAAGGTGGATAGCCTTCCTAAGTCTTTTAAACATTTCTTATATAACAATACATATAGAGGCATGCAATTTATAATATAAAAGCATAAATAAGTTTTGTAAAACATTTGAACATAATTATTATCTTAATAATAGATCGACTAGATGTCAATCTATAAAACAATTTGAAGGCATGGGTTTGATAAAACAGTTTAGTATAAAGAAACATTTGTTAGAAACACAATTGTAAATAAGTTTGAAATGTAATATACAGAGTAAAATGTACAGTGTAATAAGGAGTTTAAAACATATAAAATGTTTATAAAAATCATTTGAAGGAAACTATTTGGTAAAACGGCTAATGTGTAGTAAATCATTTAAATGTTGCATATTAATCAGATGTGATTGATATAATAACTAGCAATATTCTACTTACTAATCACATGTGATTGATATAATAACTAGCATGATTCTACTTGCATCCCCCCCCCCATAAAACATTTAAAAATAGTTTAAAACATTATTTAAGGGGTATGAACTCACCTACAGTAAGTGACTGGAATTGAACGGACTGTTATCGTAAGGAAGGATCGGAAGAGTGCTTGGTGTCAAGTGAAGACTTTAGACACACACAATGATCCTTATTACATATGAAGACATATGTATATAAATAATTAGTGATTAAAACACTAATTATACAAGTAGAAACATTGAAACGCGAGGAAAACACTTTTGGTCAAGTGCTAGGAGGCTAATGAGTTGCAACAAAGGAGTGAAAGGCCTCTAATGGGAGTTTAAGGTCTAATGGCCATGTGCTTTGGAGTTTACGGCCCAGGGGAGTAAACTCCTGGCCGTAAACTCTCAACAAGGTCACTAATTGAAGCTTAGAATTAATACAACTCTAGTGGTGAATTGTTTCAAGGCTAAATCAAGTGTTTGGGCTTCCTATTAACTCCTTTAAGGAGTTTACGACCCTGGGACCATATTCCGTTGGATTTTACAGCCGTAAACTCCCTTGGGAGGGTGTTTATGGTTTTTTCAAGTCTCTAACATTTCAAGGTTAAGATCTATGTTGGGTTCTAGGCATAAGGAAGGAGTTAGGGTGTCATTTGACCCCTTTATAGGGGTTTACAGCCCAAGAAGTTGTCTTGGCCGTAAACTCCTTAATACTTGGATTCCTTATGTTTTCTAGGCTTTAAACACTTTAGGGTACATGTCTAAAATCAAGTCTAAGCCTTAGGAAGTGTTCCAAAGCATTTTGGTACTTAACCATGGAGTTCACGGCCCAAGAAGCTCCTTGGCCGTGAACTCACTTTCATCATTGATTCTAATTGTTTTTGGTGTCCTAAACATGAAATGGTGGGTTCTAGTTCGAGTTCTAAAGCTTTGAGGGACTTTGGGACACCTTAGGACCTTAAAATGGAGTTTACTCTCCAAGAACGTTCTTGGGCGGTAAACTCCCGAATCTAGTTGTTTTGTTATGAAATTGATGTTTCTAAACACAATCTAAGCTATATAAGATGACTAGATCGAAGTACTCACAATTTGGGATAAAAACCCGAAGATCCGTGAGAGAGAATTTTGACTTTTCTCTAAATGGAATTCAACTAATGAGCCAATTTGGTTCAGAATTCTATTTATAGTCCTGAGATATTTTTGGCAGAAAATATTTTTATTCCTGAAACGAATTGTAATGTCCTAGAGTATTGGAATAACAGTGTTGCACAAAACCCTAGTGCATCCACTCTCTTAATATCTCCTTAAGTGTAAATCCTGAAAACTGCCAACTTATACTCAGAGTCTGAATTTTCACTGTAACTGTTCTACTTCTATTGGCTTGATATGGTTTGTTCATAATGGAAATTCCGGATTGTCACATCATCCCCCTGTTGAATGGAATTTCGTCCCGAAATTAGAATTTAGGCAAGGAAGTATGCACGAATGATCGAGTCGTGAGGAGGAAACTTCCTAATCGATTGGTTCTAGCGCACCTAAGTGAAATCGGGTTCTCGGTTGGCATTCCAACGAACCTTCACTAACTGGCGACGGCGTTGCTTCGTCCGCTTGACCTCTTGGTCGAGGGTCACTACGGTTCTAATACGAAGGCGAGGATCTCGACAAGTGGACTTACAAGAGTCCTAACGGAAAGGTATGGTTTGACGATCGAGACGCGAAGAGTAGGATGTACGTTACTGAGTTCGCGGAGTAGGTCTAGTCTGTGCGAGGCACAGGACCGATTCTGATAAGAATCTCGGAGATCCTAACTATATTGGATTTAGCTTTCCACGCGATACGAAGCGTATTAAGCCATTCCCAGAGTGAGTTATCCTAAAGAGCTTAGTCACTCACTTGGAATTCCAAAGGTTCCTTTTCTTGCTTAACTTCCCAGTCAAAGGCCACCCTTTGCTGGGTCAAAGTCGTACGGGTTTCTGTAATTTGCGAGGACTTCTGAATGAACTAAGATGGTAGGTCGGTAAGACCTAGAATTTGGCGAATGACTGTCGGTGTCTCTGGGAGAATAAGACTCGGGGTTCTCTAGGGTGAGAAGCCTAGTCTTCTTATTCTATCGTTGTGCAGTTCGTTAAGTTGTTTGTACTGTTCTGGTATCTCCGTAGGTGTTTAGACTATAGGGCGATCTGTTTACAAGAGTCGTATTGGGTTCTAAGTTTGTTCACATGATGATGTGATTACTCGTAGTCTTGAGCAGTTCTTTGTCCTGAAGATCATATTAGAATTCATACATGGTTTCACAATCACAACTTCGGGTATACGAGTCATATATAATTAAGATTGAAAAGGTAGGCGAATAACTGATTCTTCTTTAAGCTCACATCCCATCGGGGAAAAAGAAGTTAAAGTGGAATCATCAATTCTAAACCTGTAAAAGCTTGATTATATATCACTCTTATGTATACCTTCCTCAGTGATAGATCAATCGCATGAATCCTTGGATTAAACTTGACGTATTGCACGAGTGGTACTTCGGGGATTTCTTCGGAAAGAAAATATCTAAGAGGTACTCCTGGAATGAGTACTTCGGGGATTTCTTCGGAAAGAAAATAACTAAGAGGTACTCCTGGCATGAGTACTTCGTTGTTCTGATATAACGGCTTCGCTGGAAAAGCGATCTAGAAGAAAGAGATGTACGTATGAAGCTGTTTTTGTGAGGACCAAATTGAATCGAGTCTCATGATAATGTCGGAATCATACTAAAACTTAAGGACATTAGATTTGAACATAAGACATTTTACACACAAAACACAACCGTGCAACCATCAACCGAGTTACAATACTTTAGACTTACAACAAGACCATTGCTGCGAATAAGGTATACTACAAAAGACAAGTATACCAGCACGAGAATCCCTATACAGATAGGATCTCGCAAAAGGTAAGACTCTAGTTGCACTAGTTCTGGATAGTTTATAAGTCTGTTACAACAAAACGCCTAAATTACATTTAACGTGGTTCCGGAGCAGGCTCTCCTGCAGCTGTGATCTTGAGAATCTTCCCATCAGCACCCGAGTTCTTTGCTATCGGGCAATCTTTCTTGAAGTGTCCAATTTCACCGCATTGGTGACATATCTGGACAGCACAAACTTTGGTGGTAGAAGTGAAGTGTCGAGTGGGATTTATGGGGACACGGGTTCTTTCCTTGATTTCCTTCTTCGGGCAATCCCTTTTATAGTGCCCAAACTCACCACAATTATAGCAAACTAGGCTTGCCCCAGTGGTGGAGGTAGTTCTACAGAAACGAGTAATGTGCCCCATATTGTTGCAATTATCGCATTGCAAGGCTCGGCACATTCCCTCGTGGTGGTAGTTGCACCGGTCACACTTCGGGAGTGTTCCTTTGTATGGTCTGCTCGGTACGGGAACGGTAGGGGTTTCCACTTGCTGCTGTTGTATAGCCAGCCTTTGGGATCTCTTGCGTTCTTTACGGGCTTGACGCTTCCGTTTCTTGTTCTCTGCTTTTCAGCTTTGCGAGCCTGTGACTGTTACTATTTGGCGACTTCCTGGATGGCTACCACGATTGGAAACTACATTCCCATCAGCAGCATTGACTGGGCTGATAGCGCCACGGTGCGCAAGGATCACGGGTACGGCAGCCACCATGGCAGCTGTAACTGTTGTTTGAAAGGTAGCGGCGTCCATAGGAAAAGCTGAGGTTTCGCTGATCGACTGATTGCTTCCGGATGACGACATGATTCTGTAACACGAAAGATAAGGGTTTTGTGAGCGATTCTGGTTGACCCTTGATGTACTTGGATTGTTCATGTAAAGAGTATGACTATGTTCTCGAAAGTTTGACCTACATCCCTATGATGCAGTCCTAGTAATGAGTAGAAGTGTGTTTATGAAGGGTTGACCTACATCCCTATGATGCAGTCCTAGTAATGGGTGGAAGTAAGTTGGTAGAATGGTCTCAAAACTTTTGTTGTGCAAGCCGAGGTATCGTGGGTTGGTGAATAACAAGATCCAACCACTGAAAGAGACTTGGAAATGTCTTCGGAGATAAATCACTATAGTCCAATGTCTTGACTAAAGCATGTTTCAGATAGACCCCAATGAAAGTATGATAAGAGTACTTGAGTGAAGAATGACACAAAAGTTATCCGGTTGTCAATATCTTTGATATTCACGATGTAAAGGTTCGGAAAAATGACCTTGTGAAGGTCTTACATCATAACCACAGAGAAGATAGTTCTTGACAGCATAAAGACCTAACTAAAGTACTTATGGTACAAGATAATTTCATAGAAAATGCCACTTCGGGCATAGATAGAAAAACACGATTCCTTTTTAACAAGGAAAATAAAGTAAAGCGTCTACTACCGGCGACGTTCATCCCTCTGGTGAACTCTAAGTTCAGTCAGTTGACGTTCCATGTAGAGCAGGTGTCTTTCGTTCACCCTCTGGCGTACTCGGAGCTTTATAACTTCGGCTCGTGGTTCAGCCAGCGCTTGAGGCATGGTTTCATGGTTTCTCTCTGATCTATTGTGAGCATCTTCTAGACGAATGGTGTGGAGGGTATGCATTCTCGCATCGGCGACAACTTCGGTAATCTGATGTAAGGCTGTCCTGCCTTGAATCTCATTTCGGGTCACTCTGCGGACCAAGATTGGCAAGACTCTATCTGCTGAGCCCCCATTTTTGAAGTCGTAAAAGCTTTGGTCGCCATTAAATGGCATAGGCTGATCTTGTCCTTGGTTCCATGTTTCCAAGTATTCCACTTACTCAGGGTCAAGGTCGAGCCATGAAAAGCCGGACGAGGGTTAGGAATTGGAAAGGGAGTTGCTCAGGGTAGGTTCTCAACCTCTGGTTCGGATTTAGCATCATACGAAAGGTATTCATCATGGTGATCATTTAAGAGGATAGGATGATCATTATCTGGTTCTTCTCCAAACCAGCCAGCTATGACTTTATTCGGAAGATACTGGTTGCCGAGGGGATGGAGTCCAGCTATGTTTTCTATGCGAGAATTTAGGGTAAGAGAATAATTATTAGACGAACTATCTAGATAATTATTTAGAAAACCTTCATTAGTTACATCGCTATTTGTGAAGTGCATACCAGCTATGTGTAATCTAAACAGGATAGACCTTCGAATAAGTGATCTTAACTCCAAATTCACACAGAATAGGGGTAAAGAAAAATTATCATAGATTCTCAGTCTATAATATCCTAATTACATATAGCCTTAGTGTATCCACTTAGCAACTATCAACTTAGTAATGAAGATCCCGTTTTAGTTCTCAAGTATAAAGCACTTATAGTAACACCAAATACTCCTATAGTATTTTAATTTTAATGTTATGTTCTATTGTTCTCATTGTGGTAGGGTTGGTAAGATTTTAGCATTGTTGCAACCACACAATTAAACTTAGGCACATGCTAGTCAACCCTCCGATAATATAGGTGATCAAGCTATATCTTCCCAATTTTGACCATATGTCTCTAAGCCCACTTGTGTTGCCCAACAATCGTAATTCTTTTGAACTATCCTAGTGACACTGATTTTAGTATGAATGCAGCACGTATACTTACTTAAATATTTTATTATTCAAAGTATAAACTTTTGGTCAGAGTATTTTTAATCCCTTATGTATTTATACTTAGTATATCTTTTATGGGTTGATATACTTAATTCACTATAAACAATGCTCTGATACCAATCCCTCACACCCCAAAACCAAGAACGGCGGAAACGTTCTGGGGCGGAGGACGTCATGTACAATATCACAACAATGTAAAGTAGTAAACAAGCAACAACATCATCCATTGCATTAATAATATAATTATTATACAAATGTGTTCTGTCAAATTTTGATAAACACTAAAGCATAAATCAAATTGAAAGATGAGTCTTGAACAAGCTCCTGTTGGATTAATGTCTAAGTCCATAACTATAATTGGTAAGACTTGACCCGACCCGGCATGGTCCATTTGGGTTGCATACCATCATGCACTTGGATATACTATAATGAGAGAAATAAGACACTTATGGTTATTAATATATTATAAGTTCTAGTATATTAATAATAAGAATAATAAGATTATTTAATTAGTATTGATCAAGAATTAATCTAGGATTAATTAAGTGATCAAAAGAAGACTAATTAAATATATGGGTTGATTATGTAAATCATCCATACTTTTATAGTGGGCTAATGCTCCATGGATAATCAAGTTGGGCTAAAACCCATAGGATGGTCCATGGATGCTCCATGGTGTATTTGTACCCATGGATCATGGAAATGAAAGGCCATGTCAATTAGGGTTTACATGGTGTAACCCTAACTATATAAGCATCTTATTCTTGACCAAATCGGCAACTAGTATTATTCTAGAGAGGGCTAGCCTATTTCATGAGTTGTAGAATTCTCTCAAGCTATTCCAAGTGTTTTGGTGATTGTGATTCCATTTGAGGTGTCACACTTGGGGCACTAGGCACTCAAGCTTCACGAAGACTTTCTACATCAAAAAGGTATGTATTCTATCTTGTTCACTCATTGTTTTTGTATGCTAGATTAGGATAATACCTTGGAAGTTCTTATTTGCATGTATAATAGAGAAAACATAGATCCAATGTATTTAGGGTTGCATGTACACTTAGGAGTGTTAGAATGCTCATAACCCAACAGTGGTATCAGAGCCTAGGCTTGCTTTCTCTTATACTTGATGCAAATTGCTGAAAAACTCGGTTTTCTGGCTTTCTGGGCACTGGACTCGCCGAGTCCACTGAGTGAACTCGCCGAGTCCATGAGTAAAATCATCCTACTCGCCGAGTAGGTTCATGCATTCGCCGAGTAGGAGCCCCAGACAGCATATATTCGACGTTTTTGGCTAGAAATGGACTAGGAACATTACCCTAAGTTGTTTCTGAACTTATAAACTTGTTTTTGATGTGGTAATGTTCATGCTAATCCATTTTCAAAGATAATTGTCAATAGATTCATGTTTTGTATTAGTTTAAGGTTTAGATTAATTACATGAAAAAGTTTGATGTGAATTATCTTGTTCTTATGAGTTGCTTAGATTAATAGAAATGTTGAGTGAAATTGTTGTTTTCAATCCATTTTAATCTAAGAGTTGAGTATAAAATGTGTTTGTGTAACTTGTCCTCAAGTTACATGAAGAGTCACATTAAAGACTCATAAAATTCATAAGAGTTGGCAATGGTTACAAAATGAAGAGTCTTGTGTCATTGAATAATTTTTTATGACTCCATAACTTGTCCTCAAGTTATGGAAGTTCAAGAGTCACTTCATTAAAGGAAAATATGTAACCATAATTAAATCCATAAGTTATAAAATAAAGAAAAAGTTACTTCTTTTATTAGTTTAAAGTCTTCCATAACTTGTCCTCAAGTTATGGAACTTGAAGAGTTTTTGGATTAAAACTACTTTAAACACATAAGTTATGGAATTAATTAGTTTTGAATAGTTTCAAAATTTGCCCTCAAGTTTTGGAATTTGAAAAATTTTCATTATGAATACTTTAATTCCAAGTTAGCCCTTAGAATTTTAAAAGTTAAAATTCAACCCTTATACTTTATAATATTATAAGTTAATAATATATATATGTATAAGAGTAAAGTCAGTCTTACCGCTAGTACGCCTCATTCACAAAGCCGGTCTATAAGGTGGGTATAAGGTTGTTGCCTATAAAATGGCAACTTAATGGGTGTCCACTCTCACCCACCGCTTGCTTGACTGGTAGAGGGTCGTTAGCCGAACGGGTTTGACAAGACTAGAATTCTCCCTTCATTAAAAGTATTAATGATAATACTATGTAACTAAACTCTTAATAATACCCAATCTTAGTTACTTAGGAAAAATGTGAATAAGGTGCTAATCCATGAGATTACACTTTACACTTTGTCAAAGTCGTTAGTGGAGCGTGTGTGGTTAACCGGCACACTAACTTGGACTTAACAAGGTAGGTAAAGGGTGACTTAATATTTATCATAGTATCGATGGAGCGTGTGTGGTTAACCGGCACATCGATTGAGGGGTAATTTATTAAGGGTACCAAGTGATTTGCATGGTTACTTCACACCTTGTTTTGTGATCCTCGGCATCCCAGTCACAAAACCTGAAGGGCACACTCGAGATTGAAACATGCCTTTGAACAGTTCAATGAATCTCAAAGATCTAGGAGTTTCAAAACCAATTAAAACCAAATAATACATTTCGTTTATCTTGGTGGAAATTGGTGAATCGTCATTCACCTACCTTCAAATATTTTATAGCTTGGATTACGGCATACCTCTTCTAAGTTATAAAATAGTTTGTTGGGTCCTAGCCTTAATATTTCATATTGGGTGTCATATTAAGGACTTAAGATCAACTATCTTGAATATCTCCCAAAAGATGTCTGGTTTAGACATTTATGATCTTCCCAAATCTCTTGAAACAAGCTTTCCTAATGAAGATGATGTCCCATGGATATCATACTTCTTCACCTCTTCAAATTATTCTCCTAAACCCACAAGTTCTTGAAAAGTCTAAGGTCACTCAGGCCCTATTGGCAAGGCAAGGTCTAGGTGTGATCACATCTTGGAGATGTAGTCACATATTGACAAGCCAGGAGAGTTGGGTGTCAAAGTCTTGAGAAAGTTGGTGGTTCAATCACTTTCTAAGTCACATAGTGAGTTCCTTTGGGACACCTATGAAACAGACTATGACAAGACCCTTAATGATCTTATCTATTTGCTAAGATCAACTTCCTAAAACTTTATGGACATTGACAATGATGACATTGGATATCTAGTGAAGCTCTCTCTTCCCGATGGAAAGGGATCGGCCATAGTCAACTCGGTTGACCAAATGGTAAAGAGAAAAGCTAAGTTTGTGATAGTCTCGTGTACCATTATCAAAGGGTCCATATGTTTGTATTGCCAAAGAAAGGGGCATTGGTTGCGAAGCTGCCAAAATTTACCTAAGGATGTTAAAGTCAATAAGTTTGACTCTACTTCAGGTAAAGTCCACTATCTAACTCTGCTAAGTTTCTAATCTGAGATTCTTGATACATGATGTGACTAGGTCACATGTTGATGTTTTAAGAATCAAAGAAAAGTAAAGAAACTTAAAGAAAGAATATGCTGAATCCGATCGCGTAGATGGATTTTTATCGCGTAGCTTGAAGATCGGATTCTTGAGCTGCTTCTTAGGAGTTATGAGATATTGCTTAGGAATAGATAACAACAAGTTTTCATATGGATTGTAAGGATAAGTTTTTCCGCAAAGTTTTAAAATAAAAGAAAAATTTTTGATTTTATTTATTTTAAAATATCCTTACAATGGCATTTGAGGAAAAATTGTTGCTTATATGATTCCATTAAGAGCAAGAGTGGAAATATGAAATTGATTCTTTCATTTGTGGTAATGTCTAGATTTACCAAACAAGGAAAGATTCTCATCACCCAAGTTTCAATTGGACCGGAACTTGGAATCATGCAAGTTGTATAGCATGATGAATGAGAACTTTCAAGTTTTGGAAAAATTAAGACTAATTACTTGTTCACATGGATGTGTGAGTCAAGTAAAGGACTAAAGGATCGAGTACACATTCTTGTGCACTGATTAAGTCCACCATAAAAGTTTGATAAGACTATTCGTCATAGTTTACTAAAGCTCAGTAAATATGATTATACTTACATGCTTAAGTGTAACTCTGAGACATTGGAAAAAAGGTTCCAATGTAAGGCAGAGCGAATAAGAAGAATCAAATTAGGCAGAAGGATAAAAGTTTCTCAAATCTGAAAAGATGGGAGAGTACTGTAGTATCAGTTTTGTGATCATCTTAATGATTAAGAAACCATAGCAAAATTAGTTCTCTAAGGAAGTCTTAGTGCATTCTTATGACTAAGAAGAGGGATTTTGAATTGTTGAAATGGTTAAATCAAAAAGATGAGTCATACTTCGTTCCAATACAAGTCTTAGAGTCATACTCCAAGATTGTAATTTGAGTGACATGCCTTAAAGAAGTTATAAAACACTTATCAAATGTAAGAGTAAAAGTTTCCTACTCTTGTACATTTGAAATTGGTAAGTTGTGATGTTTTGGATAAAACAATGACCAACTTAGGCCAATTGTGTGAAGTGTTTGTCTTGATTAGAATCCACACTATCTCTTGGATATTTGACAAGGGAGTCTTATAGGTCAAGAGGACAGTAGGAGTCTTAAAAGTCTCAAGAACTAATCAAGAATAGAACCTGAAGTTCTTCACTAGCACACGACTTGAGGTTTATAACCTTTCGTGTTGACATATTCTGTGCCCATTCCAGTTAAAGTTGGCTTTGCATATGAGTTCTTAGAGTTCTCAATTTGTTGCACAACAACTTGGAAGCAATGGCAGGCCCTTGAGCTGCCAGGTGGCAAGAAATTAAGATTGAGTTCAATCCATATGGATTTGGATTTGTCATTATCTTTGTCTTGTGATTATGGTTTTGAAAAATTCATATGGGTAGGAACTCATACACCATATAAATCTAAGTGTCATAAGGTTTCTCTCCGATTCATGAAAATGATGGTGAGGAAACACTTTCACTAAGTAGATTTTATCTAGATAGCAATTGTGATATTTGCATTCTCAAAGTCGTTAGTGGAGCGTGTGTGGCTTACCGGCACACTAACCTGGACTTGTGAGAAATGGCAAAGGTCAAAACAATCAAGACTATGATTACGGCATCCCTTTTGATAGTTCTTGAAATTGTTTAGACACACCCATGAGCTATCTAAGGGAAGGTGTATGATTTTTGATAAAGTTTTATCAAAACAATCTAGTATCAGGAATCTGAACTTTGGTAAGAAAGTCAATGAAGTATTGATTTCTAGAAGTCCAGCTGATTTCTGAGTACATGTCACAGCTAGTGGGAGCATAAGTGTTATGCTAATAATCATCATGTTAGTGGGAGCATGATAATTATGATAAGTATTGCAAGTTAGCAATGTTAATTATAGAAAACAAAAGGTTTCAATTGGGAAAAGTTGTTTTGCTATAATTAAGGGAGAGGAAATTATACTTCATCTCAAATCTATAAGCTTAGATCGTGAGGTTTTAATCATTTAGTCAAGGATATATATATATGAATTTCATGTTGGAATGGCTCAACATAAGGAAATTCTGTATATGGGTCCATTATTTGCGTTCTAAAATTCGATTATGATTACGGCATCCCTTTTCATAATCTGAATTATGAGAACTTGGCAAATAAAAATGGAAATGTTATAGCAAAAGACTGGTTTAGTATTTATGTGAGACATCATGAATCGATTCCCATATGCTTCGTATATAGGATCGATTACATGTGATATATTCATCCTTTCTAAAATATTCCAAATGCCTGGGGCATTAAGAAGGGAAAAGGTTTAGAACTGGATATGACTAAAAGGATTAAAGAATTGTCGAGGACAATCTAAGGTTTACCAAAGATTGGTTGCTCAAGGACAGTTGGAAGTATAGTGATAATTCTGGAAGAACCATATTGATATAATCTGTAAGGAGGCAACTCTTGTTCAGAAGTGATAGTCAAAATGGAATCTGGAAATGTTTCAAAGTTAGAAATTTCAATCTGTGTAAGATTAAGGAAACTTAATGCAAGAAGGATGTTTTCCAAGGAGTTGATCTCCTTTGGAATACTCTGTAATGATTGTTGCCAAGTCTTTGTGAGTTTGTGCATAATCGTTACAAGAAGATCAATGCATATAAGTTTAGAATCTAACAAATTTCAGTAAATGGCATGAATTTGGAATTCTTGCATTTGCAGTAAGGATTTGGGACTGTGAAAAGAGGATCATTGGAGTTATGTTCAATTGATCTAGTTCACAAAGTGAAGATCATAGACAAACATAGTATGCATACTTGGTGTATGGCATGACTAGTGTTTAGAAAACATAGTGTACATGCTTGGAGCATGGGACAACTATTGTTTTAAATTCAAGAATAAAGTTGATAGTTGAAACAGTATACAATGAATAATGTGTAATCATATGGCGATAAATAAAATGTGTTTTAGTTTTTGATACCATATTGGATTCAATTATTATTGTGTTTCATTTTGCATGTTTTGACTTCCCGAATAAACTAGGTTATTCTTCCGGAATGACTAAGTTATTCAAACCATCCACAGTCGGTCATATGTTGGAAGTAGATATGAATTAAGACTGTCATGGGTTGGCTTGTAGAGGTCTAAGGTGTTGGACAAAGGGCTACAACACTCATGAGTGCTCATAAGTTCTGAGTATTGGATTCAACCCACGCTCATTGGAATCACTTCATGGATTTTATCACGAGTGATCATGAGACGATAATATCTTATATTCTTCAAACCTAGAGATATGAGTTGTTACTATGAGTTGGTTGTACATTGATTGCACGAAAACGCATACGGTAACTCGGTGCGATAAAACGTGCCTTTGTCTATGATTCAACAAGTAGTAGAACAAGCCATATGAGTCGAAGTTTATCCATTCCTTTTACTTTCGGGATAAAAGCGATATCTGTGGGCCCCTCGATGATTTGATGATGACAAATGGAAGTGCTCGGCCGGGCCAGGACTGATTTGATTTGTTCAATTAGTCAGTCGTCATAAATCGCAAATCGGGAAACAACAAATGGACAGAGAGAATGATTATAATCCATGTCTCAGTCCATATGATATCTAGAATGGAGGAATATATGATCCCTTATCTAATGGACAAGTCATTGACAAAGGTTAGAGTTCATCTACAAGGTCAGAGTTCGACAGAAGCTTTTGAGAGCTACGATCGCCGGTTGGTTCCTGAAGTCATACGCAATAATAGTTTTAGACTTATCCAAGTGGGAGACTGTTGGATTAATGTCTAAGTCCATAACTATAATTGGTAAGACTTGACCCGACCCGGCATGGTCCATTTGGGTTGCATACCATCATGCACTTGGATAGACTATAATGAGAGAAATAAGACACTTATGGTTATTAATATATTATAAGTTCTAGTATATTAATAATAAGAATAATAAGATTATTTAATTAGTATTGATCAAGAATTAATCTAGGATTAATTAAGTGATCAAAAGAAGACTAATTAAATATATGGGTTGATTATGTAAATCATCCATACTTGTATAGTGGGCTAATGCTCCATAGATAATCAAGTTGGGCTAAAACCCATAGGATGATCCATGGATGCTCCATGGTGTATTTGTACCCATGGATCATGGAAATGAAAGGCCATGTCAATTAGGGTTTACATGGTGTAACCCTAACTATATAAGCATCTTATTCTTGACCAAATCGGCAACTAGTATTATTCTAGAGGGGGCTAGCCGATTTCATGAGTTGTAGAATTCTCTCAAGTTATTCCAAGTGTTTTGGTGATTGTGATTCCATTTGAGGTGTCACACTTGGGGCACTAGGCACTCAAGCTTCATGAAGACTTTCTACATCAAAAAGGTATGTATTCTATCTTGTTGACTCATTGTTTTTGTATGCTAGATTAGGATAATACCTTGGAAGTTCTTATTTGCATGTATAATAGAGAAAACATAGATCCAAGGTATTTAGGGTTGCATGTACACTTAGGAGTGTTAGAATGCTCATAACCCAACAGCTCCATCTTCCTTTCTCCTTGCATCGGTACCTGTCTATGATGACCTGAGGATACAAGTAATTTTGAAAGCGAGTATCAGCTTTGAAGCTGGTGAGATCATAAGTAATTTAGTGTCTTAATTTGTATGTAAGAATTTGTAAGTTTATGATCGGTAAGTATGGAAAATGTATATGAATTGTAAGTATTGAAAATGTATATGAACTGTAAATGTAAAATGTTTGTTAAACAACTGTAAATGTTTGAAAAACCCTAGAAATCCCTATGATTCCTACTATTATATAAAGCGTGTCTTCTACCCAGACTTAACTTATCTCGATGTAACCTTCTACCAAGGAAATCTAGTGTCTGTGTATGTCTCTAGTAAGAGTGTGTATTTTCCCAAGTCCGATTATTATTAGCCAAAAATATAGTTTTCTATATTATCATACATCGTGCGAAAATATTCACGAAATGAATGTAATGGGAAAATGAAATAGTACTATGGTGTAGTACCAAACTACAACCGTACCAATAAATGACTACATCGGTACTGAACTGCCTTATTTGAGGGATAAGGTATAATGTGATTTCTAGATCTCAGACTATACGCTCCCCTATCAAAGGGATTTTGGGACCTACCCATGACCCTGCATGTATGCAAGCATGAGCATCCACATTACTATGATCATGTATACTCGATATAACGATCACAATTCCGTTGTGATTCATCGGTATAATTAGATCCTGAACTCGTTCCATGCTATAGCACCTAGTGACCTCTGTCCTATGTATATGTAAGCCTACTCATGTAAGTGTGATCATGTAATTGTATAGTAATGTACTGTAATGTTCCACGTGTGCTAATTGTAATGTGTGTTCTCTCTATCTAGCAAGTATAGTAATGTAATGTAATGTTATAGCTGTCATGTACGTGCTCTCTACCTAGCAAGTATAGTAATGTACAGTAATGATCTAGAAAGTATTGACTCATGAATGAACTGACTCATTGTATGATATTGCGTTCTAGTAATAATTCTAGTATCTTCCTAAACTACCCATATGGTGGTTTACTAGTAATCTAACTGATACGTATGGACGTGGAGGTATACCCTTGCTACCCAAGGGCATCTGATGAACTGGAAGGGCCTTTTATGACTATATATGTACACATGATATATAATTAATATTTAAACGACCTTCGGACGGGTACCCGATATCCCACCAGACCACATCCAAATCGAGAAAAAGGAAATAGGGTGGATAGCCTTCCTAAGTCTTTTAAACATTTCTTATATAACCATACATATAGAGGCATGCAATTTATAATATAAAAGCATAAATAAGTTTTGTAAAACATTTGAACATAATTATTATTTTAATAATAGATCGACTTGATGTCAATCTATAAAACAATTTGAAGGCATGGGTTTGATAAAACAGTTTAGTATAAAGAAACATTTGTTTGACACACAACTGTAAATAAGTTTGAAATGTCATATACAGAGTAAAATGTACAGTGTAATAAGGAGTTTAAAACATATAAAATGTTTATAAAAATTATTTGAAGGAAACTGTTTGGTAAAACGGCTAATGTGTAGTTAATCATTTGAATGTTGCATATTAATCACATGTGATTGATATAATAACTAGCAATATTCTACTTATTAATCACATGTGATTGATATAATAACTAGCATGATTCTACTTGTATCCCCCCCATAAAACATTTAAAAATAGTTTAAAACATTATTTAAGGGGTATGAACTCACCTGTAGTAAGTGAGTGGAATTGAACGGACTGTTATCGTAAGGAAGGATCAGACAAGTGCTTGGTGTCAAGTGAAGACTTTAGACACACACAATGATCGTAATTACATATGAAGACATATGTATATAAATAATTAGTGATTAAAACACTAATTATACAAGTATAAACATTTAAACGCGAGGAAAACACTTTTGGTCAAGTGCTAGGAGGCTAACGAGTTGCAACAAAGGAGTGCAAGGCCTCTAATGGGAGTTTATGGTCTAATGACCATGTGCTTTGGAGTTTACGGCCCAGGGGAGTAAACTCCTGGCCGTAAACTCTCAACAAGGTCACTAATTGAAGCTTAGAATTAATACAACTCTAGTGGTGAATTGCTTCAAGGCTAAATCAAGTGTTTGGGCTTCCTATTAACTCCTTTAAGGAGTTTACGGCCCTGGGACCATATTCCCTTGGAGTTTACGGCCGTAAACTCCCTTGGGAGGGTGTTTATGGTGTTTCCAAGTCTCTAACATTTCAAGGTTAAGATCTATGTGTTGGGTTTTGAGCATTCTAACACTCCTAAGTGTACATGCAACCCTAAATACCTTGGATCTATGTTTTCTCTATTATACATGCAAATAAGAACTTTCCAAGGCTTTAATCCTAACTAGCATATTATGATGTTCTTAGTCTACAAAGTACTAGTTAGATGACATACCTTTTGATGTAGCTTGATGTCTTCAAGCTTTAAGAGCTTAGCCCCAATAGTGTGGAAGCCTCAAGTGGAATCACAAATCACCAAGACACCTTGGAAGACTTTAGAGAATATGGATACTTGGTTCTCTCTAGTGAAATTGGCTAGCCCTTCTTAGTGTACCACACTAGTGCCAATTTCACCAACCAAGGACATCTTTATATAGTATGGAAACTAGGGTTAAACCCATGACCTTTCATTTCATATGATCCATGGGTTAAACACTCCATGGACTATCCATGAAAGCTTAGCCCAACCTAAATGAACTTTGGCCCATTCCATATATACAAGAGTCCATATTTAATTAGTTCATTTTGATCACTTAATTAATTCTTGATCAATACTAATTAAATAATATGATTCCATATTAATATATTAGAACTTATAATATATTAATATTAATCATAAACATACTATTCTCAAAAGATTATCCATATAAATTGTGTTGGTGAAGTGCAACCCAAATGGACCATGCCGGGTCGGGTCAAGTACATACCAAATATAGTTATGGACTTAGACATTAATCCAACACTATGTTGGGTTCTAGGCATAAGGAAGGAGTTAGGGTGTCATTTGACCCCTTTATAGGGGTTTACGGCCCAAGAACTTGTCTTGGCCGTAAACTCCTTAATACTTGGATTCCTTATGTTTTCTAGGCTTTAAACACATTAGGGTACATGTCTAAAATCAAGTCTAAGCCTTAGGAAGTGTTCCAAAGCATTTTGGCACTTAAACATGGAGTTCACGGCCCAAGAAGCTCCTTGGCCTTGAACTCACTTTCATCATTGATTCTAATTGTTTTTGGTGTCCTAAACATGCAATGGTGGGCTCTAGTTCGAGTTCTAAAGCTTTGAGGGACTTTGGGACACCTTAGGACCTTAAAATGGAGTTTACTCTCCAAGAACGTTCTTGGGTGGTAAACTCCCGAATCTAGTTGTTTTGTTATGAAATTGATGTTTCTAAACACAATCTAAGCTATATAACATGACTAGATCGAAGTACCTACAATTTGGGATAAAAACCCGAATATCCATGAGAGAGAATTCTGATTTTTCTCTAAATGGAATTCAACTAATGAACCAATTTGGTTCAGAATTCTATTTATAGTCCTGAGATATTTTTGGCAGAAAATATTTTTATTCCTAAAATGAATTCTAATGTCCTAGAGTATTGGAATAACAGTGTTGCACAAAACCCTAGTGCATCCACTCTCCTAATATCTCCTTAAGTGTAAATCCTGAAAACTGTCAACTTATACTCGGAGTCTGAATTTTCACTGTAACTGTTCTACTTCTATTGGCTTGATATGGTTTGTTTAGAATGGAAATTCCGGGTTGTCACAGAATACCATAGGCATTTGGAAAAATTTAGAACTGATGAATATTATAGCATAAGCAATCAATCCTATATCCGAAGCATATGGGACACGATTCATGATGTCTCACATAAAGACATGATATTAGACTAGTGTTTTGCTATAATATTTCGATTTCTATTTTGCAATGTGCTCATAATTCAAATTATGAAAAAGGATGTTGTAATCATAATCGAATTTTAGAACGCAAATAATGTTCCCATATATAGAGTTTCTTTATGTTGAACCATTCCAACATAACATTTATATAAATATACTTGACTAAATTTGATTAAAATCTCACGATGTAATCTTTTAGATTTGAAATGAAGTATAATTTCATCTCCCTTAATTACAGCAAAACAACTTTTTCCCAATTGAAACTTTTGTTTTCTATAGTTAGCATTGCTAGCTTGCAACACTTATTAAAATTATCATGCTCCCACTAACATGATGATTCTTAGCATAACACTTATGCTACCACTAGTTTTGACATGTACTCAGAAATCAGTTGTACATCTAGAAATCAATACTTAATTCACTTTCATACCAAAGTTCATATTTCTGATACGAGATGCTTTGATAAAACTTTATCAGAATCATACACCTTTCCTTAGATAGCACACATGTGTGCCTAAACAATTTTAGAACTATGAAAAGGGGTGCATTAATCATAGTCTTAATTGTTTAGACCTTTACCATTCCTCACAAGTCCATGTTAGTGTACCGATTAACCACACACGCTCCATTAACGACTTTCAGAATGCAAGTATCACAATTGCTATCTACTTAAAACCACTTAGTGAAAGCATTTGCTCACCATCATTTTCATGAATCAGAGAGAAACCTTATGACACTTAGATTTTATGGTGTATGTGTTCCTATCCATTTGAATTTGTCAAAACCATAATCGCAAGACAAGGTTAGTAAGAAATCCAAACTCATATGGACTGAACTGGTGCGGTCTTAACGTCTTGCGACCTTGCAGCACAAGAGCCTACCATTGCTTCCAAGTTGTTAAGCAACCAATTGAGAACTCTCAAAACTAAAATGCAAAGCCAACTTTAACTGGAATAGGCACAAAAATAGGAATATGTCAACATGATAGGTTATAAACCTCAAGTCGTGTGCTAGTGATAAATTACAGGTTTTACCCTTGGTTGGTTATTGAAACTCTTTCAGGATCTTTAAGACTCCCACTGTCCTCTTGACATATAAGATTCTCTTGCCAAGACCCATTCCTTGACAAAAAAATATTGAAGAGATAGTGAGGATTCTTATCTAGACAAACACTCCACACAATTGGCCTTAGTTGGTCTTTGTTTTATCCAAAACATCACAACTTACCACATTCAAATGTACAAGACGAGAACACAATTTACTCTTAAATTGGACAAGTGTTATAAACCTTCTTTTAAGATATGTCACTCAATTTACAACCTTGGAGTATGACTCTAAGAATTGTTTTGGAACGAAGTATGACTCATCTTCTTGATTTAACCATTTCAACAATTCATGATTCATCTTCTTAGCCATAGGAATGCACTAACATGTCCTTAGAGGACCAATTTTGTTATGGTTTCTTAATCATTAAGATGATCACAACACATGATCCTAAATTACACTCCCATCTTTTCAGATCTGAGAAACTTTTATCTTTATGCCTAATTTGATTATTTTCATTCGTTCTGCCATCCACCGAAACTTTTCCAATGTTTCAAAATTATACTTAAAATTGTAAGTATCACCATATTTACTAAACTTTAGTAAATCACGACGAATAGTCTTATCGATCTTTTGTGGTGGACTTGACCAGTGCACAAGAATGTGTACTCGATCCCTTAGTCCTTCACTTGACTCACATATACATGTGAAGAAGGAATTAGTATTAATTTTTCAAAGATGAAACTTTTCATTCATCATACGACTTGCATGATTCCCAGTTTCTTTCCAATTGAAACTTGGGTGATGAGAATCTTTCCTTATTTAGTAAATTTAGACACTACTACAAATGAAACAATCAAATTCATATTTCCATTATTTCTAGAAATATACAAACATCGATTTTCCATAAATGCCATTGCAAGGAGACATAAAATAAAACAAAACAAACTTTTATTTATTTATTAAAATGTGGAAAAAGCTTTTTCCTTACAATGCAACTTTTAATGAAAACTATGCTATTAGATATTTCCTAGCAATCTATCATAACTCCTTCGTAGTATCTCAAGAATCCGATCTTCGAACCATGCGATTAAAATCCATCTTTGTGATCAAATTCAACATAATCTTCCTTTAAGTTTCCTTCCCTTTGCTTGATCCTGCCAAACATCAAAATGTAACCGAGTCGCATCTTGTATTAAGAATCATCAATTAGGAACTTAATAGAGTTAGATAGTGGGTTTTACCCGAAGTAAAGTCAAACTTTTTGACTTTACCATCTCTATGATCTTTTAGGTAAATTTGGCAGCTTTGCAACCAATGCCCCTTCCTTTTGGCAATAGAAACATTTGGACACTCTGGGAATGGTAAACGGGACAATCTATTACTTTCTCTTTACCATTTGGTCAATCGAGTTTGCTATAGCCGACCCCTTTCCATTGGGAAAAGAAAGCTTTTTGGATTTCCAATGTCACCATTGTCAATGTCCATGGTAGTTTGGAAAGTCGATCTTTCAATCTAATTTTCTTTACCAGTGTTCCAAATCATTGTTGATTCAGCAGCACCAAGCAAATAGATTATATCATTAAGGGTCATCTCATAGTCTGTTACATAGTAGTCCCGAAGGAATTCACTATGTGACTTAGAAAGTGATTGAAGATCCTAGTCAACAACCAACTTCCTCAAGACTTTGACACCCAACTGTGCCGGTCTGTCAATATGTGACTTTATCTCCAAGATGTGAGCACACATAGACCTTTCATGCCAATAGGGCTTAAGTGACCTTGAACTTGTGGGTTAGGGATAATAATTGGAGGAGGTTGAGGAAGTAAAGTATCATTTCCATGAGGCAACCACGGGACATCATCTTCATTAGGAAAGCTTGTTCCAAGAGATTTGGGAAGATCATAGTTGTCTGAACGAGACATCTACACTGGGAGAAATTCAAGTAAGTTGATTTAAGTCCTTAATAGAACACCCAATATGAAATATTAAGGCTAGGACCCAACACAATATTTTATAACTTGGAAGAGGGATGTCGATTCACCAATTTCCACCATGAAAAACGAAATAGGAATTAGATTTTAATTGGATTTGAAACTCCTAGATCTTTTGAGACTCATTGAACTTTTCAATGCCATGTTTTGTGACTGGGATGTCGTGGATCACAAAACAAGGTGTGAATAACCATGCAAACATACTTGGTAACCTTAATATTTATCACTTAGTCGATGTGCCGGTTAACTACATGCGCTCCACCGATCCTATGATAAACATTAAGTTACCCTTTGCCTACCTTGTTAAATCCAAGATAGTGTGTCGGTTAACCACACACACTCCACTACCGACTTAAGCAAAGTGCAAAGTGGAATTACATGGGTTACCACCAAATTCACATTTTCCTAAAGTAACTAAAATTGGGAATTTATCAAATGTTTAGTTACTTTATATTTATCATTATACTAATGAAGGGAGAATTAGAGTCCTGTCAAACCCGTTCGGCTAACGATCCTTCACCAGTCAAGGAAGTAGTAGGTGAGAGTCGACACCCAATAAACTGGCATTTTATAGGCAGTAACCTTATACCCGCCCTTATAGACCGGCTTCATGAATGAGGCCTACTAACGGTAAGATTGACTTGGTTATTATTATTATTATTATTATTATTATTATTATTATTATTATTATTATTATTATTATATATATATATATATATATATATATATATATATATATATATATATATATATATAAGAGTTGAATTTTAAGTTTTAAAATTCTAAGGGTTTAACTTGGAATTAAAGTCTTCATGAGGGGAAACTTTACAAATTCCAAAACTTGAGGGCAAGTTTTGAACTATTCAAAAACTTTTGGATTTTCATAAATTATGAGTTTAATTAAGGTTTTAAAAACTTTAATGAAGAGACTCTTGAACATCCATAACTCAAGGACAAGTTATGGAGTTCATAAAACAAAAAGACTCTTCAATTGTGTAACCTATGAATTTTAATGGATCTTTAAAAGAAATGACTTTTGGTAATCCTTAACTTGAGGACAAATTATGGACTCCATTAAAAAAACATTTAGATCAAGAATTAACTAACAACAAGTTGCAAATAATTCCTATGATCTACCATAACTCATAAGTGTATCAACAATTTCAAGAATTACATAAACACAAATAAACTTGAAAGTTTGATAATAACCTTGAAATTGGTTTACCATAATCATTACCACATCAAAAACAGGTTTTATAAGTCCAAAACATTTTAAGGTAATGGTTCTAGACCAATTCCAGCCTTAACACTCGAAGATATGCTATCTGGGGGTCCAAATCGTTGAGTGCATGAACCAACTCGACGAGTTGCATGAATTTGTGCATGGACTCGGCGAGTCCATTGTCCAGAACAACAGAAAATCGATTTTTTCAGCATTTTTCAGCAATTTTCAACAAGTATAAATGAAAACAAGTCTAGGATTTGATATCATCAATGGGTTTTGAGCATTCTAACACTCCTATGGTGTACATGCAACCCTATAAACCTTGGATCTATGTTTTTTTCTATTATACATGCAAATATTCAATACTCCAAGGTTTCATCCTAACTAGGATAATAAGAAGTAACTATACTACAAGAATCTAGCAGAATGACATACCTTTTTATGGAGCTTGAAGTCTTGAACATTTAAGAGCCTAGTGCCTCAAGTGTTGCACCTCAAATGGTTCACACAACACCATGAACCCTTGGAATAACTAGAGAATAAGGATACTTAGGTTCACACGCATGAAATCGGCTTGCCATCTTTGTGTACACATACTAGTGTCATTTCATGAACCATAGACCTATTTATATAGTGCAGATGATTAGGGTTACATTCATGTAAACCCTAATACCCATGACCTTTCATTTCCATATGATCCATGGGTTAAACACTCCATGGACTATCCAGGAAAGCTTAGGCCAAGCTAATTGAACTTGGCCCACCATATATATATATATATATATATATATATATATATATATATATATATAAGAGTCCATATTTAATTAGTTAGTTTTTTATCACTAAATTAGTTCTTGATCAATATTAATTAAATAATATGATTTCATATTCATATATTAGAACTTGTAATATATCAATATAAATTACTAGTATCCTTGTTCTCATTTTGTCTATACAATTGTTCTGATGCCATACAACCCAAATGGACCATGCCAAATCGGGTTAAGTACATACCAATTATAGTTGTGGGCTTAGACACTAATCTAACAAAAGGTACCACGCCTCTCTAACCTACCTAGTTGTCAATAGCCTTGTAGCGGAAAACACCAGAGAAATCTCAAAAGTCAGTAACCACCCAAAGTATACCCAATAGATCTCCATGGATGACCACGTGTACCGCAGGTCACATTAAAGAATAGAGACTAAGAACTTATTAGGTTAATCTATCGTTTCTAAGTATATACGCAATAGTGGTATATAATTTAGACTCAACAAAATTTAGGATATTTGATTCCGCCCTATCTCTTGTTCCTTGTCTGGTTGTGGACTTGGGGTAGAGCCACCCATCAGAACGTTTTCTCAACCAAATTTATATACGACCTGTGTACACGAGGTGATGGTGGATGAGCCAAAGCCTGTAGGCTTACTACAACAACCGGAGATACCTGAGTGGAAGTTGTAGCGGATTACAATAGGCTTCATAATCAAGTTACCCAAGGCAACAGGTGGCCTTAATACCATTTTGGGTGATCGTCGACAGATTAACCAAGTCTGCACACTTCTTGCAAATTGAAGGAAACAGGCAAAATAGAGAAACTACCTAGAACGTGTGTCCGAGAGATTAGTTAGACTTCACGGTGTTCTAAGATTTGTTATCTCCATTCAAGATAGTAGAATCGTCTCCCAGTTCAGGAAGTCACTTCAGAAATCTCTGGGAACTTGGCTAGTCAAAAGCATAACCTACCATCCTTAAACCGACAAAGAGAATATGATAACGATTCAAGCATTAGAAGTCATGCTGAAAGCATAGGTGATCGACGTTGGTAAAGCATGGGATGCCTATTTACCAACTAGTTGAGTCCTTTACCATGCTAACATTTAAAGTTGCTCCATTCGAAACCTCCTATGGTAACAAGTACAACCCTTCTCTTCACTAGACTGAACTAGGCGACACGCAACTAACTAGAGACCCAATTTCCAGACAACACCTTCGTTGGTCCGGAAATCACACAAGAAACTACCAAGAAAAGAGTACAAATCCAGGAGCGATGTGAAGCTCCTACAGTCAAACAGAAAAAGCTCGACTTCAATAAGAGAAAAAACATTGGAATTTCAGGTTGGTGACCACGTCATGTGAAGGTCTCACCCCGGTAGGGCATGATACGCTTCGGAGAGCGTGGAATACGAAATACAAAGTACATAGAACCATTCGAGATTCTTACTATATTTGATTCAATAATGTACAGACCCTAACTACCTCGAGAATTCAATAACATACACTTTACCTTTCATGTCTCTATCTTGAAAAAAGTTTATTCGACGGGACTTTTGTTATCCCACTCGATTAGATCGAAGTAAGCGAGAACCTCAACTTTGTGGAAGAATCCGTAGAAATCTTAGACACTGAAGTTGTTAGGACTAATCAGATCCCTATCCCGATAGTGAGAGTCCGATTAAGTGGATAGTCAGAAACATTAGTATCTACCTCTTTTCCTTTAGTCCATGTGTATACCTTAGACTTAATTTCAAGACAAAATTCCCTTTAACGGGGGGATAATGTAACAACCCATTATTTCACGTCAAACATGACTTTTTGATAAATTATTATTTAGAATAAATAATCTTATCTAAGTTGTAGTATATGTCACAAGGTTTCTATACATATAAAGAAAGCTGAAATTCGAGTTATAACGAAGAAGTCATGACATGTCGAAGTTTCGCGACAAAACGAGCACGACACCGCGAATCGTAAAAAGTGAGTTTACGATAGATTACTTTTTAGCCTAAATGATCTAAATGAAAATTGTAGAGTACATATCCATCTACGCGTGGAGATAATGAACGTCAAAAACTGAGATCGTATGCAAAAGTTATGACCTTCCGAACAGACAGCTGTCTGAGAGCATGACGCATGTCAATAACCCTAATTTAACTAAAATCACAATGTGAGCATCATTCCTCACGACGTGAGGAGTCAAAACGCCACTTTTCAAGCATAGAGGACACAGAAAAGTCTACGTAAAAAGCTCACGACGTGAGCCTCAATTCTCACGACGTAAGAAGTCACCTAGACACCTTTCGGTGCTAGAAACGCGCGTGGCAAACCTATTGGATGATTAGGACCACACTCACGATGTGAGCCATGCATTGTCACGACGTGAGAGTCGAGAATTCAGCCTATAAATAGAGGATTCGTCCTTTTCACTTGGGTTGTGATTTTGATATCTCTTCTACTCCCACAAACCCTATTTTAAGCCCTCTAAAACACCCATATCACCAAAAGCAAGCCCCGACACCCCGAAGTCATCGAGAAAATAATCTTTTCCAGACCAAACTCTGCCTGCGGAAGGCCCAATTTTTCATTAGAAACTCACGGTTACGTCAAGAAAGCTCATTCCTAGAAACGAAACGCTGCCCTAATCAAAACTTATCAAGTGAGTTAATACCCCTATAATCTACCTTTTTAATGGTTTTAAATGCTTTTTAGGGGGGGGGGGGATACTAGTTGACCACAAGCTAATTGTGTTAAAAATTACATGTGATATCAATCACATAAACGATTTCCTTTTGCTTTCAATTATTTTTTTCACAATAAAAGATTACCAAATGCTTCCATGATGACTTAAAGTCATGTATACTCTTTTCAAAATCACATAGACTCTTTTTTAAAATACTGGTAAACTCTTTTAGATGTGTTTATAACTCTTTAAACTTCTAAAAGGTTACTTCAGTCGGTATCATTACCTTTGTATCACGCTAAGCAAAGGTGTACACCCATGAGAGATGATGCTAATTAGATAGAACGTATAAATTATAATAGGTATAATTTATGAAACCAACGATAAATCTATTTTCTAGACAAGTATACGAGGTTTAATTACTTTGTCAAGAAAAGGGTATAATTCGATCTTTACTCAAACTAAAATGTGATGTTACGTATTCAGGACGTAGCAATACTTTCTACATTACATTCTTGTAACTAGAGTCTCCTAGAGGGAGAGCGGGCATTATGCGTATATATATATATATATATATATATATATATATATATATATATATATATATATATATGGGACTGACAATCCCACATCCCGATTGGTAGCTACTGTTAGACCAGCCATGGGGTGACAAATGTCACATATTCAGTTTTGACGCCAGTAGGTCGTCGTGTTCATTCTAGTCCAGCATGGTTACAACTTTATCACATTTTAACCCTAATAAACCAGGTTAATATTAGGGTATTTATTCACTGGTAGTTTATTCCGTTTAAGAAATACTATTGTAGTAATCACTTTCCATAATCAAAACGGTTTTATGGGGTTTTAAAACTACTTATCAGAATGGTTTAAGGGGATTTAAAACTACTTATCAGAACGGTTTGATGGGGATTTAAAACTACTTATTAGAACGGTTTTATGGAGATTCAAAACTACTTATCAGAACAGTTTTACGGGGATTTAAAACTACTTATCAGAACGGTTTTATGGGGATTTAAAATTACTTATCCATTGTAAAGAAGAAAATATAGGATTTTCTGGAACGTAGTCATTCAGTTTCTTAAACTAGTATAACATATAGGACGTTAAATGGTTAATTCTATAAACTCCTTAGTTTATACACTAGAGTTATATATAATTAATTTTCGATTGGAAGTGGAATGTGGGACTTCCGCCTTATTTCATGTTCCTTGTTTGGTTGTGGAATTTGGGTAGATTCACACATTCAACTATTCGTTCGATATTAGGTTATATATAATTAGTGTAAACTAAGTAATTACAGAAAGTACTATTGTGGTTATCATTTTTATCATATCAGAAAATATATGATTTTCTGGAGGAACCAACAAACTTTTCCAAGAACTTGGAGTATACTTTATATAACTAAAATAGTTATGAACTGACCAGCTTAAATGCTGATCTGCTCTTTCAAAATAACTTGTATTCTTAGGAATCCAGTAGACAGGTACACTCCCGGAACTTTTGAGAACACAACCTAGTACCGTGTTGTGTCTTTTGTCTTCTACCGTATCTACTTTGATGTTTGAATATGTAATGTTTAAACACTTATGTAAAAACCTATACTTATTAACGCAATGGTTGTTTGTACTTTGATTACTATAATGCATGTGTTGTGATACTTACATGACATCCTCTGCCCCCGAACGTTTCCGCCGTTCTGGCTTGGGGGTGTGACATAGCCTGATCAACTGTATCTTTCTGAGAAGTGATTAGCATGTGCCTAGGAATGGTTATGGTGTTGCAGCAAGTCTAAAAACTTACCAACACTACTACAATGAAAACTTTAGAACATAACATAAACTTAAAACACTATAGGAGTATTTTGTGTTACTATAATTAGTTATTTGAGAACTAAAAGCTCTTTATTAGTAGGTCAATAGTTGCTGAGTGGATACGCTAAGGTTATATGTGAATAGTGTGTCATAGACATAGAATTTGTGATCTTTGCTTTACTTCATGTTCCTTGTTTTGTTGTGGACTTAGAGTTAGGCTCATTTATTCGAAGGTCTATTATATCTTGGTAACATATGATTGGTATGCACTATGCAAGTATTGAAGCAACTGGTAAGGATCATCCTATAATTATCTTAAGTAGTATGTTTATTATATGCTTCTTACATCCCTTTTTCGCTTTAATAATATGGCTGGATTCCATATTCCTAGCGACCCGTAGTTTCCCGATCAAGCGAATGGTGGATGGCTTGATGCAGATGCAGAAGAAAACTTAGTGGTCCAAGCAGTAGAAGACCCAAGAGAAAGTTACAATGAAGAGAATGAAGAGGAATTCCATGAAGACTCGGACTCTGAACTGGAGGTCTAAAATCCACCCCAAGTTACTAAAAATCCTAACCCTCGTCCGACTTTTCAAGGCCCGACGCCTCTGTGGGCGGAGAACTTGGGGAGGTGGAGCTACGAGCAGGGATAACCACCTCCCTACAACGGACACCAGAGTTACTATGACTTGAATGAGGGAGGCTCAGCAAACAAATTCCTTCCTATCTTGGTGCGACGTGTTGCTCGCAATGCAGATCAGGGAAGAGCAAACTTCGACCAAGGCATGGAGATCCGTGCTAACTCCGGAGTGAACACAGTTCGTCTTGATCATCTAACCAACGACCAGAACATTGAAAGGTCTCGCACTGACGCCCTAGGGATCTTCGTCTAGCACTGCAAAGACGTGTTTAGGAAGCGAAACAACAGTTGGCTAAGTCTAGGGCTGAGTCAAGTACCAACCAGAACAACTCCCTTCATGAGTAGATCCTACTCTACTCTGTCTTCTGGATATAAATTAGGTCTTTGTATAGACTCTAGTATTAATTTCCTTCTTATGTTAACACCTTAAACTTTCAGTCCGATAGGTCTTAGTGTTGTCAAAATTTTCTCATTTCTGGTTTGGTGTAAGACCTACTCCAAGGTCATTTTTCCCGAACATGTTACATCTTTAATGCCAATGATATTGACAGACATCTAATCTCATGGAAAATCTTTATCCAGATCCTTTCATCATTCTATAGTTAGATTTACATTACAATCATACTCTCATCTGTTTTGTTGGGCTATAGTGATTTCGTCCATGGACCACTCTAATTATACCCACAATTGAATCCTTACTATCATCTTCCACTTTTTGTAAACTTTCAGTTGAAAGATGCCTCCACGTCGATCAATGAGACATAATCCTCTGATAAGTCCAACTCAACCACCACCTCCTCCACAATACGATCCTGCAGCTCTCCAAGCTATAGTGGCAGCGGCTGTTATGGTAGCCTTAGCTAAATTCAGCGTTAGCGGTACTAGCGGGAGTGGAACAGTAGTACATTCTATTCAAAGTGATGATCCAGTGCGCTCAAAAGATTGTTCGTATAAGGATTTCACCAACTATAAACCCAAAGCCTTCAATGGCAGCAGTGGGATCATTGCTCTGTCGCAGTGGTTCGAAAAGACGGATTCGGTCTTCGAGATTTGCTCCTGTTCAGAAGGACGCAAAGTAAAAATTTTTGCATGCACCTTCTCGGACAGAGCCCTAACATGGTGGAATAGCCATATCAAGTCAGTTACCCTGATAGTGGATAATGCAATGGGCTGGGAAGCTCTGAAGGAGCTTATGATAGAGGAATATTGACCGAGGGGCAAGGTTCAGAAACTTGAACAAGAACACTGGAGCCTAACCATCATGGGCTCCGACATAGTAGCCTACACCGCCAGGTTCAACGATCTAGTGGCTCTATGTCCAGGAATGGTCCCTTCTGAGGGAAAGAAGGTCAAGAGGTATATTTAAGGGTTGGTTCCTCCATTTCAGGGGAACGTTCTAGCTTCAAACCCAACTACCTTCGACAGTGCCAAGCGATTAGCATAGCGACTCATCGATCACGGGGTCCACACACCGACAACAACAACAACCCTTGTCGTCCCAGAACCATCCAAAACCGCTGACAACAAGCAGAAGTTTTGGGACAAGAAGAAAGGCAACACATCGCAGAACTCTGCAATGAAGCAGCAGGTCATGGTTGTTCATGTGGCGATTATACCTACTGCCAGTGCGTCGGTGAAGCAATATGCGGGAAGCTTTCCAAAGTGCAACAAGTGCAGCTTTCTCCACAACGGACCTATTTGGGAAATGCAGCGTGCTAACTGAAATAGGAAGGGGAAAACTGCCTGTTTCTGCAAATCTACAACTAGGCTAATCACCCAGTTCCCCGGCATTGGAGTGGGACAGGCTTGCTACGAATGTGGCGTGGTGGGTCACTGCAAGAGGAACTGCTCGAAGGTAAGGAACATTGGCGGCGTTGGAAGGGTTTTGGCGACAGGCCATGAGGAAGCAGTAGCAGACCCTATAGTGGTCACTAGTACGTTTCTCCTCGATAACTGTTATGCATGCATACTGTTTGATAGTGCAGTGGAGAGGAGTTTTTTGAACCAGAAATTTTCACACTTACTTAAACAAAAATCATGTGCACTAAAAGAAACGTTCACTATGGAAATGGCTACAGGAATACTGAGAGCACTAGTTGTATATACATAGGATGTACTCTATCTCTAGATAGCCATTCATTTCAAATCGACCTCATGCCTATCTCAATTAAAAGTGTCGACATCATTATCGGCATGGATTGGTTGAGTCCTCATCGTGCTAACATCATTTGTTATGAGAAGGTCGTTCGTCTTAATCTACCATCTAACAAAACCCTAGTTATCTACGGCGACAAACCAGGCACGAACCTTAGAATCATTTCAAGTATACAAGCCCATAAGTACTTACGAAAGGAATGCCATGCATTACTTGCTCATGTAGTCGATATGAGCCAAGAGATGAAAGACAAAAATAACATTCCAAAAGTACGTGACTTTCCCGGCATCATTCCAAATGAACTACCATGATTACCACCACAACGTCAAGTCGAGTTCAGAATCGACTTAGTTCTAGGGGCTACCCTAGTTTCCAAATCTCCCTATCGTCAAGCACCAGCTGAGATGCAGGAGCTATCCGGTCAACTGAATGAACTGCTCAGCAAGGGATTTATTAGACCAATCTTATCACCCTAGGGAGCACCGGTCTTGTTCGTGAAGAAGAAAGACGGATCGTTATGTATGTGCATCGACTACAGAGAACTAAACAAGCTTACCATCAAGAACCGATACCATCTACCTCGCATGGACGACTTGTTCAACCAACTGCAAGGGGCGAATTACTTTTCGAAGATTGATCTGAGATCTGGATATCACCAATTACGAGTTTTAGAGGAAGATGTTCCCAAGACAGGCTTCCGAACTCGTTATGGACACTGAGTTTGTAGTCATGCCATTCAGATTGACTAATGCGTCCGCAATATTCATGGACTTAATGAATAGGGTGTGTCGTCCTTACTTGGATCAGTTCGTTCTTGTATTCATCGATGACATACTTATCTACTCTCAAAGTAAGGAGGAGCATAGTCAACAACTACATAAGTTCTTGGAAATGCTGCTATCGGAGAAACTCTACGTGAAGTTCTCTAAGTGAGAATTTTGGATTCGAAGAGTCGAATTCTTGGGTCATGTGGTTAGAGAAGAGGGAATTCACATGGACCCTTCCAAAATAAAGGCTATTGAGAATTGGTCAGCTCCAAAGACGCCTACTGGAATTCGTCAGTTTCTAGGCCTCGTTGGCTGCTAGCGCAGGTTTATTCAGAACTTCTCTAGGATCGCGAAACCACTTATTACATTGACCCAGAAAGGTGTGACCTTTGACTGAGAAGAGAAACAAGAAAAGGCGTTCCAAACTCTGAAGTGAGCCTTATGCAGCACAACGATACTATCCCTCTAAGAAGGGATAGAAGACTTCATGGTTTATCGTGATGCATCCAACCAAGGGCTTGGTTGTATTCTTATGCAATGAGGAAAGGTCATCTCCTATGCCTCTAGACAGCTAAATACAGATGAAGTCAACTAGACCACACATGATCTTGAGTTTGGAGCAGTGTTATTTGCTCTAAACATGAGACAACGATGGTGGGTTGTGCTACTCAATGACTATGAATGTGAAATTCGTTATCATCCTGGTAAAGCCAACGTAGTAGCTGACGCCCTAAGTCAGAAAGAATACTCTAGTCGTACAGTCAAATCATTGACTATGACTATCCATTCACATCTGTCCACACAAATTAAGGAGGCTCAGCTAGAAGCCTTGAAGCTTGAAAATGTGGCGGGTGAATCCCTGAGAGGGATGAATAATAACTTGGAAGTCAAGGGTGGCGGAGCCTTGTATCTCATGGATCGGATTTGGACACCAAAGCTCGGTGGTGTTAGAGACGTGGTCATGACCTAAGAGTAGAAACTCGATATTCCGTCCACCCAAGTTCAGATAAGATGTATTTGGATCTCAAAAAAGTTATACCGGTGGCCTAACATGAAAGTAGAGATTGCTACCTTCGTGAGTAAGTGTCTTACTTGCACCAAGGTTAAGGTCGAATACTAGAAACCCTCAGGTTTACTACAACAACCAGAAATACCCGAGTGGAAGTGGGAGGGGATCACAATGGACGCCATAACCAAGTTTCCTAAGACAACGGGTGGTCTCGATACCATTTGGGTGATCGTAGACAGGTTAACCAAGTCCGCACACTTCATGCGGATCAATGAAACTTAAAAGATGGAGAAACTAACTAGAACCTACATTAGGGAGATAGTATGACTACGTGGTGTTCCCATATCCATTATCTCTAATAGAGATAGTAGATTCACTTCAAGATTCTGGCTGTCGCTACAAAGTTCCCTGGGAACTAGGTTGGACATGAGCATAGCCTACCATCCGCAAACCGATGGATAAAGTGAGAGGACTATTAAAACTCTGGAAGATATGTTGCGAGCCTGTGTTATAGACTTTGGAAAGGCATGGGATACTCATTTACCCCTTGTCGAGTTCTCCTACAACAATAGTTATCACACAAGCATAAAGGCAGCTCCATTTGAAGCCCTCTATGGCCGAAAGTACAAATCCCCTATGTGATGGGCTGATGTGGGCGATACGCAGTTAGCTACACGATGAGTTCCTGACAACACTCTCACAGGTTCAAATCATTCAGGAAACGACATAGAAGATTGTTCAGATTCATGAATTATTGAAAGCCTCTAGAGACCGACGGAAAAGCTACGAAGACAAGAGAAGCAAACATTTGGAATTCCAGGCTGGTGACCGTCTTCTATTGAAGGTCTCACCCTGGAAGGGCTTGATATGATTCGGAAAGCCTGGGAAGCTAAATTCAAGGTACATAGGGCCTTTTGAGATTGTCGCTAGAATCGGCCATGTAGCTTACAAACTCAAACTACCTCAAGAACATAGTAATGTACACCCTACTTTCCACGTTCCGAACATGAAAAAGTGTCTATCCGATGAGACGCTTGTTATCCCGCTTGATGAAATCGAGATTAATGAGACCCTCAACTTCGTGGAAGAACCAGTAGATATCATGGACCGTGAGGTCAACCAAACGAAGCAAAGTCGTATCCCTATAATGAAGGTTCACTGGAATGCAAAGAAGGGACCTGAAATCACTAGGGAGCGCGAAGATCAAATGAAACTTAAATATCCTTATCTTCTCCCTTAGTCTTTCTGTATTTTCTTAAACTATAGTTTTGGGATGAAATTCCATTTATCGGGGGGATGATGTGACAACCCGAAATTTCTATCTTCTAAAGTCAATCAATTCAATCAAAAGTTAGACTTGTTTCTTTTATCTTTTTGCCTTGTTAAGGGTCGGTTTTAGAGTTCTAAATCTAGTACACTCAAGTATTGTGTGTTAGGAAGTGTTAGATTGAGTTCATTGAGTTGCAATCGAGCTGGAAAAACCATCACAAAGGAGTTCACGACCGTGAACCCATTCTTGGACGTGAACATCCTCCATATATATAAGCAAATGGCTTATTTCTTCATTACTTCAACTCTAGCCATGAACACACCTATTTTCTCTCAACTTTCTTCAATCGTGAACACTACAAAGGTTTCCAATAAGTAAGTACCTCATTCATCTTCTTGTTTTCCATTAGAAACACAAGCATCCCCATGAAACAAACACCTCTTTGGCATGATTCTTCAAGAGTTCACGATCGTGAACCCTTTATTGGGCTGTGAATCCATCATAAGATCATGGTTTGGCCGTGAACCCTCCTTCCATGACCGTGAACATGTAGCACCTGGTTCTTGGGACGTATTCTTCATAATTAACTCTTTCAAAATATTCCATTTTTGGCCTTGGATTCGGTGAGTTGAAGGACCAACTCGCCGAGTAGAAGCGGGATAAGACGCGGGGTCTAAGCTGTGGACTCGGCGAGTAGGCCCTGTCTGGGCAAAAACCCTAAACCGGGTGTTTTCACCCTATTTAAATGCTCTAACTTGGCCTCCTTTGTCCCTAACACTTCCAGAGAGCTGTAGAGCGAAACCCTTGCCCCCATATTGTTCTTGTAAGTGATCTTGGCCTTGTAAAGGAGATTTGGAGCTTAGTAGAAGAAGGCGGAGGTTGAAGAGTGCAAGAAGGGGAAGTAGATCCGAAATCTACATTGTGGGAAGCTTCCATTCAGGAAGAAAAGTTCCTATCTTGATCACTAGTTCATTAGATCCTCTTTTTGTCCCTAATTAGTGGTTTTCAAGCCCTAAAACCTCAAACTCCATGTGTTTATGCTCTATATTCTGAAAGGACTTCAAATCTGGACCTTATGGACGTCTTAGAAGTATAAAGTCTCTGTGTTTGAAGTAATTAAGGTCCCTATTGAGTGTGTCACCTCATAAAGAGCTTGGAATTGCCTTTTGAAGTTCATAGGGCCATGCATGCACGTAAAGTTTGCAACTTTATGTGATAAGCATGCCCTAGGAGCCTAGATCTATGGGTTGGAACTGTTGCATGTCTCAGATTTGGTCTTTAGGGGAGGAGGGCTGAAGGGACTCGGCGAGTTCCAAAGTGGACTTGGCGAGTTCTATGAAGATGGTCTTAGACTCGACGAGTTGGATGAACAACTCGGCGAGTCCTATGAAGATTGCATGGAACTCAACGAGTTGTTCTTCAAACTCGGCGAGTCATATGAGCTGCAACTGGGTTAAGAAGGGTTTAATTGTAGAAGTTCCAACCCTTCGTAGCTGCACGCGGAGTTAGCAATTTAGTGTGTAGCAATAGTCCAAAAAACCAAATCCTCAAGATGGATGGTCTGGTGAGGATTTGTAGGCGACTAGGAGATCTGCTTGTGGGACTCGGCGAGTTGTTCTCGGACTCAGCGAGTCGGATCGTGAGTAAGTCTAATCATCCCTGTTAGTAAGTTAAGGGTGACTCAGTGAGTGGTAATAGGGACTTGATGAGTAGAACTGGGATAGTAGGAGAGGGACTCGGCGAGTCTGTGCCATGACTTGGTAAGTCCAGTCAACTGGAAGTTGATTTTGACTAAGGAGTTGACCTTGGACCAGAGGTAGGTCGGTCATTTGACCTAATGGTATTTATAAGTAACTAATCTATGTTTATGGGTTTATAGCCGGAGGATTACCAGTACAGTAGTCAGACGTCTAGCAGGCAGACTTTCGGTAGCTACTTTTCGAGGTGAGTTTCCTTCCAGTAGGAACGGGTCTAAGGCACCAAGGTCGGCCCGTATAGATGATATGTAGTGTCAGAGTGTGGGCAGAGCCTGTATCTCATAGTTGAGTATGATTATGATATATGCTAGTATGATATAATTGTTTATACTCGTTGTCTGTGTGATACTTGTATGTTGTGGCTTAGTAGCTGAGTGTGGGCGAGGCCCATATCTCTCAGATAGCAGAGTGTGGGCGAGGCCCGTATCTCCCAGATAGCGGAGTGTGGGCGAGGCCCGTATCTCCATAAGTGTGGGCGAGGCCCGTATCTCCTAGTTGTTCATTATATGGTTGCATGGTATGAGGTATTATGGGGGAACTCACTAAGCTTCATGCTTATAGTTTACTGTCTTGGTTTCAGGTACCACTTCAGATAGGGGAAGGAGCTGGCGCGGTAGCGGCGTATCACACACACACACACTCTCTTGTTTTCCGCATTATGGATTTTTCTGCAATGTACTCTGACATATTATTATGATGTGGCTGGTTTTCAGACACGAAGCTTTATTATGAAATGTTTATATCGAAGTTTTTATGAATTGACCTATTTAAAAAAATGAAATTTTTGGCCTGTATTTTGGGTTGTTACAAGTTCGTATCAGAGCTCTGGTTTGAGGGATTCGGACACACCCTTGGGAGTGTCTAGACTCAAATCGAGGGAATAAAAGAATGTTATTAAGAAAATGATTTTTCCAAAAAGGTAAACTAAAGAGTTTTGGGGAAGAGTACGAAGTGTGTGATGTGCGCGACCGGCCGAGCTCAAGTAAGTATTCCCCAAAGTACCCATATGAGATATGTTATGTTTATCAGTTTCAATAGAACAACATGCTAGTATAGGACTAAGGATCTAGGAGTAAAGCCTTATGTGCCCGCTATATGTGTTTCTGCTTATGAAAGTTGCATGCTAGTATTAAGTAGACAGCAGTAGGGTAGCCTATATAGGTTATGCCTGATAGTGTGAGGTTAGCATCATATGCTAGTATAGTTTCCTTCTTTGAGGATGTGATTGTTGATATCGTTCCCTTTTCGTCCGAATGCTGCTTGCTTTGTGCTTTGAGGGACTTCGGGTGATGGGGGTTAGCTATCAGGTGGATACATCAGGTCACACACGATCAGGGTCGGATAATCTCAGAGTGAGGGGTTTGAATTTATTTCATAGCTCTTGTTTGAGTCCTAACCGTGGTAGGGGTGGGTCCCTTACTCAAAGGATTATCTGAGCCTCGTTACATGTGATCGTATTCAGGTGATGGCTAAGCACCATCACACAGAGACCATCGGCAGCTGAGGACTGATTAGGATAAGGTCGGGAGTTTCCTAGGCAAGCCTAGGATGAGGATAGCAGAAAGCAGTAGTGATGAAGGGGCTTGGTGGAGTCAAACCAGTCCTTGAGGAAAGTACGGATAGATATGGAAGGTAGTGTGGGCCCGTACTACCGAAAGCAGAGGATCCGTACTCGAGTCAAGGAAGGCTAATGCAAGATCAAGGAACTTGTGGTAGATGTAATCCCTCTAGTGTGTTAGCATCACTGATGATTGTTATGGTGTATTTTTGAATGGTTGTACTAAGTCCGAGGCCAGCAATTGGCAGTTCAGGAGAGGGATCGGGTTTGGGTTCAGGGTCCGAGCCAGTTGATGAGAGCCTACGCGTGTTCATCGCGTCAAAGATCACTAGAGGCATCCTTGAGTCGACCCCTATCATCTTCGGGTCTATCAAGGAAAGGATAGTCGAGCTGATGGAGGATCGCCTTAGGGCATTCAGAAGTGATATGGCTTCAGGCCTGTAAGGATCCCGCACACTGTCCTTTAAGGACTTCAGGGGCAGTGGTGCACTAGATTTCCATGGGGCGAAGGACCCCATTGCGGCCAGACGATGGATTGCAGACATTGAGTCTGCGCAGGTTATTAGCTTCTGCCCTGAGGGGTCGAAGGTGAGATATGTAGTAGGGTGTTTGCGAGACCGAGCTAGAGATTGGTGGGAGTCCGTCAGCGACTCGTTGCGAGCCTCGGTTGTTGAGGTTATGACATGGTCGGACTTTGTGACCAGGTTCAGGACAGAGTTCGCACCGGCTGTCGAGCTTCAGCAGCTGGCCAAGGAGTTTTTAGATATGAGGCAGACGATGGAGACTGTGGCGGAGGTCATCGCCATGTTCCGGGAGAGGGCGCTGTTAGTGCCCCAGTACGTAGGTGATGAGGATATGAGGAGGACCCGCTACCACGACATGTTATGGTCTGACATCCGAGAGCATGTTAGCTTTTCAACTTGCCCTACCCTGGAGTCCATGATTTCCAGGGCAAGGGAGAGGGAGATTGATTTGTAGCAGATCCGGAAGAGGAAGGCAGAGGTAGGGCAGGTGGCTGGGGCTTCGGGGAAGAAGCCCAAGGGATCAGATGGTAGGCCGAAAGGCCAAGGAGGACCGTGCCGCTGCGGGAAATGCTGTAGGTCGCACGAGGGAGCATGTAGATTGGGATCGTCGGGCTGCTAAAAGTGCGACAAGACGGGACACTTTAGCAGGGATTGTACTGCCCCTGCCTTGGTTGTTCAGTTATCTGAGTTGCTTTGTTTCCACTACAACCAGAGGGGCCACAAGAGGGCCAATTGCCCTCAGTTGACAGCAGCAGCAGCGCCGGTGAAGGCTCCAGCCGTAGCGACCTTGCGGGTCACAGATGGCCAGCAGGTCAAGTCGGAGGCTCCAGTGGTGAGGAGTCGGGCCTTCCAGCTGACTATAGAGGAGGCACGCGCCACACCCGATGTGGTGACTGGTAAAATTTCTTATATATGATTTTATTTTATGCTGCTGTGATTTTGATATGTTACATGTTTGTGCCTTGTTTAGGATTGTTACATGTGTACGGTATCCCAGTTTAGGTGTTGTTTGATTCGGGGGCTACCCGATCATTTTTTTTCTCTTGCGCTTAGCAAGAAGTTACTGAGTCCTCGGGAATGTTGGATTGCCCTCTAGAGGTCGAAATTGCGGACGACCAGTCGGTGCGAGCATCAGAGGTCTTCCTGGATTGTGTATTGATATTCTTTGAAGAGCGGTATCTGGTCGACCTGGTTCCCATTCCGTTGCCGGGAAACAAGGTCATTATTGGTATGGATTGGCTGAGCCCCAATGGGGCAGTGATAGACTGCGTGTAGTAGCTAGTGCGAGTCAGAGCCCCATGTGGGGGAGAGTTGGTGATTCAGGGTGAGAGACCACAGCGAGGGCCAGCCTTATGCTCAGTGGCGAGAGCGAGGCGTTACCTTCGGCAGGGTTGCACAGGATATGTCGCTTATGTCACGGACACCCGAGAGGCGGGTAAGGCGACAGTGGGCGATGTGTCCATGGTTCGAGAGTTTGCGGATGTATTCCCTGAGGAGTTTCCTGGGATACCTCCGGAGCGACAGGTGGATTTCGGGATCGACCTAGTCCCTGGTGCGGCTCCGATAGCCAAGGCACCATATCAGTTGGCTCCTCCTGGGATGCAGGAGTTGTCCACACAGCTGCAGGAGCTGATGGACAAGGGATTCATTAGAACGAGTAGTTCACCCTGGGGAGCCCCGATTCTTTTTGTGAAAAAGAAGGATGGGTCGCACCGGATGTGTATAGATTACCGGGAGCTGAATAAGGTGACGGTGAAGTACCATTACCCACTCCCGAGGATTGATGACCTCTTCGACCAGCTGCAGGAAGCATCATGGTTCTCCAAGATTGATCTGCATTTGGGGTACCATCAGATGAGGGTCAGAAAGGACGATGTGCAGAAGACCGTGTTACGGACGCGTTATGGCCATTATGAGTTCATGGTGATGCCGTTTGGGCTCACCAATGCTCCTGCTGCGTTCATGGACCTCATGAACCGCGTGTGGAGGCCGTGATGAGGTGGGAGGCTCCGAAGTCTCCATCTGAGATTCGGAGTTTCATGGGGTTGGCAGGGTACTATCGGAGATTCATCCAGGATTTCTCCAAGATAGATGTACCCTTCACGCGGCAGGTGGCGTTTGAGATGTTGAGGCAGAGATTGTGCGAGGCACCAATCTTAGCCTTGCCAGAGGGCGTGGAGGATTTTGTTGTTTATTGTGACGCGTCTATCTCGGCACTGGGTGCTGTATTGATGAAGAGAGGGCAAGTCATTGCTTACGCCTCGAGGCAGCTGAAGCCTCACGAGGTGAACTACCCGACGCATGATTTAGAGCTGGGGGCTGTGGTGTTCGCCCTCAAGATTTGGTGTCATTACCTCTATGGGGTTTGCTATAAGATTTACACGGACCACACGAGCTTGAGGTACCTTATGGATTAGCCAAATCTGAACATTAGACATCGTCGGTGGCTTGATGTGGTGAAGGATTATGATTATGAGATCCTTTACCATCTGGGGAAGGCCAATGTGTTGGCCGATGCGCTTAGCCGCAAGGCAGCACCGATCAGGGATGTCTGCGTGATGGTGATAGTGGTAACCCTGCTGCTGGAGCAGATTCGGGAGGCTCAACGGGAGGCGATGAAGGAGGAACATCCAAAGAGTGAGAGGATTGTGGGTAAGATTTCCTCTTTCGACTATGACATTCGAGGGTTGTTGACACTACACCGTAGGGTGTGGGTGTCGTACCATGATGGGAGAGGCGCACAAGTCTATATTCTCCATTCATCCCGGGGCAACGCAGATGTATAGGGATCTTCGTTTGGATTATTGGTGGCCCTGCATGAAGCGGGATATAGCCTCGTACGTGAAGCGTTGCTTGACCTGTAGGAAGGTCAAGGCCGAGCACCAAAGACCACACGATAAGATGCAGCCGTTGGATATCCCGTTGTGGAAATGGGAAGACACTACGATGGATTTTATCATGAAGCTTCCCAGGACCACGCGAGGAGTCGATTCGATATGGGTCATCGTGGACCGATTGACCAAGAGCGCCCATTTTATTCCAATTCAGGAGAGCATCTCGGCTGAGAAGTTGGTCGACATCTATATCAGGGAGATAGTGGCACGACACAGGGTGCCAGTGTCAGTGTTTTCAGACAGGGATGTGCGTTTTACTTCTAGGTTTTGGAAGAAGTTTCATGACGAGTTGGGTACTCGTCTGCATTTCAGCACGTCTTTTCACCCGTAGATGGATGGTCAGAGCGAGCGAACCATCCAATCAGTAGAGGATATGTTCCAGGCTTGTGTTATGGATTTCGGAGGTAATTGGGATACCTACCTTCCATTGGCGGAGTTCTCTTATAATAATAGTTATCATGCGAGTATCGACCGTCCCCCCTTTGAGATGTTGTATGGGAGGAAGTGCAGGACCCCGATATGTTGGGGAGAAGTTGGCCAGAGGGTCATGGGGAGCACCGAAGTGGTGCTTAAGATGACCGAGAGGATTCAGTAGGTCCGTAGCAGGCTTCAGATTGCTCAGAGTCGGCAGAAAAGTTATGCCGACAAGCGCCGATCAGACTTAGAGTTTCAGGCTGGAGACATGGTTCTCCTAAAGGTATCGCCTTGGAAAGGTGTTATCCGATTCAGGAAGCGGGGCAAGTTAGGCCCCAGGTACATTGGACCGTTCCGGTTATTAACCCGGGTGGGCAAGGTGGCGTATAGGTTAGATCTGCCAGCCGAACTCAGCTAGATCCTCATAACTTTCCATGTCTCTCCGTTGTGAAAGTTTCTGGTGGACAACTCGGCAGTAGTACCTTTGGAGGATATTCAGGTCGATGATAGCTTGAATTACATTGAGAGGCCAGTAGCAATCCTCGACCGGAAGTCGAAGGATTTGAGGAACAAGAGAGTGGAACTTGTGAAGGTGCAATGGCAGCATCGGAAGGGATCGGAGTGGACTTGGGAGCCGGTGGAAGAGATGATGGAGCACTACCCCGAGCTATTTAAGGGACGAGCAGCAGACTTCAGGACAAAGTCTAAAATAAGTGGGGGAGATTTGTAGCACCTGGTTCTTGGTACGTATTCTTCATAATTAACTCTTTAAAATATTGCATTTTTGGCCTTGGACTCAGCAAGTTGAAGGACCAACTCGCCGAGTAGAAGCAGGATAAGACGTAGGGTCTAAGCTGTGGACTCGGCGAGTAGGCCCTGTCTGGGCAAAAACCCTAAACCGGGTGTTTGCACCCTATTTAAATGCTCTAACTTGGCCTCCTTTGTCCCTAACACTTCCAGAGAGCTGTAGAGCGAAACCCTTGCCCCCATATTGTTCTTGTGAGTGATCTTGGCCTTATGAAGGATTTTTGGAGCTTAGTAGAAGAAGGAGGAGGTTGAAGAGTGCAAGAAGGGGAAGTAGATCCGAAATCTACACTGTAGGAAGCTTCCATTCAGGTAGAAAAGTTCCTATCTTGATCACTAGTTCAATAGATCCTCTTTTTGTCCCTAATTAGTGGTTTTCAAGACCTAAAACCTCAAACTCCATGTGTTTATGCTCTATATTCTGAAAAGTCTTCGAATCTAGACCTTATGGATGAATTAGAAGTAAAAAGTCTTTGTGGTTGAAGTGATTAAGGTCCCTATTGAGTGTGTGATCTCATAAAGAGCTTGGAATTGCTTTTTGGAGCTCATAGGGCCATGCATGCACGTAAAGTTTGCAACTTTACGTGATAAGCATGTCCTAGGAGCCTAGATCTATGGGTTCGAACTGTTGCATTTTTCAGATTTGGTATGTAGGGGAGGAGGGTTGAAGGGACTCGACGAGTTCCAAAGTGGACTCGGCAAGTTCTATGAAGATGGTCTTAGACTCGAAGAGTTGGATGAACAACTCGGCGAGTCCTATGAAGATTGCGGGGAACTCGACGAGTTGTTCTTCAAACTCGGCGAGTCATATGAGCTGTTACTGAGTTAAGAAGGGTTTAAGTGTAGAAGGTCCAATGCTTCGTAGTTGCACGCGGAGTTGGTAATTTAACGTGTAGCAATAGTCCCAGAAACCAAATCCTCAAGATGGATGCTCTGGTTAGGATTTTGAAGCGAGTAGGAGATCTGCTCGTGGGACTCGACAATTTATTCTCGGACTCGGCGAGTCGGATCGCGATTCAGTCTAATCGTCCCTGGTAGTAACTTAAGGGTGACTCAGTGAGTGGGAGGAAGGACTTGATGAGTAGAACTGGGATAGTAGGAGAGGGACTCGGCGAGTCTGTGCCATGACTCGGCGAGTCCAGTCAACTGGAAGTTGAGTTTGACCAAGGAGTTGACCTTGGACCAGAGGTAGGTCGGTCATTTGACCTAAGGGTATTTATGAGTAACTAATCTATGTTTATGGATTTATAGTCGGAGGATTACCGGTACAACAGTCAGGCGTCTAGCAGGCAGACTTTCGGTAGCTACTTTTCGAGGTGAGTTTCCTTCCAGTAGGAATGAGTCTAAGGCACCAAGGCCGGCCCGTATAGATGATATGTAGTATCAGAGTGTGGGCATAGCCCGTATCTCATAGTTGACTTTGATTATGATATATGCTAGTATGATAGAATTTTTTATACTCGTTGTTTGTGTGATACTTGTATATTGTGGCTTAGTAGCTGAGTGTGGGCGAGGCCCGTATCTCTCAGATAGCGGAGTGTGCGTGAGGCCCGTATCTCCCAGATAGCGGAGTGTACACGAGGCCCGTATCTCCATGAGTGTAGGCGAGGCCCTTATCTCCTAGCTGTTCATTATATGGTTGCATGGTATGAGGGACTATGGGGGAACTCACTAAGCTTCGTGCTTACAGTTTACTTTCTTGGTTTCATGTACCTCTTCAGATAGGGGGAAGGAGTCGGCGCGGTAGCGGCATATCACACACACACACACTCTTGTTTTCCGCATTATGGATTTTTCTGGGATGTACTCTGACATATTATGATGATGTCGCTGGATTTCAGACATGAAGCTTTATTATGAAACTTTTATATCAAAGTTTTTATGAATTGACCTATTTAAAAAAAATGAAATTTTTGGCCTGTATTTTGGGATGTTACAAACCACTTCATAGAATCAAGGTTGGGTCGTGAAGAAATCGTGTGTTCTATGGCCGTGAATCCTCTATGGCCACGAACACTTCCTTGTGTGGTCGTGAACTCCCTTCAATCAATCATATATGATTGCAACACTTTATTGAAAGTGTTTCCTAGTTCCTAAGGTTGTTTACCATTGCAAGTAAGTTGTTATACACACTAATTCTATACATATATGTGTAATTATATGCTTAATAGAATCCGTTTGTGCTTGAGACTTCATTTGGCATGCTTAGCATCCTATATCGATCTTTCATTCGAATCACTCACTACAGGTGAGCTCATACCCCTACAACTACATTTTTAAATGCTTTTAAATGATTTTTAGGGGGGGGGGGGGGGGGAGAGATACAAGTATAACACAATAAAATTGTGTTAATCATTTACAATTCAAAACAACATTCAAAAGGATTTCTTATACTTAAACTTGTTGAAAACTCTTTTAAAGCTTTTATAAACTTCTTTTATATCAAATCGTATTCGTCTATCTATTTACGTATAAGTATGCTTTAGTAGACATGGGACTATTGCTAGATACCTTGACTCCTATTCCATGTTTGGTTGTGGGTTTCGGATAGGATCACTGGTCCGAATGTCGGTTAAATCATAGTTATACTTATTAATTACACATGTGAATATTAAACCCATCTTAAGGATTTCACTTAACTTAGTTTCTTGGTGAGTAATTTAGTCTTTTCTATACATCAGTAATAGTCAAACAATGATACTAGTAAACTATAAGAAGTATAGTTTAGAGGATTACTACTTACTATTTCTAGAATAATGAAACTTACATGAGTCAGTTCATACATCAGTCAGTTCAAACATACTATAACTAGAACCAGAAGGAACATACTATAACAAGAACAGAAAGGAACATACTATAACTAGACCAAGAAGGAACATACTATAACAAGAACAGAAGGAACATACTATAAACTAGAATAGGAAGGAACATACATACTAATACAAGAACAAGATAACATTAATGTGAGCCACTACTTCATGGCATAGCAATATACTGCTATGTCACGTTTTTTAACCAGAGTCTCCTGGAGGGAGATCATGAGTTTGTGTATAGATCTATACGAGATTGACCATCCTGCACCTTGCTGCTAGCTATAGTGGGACCTGTTGGTGTACAGATGATAAATGACATACCATTTCGATGTCTTTGGAACGTCGTGTTTTATACTAGTCAATCAAGTAGGGTTATAAGCTCATCAAATTTTACTTTAATTAAACAAATTGGTTTTAAGGTAGTTAGTACTTCAGTAGTTACTTTATACAATTGCTACTGCATATCTTCATTTTTCACAATACATTCATATAGTGATCTTCTCTGATAAAAGGTAATGTAAACTATTTTCTAGTAATGATAGTCATATACTTGGATAAACAATTATTTTTACAAAAGAATAAACATACAAAATAGTCGGGTCATGATAGAAGACTACTTTCCATTTTAGTAGAAAATAAAGGATTTTATAGGAAGTATACAAAAATTTACATCAAAACACTTACAAACATTTTCATCAAACTAATACAATCATTTGACACAAAAATACTTATGAACTCACCAACTTTAATGCTGCTCTACTCTTTCAAAATAACTTGTATTCTCATGTCACCAGTAGACTGGTACAGATGGCCAGATTTTGAGTAGACGAAGCATATTAAAGACTCGTCTTTTATTTTGATATTTATATTTTGGTGTCTTACAAATACATTCAGAACACACTTGTATTAACTATATTATTAATGCAATGGATGATGTTGTTGCATGTTTTACTATTGGTCATTGTTATGATACTGAACATGACGTCCTCCGCCCCTGAACGTTTCTGTCGTTCCGGTTGGGGGTGTGACATAATGTATTATATATCAATAAAAACACATCAAATATCCAAAAGTCCATAGCTGCCAAACTACTTAGTGTGTTTCTGAGAATACAAGTCGTTTTGAAAACTGTCAACATAGAATGTTGGTGAGTTCATAAGTACTTTTGTATGAAAACTTTGTAATACTTTATAAACCTCCAGAAAATCCAATATTTTCTTGTAAAAATAGTTTGTGAGTCTCGTTTCAAATAATGTATAATTGCATGTGTATTCTTTGTTTATCTTATTTGAAAACGTGTAGAGAGTGATTCCCAGAAAATCCAATATTTTTTGTTTTATGAGGAATTGTGGCCTTAGACCCTAAGATAGGAGTGATGTGGGTAGTCACAAAATAGTCGACACAATGTCTGTGCTTTGTAAAAAAATGAGTGGTATGTATATTCAACATTAATCTTATAATAGTATCGTTATTCTCTATGTGAGTCGTCATAACTATACTAATATGACGGAGTGCCTGTCTTGATGTTCTTCAGGCGTCGGTTTCTGAGAAGATATTTGTCACCCTAGACTGGTATGTCTAGTTATAGCAAGCAACTCAGGTGTGGCGTGTCAACCCCATATAGATCTATATAAAGCTCCCACTCTCCCTCCAGGAGACTCTGGTTATAACTACAGGGCTTACGGCGTACACTAATGAGGGTACCGGTGAAGGAGATTCCCACAAGAGGCTTAATGGGATTTGCGCAACCATTGAGTTTCATTATTTAACGTTATAAATAATGTTACTAGAGTGTATTTTAGACCCATAAGTTATAAGTGATAGAAAGAGTCATTTTTACAATAAGTGTCAAAAATAACCCATTTCTATCATTTCAGTAAAACATAATCCAATATTACCAAAATTTTCAATAAAGGCCCAAATTCAACTAAAATGTCAAAAGTGGCTCAATATTATATAAAATGTCAATAATGGCCTATTTTACCAAAAATGTTGAAAATGGCCCAATAATGCCGAGATTGTCAAAAATGTCCCATTATTACTATAGTTGACTAGAATAGCCCACTTTTACACAAAATATTTATTTAAGGCCCATTTTTACAAAAGTGTTTAAAACTAGACCATAGTTACAAAATAAGCCCATTTTCAGCCCATTTAAACTAAAATTGTCAAAAAGGGCCCATGTTTATTAAAAGCCCATTTTCGACCCATTTATACTAGAATGTTCAATAAGGCCCAAGTTTATCAAAATGTTCAAAAATGGTCCATTCTTACCTTTAAGGCCGAAAATTGTCCATTTTTAGTGAAGCTTCCACATTTTAACATTTTTCACGTTTTCATGCCAAAAGTTTGTTTAAAACATATTCTTAGACTAAACTCTGTGATATTTACCATGCATCAAGTGAAACAATTTCATTTAGAAGCTAGATTTCATTTTTTAACAACATATTAGGTTAACTACGTTCAACATCTTGAGATTTAACCAAAAATCTCGAGTATCAAAGATGTATTCTTATCGGCCGATGTGAGGGGGGATAAGAGAGAAATTAAGCTTGAAGCATGTTGGGTAATACAAGTTTACATCGAAGTATGAGAAATAATTAACTTGTTATATGGTGAATAATAAGGAGGTGTCACCCACCATTTCTTTTCCTTTTTTCCTTTTTTTCTTTCTTTTTTTTTTTCAATAACCGATCTACCCAATAGAGAGGGGAGGAAAAAAAAGGTTTTAGGCTTGAAGGATAGCCGAGAACACCTTGGCCCAATTATATTTTTTGCGTTTTTGGGCTTGGTTCGGGTCCAAGGACCATTTCGGTCCAATATTAGACCCAAAGAAGTGGATTTGGCCCAATGAGGTTATATGGAAAGCTTTTCGGTCTAGGAAGGCCCAATAAGCATTAAAAAAATTCCTCATGGCCCAATAAGGATCTTACGACCCAAATGGTGTTAAAAAAAGATTTCCAGCCCAACTATAGCCCAAATTGGGTTCTCGACCCATATATTGGTTAACTAGGGCTTTTGGCCCAAGAAGGAGCCCAATAGCGGTTTTACATCCTATAAGATCAATTGGAAGGGTTATTGGCCCAATAGGGCCCAATAAGAAGATCTTGGTCCAATAAGAGGTTTGGATTGGGAAAACTTGGGTTAAGGCCCAAAGGTGAGTGATTATAGCTTATTGGGTTAGGTTTTTGGGCTATACGAGGAAGTTTCGTGTAACACCGAAAATTTTCAAAACAAATTTTTCATTTAAAATCACATAATTCTCATAACATATTTCACAAAAATCTTCTTTATTAAATTTACAATTCGCAACTCCATAATTGTTTGGTTAAAATCCAAGATCCTCAAAACATAACTCTTCCACTGGTGTGTACAATCAAGTCGGTGCCTTCCCGCAATCCTAAGAAAACATGAAAAACATAACACATAACACGGTAAGCACGAAGCTTAGTGAGTTCCCCAATATACCACACACACAGTTCATTAGCCACTCAAGGCTATATCACTATAAGACCCTCCACTCAATGTGTCTCAGTGGGACCCTCCAGTCCCACGGTTCGTTGGACCCTCTGGTTCGTTCTATAAAGCTATGCATAGCATAAATCACAAAGATATAGTGCACAACATAATTCACAAAACATAAGGTAGGGTAACATGATACTCAATTTAAGCACATAAGACCCTTCGGTTAGACATAAGAACCACTCTAGGTAAAATATAGTGAGAAGACTCACCTTGCAACTAGCAAGCAAATCTCGAACTAGCCACTGCCTAACACATAGGGTAAATGTATCTAATTAATACTCGATTCTTGACTCTAAGGAACCAGCTGTTACTCTTCTCTCTCCAACTCTCAAATTAGGTAAAAGACCATTTTACCCTTCCATGGTCTTCAATACTCATGTTGACCAAACTCTAAAGTCAATAGAAGTCAAACTCGAGTCAACAATCCATGGTTGACCTGACTCGTCAAGTGCACTATTGCGACTCATCGAGTCCCCTCATTTTCCTAAGAAGTCTCAAGGAAGTCCAGCTCAACAAGTCGAGTTAACCCCCAACTCGCCGAGTTATCGCATAATAAAACCCATCGGGACAAACCCTCACTGACTCGTTGAGTCAGGCCATGAACCTGGCGAGTCCCTTCGATCAAATTCCTCATTCAGATGATTTAAGGCATATCTATCACTCCAAACACCAGATCTACCATCCTATGGGTCGATTGCCACGTAAAGCTGCAAGCTTTACGTTCGAACATGGCATATAAGGCTCATAATGCCAATACATGCTCCAACAAGGCACCAAAACACAATAACTCTTTAAGTGACTGAACAAAGCTCGACCTTTTGGACCCTGTTGACCTTGCAATGTCCAGATCTTAAGTCTAGACGTTGAAAGGGACTTCATGTACTCATATCTCAACTAAAAAGGTGATAGAAAGCTCTATTCATCAACACATGAGATCTAATCACCACAATGAGAAAGGTGGGAACTTTTTACTTTCTCTAGAAGCTTTTCGATGAAATAACATTGATCCACTGCCCCCCCCCCCCTTCTTGATCCTTGATGAGTCCTTCCCTCCTCTTCAAAGAAATGTACCAAAAGAACCAAAAATTAGCTCCTTTCACACTCTCTAGCTCAAAGGGACATTAGGGTTTACTCTCAGTGAAGGTGAGCCGCAAATGAGGCTATAAGTTCCCTTATATAGGCCCCTACCCCGGGAAATTAGGGTTTCTCGCCCAGGACCTACTCGGCGAGTCAACTCTCTGACTCTTCAAATCCACTCATTAAATCCACGCTAGTAGCTCGGCCCAACTCGGCGAGTCGGACTCATGACTCGTCGAGTCACTCTATAAATCTCAAGGTTAAACACACATTAAGGTATCCGAAAGACCGTATGTTACAATTCTCCCCCACTTGAATTAGATTTCACCCTCAAAATCGGTTCTCAAGGTCACACAGATCGAACCCAACAACTGGAAAAGTACCACCGAAAAGATCTCATACCACACAACTAACTTCCTCCAGAGACACCTGAAACCCAAACCTGGAAGACAACATACCCTTATGCCATTACGATACCCCCTTCTGACTCACCATAATCTGAAAACTCTAGTGGCCTGTCTTACTGTGTGGCCACCCTCTTAAGCTATCATCATGTTATTCGCCCCTCGAATAACAGACCCTGAAAACTCATTGCCCCTCTGATTCTCTCATAGCGACTGATAGAAACAAGTCAAAGCTTAAATACTTGCCACTGATCACTCGTACCAAACGTACTAAGGGCTCCATATCATACTCCAAGGAGTGAAAGGGTCACATTACACCAGAGACCCAAACACTGTACTGCAATCGAAATCCCATCTGAACAAAGAACTCTCAACACCCTGCCCTCAAACACAAGAAAATGCTCATGCATGCTCAGAAGCATTCTCTAACATCTAACAATCATAAGCCTCAGCTCCCTCCCAGATATCCCTTTCAACACTGAGCACCCGGTCAACTCTCGACCCCACAATTGAACCTCCAAAGGTTACCCATAGCATGCCTCAAATTGTCTAACTAACTACCTTCTCACAACAACTATCTCAGCCCATTGTGACACACAAGTCACAAAGTTCACTTTACCCCAAGCGAATACTACAATCCCAACTGAAATCGTCTCACCCTCGACCTCTGTTGTCTACTACTCATTAGTTCCATGCATCTAGTGGTCCTTCCCACACAAACGAACTGACCCACTCAGGTCTAAAACATCAGATGAAACACAATACCCATCAAAATGAAACCCATCTCTGAATCCAGAATCTCATCCGCCTACTTAATACACCACCAAAGCCAAACTCAAACTCGAGAGTCTGGTCCGACACCGAATTGGAACCACTCGTCGCAATGAAGCACTCAACTCATGCCTATCAACTGCAACCCATGTGTACATCACTTCCCCAATTCCTTTCGATTGTAATAACCAAAACTTAACTCACGATATAACGATTCCCGACACATATGGAGACCCCAGTCTCACCCCTAGTCCGACCACCAGGTTCCTGAAATTCAAAGAATAAGGCTATCCAAGCCTAAAAGCTCTTATGCATCATGCTCTGATTAGCGAATACTATGGCTCCCCATAGTATCACAACACTCTCTCGCTGACTGGTAAATACTACGACTCCCCGCAGTATCATAACACTTCCTTGAAGACTGGTGAACACTACGGTTTCCTGAAGTATCACCACACTCTCTTGTAGACTGGGGAACACTACGTCTCCCCGTAGTATCACAAAACTCTCTCTCACTGACTCACCATGGGCTGAATCCATGGTTTTCCCCTAATAATCCGAAGTGATTACTCCTACTCGGATCCATTCAATCTCTTATCCCCTGTAATCTCCTCCCCGAGTCATCACCCCACTGAGTTCACTATCGAATACTCCACACCTCAACATAGATAGGTAGACACACCCACCCAGGGTAAGCATCACCACTCCTAACGGCAACCGTTGTGACCAACATTTTTTTTCGTTGTAATTCACATTCTTGGATACTCCTGTTTGATGACAATTAGCTGAAGGGCTCCCGCTGGAACCATAGTCACTTGATATTTCACTTGCCATATCATAACTCAAGTCTCAAAATAATCCGAAATTCAGGGCATTATACTCGGATACCTCGGTACACCATCACAAAACCTCACGATGTCTAACCTCAACCACTGATCTCCTACTTAAGGCATTATACTCAGATACAACAATGTATCCTTTCAGAATCTCATAACTGATCTTCCTCTCACCCATCTCGTAACTTCAGAATATTCCAACTCTCAATTGAAACACGGAGGAATCGTCAATGACTCAGAACACATTAACAACCATCTGAAACTCCTTCCTCTATTGCTCAAAACCCATGTAAGAATACACATGCCGACCCTGAACTTGGTTTCCTAATTAACTTCAACCCTTCCTAGAGTGCATATAACAACCCATACATTGAACCAGAAATCCTCAACAGCCGAACCTATCCTGACGAGCCACCCACCTCGAGTTTACCATTACAACCTCGAAGAATTCCTAGCACCCACAAGGTCTCCGACCAACGGTCACCTGCCATGGAGATACTCATCCTTTGTAGAATACATACAACATGCATTATCTCCTTCAGTACCTCGCCTCGACCACCAATAACCTTGGTCTCATGCATCCGTACCGTAGGTCACTATATCGAGCCCTCTAACATATCTTGAACAAATCTTTGATACTGTCAATAAAATACCCGATTCTCCCCCCACTCAGGGTTTGAACCATCACCATTTGGCACACCAACAATCTATTCCATAGACTGTTCCACCAGGTACATCACACTTACTCTTGGAAAGTACCACATAACACTCGATGATCTTCCTGATAGAGACCAAGCAACACCAAACATCCCGAATCTCAGAAAAAATCCTCAATAAACTTCCCAACGTGTCATCCAAAATCTCACACTAATACACTACCAGACATCTCAACTATCCCGTAGTAGCCATTACTCATGTCTGAAAATAATGAAGTAGCACACTCCTCAACATCGACTCCCCATCCAACGTCCCATCATGAGAATTATCATGAGAGCAGATACCTCACCCCCCACACTCGATATCAATCATAGAAAATAGGAGCCACCACCCCAAAATACTCCTCTTGATCACCCAACACTGTTGCCAACATATGCCCTACTATAATCAAATAGGGTATATCCTTGTCCTTGACCATCCCAGTCCCCAATGAGGACCATCTCATGTTATAATACTACCTTGCAGCAGAAATCCTGCCCAGATACTCAGGTGAAAAATCGAAACCAATGCTACCCCACAGGGTTTACCTCCAACCTCGGAAACTGGAAGCTCAATATCTCTTTTACTTCTCACAGGAAACAGAAATAGCACAACTCTGGCCACAGAAAGTTACATCTCCACTATCGGCCAATTGCTCAACTCAGATCGTAGTCCTCCATAAAGCACCATCTCTACTCATCCATGATCATTGCGACTCCAACTGACATCTCACCAAAAATCTCTCGGATACTAAATCGATTTCCTTCTCAATGTATGCTCCATTGAAACTTCGTCCAATATGGCCCTCGAGCCCCACACTCTATCACATCTGATCTCAGTCTAATCAATCACAACGGGATAACTGGTAAAACTAGAACTACTAACTGCCACGAGTCATGGTACTAGAACCATATTACCACCCCTAGACCTGCTATGAATCATGGTACCCGAACCATGTTATCTCCTCTCAATCTGCTATAAATCATGGTACCCAAACCATGTGACCACCTCTCGACCTACTATGAATCACGGTACTTGAACCATGTTATCTCCTCTCAATCTTCTATCAATCATGGTACCCGAACCATGTGACCACCTCTCGATCTGTTATGAATCATGGTACTACAACCATGTTATCTCCTCTCAATCTGCTATGAATCATGGTACCCGAACCATGTGACCATGTCTCGGTCGTCTATGAATCATGGTACCCGAACCATGTTATCTCCTCTCAATCTGCTACATAGAACCTCTGGAATTCTCCCTGTTTCAAGTATGGGTCGTCTTCTTTCAGTAGTACGAGCCCATACTACCTGCCACATCTACCCATACTTTCCACACGGATCGTCCCAGATTTCCTAAGTAGCTGCTCAACTTTCTCGATCACCAATCTCGTTATACATGCTCGCCTCCAGCGCATACTCTTTCCCAAACAGCGTACTCATAGGACTTAAATTACTCACTAGCCTCCCCTAGGTCCTCACGCTTCTCTGCCATCAACTGCTGAAGAACTCCTTATAATGCCAGCCATCTACCTCTTGAATATCGTCACATTTACTCAGTAGCTAACTCCCATCATCAATAGCTCCACAAAGCACAAAGCAAGCAACATTCGGGCATCGAATAACCTCCACCGATACTAACATACCACTCGAGCACACAACTCTACTTGCTCTACTTACTACTCAAAGGCATCACTGAACTCCGGCTGTCTCACATTTCATGGTATCTAATTGCTCCTCTCAATAGACTCCTCAAATGCTTATCTAGGTATCTTTCCCAGATTATCTCTCAACTCGAAACTCCCTCACTAAGCCTTAAAATAATTCCTCATCGCCTAATAAGGCCCAATAAGGATCTTATGAACCAAATGGTGTAAAAACAAGATTTTTGGCCCAACTATGGCCCAAATATGGTTATCAGCCCATATAGAGGTTAACTAGGGCTTTTGGCCCAAGAAGAAGCACAATAGCAGTTTTACATCCTATAAGATCAATTGGAAGGGTTGTCGACCCAATAGGGCCCAATAAGAATATCTTGGTCCAATAAGAGGTTTGGATTGGGAAAACATGGGTTAAGGACCAAAGTTGATTGATCATAGCTTATTGGGTTAGGTTTTTGGGCTAGACGAGGAATTTTCGTGTAAGACCGAAAATTTTCAAAACGAAATTGTCATTTAAAATCACATAATTCTCATAAAATATTTCACAAAAATCTTATTTATTAAATTTACAATTCGCAACTCCATAATTGTTTGGTTAAAATCCAGGATCCTCAAAACATTACTCTTCCACTAGTGTGCATAATCAAGTCGGTGCCTTCCCGTGATCCTGAGAAAACCTGAAACACATAACACATAACACGGTAAGCAATAAGCTTAGTCAGTTCCCCAAAATACCACACACACAGTTCATTAGCCACTCGAGGCTATATCACTATAAGACCCTTCGGTCAATGTGTCTCAGTGGGACCCTCCAGTCCCATGGTTCGTTGGACCATTTGGTCCGGTCTATAAAGCTTTGCATAGCATAAATCACAAAGATATAGTGCACAACATGATTCACAAAACATAAGGCAGGGTAACATGATACTCAATGTAAGCACATAAGACCCTCCGGTTAGACAAAAGAACACTCTACGTAAAGTATAGTGAGAAGACTCACCTTGCAAGCAGCAAGCAATTATCCTCGAACTCGAATCTCGAACTAGCCACTGCCTAACACATAGGGTAAATGTCTCTAATTAATACTCGATTCTCAACTCTAAGTAACCAAATGTTACTATTCTCTCTCCAACTCTCGAATTGGGTAAAATACCATTTTACCCCTCCATGGTCTTCAATACTCATGTTGACCAAACCCTAAAGTTAAGAAAAGTGAAACTCGAGTCAACAGTCCATGTTTGACCCGACTCATCGAGTGCACTCTTGGAACACGTCGATTCCCCTCGTTTTCCTTAGATGTCTCAAGAAAGTCTAGCTCAACTCGTCGAGTTGACCCCCAACTCGCCGAGTTATCGTACAATCAAACCCATCGAGAAAAACCCTCGCCGACTCATCGAGTCAGGAAATGGACTCAGAGAATCCCTTCGATCAGGTTCCTCATTCAGATGATTTAAGGCATATCTATCACTCCAAACACCAGATCTACCATCCTAAGGGTTGATTGCCATGTAAAGCTTCAATATTTATGTTCAAACATGGCATATAAGGCTCATAACGCCAACACATGCTTCAACAACGCACCAAAACACAATAACTCTTTAAGTGACTGAATAAAGCTTGATCCTTTGGACCCTCTGGACCTTAAAAGGTCCAGATCTGAAGTCTAGACCTAGAAAGGGACTTGATGTACTCCTATCTCAACCAAAAAGGTTATAGAAAGCCCTATTCATCAAAACATGAGATCTTATCACCGTAAGGAGAAAGGTGGGAACTTTTTAACTTCTCCATAAGCTTTTAGACGAAATAACACTGATCCATTGGCCCTTATTCTTGATCCTTGATGACTCCTTCCCTCATCTTCAAAAGAAATGCACCAAAAGACCCCAAAATTAGCTCATTTCACACTCTCTAGGTAAAAAGGATGTTACGATTTACTCTCAGTGAAGGTGAGTCGCAAATAAGGCTATAAGTTCCCTTATATAGGCCCTACCCCGAGAAATTAGGGTTTCTCTGCCCAGCACCTACTCGACGAGTCAACTCTCTAAATCGTTGAGTCCACTTGTTAAATCCATGAAGGAAACTTGGCCCTACTCGGCGAGTCGTACTCACGGCTCGTCGAGTGACTCTATAAATCTCAAGGTTAAACACACGTTAAAGTATCCGAAAGTCTAGATGTTACATTTCGACTCGAAACAAAATTTTGGATGTATAAACTTGTATAGTAATATTGAAGTTAATTTATACTACACGTAGTGTTACATAGTTACATAAAGAAACTATCTTGCACATGGATAAGAAACCTAGCCATAAAATGCTAGTTGTGACAGCATCCCCCCGTAAGAGGAAATTTCGTCCCGAAATTCTTTCGTGAGCTATCCTTAAGAACTAGAAAAGGAGTGAGGTTACTTATGTTTCATCTGATCCTCACATTCCCATGTGAATTCAGGTTCGTGTTTGACACTCCGCAGAAGCTTCACAATTGGAATGTTGCTTTGTTTCATACGCTTCACTTCCCTATCCATAATTTCGACTGGTTCCTCAACGAACAGTCGATTTTCATTTACCTCAATCTCGTTGACTTGGACAACGAGGGTTTCATTCGACAATCATTTCTTCAGGTTTAATATGTGGAAGGCAGGGTGAATATTGATGAGCTTACAAGCCATTGGACCAATCCCTCGCAAGGATTTTTAAGGGTCCAATGTGGCTTGGGTTCAATTTCCTATGTTTTCCCAAAGCAGATCATCTCTTTCCAAAGGGACTTTTAGTAGTACACGATTACTGACTTAGGGTTCCAATGGGCTTCTATCGTTTACTTGCATAGTTCTTTTGTCAGCTTCTAGATGCCCTTAGTTATGCTCGGGTTTGGGTGATCTTTTTGGTTGTCTCCCTGGTACTTTCGGGGCCGGTGACAGTGTCGTCAGGCACTTGCCCTTTTGCTAGCTGTGTGTGGTCACCTTAGCCTACACATGGTGGTCTGCATTTACGTCCTCTTTGGTGAGGTAAATGGATTGTTGAAGTTAATGAGAATTGATTACTTGATGCCCCCAAAAGTAGTGCCTCTAACCCTAAGGCGAACACTATTGCCACTAAGGTTAAGGTCGTGTGATGTGGTCGCTCTTAAAACTCTTAGGTTGTCTTGGGAGATTCTTAGTATGGGATTTTGACTAATGGAATGTCGGTCTTTTCTTGTTTCTAACTGTAGGTCGAGTATTTTAGATAGGGGATATCGATCCTTGAGGATGGGTTCGTTTGATTCTTAGTAGTTAGTGGTCCTATGGACACTTAGCCTTTCCTCTTTATGAGTTGGATGGGTGCTCTCAGAGGTACAAGTCTTAGTCTGATAATTCCTTCACTCATTGGGTCCTTCCATCCATTGGACACTTTTTAGGTTTATGTTGGTGCTATATAGTCTTGATGGTCTGTATATGGAAATGGCTCCATGAGTTTGGTTGATTTTCGAACCCAACTTGGTACGTAGGCGATATTCCCGAAGGAACTTCATGAACATATCAAGGAGGTTATGAATTTTTGAGGCTCCTTTGGGGTCTTTTCGCTTCTTGTATCCAATTTCTATTACAGCTAGGAAGAGCATGGTATTTCTTACATAGGTACTTAGGAGTCTAGATGCTAGGGATGATTCGAGGATTTGTCGTTATAAATTGTAGGGGTTTCGTTAATCGGTTGGTTAAAGCGAAGGGTCTCTTTGTGGCACATGATTTTTGTACGATGAGGATCAAGCCAGCCCATGTCAAATGACGTTGTGGGGATGCTTGTTGTAATAGATGTTGGATTTATGTGGAAGGAATGGTTGTTTGGAATGATAGTGTGTTCTATGTACATGTTTTTAATGTTACTGGTTTCATCCTTGTTATCACTACCGCGAACATTTTGTACCACGCTTAGAGAGTAATAGCAGTATAAGTGTTTCGATTATTAGTGATGAACATTGATAGTGTGGTCCCCACTATGCCCCTCTATAATAGCTTGGTGTATATGAGTCATGTGTAATTAAGAATGAGAAGACTGTCGACTGAGGGACTCTGCCCTAGATCCACAACCAAACAATGAATAGGAAATAAGGCGGAGTCACGCACTCTAAGACATTAGAATCTAAATTATATATGCTTCAATGTATACACTAAGCCATCATACCTCACTTGTAAGGACACTTAGTTTTTATACGAATGGTATGTTTCGTTTGACGAGAGAGTAATTTATAATTATCGGCTAAAGCCTTTAGATATCTTTATTGGGAAAAACATACCGCTGCTCACAGGTGATTTCGGGAGGGTCTCTCTTGTAGAGATTGCCAGCACCCTTCCCTCTTTGCTAGAGTTCCTTGTCATTGGACAGGCCCTTTTGATGTGTCCAGATTCATCACACTCGTAACAGGTCGATTTTATACTGATGTTAGGGGTCTGGGAGATGGGGTGTGCCAATGCCCTGCAGAAATGGGTAGTGTGCCCCTTCCTGTTACAGTTCTTGCAATGTAAGTTTCAGCAGGCTCCATAGTGATGGAAATTGCACTTGCTGCATTTTGGGCGAATCCCAACGTATCGGGTTCTCGGCATTGAGGTGGGGGTAGGGGCTGCTACAACTTGTTGCATTTTGATAGGTCCTAGAGTGGAACTACTCCCTCTCTGGTTACAAGACTTTCGCTTATTTTCTTGGATTTGTGGTTCGGTGTGTTCCTGTAGGTAGACACTTGTTGGTGCATTTGGTCCTTGTTGGGGGTAGGATTGTCGACATTGTTTCCATTTCCATTTATGTTGTTGAGTTGTACCGTGATAGTTGTCACAGTAGCTGTCAGTGTGGCTTGGAAGGTACCGAAGTCTATTCGTAGGATCGATGTTTCACCGGTTAACTGGTTGTTTCCATGGGAAGACGTGATGTGACAACCCGAAATTTTCTATCTTGTACACTTGTTCAAATCTATCAAAGATAGCCTCGTTTTGCTAACTTTTAGCACTGTTTGGGGTCTATTTGAGTGTTCTAATCCTAGTACAATTTAGGTAGGAGCCTAGAAATGGGATAGCACGATGCATATCAAGCGAAATCAGGCCAAACACTCCAACACATGGAGTGTGCGGCCACACACTTGAGTGTACGGCCACACACAGGTGTGTGCGGCCGCACACCCACTCCAGCCACACACTCGCATCTATAAATATAACCTTTACTAATTTTTGAACACTTTTACCACTCCTTCAAAGCTGGAACTCGAAATCCTCTCAAGTATCATCCAACTTTTCACTCCAATCTTCAAACAAGTAAGTGATTCATCATTGGATTAGCTAATACACGACCATAACTAGCCTTCCCGTCTACTTTGATCCATGAAAACACCTACATGGTGTTAAATCTTCAAGAACACCAAGAACACCAGGAACACACACTACCTTTTTGGACTATAACTGTACTTTTTAGCCCCTAAATCGGGTATACACTTGAAATAGCTTGATATAAGCTTAGGATCCTTGAAGTTATTTATGAAAACGCCATTTTCACATGATCTTCAAGTGTGTATGGCCGCACACACCATGTGTACGGCCGCACACACCAAGTGTAACTGCACACACGCTTTTAAGGGCCCAAAATAGCAACAAACTTCCATTCTGACAAAACAATGGTCAAAACACTTTCCCTAGAACATTCCTAAGGCTTGGAAATACGTTTTGGCACACTTCATAGGGAGTCTGCGGCTGCACACACACCCTGGCCACACACTCTGCCCGCACACACACTAAACCTATGGTTTTGTGGCCTTACACTTCAATATAGGACCATACACCTCTTATGTGCAACCATATGTGTTGGTAACACTTAGTTCTAAGTGTTTTTATGTCCCTAAGGCATGTCCTTACCACCATTAGTGGTTATATACATTAAATGTATTCATATATGTGTAATTATATGTTAAATGTATTCATATATGTGTAATTATATGTTAAAGTGGATACACCGAGGTTATATGTAACTAGGATGACATAGACTTAGAATCTGTGAAATTTTGCTTTACCCTCTGTTCCTTGTGAACTTGGAGTTAAGGTCACTTATTCGAAGGCCTATCATGTTTTGATTACATATAACTGGTATGCACTTTACAAGTATCGAAGTAACTGATGAAGATTATCTTATAATTATCAAGTTAGTATGTCTAGTAATTATTTCTTTATCCCCATTTCTCACGTAGATAACATGGTTGGACCCCATCCCATGGCGACCCATACTTCCTAAACGAAGATAACGATGGATGGTTTGAAGAAGATCCAGAAGATGATCATCTAATCCCTTTGGATGATCACCATGTTGAAGGCTTTTCGGATGGTGCTAACTCCGAGCCCGAGGTTGAGAACCTACCCCCGGTGGCTCGCAAAAGATAAGACTCAAGGCCCAATGCCTCCTTGGGTAGAATGCTTGTAGACATGGAGCGAAGAGAAGAATCAGCCCATTCCATTCAATAGAGACCGAACTTTCTATAAAATAAGTGAAGGAGGCTCGGCAGACAGAGTTCTGCCAATCCTGATCCGTAGAGTTGCCCGAAATGAAATTCAGGGCACGACAGCTCTCCAGCGTATCGCAGAGGTTGATGCCAATGCAGGAATGCATACGATCTGCACGAATCGCCTTGGAAATGCTCGTGAGAGGTCTGAGAGAGACCACGAGGCCCTGATACAAGCACTAGCTAAAACACGAGTTGAAGTCATAGAGCTCCGAGTACGCCAGAGGGTGTACGAAAGACACATGCTTGATATCGAGCGCCAACTGGCTGAACTAAGGGTTCACCAGAGGGATGACCGTCACCAGTAGGAGATGCTTTATCTTTCCTTCCTTGTTATAAGGAATCATTTTCCTATCTATGCCCTATGTAGCACTTTTTTATGTAACTACCCCAATATCGTAAGAACTTTTATTTAGTCCTTTACACTGTCAAAACTTTTCTACTCCGGATATGATGTAAGACCCTCTACAAGGTCAATTTTCCTAAACCTATTACATCTTAAATATCAATGATATTAAGAGTTGGCTAACTCTTGTGTCAATCTTTGTTCAAATACTTTCATCCTACTATCGTTGGAATTCTATCTGAAACTCACTCTAGTCAAGTTATTGAGCTATGGCAAATTTAGCTCATGGATCATTTCCAATTCTCTTTCAAAAGATGGATCGTGTTATCCACCAACCAATGATACCCAAGTTTGAACAACAAACGTCTTGTGACCATTCTATGAACTCACTCCCGCTCTTTACTAGGACTGCATCATAGGGATGTAGGTCAAACCCTCGAGAACTTACTTCCACTCCTTACATAAATAATCGAAATGCATCAAGGTTTAATCATAATCTCTCATGAACTCCTTTTTTTTTGTATAATAGAATCATGTTGGCATCCAGAAATAGTCAACCGAGCAACGAAATCCCTATCCTTCATATCGACGCCGCTACATTCCAAGCCGCGGTAACAGCTGCCGTGACAGTTGTCCTTGCAAACCTCAACTCTGGCAAGGCAAACAAAACTGACAAAGGGGTCGAAAACTCCGATCGTTGTATCAATCCAGGAAGCCAACAAATGATAACAGTCACAGACTTGCAAAGCCATAATACCGAGAAAAGGAAACGAAAGCGTCAAGCCCAAAAGTAGCGCAAGCGATCCCAAAGACTTGCCATGCAACAACAACAAGTGGCAACCCCTGCCATTTCAGCACCGATCAGGCCATACAAATGAAAACTCACGAAGTGTAACAAGTGTAGCTTTCATCATAAGGGGGCTTGCCATGAAATTCAATGTTGTAATTGCCACAAAATAGGGCACCATGCTCATATTTGTGGAGTACCGGCACAACCGTTCACTCAAGTCCCTGACATCGCAGTCAACCAGGCTCGCTATTGTTGCGCTGAAATCGGACATTTAAAAGGAATTGTTCGAAAAGGAGAAACAAAGAAAGCAATCGTGTCCACATAACTATGACTAGACACATCACTTCCGCCGCCGTTGTTGGTGAGATAGGACACCTCGAGAAGGATTGTCCAATAACAAAGAACTCTAGCATAGACGGGAAGATACTAAGGATCACTGCCACAGAAGAGACTACTCCGAACCCACAATTGAAATTCTAGGGCGTTTCGTTTTATTTGACTTACAAACTGTTAAACACTAGTGCAACTAGAGTCTTATCTTTTGCGAGATTCCGCCAGCCAAGGGGCTCTTGTGCTGCATATACTTACTTTTTGTAGTATATCTTATTCGCAGTAGTAGTCTACTAGTTAATCTAAAGTACTGAAACTCTATTAAAGTTGCATTGTTGTGTTTTGTCTGTAACGCCTTTATGATCTAAGTCTAATGCCGCTTATTCCGAGTAGACCAATGTTATCATACGACTTGAGTCAACTCGATCCTCACAATACCATTTTCGTGTGTATATCTCTTTCGCCATAATCGCCTTTCTAGCGAAGCCGTCATTCCAGGACACCGAGGTACTCATCCATAGAGTACCTTATGTTACGTGTCCTTCGCGAAGATACCTCAACAAACCTCCCCGGAATACCACTCGTACAGTACGTCAAGTTCAATCCAAAGACCCTTATGATTGATCTATCGTTGAGGAATGTATACACAAGGGTGATATATAATCAAGGTTCTACGGGCTTAAAATTGATGATTCCGCTTTAACTTATTTTCCTTGTTTGGATTTGAGCCTAAAGAAGAATCATTTATTCGACTGCCTTTCCAATCTTAATTATATACGACTCGTATACACAAAGCAGCGATTGATGAACCAAATATGACTTCTAATATCAACTTCAGGACGGAGACTGCTCAAGACTACGAGTGATCGTGTTGCCATGCGAATAAACTTAGAATACACTCTAATTCTACCCCTGTAACCAAATCGCCCTATAGTCTAGCACTTACAGAGATGCAAGAATTGTCCGGTCAACTTAGTGAACTGCTCAACAAGAGCTCTGTAGGACCAAGCTCCTCACCCTGGGGAGCTTCGGTCTTGTCCTTCAAGAAGAAAGACGGATTCTTTCGTATGTGCATCGACTAATGGAGACCTCGACAAGATTTCCATTAGGGATCATTACCCTCTGCCTCGCATAGATGGAGGTTGTGTGAACAACCGCATGGAACAAATTACCTTTCAAAGATAGATCTAAGATCCGAGCATCGCCAGTTACGAGTGTCAGAGGAAGATGTCCCGAGGAAAGCCTTCCGAACTCGATAAGGACTCTACAAGCCCGTAGTGATACCTCTCGGATAAGACCAATGTGCCTGCAATATTCATGAACTTAATGAATAGAATATGCCGCTCTTACTTGGATCAGTTAGTCTTTATCCATATAAATGACATACTTATCTACTCTTATAGTAAGAAAGGGCATAGAAAGCATCTACGTCAGGCGGTGGAAACGTTACGATCATAAAAGCTCTACGTGAAGTTCTCTAAATGCGAGTTTTGGATTCGAAGAGTTGAATTCCTAAGGCACATTGTTAGTAAAGTAGGAATTCATGTGGACCCTTCCAAAATCAAAACCATTGAGAACTGGTCAGCACCAAAGACGCCTACGGGAATTCGCCAATTTCTAGGCCTCGCTGACTACTGTCATAGGTTCATTCAGAACTTCTCTGAAATTACAAAACCTCTTACGACTTTGACCCAGAAAGGAGTGGCCCTTGACTGGGAAGAGAAGAAAGGGAAAGACACCATTAGAATTCCAAGTGACAGACCGTATTCTTTTGGAAGTCTCACCCTGGAAGGGCTTGATACGCTTCAGAAAGCGTGGAAAGCTAAATCCGAGGTACATAGAGCCTTTCAAGATTCTTGCTAGAATCGACCCTATAACTTACTTACTCAACCTACCCCGCGAACCCAGTTACATACATTCTACCTTTCACGTCTCTAAGTTGAAAAAGTGTCTGTCCGACGAGACTTTTGTAATCCCACTCGACAAGATCGAGATCAACAAGACCCTTAACTTCGTGGAAGAACCGTAGTGACCATGGACCGAGAAGTCAAGCAGACGAAGCAAATCCACTTCCCATTAGTGAAGGTTCGTTGGAACGCCAAGCGAGAGCCTGAATAAACTTGGGAGCGCGAGGATCAGTCAAAAATTAAATATCCTCATCCCTTTGCTTAATTTATTTGTTACTACTTCCTTGCTTAAACTCTAATTTTAGGACGAAATTCCCTCTAACGGGGGGATGATGTGACAACCTTAAATTTTCTATCCTGTACACTTGTTCAAATCTATCAAAGCTATCTTCGTTTTGCTAACTTTTAGCACTGTTGGGGGTCTATTTGAGTGTTCTAAACCTAGTACAATTAAGGTAGGACCCTAGAAATGGGATAGCGCGATGCATATCAAACGAAATCAGGCCAAACACTCCAACACATGGAGTGTGCGGCCGCACACTTGAGTGTACGGCCACACACAGGTGTGTGCAGCCGCACACCCACTCCAGCCACACACTCCCACCTATAAATATAGCCATTAGTCATTTTTGAACACTTTTACCACTCCTTCAAAGCTAGAACTCGAAATCCTCTCAAGTATCATCCAACTTTTCACTCCAATCTTCAAACAAGTAAGTGATTCATCATTGGATTAGCTAATACACGACCATAACTAGCCTTCTCGTCTACTTTGATCCATGAAAACGCCTACTTGGTGTTAAATCTTTAAGAACACCAAGAACACCAGGAACACACACTACCTTTTTGGACTATAATTGTACTTTTTAGCCCCTAAATCAGGTATACACTTGAAATAGCTTGATATAAGCTAAGGATCCTTGAAGTTATGCATGAAAACGCCATTTTAACATGATCTTCAACTGTGTACGGCCGCACACACCAAATGTAACCGCACACACGCTTTTAAGGGCCCAAAATAGCAACAAACTTCCATTCCGACTAAACAATGGTCAAAACACTTTCCCTAGAAAATTCCTAAGGCTTGGAAATACGTTTTGGCACACTTCATAGGGAGTCTGCGGCTGCACACACACCCTGGCCACACACTCTGGCCGCACACACACTAAACCTTTGGTTTGGTGGCCTTACACTTCAATATAGTACCATACACCTCTTATGTGCAACCATATGTGTTGGCAACACTGAGTTCTAAGTGTTTTTATGTCCCTAAGGCATGTCCTTACCACCATTAGTGGTTATATACATTAAATGTATTCATATATGTGTAATTATATGTTAAATAGGATTCGTTTGTGCTCAAGACTCCAATTCACACCCAACAACCTATATCGATCTTTCATTCGAGTTACTCACTACAGGTGAGTTCTTACCCCCTTAATTAACCTTTTAAATGTTTTTAAATGCTTTGATGAAGGGGATACAAGTTGAATTATACTATTTACTATATCAATCACATGTGATTAATAACAAGCATACAAATGGATTTACTACACTTTTAGTTGTTTGACTTAGTATACTACTTCAAAATGATTTCTCAAAACATTTTACATATTAAACTCTTTATCAAACTGTCTTACATACTACAGGTGAGTTCTTACCCCCTTAATTAACCGTTTAAATGTTTTTAAATGCTTTTATGGGGGGATACAAGTTGAATCATACTAGTTAGTATATCAATCACATGTGATTAGTAACTAACATACAAATGGATTTACTACACTTTTAGCTGTTTGACTTAGTATACTACTTCAAAATGATATCTCAAAATGTTTTACATATTAAAATCTTTATCGAAATGTCTTACATACTGTAGCTTTTCTTTCAAACTCTGTTACAACTGTGTTTCAAACAAAGGTTTTCATGCATTTCAAACTGTGTGACAGGCAAAAGATTTTTTATACTTTAAACGATTATTATCAATGAAACTGCTTTTAAACAAATTTATGATTTTACATCAAGTCATCAATTCTTATTATTAACTTGTTCAAATGTTTTACAAAACTTATTTTAAACTGTTATATTGTCAAATGCATGTCTATATATGTATAGTTATATAAGTAATGTTTATTGGACTTAGGACTGCTAGCTCGCTTTAAGTCCTTTTCCTTGTTTGGATGTGGCCTTAGGGTATCGGATAATTTTCCGAATGTCGTCTAAATATTAGCTATATATATATATATATATATATATATGTATATATATATATATATATATATATTGTATACATATATAGACATAAAGGTCCTATCAGTCAATTTAGTACCTTTGGGTAGCAAAGGCATACTTTCAGTTATACATGTACATTACTAGTAACTATAATAGGTATAGTTATGAGACACTAATTTCTATTCCTAGTACAATGAATCACACTAAGATTCAGTTCATACATGAGTCAATACATGCATTACACTAATACATACATTACACTGATACATACATTACACTAAAATATACACTACTCTAATACACACTAAATGAAGAGATACTAATACACACTAAATGAGGAGACACTAATACATACTATAGGAAGAGACACTAATACATACTGTAGGAAGAGACACTAATACATACTATATGATGAAATACTACTACACACTCGTGGACTGACCATCCTACACTTGGTTGCTCGCAACAGAAGGTGTGTTCATGTACGGATGTTCTCGGTTGTACTGTTCGGTGAGTTACCATGCTGTTTATCCTAGACAAATCGATACATTCTCAAGGATTATACAATTTTCCTTGTTAACTTTATTTTTTCACACATTCACATAAACGATGAGGTAGAATATATTTTGATACGATGTCAAATGAATATATTATTTTCCATATTACCTTTATTTTGTGATTCATTCACTTAAACGATGAGGTTGACTATATTTTTATAATAATACTTAGACATGGGAAAAACCATCATTCTTACAAAGAAGCATATATTCAAAACAGTCGGGTCTTAGTAGAAGACTACCTTTTATACTAGTAGGAAATATGAGATTTTCTAGGGTTTTCTTACTCTTACAAACTTTTCCTCAAACAATTATAAGTCTTTCGTTACAAGTTTTTACAAAGCAATGACACTAAAATACTTATGAACTTACCAGCTTTATGTTGATAAACTCTTTCAAAATAACTTGTATTCTCAGGTCACCAGTAGACAGGTAAGATGACCAAGTTTTGAGAAGACTAAGCAGTCAAGACTCGTCTTTTATTTTGATTACTTAGTTTTATGTCTTATTCTATGAAAGAACACACTTGTATTAAAATTTTACTATTAATGCAATGGATGATGTTGTTGCTTGTTTACTACTTTACACTGTTGTGATACTTTACATGATGTCCTCCACCCCAGAACGTTTCAGCAATTCTTGGTTTTAGGGTGTGAAACGTGATTCTGTTGCATGACGAGAAGCGAGATCGTAAGTGACTATGGTTGTTTCCAGTTGTATCTTTTCTATATTTATAGATACACATTTATGTATGCACCGATACAAAACACATGCTTTGTGATATAAGTCTAAATGTTTCGATCTACATCCCTTCGTGGTATTTATGTTTAATAAATAGTTGTCGGTATCGGACAATTGTTAAGTTCAACAGAAGAGAATACATATATTATTTCAATTAGTTGGTTCCGATTACATGGGTTCTTGGAGAGCGTACCTCTCTTGATTTACTACTACTAGTCATAACGAAGTACATAATAAACCTAAGACATAGTGCGAGTAGTGTAATGGCACTCATATGTCGAAATAACGCACAAGGATCTTGGCCATTTCACTCATTTCATGTGTGATATCATCTACCCTCTGCTCTACTTGAACTGCCTTAGCTTCGGCTGCAAAGAGTTGCTGCTATAGGGTGGCCACTTCGTCCTCTAAAGAGCGTAGACGGTTGGTAGGGCCCTCTTGTTTTGTATGCTGGTTTGGTATTGCTTCTGATGGGTAAAGCTTGCTAAGGATCCCTTTGATTCCTTTATCCTCTTCTGACTCCTCATCAGAATTTTCCCATTCGTAGTCCATTTCTTGCTATTCTTTAGGACCCACTACTGGGATTTCCTCTTGAACCTCTTCTGGCACCTCCCCGATCCATCCATTGGCTATTATGGCAGGGTGGTAGGGGTCTTCATGGTAGAAATCAACCATGTTGTCTGTACAAGAATAGAGGTGTAGGAAACATGTAGAAGGTTTGAGTGTAAGGGTTATATAGCATCCTAAAATACTCCTATAGTATTTTGAACTTCATGGTTGATTCTAATGTTCCTTTGCATGCGAAGTGGGTAAGTTTTAGTCTCGTTGCAAGACTAATATTACTCCTAAACACATGTTGGTCGTATCTTGAATAAATATAGTTGATCAGACTATATTTAGCCTAGATATGATTACATGACTGTCTAGGTTTGACTGTAGTGTCCAACTTTAAATTACTTTGGTTTTGTTCTTATTATGACACTGTCTTAGCATGTGTGTATACTGTTATAGAAATACTTATACTTTTAAGGTATACTTATAGTCAGAATGTTTTAGTCCCATTGTATTATATGTGTATATCTTGTATGGTTTGATATACTATTTCACTATAAAAAATGCTCTGATACGAATCAGTCACACCACCGAACCGGGACGGCGAAAACATCCAGGGGCGGGTGGCCGGCTTCATGTTGAAATATCATAACAATTGAATATGAATGAAATATAGAAACTATCACCATCATACATTACGCTATCAACATACATACTTTACATCATTGTGTGTTGTTTATGAATTACATCCAAATACGTAATGTATGATAAATCAACAAAAACACATCAAATATCCAAAAGTCTGTAGCTACCAAACTACTTAGTGTGTTCCTGAGAATACAAGTCATTTTGAAAAGACTCAACATAGAATGTTGGTGAGTTCATAAGTATGTTTGTATGAAAACTTTGTAATAGTTTGTAAACCTCCATAAAATCCAATATTTTCTTCTAAAAGTAGTTTGTGAGTCTCGTTTGAAATCATGTATAATTGTATGTGTATTGTTTGTTTATCTTATTTGAAAATGTGTAGAGAGTGATTCCTAGAAAATCATGTATTTTCTGTTTTATGAGGAATTGTGGCCTTAAACCCTAAGACCAGAGTGATGTGGCTAGTTACAAAATAGTCGTTACAATGTTTGTACTTTGTAAAAAAAATGAGTGTTATGTATATTCAGCGTAAATATTATAATAGTATTGTTATTCTTTATGTGAATCGTCATAACCATACTAATATGATGGAGTGCCTGTCTTGATGTTCTTCAGGCGTCGCTTTCTGAGAAGATATTTGCCACACTAGACTAGCCTGTCTTGCTGTAGCGAGCAAAGCAGGTGTGGGGTGTCAACCCCATATAGATCGATATATAAACTCCCACTCTCCTTCCAGAAGACTCTGGTTATGACTACAGGGCATACAGTGTACACTAATGTGGGTACCGGTGAAGGAGTGTCCCACAAGAGCCTTAACGGGATTTACGCAAATATTGTGTTTCATTATTTAACGTTATAAATAATGTTACTAGAGTGTATTTTTGACCTATAAGTTATAAGTGACAAAAAGACTCCTTTTTACAATAAGTGTCAAAAATAACTCATTTCTATTATTTCAGTAAAAAATAATCTAATATTACCAAAATTCTCAATAAAGGCCCAAATTCTACTAAAATGTCAAAAGTGGCCCAATATTATATAAAATCTCAATAACGGCCCATTTTACCAAAAATGTTGAAAATGGCCCAATAATGTCGAGATTGTCAAAAATGTCCCATTATTAGAAAAGTTGACAAGAATAGCCCTATTTTACAAAAATATTCATTTAAGGCCCATTTTTACAAAAGTATTTAAAAATAGCCCAAAGTTACTAATAAGCCCATTTTCGGCCCATTTGTACTAAAGTTATCAAAAATGGCACGTGTTTATTAAAAGCCTATTTTTGGCCCATTTATACTAAAATGTTCAGTAAGGCCCAAGTTTATCAAAATGTTCAAAAATGGTCCATTCTTACCTTTAAGGCCGAAAATTGTCCATTTTTAGTGAAGCTTCCATATTTTATCATTTTCATCTTTTCATGCCAATAGTTTGTTAAAAGCATATTATTGGACTAATGTTTGTGATATTTACCGTGCATCAAGTGAAACAATTTCATTTAGAAGCTAGATTTCATTTTTAACAACATATTATGTTAACTAAGTCCAATATCTTGAGATTTAACCAAAAATATCGAGTTCTTGGACTCTTATCATGGATTTCACAACATTTAACATACATATGATGCAACACATGCACATGCAAACAAATATACAAAGATTTACACAAGACTTTGACTTGTATAACCCCCCCCCCCCTCCCAAAGAAGGCAAAACTCAAAAACAAAGGGTATAAATCTCACCTTGGGGGCTTTTTCGGTTTGAAGAGAAAGATGGAGGTGGTTCTCATCCGTAGCTTGCTTCTTGACGAAATTTATGAAGTTTTCGGTCTCTAGAGGAGACATACACAAAAATAGAGTGGTTTGAGGAAAGAGTTTTAGTGTAAACTTGGATTAAAACAATAGAGCATAACAAGAACTTACCAAGAATGTAATACTTGAGGAGAACTTCTTGAGAAAACCCACCCAAAACCCATGATTTTTGATGTCGAAAAATGGGAAAGTTTCTTGAGCTTGAGAGAGAATGAGGTAAGAATGTATCTTTGAAAGTTAGAAATGGAGAGAGGATGGAGTAGGGTTAAGGGGGGTCGGCTGATGGAAGGGGGAGAGAGGAGAGAGATTAATCTTGAAGCATGTTGGGTAATACAGTTTTAGATGGAAGTATGAGAAATAATTACCTTGTTATATGGTGAATAATATGGAGGTGTCTGTCACCCACCATTTATTTTCCTTTTTCGTTTTTTTTCAATAACTGATCGGCCAAATTGGAGAGGGGAGGAAAAAAGGTTTTGGGCTTGAAGGATAGCCGAGAACACCTTGGCCCATTTCTGTTTTATGCGTTTTTGGGCTTGGATCGGGTCCAAGGACGATTTCAGTCCAATATTAGACCCAAAGAAATAGATTTGGCCAATGAGTTTAAATGGAAAGGTTTTCGGTCTTGGAAGGCCCAATAAGCCTTAAAATAATTCTACATGGCCTAATAAGGCCCAATAAGGGTCTTATGGCCCAAACGCTGTTAAATAAAGATTTTCGGCCCAACTATGGCCCAAATATGGGTTCTCGGCCCATATATAGGTTAACTAGGGCTTTTAGCCCAAGAAGGAGCCCAATAGCGGTTTTACATCCTATAAGATCAATTGGAAGGGTTGTCGGCCCACTAGGGCCCAATAAGAAGATCTTGATCCAATAGGAGGTTTGATCGGGAAAACTTGGGTTAAGGCCCAAAGTTGAGTGATCATAGCTTACTAGGTTATGCTTTTGGGCTATACGAGGAAGTTTCGACTCGAAACAAAATTTTCGATGTATAAACTTGCATAGTGTTGAAGTTAATTTATACTACATGTAGTGTTACATAGTTACACAAAGAAACTATCTTGCACATGGATAGGAAACCTAGCCCTAAAATGCTAGTTGTGACAAAGATGCACCCTGAAGATGGTTAAAAATATCATCAATCCTCGGGAGTGGATAACGGTTCTTCATCGTTACCTTATTCAGCTCCTGGTAGTCAATGCACATACGATGAAACCTATCCTTCTTCTTCACAAACAAGATCGGTGCTCCCCAAGGCGAATTACTCGGTCGAATGAATCCCTTATCTAATATCTCATGCAGCTCTGTAGACAACTCCTAAATCTCAGGAGGAGCCAACCAATACAGTGGTTTGGCTATCGAAGACACACCAGGAACCAGATCAATCATGAACTCAACATGCTTCTCCAGAGGCACCCCAGGAAAATCCTCCGGAAACACATCCGGGTAATTCGGCACAATATGCACATTATCCACGAGCGCCTTACCCTTAACCTGGGTATCCATAACATAGGCAACAAATCCAAAACAACCCTGCTGAATATAGCATCTTCCCCTCACTGTTGAACACAAAATCACCCCACGTTGAGCTCTTTCTCCATGAACCACTAACTCTCCCCCACTTGGGGTTCGAGCCCGAACTACCTGCTGATCACAATTGATCACCACCCCATTAGGGTCAACCAATCCATACCCATAATTGTAACACCCCAATTTTTAAATATTGTTTAAATGAAAAATAATTGTTCCAACATCTCCCAAGATCATTCTGAAGCTTAATTATAGACTAAAGTACAACGGAATCAAAATAAATTAAAATAAAATATAGTCTTCAACCGAAGAGCTTCGGGTGTTACGTCTTTGCGAAACTCCTTTGTCATCTTGTTGACTAGTCCTTCTCCCTAGCCTGCTTACTATCATTTGTTAAATAGTTTCCTGGGTTGCGCACATTTAAAGTTTCTAAAAGGGTAAGCCTAGGGCCTATTTAGTTCGTGTTGCACATTCATGTCCATCACTAAAAAAAATAGTTTTATCATATATGTTCAATAAATCATACAACAAACATATCACCCGATGACATAATTTTGGGGAACGGTTAATGATCCAGAGAAAGAACCAAAGATTCATTTCCCTTCTCCTTGAGACAACTTATCATCCATTGTACTCAAGTATTTTAAATGTCCAAGGAAATGAGTATGACTCTCAATTCACATCCCTGCCGATCACACACATCCGTCATGCTCACGGCGATTAAACACCCTACCCATTCCCACTAAACATGTCACCCAATAAAAAAACGCACAATAACTAAACAATTCAAAATAACATTTGCACACAACTATACTTGTCACAAGATATACTATGAATAAATAATTGAAAAACCGCATATAAACCACATGATAAACATTTATGTGCGAGCAACCACAAAACACAAAAAACTCACCTCGTTGTTGTTATGTCTTAACTGAATCTTGTTACGTTACACGCACCCTACATTCCACCAATGCGTTTTTCGAAGGCCACAAATCTAAAATTATCATATGCATTCATTTTGGTTCCACCACATTCTACATGACTCGTTCGACCAGCCAATAATTATTCAATTATGTGATTATTACATATTAATAAGGTTTATTCTTAAAAATTAAAATTTTCAAATATCAAAACAACTAAATCTCTAAATAATATATGGCTTAAGTAATAATTAAATAATATTACTCAACAAGTTGTTAAAATGAGATAAACATGTTGTTTCCACATTAAAGCATTGGTTTAAAAAAGGTGAAAATTGGTAAACATAAAAATTAGGGATCAGTTTTGGTACCTTCAAATTCTACTAGAAAATAACTTATCTTTTTAGATATATAAGGAATCGTCAAATTATTGACTCTTCAGGGGCCATTTATGATATTTCAATTACCAATTCAAAAAGTGATATTGTGTAACTCCATACAATTAGCCACCATTTATGTGTGGCCCTTTTTTTCTTTAGAAAAAAAAAACATATTTTCCTTTTTTCTCTTTAACCCATAAACAAAAAGGAGCTCCGAAAACCCACCATTTTTACCCGAAAAATTCTGCCATTTTTATAAATACCAAACTTCAATTTTACGCAAAATATAATGTAAATAAATCTATAAAATCACCATTAACCATTTTCACTCTTTACCAACATATACTTGTAACCCATTGTTAAAAATAAACCCAACCAAAAAGATTTCAAACAGTTTTAGTTTTTAACATAACTCTTCGAAATTATCAATCAATTTCACGACCTGGCCAGAACAGAGTCAATAGGTCGAACCAAAGCATGAATGCAATCCTACTCAAACAACCAATTCTAGCTTAAATCCAAGAGACATACCTTAATTTCTAAAATATATCTTAAAACCTTCACGAACTTCAAACCCCGATTTCTATTTTGTTTCTCCAATCTTTCTTGCAATTTTTGTGGGCATTCCACTATATTTCTCATGTCTTTTATAATGCCCGACTCTGTAATCATTCTAGTTAACCAAAAAGTCCAAATTTATGACTCTAATCAAAGTGATGGGTTTTGGAATTAAAACTCCATAATTTCTCTATGTACTCCTACTAAATTCCTTGATCATAATTATAATAATATATTTATATCATATATGTATATATTTATTTTAATTTGAGTTATCACAAACTTCTCCCCTTCGAAAAATTCCGTCCTCGGAATTTGAACTAATAACCAAATAAGGGTATTTGGTCTTCATATCTCATACATTTTTGTGACAACCCAAAAATTTCCGTTAGTTTTAACATCGAAATTTATTACGTCAAAAAAATTAACCAAATTTATCCCGAAAATATTTTTGACCGGAATTAAACCCGTTGGAATATTTTAAATAATATTCGTTAAGCGAACCAAAATTAAGGCGGTATAATTTTAAAATTTGTCGTGATTAACGATATTAGTGAAAAACCCCGTTCGCGGTTGGTGTCAGGTGAACCCAACCAGGCCATAAACCCCACCCTATATAAGGGTGGAGTGGGTTTCATTCCCACCTTTTTCCCACCTTAGACTCTCTCTCTCTACAAAACGGGTTTTGGTCAAAAATCGCCCCTTCGAGCTTCAAATCGGTAAGTAAACTTTCCTAGCTTGTTATCTAACATATCTAGCTTGCAAATTCGTGACTTAATCATCCAAAAACCCCAAGAACATGAGTTTACGGTCTTGGGAGCCTCCCAAAACCGTAAACCCCTTTGAAGAGGGTTTTAATGCTCAAAACCATTCCAAACCACTTCTAGTGCTTAGCAATGACTTAGAGGCTTACCCAAAAGGACTTAGAACACCAAAAACATGCATTTTGAGGATTAAACATGAGTTTACGATCTAAGTACATACTTAGACAGTAAACCCATATGGATGGACCATAAACACCTTTTAAGGTGTTAAACTACCCCTCAAACACCTCCAAAAGCTTCCACGAGTGCCTAGAGCCTTGTAATCCTTCGTTTGATGCACCAATACATAGGATTCATGGAAAAAATGAGTTTAGTACCATAAACGCATGTGTTTAAGGTAGTAAACTCCCCAAGAACATCTTCTTAGACCGTAAACACCTTTCCAAGGTGTTTAAGTTCCCTAAACACCTTCCTAAGCTCCTAAAAGTGACTAGAACATTACATGCATAAGTTAGAACCACCAAACAACAAAAGAAATGGACCAACATGATTTTACTACCGTAAAATCATGTTTTTACGGCCGTAAACTCCTCAAGGAGTAGGCATGGGCCGTAAACTCCTTAAATGATCCATTTTGAAGCCTTAAACCCTTCATAATCCCTAGAATTGAACCTAGCCTAATTCCACAAGTGTTATAAGACCTTAATGCATCAAAGAACACACCATCCATGAGTTTACGGCCATAAACTCATGGGGATAAGGTCTTAGGGCCGTAAAATCTATAAAGAGTTTACTCTTGAAGAGTAAACTCCCTATCTAGGACATACAGACCCTTAGATGTTACTTGGGACACTCCTAGCACTTGACCAAAGTGGTTTATGCATTTTAGGATGCGTATACGTGTTTAATTAGTATTATATTTATTAACTGTGTGTAAACATATGTCATCATATGTTAATAGGTCACTAAGTGTGTTCAAGTCCTTACTTGACACCGAGCACCCAACCGGCACTTTCGTTCGATCCACTTACAACAGGTGAGTTCATACCCCTGAATTAACCTTTTTAAATGTTTTTACATACTTTTATGGGGGGGATACAAGTTAAAACATGCCAGTTATCATATCAATCACATGTGATTGATAACCCGCATGCACAAGGATTTATTACACTGTCAACTGTTTTACCAAGTATAATACTCTAAATGGTTTTCCAAAACGTCTTTACTCGCTCAAATCTTTTCTCAAATTGTCTCTCGTGCTGTATGTTTTACTTCAAATTCAGTTACAGCAGTATTTTAACAAAGGTTTTCTTTACGTATATTGTTTATCAAAGTTAGGATCAAAACTTGTTTATGAAAGATTTTCAAGGGTTTCTAAAGGTTTTCAAACTTATTTTACAAAAGAATACCAAGTCATGATTTTCTTTAGTGTAAAGGTTTTCCAAAGTTTTCATCAAAGTTTTCTCCCATGTTAATATACTCCTACTTCATTAGATATTACTGCTTCGTTATGCTTCTACTTAGTTAATGCTCCTACTTAGTTAAACGCTTCTACTTGTTAACGCTTCTACTTATAAACGCTTCTACTTGTTAAGGCTTCTACTTATAAACGCTTCTACTTTGTTAAGTAAACGCTTCTACTTTGTTAACGCTTCTACTTTGTTAACGCTTCTACTTTGTTAACGCTTCTACTTCGTTAAATGCTCCTACTTTGTTAACGCTTCTACCTTATTAGCGCTTCTACTTCATTAAATGTTTCTACTTAGTTAAATGTATGTCTGTGCTTGTATAGTTATATAAATAATGTTTAAAGGACTTAGGAAGGCTAGTTCGCCCTATTTCCTTTTCCTCGTTTGGATGTGGTCTGGTGGGATCGGATATCCGTCCGAAGGTCATTTGATCATTAATTATATATTATGTATACATCTATACACATATAGGTTTACATCGATCAGTTCAGTTATGAGTCTCTACCGTTAGTCCAGCACTTACATCAGAATTCATTGTTCGAGATGCATCCTCAAGACACGGATCTCCCCGTCGTCGAGTTGGTAACCAGATTCTCCTGTAGGGAGAGCGGACATTGTGTGTATAGATCTATACGGGATTGACACCCCCGCACCCTAACTGCTAGCTACAGTCCACGGCCTACCAAGCCAAGGGGTGACAAATGTCATATTTACACCGGCGCTTGCAGGGCGTCAAGTACTCTAGTGTCGATTAGTATGGTTACGAGTATCTCCCTGTTTACCTTATAATTCATGGCCTTAAGGTAACGATTTTTAACATTGTATGCTGGAAACACACTCTTGGAATTACTCTTTGTTTTAGAACTTGCTAGCCATGTCGTACATTTGATACCGTCTAGGGCCTGTGTCTCCTTTTGTTAGACTGAGCCAGGTGTGTCGTTCATTCGATACTCTCCTGGAGTCTATGATTTCTTTTGCCTTAGTCAGCAGTATTTTTCTGCTGAGGCGTATGTTATTTTTCCCTATTGTTTATCCTCTTACTTACTTTAAAATCAAATACCGTATTTTGGTAATGATAGTATTTCAGGGAAAATTACTCTTTAAAATATAACTCTGTCGAGTCTTGGTAGAAGACTACTTTTATTTAGAAAATATAGGATTTTCTGGAAAGGACTCTAATACACCGTTGATTCGAAGCTACTACTTTTATAAAGTTATTTGAATAAAATGACACTACATACTTATGAACTCACCAGCATTTATAAAAATGTTGATACTCGCTTTCAAATAACTTGTATTCTCAGGTCATCAAATAGACAGGTACATCCCAGGAGCTTTTGTGGAGACAACCTAGTACCAAGTTGCAGCTATATTATTACTTGTATTACTTTGATGTTGCTATGAAATGTAACTTATGTAAAACTATTACTATTAATGCAATGGTTGTTGTACTTTGATTACTATACTGCATATGTTGTGATACTTGACATGACGTCACCCACCCCAGAACATTTCCATCGTTCCGGTTTTGGGGTGTGACAATTTTCCCATGTCGCATTTGACCCTGTATGTTACTTTTGGTGAGCTTTCATCAGTTGTATCTCCACTTTCCTTAACTTCTTGACCAGCTAATCCATTTCTCATTGTAATCTCTTCCAAAATGATGACATGAAACTAAGGTTCTGATCATAAATAGACAAGCGAACGATCTCATTAATAAATTTTCCCACAAGTATATTTCACACAATGACACAATTTAAAGGAACATTTTAGATATCCAGAGAAAGAACCAATGGTCCACTTCCCTTCCCACTTGGCACAACACATCCATTATGCTCAAGCATTTGAATATCCAAGGAAATGAGTAACATCTCAAATCCTATCTCTGTCGGTCACAACACACTCGGTATGTTCCCGACTATCATACACCCATGTCCCCATTAAATGTGTCATCATATATTAGGCAAACAATTCTAAAAACTTTCCACTTCTTCTCTACCAAGGATTCTTTCCGACTCTTCTTCAGTCCACCCAATAAACCGAAGGTTACATCAATCGTCATCAAATAAATCTTACTTTGTTCCTTCCTTACATACAACTTAGTGAATAAGTGACAATGTTAACCTTCCATAATTAGTAACGATCTTACACCTTCTTTGACTCTTGGTAATCCATGTGCATATATATATATATATATATATATATATATATATATATATATATATATATATATATATATCGTCCCCTCTTTTTTCGTGACGAACACTACTAGTGCACCCCATGGTGATGTACTATGTCGAATAAAAACCTTATCAAGCAGATCTTGCAACTGCTATTAAAATCTTTCATCCTTGTTGGTGTACTTTCTCACTATAACATTTCCTTGTTTCAACCTCAAGAATTCCTCCTCCAATAGCTTGATCGTCGTTCGAGAACAAAACATCTCTCTAAAGATTCTTGAGCACTAATCCTATGACATCCTATTGATTGTATCTGACACCCTAATTGATTTTACCCTCCCCATTAGTATAAAGCCTCATTTTTAAACTTCGTCATGACATAAACCTCATTTTCCTTATTTACACACTTATCGAAATTATCCACGTTAATGATAGGATAGGACTAACAAGAGTCTGCTCAAGAATGCGATGTGTAATCTCAGACGAGATGAACTCCCTAGGTCGATCATCCAGCTGCCCGACTCCAGAACCTAAGCCCGTGCCCTCCACAACACTAGAACTGCCAACAGGTTTCCCGCGCATAGTCACCATACTGAAAGTAGACCATATAAACCATCTGAGTAAGCATCAAAATATATCGAGGGATCACAAATTCTACAAGCTTCCTGGATTCATCAGAACTCTCCTTGACTTGAGTACGGATCCTCTGTTTCCAATAGTATGGGCCCATACTACTTTCCACATCTATCCGTACTTTCCTGAAGGATTGCCTTGAATCCGCCAACTCACCCTAAATCCATAAAATTAACCCTCATCAAAATAAGGATCCCAACACTAGATCTCATCCTAGCTTTTCCTAGGGCAAACTCCACACCACTCTACACCATCAGCTGCATAATGGACTCCTGCTAACTTCCTCTCATGCAATAGGCATACAGCTGCATAATGGACTCCTGATTGATCAATACTAGCATGCAAGTCTACAATCTCATGCAATAGGCATACAAAGTCATCTCTCCTAGCATTCTATCATGGATATATTGAGCATATTCTTCGCCCTAACTAGCATGCGATTCACATATTCTTAGATCAAATCATATCAGATAACATGTATGGGTATTTTTGGTAAACTTACTTGAGCTCTTTTAATTGCATGCACCACACCCTTTATTGTCATATAAAACTATTTTCTTGAAAAAATACATTTCTTTTTTGAAAAACTTTACCAAATCCTCAGTTTGAGTTCATACACACCCCACTGTATGTCCAAATCCCTCAAACTAAGGCTCTGATACCAACTTGAAACGTCCCAAAAAAAAGACCCTTTTTTTTCATTTTTAGATTAATCAAATAGTAAACCATATCATTTTCATAAAACCAAGGTAAAAAAATTGTAACAATGCATCAACAATCATCAAAGTAAATCACAGAATGCAGAATCGAGTGGTGGGTGCTCTCCAATCATCCTGAGCTCTTCCCTTTGGAACCAGATGTACTTGAAACATAAACTGAAAACAGTAAGCACAAAGTTTAGTGAGTTCCCCAAAATACCGCATCTCATACATACATAAATAAACACATAACGGGCCCCGCCTGACATCGATCCCCGCTCGGTATACAAATATGTCAGTCATCGGGCCCCGCTCGACATACATATAAACATATAAACATATAAACACATAACACATGCAATAATCACAAAGATATATAACATACAAAACGGTTATGAACCCTCATTGAGGCTCTTGAGGGGGTTTATCACGTAAAGTTGCCAACTTTACGTGCATGCATGGCTTAATGAGTCTCTTAGAACTCAAAAGAGCTTAACAAGTGACTTAATGTATGCATGAGACTACCAATACCATAATGTTTGCATTTTCATGCCAAAGGAACCCTCAAAATGTCCAAATCTACATGGTTTAAGGTTTAAATGGCCTTAACTTATCAAGACCAACCAAAAGGGACCATAACAAGCTAAAGAGTAGATCAAAGCAAAGAGTAGCAAAGGTATGGACTTTATACCTCAAAAGTCAACAAAAGATGGAGCTAAATATGGATCTCTAAGCCCCCCTCCGAGGAATGACTCTTCCAACTTCTTATTCTATCACTTTAAAGAGCACAAAACTCACCAAAGATCAAAACCAAGGCTCAAGAGCACCTCACAAAGCAAATGGATGAACTAGGGTTTTCAAGAGTAAGGAGGCTGAGAAAACATGTCCAAAAGCGGCGATCACATGGATTACATAAGGTGCAACACCCTAAAATTAGGATTTCATTAAATCACATGTACGCCATGCGTACACAAGCGTACACCCCATGTACGTGGTCCAAAGGCGCGATCCAACATCTCAGCTAGTACACTAAGCATACCCTATGGTACGCCTTGCGTACTAACCACAAGGACCAAAAGTGAATTACTTAGAAATAGAAGGGTTGATAGGGAACATACCAAATTCAAGTGTTACATATAACGTGGACATGAATATCTCATATACGAATAATCATCAAATAACCAAAATCTCTTTAAATGCAGAAGGTATCACCACCCCCTCTAAACGTTATCTGCTATCTAATCCAAATTGTGCTGAAATTTGACACATATAAATTAACATATTACACCCTTTTAAATCCCACACACACAAAATGTTACCAATATTCACAATAAAGCATCAAGGACATGTCAATAAACACACATGAGTTCCATAGTTCCTAAATAGTAAGTGTTACAGAACATAAAGGTAATAAACACACATGAGTTCCATAGTTCCTAAATAGTAAGTGTTAAAAAACATAAAGGTTATGCGACAGTTGCACGTGAGTGTCCCTTGATTTTCCGAAATAATATGATTGAAATTTTCCTTGTGAATGCGCATGAGGTAAGGGAATGTTATCTTCCATGTGTTTTCTTTTACAAGTGAGACCTAAAATTCCAATTGGCCAAAAAATCCACTCGGAGATTAAGAGTAAAATTATATGTACTAGATGTAAGTTTAGAGATTGATATTAAGTTATCCAAAGTATAGGGTTATTTCTGAAACAATATCGTAACTTGAGGGGATTAAGTTAAGATATCCCGTGTAAAATTATTTTGATTTCTGACATTATGCTCCACCCGTGATCATTATTCAAAAGTGGAATCTTATGGTCCAACAGTTATATCCCGATTTTTAGTCAATCCTCCAGAGGAAATACCCAAATTCTCTAAATCACTTACAAGAATTTCCGAAATTTTGATGATATTCAAGACTCCCGCTAAATTTTGCCGATTGGGAACAATGAAGCTGCTATCGTTATTTGTTATAATCATGGCTGCGCTTGTAGTAGCCTGCTCTGCCCACAAAGGCAGCCGCAGTCCTCACCGGATTCTTTTGGATACCGATGTTGAAACAGACGATCTCTTTGCTATTTTGTACCTCCTGAAGCTTAATAGATCCGAATTTGATTTGCAGGTTCTTTTCCTCTTCACCTATTCTCGATACATGCTTTCTCGACTTGTACATCATGCTGCATTTGTTGCAATTTTCTGTGTGATTTCAGTCGCGATTATGTTACTGTAGGCAATAACGATTAACACAAATGCATGGTCAGACGCTGGGCATGCAGTGAATCAAATATATGATATTCTTTACATGATGGGGCGGGATGACATTGCTGTCGGTATGGGGGGTGAGGGTGGAATACTCGATGATGGTAAAATACAGCCGAATGTTGGTGGATATATTCCTATAATTGACCAGGTATCTAATTATTTTTGTAAATCTTAAACCGAGTTTGGTTAATATTCTGTGATTATTATCAGTCTAATGCTAAGTTAGAACTTACAATCAGGGGAGTGGTACAGCTGGACCTTGTAGATATAGACAGGCTATTCCTGTTGGAAAAAGATTGTATAAAGATACAAACTATGGCTATCGAAAAAGCTTTCTTCCACAGGTATATATTCAAATGCTTCTGTTGATCAACCTCCAACTCTAGATTGACTATTAGTCAGTGTTAGGTAGGATGGAATCCAAAAATGGGTTGTTAATATCATATTTTAATTTTGAATTATGAACTAGGGAAGCAGGAGATATTCACCTCTTCAACAACCAAGTGCTCAGAAAGTACTAATCGACAAGATATCTGAGGGTCCCATTAGTTTGTTTGTAATTGGGGCACACACAAATATTGCCATTTTTCTTATGACTAATCCACATTTAAAGAAAAATGTTGAGCGCATTTATATTATGGGGGGTGGTGTGAGGTCAAAGAACCCAACCGGTCATCCTGGTAATGTATTTACAAGCTTCAAAAGTAATCCGTATGTGGAATTCAACTTCTTTGGAGATCCTTTTGCGGCATATCAGGTAATTATGGTCCCTCTTTGACATTACTATTATTGTTGTGCTTTTGTCCATCGTAACTAAATACTTTCTCCTTCTTGAGTCATCTAAAATACTTCTAGTGTGCCCCTTGGGCATAGTTTGGCTCTAGGGTGGCATCTTTGCAAAAATAGAAGAGGGTTGGAGTTTCAATTTCAATGTGGATTGGGCTCACTGTAGGCATTATGCTATTATGCTAACCACATATGATATTTGGTGTTTGTAATGGTAATGGATTGTTGATTGAGTTGGTAGAGTCGAAGTAGTTGAAATATCACAAATTTGGCCACTATGTGCCTACTTTCTGTGGGCCAGCTCAAGGGTTGCTAGAAAATCTAGAAAAACAAAGGAGATACAATTCATGTCTTTTATTGTTCCTTTAAGATATTCATTAATGCAAGAACATGACAATTTGGTCTTGTACTAGCTCTTGATGTTTCATTTTCACAAAAGACGTGATTGCCCTCCTTATCTTCATCATTAAAACTGCAGTAGAAAGTTTGTCTAGTTCTGTCCCGTCCAAATGTAAAAACACAGCCTAAGGGAGTATATAATCTAGCATTTTGTGATCAAAATATAAAATAAATGAATGGAGAATATACTCACTTTTACAGGTTATTCATTCTGGTATTCCAGTCACCCTTGTTCCCCTAGATGCAACAAACACAATTCCCGTTTCAAAAAACTTCTTCGAGGCATTTGAGCGTAATCAACATACATACGAGGCACAATATGTTTTCAAGTCACTTAAGATGGTCAGAGATATATGGTCTGACAATCGTTTCTATGAGGTACTAGAATTTAAGACATTTTAAATATCAAGTTTAACAAAGATAACCTTTTTCTACGTTGGTTTCAATTTTGCAGAGTTGTTTTATGTGGGACTCATTTATGTCAGGTGTTTCCACTTCAATTATGCGTAATCTACACAAACAACATGGAGAAAACGAATTTTCAGAAATGCATTATATGGATATTACCGTGGTTACTTCCAATAAACCTTACGGGATATCTGATGGCTCAAATAAATTCTTTGATGGTCGTAAAATTCCAAAATTCAACTTAAAGAGAAATGGAGTTCATAGTGGTCATGTTCAAACCGGAATTCAAGATCCTTTTTGCCTCCAAAAAAATGGGACAGGGAGATGTAAGGTAAGTCCTTTCAGAAAGATATTCGGTAATGTTATCCAATTTGTTATGCAAGACGCCGTAGCACTAGGACTACGACTGATGTCACTGACACAAATAGTGCAATTTTGTTATACCACCCAAAAAGGTGGAAGAAGTTGGACATAAACTCGTTCTCTATCTATCATTTGTACCAAAGACATAAATACCCTCCTTATCTTCATTATCCATCCCCCATATTTGTGGTCCTATATTTTCTCCCAAAAAGATTCAAAGGCCAATTTGGGACTCTTAACACATATCGTGAAATGGAGACTCGTTGAAGATTAGACTATGTGTGTTTAATTTGTGGAGACCTTCGATTAGACTAATCTGTCGAAAGTGTAAGTTCTTCTTAAGTGGTCTTAATAAAAGTATTGTTGTTTCCATATAATGAGTTCTGCTCAACAATCTGGTATTGAATGATAAAGATCGAGACAAAATATATAAACTTTGTTATTGCTGTATAAGGATGGCCCATTCATCTATCAATTGTAGAATTTGAGAATTTGCTAACAAGCCAAGAAGCTACGGCTAAGCAAATGGGATGCATCACGCTGATGAGTGAAGATGAAGCACTCTACACAAGTAAAAGTCAGGAATTTCAAGTCGTCTATTAAAGGAGGATAGGAGAATACTGACCAAGGAAGGAGTCAAGGAACCTCAAAACCATGAAGATCTCAAAAGACCGACAATAAGAGTTCTCGAGGGAGGATGTCCGAAGGCAACAATGACAACCAGTGTTCTAAAAGGCGCGCCAAGGTGGGAGGCATGGCTTCACCGTTATGAAAATCCTCATAACATTGTTGTTAGGCGTAACGCGTGGCAAGGCATGATATGGCATGCCATGGCGTGTGCTTTTTCGTTTGAGGCACATTTTTTTTGCTCTTTGTTAGGTCTTTTCTAATTGGGGATACAAGTATTGTTTTTTTGTTAACTTTTTGTTATTTTTTATTGATATATCACTTCTAAAAACTAGTTATATTTGATATAAGTTTATATTTATATGGTAATATAATTATAAATTAATACAAAATCGTCGGTTTACATCACGCCTTGAAAAAAAGCCGTGACTCATTAAGTTTGAGACTTGCCCTTCCTGCCACGCCACGCCTCACGCCATGTAGAACCTTGATGACCACTATGAAAAGTTAGGCTACATGTCCATGGATTGTTGGTCAAAGAAAAAGTCTATCGAAACTATTACAGTAACTTCTAAAAAAGAATTAGAAGTTAATTGGGTTGTTGAGGCACTACGTGCAATAAAAGAGAATGCAACTAAAAGTTGAAGGATGTTGAGATACTATGTATCTCATAATTTCCTTGATGAGGATGAAGCTAGGAAGTTGGGCATTCAATATAACAAAATTCTAGGCTCGTTGAAGATCCTCGACACTTTATCCAAGTCTATCCATAGTGTTGCATATGGGGTACCCCTTAAGATAGTAGAATCGGAAGGCACCATAGACTTGATGGTGGTGAATATGGATGGCTATCGCATGGTTTTAGCAATGGATTTCCTAACAAGATATGACCCTGATGATTTGAAAGAGATGATACTATACATATCACTAAGGGTTCAATAATTTACATTTTACCCTTAGATAGAAATAGGACAAGGTCCCGAATCCTATCAACTATGCAACTCAACAAAGGTCTCAAGAAGATTAAGATGAATTTCATGACAACCTTGAAGGAAGAAGACATTCCCTCGAAGATGGACGTTCCAAAGGAGATCAAGAACATAAGGTCACCAGAGTTGCAGAAAATGTTTCTTGTGAGACAAAAAGTGGATCCCATGATGCAACATTTAGATAAGGCAAATACAAACAAAAACAAATTATTTGTAATAGAGACGTAGCCTCCCTCACCCGAGCAACATCTAATCATGATAATTGGGTCAAGAAGGGATCACAACATAACTCGTTAATATTACGGGTATTAGTCAAGGATGACAAAAGAAACATCTCATGTGGTTACAAGTTTGCCAATAGGGGGCATAAATTACTATACAAGATAGTTCAAAGGGTTCAGGAACAATATTATGGTGCAGAAAAAGATAACCAATAGTATCTTTGTTAACTATAGAAAAAAAGTACAAAGCAACAGTTGCATCAACTTTGGAAAAACAAAGCATGTAGCAGAGATGCAACATATCAAGACTGATAACTAAGTAGCATATGGGTTCACAAAAGGGCTAAGTACCGGAATATATGAGACCTTAAGTTATCATCTCAACATGGTACAAAGAATATGTGCTAGTGCTGAGGTGGAGTGTTGAAGGTCATCACTAGCCCAATGGAGCTTAGCCTAATGAAGCCTATCCCTATACCAAAAAAATGTTATAATGTTCTAGAATGACCCGGAAGATTCTAAAACATCGTGGATGTCTATGTAATATTCTAGAACATACCAAGTGACTCTAGAATATTCTAGAATGACATGAACATAGTCACATGAATCCCAGTATCGGAACGTGGTTCACTAGCTTGGATGTATAGGGTACGAGAGGGTAGGTTCATTTCGGTACACCCGGTACATCACGATACGGTGTATCATAGTATCTGATATAGTGTACCATTGTATCCAATACATTATACCATGTTTAGAACATAATTTCAAGGATGGATAACATAGATTATAACATAAACACTTCAAACAAGATGTAATATTGCAACAACTAGCCCTTCAAAATTCAAAACATAGAAATTGAAACTAACTACCAGGAATAAAAACAGAAATAGTAATGGTTTAAAAAACAAAAAACATGAACATTAACACCTAAAGACTTGAAACTAATCCATCATTTGCATTTTCCATTTCCATCTGCATCAACATCATCTCCCTTTATGTTCTCCCAATGCAAGTCTTCGTATCTTGTAGCTCGCCCTTCCAAATTTGCATTTTCTAGATTTATATCCCATTTTTTGGTTGGGCATGCTTTGTATTTTTCAGAAAAACATGACTGGATTCGAATGTTTGAGTGGATAAAAACCAACTTGTTTGCCATTTTACAATTTAAACAATTTCTTTTCACATTGTGAATAGAGTAGGTACTCCAGTTTCTTTCTGTTGAGGAATTACTAATGGGGTGTGAGAGAACTCTTTTGGCAACATCAAACAATTCTGGAATTTCTAAACCGTAACTTGACCACCAATCAATCACATCCATGGTTATCGCATCCATCTGTGATGATGCCATCGAATAAAGTCATTTTTTCATGTAAATGTTGCAAATTGCTCTCGCAACATCCGATATTCTTCTTGAATTTTAGATATTGTTTTAAACGCTTCCATGACTCTAAGCACCACTTATTTATCTAAGTTGGGTGCTTTTCTATCCTTTCCACCAGGTACTAATATTGGAGGGAAGTGATTCGTACACAACAGTTTTTATCCATACACAACAATTTTTGCTTAATGGAGTTGTAAAATACAACATTTTAAAGCACAAACTGTTGTATATGAAGAAATTTTGTTGTGTACGAATCAGTTCCAAATATTGAAAGATAATTTTTATCATATGTAACAACCCGTTCTTTCAAGTCAGTAAAAGTCAATGAAATTCACACTAGTTCAATCAAAGCTTACATTAGATCAAACAAGGAGTTGCACTTATTCATACCTAAGTCTACTACATAGCTTAATTCATAATATATCTTAATATATTTTTGGTTTTTATTCCAAGGGATTTTAAATGAAAGCCAATACTGAACACCCTAACCTGGCACGAGTGAAAACTCACATTGTTATCCTTTTTGCATTTGAGCCTCTATAGCCTTAAGGGCTTGTTTGTAACCTAGTAACTACGTGTGGGTTGAAACCTAAGTTAATATAGGGTAGTATAAATCAAGCATTGGCAAAAGGTAAAGGTTTAAAACGTAAATATACACCTTAAATTAGTGTTTTTGGTCATGAAAATGAAGTAAATCATGAAATCGGTATTGGGAATCTTTTCCCTAATGTGTTTTCGGTCTTATCATCCAACAAAGAAGGAATTTGGTCTTGGGATGACCATATTCTCGCCAAAATGGCCCATTAAGGACCAAATTCTCCAAGGCCCAAATCCATTATGACTGATTTCCCATTCCTATATATATGTTTATAACCGATTTCCCAATTCATTTCTCACTTTTGCCATCGAACTCTTGCCGAATTTCCTCTCAAAAGTCATACGAAATTTACCTAGAATCATCATATCTTCAACCGAATTCCTCAAGAACATTCACCCATCTTCAAATCTTCATAACATTCTTCAAATCTTCAAGCATCCGCTCAAGAACATAAGAACACACCGGATTCACCCCATCGCCCACTGAAAACTCTATTTCCCACTGAAATCACCCCTTCAACATTTCCAAACAATCCAAATTAATTTTGTAAGTATTATTTACTTAATTAATTATTTACAAATTATTTAAATTAATTTATTTTTTATTTAAATACAACGACAAATATAATTATTTTAGGGTAATGTTATTAGTGCGTACGCTACCCGAGGATCGTCTCTACAACTCGTTACTTCCAGTTAATGCACATTCGAGGTGAGTTCATATCCCTACATTTTCAATCTTTTTAATATATATATATATATATATATATATATATATATATATATATATATATATATATATTGGGGGCATAGAAGTAAAACGCAAGACTTTTGTGTTTATACAACTATCTTTTTAAAACCTTACAATTGTTTCAAAATGAGCATTCGCTACACTTTCTAAAAATATTTTATGTATTTTAACCCTTTTGTAATATGTCGAGCATAAGAGTATTTTACTTTCATACGATTAGATTACAAATGTTTTGACTACATTACAGAACATTACGAATAAACTATAATTGGTATAGTTGGGAATCTCTACACTATTTTGCTAAGTACAATACACAGAATCAAAATATTTATTCAAACTATAATTATAGGTATAGTTTGGCAAACACTACTCTAATATATTGGTACAAGTACAAACTACTTAATAATTATTTAAATATAATTATTTTATATTACAAGTACATTACTACCAAGTTATACATACATATTCAATATCGCAAAACGCCACTACACTACACTACACGTAAACTAGTTAATATAGGGTTGTAGGGCACTACTTTGTTGTACCTATCATGGTATGGTTTCTAAATCCTATACAATATAACCAGAGTCTCCTGGAAGGAGAGCATGAGATTTGTCTATAGATCTATACGTGATTGACAATCTTATGCCCCGACTGCTAGCTACAGTTGGAACAGAAGTTCTGGGGTAATAAATGTCATTTAATTCGGACGCCTGAAGAACGTCGTAGAGGTCACTAGGTCATATCAATCATGGTTATATGAAACTCACAACAGCATAACTAACACACATGTTTACGGGATTAACACAACTTCAATGGTTTTATATTACTTAAATAAAACTATGGTACTCTATGATACACTACTTTACAAGGGTTTTCATACAAATACAGATGCAATACAGATGCAATACACTATTTTCTAGAAATATGATACACTCCTTCCAGTTGGGGTATGCAGGAATTCATACAAGGGTTTTCATACAAATACATATACAATACACTATTTTCTAGAAATATGTGTGCCACTATAGTATACACTTTTCAAGGAACATACATGACTACATTACATTCACTATAGAAAATATTGGATTTTGTGGAGGAACACACTAGTATTTTCTAAATTCATAGACAGCTTTTCCGTCACTAAAACATACTTATGAACTCATCAATTCAAATGTTGATACACTTTTAAAATCACTTGTATTCTCAGGGAACCAATAAGATAGTTACACCTGCAAGATTTTAAGGAGACGGAGCTTTCTAAAGTCGTGTCTTTCATATTTTTTTATACCTTTTTTATGCCATAAACAATGTTATGAACAGATGTAAATACTTTAATTTATTAATGTAATGGTTGTGTTTGCTTTGATTACTATAATGCAGTTGTTGTGATACTGTACATAACGTCTTCCGCTCCCGAACATTTCCGTCGTTCCGGTTTGGGAGTGTGACATCATAGAATCGTGGACGTAAAGCAAATCCCAAATAATGTAACAAAATAGTCATCTTTTGCCACCGAGCAAGCAATATTTTTTTAACTTAATGATAATAGGAAACATATTTGTTATTCGACATCACATCTTTAATTTCACCCAACATGTGTATTTTTTCGTATATTTCTCCCATTTTTGCTTCCTCGTCATCACAAAATCTTATTAGCAAATATAGGTTTGTTTATGGCTAAAATGCTCTCCACATCCTCCCAAAACTCTTCACTTCTAATAATTTCAACAACCTTTTATCCAATAACCCTAATATTTTGATCTCCCTGTTTTACCTAAACTCTCCAAGAATTAAGGGTGACGGTTGTAGACAAAGCTTCTCTACAATCCATTAACCTTCTCGATAATACATAATGAGATGCAAATCTCGTCTTTGCCATCTTTCATTACTCGATTGTTGAATTATCTCTAAACATGGTCAAAACATTTATGTGATTATGAAAATATTTTACAACCACTTTCCCTCTTTTATATGTTGTCACCAACCAATAAAACAAATTTGCAAGATCTTTGAAAACCAAATTCAGCGTATACACACAACAAGGAGACCATAAAATGTGTTTGTGTACGTTTTATATTTCCTTCCCGGCAGCCTTGCTATTTGTAGCATTGTTGTAACGACTTGTAGGACATTGCTTGGTCCTATTGTTTCGATGGCTCCAACCAAATAGTTTGCTATTGCAACTCTAGTTTTCTGCACAACAGAAAAGTCTTCTGCATACATGAACATCGCCCCACGACTGTTAAAAAATATGATATTAATGAGTGGCTTGTGCTGTACAGTTGTCCACCCATTAGAAACAATTAAAACACCTTGTGTATACCATATATCTTTTATAGGATTTAAATCCTTTTCTTCATCTCTATGACATTCATCAAGTAGACCCGTCCTTGCTTTCTCGCTAGAGGGAGGCTTATAACCTGCAGGTGCTTTGTTGATAGCACTAACCATCTCCAGAAATTGGGGATTATGTAGCCCATTAAATGGAATTCCATTTGCACAAATCCTTCTCATGATCTTTAACACCCCGTTTCCGAGTTCAACCTAACGAGAGAAAGGAAAGGAAATGAGTGAAAATGAGAAGAAACTAAAAGAGATTGGTGTTCTCAAGTTTCATTAAAAGAGGGAAGTGGAAGGAAGTGGAGGGAAATGGGAGGATCATTTTTCCTCCTAATTTTCCTTCCGATTTGGGAGGATTTGGAAAAAAAAGAACAAAATGATTCATTTTTCTTGCACTTCTCTCCAACTCGGGAACACGAAAGAAAATTTTGTTTTCTTTTCCTTTCTCTTCTTTTCTCTCGTGACATTCTTTTCTCTTCTTTTCTTTTCTTTTGTTAAACTCTGGAACAAAAAGTAAGTCGATTGTGCCCATTAGTGAATATAGAGTTCTTTAAAGCACGAGACACTCCCATTTTTTTAGCATCTCTTACTTTGTTCATCAGCCTTTCATACTTCTTGTGTTCATTAAGTACAACCGGACACCTTTTAATTTATGGTTTCTTGCACAGCATATCACCAAAAAAGTGTACATGTATCCTTGTGTATGAACTAGTAAATTGTTGTTTGCAATGTTTACAAACCAACTTCTTTGAACCCCGACCCGGATTCTTGCTAGTTGTACCAGAAAGAATGGTTACTTTCTGTGCAACAGGGGTTGTCATCCTTCACTTCTTTACCTTGAACTTCTTGATTCTCCTTTACAAATGTGTTTTCCTGGTTGATATCTTCATCTTCATGTAGTTCAATAGGCTCTCTATGATCAGATACCCATTTACCAAATACCATTTTTCTATGATAACTGATAAGTAATGTGCCTCTAATTGCTTTTGTTTCTGTTTAATGTGTGGTAAATAAAACAAATTCGTCCATGTATATATATATATATATATATATATATATATATATATATATATATATATATATAGTGTTGATTACCTAGTGAAATCAGGTGTTTGTAATCTACTGTTGATATGAAATCGTCTATGCACTATGAAATATACTATGAAATCAATTAATTTGTAAAGAATTCTAGACCCACTTAAATCAATGAAATTGATTAAAATTAATGGTATATATGGAACATATCTAGTGAATCGTTGCATTATAATTAGGGGATATACACAATTAATTGCATAAAATATAATTTTTTTTACCGGTCGTCGATCCCATACCCAAAATCAACGTTCCCAAAGCCACAATCCACAATCCAAATCATTGTTCGTGTCTTTCAAAATCATGAATTGAGGCATGGTCAATACAATTTTGCAATCGGTACCTTTTCCGATTTGGGTCGCGTTCCACGTGCAATCGGTACAAAAACATACGCCTATCCAGTTCGCATGATCTGGAACGAAGATCATGGCTACTCTGGTGGCGATCTATGTGACTATGGACATGAAAGACCCTAGAAATTTTATGGATCATTCTAGAAGACACTGGAGTATCCTACACTTAGGACATGGTAGAACATTCTCGAAGCTAGTAAATAGATATAGAGTATGGTAGATGATTCTAGAATGTTGTAGATATATCTATTTAGTATAAAAGTCTAGAACCTTCCTTAGGGGATATGATAAAACCTATAAATAGGTGTGGAGCTCATTGGTTCCAAACTATCCACCATCCAAGAAACACTCAAAGAAAACAAAGTAAAGTAAAGTAAACTAATCTCTCTAAAGTGTAAGTTCTACTCAAGTAGTCTTAATAAATGTATTGTTGTTTTCCATATAAAGAGTAATGCTCAACAACACATTTTTAGTATCTTATAGTAGTTTGTGCACAAAGTATACTATATTAAAACGGTATGTTAATTTCATCTGATGGTTAATAACAATGCCTATTGTTGTAACATTTTCTTCAACTACCTATCAAGATACTGAAACTATAGAATCAGGATGGTTTAACAGAGAGAGTCACTGGAAGGGATTCAGCGGGTGTACTGATTGCTACAAGGGCAAAGCCAAATCGCAACAAGACTAGCTCCCTCGAAAGAGAATTTTTCGTCAGTTTTCTGGATGTAAGTTGATTTTAGATATATGTTTATCTGATTTCCTTCCTTTTTAACTTAATGATATTTTTAAATTTGCTATGTTCAAATGAGTGCCAAAAATATTTATACGTTGTCTCATTATATAAACATATGCAAGTATACGTTTGTCTGATTTCATTCCTTTTTAACTTAATGATATTTTTAAATTTGCTATGTTCAAATGTGTGCCAAAAATATTTATACGTTGTCTCATTATATAAACATATGCGACTATGGTTTAACAATTTTCTATACATATATCATACCAGGTGTTAAACCGACAAAAAAATAAAGGCAGATTCAATTTTACATCTCAATTTCCCAACTACAAGGAAGTTCTCTACAAACCAGATTTTGAAGGGAAAAAACTAGGAAAGATGATTGTTTTTGACATGGATATGAGTGCAGGTGACTTTTTGGCCCTCTTTTATCTTCTCAAAGTACCCATAGAGACAATATATCTTAAGGTACTCTAATATTCATTGTTTCAGTGCCCTAATATTCGTTTTGATTTAATGAATACTTATATTGTTTTTTTTATTTATTTCAGGCAATACTAGTAACTCCAACCGGCTGGGCAAATGCAGCAACAATAGATGTGATCTATGATTTACTACATATGATGGGTCGTGATGATATTCTTGTTGGTTTAGGGGATTCATTTGGTTTGAACCAGTCTTACCCGAATGATCCAAACACTGGCAACTGCAAGTACTCGAAGGCTATCCCAAATGGAAGTGGTGGTTTGTTGGACTCCGACACCCTCTTTGGACTTGCTCGTGATCTACCAAGAAGCCCAAGAAGGTATGTTCAACAAACCCTATATGTCAAAGAATTTACCAAGAGGAGAAATATGTCATTAAGAGGGTGTTTCCTTTTCATCATTAACGTGCCGTTTATTTTGGACTTAATGGACTTAACAGAACCAAACTTAATAGATTCATATATATGAATGTTTCTTTTTTACTTAATATATAAATCATGACTTAATATGCTTGGTGAAGATATGGACACTTTACAGATTCAGATCTCTATTTTCCAATTTCTTTTCTGGATATCAATTTAATTTACTTTCGATGAAGTGATAACAATGATAGACTTGAGATTATACCCTTTTTGTATTATTTTAAATATGAAGCCATTTATTGTTTAAATACTTTAAAATAGAACCGGGAAAACATACTTCATTATTTTAACAATCAAATATATGTTTGCTTTAAAAAAAATTAGAATCATATATATGCCTATTATTAAATTGATAGTCATTTTATTTTAAAATATATTTGATAAAAGAGGGTATAACATTTATTCCTATTAAGACACATTATTAATTCCAGAAAAGAAATGTCCCCTAATATATCCGACTAGGCATCTCTGTATACTCAGTCAATTTATCCGTTCAGGTCTTATTATATATAAAAAAGAAAGAAGAAAAAAAAAGAAACAGACCCTTGTATGGGTAAAGTAGTTGGATGGGTAATGATGTGTGACTGGATAAAGTGTTGTATACATAAAGTTTGTTTCTAATTTGGACTCAATAATCAGTCTGAATGAGACTAATGACTATTTTAGCCTCACAATCCAAAAAACAAATTTCACAATATTTGTTTATTTTAACAATATTCATCAACTTTAACTTGATAGGAGTTGGGAGGAAAAGGAAGGGAAAATATCTAAAAGTTTAGTGTCTTAAAATATTTAAACTAGTTTTTTGGCTTAATCCATTAAGTCATTTTATGCATATTAAGTAAAAAAGAAACAGTCCAGATTTAGTGCTTAACTCATTAGGAATGTCCAGATCGACTAAATAGATTGTCCAGAAACTTATCTAGTAATTTAAATAAATATAAAACAAATATGAACTAACTAAATAGATTCTTCAGAAACTTATCTGGTAATTTAAATTCAACTAAGTAAAAGCAAAACATTAGGAATGTCCAGATCAACTTTGTCTTTGCAAATATGGGTTTTCAATATATGTTTTCTCTGTCTTAGACAGATTTGAAATTATGTTATTTTTGGCAGATATACAGCAGAAAATTCTGTGGAGTTTGGAGCTCCTAGGACTACTGATTTCCCTCAACTTAGACAACCATTAGCACTCGAAGTTTGGAACTCAATAGCGAAATCTGCTGATCTTGAATCTAAAATTACCATTTTAACCAATGGGCCGTTGACAACTATAGCAAAAATTATACTTGCAGTAACAAATGCTAGTTCTATCATACAGGTAACAGGTTCATCGATTCATTTCTCATATCTTTTCAGATTAAAATAAACTTCATAATTATAATATGCGTTAAATGCAAGAGATAACAATATACTCTCGTGATCTGTTGTTTATCATTGCATCTATTCTCATTTATTTCTAATAGAACTTCGCACTTTAAAAAAAACTACCACATAACATGGAATATTCTTCGAAGTAAAATACATAAATTAATTAAGGTAGGTTGCTATTCCTTGCATTTGCCCCTTATACTGTCCTTGAAGAGTCATGTACAAATCACATATTTAACTGCAGGATGTATTTATAGTAGGAGGGCATATCAACTACAAGAACAAAGACAACGGAAATGTTATCAATGTTCCTTCAAACAAGTACACTGAACTGAACATGTTTCTTGACCCTTTAGCCGCAAAGGTAGTTTTTGATTCATCACTTGATGTCACACTCATCCCTCTTTCCATGCAACGAAAGGTTTGTTCATTTCCACACATCATAAAAAAGTTGGATATGAAGAAAAAGACACCTGAAGCTCATTTCAGCGAACATTTGTTGACAAGACTGTATCACTTGCAACAAAGGAATCATAGATATCGACATATGGTATTTCTTTCAAATTATTTTTCTATACGTAAATACATAGTTAGTATCCATGCTTAGATGTAGAACAACTCGAAACTATAGTTTTATGTATAACTACCACATATTCACATAATTAGGCATGTATGACTTGAGCACTCATTTGAAAATTTTATAGGACACGTTCTTGGGGGAGATCTTGGGTGCAGTTATCTTGGCTGGTGATCAACAAACTTTAAATGCAACCTTTCAAGTCAGACATCTTAAGGTTCATGCAACAGGACAAATATCTAAAGATGGAGAAATTACAGAAGACACTGAAAAAAGGAAATCATTCAAAGTATTGGAGACGTTTGACCACGTATCATTTTATGATGTTTTTGCAGGCCGTCTTTCTGATTACACACAATCGAGTGTCGTTGGAAGCTTCAGCGAGCAAAAGAGAATTTGGAGCACTCCGGATTGATGATCTTGAGGCAGTTGTAAACATTGCATATATTACAATGTTGTTGATCATATCAATGGGATGAAAAATAATTGTGAAATAAAATAACATTGATGCATGATGTGCTACCTGTATATGTTTTGTTGTGCAAATATCTAAACATGACTCTTTCTTTGTTCCCTTGCGAAGTCATATCCCATATTTTGAAAACCGGACCGGACATCGAACCGGTTGTCTTATCGGTTCGATGGTTCAATTGGTCCCACCGGTTGGACCGATCCAAAAAACCGGATATATATATATATATATATATATATATATATATATATATATATATATATATATATATATATATATATATATATATACATGGCTTTTAGAGACGGAAGAATCCGTCGCTATTCCGTCACTAAATGTTGTTTGCGATGGATCAGCGACGGATTGACTCCATAGGTAATTAAAACGTGGCAAATAACTCGGCGAGGGTTTTAGCGACATATCTGTGTTTCTTGGCGACAAATTTAGCGACAAAATATCCGTCGCTAAATGTCACTCACTACATTTACTCAGGGCATTAGTGACAAAATTTGTTAATGTCATTCCGTCGCTATTTTGTCGCAAAGTTCAGTGATCAGTTTTTTTTCCGTAGCTAATCCCTTGCAAATTTCATATACTAATTTTTTTTTCCCGTCGTTGATATGTCGCAAACGTTAGACATGATTTTTTATCCATAGCTAATCCCTTGCAAAATTCATACATTAATTTTTTTTTTCCGTCGCTGATCTGTCACAAACTTTAGACATGATTTTTTTTCCGTAGTTAATCCCTCGCAAAACTCATGCATTAACTTTTTTTTTTTGTCACTAATCCGTCGCGAACTTGTAATATCATTTTTTTATTATGATTCAAAAAGAAAAAATACTACAATCATCAAATTATTATGCTAAAAAAACATCAAATAATGATACAACCAAACATTACAATACCAAAACTATCAAAGTTTACCAAAGTATCATTCAAAAAACATCCAAAAACAAAATTGTCCACATAACATCAAACTCCAATAGTTGAGAACATTTTAACACCAAGAAATCCAAAGTATGCAAAAGAGGTACAAATAGAAAAAAAAAAAAGTTTAACCTTCAAAATAAGCATCGGGAAATGAGTTTTCACATAACATAACTTCAAAATAACATTTTCGTTGCTATCTTCATTTCATGTTCATCCAATCATCTTTAGTTCTCATTCCTATAAAACATTATTCAAAACAATCAAAAACATCAATACAAAACATTAACAAGTCATTCAAAAACATCAAATACCAATGGTTAACATGATATTACCTCTAATTTTCAATTTCCCATCATATTTTGCAAGGTTGCATACATCTATTGTTGCAGCTTTGGCATCCATTTCCTCACGCATTTGTTGATGATTTCTCGTTGTCGATCTTTTGTTATTATATAATTCAACTGCAAGGGTAAAACTGTCATTTCACATGTATTCAGACAAAAAAACCGACAATTTGAAACTACAAGGGTAAAAAGGTCATTTACCCATCCGACAATATTAAGGCCTTTCTCGATAAACTATCTTCTCTGTTGCTCTACCACTCTGCATATACTCTACAAAACAAAAAAAAAAAAACAAAATAGTAATTTCATTCATTTATTTCTTTACTTAGTAAGAAAAAGAAAGTAATATCTGGAGCAAGATAGCCAAAAGTTCCCGCTACAATTGTTGTGATATGAGATTCTTCATCTTCCAAGAGTTTTGCAAGACCAAAATCAGAAAGGCTTTTGTAGCTCCCATAATCACAACATTAAGTCAAGCATCCCAACCTAAAAGCTCAGATTTTTCTGCAAAAAAAAAAAAAAAAATCCAAAAGTAGTAATCATATATTAACAATTTTGAAGTTGGAGAGTTGCAATAGCCTCTTAGATTTACTAGATATCTATGTTTAATGCTTCCAAGAATTTCAAGCTATCTTTCAAAGAATCGATCAAATCCTTCGTTTAATTTTACTATTCTTTTAATGCAAATACGTTTCCAATTCCATCATCCATTGATAGTTCCAAATCCTCCAGCTCCAGTTACATGTTCTTCATTTAAAGTTTCCAGCTTTTTTATAATATCTTTTGAAGAGTATGGTAAGTGTAACAACAAAATTTTCAAAACAAATTTTTCATTTTTCATCAACCAAGTTTCCATAAAAATATTCTCAAAAATATCCAATAGTAGTTCTCGAAACATAACATATATCAAGATCACAAAATCAAATCCTCTCTCTAGTGTGTACGGGTCACGTCGGCGCCTTTCCACGGTCCTCGCTAGTACCTAAAACACATAACACAACAACTGTAAGCATAAACGCTTAGTGACTTCCCCAAAATACCGCATACAACACATACGCCACTCGACGCTGTAATACGACCCTCCGGTCGGTGTGTCTCAGCGGGACCCTCCAATCCCGTAGCTCGTTGGACCCTCTGGTCCGGTCATAGCTCGTTGGACCCTCCGGCCAGGTCTTTATCATCATGCAACATACATATGACACATGACACATAATCTCATACATAACACATAAGACCCTCTGGTCAACACATAATACCACTCTAGGTAACGTATAGTGAGAAGACTCACCTCGTGTAACTCGGAACCTCAAACTCAGAGAAATAAGACCTAACCTCCGCCTAATCATATGAAATAATCATTTGTCATCAACATAATTCCCTAGGCTAGAACATTTCCTCTAATCATTCTCAAGAGAGGTAAAAGACCATTTTACCCCTTACTTGACTCAAATACACTAAAGTTGACCAAACCCTAAAAGTCAACAAAAGTCAACCCTCCGGGTTACGCTGCGTGTACCAAACATGTACGTTGGGCATACCCGGAGCCTTCACAGAATCGGGGTACGCGGCCCCTTATGCCGCGCGTATTGAGATTACGCCCAGCGTAATGCCCAACTTCCTCATCCAACTCATTAAGGTCTTAAACGGTTAAGACTTTCATCCAAAATTCAGATCTGACCCTTCTAACATGATTTAATCCATAAAGTTGAAGCCTTTAAGCCTTTGCATGGCTGTAAAAGGTCACTTTGTGCTCAAAACACCTTTCCTCTTTCCATAATGAGACTATAACTCATGCATGCCACAAGATCCACGTCCAAGACTCAATTTTTATGACTCCTCAACACATATTACACTAGAAAAGGTCAGATCTAAGCTTATGGAGACTCTTTGCACAAAAATTCTCCAACTTTGAACCAAAAACCCTAAAAATGGTCCAAAAAGCAAAACTAATGAAGAACAAGGAAAGATTTGAGGTTTTTACCTCAGAAAGGATCTCCAACCACTATAGAACTCGGATCTACACTTGTTCTTCAACTTCTAGCTCCAACAATGGCTCCTTCTTCTCCTTCTTCACCTTGAAAAGACAACTTTAAGCTCAAAAACTCACACACAAGCTAAAGCACGAATTTCAGCTCTTCAAGGGCTCTCTCAAGGGTGTATGGTGGCTAGGGCAACGGACTACATGTTCCTTTTATAGTGCAAGGCCACAAATTAGGGTTTTGCATCTGAGCGTTACGCCCTGTGTAACCTTAGGTACGCCCAGCGTACCCGAATGACCTGCGTACAAATTAAGCATGCGAGTACGCGCGGCGTACCCCCAGTACGCTCAGCGTACTCACTCATTACATCTTTTACTTTAAGGGACTAACTAGCCAATTCTCCAAAATAGAAGGGTTATAAAGCTAACCTTGATTCCGGGCTGTTACAGTAAGTCTCCATGAAACATCACAATCGATGCACCTGAAGAACAAATAAAAAAAAGATAGAAATTTAAGGGTGGATTCAAGAAATGGAAGTATATGATATGATCTTTAATTGTTATTAGAAATAGAAATAGAAATGAAATTCACCTCAACCAACATCTACTGCAAGACCTTGGCATCAGTTTTACCGAGTTTTTTGTAAAGAAAACAACCCCAGAAACACATAAGTGCAACAAGAAGCAATGCCTCCCAGAGTTTTTTAAGTGCAACAAGAAGCAATGCCTCCCATAGTTTTTCTTTACATTATGGCTTCCTGTTGTTATAAAATCTACATTTATTAATTCTAAAACATAAAATGGTAAGTAATCTATTGATTTAAACAAGGAAAATGAATGTGATAGTGTAGTAGATAACATAGAGATATTAGTTTACGCAATAAGAAACTTTTATGTAATATTTTGTAGATTAAGAATTAATTTTAGTAGAGTTTTTATGAAAATGCACAGAAAATGTTATCTTCAATATTTGGATGAAACTTTTATGCAGCAGATTAGAAGAAAGATACAAGACTGTTTATAAATTTGGAATTTAAGGTAAAGGGTAGTTGGGTTAAATAAAGTCAACTAAAAATAGTTTGACTGAAATTAAAAAGTTATAAAGAAAACCTGTAGGCTGTGAGCATATTGAACCTCCATCATCATCTTTACATAACTGATTAATATGCTTCCCACACAAGCCACGGTTTCTAAGAAAACTGCAAATAAGCAACAAATAATTACAATTTTCTTCATGATATAACAGAGTCAACACAAAAGTCAACATACAATAAAGTTTTAGAAAAAGTCAAAAGGGACTGAAAATGAAGAATGAAGATAAGCATATACTTACAAATTCAAAAGGCTCCTCATATTCCCAAGTGATGTGGGAATACTTCCACTCAAAGAGTTGCTAGAAACATCCCTGCAACATACACAAACAAACCCTAGTTTTAACTTTTAAGAAGAAGAAAAAAAAATTATTTACTATGGACAATATTTAAGTAACTTACAATGTTTGAAGATTCGAAAGATTTCCTATTTCAACAGGAATAAACCCACTTAAGTAATTATTCTGCATCATTTGAACATCTTTATTTTTAGATGTTAACATCTTAAAAAAATCTAGATTTTTATATGTTATTGGACAAGTGCTTGATCGTTTTTTAATATATATATATATATATATATATATATATATATATATATATATATTGTCATAGAAAGTCAAATAAGAATCATTCTTTTTGTTGCCTAGTTATACAGATGTAGAAGAAGATCATCCTATTTATCTTCCACTCTCTCACCCCATAAATGTGAATCTAGCAAAGTCAGATCTTCAGGTCTTTATCTTTTGTTGTATTTATTTGTTTATTGTTGCATCCTTCTTTTCTTCTAATTCTCTAACTATCATCTAATTCTCAATTAACCTGTTAAATTCAACTAGCATAAAAACAGTGTCTATTCACCAAAAGATATACAAAAATAGTGTCTATTCTTATATGAAGGCACCAAAAGATATAAAAAAAATCATAACAGAGCAGAACATACCTTGATAATCTCTACCAGCTAATCTACACCACTTTCTCCAGGAAAAAAGGCTGTAAATGTAACGACCCAAAAATCACGACTAAAAATTTCTTTTAAAACATTACTAAAACTAGATTTATAAAAATGTATCATAAGTTAAACATAACTTTCGAGTATTAAATTCAAAACATAATATCATTATCAGAGTCAAACATTCCCAGGCTAACTGACTATGGTGTGTGCTCTGCAATCTTCCCGAGCTCCTCTTTTGAAAACCGAGTACCTGGAACCAAAACTGAAAACCGTAAGCACGAAGCTTAGTGAGCTCCCCCAATCTACCACATACCATGCAATAACATATAAAGCACATAATGGGCCTTGCCCACTGCATCGGACCGAAGTCCCGACTAACTGGGGCCTTGCCCCCTACATCGGACCGAAGTCCGGAAGCTGACTGGGACCTTGTCCCCTGCATCGGACCGAAGTCCGGACTAACTGGGGCCTTGCCCCCTACATCGGACCGAAGTCCGGAAGCTGACTGGGACCTTGTCCCCTGCATCGGACCGAAGTTCGGACTAACTGAATAGAACATAGCATAAACATATCAACTAGCATGAACACACATATACTGCATACTATATCGGGCCGTAGCCCGGAACACATAACACATAAATCAGGTCTGAGCCACGAAGGCATCAAACATGCTAACTACTACATCGGATCGAAATCCGAAGCTGACTGCTAGCTAAACGGGCCGGCATTGTGGCCTTAGACCCGTTCCTACTGAAGGGAAACTCACTTGAACTGCTGAGCTCTGCTGATAAACCTTTGGCTGCTACTCGACAATCCCCTGAACCGCTGCTCCTCTAGCTCTCCGAGCTATCAATATACATATAACACTTAGTCTGACAGTCAACTATGTCAACTCTGGTCAAAGTCAACCTTCCAGGTCAACCCTACTCGCCGAGTCCTCCTAATGACTCGCCGAGTTCATAAGCTCAGGGTCTTTCTATTCGCGACTCGACTCGCCGAGTCATTCTATGACTCGCCGAGTCCAACTAGTTCCAAGTCCTGTCCTGTCCAACTCGCTGAGTCACCACCCGACTCACTGATTCGAGTCTCAACTCGAAGGGTTTGAGGTTTCGCGACCTGACTCGCCGAGTCCACTAATAGAATCGCCGAGTCCAAGGCAATCTTTAACCAACTCGTCGAGTTGTTCTTCCAACTCGCCGAGTTGATGCCTAACTTCATCCGACTTGACGAGCTGTTCATCCCACTCGTCGAGTTCCTCCTCATCTTCAAGATACTCGTCGAGTCCACTCGAAGGACTCGCCGAGTCTATTCAGTCCTTAATCCATGCAGTGGCTTTTCGAGCCAAGCAGGGCTTCCAACTCATAGATCCGTACTTCTAAGGCCTATCCCCCACGTAAAGTGGCAAACTTTACGTGTAGATCAAGAGATCTAGGCTTAAAACACATTCAAACTAGGGTTTATGGCAACATACTTCTTCAACATACCAAGGGCTGATACTTTAGGGGATTCTAGACCAAAACAAACATGGATCTGAGGTAGCAACCTCAGATCTGGATCTCTAACTCGAAATGGTTACTTATCATGCCAAAATGTCCCAAAACTCACACATGAGAATAGATCTAGGTGCAAAGGGATTCCAAGCAATAGCTTATTACCGCTAATTGGTCTGAAATGTCTTCTCAATCCCGGATCTAAAGTCGCTTCTTGCACCTCCAAAGCCTTTCTTCCTCTTCCAAGCTATAGTGCACTCTTCAAGGCAAGATCTAGCTCTAAAATGGATATGGCGGCTAGGGTTTGGTGTTCTGGGGTAGAGAGGCAGTAAAGGAACCCTAGGAAGGAGAATGAGACGCTTAAATAGGCTCCAAGTCCCGGATTTAGGGTTTTCCTCGTTCAGACCCAACTCGTCGAGTCTCCTTGGCCGACTCGCCGAGTCGGTCGCTTACACCTCGACCCGGATCCCGCTCGGACTCGCCGAGTCCTTCCATGGACTCGCCGAGTCTCCCCTTAAAATTGAGGTCTCCTTTCCTTTCTTGACTTTCCAAACTTTGGGTTGTTACAACTCTCCCCCACTTAAACTAAACTTCGTCCTCGAAGTTTGCTATGACCAACTGTCCTGCGAACTGCCTTCAACTCTCTATCTGGAAAACTAACACCCTTCTGTCCATCACTCCAGCCACTCACAGTGCTGGTCACTACTGTTGGTACATACTGAATTCTTCTCCTTTCCCTAATTTCCTCAATGTTACTTCCTCCGACTGAGAATTTTGTACCCCTCATCCGCCTACTGGATGCACTGAGACCTCTCTGTTCCAACTAATCTACCGATATCTGAGTAACCGGACTCCCACCGGTCACTACACTCCATCGCAATCTCCTAGTCGCTTCCAGCGACTCCTGAAGATACTTCGACTATCTATAACTGCTCTATCCATTCTGCCGCTCATACTGAAACGATACTGCTGGAATCAGCTTGCTTATATCCCATCTGATTACTCAACTCCTACTAACTCGAGCCTTCCCTCCTGAAAGAAAAGCTACCTGCCTAGCTATCCTTACAGATCACTTACACTTGACAAAAGGCTCAACTGATCCTGCTAAGAGAGACTTGCCATTTCCAAATCCACCGACTATACGGTCAGCACTTGCATTCCAACACAAATACTAATACTGTCCAAAATTCTGAAACTTTCCAAACACTGAGCTGCCTGCAATACTGAACATGCCTGAAACTCTAAACTGCCTGAAACGCTGAACCGACTGAAACGCTGAACGGCCTGAAACACTGAACTGACTGAAACACTGAGCTGCCTGAAACACTAAACTGGCTGAAACACTGAACTGCCTGAAACACTGAACTGGCTGAAACTCTGAGCTGCCTGAAACACTGAACTGGCTGAAACACTGAGCTGCCTGAAACACTGAACTGGCTGAAACACTAGGCTGCCTGAAACACTGAACTGGCTGAAACACTGAACTCCAACCCAACTGTGGAGTCTAAGGACTCCTCACTTAGTCGCTTCCACGACTTCTGAACGAAATCTTCCTCTGGGACTAGTTTCCACTAGTTATCCTGTCACTGTGGCTCTAGCAACCTTCCGATCCAACCGATCGGATCCATACGTCACATCCTGACATCATCAATTCCACGACTAACAACATGATGGCTCCCAGACTGACGGTAGCCCTTAACATACCCGAACCCCAACGGTCCACTACTACTCTGATCTCATAACTGATGTGACGATCTATAGCAAAAATTGTTGACTTAGCCATAACTGAACCATTTGGGAAATCCGAAATCTAACCCGTGGATTCCCATATCCTCACTCCTGCACCTGAACTGGTGGGTACTACTGCTTTCCCGCGTCCAACATGCGCTCATGCTTCCTACCAATCTGATAAAGGCTGCGACAACGCTCGCGGACTTACAGCTCTCTAATACTATCTGGCTGCTAGTGAATGCTACGGCTACCCCCGCAGACTTATAACACCAGTACTACTATCTAACTGCTAGCGAATGCTACGACTACCCCCGCAGACTTACAACACTACTACTACTATCTGACTGCTAGTGAATGCTACGACTACCCCCGCAGACTTACAACACTACTACTACTATCTGACTGCTAGTGAATGCTACGGCTACACCCGCAGACTTACAACACTACTACTATCTCGAGGACATCCTGACTATCCCTAGTCCCGCTAGTGATTCCTCATCCCGATTTCCCAAAAAGAGCCCCTAGTCTCTGAATACTGCATCATTCTTGACATCTTATATCCTTGATATACTTAGCGCTTCGTCGAGGAACTCTTCGGCTTGGTTCCCAAACCAACCGTCTACTAATCCGGATACAAGAAGCTTTCGTTGGGAAGTTTCCAAACTCCCAACTCCTGAATCCACGCAATCCTGCATGATGACTCTGCCACTGGCTACTAATACGAAAACATCTCCTGCTATCCGTTCTCAGGATCCCCATTCCGACTCACTTGAGCCTCTATAGGTGGTCCTCCATCCTGGATTCCTAACCAGCTTCTAATCATCTCGATTACACGAACTAATTGCTGGGAAGGTCCTCGAACTCCCAAATCTGAACTCCTCAATCCATCGATCACCGTGCTACAACCACTTCAGAGGCCGCGCAATCATTTTGAGTCTACGTGGCTCTTATTCTTGTATACTTGGAAGGGTTCTCCCCCACTTGGATTCGACTAGATCCTTACTGCTCACTGGTCGAAAGGATCTCCAACATTCCTTTCATTAGAAGGGCGATATGTTGACCGCCGATGTTTACCCCTGCCAGCGCTCCAACTAACTCCTGCCAGGTCCGCACCCTTCCTGCTATCTGACTGCGCACCCTTCGATCCTTAACTGTAATTGCTTTAGGGACTACATCCCGAGAATCTGTGTTTGGGGTGCACATCCCCAACCACTTCCTTACTGACCGCTAGCTACTCCACTAAAACTCTGGACTATCACTCCTGAGAATATAACTGATCATTCCCCAACTAACGCCTTCCGCAAGTAGTAAGGCACTACTGCATCTTACACATACATGCTATAGATACTGAATCCAAAGTAACCTGATCTAGAGGGAACGACCTCCAATTCACTATTCGAATTCCAAGGTATGCAGATGGCATAAAACTCGACCACAAGCAGGTAATATAATACCTCCACACTCAAACGTACTGATAACAATGCAGCAACAAAACAATAATATCACAATAATAGATGACAGAAAAGCAAAAGATACATACCTCCATCACCCAGTGCTGCTCGAATCCCTACTTAAATATACCGGAAGACTCGGCTCTGAGCCGTAGGCGCCCCTTGCCCGGCCCTGATGTCCGCTGGTGACTCTCGAAGTCCCAGGGGCAGGAGCTGACACCTGCCCTGCTGTAAACAAACTCGGACAGTGGGCCTTCTTGTGGCCTCTCTGACCGCAATGGAAACATATCGGGTCAAGTCCTTGGGCAATGGTAGTAGTACAATCCCTGCTGATATGACCCATTCGACCGCATCTGAAACAGCCCAAATCATCACCTTTTCTACGCCTGCACACACCCATGTGCGTCCTTCCGCACTCCCCGCATCGACTGCGGTTCTGATAGTTCCTCGCCCTCAAATCCGAACCCTTGGGCCTCTTACCCGAACCTGAGGCTACCTGAGTCTCATCCGCTTTCCTCTTCCTTTCCGACTCCCTGCCTGCCGACTAAACAACAGCTGTCTGATCCTGGAGCCTCTCGATCAATCTATCAGTGATCCTCACAACCATGTTGGGCAGATCCTCGCGAATGGCTCGCGAAACTTCCTCAACTATCCAATCATACAGAGGTCTCTCTTGGAGACAGGATGCCCCACTCACTCCTGTCCCCTGATGGCAGAAACTAGAAATGGGATCTCCCTCCCTGATGGATCCCTGAACTCCATAAGATTCGGGACCTAGACGAGCCCCAATCTGTCCTGAAACTATCCCGGCCTTAAAGGCCTCAAGGTGACTGTCCATGAGCTCCACAATGGCCTCCCTAACCGAACCGAAAATTACTGGAGTCTAATCCATGATGTTGCGCGTGATCTCTACGGAAATGAAATCCCTCATCTGATCATCAAGCTGCCCGGATCTAAAGCCCGAGCCAGATCCCTCCTCGACGTTTGAACTGCTAACTGGTAGCTCGCGCAATGTCACCATGCTGAAAATATAAAAATTTCCTGATCAATTTACACACTACTGCTGAGGGACTTCTCACTCACTACACCATTCCCTGGTTTCATCTTTGCCCCTCTTGAATCGAGTACGGATCCTCTGCTTTCAGTAGTATGGGCCCCTACTACCTTCCACATCTATCCGTACTTTCCTCAAGAACTGCCTCGACTCCACCAAGTCGCTTTACTGCTACTGATCTCTGCTACTACCTTCCTAGGCTTGCCCTAGGGAACTTCTGACTCCACCTAATCCAGTCCTCAGCTGCTGAAGGCCTCCTTGTAATGCCAATTAGCCACCACCTGAATACCATCACATGCAATGAGGCTCGGATAATCCTTCGAGTAAAAGTCTCGTCCCTACAACGGTTAGACTTAAACGAGAGCTGCGCAGTAGGGCCAAATCCAGCACTCTGAGATTATTCAACCCTGATCACATGTATTGTGACGTATTCACCTAATGGCTAACTCCCATCACTCAGATTCCCACAAAGCACAAAGCAAGCAACATTTGGATAAAGGAAACATACTCAAGCAAAACTATTCTCATAACAAGAAACTGCACTAGCACACAATGCTAAGCTCACACTATCAGGCATCACCTACACAGGCGATCCTACTACTGTCTACTCAATACTAGCATGCGATTCTCATCAAGCTGGAACACATAAAGCAGGCACATAAGGCATCATCCTAGATCCTTCGTCCTATTCTAGCATGCTGTTCTACTGAAGCTGAAACTGAAACTGATACTGAAACTAATACTGATAATCATAACATAACTTGTATGGGTAAATTGGGAGTACTTACTTGAGCTCGGCTGATTGCATGCACCACACCCTTTTCTCTTTTCAAAACTCTTTTTGCTTTTTCTAAAACTCTTTTTGCTTTTTCTAAAACTCTTTTCTTTACACTTTTTCTAAAATTGTTTTCTTTTCTCAAAATTCTTTTGTAACTACGATTTTTCTTTTGAAAACTCTATACCACTTCCTTAGTTTGAATTCAGGCACACTCGGAAGTGCGCCCGAATCCCTCAAACCAAGGCTTTGATACCAACTTGTAACGACCCAAAAATCACGACTAAAAATTTCTTTTAAAACATTACTAAAACTAGATTTATAAAAACGTATCATAAGTTAAACATAACTTTCGAGTATTAAATTCAAAACATAATATCATTATCAGAGTCAAACATTCCCAGGCTAACTGACTATGGTGTGTGCTCCGCAATCTTCCCGAGCTCCTCTTTTGAAAACCGAGTACCTGAAACCAAAACTGAAAACCATAAGCACGAAGCTTAGTGAGCTCCCCCAATCTACCACATACCATGCAATAACATATAAAGCACATACTGGGCCTTGCCCACTGCATCGGACCGAAGTCCGGACTATCTGAGGCCTTGCCCCCTACATCGGACCGAAGTCCGGAAGCTGACTGGGACCTTGTCCCCTGCATCGGACCGAAGTCCCGACTAACTGGGGCCTTGCCCCCTACATCGGACCGAAGTCCGGAAGCTGACTGGGACCTTGTCCCCTGCATCGGACCGAAGTCCGGACTAACTGGGGCCTTGCCCCCTACATCGGACCGAAGTCCGGAAGCTGACTGGGACCTTGTCCCCTGCATCGGACCGAAGTTCGGACTAACTGAATAGAACATAGCATAAACATATCAACTAGCATGAACACACATATACTGCATACTATATCGGGCCGTAGCCCGGAACACATAACACATAAATCAGGTCTGAGCCACGAAGGCATCAAACATGCTAACTACTACATCGGATCGAAATCCGAAGCTGACTGCTAGCTAAACGGGCCGGCATTGTGGCCTTAGACCCGTTCCTACTGAAGGGAAACTCACTTGAACTGCTGAGCTCTGCTGATAAACCTTTGGCTGCTACTCGACAATCCCCTGAACCGCTGCTCCTCTAGCTCTCCGAGCTATCAATATACATATAACACTTAGTCTGACAGTCAACTATGTCAACTCTGGTCAAAGTCAACCTTCCAGGTCAACCCTACTCGCCGAGTCCTCCTAATGACTCGCCTAGTTCATAAGCTCAGGGTCTTTCTATTCGCGACTCGACTCGCCGAGTCATTCTATGACTCGCCGAGTCCAACTAGTTCCAAGTCCTGTCCTGTCCAACTCGCTGAGTCACCACCCGACTCACTGATTCGAGTCTCAACTCGAAGGGTTTGAGGTTTCGCGACCTGACTCGCCGAGTCCACTAATAGAATCGCCGAGTCCAAGGCAATCTTTAACCAACTCGTCGAGTTGTTCTTCCAACTCGCCGAGTTGATGCCTAACTTCATCCGACTTGACGAGCTGTTCATCCCACTCGTCGAGTTCCTCCTCATCTTCAAGATACTCGTCGAGTCCACTCGAAGGACTCGCCGAGTCTATTCAGTCCTTAATCCATGCAGTGGCTTTTCGAGCCAAGCAGGGCTTCCAACTCATAGATCCGTACTTCTAAGGCCTATCCCCCACGTAAAGTGGCAAACTTTACGTGTAGATCAAGAGATCTAGGCTTAAAACACATTCAAACTAGGGTTTATGGCAACATACTTCTTCAACATACCAAGGGCTGATACTTTAGGGGATTCTAGACCAAAACAAACATGGATCTGAGGTAGCAACCTCAGATCTGGATCTCTAACTCGAAATGGTTACTTATCATGCCAAAATGTCCCAAAACTCACACATGAGAATAGATCTAGGTGCAAAGGGATTCCAAGCAATAGCTTATTACCTCTAATTGGTCTGAAATGTCTTCTCAATCCCGGATCTAAAGTCGCTTCTTGCACCTCCAAAGCCTTTCTTCCTCTTCCAAGCTATAATGCACTCTTCAAGGCAGGATCTAGCTCTAAAATGGATATGGCGGCTAGGGTTTGGTGTTCTGGGGTAGAGAGGCAGTAAAGGAACCCTAGGAAGGAGAATGAGACGCTTAAATAGGCTCCAAGTCCCGGATTTAGGGTTTTCCTCGTTCAGACCCAACTCGTCGAGTCTCCTTGGCCGACTCGCCGAGTCGGTCGCTTACACCTCGACCCGGATGCCGCTCGGACTCGCTGAGTCCTTCCATGGACTCACCGAGTCTCCCCTTAAAATTAAGGTGTCCTTTCCTTTCTTTACTTTCCAAACTTTGTGGTGTTACAGTAAATGTCCAAAACTCATAAAGAACAGCAAAAGCTTTTCAAAAGTTGCAACTTTAAAAAATTCTAAGCCACAAGATCACACAGAGAAAAAACCAATCCAATCTCTCCTTCCGTACTATGAGTATCAATCACTATCATTATTGACCAAAATGCCCTCCCACTAGTTCCATTTAGGAAACGAAATTCCATAACTTTTGATCCTATAATCTTATTTCACAGATTCATCTTTTGGGGAAAACCATTTGAAACTTTTTGAATTTATAAAAAGGGCTTGCATGAAAGTGATGAAGATTTTAACTGCAATTCAGACAAGGCATCCGTATTCTTTTGGTGACTAAAATGTCCTCCCACTAGTCATGGATTTCTGCTTAAATAAAATAACAGATCCTGAACCAGAGATAATGTCATTTGATCAGTTTCTTATTCATTGCATGTCAATGGCAAAAATTGTTCTTGAATGCAAGGAATACAAACCAATCATGACTGGATGTGTGGTAAATGAGAAAGTAGTAACCCTTGAGCAAAGAAAGAAAAACATTTCTGGAGCTGTTGCAGGGGTACTTTCGTCTCTTTTTTCGGATCAAAGAGTTGTACTCTTGTGTAATGTGTTGATAAGAAGGTAGGTGAAAATTTGTCCTTTTTACTGTTTTATAGGATGGAATTGGAGAAGGAATGGAATGGTTCATTGACTCCATTCCATTGGAATGAAAGAAAGATATTTGTTTTGTAAAGATAATTGATTTCTGTGAAATACCTTCAAGTAAAACCAAGCTTCTAAGATCCAAACAGCACTAGTGCTATATCAACCTTTGCAAATCATAGATTTATTTCTTGAGGGTAATATTGTCCAACTAACCCAAATTCGCCCTAACAACCACCTAAATTACCCAACAACACTGAGCAACACTGCAACAGGGTCTGACCAAGCCATGAGTTTAGAGCCTCAATACAGTCAGGGAAGAGACACAGAGAGAGGTGAGTGGATGCAGGTTTGGTAACAAAAAAAGGTACAATTATAATGAAGGAATTATTTAACGAGGGTATAATTGTCAATACGTATAATTATAAGTGGATGAATAAAAATTTGTCTGTGGAAGAATCACCCCCCATTAGTACTTTGGTGAATATCATCAATCAACTAAACCAAAATCATCCGTAAAGAACTCTTTATGTGTGATGGTTGAAAAATAAGTAATCAGCTATGGCTTTTTTTGATTCACCAAAAAATTAAACGGAAAATCAAAAGAAAGTCACTAAAATAGGTTTTGTGCTGCCTTTCAGGAAGTGGCACCTTCTTCTGCGGCACCCAAATTATACTCATAGCAATTTCAACCAAAATTACCTCAAATTTAATCAAATTCCATCAATTGTAACATCAATTCACATCAAGTACTATCATCTAACACATATAACACATAACAATGGCCTAAAATTATGCAATTCATCCACAAAAGTTCAAAATTACCTCAAAGTCATTCAAATTTGTAAGAATAAGAGCTTGAATGGGATGACCACCACAGTTTTCTAGCAATCAACAGATCAAACGGCGTTGGCACGAAATCACGAGTCAACAAGGAAGGGAGACAGACCGAGAGGAAAGCCACGCGGATGTTCTTTGGCATCGCTTCAAGTAAACTTCAATGAGAGGCAATACAGGTAAGTGAGGCGATGTAAGTGGACAGTGGTGGAGGTGTTTTCCATGGTGGAGGATGCAATTGAGTCTATGAAGTGCGACTTAGGGCTTTGGGAGGAAATCGTGCTTAGGGCTTTCAGACGGAATGAAATTAAAACGAATGAACGTAAAGAGAAAAGAGTGCGAAATGAGAAAAAAAAGGCATGGGGCTTGCAGCGATCGATTGACGAGGACCAAGAAAAAAATCCCATGTTTTTTTAAAATCCCTCACAGTTCCCTAGCTAAAAATCTTTAACTTGCAACAGATTAGCAAAGGGATTTCTTTTTGTCGAAAAAGTTAGATCAATCCGTCTCTAAGCCCTCGATGACCCATCACTAAATTTCTAAAATTAATTGAGTTGAAGGATTTTGTGAAATCCGTAGCTGATCGCTCGGAAAACATACGCTAATTAGCTACAGAAGGCTTCCGTCGCTAATTCCTTCGCAGAATGTTTGGTTTCTAGTAGTGTCTCGAGTCTAACTCTGAAAAGTTTGATTCAGAAAGAAAATAATCTAACTTTCGATTGCTGCTATTTCAAAAAAATGAAATCAAAAGGAGAAATTTAATTAATTCCTACATTTTTTACTTACAAATGTTCCTACCCAATAAGGCTACATTAGGAATATATCAAATAAAATTAAATTGAATGGTAATTTGTTATAATTTTAGTAGGTAGGAATGATTGTAGGAATAAAAGATAGGAGATAATTTAATTTCTCAATCAGAAATAAGAAGAGAAAGAGAAGAACCAAGTATTTTGTTGTCATTTGTGTTGGGTAAATTCCAAAAATAAAAGAAGAGAAGAAGAATCAATTAACTTGAACTAGAAATAGAAGGACAGAAGTGTCTTTTGGATTTTCTATTGAAGAGATTATATGCCTTGGCACCTGATTACGTATTATAATGCTAGTTGTGAGACCCGTATATCATACGGGTTGATTAAAACAAAATGTTAAGTACGAATGATTAAATAGAAATTTTATTTGAATTTGAAATTGAAATAAGTGAAAATTATCAGAAAAAAAACATGCAAAAAATAAATAAATTAAAATTATGTGTTTAGTGTGTACTAAACGGGTTAATTATAACAAAATGTTAAACATAAAGGTTTAAACTGTAAATTTATTTGAAATTGAATTTGAAATTTAAAATTTGAAATTAATAGTCATTATGGTAGGTTTAATTTATGGAAACTAAATTAATGATATACTGAAAATGAAAATTAAAGTAATGACAAGTGGAAAATAAATATATCTCAAATTATGACAAAATGACATGTGGCAAAGTCATTTTTATTTATCAGGGTAGATTGGGCCACAACTATTCCATTAGGCTTAAATTTAATGGATGTCGCTAATATAAAAGGTATAGGTAGTCCAGCTTACCCAGACCCATGAGCTGGACTTGAATTTAAGAACTTCTTATATTTTCTATCACCTTCTTGGAACATCAAAGCTTTCATGTCAATTAACAAACCCATTGAAGAATGTTGTCACTTGTAAGAACACGACCATATGACCAACTAATACATTCTATGCTTAAATTTAAGCCTTTAGGCACTAACCTCAATCCATTTCCCACCTTATTTTGGTAGAACGGAATAGTATAACACTAAATTTGGTGTTATACTATTTTTTATACCAAAACAATTTCTAAACTTTTATGCGTTACTTTTAGTTCCCCTTTATTAAGTGTTAATTATATATTTACTTGATACTAATTAATTATAATTATAAAAGTTAATCTGAAGTTATATTATATATTAAAGTGATATTAATTAGTCATAAATATAAATTTTCATCATAATGTTTTGATTTTATGTAACTTTAGAATTAACAAATGACATTTTAATAAAATAACATGTAGTTCAAATTAATAATATAAATTAATTAATTTGGTTGTAATTTTGTAATAAATATATTTTATAGAGTTATTACAAAATAATATTTGAATAAATATAATAAGAACTAATTATTTGAAGGGTGTTTTTGATAAATCTATATAACTTCAAAAATAATATTCTAGAGAATATTTTTTTGGTGAAAAAAATTGTATAGAGTTGGAGATTGTCTTTTCAAATATATATATATATATATATATATATATATATATATATATATATATATATATATATATATTCTTTTTGGAGTTTCAGTTCAATGTTATAAAATTCAATTAAAACATAATGATTAATTAGTTAGTTGTGAGTTCACATAAAAAAGAAAGATGTGAAAGCTTGAGTTTAGACTTTTTTCTCATTTTCTTTGGGCAAGCGATATCTCTTTCTTTTGATTTTTTATGTTTAGGAGATCATCATCATTTGTGTTGCTTTCTTGCCCTTACTTTTGGGTGGACACATTTTAAATTGGAAAAAGACATTGCGGTTGGTTGTGTAAGTTCTTTACTTTTTCGGAAACGTTTCTTAAGTAAAGCAAAATTTTGAAAACGATTTTGGTTTGATAACTTTTTCAAAAATATTTCGGAAAACGGAAATTTAATGTTTTATAAAATTACAAAAAAATGAAAAACTGATAATTATTGTTTTTCATGGTTTTCCATTCCAAAACCTTTCTAATATATTTATACACACACCCAACCCGAACATCCCCACCCATCTGCCCTACCCATCCTACACCACCCCCTTCCACAATGTCTATGTCTACATTCGATTACCAGACCTTTCCTACTTATAAAAGATTCCCGATTTTACACATTTTAAGTTTTGAAAGAAAAGTGTAGCTTTTTTCTCCTTTGATAAGAGAGTATGGCAGCAACAAGATTGATATGACACTAAATAAACATTAATAAATACTAAAAGAATGTTAAAATAAGTATAAAAAAAAATTAAAATTAAAAGGGCAATGTAATCATTCCAAGTTTAACAGGTACCAAATTCACACCAAACTAGCAGAAAAGGATCATCACAATTTTTGAACAGGTTTGGACTATATATGCCCAAAGTAAATGACAATCTAGTGGGATGAATTTTGCAATTTTGTCAAAATATAATTTTACATGAAATTTAATCAAAATCAACATATATCAATAGCTTTCCATATGACACAAGTTCATTTGTTTAGCTTCTACATTTTGAAGCAAGTTTATTCGTTTAATTTTATAACTTTATAAGAAAATTAGACAAATGGACATGAACTGATTGTAGCTCATCTCTTGGCTTGTGCTTTAGATATATACCGAGGGGACTAAAATATCACTACATGATATAAAATTAGCTACCAACAACTTTTCTAAAGAAAGATGCATTGGGGAAGGAGGATTTGCAAAGGTTTACATAGGAGAACTAGTACATTCGGAGTGATATATCATGACCGTTGCTGTAAAACGTTTAAATCTCACAAATGAGGTAGGAAACCGTGGGTTTAAGAATGAGCGTAACCTTTCCTGATATAGGAATGGTAATATTGTCAACCTCTTAGGATATTGTAATGATGACAACGAGGAGATACTTGTGTACGAGTACGTAGCAAAGAGAAGTCTCGACTTTTATATAAACAACAACGATCTAAGATGGGTTCAACGCCTTAAGATATGTATTGGGGTAGCTAGCGGACTAGTGTACCTTCATAATCCTGAAGCTTACCATGAAAGTGTATGGCACCTTGATATTAAAAGTGGCAACATACTTTTAGATGAAAACTGGAATGCCGAGGTCACAAATTTTGGTTTATCCAAGTTTATTGTTGCTAACCAGGAAAGCACATCTCCTATATCTGTTGTTGTTGGGACTCGTGGGTATTGTGATTCGGTATATATAGAGAGACAGGCTCACCAACAAAGGAGTCAGACGTTTATTCCTTTGGCGTGGTGTTGTTCGAACTTTTGTGTGGGAGGTTGAGTACTCCCAATAAATATGAGCATCGGTCTTTAGCAGAACTGACAAGACTATGTTACTAAAAGAACGAACTAAGTGGAATTATCTTTGGTAATATAAAAGATGAAATAAGTCCTAGTTCGTTGAGAGCGTTTGTGACAATTTCTTATCGATGTCTGAGGAGAGATCGTGAAGAACGTCCAACAATGAAAGAGATCCTGAAAACACTTGAAACTGCACTCGAACGTCAAGTATGTCACTCTTTTACTTTCTATACTCATTTCTTTATATATAGTCATCTAAATTTGTCTTTTTTCATTTTAATTTTACTAGAACTAATATATATTGTTACACTAACAACGAATGTGATCCAAATGATGGGTGGTTGGATCTTTCATTAGACTATGTTTACTATATGTCCTAGTGTCACATATAGAGCATTATATAACCAAATCTACACCTCTATTAAGGTTTTACCTCTATATCTTACGCCATCACCAACTCCAAGTTTAAAGAGAAGGAATGAGTATCAAAGATCTTTAAAGCCCCTGCTTTGGGAGGCAACCCGTGCCACTTTTGGAACTTTATGGGATGTGTCTCATGAACATGGAAACCAATAAAGGTAAGTGGGTTTGTTGGATATAACTTGCAAGTACTACTTATAACATGGATGGCATCCAAGGCATAAGTAAAAGATATCATATTACGCTTTAGCTTCATTACTAAAACTGGTGAAAATTCTTACTTTGTAGGGATCCTAAAATCGATGCTACTGAACTCGAGAGTTTGTTTTGCAAATACAAGGATAGAGCCCTCCCAACTTCTTAAAGCCCAAACCAGAAAACCTTTGTTCGGTTAGTTCATTCAGCATGTACTTTAACTACCTCCGAAATACTAAAATAAAAGAAACATCTCATTGCTTCATTCTTTGTGATATAATCTTTCGGATACTTATAAGCATTCTTAAGTGATTTTGACAATGTTCTTAAATTTCCTTTATAGGTTCATCCGGACAGAGCAAGTAATTGTAAAATTATGCTTCAAGACATAAAGCTTCCTGTCGCTGATATTATTGTAAGTTCATTTTAGGAGTTTGAAAAACTTATATGAAACCATAAAACTGATAAACCGAGCCAAGTCAAAATTAGTATGCTCAGATTTAGTTATAGAAAAAAAAATATATGGTCTCAACATGGTCCGAACCAAAACATGCATGAACTTTTCTTCCAAAAAACAACCTCGTTTAAATAAGAAATATGTCCTCAACGTGATGCCCATTTCAAACTTGGTTCATTTCCCTATACTAGCTTCGATTATTATGCTTGCAAATTTATTTTAATCCATTCAATTTTCCAAAGTTTAATAGCTTGCTACACTAGCATTCCATTAATTCATTTTATATATATACCTTTAACTTTTAACCTCAACAAGAGTGCAATTCATATAACTATCCAAACTTAAATTAATTCAAAACACAACCTATTTTTTATCATTATTCATTTATGAGTAAATTACACAAATGGTCCCTAAGATTTAGAATAATATTTATGGTTCCTCCTTAATATCTTTTTTAAATTGGACCATCCCAAAATTTGGTTTTCTTTTGAATTTAGTCAACCAAAAATGACTATAATGACATTTTTTATTTTTTTTCTCATTTCTTTTAATCTTTTTATTTATTATCTTAGAGTAAATTAACCGAATGATTTTTATGGTGTGGGTTAATTTGCATATTTTGTACCTAACTTATTTTTTTAATTCGAAAGTCTCTACAATTTGTTTTTATTGCGCGTTTGGTCCCTGTCTTACCTAAAAAGACTACTTTGCTCTTGATTTTTTAATTTATTTAAATAAGATAGAGTAGGTAGAGTAAAATTAGATGGAAGTGGGGTTGAGGATGTGTATATTTAAATAAATTAAAAAAACAAAGGCAAAATAATCTTTTATGTAAGACATGGACCAAACGCAACAAAAACAAACAATAGGAACCCGCCGAGTTACAAAAATAGGTTAGGAACCAAACATGCAAATTACCCTAAACCATAGGCACCGTTATTTAATTCGTCCTGCCATCAACCCCTATTTGCTACTGTCATCTCATCTTCCCACTTTCCATCTTATCATCATCTCCAGCAGCCACAATGGTTACTTTGCAACAAACGTAAAAGTAAGCTGCGTTGAATTTTCCAATCACTATTTCATAAGGAGAACTGAACAGGGAGACTAGTCTAGCAACAACGTTCATACACAAGAACAAGCATATAAATGATTAAAAGCTATAGAACTTTAATCCACCGATTAATTCCAAAAATCTTATTCATCTACACCTAAATACCTCAATTATTATACCCTGTCATTCACTAATTTACCAAATCTCTCTGAGTGCGTCTCTTACTACATTCTATGGCGGCACAAGTCAGGTAATGTTCTTCAGCGATTCAACCACCATTTTCTCGTAAATCTAAAATTCAAAAAAGATAATTTATGTTACTTAAAAAATCAAGGTTATCATCAATGTATGAATAATCCCATAATAAAACGGAATAAAGAAGGAAACGAGAATTCATAATTAGAAAAGAAAATTATCAATTATTAAAGAAAATGCCCAAACTTATTGAAGGAAAAACGGGAATCGAGCATCTTCTATACTCTAAAAGAATGGATGGTGATAGATTTAGGTAGAAGGGCAACTAGAAGAACATCTCAGAACTCGGGTCTGATTAATGGTCTTGTTAGGATCGCTACAAGCTCAACCATATTCAACATAAAAGAAGAATAAAGTTCCATTTTCAATTGGTGATAGAAATGATTACCCATTTCCTTATGTGCTAACCTATGGTTTCTCTTTTTATCGATATGGGATCTTGTTTTCATCCTAATAGGGTTTACCTGATAAAAGCGAAAACTCATAAAGTAGTTCAAAGAAGTATTTCCTTTTAAGATAAAAAAGACATCATTTTGGTGTATCTATGATTTCAATTTCTAGAAAATATCACAAAAAGCCTAAATCCTTAATAAAAAATTTCAATTTAAAAAAAAAAAAGCCAACTGGTAAAATTTCTGTAATTTTTTGTTAAAATCATGTCGTCATAATACACCAACAAAGAATTAAAATTACAACCATACTTATAAAACAATTAGTAATCATTTTTCACTAAAAAACCCAAACTCAATTAAGGATGTAGTTAATTTCACATTTAATTTTCCAGAGGCATGTTTTAATCCATATAATGACTTAACTAGTTTATTGTCACTATTTGAAAATAACCCCAAGGTAAAGTCATATACACATCCTCCTCAGTAGAACACTACAAAAAAAAATTATTATTATCTACTTGATACATATTCTCATCAAGGTTAAGAGAAAAACAAATTAAGGATCTTACTATTACAAGTTCAACGAACAGAGAGAAGGCTTACATCAAAATCAACACATTCCATATGATAGTAACCCTTTGTAACTAAATGAGTCTTGTTTCTTTCAAATTCACCGTTGCTTTATACTTAACTTTGTACATCCATTTAGAACTAACATGCTTTCACTCACTAAGTAAATTGGTTACAACTCATGTTCCATTTCTATTTAAAGCTTCCATTTCTTTACTTATAAAACAACCGAATTCAATAGATTTGTTAAGAGTCGAGGCAAAGTGAAAAGCATTAGAGTTGAGAAGAGTATCAAAGAACTTTTTCAATTCGAAAATTGTGTCTACCTTCTTCAACAAAGTCACCATGCCATTATAGATCTTCTATCTCTAGAACACCTTCTAAGTTCACCATTAGAGGACTCAACAAGAGAATTAGTAAAAGACAGATCGACATTTTCAACAACAAAGTTTCCCTCATATGTTAGAGACAACTATACAAAACGATTTCCTTCCATCATACTGATATTGGTAACTAGATTGGCCAAGAATCGTTGACCAATTTTGGAGAGGGGCTAACAATTTGTCATTAGCGACATTATTGTCATCAATGGGACTTGCCTTACACAAGCTAACATAAAGAATCTCATCAAAGAAATCTGTATCGTTTAAAAGTTAAACTTTAAAACCAGTAGCATGATCAAACGACCCTATCTCGAAAGCAAACACAAATACGTAGAAGCTTACGTCTTTGTTAAACGATGCTTTCATTGTCAAGGCTAAACAACTTATAACCTTTTTAACATTAGAATTCCCAACCAAAACATATGTTTTCTATTCGATAAGTGGCAGTCGAGATAGTTTCTCATCATAAAATGAGAGTAAGTTCCATTGAAGAAGTTACGAACGCGAAACATTCATTTAATGTTGGTGTTTGCTTTCAACAACCTCCTTTTGTTGAGGTGTTGAAACAAACAATGTTTGATGAACAAATATATGAAACAGGCACAAATATATTGACAAAATCTTTATTTCAAGGAGTTCTTTTGTATACTTTTACAACATGAAACTTTACACTAACATATGCATTAATCTAACCATAATATTTTTATTCACACTCAAGATTATAGCTATACTAGAATTAAGAATATGTAATCAACAACAACAAAGCTATTGTTATAAAAAATTATAATGGAGAAAGTATTTCAAGTGGATCAGTATGAACAAAGGTTGAACATGAGAAAATACGGTTTTCTCTTGTCTGATAGATAATGTTGCCAAGTGTGCACCATGAAGAACAATCGAATATACTTGAATAACTTCCACTTTGCACCCTTGAGGGTCCGAGTTCAACTTCCGTAACCTATATCTTTAACTTAACATTCTATGATATCGTCTCTCAAACCATCTGCAACTCAACATTAATAACTCTTTAACATAAAACCTTTAAATTCCTACACTAAATTTCCAATTTTAGTCCCAGATATGAAAAGATCTTCTCAAGCTAGATTGAAACATATTAAAAGTTAACTTTAGTAAATTTAAAACTATAGGTAACTTTTTAAAAATAAATTAAATAACCCTATTTAAAAAACACGAGCTTAATAAAAAAGAAGTAGATATAATTACTTGGAGCGAAACATGTGAACTTCAGTTTTCATTAGTAAATGAACGACATTGAAAATAAAATATTTATAATATTCATGCAGTTACCAACCCGAGTGCTAGCATACTTCTAATATATATTAATGAAAATAAATCACAACTAAAGCACCAAGCAATGGAAGAGCCTATGAAGGTGGCCCAACTCCCCCTCTTCTGGCCGGACTTTCATTGTTGAAATGATATAAGAGAAAAATCAATAGCAAATCAAGTGTTGTTGGAAAAAAATTGTATCAAATGCTATTAGAACAAGTTACTCATTAGTTAGCGACAATAAGATTTTCTGGGATGATAGGTATAAAAGTTTGAACTTGTTAGCAACTTAACAAAGTGACTTTTTTTGCAACTATATGATGTTTATATTGTAACTTCTGTAGAATAGCGGCATCATCGTTAGATGGGAACAACCCTGCATATGAAGGTTTTATATATGACCAATCTGTTTTTACATCATACATTGTCCCTCTTTGCTTTATTGTTCATTGCACCCCCTTATCCTCAATAAAAATAGTATGTGTTAAAGTATATGTCACAAAGTCTTATTGCAACACTATGCGAAACTAATCATTCACGATTCATGCAACAGTTAGATGTATTACCTAAATTTAGAAAATAAATCATGAAATATCAAAAGTCCTATTGGTTTATTAAGTTAATGAACACTTTATTTTCAGATATAACATTGCTACATTATATAAGAAGTTGTGTTTGATTTGCAGAATGCGATCCTTACATTAGATCCTTTTGCTCTGAGTGTTGATCAAGTTTACGATCTCAATGAACTTTGTCCTACAAATAAAGAAATGGAGATGATAACGGTACAGTCTGCTCACTTCTTTCCTGTGTTAGTTGTATTCTTTCCATTATATCCCTACATAACGAAGATGGAAAATTATGCCGGTCCATATGTATATAACATCTTAGAAACTCAATTGTGTACCTTTTACACCCTACATTTACTCTCATCCCTTATTATATAATACCTTAGCAGCTCCACTTTATAGCTTTTATTCCCCATATTCCTTCCTTACTATTGTGTATCTTATTGGATAGATTTCGTACAATCTTGATCAATGCATATTCCCAATTTAGTTTGTTGCATATGGTCAACACTCAACAAAAACCATTAGTTTATGCGGATTTCTAGATTTACCCTTTATCCCCTTGGGGCGATTTTATTCCATATTTTTCATTCAACTTTCTAGTTTGACTTTTTTTAATATTTTTTCACTAGTTTTGTCGTTTCCTTAAAGTTAAACTCGCAAGAAAACCGTTAAGTTTGGAAAATATTAATGATTTATGTATGTATGCTTCTTTTAACTTTTACTTTTTAATTTGTATGAAACTAGTTAATTTTTTTTTATCTTTTTTCTTGGGTTAAAGGCGACTGAGCACTTTTTCTTAATGTGGGTCTTTTAAAAGGCAATGGAAAGAATAGTGATAAGGAAATTGAACTTGGGACCTCTTGGCCATAATGTTGGCAACTTGAGTAATCTGGATCAATTAAAGAAGATTGATTTTGTAGATCAAATTAGATCAAATTAGACAAAGTTAACAACTAATATCTAACCATATAATGTTTAGAGATCATACCATTGAAGTGTATAGGAGACCACAAGCAAATTTGATTGTATCTATGGTTTATCCATATAAGTCAATCTAGATGGTTGCTAAACCTTCAACGAGATCAAAGTACTCAAGCCATTTTTCTTGTTTCTTTTTTGATTAATCATTTGGGATTAAAAATTTAAAATCTTGTTTGAGTTGCAAAATATTGATCAAGCGTCCTTCTCACATTCTTTCCATTTTTAATTGTCCCTTGACATGGCATGCATGCCCCACAAAAACAAAATTTTAGAATCAACATGAACTGAGTTGTGGGGACAAATCATCTGTTTGACCCAAGTGCCCCTACGTGGGTAAAGCATGCATGGGTCCCGCTCAAGTTGATGATGTTTTGGACTTGACCCACTAGTCGTTTTTAGGTAACTCTTCATTAGAAGTAGATTTCCCTGTACGAGTGTTACCTTAATTAGAAAGCGCATGTTTGACGATTCGATTAATAATATATCTTTCTACTCCATTCGTGAATTAACGGTAACTCTGATTGCATGAAAGATGAAACTCGTTAATTCCTTTTGTTTTTGTTTTCTTTTCATCTTCATCATGCATGATTTTTTATTTATTAACCCTTACTCCAAACAATAATACCTCGAGTACTTATACTTGATACGAAATCGTATTTCTATATCTCAGAACCATACTCAAGACAAGGAAACACTTGGAGAATGTGAACAGGTATTTTTATTTCTTAATCATAGATTGGTAGTTTCATTGCAGAAAGATATAATCGCACCTTACATAAAACATTATGGTACTTGGCCTTTTAGTTTTTCTTGGAGTGTGCGAAGATCCCAAGGATGGACTCAAAACTACAAGTATTTGCATTTGCAATTACTTTTAGCCGTCGGGTGAATATTTTTACATAATTTGTCAATTTTTTGTTTTACTAAAGGTTTATGTCCGACTTAGCTTGTTTACTTGAGTTAAAAAAAATTGCAGGTTAACAATTTCAGAGACACCCTAAATATTATCAAAGATGCTACTAAAGAGGTAAATTTCATCTAGATCCAATTTAATATTTAACTTGCAAGTAAAGCTCATACCTTTTTAGATGAGGAAATATCATGTTGGATTTTAGGCTACCCTAATGCACCCCTCAGATTATTAACATATAGTTTGCAAAATATTGATTTTTTCTGTAAAATTTAGATCAAGGAATCAAGAAAGCTGGCTAAGATAATGCGGATAATTCTCACGTTGGGGAACAAATTAAATGTAGGCATAACTCAAGGTATAACAGGAAGCGTTGCATAAATATATTCATATCTGGGACGTTATATTTCCTTTATGTGTTTCATGCAATGGCATATATCATCCATTTTGCAGGATCCGCCAAAGGATTCAAATTATGTAGCCTTGAGAGATTGAGTTATACATGGGCAACAGACAAGAACATCACACTGTTGCATTTCCTATGCAAGGTATATCCTTGACTTGATTTTTGACGTATATCAGTTAAATACTAAAAAGAAAGATATGATTATGATATCCACTTAACCAAGCATCAACACATGAATCCTTTGAAACAAAGTAACTTCTGGTTACCCAAACAATCTTTCATTTGTTCGGAAATCATGTTCATATATTTCCTAGGAGAGATACACATAGAGATAAACCAATTAACAAGTCTATCCTAGTTTTGCTGAGGATATGAATGAGATAAACATAAAAACACATAATAAAGATGCGAAGAAAAATTAAGAACACAAGGATTTAACACCGTTCAGAATTTAGATTATCAAAGTAATCATTTTATATCCACATGCAAACTAGAGATATTTTATTAGAATCGTAGTTGTCACACATGCTTTCTACTTACCGTTTGTAACGTGCAATAAGATCTGCTCTAGCCAAGGACTGCTTGTGGGATAGTGCCTACAAGCCTAAAACATCACCATTTTCTCTGTGTTGGGTAATCTTGATGAGTCAAGAATTGGGTCACGGGTTGTTTTGATCTGCTTTGTTTTATTATGTATTTGTTTGGTAGTTTAGTTGAGAATTAGTCAATTAAGCATGTGTCTTGCATATAGTAATTTATGTTTCATGGAGTTATAGTTGATTGAATCTATACATGTGTCCTTCATTTTAGGTAGAAAGTAGTTCGGTGCATTTTGATTTGCAGGATATGTTTTTCAAGAGTTCTAAGAAATGTAGTCCCTTTGAACTTACAGAAAGTAATACACAAAAGCTTCCCAATCCTTTATGTTCACTTATATTATCATGAGTGTGAGATTGAATTATTGTTCTAGATATTATATTCCAACACTCTCTCCATGTGGTCCCACCACGTGCACCATAGACATTAGAATCGAGTACCATAAACATCGGGTCGAGCACCATAAGTGCACCGCATGGGGAGGCTTCCCCTTTTCCCCATATTCTCTTTTAGAAGTGGGCTCCCATTGCTAATTCTCAATAGAAGCAATAAGGTCAAGGTAGATACAACTCAATAGTTTTGAACAATAAATAGCTAGCAAGCATTATCGATTTACCCAATTAAATCCCATATCTGGCATCTCAAACAGAAAACAATGTGCATTTTTGTCCCTTAATGTTGTATTGATTTAATAATAGGAGTGGGTTTGGAGACACATATTCACAAAATAAAAATACTTTACAACACAAAACATGCGAAAAAAGACCATTTACCAACAAAATAAATAATGTTTTCAGTCTCATGGAATGAACTGCCCAAAAATGAATTCCCTACATGTTTTTATGAAACTTCGTGTCATTTTTGTCATGTTTTGACTTTGGGTGCATGCATACTACTATTGCATATTAACAGGTGGTTGCTGAGCAAACGCCTGAGTTATTGTAGTTTTACAATGATCTGATTCACTTGCAAGATGCCTATTGGGTAAGTTAAATACCTTAAAATTAGTTGAGTTTCTTCCTGGCAATGAGGATGCCTAAGACTAACTTGTAATCTTTTTTTTTCCTTCATATGGGTAATCACATAAAAACATTAGATACAAATTAAAGATTTGTATGAGGAAAAGTCTACAATAATCCATAGTTTTGAGAAGGTTAAGCTGGAATTCAATGCTTCAGTCAGTGATGGGAGTGTGTCTGCTAACTTTCGGAAGGTAATTGTATGAATTAGGTTCTTTATATACATTATACTCTATTATCAAATATATTAGTCATATCTTATACTATATTATAAATTATATTAGTGATACAAAAACACATGAAAGAACATAATTCATACAATTAGTAATGTGTAGTTGTCAATATTATTATTGGCTATCTTTTCTTACGAAAAGGTAAATTAACTTTACATCGACCCTCCAGGCCTTGAGGACATTTCTTTATAGTGCTGATGCGGAACTCCCATCTCTAATCTCCCTGTTTGACGAAGTGGTGAGTCTTTTGGTAAAGTCCTTTAATTATTATATATGTATAGCCTAACAACATTTAGAACAAGAAAAATATTAGTTTACTTTGTAACAAGCCTACATGTCTTGCAGGATCAATGCATAGAGTCACTTATCATATACTTTGGAGGGGATCCCAATCATTATTCATGGACACAAGGTTTGTTGTAGTTTTTAATCACAATATTGTGATTCTCATAATAGAAAGAGATTTTTTATTATCTATTAAGGCAACACAATATATGCATTGAACTCGAGAGTTCAATAGATTATCACATCATATTTTTACAATCCATACAACTATATTATTTTTTCCTACAATGAATTAAACTCTATGAAGTCCAACAGAATGTTACAAAATATAATTTATAGTACATATTTAAGAATTAAAAACTTTATTTTTTCCCAATGAAGAGTTTGATGGCCAGTAAACTCCAAATCCATTGAATGCAAAGGTGACATCTCATAATGTAGAGTTTCATCCATTGAATGACACATAGACTTGCCACCTCATTCAAATCTCACATTGTCCCACCATTATGGATGCTCTTAATGGTATATGTGTAAACATAGATAGCAAGATCTAATTTGTATCACAACATAATAAGAATAGTCACGTGACACTGCTATCAACACAAAAATAAAAGGATAGGTATATGTAAGGGATGTCGGATAGACTTTTATGGACTGTTTTATTTAGAAAAATGGCTTATAAGACTAATGATTCAAGTGTAGTGGGATTTTGTTGGAGATGAATTCCTTTCGCATTTATGTATTTACTAAAACTAATCATGTCAACAAAAGTCTATCCAACAGTAACTTTGTGTTGATATCTTACTATGTGGAATAAATATTAGAACATGCTACACGTATACCATTAATAAGGAAAAGTGAATATCTTGTTGATAAATATATATATATTTAGGTATTAAAATCAGCGTAATCTACTTTAATAAATGAAAGTTTTTTTTGTCACATGTCACATTTCATTCAATTTACCAAATGTCACTTTTACAATGATAACACTTGGAAGAGACAATGAATAAACTGATTCAAAAACAAAGGAAGAAATTTTAGAGAGGAATGTAGATATTAGAGAATTTATAGCATATGTGATGTTTTAAGATACATGATGTTGATGAGGGAAGTCGATTATCATACATAACATCGTATATGAATGGGTTTAATACCTAAGATTACATACTTAACAACAATATATTCGTTTTTCCATATATATATATATATATATATATATATATATATATATATATATATATATATATATATATATAGGTTTAGTTCTATAGAAAACAGAAAACCCTAAGAAACCCCTCAAAATCATAAAAATACACAAAAAAAAATGCTTATAGATTACAAAAAAAAAATTTGAATGTTTTTATGAAAAAATCGCAGCTTTATAACAAATTTTCTGAAAAGTTTTTTGAAAAAAAAAATTTCTTAAAAAAATAATTGATTTTATATTTTTTTCAGCGATTTTATTAAAAAAGCTACGATTTTTCTATAAAAAAACATTTTAAAAAAAGTTTTGCGATCTCGAACTATTTTTTTTATGCATTTTTATGATTTATAGGCTTTCTGTTTTGTTTTCTAAATATCCCTTCACACACACACACACACACACACACACACACACACATATATATATATATATATATATATATATATATATATATATATATATATATATATAGTTAGGTTCATGTGAGACGACCTAATTTTTTGAGGCCGTGAGACGCAATCTTAGCCATTCATTTGGTAGATAAGTAAAAAACATTTTTAAAATACAAAATAATTGAAAATTTTCAAAAAAAAAGAATTCAAATATTTTTTTCAGAATTTATATTTTCCAAAAAGAAAATAAAAAAATACCAAAAAGAATATAAAAAAAAATTAAAAAAAAAGATTTTTTTTACATATTCTAGTAGAATAAATAGAATATTCTACATATCTGAGAAATTTAGTATAATATTATAACAGTCAAAAAATCACATTACAATATTTATAGTGTAACATTTTTAGAATATTTCATGTATTTAAAAAAAAACGGTAACTTTTTTATTTTTTTTAGGTAATTAAAGTTCCGAAAATAATAATTAAAAAAAAAAGAAATTTTGGATTTTTCCTTTTACTTTTGCATTTTAAAATTATTTTTAGATTTGGTCTCACGGTTTCACAAAATTATAATGGTTTTAAATAAACCTGAATATATATATATATATATATATATATATATATATATATATATATATATATATATAAAATTGCTATCTCTTGCATGTTTCGTCATCACCTATCCATAATTTCTGTTTTCCAAGATCATCAAAGAAAGAAACTAAAATGATAGTGCGTAGTGGGAATCTAAATTCACAAAGAGAAAATATAACATAATATCTTGTCTCTAACTTACAATAGTTGAGTTTGTCTTGTTTTTATTTAGTTAGATAATTTGTGATCAATTGGTTCTTTCTTATCTTGTATGAGGATATGTTATGTTTTATTTGGCTTGTTTTTGTAGTTATAAAATCTCTGGTGTATTTTATTGAGATGTTCAAGAAAGCACACAGTCATAATAAAATGAAGGTTGATGCTAGAAAGAAGAAATTGGAGAAAAATATTGATGAAGAATGAGGGAGCAGTTCATACTTGAACCAAAAAGATGCCCTAACAGAGCAAACAATGCACTTGTTAGCCTCAAGCAGGGTTCAGGGTTCTTAAGTTTTATCAGATTATATGACTTATATAAATCAGATAGTAGCCAACATGTGAAATCATTAATAAAACTGGAAATCTTTACGATTCTTATATATGCTGGTTACGCTCCTCATTTCCATGCTTATATTAATTTGTGATCTTCATATGTGTATATAATTGACACATAATAATGTTTTTCTCATGTAGATCAACCTAAGCTGTACAAGAATCAATGTAAAGAGTATGCTATATGTGCTACCTATATATATATATATATATATATATATATATATATATATATATATATATATATATATATAAGGCACATCCAATAAATCACATAAAGAATTGCATACTTTCATGTGATCTATTACTTACTTGAACCAGAAAAATAAACAAGGTAGACCACCAAAATAGCTAGGGATAAGTAACATATAAAGTATCATCAAAGAGTGCATGTTTGTCCTTGTGTTTTCATACGAGAGCCAAAACAGGGCAGAAATATAGGCGAGATAACCAACACCTGCTTGTTAATTTTAATGCACTCCTAATAAGAGGCATAACCCGTGATTTTCCATACTACCAATTCAATTTTAAATCGATGCTCAAACTCCCCGAAATTAAAAATATTGTTTCTTAGTTGCAACCTATAGAATTGATGTCTTGCTTGCCGAATTAGAAACAAGTCAGCTACTCTTGTTGGTTTTTGTTGCAATATATTAGGCTTACTTTTTTGTTTGCGTCCAGACCATGAATGAAGTGGAAGAACATACCAATATGCTTTTTCGTACTATGAAACTTTTGTTTTTTTGACTTCCAAATGATAGATATAACAGTTTTCGCCACACATATGGCTGACACCTTCTTGAAATGGGGCGGACCTATATATGTTTTAGAGAGGATGAAAAATAAAAATTGTACATTTTGAAAATGAACAATCAAGTGAAATTAAACTCTGACAGCCTCAAAAATATTTATCTAACATTATTATTGATGGATATTGTGTTGGATAATTATGGGACCACTTCATAAATATATACGATATATTATTAAATCCAGTTATTATGGTAAGAGTATAAATTGTTGATGGACCGATTTATAGAATATTTACTTACCTTGTGGGTTGAGTTCCCGGTTTGACTCAAGATCCTCAAGATCCCTTCCATCTCTCACATTAGGGTTTATCTCCATCTATAAATATATGTGATGAGGAGCAAATCAATACGCATGAAAATACACATGTAATTCGTTTACGGTTTGCTAAGGGACTTTAGAGAGAGCTCTTGAGATCAACTGGAAACCCAACCGTAGTTCTTCAAATCCGAAGATCATAATGAAATCAGGTATGTAATCCTTCTTTCATGTCTAAGTTTTCTTTTAATCAGATTCGAGATTAAAGATCTTCATATTATGCTTCCGCATTTTACGTTCTGGTTATGAAAATTACCAACAATTGGTATCAGAGCCTTCTCGAATCTATTATTGGAAATTTTATTTTGGTTTGGGTTTGGTTAATCTTTGAACTAAACATACCTGTAAGGCCATGAGATTTCTTGAAACTTCAAAGTTGTTATTAGAATAAAGAAACAACCAAGTTTTTCGATGTGAAGTAGAAAAGAAATATCAGTTGATCTTAATTCTCCTAGTCGTCTTGTAGTCGTAAATATTTTCTTTTAAACAAATCATGGTATTAACCAAAAGGAACAAATATTATATTTTATTGCCTTTTGATTTCAACAGTGTTTAGACTAAGCATTGCCGCTTTCGTTTTTGTTTACCATGCTCTTTGTTTAGTATATATAAAGATTTAATATTATTAATGAGACTTCACTGTTGGTCGTCATTAATTTCAGTTATAATCAAATTTATAAATGATCTCAAAGATTTTGAAAATTTTGCTTGGCTATTGTCTCAATCACCAAATTATTGTTTGGGTTGTCAATAAATAAAACTTATGAGATATTAACAGTTTATCAGCCAAGAGAGATCAAAATGCTTGCATTTTACGGTATCTTTTGAAATTTCAAAATGGTTTATTTATTTTGAGCAATTATATGTTATACATATCTCTCAAATTTGAAAGTTATCCTTGAGATAATTTAAGAAATTAAGGGAATTAATAGTTAATTTATTGATCTTTTATGCACCTCTATATTCTTACGAGGGATGGTGTTAAAAGATAACTTCAAACACTTTATAGTGTTTTTCTTTTTTGGATCCTATAAGTTCTGCCAATGTATTTGGTAAATAAATACTCATATTTCGTTAATGTTGTGTTTTTTTTAATCATTTAGTTATCGGTTGTAACAACATTGATAATTTTTTTATTTTATAAAATCCAATAAAGAATCTTTGGTTTATAAATATAATTTTTTTTGGTTTGTGATCGATATAATGTTGTTACTAAAGTAATCTCAATTATTTTAAAAAATTTTGGTTATTCGATATTTGCTTATGTGAATTGTGTTCCACCTAAAGGCATACCTTATACACAATGTCACAATTTGACAAATATTTCAGGTTATCAATAAACTAAAATTATGACATGTTTTATTTATTTTCAGTGTAAATTAATTGATACAATATATCGCCAAAGTGATATCTTTTGTGAAAATTAATTTACATAGAACTTAAATTTTATGGTTTGTGTTTATTATTGCGTATATTGATCGACCCAAAGGTAGGTTAATATTTGGCTGGATAAATACGTCTTTGATGATAAATATGTGACAATTTTTAGGTTACATGTCATTAATTAGTCAATCCAAAGAGGGGCTTATTAATTGACATGATATATTGTCAATTCTTATTATCAAAATTTTATAGTTTATGTGTTTATTAATGCGGGTATTAGTCGACCCAAAGGTAGACTAATATTTGGTCGAATAAACACATATGTGGTGATAAACATGTGACGATTTTTTGGTTCCATGTGATTAATAAGTCAATCCAAAGAGGGGCTTGTTAATTGACATGATTTATTGTCAATGTTTATCTCTAAAATAAGGTTATCTCTTGCAAGTCAGTAATTAGTATTACTGTCCAAAGACTTGATATTAATCTTGTGTTGATACCTTATAAAGATGTCATAAATTGAAATTATTGATTACGGTTTATGGATTAATGAGCATAAAAGTAGATTTACCTATATTCTCAAAACAAAATTTTAAATTATGGTATTATACCTGTTAACATTGATCACATTTATGATTCTTACTCAATGAGATTAACTTTAAGGAATGCAATGAGGACATTATGTTAGTTCTCAATTGCATGGATATTGACCATTCATTTTGGATAGAGCAACATTCTTTGAGGATGTTGAGTTTGGGGGAGAAACAAGGTTAAAACATTGTCCTTAAGGAGGAATCAATCTTGATTCCTATTATTGTTTTTGATAGTATGCAAATTATGAATCAGTGATCGACAATGTTTTTCAATCTCCTATTTTGAATACACAAACTCAACAACCTCAACTTTGGATATCCTACGCGTGGTACCACATTTTTCATCAATTTATTATCTCTTTTGGTTTTGGGGTAAATACAGTAAATGATATTGTGTATCACATATTAAGTGGGAGTAAATTTATCTTTTTGGTTTTGGGTCGATATCTATGCAACCCAAGTTTGGATCATAAGAAAGCAACCAAATGGATTTGAGATATCTATATATAACAAAAGTCTATATGCTCAACTATAGGAAATTCAGATGTTTTGGAGATCATTTTTATTAAGAATCTGATTTTATTAGATGCCAAAATGGTTACTAATCCATATCAGGATACTTTTACATTTTAGCATGATGAGCCATTTGATGGAATAGACTTAGGTAGCTTCTTCCATAATGGCAACATAATTTGTAGCATGCAATATGGTTGCGGAAATTTGTTATGAGGCTACACATTATTGGTATTGAAAGACCACTAAAGTTGTGATAATAAGTCAGCAATGTTATATTCCAACAACAGAAGTTCTAGCACATTGACATCAAGTTTCCTTCTGTTAACACAATAGTGCAAAATGGAAATATATATAGCACATATGAACAAACTCCATGAAAGCGGATCCGCTCATAAAGGGATTACCTCCCTAGGTCTTTCATGAGCATACTACACACGTTGGTGTGATATTTGGTTTTAGTGGGAGTTTTATGGTGCTTTATGTTTTGTTTAAGATCAATTATGTTTTTCTGTACAGAATTAAGAATTCAGTTAACCCCATTATTAGTTGCACTTATTTGAAGTTTGATCTCACTTCAATCTCAAGAGGAACTCGTTGTAAATTTATTTAGATTTTAAAACCACACATCATGTTTAATCTATGTCGTTAGTTATATATGTATATGTGACCATTGATAGGTTTAGTTACGTAAATTGTAACGAAGGCCGCTTTGATCCTATACTATTATGATTAGTGGACGAGATTGTTTAAGGGTACCAATGTTATAATAACATTCATTAAAGCGCTTATACACTTATACGTACATTTATATATTCGTGGTCCAGTGGGAGATTGTTAGATAATTATGGGACCACTTCATAAATATGTACGATATATTATTAAATCCAGTTATTATGGTAAGAGTATAAATTGTTGATGGAGCGATTTATAGAATATTTACTTACCTTGTGGGTTGAGTTCCCGGTTTGACTCAAGATCCTCAAGATCTCTTCCATCTCTCACATTAGGGTTTATCTCCATCTATAAATATATGTGATGAGGAGCAAATCAATACGCATGAAAATACACATGTAATTCGTTTACGGTTTGCTAAGGGACTTTAGAGAGAGCTCTTGAGATCAACTGGAAAACCCAACCGTAGTTCTTCAAATCCGAAGATCATAATGAAATCAGGTATGTAATCCTTCTTTCATGTCTAAGTTTTCTTTTAATCAGATTCGAGATTAAAAATCTTCATATTATGCTTCCGCATTTTACGTTCTGGTTATGAAAATTACCAACATATTGAACATATTTCACACATTTATACCGTCACTAGTACAAAACTAACCTTTCGTTAAGTTTTTCTCAAAACAGCTTAACCATAGTTTTGATTATTTGCATGGATACAGGTCATTTATGAAATTGTAGTATTTTTTAGAAATATCTTAATTTAGTAGTTGTGACCTTTGCAAATGAAATTCATACATTTAGCTATGGTTTTTTTATAAGAATCGTGCAAGTACGTGTCGCAGTTTAACATGGTGTCCAAATGTTCTCATGTGTCATGGTTTTGTGATTGACATCTAGATTTATATAAACACGGCTATTAACCACACAACCATTAACTGAGACGATAACTACGTATATGGTCACAACAATCAATTTTTGTGTCCAAAGGGTCACATGAAGGTTAAGTTTATGAGATTAAATAGTGGGTTAAAATTATTCACATCAATAAACTGTAGCAACCAGATAATGTGTGGTCACGAAAATCCCTTTTCGTGTGACAAAATGGTAGAATTTATTAGCCACATTTGACTCAAACATGATTATAAGTAATTTATGGTCACAATTTACTACTAACGTTTGTCTAAAAGTAACAAATTGTCATGATAAAGAAAAGCAACAATGACTATAAATATCTTATGATCACACATTTATCTTCTAATATGTGTCTAAAGTAACCAATTTTCATGATAAACATACAAAAAATGTGACTATAAGTCACTTTTGGTTACACTTTTATATTTTAGTGTGTGTCTAGAAGTAATAAATTGTCAAGATGAAGATATAAAACAGTAACTATAAGCACTCAATGGTCGCATTCTCAAATTGTGACTATAAGAATAACAGGGAGGTGATATTTACACTTAGGATTTTGTTTCATCCATTTAAAAATAAGGTAATTTGAACTTTATATAGCTCGTCATGATTTTATGTCTTCAACTAAAATAAGGATTTAAAAGTCAAATTACCTTTCCTCCATTTAAAACTAAGGTGAGTTGAATTTTATATCCCTCATCATGAGTTTATTGTTAGGTTGTGTATGCTTCTGTACACGAATTTTAGGTAGGGAAAGCCATTAATAATAAGCATAGGAGTATATGCACCATAGATCTAGGTTTTACTATTATGGAAACATACTTTCAAAAAAATGAATATTAACTAACAAGAATGATAGATTTTTTTTCCTAATCAATTTTAATCAATTCTATTATCATAAAAGAGGTCAATACATATCGACGGAAGGTAACCATACAACAGGTTGCGCCGCTAGCCCTTTCTGGATGACAAAACCAATTCTTTTGAAAACAACATTTACGGATCTAGTATATATAACATTAGAATGAATAACCTTTTGAACTCTGTTGAGGAGGTCCACCACATCTGGTGCGAGAAAACCAAATGTATCAAACGCAAATGATACAAACACATGTTGATTTTCTATACATGCATTCTCGTGTTTTGCCACTTTGAACGCAACGACTTTCAAAGCGGCATGCCATACTGTAAACCCCCGTTCCTCAAACCGACGAGAGGAGAAACCTAGTAAGATCCACACAAGCGTGCTTCCCTCCTACCCATCCAAAGACCAAAATGTCAGTCAGTCTAAGTGTGGATCTTCCATCATGCGGGTCCGTCAAAAAGTTCACCAACACTTCTTTCTTCACGAAAATACCAGCACGCCGACAAGCATGAAAAAGAACATCACTAACCACATCATGTCGGTACTTGAAACTAAAGAGCTCTCTACAATGAACCGCATGTTCCCCAAAAGTGTCCAAACACGCCTTGCGTCAAATTGGGCATGTCTCGTCAATTGGGAATAGAGGAATTATGAGGTGGTAACGAAGGATGGTTTGGTAATCCACAGGAGACATATGATGGCTAAGGCTATCAATACGGATAGTCAGCATAAAATCTTATGCATGAGGTGGTCGAAGTACTCAAAAATTACTTTTTGTCTAATAGTCATATCGAAGTCGACTTCCATATCTTTAACGATTTTTCTAAAAAGCGCACACACTAATGTTTTTTGGGATTTAGGGGGTGTCCCTATTAGTGAAACTGCTACAGTCGAATCCCGGAATCGTATCGTGAAGATGAGTCAAAGCACATAGGTAATCAGAGTCCATACCACATATGATACTGTCACGTAAGATGTGGTATTGTAATGTTTAAGATTTGGCCCTCGAGGCTACAAATGCATAGGAGGAAGTCTCGTATGCTGAGTATAAACCCAAACCATAGAAACGAATAGGTAAGGAATCTAGACGCCACTGGATGTCTCCAAAAAAAGGGCCTCCACATACCACCAAATCCTCGACAGACCCGCACAATCCTTTGTCAAAGAATAAAGTTGCCTCTTCTATGTGCACCGATTGGCATGTCCTTAAACCAAAGAAAAGTTTTACAATGCCCATACATGATGTAACATCCAGATTCGCAGGTATATTATTTTATTAATTTATTTTGGAGTTTGTGGAGGGACTCGGCAAGTTGGTGCTTAGACTCGCCGAGTAGGGTCGCGAATTCTCATCCAGATTAATGACCGGACTCGGCGAGTCCGTGCTGTTTAATGAAACCCTAATTTCCCAGGTTTGGGACCTATTTAAAGGCGCTTAGGGCCGTCATTTGCGGCTACCAAACCCCAGAGAGAAACCCTAAAAGAGCTAGAGCGTTTGTGAGAAGAAAGGAGCCATTTCTTGATCTTTGTGGTTGATTCTTGCAAGAAGGAGGTGATTCTAACTTAGAGGAGACCAAAGAGGTTGTGCATCTGGGCATTTCTAGCAAAAGACTTCATCTTTGAGGTATTATATCGCCCCTTTATCTGTTTTGTTGAAGGAATCCATAGATGTAGAGTTTTTATGTCCTTTATTGGAATGAATTGTGAGAATATGGCCCCTATTCATATTGAGACTTCAGATCTGGACCCATAGTGGTCTAAAGAGCTTATTTGTAACGCCGTAAATTTCAAAACAATTTTTCGCATTTTATAAAAGCATAATTCATTTAGTATTCACAAAAACATCATTGTTTGAAACTTAACTCATAACATATAAAAATCCCAAGATCTCATAACATAAAAATCCCGCGTGTGTGTACTGATCAAGCCGGCGCCTTCCCGCAATCCTCGCTGGTACCTGAAATAAATAACACCAAACACTGTAAGCAAAAAGCTTAGTGAGTTTCCCAAAATACCATATATAACACATATTAGCCACTCGAGGCTATAACTCTGTGGGTCCGTGCACCCAAACTCTGTGAATCCTCAGGTTCTAACTCTGTAAACATGCATAGCATAAATCACACAGAATAATGTTGTGCAACACACAACACATAAATGGCATACAACACTGTATCACACAACTCTAGTTACCTACTCGGGGGTAAAGTATAGTGAGAAGACTCACCTCGCGTATCTCGGTAAATATCTGCCTCGGAATAAATGTGATCTAGCCTCCGCCTAATCACACAAGGTAATACAACCATAAATACAATTGAACTCAACCCTAAAGGTCAACATGGTCAATCAGTCAACTTTGACCGGACTCGGCGAGTGCACTAGGGCGACTCGGCGAGTCTATACGTGTCCACTGACTCCCTTAGATCCTTTCTTGACACGTCGAGTACTTCCCTGACTCGACGAGTTCCACCTGGCATGAGTCGCGGGGCCACCACGACTCAACTCGCCGAGTCTCAAGAACAACTCGGCGAGTTTCGGTTTGACTCAGTCCACCCCTTGACTCTCCCTGACTCTCCCTGACTCACTGAGTCGACCCCTCAACTCGGCAAGACCACTCGCTGAGTGGTTACGAACAACCTTCATGCTACTCGCCGAGTCTGTTCTTCAGACTCGGCGAGTCCATGCCATGCATAAACTCAAACTCACTTCTGAGGCCAGATCCGTTCCACTAACTCATAGATCCAGTCCTTCCAAGCTTATACATCACGTACAGTTATCATCTTGGTGCTCATGCAAAGGCTCAAAGGCCTTATTTGAAGATATGATCTCTAAAATGCTATCCTAAGGTCATGGCCTCCATTAACACTCATAAAGCTCGAGGGAAAAGGGTCTCTGGACCTCTTTAGGTCTAGATCTACAGCACCAACACGAGAAGAGGCCAATTACTCCATGGATCATTCCAAAAAGGCTAAAACGAAACCCTAACTCTAAGATTTACACCAAGAACTAAAGAAGGGTCGAATGAATACCTCAAAACGAAGTCTCTGAGCTCAAGAATCACTGGATTAGCACCTTCTTCGGTCTCCTCTTGCCTTGATCCTCTTCTATATGCAAAAACAACCACAAATGATCAAGAATCGGCTTCTTCCCTCTCACAAAACGCTCAAAATCTCTTTAGGGTTCTCTCTGGGGTTGGTTGTCGCAAATGACGGCCATAAGCCCCTTTAAATAGGTCTCAAACCCTGGAAATTAGGGTTTCATTAAACAGCATGGACTCGCCGAATCCGGACGCGAACCCGCACACAAAACCGCGATCCTACTCGCCGAGTTTAGACTCCAACTTGCCGAGTCTCCTCACATCACTCAAAAATAAAAGAAAATAAATAATACCTGGGAATCCGGGTGTTACAATTCTCCCCTACTAGAATCAGACTTCGTCCTTGAAGTCTCATTCCTGAAATAGCTCCGGATGCTGCTCCCGCATCTCACGCTCTGGCTCCCAGGTCAACTCGGATCCCTTCCGATGTTGCCACTGAACCTGCACCAAAGGCACCTCCTTGCTCCTCAGAACCTTGATCTTCTGATCCACAATCGCGACTGGTCTCTCTGCGTAGTTCAGGCTTGCATCCACCTGAATGTCCTCTAACAGCACTACCGCCGACTCGTCGGCTATAGACTTTCACAATTGCAACACGTGGAAAGTGTCGTGAATCTGACCCAACTCTGCTGGCAACTCCAAACGATAGGCTACCCTGCCTACCCTCGCGACCACCCTAAATGGACCAATATATCGGGGCCCCAACTTGCCCCTCTTCCTGAATCGAATCACTCCTTTCCAAGGAGAGACCTTCAGGAGCACAAAGTCGCCGACCTGAAACTCAAGCTCGGACCGACGTCTGTCCGCATAACTCTTCTGACGACTCTGAGCGGTCAACAACCTCTGTCTGACTTTCTGGATCTGCTCTGTCATCTGAAGCACGATCTCCGTACTACCCATAACACGCTGTCCGACCTCTCCCCAGCAAATGGGGGTCCGACACCTCCTCCCATACAACAGCTCAAAGGGTGGCATACCAATGCTCGAATGATGGATGTTGTTGTAGGAAAACTCTGCCAAGGGAAAATACGTGTCCCAACTCCCTCCGAAGTCCAACACACATGCCCGGAGCATGTCCTCGAGCGTCTGAATCATCCGCTCACTCTGTCCGTCAGTCTGGGGGTGATATGCGGTACTAAAATGCAGCTTAGTACCCAACTCCTCGTGAAAATTCTTCCAGAATCTGAAAGTGAAACGCACATCACGGTCTGAAACAATCGAGATCGGAACTCCATGCCATGCTACCACTTCCCTCACGTACAACTCTGCTAATTTCTCTGTGGAAGAACCCTCACTGATAGCAAGGAAGTGGGCGCTCTTCGTCAATCTGTCTACAATCACCCAAAATGCATCAACTCCCCTAGCAGTCCTTGGCAATTTGGTGATAAAATTCATGGTGATCTATTCCCACTTCCATTCGGGAACCTCCAACGGCTGCAACTTACCATGCGGTCTTTGGCTCGGCCTTAACCTTACGGCAGGTTAAGCACCTCTCAACAAACTACGCAACATCCCTCTTCATGCAGGGCCACTAATACTCTCTCCTCAGGTCCAAATACATCTTAGTGGCCCCAGGATGGATCGAGAATTTCGACCGATGAGCCTCTTCCATCAAAATGGTACGCGTCCCTCCCACAAGTGGCACCCAGATACGCCCCTGGAATGTCATAAGCCCCCGACCATCGGTAATGAACTCCGAAACCAATCCAACAACTCGCTCTTTCTTCTGCATCTCAGGCTGTACAGCCTCAGCCTGTGCCCCACGAATGGCGTCCAACACTGGAGCTATCACGGTCAATCTCAAACATATATCTCACAACGGGGTGCTCTCCGCCCTGCGGCTCAGTGCATCGGCTACAACATTAGCCTTGCCCGGGTGGTACAGGATCTCACAATCATAATCCTTAACCACATCCAACCATCTCCTCTGTCGCATGTTTAGGTTGGGCTGATCCATCAAATACTTCAAGCTCTTATGGTCCGTGTATATCGTACACCGAACTCCGTACAGATAGTGATGCCAAATATTGAGGGCGAACACTACTGCCCCCAACTCTAGATCATGGGTGGGATACCTCGTCTCATGAGGCTTCAGCTGTCTCGATGCGTATGCTATCACATGCCCTCTCTACATCAGCACCGCTCCCAACCCCAATATCGACGCATCACAGTATACCACAAATTCGTCCATCCCCTCTGGGAGGGCTAACACCGGGGCTTCGCATAAACTTTGGCGAAGCGTCTCAAAGGAGGCCTGCTGCTCGGGGCCTCATGAAAAAGCGATACCCTTCCGGGTCAACCTGGTGAGTGGCACCGCAATCTTGGAGAAGTCCCTGATAAATCTCCGATAATAACCTGCCAACCCTAAGAAACTCCTGATCTCGGAAGCTGACCTCGGCACCTCCCAACTCATCACTGCCTCGACTTTGGCCGGGTCGACCAATATCCCTTTCTGGTTAACGAGATGTCATAGGAACTGAACCTCTCGCAACCAGAAATCACACTTGGAGAATTTGGCATAAAGCCTCTCCGATCTCAGTACTCCGCGGATCTCCCTCAAATGCTCCTCGTGCTGCTCTCTAGATCTCGAATATACCAAAATGTCGTCGATGAATACAATCACAGACTGATGCAACATCGGCCTGCACACTCGGTTCATGAGATCCATGAACACTGCCGAGGCATTGGTGAGCCCGAAAGGCATCACCACAAACTCGTAATGCTCATAACGTGTCTTGAACGCTGTCTTCTAGACGTCCTCATCCCGCACCCTCACCTGATGATATCCAGACCTCAAATCGATCTTGGAGAACCAAGATGCTCCCTGCAACTGATCGAACAAATCGTCGATCCTTGGCAACGGGTAACGGTTCTTGACCGTCAGCTTGTTCAACTCCCGGTAATCAATGCACATCCGGTGTGAACCATCCTTCTTCTTGACAAAAAGGATAGGCGCTCCCCACGGTGAGCTGCTCGGCCGAATAAATCCCTTTCCCAGCAGCTCTTGAAGCTGCGAAGATAACTCTTGCATCTCTGGAGGTGCAAGGCAATAAGGCACCTTGGCGATAGGTGCGACCCCCGGAACCAAATCGATACTGAACTCCACTTGCCTCACGGGAGGCACACCCGGCAACTCCTCTGGAAATACGTCTGGGAACTCATGTACTATCGGAACCTCCTCAACTATCCTCGGCCTCTCTGAATCAACCCGTGTATCCATCACATACACCACAAAGCCCTTACAGCCCTGCTGTAGACACTGCCTCACCCTACTGGCCGAACAAAACACTGACCCAGAGCGTGTACCCTCGCCGTATACCGTAAGAACTCCCCCACTAGGGTCTCGTATGGTCACCAGCTGTCGCTCGCAGTTGATAACCGCACCGAATCTGCTCAACCAGTCCATGCCCACAATGACACAAACATCACCCATCGCGATAGGAACCAAATCAATCGGGAACTCGACACCGAAGATCTCAAATACGCACCCGCGAATTACCTCCGCGGCATATATCACCCTCTCGTCAGCTATGGAAACTCTCAGAGGCCGACTCAACGCCTCGCGACTGAGACTGATATGCTGACTAAAAGCCAAAGACACAAAAGACCGACTCGCACCCGAGTCAAATAACACCAAAGTAGGTACAGAATTCACAAGAAAAGTACCTACGCATAACATAATATAAGCATAATATCTCAACACCAAAATAAATATACGAAAGAATACATAGTAGCCACGACATCGGGCGTTGTGCGGACCTCCTCCGCAGTCAAATGAAAGGCTCTCCCTCGTGCCTTCGGCGTCTCGGCCTTCACTGCCGACTCTCGGTAGCTCTGATGGCGGCAGGGGCAGATGCCTGAGGTGCTCCCTGAGCTGATCCTCATAATTGCGGAAACTCTGCCTTCCAGTGTTCGGTCTGGTTGTAGTGAAAACATACTGCAAACCCCTTGGGGCAGTCCTTGGCCATATGCCCCTCCTTGCCACACTTGTAGCAAGATCCAGCTCTACAAACTCTATCATAGCCCTTGCCGCACTTCCCACAAGTGCGGCCCTTCTGGCTCCCTGATTTGGGATCAACAGGCTTGACCCGCTTGGCTGCCGGCTGGGGCTGTGCCGGTCGCCGATCCCTCCCCTGAGACTCAGCCTCCTCCCTAGCCTGAGTCTCTAGCTCGATCTCCCTCTTCCTGGCATTGGCCTGAAGCTCGACAAATCTCCGGTATGAGGAGTTCGCCACGAACTCTCGAATGTCTCTCCTCAAGATACTCAAATATCGGCTCATACGTGCCTGCTCAGTAGACACGTGCTCAGGGCAGAACATCGCCCTCTCATGGAACATCCTTGTAATCACCGTAACGGACTCTATACCCTGCTTGAGGGTCAAAAAGTCCTGTGCCAACCGATCCCGTTCCACCAGAGGAACGTACTCATCACGAAACATGGTGGTGAAACTCTCCCAGGTCACCACAGCAAGCTCCGTTGTAGAATAGTGTGCTGTCGTGAACTTCCACCAGTCCTTCGCCCCCAGGCGAAGCTGGTTCAGCGCAAACCGAACCCTTAAGTGCTCCGGGCACGAGCATGTGTAGAAACACCCCTCGATGTCAGTTACCCATCTTATCGCTGCAATCAGATACTGCGTTCCATCAAACTCTGGTGGCTTCGTGTTGATGAACTCCCTAAACAACAACGAATCACCCCCCTGCGGCCTAGCAGCAACAATGGCTGCGGTGGCCGCTGCAACAGCAGCCTTAGAAAGAGCAGCATAGCGCTCATCGAAAGTCTCAATCAACGTGGTCTTAATAGACCCAAAGATCTCTGGTATCTCTGCCCTGATGGCCGCAGCCACCTCCTCATGGATGATCCGACGGATCTCTTCATCACCGGCCTCGCTGCTCTCTGGCGCTTGACGTGTCGTCACCATGATCTTTCTTTGAAAAACAACATACGATATATTAGAGACCCCCTTTGAGTATAATCACACTCGATAATTCCACTCGACTTGTTCCTTAGTGCCCCAAGGATTCTTACTTGGTCTGTGCACCAACCTGGTATCTTCAGTAGTACGGGCCCAATACTACCTTCCATACTGCATCGGCATTCATCCCAAGTCCTCCTCCTTGAGCCCCAAATCCCAAGTACTCTACCCTCTCTATCATGTGCTACTTACTAGCAAATCCCTCATAAGCACCTCACTGTTATCTAAGTCACTCTTTAGCATCCCTAGCAGCAAAACCCCTAGACTAAGGCATCATATATCACGCCACCCTAGTCCTAATAAGAATACCTAGTCTAATCTAGCATGCATATCGTAACTCATCATATAGCATAACATAACATCTCTGATAATCACTTATCATGAGGGTATTCTGGGAAATCACCGTTCGAGCGCTGGCTGATCGTACACACGACTCTGCTCTGTATTTTTCAAAAATATTTTACCCTTTCTTTTTGAAAATATTTCTCAAATCCTCAGTTTGAGTTCGAATACGCCCGAAAGTGTACTCGAATCCCTCAAACCAAGGCTCTGATACCAACTTGTAACGCCGTAAATTTCAAAACAATTTTTCGCATTTTATAAAAGCATAATTCATTTAGTATTCACAAAAACATCATTGTTTGAAACTCAACTCATAACATATAAAAATCCCAAGATCTCATAATATAAAAATCCCGCGTGTGTGTACTGATCAAGCCGGCGCCTTCCCGCAATCCTCGCTAGTACCTGAAATAAATAACACCAAACACTGTAAGCACAAAGCTTAGTGAGTTTCCCAAAATACCATATATAACACAAATTAGCCACTCGAGGCTATAACTCTGTGGGTCCGTGCACCCAAACTCTGTGAACCCTCAGGTTCTAACTCTGTAAACATGCATAGCATAAATCACATAGAATAATGCTGTGCAACATACAACACATAAATGGCATACAACACTATATCACACAACTCGAGTTACCTACTCGGGGTAAAGTATAGTGAGAAGACTCACCTTGCGTATCTCGGTAAATATCTGCCTCAGAATAAATGTGATCTAGCCTCTGCCTAATCACACAAGGTAATACACCCATAAATACAACTGAACTCAACCCTAAAGGTCAACATGGTCAATCGGTCAACTTTGACAGGACTCGGCGAGTGCACTAGGGCGACTCGGTGAGTTTATACGTGTCTACTGACTCCCTTAGATCCTTTCTTGACACGTCGAGTACTTCCCTGACTCGACGACTTCCACCTGGCATGAGTCGTGGGGCCACCACGACTCAACTCGCCGAGTCTCAAGAACAACTCGGCGAGTTCTGGTATGACTTAGTCCACCCCTTGACTCTCCCTGACTCACTGAGTCGACCCCTCAACTCGGCAAGACCACTCGCTGAGTGGTTACGGACAACCTTCATGCTACTCGCCGAGTCTGTTCTTCAGACTCGGCGAGTCCATGCCATGCATAAACTCAAACTCACTTTTGAGGCCAGATCCGTTCCACTAACTCATAGATCTAGTCCTTCCAAGCTTACACATCACGTAAAGTTATCATCTTGGTGCTCATGCAAAGGCTCAAAGGCCTTATTTGAAGATATGATCTCTAAAATGCTATCCTAAGCTCATGGCCTCCATTAACACTCATAAAGCTCGAGGGAAAAGGGTCTCTGGACCTCTTTGGGTCCAGATCTATAGCACCAACACGAGAAGAAGCCAATTACTCCATGGATCATTCCAAAAAGGCTAAAAAGAAACCCTAACTCTAAGATTTACACCAAGAACTGAAGAAAGGTCGAATGAATACCTCAAAACGAAGTCTCTGAGCTCAAGAATCACTGGATTAGCACCTTCTTCGGTCTCCTCTTGCCTTGATCCTCTTCTATATGCAAAAACACCCATAAATGATCAAGAATCGGCTTCTTCCCTCTCACAAAACGCTCAAAATCTCTTTAGGGTTCTCTCTGGGGTTGGTGGCCGCAAATGACGGCCATAATCCCCTTTAAATAGGTCTCAAACCCTGGAAATTAGGGTTTCATTAAACAGCGTGGACTCGCCGAGTCAACTTTTGGACTCGCCGAGTCCGGACGCGAACCCGCGTACAAAACCGCGATCCTACTCGGCGAGTTTAGACTCCAACTCGCCGAGTCACCTCACATCACTCAAAAATAAAAGAAAATAAATAACACCTGGGAATCCAGGTGTTACATTATTCCAGCTTGCTTTATGTTGAGCTGTGGAGGTAATGAGCTCAGGGTGTTGTTTTTAGGGCTAAATCACCAAGTAAAACCTCCTAGACGTCACATGAGTGTCAAGATCCGAGCTTTACGTGATTATCAGGCTTGGGAAGGTCATATATATGTATCAAAGGAACAGATCTGACCTCAGGAGGCCAATTGAGTTTATGCATGGCATGAACTCGCTGAGTCCAAGGGCAGACTCGGCGAGTAGGGCTAGGGTTTCACGTAAGTCACTCAGTGAGTAACTTGCCGAGTTGGGGGAATGACTCAGTGAGTCAGAGGGGGGATAGAGGACTGGAGTTCAAGGTGGAACTCGCCGAGTTGATCTTGAGACTCGGCGAGTTGATTCGGGGTGGCCCCGCGATTCATGCCAGGTGTAGCTCGTCGAGCAAGGGGAAAGACTCGACATGCCAAGCGAGACTAGAGAGATAGTGGACACGTGTAGACTCACCGAGTCGCCCAAGTGCACTCGACAAGTCGGGTCAAAGTTTGACCGTTGACTTTTGTTGACTATTAGGGTTTGGTCAACAATGGGGCCGTTGAGCCAATAGAGGGGTAAAATGGTCTTTTACGCTTCTAAGGATGCGAAGAGAGAGTTGAGTCTAGTCTCGAAAGTTATATTTATGAGAGTATTTAACTTATGTGATCAGGTGGAGGCTAGACCATATTTCTACCAAGTAAGAGATTTACCGAGATATCTGAGGTGAGTCTTCTCACTATACTTTACCTAGAGTGGTAGTTATGTGTGACCGGAAGGTCTTATGTGCTTACATCGAGTATTTTGTTATCCTGTTGTATGTGACATGCTATGCATTATGTCTTTGTGATTTATGCTATGCGGAGTTTATAGACCGGACCGGAGGGTCCAATGATTCATGAGGCCGGAAGGCTCAAGCAGACCGGACCGGAGGGTCCAATGATTCATGAGGCCGGAAGGCTCAAGCAGACCGGACCAGAGGGTCCAATGATTCATGAGGCCGGAAGGCTCAAGCAGACCGGACCGGAGGGTCCAACGAGCTTAGGACTAGAGGGTCCACAGAGTTATGGGACTGGAGGGTCCCACTGAGACACATTGACCAGAGGGACAGATAGAGTTATAGCCTCGAGTGGCTAATATGTGTTGTATGTAGTATTTTGGGGAACTCACTAAGCTTCATGCTTACAGTGTTTTGTGTTATGTGTTTCAGGTTTTCTCAGGATCACAAGATGGCACCGGCTCGATTGTACACACCAGAGGAAGAGTTTGTTTTGAGGATCCTGGTTTATTAATTGATTGAACAAAAGAGTCATGTATTGTAATTAAAACAAAAAGGATATTTTTATGAAAAGTGTTAAAGAGATAAACTATGTTAAATGAAAATTTCGATGTTACACATGATCGAAGCAAAAGTAGCTCACTCTGCAGGTCACATAGTTGGGGAAGAAGACCCATCAAATCAACAATATCGACCGCTCTCTTTATGGCTAGCCTACTAATAAAACCCGCGTCTCTACTAACAGTCCCCTCCGGAGGAGCTTCACCCCCAAAGACAGTCTCCCTATATCTGATGGGAATAAATCGACACGAAGCTTTCTACCATCACATGAGGGCCAAAAAATCTCTGTTTTCTTAATGTTCATCTCAAAACCCAAACCTAGACCATTCACCCGATTAATGTTCAACACTCTAGCCACCTCTTCTGGATCCCCAATGACAGTCCCATCATCTAGATACCAAGCATAGAGAAGGACCTTGAAATTGTCTCTAATCTTGTGCACAAGAGGATGCAAAACAAGGGCAAAAAGAAGAGGGCCCAAAGGGTCGCCTTGCTGCACCCTAGTGGCAGACCATATATGTTGGTCTCCTATATAAAGTCTCGCTGCTTGCTCGTAAAAGAAATTCACCCACCAAGAAATAGAATGACAGGTCCTCCTAACATCGTGGAGCCGGGTTGATCAAGCACCCATGTTAAACGCGTTCGAAAAATCCATTCTAAGCATTTCAAGAGATCCATAAGTGTGGCGTTCACTCAATACCTTATTGGCACTCTGTAACACAACTTCAGCACCCCTAGACACACCAACCTCAAACTGAAAATCATTAAGGTACTTGGCCATTTCTTTACCCACACCTTTCATGGCAACCTTGGAGACCAGACGTCTCCATATAGTGCCTACTGTAATTGGACGGATCCCATTGTCTAGTTTAATCAGAGCCATGAGAGGAGCGGATGCAACAAACTCTGCCAAAATGGATGGACATCCTCCCGCTAACCATAAATTAATCACTACAGTCATAGTACGTATAAGCTCTGTGCCTATAGCAGAACCTTCTCCTCAAAAGGCATCCAAAATGTGTTGAGCCCTCAAACCATCTCTTCCACATGAAGTTCCTTTAGGGAAAGATTTAATGCATCCAAATACAAAATCATAGTCTGCTATAAGGGGAGGTTTAGAAATTATGGGGCTCGGCATGGATGGAGGTGTCCTGCAAGGGTGTTTTTCCTCAAAAGATTTAATAGTATCAACATTGTATGGCGCAAAACCTGATGAGCATAACACTTTCACTATTGTAGTAAAATTCCCATCTGTAACCTTACGGAGACATTGCCTGATGTTCGTGTTGCTCGATGTAGACTCCTTCTAAAGGATGCTTCCACCCCGTCCCATGACCCCAACCTCAAGATTGTCTAACATATTTTTAACTAACGTGCTGTTACCATCCTCTTTCGCCCATGTATTCAAGGATTTCAAGATGGAGCTTTGTTGTAAGGATTTCATATTCCTAGACTACATTCTTATTTATTGTTAGGCCTAAGCACCTATAGTGTGCAACGTGGAAAAAGTAACAGGCAGATCCATGCATCAACCGAACCAGGTTGGGCAATCACCTTGTCAAGAGCTGTTTTCAAGGCTTGAGAGGAAGCAAGGAGACAACTGTGGGGGATACTCTTGACAGTGGTGATAGGCGCTTTAAAAACACGATCAAGGAGCCCAATATCCAAAACCAAATCCCCAAGTATAATCGTATATACTTTTTGTTGGAATAGTGTCTAAGGCTGCAACTATATTAGGCAAGTATTTGACCCGGTTGTGCATGGTCCTTTTGGGTTGCCTTCACCATAGAAACTTGACAGGATGATTTATTATGAAAGAAGGAATATGATTAATATATTATGAGAATAATATAAGGAATAATAATATTATTATTTGATTAATATAAGTCATAAACTAATTAGGAATTAATTTGGTGACTTAAAGAGATTAATTGAATAAAGGGGCATAAACTGTCAATTGTTTGATAGTTGTACTTTGGGCTGTAAATCCCTTAAGGATAAAGGGGGACGGTTTTGAAGGGCTTTGGAGAGACCTTAAAATCGTCCAAGGCTTATCATTAGGGTATTGGATTGCTTAGAGCCTAAGTTATCTAATTAGGGTTTCAGGGTGAAACCCTAGGAGCCTTGCAAGTATAAATAGACCCTAGGGGTCAAGGGAAATCGGCACTCTTGCATAGGAAAGAAACCCTGGCCGATTTTCTTCCCTTTCCTCTCTCTCAAATCATCCTCTTGCTAGTTGGTGTTTGTAAGCCATTAGAGGAGTGACAATTGTGACTCTAAAGCTCCAAGGACAAAAAGATCAAGCAAGTGATTCAAGGTAAACATCTAACTCTGATTTTGTATTGTTATTATACTCTATTAGCCATTAGAAGTCTTGGATTCAATGCATGTTTAATTAGAGAAACCTAGATCCAAGCATTAGGGTTTGCATGTGCACATAGGAATGTTCATATGGCCAAAACCCATCAGTGGTATGAGAGCCTAGATTGGTTTCTATTGAATTGATGCATTGGTTGTTTGTTTGATGCCTTCAAAATTTGAATTTTGTGGTTCTGTCTGATGGACTCGACGAGTCCCATAGTGGACTCGGCGAGTAGGCTTGACTCGGCGAGTCCATTGGGGTACTCGGCGAGTCCAAGCGTCAAGAAGAGAAAATATCGGGATTTCTTGCTGTTTATCTTTGAGATACTTGCCTTTATCATATTAGATCAATATAAATCCGATTTTATGATATATATGAGTATATTCTTGATCTAATTAAAGATATTTATCAATTAATAAAATATTTATTTCCTTATGTGATAATTGATTAATTATTTTGATTAAATTGGTAAATTGTTTTGCAAGAAATCATTAAATAAATCAAATATGGATAATTATGTGATTAATTGTTAATTTAGATTATTTGCTATTTGATCCTCTATGTTTTGAAAAGTTAAAAACTTGCCCTCAAGTTTTGAAATTTATGTTTTGAAATTAAAAGTTTAATTTAGACAATTTAAATTTCAAACCCTAGAATTTTACAAGTTTAAAATTCAACCCTATACTAATATAATATTACAAGATTAATATATATATATATATATATATATATATATATATATATATATATATATATATATATATATATATATATGCATGTATAATTAAAATGCTAGTCTTACCGTTAGTAGGCCTCATTCAGGAAGCCGGTTTATAAGGTGGGTATAAGGTTGCGGCCTATAAAATGGCGCTTAATGGGTGTACACTCACACCCACTGCTTGCTTGATCGGTGGAGGGTCGTTAGCCGAAAGGGTAGGATAGGGCAACCTCATCTCTTTATTAAAAGTATAATATGTAATACAAAGTAACTACATGTTTTTCAAAATTTCCCAATCCTAGTTACTTTAGGAAAAGTGAATTGATGCAATCCCATGAAATTACACTTTGCACCCTTGCTAAGAAGTTAGTGGAGCATGTGTGGTTTACTGGCACACTAATTGGTTCTAAGAAAAGGTGGAAAAGGGTGATTCATTGTTTATCATAGTTCGATGGAGCGTGTGTGGTTTACCGGCACATCGAATAGGTGATTGTTACAATGAAGGCACCATGTGAATTTGCCTGGTAATTCACACCCACTTTGTGATCCTCGGTATCCCAGTCACAAACGAGAGGGGCATATCGACATTTAAACATGCCATTGAAAAGTTTCAATGAAACTCATCCAAACCTAGGAATTCTCAATACATTTAGAACTTAAAGTTATGTTTTCATGGTGGAGAATTAGTGAATCGTTATTCACTTACCTTCAAATTATTTGCATGTTAGACTACGACATCCCTTTTCTAATATGTAAATATTGTTGTTGGATCCTAGCCCTAATTTTTCTTATTGGGTGATAATTAGGGATTCAAATTCTAATCTATCTTTGTCCTTTCTATTTGTAGATGTTGAACGCGAACAACGCTGCTGCTAGTTCGTTCACATTGATGAGCCTTTGTCAAAAGGTGACTTTTGATGGGACGAACTTTAGCGAATGGATAAGATACATTCTCACAATTGCTCGCTACGAGGACAAGGAGTATGTCCTCGATGAGAAGCTCGAGAAGATTAACCCAGAAATCACTAATCCGGCTGAAATGACTGCTTTTGAGACTCATGAACGTGATGCAACGAAGGTTTATTGCATCATGATAGCCACTATGAACTCCGAATTCCAAAAGTCCTATGAGGACATGTATCCGTACGAAATGCACCAAGACTTGTTGGAGAGATACCACCAAAACGCAAGGCAAGAGCGTTACGAGATTTTCACTAACATGATTTCCGCCAAAATGGGTCATGGAGAATCTCTTACCGTGCACCTGCAAAAGATGCAAAGGTATGTCGATCGTCTTCGCAAGTTGAATGTTGACTTTGGGGAAGACGTGGCGATCGACATGGTGCTTCACTCTCTGCCTCCGTGTTACAATCAATTTAGGATGACCTACCACATGAACAAGGAAGAGGTCACCCTAAGCAAGCTCCAAGGTCTCCTTAGGGTTGCTGAAAGCAACCTCAAGGAAAAGTCTGTTGTACCAACTACCAATCCACCCGCTGCTCCTGTTTTGGCTATTGGGCAAGGAAGGGGAAAGAAGAGGAAGGCTTCGTCTAAGAACCATCGCAAGGTTAAGTCCCGAGATGGTGCCTCTTATAGTGGGACCAAAGTTGATCCTGCTAAACCCTGTCCTAATCCAAAGGAGGCAGAGTGCCACCACTGCCACAAAGTAGGACATTGGAAGAGAAGCTGCCCAGAATACCTGCAAGCTATCAAGGAAGGAAAGATCAAGCCGTCTTTCGCAGGTATATACACAATTAAATCTAATGATTCATCTCATACACAATTAAATCTAACGATTCATCTCATGGAAGAATAAATTTAATCATGGGGAACAGAAGATGGTCGCCTGTGACTAAGATTGGAGTGTATTCTTTAGTGCTTAGGAATGGTTTCTGTTTAGATTTGAACAATTGTTGCTATTCTCCAGAAATGGCAAGAAACATCATTTCATTTCATGGTTTGTTTAGACAAGGTTTTAGATTTTATTTTAATAATGAGAATGGTTCTATTCTTGCTTATCTAAATGGTATCTTTTATTTTGAAGCAATACCGTGTAATGGAATTTATGAAACTGTTATGATTGTAGATAACTTAGGAAATGATGTTTTATGCATGGATTCTTCCAATGGTATGGATAAAGCATCCTTGTGGCATTATCGTCTTGGACATGTCAACAAGAAGCGCATAGCCCAACTCCAAAAGGATGGAGTGTTGGAGTCATTCGACCTTAGGGAAGATGACACATGCGAGTCTTGTTAGTACATGTGAAAGGGGTGAGGGTCTATTGGACCTCATACATACCGATGTATGTGGACCGTTTAGATCAACCACGAAGGATGGAAACCGCTTCTATGTGACTTTTAGCGATGACTATAGTAGATATGGGTATATCTAATTAATCAAGAAAAAGTCAGAAACATTTGAAAAGTTCAAAGAGTTCAAGAATGAAGTGGAGAATCAATTGGACAGGAAAATCAAGATGCTTCGATCCGATCGAGGAGGAGAATACCTAAGTCTTGAATTCCACGACTATCTCAAAGCGTGTGGAATAGTTTCACAATTGACGCCACCTAGGACACCGCAGTTGAATGGTGTGGCAGAAAGGCGTAATCGAACCTTGTTGGACATGGTTCGCTCTATGATGAGTCGTGCTTCACTACCTATCTCTTTTTGGGGGTATGCCTTAGAGACTGCCGCCCATATCCTTAACCGAGTCCCTACTAAGAAGGTTGCCAAAACACCTCACGAGATGCGGACAGGGAAAGCTCCCTCGTTAGCACATATCAAGGTTTGGGGTTGCGTGGCTTTCGTAAGATGAGATACTCACGAAAAGCTCGAACCTCGTAGTGAGCGATGTATTTTCATCAGCTACCCGCAGAAATCCTTTGGATATCTCTTCTATAGACCGAAGGACAATGTTGTCTTTGTTGCGAGGAGAGGAGTTTTCCGAGAGCGAGAACTCATAAGCCAAGGAGACAGTGGGAAGCAAATCGAGCTTGAAGAGATTCAAGAATCGATAGATGAAGGAACCTCTACCGCTGGCACTCAACCTGAGGAGGAAACTCCAGTTGAACCGATTGACGAGTCCTTACCTCTTAGACGTTCCGAAAGAGTTAGAGTTCAACCCCAGTTTTATGGTTTTCATATTACTACCGAAGGGGATACATATATTAGTGATGGTACACTAATAAACCTTGATGAACCTAATAGCTATAAGGAAGCCATGGTAGGCCCGAAGTCTGCAAAATGGAAAGAGGCAATGGACAGCGAGATCCAATCCATGTATGATAACCAAGTTTGGAATTTGGTTGATAATGTACCCGGATGTAAGACCGTTGGGTGCAAATGGATCTTCAAGAAGAAGACCGATGTGGATGGAAATGTACACACATATAAGGCGCGATTGGTTGCGAAGGGCTTTACTCAAACTCCCGGAGTTGACTATGATGAGACCTTCTCACCAGTTGCGAAGATAAAGTCTATTAGAGTGATGCTAGCTATTGCCGCATTTCATGATTATGAGATTTGGCAAATGGATGTCAAGACCGCTTTCCTTAATGGGAAGTTGGCTGAGGATGTTTACATGGCTCAGCCAGAGGGGTTTGTGGATCCGAAGCATCTGAATAGAGTGTGTAAGCTTGAGAAGTCCATTTATGGACTTAAGCAAGCGTCTCGCAGATGGATTCTTTGCTTCGATGTGAAAGTCAAAGAGTTTGGATTTGTACGAAGCGAAGATGAATCATGTGTATATGTCAAAGCCAGTGGGAGTATAGTAAGCTTCCTCGTTCTGTATGTTGATGACATACTACTTGTTGGGCTGAAAAGAGTTTTGATGTTGCGTCTTTTGGGCTCGTTGATTAGTCTTGTATTCTCTGGTTTGGGCCTGTCCAACCGAGAGCCTTTTATGTATTGTATTTAAGTTAAATGCTTGCATGCATATTAGGTTAAGATTCTAGAGATTATCGAAATAGCGATTGATCAAGAGCACTAATAATTTTTCTGTAATCGTTCTTGTAATCTTCTAATCCTTTACAGTTGATGTTCTTAATCGAGCTCTTCTAAGGATTTTATTTAATCATTCGACACGTTTGATTCAAGCTGTTTGTTCTTATTATTGCGTTTTTACTATTTTAAATTCATATACTTGTTCAAGATCTAATCGATCTTCTTAGATTAAAAGTTGTTTTAATCCCATCAATTGGTATCAGAGCAGGAGGCTGTGTAATCGATACACATCTTTTCTGTGAAAAAGATTTCCATTAGGGTTTTCCGCAATCATCGATATTTATTGAGCCGTCATCTTAATTGACGTATCTTAGTATTTATTGTTTTGCCCTAATCTGCTTTATTACAAGTCTGATCTTTGAACAGGTTTTTACGATCATTATGGACGCAACGCAATCAAACCCTATTAATATTTCCAACAGCATCGGTTCGACGACAAAGATTCCAATCTTGTACACCCATGACTATGAAGTATGGGCGCATCATTTCGAAGATTATGTGATTGGATCGGAGGACAATGGTTATCTCATATGGGAAGCCATCATCAGTGGACCGTTTTCTCATTCTACGACGTCCAAAATCATTAAGACGCAAAAAGAGTACAATGATCTGCTCAAGGACGTGACGAATATCGCGCAAGATGAAAAAGACAAACTCCAGTGCAATATTAAGGCACTTAGGTTGATCAGATTCGCCCTTCAGTCCGACACATTCAGGCTGGTCAGCTCATGCACTACGGCGAAGGAAGTGTGGGATAGACTTCGCGAACTGTATTCCACAGACGAAGATCTTGAACATTCCATACAAACCTTACTTCTATCTGAATTTGGTGAATTCAGGCAAGGGGCCGAAGAAACTGTGACCCAGACGTTTGATCGCTTCAATCATCTTCTCAGCAAGATGATCAAACACGACATTGAAAGGAAGCTTATCGAACAAAAGGTTACTTTCTTGAACGGACTGCGATCTGAATGGAGAGCAGTTGTTTCCACAGTCAAAGCCCATGAACAGTTTAAATCATATTCTTTGGCGAAACTGGTGGGTATTCTAAAGTCCCAAGAGAAGATTGTGGTTCAAGAGAAGAATGTTGTCTCCAGTCTTGGTTCGCTGGCCCTCCTATCTAAAAGTAAAGCTGTGGTGGAGGATGAAGAGCTCAACTTGGATGAATATGACCTCTCAACTGAGGATTATGCCATGATGGTATCCAATCCTAAGAGGTTCATAAAGAAGAGATTCCCCAGCAACAAAAACCGAAACTGGCAGGGGAGTTACAGCTCAGAAAAAGCAAACAATGAACCGAAAGCTGAGGAGCCCAAAAAGGAACCGAAAGCAGATGGCGATTCCGGAGTAAGCTGTTTCTATTGTGGTGACAAGAACCACTACGCTAAGGACTGTGTTCTTAAGAAGATGGCTGAAAAGGACAATGGAAATGATGAGGAAGCTATGCTGCAGAAGAGATTGGATGAGTTAAGAAAGAAGAAGTCTACCGCTAACCCTTCTATTAATGCTCTTATTGTGCAGGGTTCGGTCAATGACGATGAGTTCGGTAGCACTGAAGTTTGGTCTACTGACTCAGAAGACGAAGAAGTGAGGAAGCCTACTCATGGAAAGGCATATGTGGCTAAGGAGGAAAGCAGTGGTGGAAAATGCTTCATGGTGACTGAGGTGTCTCAAATGAGGGGATACAACACCGATGGAGGAAGCAATGGACCGAAGGTGCAGGAGGATATGTGCTTTACGGCCAAACCACTCAGCCAGCAGTTCAATGAACTCGATGAACTGATAAAGAAGGTACAATCTGCTTTTATTTCATCTAAAGTACCACCATCCTCTTACGAGAAAGAACTAAAAAATATTAATACAAGAATTTCTCATTTAGATAGTAGCCTAACTCAAACTCGAGTCACCAATTCTAACCTGACTGATCAATTAAGCAGGGCGGCGTCAAAGAGTGAGGAGCGGCGAATGTGGATTGAGTTAAAAGAGTCGGAATTAATTAAAGTTAAAGACGAAAACATTTATTTGCAGAGAGACAATTTGAAATTGTTAAAACAACGAAATGTTTTTTGTTTAATAGCTAAACGTTTATATTCCAATATTACTCAACTTCACTTGGACTGTGAGATAGGTCAAAAGATCCATCGCATGATTTTGCCCTTTCTAGAATTTAAGGAGAATGAAATCGATGCCGAAGCTTACAATTGTGAAAGTGTGATATCGTCTGATGATGTCAATCCAACCTATATGTATGGACTGGACAAAATTGAGTCCTTCATTAAGTCCAAAGACCACAAGGACATGCTCAAAAACCTTTTGGACGAAAATGACCGACTTAAACTGAGAACCGAAACCATGCAAAAATTTGACTCTCTTAACGCCAACGTAAGCTCAGAAAACAAAATCGATGTTGAAAATGCATCTGAGCTTAACGAGGACGAAAACATGAGTGAAATTTCTGTGGAGGATACGGTTGACTGCTCAGAATTTGTTAAAAGCGAAACTGAAAACCACAAAAACCTTATTTCTGAAAATTCTGTGGAATTCGCTAGATTGTCCCAACAAAAGTCCCCGAAATTAGTAGAAAAAGCCGTTGTGTATCAAAAGGTCAGGACCACTCCAAATCAAGTATACAAGGTGACTGGAGTAACCGAACATCAAACAGCTGAACTCACAGCTATTGTTAACGAAGACAATGCTGATGGCTGTGATGAGTATTTCTGGGAAGCTCCTATTGATAATGGAAACGAAACCATTGGTCTATCTGAAAGAACCTCTTGGATGAGAAAAGGGAGATATATACCTGAACCCTTGAACAAGCCCGATAATTTCAGTGAATCAAGCACCAGTGGTACGAAAGAAATTCATCAAGAGGATGATTGTTTAGCAAAAGAAGACATTCCTTCAACACCTACAGCTCGAAGCGAAACTTCATCAGATACTCCTTCCACTTCCTCAGGACAAACTGAATCTTCTTCAGATATTCCATCTGTTCCCTCTGCTCAAAGAAAAACTCTTGAAGTTCAAAAGGAACCAGTCAAAGTGACAGCAAAAACAAAAGCGAACGTTCATCATCAACCTAAACAGATGAGGGATAAGAAGATAGAGAGGAACCAAAGATACAGGAAAAATCTTTCTGAAAGGAAACAATTCTGGCACTCCCAGAACGCATACTATGCACACAAGGACAAGAATCTGAAGTATGAAAACAATCCTGTACGAAAGCCTGAAAGTTCCTCCAACCGAAAGCCAAGGTTCGGTTCGCAAGAAAATACCAACCGAAAGCCAAGGTTCGGTTCGCAAGAAAATACCAACCGAAAGCCAAGGTTCGGTTCGCAAGAAAATACCAACCGAAAGCCAAGGTTCGGTTCGCAAGAAAATACCAACCGAAAGTCAAGGTTCGGTTCGCAAGAAAACACCAACCGAAAGCCAAGGTTCGGTTCTGAAAAGGACTTCGACCGAAACCAAAGGTTCGGTTCCAAGAACAACTCCAACCGAACACAGAGGTTCGGCTCCGAAATCAAAAAGGAACAAGACTCGAAGGTTAACCCCACCAACGATGAAAAGCAAAAGGGTCACCTAGAGCCATCAGCAAGGAAGACATCTCCATCCAAATCCAAATCCTCTCTTTCTAATTCTTCTCGTTCTTCTACTTCCAACCATTCATCTCCATCTTGCTCTAACGCTAATTCCGTCGGTTCTCAAAAACCTCATTCATCTGCTGAACAGAAGGGAAAGCAGAAGGTCGATGAATCCAAACCTGAGTCCAAAACGAACATCCCTAATGTCAATAAAATAAAAGTCTTTACCATTAAAAAGAAAGATGAAACAACTCTAATAAAACGAACATATCTAGTTGACATCTCTCTTACTATTCCTGTTCCCATGAGAAGCTCACATGGACCCAAGAAACTTTGGGTTCCTAAATCTGCTTAACTTTTGCAGGTTATGAGTGACGAGCAGTTCGACGAAGAATGGTACATCGACAGTGGCTGCTCGCGTCACATGACAGGGAGGAAAGAGGAGCTCAGGGAATACAGATCTCTTGCTAATGGTGGCAACGTTAAGTTTGGAAATAACTCCTTCGGCACCATAAAGGGATACGGGATGATAACGAATGGTGACTTTACAATAAGGAAAGTGGCGTATGTGGAAGGACTTCAACACAACCTCATCAGTGTATCTCAGCTTGTTGGAGGTACAGGTCTCAAAGTTTCATTCGATGATGAAGGTTCTGAAATCATAGAGAAAAAGACAAAGAAAGTCATTCTGAAGTCAGAGCGAAAGGGTGAAATGTTTCCTCTGAACATGAAACCCATCAAAGGAAACCCAGCCATATGTCTGCTATCAAAAGCTCAATCCGACGAAAGCTGGTTGTGGCACCGAAGACTCTCTCATCTCAATTTCAAAGACATCAACCGACTTGTCACTGGAGGTCATGTTAGGGGCCTTCCACTGCTCAAGTTTGACAGAGAGCATCTATGTGCTGCATGCGAAATGGGAAAGCAGAGTCGTCAAAGTCACCCATCCGTAATTAACACAAAAGTTGTTGAACCACTCGAATTACTTCATATCGATTTGTGTGGTCCTTCATCTATCGAAAGCATCGGTGGTAGCAAGTATATTCTTGCTATCGTTGATGATTTCTCTCGATTTACATGGGTGTTCTTTCTTAAACTCAAATCTGAAGCGACTCAAAAGCTGAAAGTGTTTATCAAGCAGATTGAAGTCCAACTCAAGAAGGTCGTTCGAAACATCAGGAGCGACAATGGTCTCGAATTCAAGAACAAGGAGTTTGAAGAGTATCTTGCAGAAAAGGGAATTAGTCATAATTTCTCAGATCCTTACACACCACAACAGAACGGAATAGTCGAAAGACGAAACCGATCCTTGTGTGAAGCTGCCCGAACTATGTTAAGTTTCGCTTCATTACCTCTTTATTTTTGGGCTGATGCTATTTCTGCTGCTTGTTATACACAAAACAGGTCCTATCTCAACAAGCGATTCACGCTCACACCATATGAGATATTAAACAACAGAAAGCCCAACGTGAAATTTTTTCATGTGTTTGGCTCAAGGTGTTTCATCTTTAACTCTAAAGAACACCGCAACAAGTTTGATGTCAAAGCCGACGAGGGAATTTTTCTGGGGTACTCACTCACATCCAAGGCGTACAGGGTCCTAAACAAACAATCAAGAAGGATTGAAGAGACATACTATGTGACCTTCGACGATAACTACGTCAAGAAGCTACAGGCCATAGATGACACTGCCGGGGAAATATTTCCTCAAACTGGCCAAGTCACAGTCTCAATCGCCAATTTGTACGAGAAATTTCTGGAACTCTTTGATGAACTGGAAAAAGCTTCTCTCTCAGAAGCAGGTGCAGCTGACAACAAAATTGATCATATGAAACAAATTGTCGAAGATGCTGCGAAAAGAATGCATGAAGGAGAATTGCTCACTGATGAATCTCCAACCAACACTGCTTCTGTCGAGGGGGAGTCAAGTTCTCATGTCGAGGGGGAGCCAAACTCACAAGTCCAGGGGGAGCCAAGCTCTACTACTTCAACCGAAGGTCCTTCTCCAACCGAAGGTGACCCTCCAAACGAAGGTGCTTCAATGCCTGAAACTCCAGCACCACAAGAAACCCCTGAAACTCATGTTTCTCAAGACTCATCAATTGAGGGGGAGCATGATGATATGACGCTTGATGACGATAGCCAATCTGAGCCCGAAGAGATGATCAATGCTGAACCAGATCCAACCTTCGACCCGAATTACCCTCCTCTTACCAAATGGACCAAAGATCATCCTATCTCTCAAGTAGTTGGTGATGTATCTGATAAGGTCTTGACCCGATCTCAACTGAAGGCAAAACAGACATCTTTATTCTCAAAGGTAGAGTTTTGTATGTTTAACTCATTCGTATCAAAAGTTGAACCGAAGACAGTGAACACTGCCCTCGATCACTCTGATTGGGTTCAAGCAATGCAAGACGAACTGAACGAGTTTGAAAGGAACAAAGTCTGGCGCCTCATTCCAACTCCTCCAGATGCTTCGGTTGTTGGTCTTAAATGGGTTTTCAGAAACAAAATGGACAAGGAAGGAAATGTCATACGGAACAAGGCTCGTCTGGTTGTCAAGGGATACTGTCAGGAGGAAGGGATAGATTACGAAGAGACGTTCGCTCCAGTAGCTAGGCTAGAATCGGTTAGAATATTTCTGGCCTATGCTGCTCACAAAAACTTTGAGGTCTTCCAAATGGACGTCAAGTGTGCATTTCTCAATGGAGAACTTGAAGAAACTGTGTATGTGGAGCAACCTCCTGGGTTCGTGAACGAAAAATATCCAAATCATTGCTATATTCTAGATAAAGCTGTGTACGGCCTCAAACAAGCTCCGAGAGCCTGGTATGAAACGCTTACAAAATTTTTAAAGATGTCCAAATTCAAACAAGGTTCAGTTGACCCAACCTTCTTTCGCAAAAAGGAAGGTAACCACCTTATGATAGTTCAAATTTATGTCGATGACATCATCTTTGGCTCTACGAATCCCAGCTTAACAGCTGAATTCAGAAAGTTGATGGAGACTAAGTTTGAAATGAGCTCAATGGGTCCTATTAATTTTTTCCTTGGTTTAAATATAAGACAGGGACCCGAAGGCATCTTTATCAATCAGGAAGCTTACACAAAGACTCTCCTAGCAAAGTTTGGCATAATGGGAGACTCAAAAGTCAAAGTCCCAATGGCATTCGGCACCAAGCTTACCCCTTCTCTAGACAAACCGGCTGTCGACATCACGCTCTATCGTCAAATGATAGGCTCACTGATGTATCTAACTGCTAGCAGGCCTGATACCATGTTTTCTGTGTGTTATTGTGCTCGATTTCAGGCTAACCCACGGGAACCTCACATGCTGGCAGTGAAGAACATCCTACGCTATCTCAAGCGAACCACCTCCTTAGGTCTATGGTATCCATCCAATTCAGGCTTCTTCGTTCAAGCCTATTCTGATGCTGACCTTGGAGGATGTGGACTCGACCGCAAAAGCACAACTGGTGGCTGTCAATTTCTTGATGGGAAATTGGTCAGCTGGCAATCCAAGAAACAAACATGTGTGTCGCTGTCTACTGCCGAAGCGGAATACATTGCCGCGGCATCCTGCACATCACAAGTGATTTGGATCCAGAGTCAACTCCGCGACTATGGACTCAATATGAAGAAGATCCCACTATATTGTGACTCTGAAAGTGCAATTAGGATCTGTCATAACCCAGTGCAACACTCTAAAACCAAACACATAGCACTGAGGTATCACTTCATCAAAGATCATGTGGAAGATGGAAATGTCGAAGTTCACTTCGTAAGAACCACTGATCAACTGGCTGATGTCTTTACCAAAGCTCTTCCTGAAGCATCATTCAATAAAATATTGCAAGGGCTAGGTATGATGGAATCAGAGTCAGTACCTCACACTACCTCTCAAACTCAACCGTAAGAAGCGAAACCAACCGAACGTTCGGGTTCGGTTCAACAATCTGACTCGCTCATTCTTCAAAGGTAGTTTTTCTATGTTGTATATTTCCTGTACAATCTTGTTTTCCTTTGTGTTAAAAGTATTTATATCTTGTATATCTAATATCCTTTGTGTCTCAAAATTTTCCAAAACCGAAACCATCCGAAGGTTCGGGTTCGGTTTTTCAAAATTTTATGGAACCGAAACCATCTGAAGGTTCGGGTTCGGTTTTTCAAAATTTTGTGGAACCGAAACCATCCGAAGGTTCGGGTTCGGTTTTTCAAAATTTTGTGGAACCGAAACCATCCGAACGTTCGGGTTCGGTTTTTCAAAATTTTGTGGAACCGAAACCATCCGAAGGTTCGGGTTCGGTTTTTCAAAATTTTGTGGAACCGAAACCATCAGAAGGTTCGGGTTCGGTTTTTCAAAATTTTGTGCAACCGAAACCAACCGAACGTTCGGGTTCGGTTTTCCAAAATTTTCTAGGACCAACTCCAACCGAACGTTCGGGTTCGGTTATTCATCTAAAAATATTTTTTCTTCTTTCGTGTGCTTATTCGTTTATGGGAATATATTTGATCTCTTACTTAAATGTCCCTAGAAGCATGCTGCTGTATGTGTCCCAAGCCTCAAAAGATTTTGAATAATAGCCTTCATGACCTGGTATACACAAACCTTGTCTTCCCAATAAGGCTACCATATTTATTCTAATCGTGAGCTACCTCACTCTTTTCTCACATGAGTTAAGAGTCTCCTGCTTGGCCCTTATTTTCACAGCAGAGGTACTATGTTTCCTTACACCATCCCTATAACACTTCTCCATTACATTCGTTTCCTCACTGTATCCCTTGAGACTCTCAGACACTACCACTGAGGTTTATGGTTACACAACATCTGCGTCTATGATCTTAGTTTCGTGCCACTACGAGCTAAGTGAAACCCAAAATTCAACACCAAAGAATTGACGGTGACAAATTAATTTGATCAAGTTTTCACCAATGAATTGACGAAAGTACCTTCATGGAGTCTCAATTTTTTTTCTTTGCATGATTCCAATGAAATTGTTACACACCATAACATTTCTTCCCAAGGGATCTAGTTTTAAATTTTTTTCTGAGATTTCATATTAATCCAAGTCACTTCAAAATCAACTCCAACCTACTTGTTCAACAGACTACACCGGTCTCACAAGTACTTTGTTCACATTCGTTCTTATATCAAGAATTGCAGTGTTGAATCAAACCCACCATTACTTAGCCTAATTAAAAGAAGCCTTTCAACATTTCTTAATAAATGTTTGATCGTAATTCAACGGGATTCCACACTAACACTTTGAGGTTCTTCTTAACCTTGAAGGAAGAGATTCGTGCCCGGGATCATCAGTTTCGTGTCCTTATGGACATCACAGATTATCCTAAAAAGAGTTGCTTTATTTCTTTTTCTTTTACACTCTTTGCACGAAAATCCTAGATTTTCAAAAATTTCCGTTACTAATTACTTTACAGGATGGATTCTTACCGAAGCGTTACTAATGAAATTGAGGCCAAAAATCAGCCACGTGGGTCCTAAATTGAATACAGCTGATTAAAAAGGGGAAAAGACAAAAACTTGCTGACTCCAGGTTCAAGAAGTCCTGCCTACCGCCCCAGTGGAATGGGCTATTTACAGTTCTCTTCAAGGGATTGTCAGAGAGGAGCTCCGGATCTGACGGGGCAAGTCGTCTGTTCCTTTCTGTAATGTACGGAGTGTACAATGGGATCAACCTGGACTATGGGTTTGTCCTCTGGCAACAGCTGCTTCAGAGTCTCTCCTCTTCTTCTCGACACTCTGAGGTGTCATTCGCCCGGTTCTGGATCTTGATCACAAGATGGGCCATGGACAAGTTCGACGTTCCAACCGAAGATGGTGCATCGATGTCTTCTATTGGTACATTTCATACCACGAAGATCATCATACCCGCTGCATCAAAGTTCTCTTTCATTGGCTCTATCCCGGAGTCGATGTATGGGAATGTGCCATCTGACAGCCAACTGATCCGCACGATCAAGGAATCTGGGCCATCTGGTCCGAGGGAACTGACATCGGACATGCTGCGTTCGATTAATGATGCCGATAAACCGGTGGCCAGGGGTAAAAAGGCAGAAAAAGGGAAGAAACCATCCAAAGCCCCAAAAGGACCTTCGCCCAAAAAGCGCAAACAACCGAAGGTTGCTTCATCCCCTCAACCGAAAAGGAGGAAGACCCAACGGAAGCGAAAGCTCGTCCTTCCCTCCTCTTCAAGCGAATCCGAAGGTGGGAGTTCGGACTCTGAGGGATCCCAAGGAGACGAATCTCCTCAACGAGGCAACACACCCCCTCGGTCCCCAACCCCGGACATGGAACTTCATCAATCCCCAGTTCCTTCCCCTCCACCCACAATACCTATTTCCATTCCCACCATAAACCCTACTATTCCACCAACCTCATTCCCTATACCACCACCCATATTCACCACATCAACCGAAACACCACCTGTAACCGAAACCCCTCCCGTAACCGAACCTCCACAAACCGAAACTCATATACCACCACCACCCGAAACTAACCCCCCACCCACTCAACCCGAACCAACCAAACCCATAACACCCCCAACTTCACCACCACCTCAATCTCCGGAAGACGCCTCCGATGGCGGTGATCAGTATCTTGGTGGTGATCACATGAACTTTGATTCGGTCTACTATAGTCCGTTTCAAGTTCAGAGTGATGAGGAGGATGATGCTCCAGTGACAAAGAAGCATCTTCGCGAGCTTAACGAGAAGGTTGATCAACTTCTCGCCTCCTCTTCCAACCAGCAGTCATCTATGTCTGAAGCTGCCCTTCAGAAGATTGTTGACGCCTTCTCCAGGGCTCAACATGATTCCGTGGCCTCAGCAACTGCTGCGATAGACGCCTCCACCCGAGCCTGTGAGGCAGCGACCGAAAAAGTCGATAAACTATTCTCCGACGCTTCTGACCTGCTGAAGTCTCTGCAGGAAAGCGCCAATGCCACAAAGACAACTCTGGAACCGATTGTTCAGCAATTGGCCAAGTTCGTCTCGACGGAGTTGACTTCGTTCGCTACCCTCCGACAAAATATCAGCGACGACAACTCGGCACTCCGTGCCTCCATCGATGCCCGTTTGGCAAAGCTACAAGAGGATCTTGCAGCTGAAAACTCACTGATGGACGCCTTGGCAAGCAAGACTACCGCCCTAAAGGTCAAGAGCACGCAGCTTTCCAACTCCGAACAACAATTGGAAGCTCTTCGATCCGAAAGGGAGGTTATAAAGACGTGTGTTTCGGATGTCCACGCAGTATTATCAAACATCCTGGAAGCACACGACCCCATCCTTAACTACTCAGTGAGGCGCACCCTCGCTGAAAAACTCTCTCCGGCCATGGACCTTCTAAGCAAGATTGAAGGCCTCCCGAGTTTCGTGTCCATTCCGAAACAAGGGGAAGATGAGAAGAAAGGATCGAAACCACCTCCGTCCTCCAAAGCTACTCACACAACCGAACCAACCCCAACTGGTCATGCCTCGGGTTCGGGTGTGAAGAACAAGGGTAAACACATAGCAGAGGATGAAGATGAAGATGAAGATGAAGACAAGGAGACCATTGCGGACATGTTAAAAAGAAAGAACAGTCGCAATGCTGAAGACGATGCCAGTCGTGTGGCGCGTGAGGCTGAAGAAGCCGAACGAAAGCAAAAAGAAGCCCACGATCTCCTTGAGAGCCGAAAGTTGCTCTTCCCTGCCTGGACCAGGGATCGTTTGATAAAAGAGGCCATAGAGACTCCAAGCATACTATGGCTCGAGCCGGTGATATCTTTCGACTGCAACAACACTATTGATTCGCAGTTTGATATGCCGCTAACTCGAAAGGCGTTCATCTTCCACGTCTTCTCTAATATTTCTGAAGTCCCGCATCCGAACGATGAGCTTGACAGGGAGCTCATTGACTTCTACCTGGAGGCCGCCCGCCCTCAGTGCCTTACATGGAGCGCCCAGAAGATTGTCAATGTTCGGGTTATGAAGCCTTTTGCCGTGGGGAGATTCACAAACGTCAAGTTCAAGCTTATCCGAGGATCTGCAAGAACTGCTCACATGATCTCTCTGGCGGATCTGCCCAATCTGAACCCTCATGATTGGATAGTCTTGTACAACATCCTGCTGACAAATGAAGCCGAATATGGTCCCATCTTAGACCATGTCAAAAGGATGCTGGCATGCTATATCATGGAGGTGGCCCTAATGGATCAGGAGGTTGCCACAGTTTTTAAGAAGAAACCGAAAGTCAAACCTGTGGGATCGGCTAGTGATCTGAATCAAATGCAAATGGGCAAGATAGATTCGAGGCGAAACTCTGTGATGTTCACTAGAGCCGAAGGACAGAAATGTCTCTTCGCTTTAGCTGACAAACATCTTTACACTACAACTTGCTTGGAGCACATCTTATTCATCATCAAGAAGTGTAAAGACAATTCGGCTGATGATATCAAGTACTTCAATGATATGATCAATTGGTACATCCGGTTTAGACAGACCATCCTTTCCATAACCAAGTGTCTGTTTAGTACTGTGAAGAAGAAGGTACCAGCTTCAGCCGCCGGCCCAAGTAGAAAGTGAAGGTCTCGCTCCAAATTGACGCAAAGGGGGAGATTGTTGGGCTGAAAAGAGTTTTGATGTTGCGTCCTTTGGGCTCGTTGATTAGTCTTGTATTCTCCGGTTTGGGCCTGTCCAACCGAGAGCCTTTTATGTATTGTATTTAAGTTAAATGCTTGCATGCATATTAGGTTAAGATTCTAGAGATTATCGAAATAGCGATTGATCAAGAGCACTAATAATTTTTCTGTAATCGTTCTTGTAATCTTCTAATCCTTTACAGTTGATGTTCTTAATCGAGCTCTTCTAAGGATTTTATTTAATCATTCGACACGTTTGATTCAAGCTGTTTGTTCTTATTATTGCGTTTTTACTATTTTAAATTCATATACTTGTTCAAGATCTAATCGATCTTCTTAGATTAAAAGTTCTTTTAATCCCATCACTACTCATAAGAAACGACGTCCCGACTTTGGAGGAGGTTAAGTCCTTGCTCGGGAAGTGCTTCGCTATGAAGGACCTCAGAGAGGCTTCTTATATTTTGGGAATAAGGATAGTGAGAGAACGAAGTAAGAGACTAATAGGACTTAGTCAGAACACTTACTTAGATAAAGTACTGAAACGTTTTAGTATGGAAAACTCGAAGAAGGGAGAATTAACGATACAAAGTAATGCCAAGTTGAGTAAGACTCAAAGTCCGAGTACCGAAGCTGAAATAGTAGAAATGAGCTGAGTTCCATACGCTTCCGCAGTTGGCTCAATCATGTATGCTATGACTTGTACTCGCCCTGATGTAGCCTTTACTTTGAGCATGGTTAGTAGATATCAAGGGAACCCTGGCAGAGCCCATTGGATTGCGGTTAAGAATATCCTTAAGTACCTTCGGAGGACGAAGGAATGGTTCTTAGTCCTCGGAGGGAGTGATGACTTGAAGGTGCGAAGTTTATCTGTTACTTTTATCCTAAGAGGGTAAAAGCGATATCTCGGTCGTTCGATGATTTGATTTGACTTATGTGCCGGGGCCTTTCAGAACTGAATTGATGTGTTCGATTAAGTTCTACGTCAAATAAATCGGAGATCGAGAAACCAAATTCTAGACTAATTGTTCCATAGAATTGTCAGCATGATATCTAAACAGAGGACTGTACGATCCCTTATCTAAAGGACAAGATTGATTAGATCAGAGTTTGACAGCGTCTTTGAGAGCTACGATTGCTAATCGGATTATACTTGTACATATAGTTACTAGAATTATCCAAGTGGGAGACTGTTGGAATAGTGTCTAAGGCTGCAACTATATTAGGCAAGTATTTGACCCGGTTGTGCATGATCCTTTTGGGTTGCCTTCACCATAGCAACTTGACAGGATGATTTATTATGAGAGAAGGAATATTATTAATATATTATGAGAATAATATAAGGAATAATAATATTATTATTTGATTAATATAAGTCATAAATTAATTAGGAATTAATTTGGTGACTTAAAGAGATTAATTGAATAAAGGGGCATAAACTGTCAATTGTTTGATAGTTGTACTTTAGGCTGTAAATCCCTTAAGGATAAAGGGGACGGTTTTGAAGGGCTTTGGATAGACCTTAAAATCGTCCAAGGCTTATCATTAGGGTATTGGATTGCTTAGAGCCTATGTTATCCAATTAGGGCTTAAGGGTGAAACCCTAGGAGCCTTGTAAGTATAAATAGAGGTCAAGGGAAATCGACGCTCTTGCATAGGAAAGAAACCTTAGCCGATTTTCTTCCCTCTCCTCTCTCTCAAATCATCCTCTTGCTAGTTGGTGTTTGTAAGCCATCAGAGGAGTGACAATTGTGACTCTAAAGCTCCAAGGACAAAAAGATCAAGCAAGTGATTCAAGGTAAACTTCTAACTCTCATTTTGTATTGTTATTATACTCTATTAGCCATTAGAAGTCTTGGATTCAATGCATGTTTAATTAGAGAAACCTAAATCCAAGCATTAGGGTTTGCATGTGCACATAGGAATGCTCATATAGCCAAAACCCATCACTTTTGATTACTTGAAGATCTTGAATTCTTAGTTGTACTTGGAAGGATCTAGCATAAGTAGGAATGCCTCTAATGGCTCATACCCATTATTCTAACACCCTAGAAAGTTTAGGAGAGATAACAGAGAGGATAATAACAACTAAATTTCTCAGCCTTTTTGAATCAATTATATAATCAGATTTAATCATGATTCAAGGCTTTTCCATATCTATTATGTGCATCGATTTTGGAAGGCTTCTAGACCCTCTCAAAACAATCGACTACCTTGGAGAATCCAAAATGTTCCTTTTGCTCAATTATTAGATAATTAATATTCAATCTATAACATCCCAAAAATCAGGTATACCTTGAGAACCTTCATCTTTGAGCAATGTGCACTTTTGGCCCTTGTTAAGGAAATGCATCGTTGGCGAGTACGCGGAGCATACTGGGTGTACGCTCAGCGTACTCGTCCGCGTCTTGAGCAGGAAGGGTCGCCAGGTACGTGGGGCGTACCAATGTGTACGCTGGGTGTACCCGGCTCAGAAGAAAAACCCTAATATGTTGAGCCTCCATATTTAAGCAACCTTAAGGCCCTTTTGTTGGCCACCTTTCCTAGAGATTTAACATTTCAAAACCCTAAATCTCGTTCTTAAAGCAAGGGAGTGTCTAGGAGGGCCTTGTATTGTGTTCTTGGCCATTTGGAGCAAAGTGTTAGCCTTGGAAGAGGAAGGGATGGAGCTCAAGCTTTTGGATCCGAGTTTAGCAGTGAAAGAAGCTTCATTTTGAGGTAAAAAGTTTCAAGCTTTGCATTTTTTCTGTTCATGCTTTGTAGAGAGAAGTTTTAGGGTTTTTGGTCCCCAAGTTCATAGCTTTCTGTGTGGTTGAGTTCATAGAAGCCGAGATCTGTCCCATACTAGCTCATTTAGTGTTGTTATGTGATACAAATCCAGTCTTGGTTGTTAAAGGTTGTTCGTGCATGAGATATGGACCTTTTGAGGTTGGAAATGGAGTGTTTTGGGTGTTGGTGACTTCCACAGTCATGAAAAGGCTTAAAGTCACCAACTTTATGGATTAAGTCATATTAGAGAAGTCAGATCTGGATTGTGGACGCAAGTCTTAACCGATTAAGACCTGAATGAAAAGGAGGAGAAAGCTGGGAGTTACGCTGGGCGTAATCCCAGTACGCGCGACGTACGGGGCCGCGTTCCCCGATTCTGTGAAGCCTCCGGGTACGCTCAACGTACAGATATGGTACGCGCCGCATACCTCAGAAGGTTGACTTTTGTTGAATTTTTGGGTTGTCAACTTTTGGGTATTTGAGCCATGAGAGGGGTAAAATGGTGTTTTACCCTTCTGAGAATGATAGGAAAGGAAAAAGTCTAGCCTTGGGGAAATGTATTAATAAGAAGTGTTTGTTATGATTAGGCGGAGGCTAGATCTTATCTCACAGAGTCCGAGATTTCCGAGATTTACCCGACGTGAGTCTTCTCACTATACTGTACCTGAAAGGGTACTTATGTGTGACCGGAAGGTCTGGTATGCTACGTGATATATGCATTGTATGCTATGAGTTGCATGTATTGTATGCACTATGTATGTGATATGTATGATATGCTTGATATGGGCCGGAAGGCATTATGATGTGGACCGGAAGGTTAAGGAGTTATGGACCAGAACGTTGACACGGGTAGGACCGCAAAGGTTTACCGGGTTGGGACGAAAGTCCCCTAAGACACATGGACCAGAATGTCGTGTGGAGTATGTCCTGGAAAGGCGTATCTGTGTAAGTGGTATATTGGGGAACTCAATAAGCTTCTTGCTTACAGTGTTATGTGTAATGTGTTTTAGGTACTAGTGAGGACCGTGGGAAGCCGCCGACGTGACTCGTACACACACATGCAGATTTGGATATGTTTGATCTTGGGATTCGATATTTTTTGTATAATGACCATGTTACATTGGATTTTATGGTGTTGTCTTGAATAAAATTATGTTTTAAAGAAATGAAAAATGGTTTTGGAAATTTACGTCGTTACACAATCCTTGTACCTTTAATCAATTATTGGTTAATTTTAATTAATTCCATTTAATTCCAAATTAATGCAAATTAATTCTAACTAGTTTAAAATTAAATTATCAAGCTATGATAAATTAATAAACAATTTATCTCACTCTCTTAAATACTTTTCTAGTTATTTTAACTCTTGAGGGCAACCTTAAAAGGACTTTGTTATTATTCCCAAAGTTATACAATTTAGTTATGACGTTAGACACTTATTTCCAACATTTTTGTCTTCAACTAAAATAGGTTATAAAATTCAATTGACTTTATATATTAGGGGTTGAATCAAAAATCTAAGTGGAAATACCACCTCTTATTATAATAGTCTAATGTGTAAGGGGGGGGGGGGGTCCGCATACCGTACCAAAAGTAATTAAGGTAATTAAGAGTATGCATATACAAAAGTCAAATGGCGGAAAAAGGTCTACAAGTAGCTAGAAGGAGGAATATTAAAAATTATATAAGACCCTCTTTTTGATTTCAACCTTTATTTGCATATCCCCCTAATTTGAGGGTGTTTATGTAATTTTGATGGTTGGCGAGGCCAACAAAAATAAATACCCTAAATATTACACACAAATTAGTTTGTAATGGTAAAGGGATCATATCCACACAAATTGGTTCTATTTGTTACTTCTATGAAAATATTTTTGTATAAACACTTATAAAACTAAAATAAAAATAAAATTGGGGTTTTTAATATTTTGGGTTGTTTAAAAGGAAACTAGAATTATACTAAGACTTGAAAATCACAATCCAAAAAAAACAAAGTTTGATGTAAAATTAATGAAAGAACTATGGTTGACTTATGCTAGACACAATTGATATATAACAGATGAAAAAAATAGCTTCTAATTATAACTCAAGAAAATAACTCAAAACTTGGATTACAAAAATTTTTTAAGGGAGCTCTCCTAATCGATACCATCTTGGCCAACTCTTAGCCCTCATATATAGGTCCTAATCCTGGGTTACCAAGGAAACTTGACCCTTACTCTATCTCCTAGTATCCTACTCGAAGTAGTCTTCTTTATTGTTCCTTATACATAGACTTATGCATAAGGACATATAAGGAAATTTCACAACATTTACCCCCTGATTTATAGAAAGAAATTGCGAGATCCTCTAATCCTAACAACTCGAACATTTATGTGAATGTGATCTTTTAAAGTTCTTTTGTTAGAATGTCAGTTTGTTGCTCCTTCCCGTTGATGTGCTCCACCATGATTGCCGTTTCATCCAACCTCTCACCTATGCAGTGAAACTGAGACTTGATGTGCTTACTTCGACCATGAAAAACTAGATTTTTGACTAATGTTATTGCAGAAGTTTTGTCAATTCATAATACCACCTCTTGTATCTTCTCCCCATTTATATCAAAAACAAGATCACGAATCCATACAGCTTGACAACTTGTTGCACTTGCAACCATGTACTCAGCTTCACATTAAGATAGTGCAGCGGTTTCTTGTCTTTATGAACACTATGTAATTGGTGACTTGTTCAGATAAAAAATATGACTAGTTCTACTCCTTCCATCATCTTCATTAATGTTGTGAATAATACTACTATAACCAATAATGCTGATTGATCCTCCACGAGTGTAACATATCCCATATCCAAGAGTTCCTTTGAAATACCTTATGATTTGTTTGATGGATTCCATGTGATACTTCTTTGGTTCTTGCATATATCAACTTGTAATGCCAACTGCATACAAGAGGTTTAGGATGGGTTAAAGAAAATATCTTAGTCTTCCTACCAAGCTTCAATATTAAGTGGCATCAACAACTTCTTCACATTCTCCATTGAAAAAATTTACATCCAAGTCCATTGGGACTAAATTAGAGTTCACTATGAGAAAAAACTGGTATTGATAGGGAATGTTGCTATGGAACGTGTTTATATTGTTATTCTGCATCATATCGTGCTATGGAATGTCGTTGCATAGCTAATTTGCTACCATTTTTCTATGGAATTAATTGTAAGTAGGGAACATGGAAATTGCTATGGAAATTGTTACTGACTCGAAATCCGTTGTTATATTGCTATCGATATATCTATAGAAAAAACATTCGTTGCAAACTTGCAACAAATTTTTTTATGAAAATACTTTCCATTGTAATTTTGCTATGGAATTAAATAGTGTGGTTAATGTCACACCGCAAAACCGGAATGACAAAAACGTTCAGGGGTGGAGGATGTCATGTTCAATATCACAACAATGCATAGTAGTAAACAAGCAACAACATCATCCATTGCATTAATAGTATAATTTCATATAAGTGTGTTATGTAAAATTATAAGACACCAAAAATGTAAATCAAGATATGATATGAGTCTTGAAAGAGCTCCATCTTCTCAAAAACCTAGCATCAGTACCTGTCTACTGATGACCTATGAATACAAGTTATTTTGAAAGATTTTATCAGCTTTATAGTTGGTGAGATCATAAGTATTTTTGTGTCATTGTTTGTATGAAAGTGTTTGTATGCACTTGATGTATATGTTTGTAAATGTTTGTAACTGTTTGTAAATGTTTGAACTCTCCTAGACAACCCTATGTTTTCTACTAAAAGTAGCCTTCTACCAAGGAATCAAATATTTGTATGTATATCTCTTGTAAGAGTATGTATTTTCCCAATTCTGACTATCATTAACCAAAAATATAGTTTTTACATTACTGTTCATTGTGAGAATATCACAAGTGAATGCAATGGGGAAATAAAATAGTACTGTAGTGTTGTATTAGGTAACTACTGCTGTACTAACTACCTTAATCCAATTGTTAATTAAAGTACCATATGATATGCTTGTACCATACTACTGACTAAAAACATGACGATGAAAGACGTCAGAAGAAATGACATTTGGCACCCATAGACTTGCAAGTCCCACTGTAGCGAGCAGCAAGGTGTAGGATAGTTAATCCAGTATAGATATATACACAAATTCGATGCTCTCCTTCTAGGAGACTCTGGATAGAAAACGAGCCATGATAGGTGATGCCATGCCCTGTTACCTGGCTCACATAATTGTTGTAATGTTCTTGTATATGTATTGTATGTTCTCTCTCTCTGTCTAGTATGTATGTATGTTCTCTCTGTATGTTATTGTTTGTTTCTCATCATAGTATTCTATATCTGTATGTTATGTTTGTTTCTCATCATAGTATTCTATATCTGTATGTTATGTTTGTTTCTCATCATAGTATGTATTGAATCATGTATGAACTGACTCATTGTATGTTTCCCTGTTCTAGTAATATTATTAGTAACTTCCTAAACTATACCTATTATAGTTTACTAGTAATGTTGTTTGAATGTATGAACATGATTGTATACCTTTGCTACCCAAAGGTATTGAACTAAATAAAGGAAATGTTATATCTATACACATACACATAATAGATAACTAGGATTCAAACGAACTTCAGACAAATAACCGATACCCTATGTCCACAACCAAACAAGGAACATGAAGCAAGGTGAGCTATCAATCCTAAGTCCTTTGAATCCTACTTATATAACTATATCTATATAGATATGAATTTGAAAAAGTATAAGTTTTAAAAGAGTTTGAATAAAAGTATTTAACATGTAAAACCATTTGATAACCATTGAAGTAGTTTTGTTTGATAATACAGCTAACTGAATAGCAAATCCTTTGTTTGATAGGTATTAATCACATGTGATTAATATAATAACTATAATGTTGCAACATGTATTCCCCCATAAAAGCATTTAAAATTATTTAGAAGATAGATTAAAGGGTATGAAATCATCTATAGTGAGTGGTTTGGATGAACGGATGGTATAGGATGCTAAGTGTCAAGTGAAGACTTGAACACATACACGGATCCTATTTATCATTTAATAACACATATATGTAACAAATTAGTCATTTAACAACTAATTAATCAAGTTAAGACACCCTAGGACATGGAAAAGACTTTGATTCAAGTGCTAGAAGTACCAAGGGTTGCATCTAAGGGTTGTATAGCCACTTAAGGGAGTTTTTGGTCCAAGTGGTATGTTTCTTGTAGTTTTTGGTCCATATGGATTTCGGTCCATATGGTTTTTAGTCCAAAGAGGTTTTTAGTCCAAATGGTTGGCCGAAAACTCATGATCTTTGATGCATAAGGTGATTTCCAAGGGCTTTCAAAAAGCAAAGAAGTGTTCTAGACTCAATACTAAGCACTATGAAAGGCTTAAGGTCTTAAAGGCACCTTTCTTTAGGGTTTTCGGTTTAAGGATATGCACTAACCGAAAACCCTTTTTGTTCTTGGAAAAATGACGATTTTAAGGCTCTAAAATCCAGTATCCTTACTAGATAAAAAGTATAATAGATAGATACTTACAATATGGAAGCAAGGAAAGGTGTTTTCGGCCCAAAACACTAGTGTGTGTTCTTGGTGAAATGAAGAACACTTGAAGATCTAAGAAAATGGAATGATTTCACGGATGAAATCATGTAAGATCACTAGATAATGGAAGAGATCAACTAAACAAGGAAGGAACCACTTACAATCTTGAAGATCTTGACAAAATTTCGGATGATACTTGAGAGAGAATGGCTCTTTGACTTGGAAATGGAAAAAGAATGGTAAAAATGACTAAGTGTCATTTATATACCCCTTAGGGTTTTCGGTCCAAACACTATTTGGGCCGAAAACTCCTAACACTTGGAGTTTTATGACTTAAATGTTGTACAATAATCCTAAAGTATACTTCCTTTCATTTGCTCTCTCTCGAAGAATTTATATTAGAACATCCAAACAGACTTTAAACCGAGCTAAAAATTGGCAAAAATGAATTGAATTTTTAATTGAAGTGTTTGACTGTAGAGTTCGTACAAATGAAAATTTCGGGTTGTCGCATCATCCCCCCGTTAGAAGGAATTTTGTCCCGAAATTAGAGTTTAAGAAAATAAATAGTTACAAATATCTATGTAAAAAGATGAGGATAGTTCAGTTTCATCTGATCCTCTCGCTCCCAAGTGAATTTAGGTCCTCCCTTGGCGTTCCAGCGAACCTTTACTATTAGGATACGACTTTGTTTCATTTGCTTGACCTCTCGGTCCATGATCTCTACTGGTTCTTCCACGAAGTTGAGGCTCTCGTTGATATCGATCTCGTCGTGTGGGATTACAAGAGTCTCATTGGACAGACACTTTTTCAAGTTCGAGACGTGGAAAGTAGAATGTACGTTACTGAGTTCACGAGGTAAGTTAAGTTTGTAAGCTACCAGGCCGATTCTAATGAGAATCTCGAAAGGCCCTATGTATCTTGGATTTAGCTTCCCATGCTTTCTGAAGCGTATCAAGCCCTTCCAGGGTGAGACCATCAATAGAACACGGTCGCCCACTTGGAATTCCAACGGTTTACTTCGTTTATCTGTGTAGCTTTTCTGTCGGTCTCTAGAGGCTTTCAATCGTTCACGAATCTGAACGATCTTCTCTGTCATTTCCCTTATGATCTCTGAACCCGTGAGAGTGCTTCCAGGAACTCGTCCTTTAGCTAACTGGGTATTACCCACCTCAACCCAGCACAGAGGGGATCTACACTTTCGGCCATAGAGGGCGTCGAATGGAGTAGCCTTTAAGCTCGTGTGATAACTGTTGTTATAGGAAAATTCGATAAAGGGTAAATGAGTATCCCATTCTTTCCCAAATTCGATCACACATGCTCGCAACATATCTTCCAAGGTTTGGATAGTCGTCTCACTTTGTCCTTCGGTCTATGGATGATAGGTTGTACTCATGTCCAGCCTAGTTCCTAGGGAACTTTGTAGCGACTGCCAGAACCTCGAAGTGAATCTACTATCTCTGTCCAAGATAGTGGATATGGGAACACCGCCATATGTAGGTTCTTGTAAGCTTCTCCATCTTGTCTGTTTCTTTGATAGGCAGGAAGTGTGCGGACTTGGTCAATCTGTCGACGATGACCCATATGGTATCAAGTCCACCCGTTGTCTTGGGCAACTTGGTTATGAAGTCCATAGTGATCCGCTCCCACTTCCATTCTGGTATCTCCAACTATTGTAGAAGACCTGAGGGTTTCTGGTATTCGACCTTGACCTTGGCGCAAGTAAGGCATTTACTCATGAAGGTAGCAATCTCTGCTTTCATGTTAGGCCACCAGTATAGTTTTTTAAGATCCGGATACATCTTATCTGAACCTGGGTGGATGAAATACCGAGTGTTGTGCGCCTCGGTTATGACCAAGTCTCTGAAACCGCCGTGTTTCGGTGTCCATATCCGATCCATGAAATATAAGGCTCCGCCACCTTTGACTTCCAAGTTCTTATCCATCCCTCTCAGGGATTCACTCACCACATTTTCAGGTTTCAAAGCGTCGAGCTGAACCTCCTTAATTTGCGTGGACAAGTGTGAATGGATAGTCATAGTCAATGATTTGACTTTATGACCAGAGTATTCTTTCCGACTTAGGGCGTCAGCTATTACTTTGGCTTTACTCGGATGATAACGAATTTCGCATTCGTAATCACTGAGTAGCTCGACCCACCGTCATTGTCTCATGTTGAGCTCCTTTTGGTCGAGTATATGTTGTAGGCTTTTGTGGTTTGTAAAGATAGTGCTTTTTGTACCATACAGGTAGTGTCTCCAGATCTTCAGAGAAAACACGACTGCTCCTAACTCAAGATCGTGAGTGGTGTAATTTACCTTGTGTGTCTTCAGCTGTCTCAACGCATAGGCGATGACCTTACCTCGCTGCATCAGAACACAGCCGAACGCTTGATTTGACGCATCACCATAGACAACGAAGTCTCCTATTCCTTCGGGGAGGGATAGTATTGGTGCGCTGCACAAGGCTCGCTTAAGCGTTTGGAACGCTCTCTCCTGATTCTCTTCCCAGTCAAAGGCCACGCCCTTCTGGGTCAGTGTTGTAAAAGGTTTTGCAATTCGGGGGAAGTTCTGAATGAACTTGCGATAGTAGGTAGCGAGGCCTAGAAATTGACGAATTTCGGTAGGCGTCCTCGGTGCTGACCAGGTCTCAATGTCTTTGATTTTGGAAGGGTCCACGTGTATTCCCTCTTCGCTAACCACGTGCCCTAAGAATTCGACTCTTCGGATCCAAAATTCGCATTTCGAGAACTTCGCATAGAGCTTCTCCGAATGTAGCATTTCTAAGACTTGTCGCAGATGTTCACTGTGCTCCTTCTTTCTATGAGAGTAGATAAGTATGTCATCGATGAAGACGATGACGAACTGATCCGAATAAGGACGACACACCCTATTCATTAAATCCATGAATACTGCGGGCGTGTTGGTTAATCCGAACAACATCACTACGAATTCGTACTGTCCATAACGAGTTCGGAAGGCTGTCTTCAAAACATCCTCCCCTAGCACTCGTAGTTGGTGATATCCAGATCTTAGATCGATCTTTAAAAACAAGTTCGCCCCTTGAAGTTGATTAAATAAATCGTCGATACGAGGCAGAGGATAATGATTTTTTACGGTCAGTTTGTTGAGCTCCCTGTAGTCGATGCACATACGAAACGATCCGTCTTTCTTCTTGACGAAGAAGACTGGAGCTCCCCAGGGTGAGAAGCTTGGTCTTATGAAGCCCGTGCTGAGCAGTTCGTTAAGTTGACTTGACAGTTCTTGCATCTCTGCAGGTGCTAGACGATAATGCGATTTGGCTACTGGGGTAGCCCCTCGAACTAAGTCGATTCTGACTCGACTGGACGTTTGTGGAGGTAATCCTGGAAGTTCTTTTGGAAATATGTCGGGAAAATCACGTACTACTGGAATGTTCTTAATGTCCTTTGTTTCTTGGCTCACATCGACAACATGAGCAACGAATGCGTGACATTCCTTTCGCATGAATTTTTGGGCTTGAATACTCGAGATGAGGCAGAGATTAGTGCGGAGTTTGTCGCCGTAGATTACTAGAGTTTCGCTAGACGGCAAATTAAGGCGAATAGCCTTTTCATAACACATGATGTCGGCACCATGAAGACTCATCCAATCCATGTCGATAATGACGTCAAAACTTTTAATTAAGACTAGCATGAGGTCAATCGAAAATGAATGGCCATCTAGAGTTAAGGTACACCCTATGTATATGCAGCTGGTGCTCTCTGTCTTCCCATTAACCATATCTACAGTGAACGGTTCTTTAAGTGCTCATGATTTTTTCTTAAGTAAATGAGCAAATTTTTTGTTCACGGAAATCCTCTCCGCTCCACTATCAAACAGAATGCATGCATAAGAGTTATCGAGGAGAAACGTACCAGTGACCACTATGGGGTCGGCAACCGCTTTCTCGTGGACTATGGACAAAACCATTCGTACTCTGCTGGCGATCCCTGCCTTCGGGCAGTTCCTTTTGTAGTGGCCCACCTCGCCACAACCGTAGCAAGATTGGCCCACTCCTACGATGGGGACTTGGTTGATTGGCCTCGCCGGTGCTTTGTAGAAACGGACATTGTGCCCCTTCCTGCTGCAGTTAGAGCACTGCGTTTCCCGGCAGGCTCATGTTTGGTGGAAGTTGCATTTGTTTCACTTTGGCAAACTTCCAGCGTACTGCTTGACCGGAGTAGCAGCGGTAGGTTCTATCGCAGCATGAACTGCCATGACCTGTTGCTTTTTGGCAGCCTTGTTCTTTTTCTTGTCATCCCAAAATTTCCGCTTGGAATCAGCGGTCTTGGAGTGTTCTGAGATGGCTAGGGTTGTTGTTGCTGCTGGGATATGGACCCCATGGTCAATGAGTCTCTGTGCCAACCTCTTGGCATTATCGAATGTAGTGGGGTTTGAAGCTAAAACATTCCCCTGAAATGGAGGCACCAGCCCCCAAATGTACCTCTCTATTTTCTTTCCCTCTATATGAACCATATTGCGACAGAGGGCCACCAGCTCGTAGAATCTGGCGGTATAGGTGACTATGTCGGATCCCTTCATGGTTAGGCTCCACAAATCTTGTTCTAGTTTGTGGATTTCGCCCCTCGGGAAATATTCTTCAATCATTAGCTCTCTCAAAGCTTCCCAGCCTATATCATTAGCCACCACTAGAGATAGTGACTTGACATGGCTATTCCACCATGTTAGGGCTTTTTCCTTGAAGGTGCATGCAACAAATTTGACTTTGCTTCCTTCTGGACATGAGCAGATATCGAAGATCGACTCTGTCTTTTCGGACCATTGTGAGAGGGCAGTGACCCCGCCAGTCCCATTAAAGGACAGTGGCTTGCTGTTGGTGAAGTCCTTGTAGGAGCACTCTCTCAAGCGCACAAGGATTTCACCATGAGTAGACTGGACCGGTGTTCTCCACAAGTGGAACCGGAAGAATGATATTGAGCCATGGTTGTTGCCACAGCCGCAGCTACTGCAACATTTAGAGCTGCCGTGTCGATTTAAGGAGTAGGTGGTGTTGTAGTTACTAGAGGATTTCGTCTTGTGTATATGTCAAGGCTAGTGGGAGTATAGTTAGCTTTCTGGTATTGTTTGTGGATGCCATACTACTCATAGGAAATGACATCCCAACTCTGCAGGAAGTGAAGTCCTGGCTTGGGAAGTGTTTCTCTATGAAGGACCTTGGAGAAGCTGGATATATCCTAGGGATAAGGATTCTAAGAAACCGGAGGAAAAGACTAATTGGACTTAGTCAGAGTACCTACTTGGATTAGGTGCTAAAGGGTTTTAGCATGTAGGACTCAAAGAAAGGGGAGTTACCTATCCAGTGTAATGCAAGATTGGGTAAGATTCAAAGCCCGAGTACTGAGGCCGAGATAGCAGAAATGAGTCGAGTACCTTATGCTTCGGCTGTAGGCTCGATCAAGTATGCTATGACTTGTATTCGTTCTGATGTAGCTTTTGCCTTGAGCATTGTTAGCAGATATCAGGGGAACCCTGGCAAGGCTTACTAGACTGCGGTAAAGAATATACTCAAGTACCTACGAAGGACTAAGGACTAGGTCCTTACCCTCGATGGGAGTGATGACTTGAGGGTTGTAGGGTATAGTAATGCTAGCTTTCAGAATGATAGGGATAATTTCCGCTCTCAGTCAGGCTGGGTCTTTACCTTAAACGGAGGAGTAATTACTTGGAAGAGTTGCAAGCAAGAGACAGTGGTTGATTCAACTTGCGCATCAGAGTATACAGCAGCAAGCGAGCCAACAAAGGAAGCTATACGGCTGAAGAGCTTCATTGGAGACCTTGGAGTTGTACCAGATATTAATGAGCCAATGGAAAATTTCTGAGATAGTGAAAGTGCAGTTGCCTTAGCTAAGGAACCAAGGGATCACGGGAGATCCAGAAACATCGACAGAAAATACCATTTCATCAGACATCGAATAGAAGGACTCCTCGTGGCAAAGAGGGTATCATCGGATGAGAACCCAGCAGATCCCCTCACGAAGGGACTGACTCGGGTTCAGCATCTCCAGCATGCTCAGAGCATAGGGCTGAAGGATGATATTAGTTTTAGTAGTTAGATAATTTTGAAATGTGTAAAGTGTAATTGATATTTGATGATGAATAAAAGTTGTGTTTATTTATTAGTAAAGTGTTGCTATCTCTCGTCAATCATTTACTATATTTCATTTGCATGTTTTGACTTCCAAAATAATTATTTTTGGTAGATCATATTATTCGAATTCTCCATAATCGGTCATATGCTGGAAGTAGGTATGAATCAACACTGTCATGATATGGTTGCAGAGGTCTAAGTTGTTGAACATGGCTACAACACTCATGAGTGCTCATAAGTTCTGAGCATTGGACCCAACCCATGCTCACTGGTATCACTTCATGGAATTTATCTCAAGCGATCGTGAGACGGTAATATCATATAAGTCTTCAACCCTAGAGATATGACTTGTTGCCTATAAGTTGGTTATGTATTGATCGTACGAAAACGCATTGGTAACTCGATGCTATAAAACATACTTTTGTGTGTGATTTAACAAGTAGTAGAACAAGCATACGAGTTGAAGTTTATCTGTTCCTTTTTGGATTAGAAGCGATATCTGGGACCCTCGATGATTTTGTTTTGACCTATGTACCGGGCTCGGTCAGAACTAAGTTGATGTGTTCAATTAAGTTTTTTGTCAAACAAATCGAAAATTGGGAAACTAATTGCTGGACAATAAGTAAGAAAATGTTCCATGTATTTTTCCGGCTGATATCTAGAACAGGGGATTATATGATCACTTATCTTAAATGGCGCATCATCATCTTCTCAGTTCCGAGAGACCTTGAAAATAGCTACGATTGCTGATCGGTTCCTGAAGTCATACTTACAGATATAGTTATTAGACTTATCCAAGTGGGAGACTGTTGGATAAGGTGTCTAAGTCCGTAACTATATTTGGTATGTACTTGACCCGACTCGGCATGGTCCATTTGGGTTACATGGCATCATGCATTTGGATAGACTTAATGAGAGAAAATAACACTTGTGGTTTATTATAAGTTCTAATATATTAATAGTATTATTTAATTAGTATTGATCAAGAATTAATTTGGAATTAATTAATTGATCAAAAGTTAACTAATTAAATACATGGGTTGATTATGTAAATCATCCATAACTTGTATAGTGGGATAAAGGCTCCATGGATTGTCAAGTTGGGTTAAACCCATAAGATGCTCCATGGGAGTTACCAATCCATGGGTCATGGAAATGAAGAGTCATGACACATTAGGGTTTACATGGTGTAACCCTAGAAGTGACACACTATATAAGTAACATGTTATCCACCAAAATCGGCTACACTAAGTACAAGAGAGGGCAAGCCGATTTTTAGAGTGTTATACATTCTCTCAAAGTGATTCCAAAGCATTTGGTGTTGTGTGAAGAATTTAAGGCATCACACTTGGGGTGCTAGGCTCTCAAGGTTTTCAAGGAATCAAATCAACTACAAGGTATGTAATTCTAGCCATCTTTTAGTTTAAAAGATCCCCATGTATGCTAGATAGGATTATGAACCTTGGAAATCATATTTTGCATGTATTTAGACAAACATAGATACAAGGTTTTCTAGGGTTGCATGTATACTTAGGAAGTGTTACAATGCTCAAAACCCATCAAGATTTCCCTAGGGAAATCCTAAGATGAGAGTAGCAGAGATCAGTAGCAGTAGAAGTGACTTGGTGGAGTCAAGGAAGTTCTTGAGGAAAGTACGGATAGATGTGGAAGGTAGTATGGGCCCGTACTACTAAAAGCAGAGGATCCGTACTTGAATCAAGGAAGGCTGAGATGAGACCAGGAAACTTGTAGTAGTAGCGATCCCTCGAGATATATCAGTGTTTTCTGATGTTTATCATGATGTGTTTTCAGAATGATGGTTTTACGCACTAGGCCAGCAGTCGACAGTTCTGGAGTCGGCGAGGGATCAGGATCAGGCTCGACATCCGAGCATCTAGATGAGCAGACCAGGGAATTCCTCTCCTCAGAGGTTACTCGCACCATAATTGAGCAGACTCCTATGATCTTCGGTTCGATCAAGGAGGGTATTTTGGAACTGATGGACGAGAGGTTGAGCACATTCCTTGCTGAGGTGACGACCATGATGGGGTCACACACACTCACCTTCAGGGAGTTCCAGGCTTGTGGAGCTTCAGACTATCATGGGGCGCCGGACCCCATAGCGAGTACTAGGTAGTTGGTAGATGTTGCCAACGCATTCCGCACCAGCAGATGTCCCGAAGGGGACAAGGTCAGACTAGCATCCTGTCTCCTAAAGGACATGACAAGAGATTGATGGGAGGAGATCAGGTATATCATGGGAGATGACGTTGCTCTCAATGTGATGACCTGAACCAATTTCACTACCAGGTTCAGGACCGAGTTTGCACCGATTATCGAGGTGCAGGAGTTAGCGAGGGAGTTTCAGGATCTTACTCAAACTACTGAGACTGTGGCGGAGATTACCGCCAAGGTTCAGGGAAAGGGATCTTCTCATTCCTCAGTATGCGGATGATGAGGAGATGAAGAAGGCCCGTTATCATGAGATGCTGAGGAGTGATATCAAACAGTTTGTTAGCCGGTCCAGCTGTAAAACACTAGATGACATGATTGCGAGGGCTCGAGAGAGAGAGAGAGATAGATTTGAAGATGGAGAAGAAGAGGAAGCCAGAGGCGACATCTGGCACAGGAGGTTCAGGCAAAAATCCGAAGGTATCAGATCACAGATCTAGAGGGCAGTAGAGCCACAGTCGGTGTGGCAAGTATGGGAAATTGCACGATGGGCGTTCAAGGCAAGGAGTCACGGTTGCTACAAGTGCGGTCGGACCGGGCATATGAGCAGAGATTGTGTAGCTACTACTACCACCACCACAACATTTGATCTGATTTGCTTCCATTGCAATCAGAGGGGACATAAAAAGTCCCAGTGTTCGAGTTTGGCAGCAGCAAGGAAGGTGGCGGCACCTGCCCCTGCTACATTGAGGATTACAGACGGCCGCCAGGGCCGGGGTGAGGTGCCACTGGCGAAGAGTAGAGCTTTTCAGATGATAGCACAGGAGGCACGAGCAACTCCTGATGTGGTGACGGGTATGTATTTTCCTCTTATCTCTTTATTGATATTGATTGTTCCTCATGGTTATATGTCTTCGTATAGGGTCGTTCTTAGTGAATGACATTTCAGCTACAATATTGTTTGACTTGGGGGCTACCTGATCATTTGTTTCACTTGCGCTTAGCAAGAGGTTTAGCAGAGCTCTGGGGGAGCTTGGTTGTCCACTTGAGGTTGAAATAGCGGATGAAAGGACCGTTAGGGTCGCAAGAGTACATTGGGGGTGTTCACTATAGTTATTTAATGACCAATTTTTAGTGGACTTGGTTCCTATTCCCCTGCAAGGGAATAAGGTTATAGTGCGTATGGATTGGCTGAGTACCAATGGGGTTTTGATTGATTGTGAGCTGTAGTTAGTGAGACTCCGCACTCCCGGTGGGGGAGAGTTAGTGATACAGGGCGAAAGGCCACAACACGAACCACTTCTTTGTTCAACAGCGAGAGCGAGATGCTACGTTCAACAGGGTTGCGCAGAGTATATTGCCTATGTTATAGATGCCCGAGAGAAGGATAAGACGACAGTTGATGATGTACCAATAGTACGAGAGTATCCAGATGTATTCCCAGAGGATTTACCTAGGATAGCTCCGGAAAGACAGGTCGAGTTTTGAATTGACCTGGTTCCGGTTGCGGCTCTGATAGCCAAGGCACCATATCGGTTGGCTCCTCCAGAGATGCAAGAGTTGCCTACGCAGCTGCATGAGCTGCTAGACAAGGTTTTCATCGGGCCGAGTAGTTCACCATGTGGAGCCTCGATCCTGTTCTTGAGGAAGAAGGATGGGTCACACCGTATGTGCATAGATTACCGGTTGCTGAACAAGGTAATGGTGAAGAACCGTTACCCACTACCGAGGATATACAACTTGTTTGACCAGCTTCAAGGAGCATCTTGGTTCTCCAAGATTGATCTACGGTCAGGATGTCACCAGATGCGGGACAGGGATGAGGATGTGCAGAAGACCGCTTTTAGGACCCGCTATGGTCATTATGAGTTTGTGGTGATGCCGTTCGGGCTCACCAACGCTCCAGCCACGTTCATGGATCTCATGAACCGCGTAGGCAGATATATGTTGGATCGGTCTATGATAGTGTTCATTGATGACATCTTGGTTTATTCCAAGACTCAGGAGCAACACGAGGAGCACCTAAGATGGGTGCTAAAGATGTTGAGGAGGGAGAGACTTTTCGCAAAGTTCTCCAAGTGTGAGTTCTGGTTGCGCGAGGTGCAGTTCCTTGGACACCTCGTTAACCAGAAGGATGTACTAGTTGATCCGACCAAGATAGAGACCGTGATGCAGTGGGATGTCCCGATGTCTCCAAATGAGATTCGGAGCTTCCTAGGATTGGCAGGGTACTACAGGAGATTCATCCAGGATTTCTCCAAGATAGCAGTTCCGCTCACCCGACTGACCAAGAAGTCGGTGGTGTTTCGCCGAGGGCCTAAGCAATAGGCAGCATTAGAGACCCTCAGACAGAGATTGTGTGAGGTGCCGATTCTTACCCTGTCATAGGGAGTAGAGGATTTTGTAGTCTACTGTGATGCTTCGATCACAGGAATGGGAGTGGTTTTGATGTAGCGAGGCCATGTGATAGCTTACGCCTCTAGACAGTTGAAGCCTCACGAGGCTAACTATCCAACACATGACTTAGATTTGGGGGAGATAGTGTTTACCCTCAAGATTTGGCGACATTACCTCTACAGGGTCCATTGTACCATTTACACGGATCACAAGAGTTTGAGGTCCCTCATGGATCAGCCGAATCTGAACATGAGGCAGTGTAACATAGTGGTCGACACCTTTAGCCGCAAGGCGGTAGCAGCCCCGATCAGGGGTATATGTCTGAGGATGACAGTGATTACCCCATTTTTGGAGTAGATCAGAGAGGAACAGGTTGAGGGCCTGAAGGAGGAGAGGCGAAAGTGTGAAAGGATTGTGGGCCGAGTAGCTTCCTTTGACTATGACAATCGAGGATTGTTAACCCTTCATGGGAGAATTTGAGTATTGTAATGGGGAGGAGTACGACAGGTGTTGATGGACGAGGCTCACAAGTCTCGATTCTCCATCCACCCAGGGGCGACGAAGATGTACATAGATCTTCGACCCGACTACTGGTGGCCCTGCATGAAGCGTGACGTAGCTTGGTATGTGGAGAGATGCCTAACCTACAGGAATGTCAAGCCAGAGCATCAGAGACCCAATGGCAAGATGCAACCGTTAGACATTCCAGTGTGGAAATGGGTGGATATCACTATGGATTTCATCACTAAGCTTCCCAGGGCCGCACATGGAGTTGATTCGATATGGGTCATAGTGGATAGGCTGACCAAGAGCACGCATTTCATACCAATTCAAGAGACCATATCGGCCGAGAAGCTAGCCAGCATGTATGTGCGCGAGGTAGTGGCATGGCATGGAGTGCCTGTATCAGTAGTATCGGATCGAGACGTCCGATTCACTTCCAGGTTTTGGAAGCGGTTTCATGATGAGATGGGGACTCGTCTTCACTTCAGCACCACTTTCCACCCTCAAACAGACGAGCATAGCCAGAGGATGATTTAGAATCTTGAGTACATGCTTCGAGCATGCGCCCTAGACTTCGGTGGCATTTGGAATACATATCTTCCGTTAGCGGAATTTTCGTATAACAACAGTTACCACGCCAGCATCGAACGCCCTCCATTTGAGATGATCTACGGGAGGAAGTGTAGGACCCCAATTTGTTGGGGCAAGGTCTGTCAGAGAGCCATCGGGAGTACTGAGGTGGTACTCAAGATCACAAAGTTGATCCAACACGTGCGTAGCAGACTGCGCAGAGTCAGCAGAAGAGTTACAAGGACAAGAGACGTTCAGACATGGAGTTTCAGGTGGGTGATATGGTTCTCCTGAAAGTGTCACGCTGGAAGGGTGTCATTAGGTTCCGGAAGAGGGGCAAGCTGTGCCCCTGGTTCATTGGTCCCTTTAGGGTTTTGGCCCGGGTGGGTCGGGTTGCCTACCGTTTGGACCTTCTAGCAGAGCTTAGCCAGATCCACAACGCTTTCCACGTTTCTCAGTTGCGGAAGTGTTTGGTGGATGAGTCAGCAGTGGTATCGTTAGAGGATATTCAGGTTGATAGCAGCCTGAATTATATCGAGAGACCAGTTGAGATCTTAGATCGGAAGACAAAGACCTTGAGGAAAAAGGTGGTTTAGTTAGTGAAGGTGCAGTGGCAGCACCGGAAGGGTTCAGACTGGACGTGGGAGACCGAGGAGGAGATCAGGGAGCACTATCTGGAGTTATTTTCAGGATCAGTGGTAGCAGACTTCGAGGACGAAGTCTAAGATAAGTGGGGGAGAACTGTAATGCCCCATTCCTGGTATGTAATTTAAGTATAGTATTTTACTTTCTTAAGACTTGACGAGTCAGTAGCCCAACTCATCAAGTAGAGACGGGATTTGCACGCGTTTTTAGCAAGTGACTCGACGAGTCCGTATCCCGAACTCGGTGAGTCTGCCAGTCTGGATGTAACCCTAAATCCCAGGGTTTGTAACCTATTTAAATGTCATTATATCCTCCCATCCCAGCCTTCAGCACCTCTAGAGAATTTCCTTATAAACCCTAGTCCTCATTGTTGAACTTGAGTGTTTTATGCTAGCTTGGAAGTTGTAGAAGAAAAGAAAGGAAGGAAGACCAATTAAAGAGAAAGGAGATACAGAATCTAGCTTCCATTTGCTACATATTCTACCGGGGTGTTCCGAAGAAGAATTCAGACAGTTTCAGATTTAGCATCTCAGTAGCCAGCGTTACGAGGTGAGTTTCCTTCCAGTAGGAACTAGTCTACGGCCATAATGTCGACCCGTTTATTTAGCAGTAGTTTCGGACTTCGGGTTGATGCAGTAGTTCAGTGTTCTTGATGTCTTTGTGATTCAAGCATTTCATTGTGTTATGTGTTATGGACTTCGGTCCAATGCAGTATGTAATATGTGTTTACGCTAGTAGTTATGATTATGCTATGCTATGTTCAGTCAGTTTCCAAACTTCGGTCCGATGCAGAGGGTAAGGCCCTGGTTAGTTCCGGAATTCGGTATGATGCAGTTTCTGGATTTTGGTCCGACGCAGAGAGCAAGGCCCTCGTTAGTTCCAGAATTCGGTGTGATGCAGTTTCCGAATTTTGCTCCGATACAGAGGGCAAGGCCCTGGTTAGTTCCAGACTTCAGTCCGATGCAGTTAACGGACTTCGGTCCGATGCAGTGGGCAAGGCCCAATATGTGTTTATATGTTATTGTATGGTATGTGGTAGTTTGGGAGAGCTCACTATGCTTCGTGCTTACAGTTTTAGTTTTGGTTTTAGGTACTTCGGCTAGCAAGGGGAAGAGCTCGGGATGATGGCATGTCACACACCACAGTTTTATCCTGGGAGTTCGTTCAGATGTTTTGAGATGATATTGACATTAGTTTGATTTGATACATTTACTATGACATTTTGAGACACACGAATCATGGCTTTATTAAATGTTAGACGATATTATGATCTTGGTAATGTTTAAAAAAAAAATTGGGTTGGTATTTTGGATGTTTTAGTTTTGCCACTTAGCAGATTAAGGAGAACGACCCTTTCGTAACACAAGATATCGGTATCGTAAAGGCTTAACCAATCCGTACCAATGATGAGATTCAAAATTCTTATACTGATCAGCATTAGATCGATTTGGAAAGAGTGTTCATTTAGAGCTAGTATGCAGCCTATCTACATATAATTTGTGCTTTCTGTTTTACTGTTTTCCATTTCTACTGTAAACATTTCATTGAGTGACTGGGGATTTTATTTAAGCATGTTTTTGAATTGGTGGCTTGCGAAACTCCTCTCCGCTCCACTATCGAAAAGTATGCATGCATATGTGTTATTGAGAAGAATGTCACAACTAGCATTTTCAGCTAAGAGATTCTATTTTCATGTATATATCAGCTATTGCAAGGCTTGCACTCTAAGTGAATATCATGCTATATGTTAACATGAAATCATCCATTTGAATCCAAACCCCTGATTGAAATTCAAGACCTAATACAATACATCTCATATATTCAACTACGGGTTGAAAACCATAAAAATCCCAGTTCAAGTTTATTATGGACTAGTATCCTCTTATTGGGCCTAATGGACCAATAAACATTCAGTTTGACAAATTTGGGCCAAAGAATCCCTATTTGGTCTTCAATTGGACCCACATCCATGAAACTAAGGTATTTTGGATCATGTGGGCCTAGAATGATCCATCTTATCTCTAATGGGCCATATTGGGCCATAAATGGTTTCATAAGCCCTAATGGGCCGTATGTAACGACCAAAATTTCAAAACAATTAAAACTTTTCAAAAACCACCCATTTTAATAACGTTGTTACAAAAAGGTTTTCAATACATTATTTAACAGAGTATCCTTCCCAGGTTCAAATCATAAAATACCAACGCGGGGAACGGTACGATCACGCCTTTGCCTTGCCACAGACTCCTGAGAACCTGAAAACATAAAACCACAACTGTAAGCCCGAAAGCTTAGTGAGATACCCCCAAAAATACCAACCACTAATGCGCCTTTGCAGGCCACGACCTTCCGGTCCAAAACATATTGCCTTCCGGCCCATTGCATATTGCCTTCCGGCCCATAACATAAAATACCCACATAACATAACAGATCATAGAACAGCCATACATATCGGGTCAAACCCCAGACCAAGCAACTGTGCACATAGCATATAATCATTCAACAGATCACAGTCAGCAAATCGATCAACAGATCACATATCATATCATTACCCTAACCAAGATACCGGCCTAACCGGTCACTAGCATAACATCGCCCTACGAATCAGTCAACATACTAACTACACACATACGCCTTTACAGGCCATGACCTTCCGGTCCACATCGCAATGCCTTCCGGCCCACAACATGTAATGCCTTCTGGCCCACAACATATAATGCCTTCCGGCCCATAACGTAATGCCTTCCGGCCCATATTCCGCAATATCATAACAACAGACACTACCCGGATTTCCATTCGATAAAGGGTCGGCCTTGGTGCCGTAAACCCCGTTGATATAGTGAGGATAACTCACCTCGAAACTGCCGGCTGAATAGATAACTCAGGCTGCTCCGATCACTGATATGATCTCCACCTCTGGACAGCCACCAATGCACTGAACTCAAACAATAATCAACAATTACCAAAATACCCCTGGAAACCACTGGTCAACCCTTGGTCAAAGACAAGGTCAAAGTCAACCCCTGACTGACCCTACTCGCCGAGTCAACCCGATGACTCGTCGAGTTCCCATACTCAGAACTCCACTCAATCCGCGACCTAACTCGCCGAGTCACCCCGAGACTCGCCGAGTTCCCACAACTTCTGAGTCCTCTCGTACACAACTCACCGAGTCATCCCTTGACTCACCGATTCTCGACTCAACCAGAGAACATCGGAACTCTTCGACAAGACTCGCCGAGTCCAAGAACAGACTCGCCGAGTCTATGGCTATCTTCAACCTACTCGCCGAGTTGTTTATACAACTCGCTGAGTTCCAGGCCATCTTCATCCAACTCGCCGAGTTGTTCTTCCAACTCGCCGAGTCCCAGCTCGTCTTCAAGCAACTCGTCGAGTACACCCATGTGACTCACCAGGTACCACCGGTCTGAATCTATACAGAAGCACTCCAGGCCAAGCAATTGCTCCAAATCATAGATCTAGCGTCCTCCAACTCATCCATCACGTAAAGTGGCAAACTTTACATGAATCCATAGAGATCTAGGTCATTTGCACATTGGGCTAGGGTTTGGGACATGAAAGCTTCACTAAACACTCCAACACAGGGACTTTCATGCTCTCTGATTCTTCTCCACTCCAGATCTGAGGTAGCAACCTCAGATCTAACTCCTAGACTTTCAATTACATCCATAGGCAAGATCCCACAAACCCCAAAATGAAGAAATAACATAACAATAGGCCAAGAACGAGATATTACCTCCAATGGACGCCCCAACTACAATGTAACTCGAATCCAAGCAAAGCCCCTTGCTCCAAGCCTTCAATAATCCTCTCCTTCAAGCTCCCAATTGAGATATGATCACTCACACACGAAGGCTAAGGGTTTCTGGACTTGGAGATGAATAAAGAGGCTGAGAGTGGGCTGTTATGTTCTTTATATAGGGCTCAACCCCAGGAATTAGGGTTTTCTCCACTCAGCGCCTACTCGCCGAGTCCTCCTTACTGACTCGCCGAGTCGGCTACTTAACACGCGTCCCAGCCGCGACTCTACTCGCCGAGTCACTGTTCCACAACTTACTCTTTTAGCCCTTCAACTCTACTCTTGATATTTCGGGATGTTACATCGTAAACTATATTCATGGGCTTCTTTTGGCCGAGAACCCTCATAAGGGTCCAATTGGCCGAAAAATCTTTATATTGGGCCTCACAAACTCGAATTAAGTCGTGAGAGGGCCCAAAATATTTCATTTCCTTTTCGTTACACCATTCTCGCCGCAAGTAAAAAAATGAGAGAAAAAAAGATTAATTTCGATCAAAACTTGACACCTCACAATTAACCACCAAACAACAATGTTATTATTTAACATACTTCCATTTAAGCAAGCTTGTAACCATCATGCAAAAACCACCACCTCCTCCCTCTTCTTCTTATTTCAGCAAAAGGGACTCCACCACCATTCTCACATTCTTTCCATTACAACTACAATTATCTCTAGAGCTTCAAAAGCTCCTTCACCCGTCCTCTTCAATTTTCGTGAGAGCTTGTGTGAGTGTGGAAGAACACTTCATCAACGGACATCATTCTTGGTAAGGCTTGTTAATTCTCATTGTTTATTTTCAAGTCTATAACAAGATTCTTGTTCTTATAACATTATTTTCGTATATAAGGCCTTAGAACCATCCACATCTTCAAGATCATCTCAAAGGAGCTTGCTAAGGCCGAAAACAACTTTCTAACTCATCCAAAACCGAAACCTTCAAATAAAGGTGAGTTCATACCCCCTATTTTCGATTTTTACTTTGTTTTGGGGGAGAATACAAGTTGCTTTGTGTAGATCTTTGTGTATATGCATGATTTTGTGTGTTTTCTTTAGTTACATACGTGTTTATGTGTTGTAAACTTCATGAAATAAAAGATCTACTAAAAGATGATTATATCGGTATAACATAACACTTATTTCAACTTACCTTACAAGAACAAGGTTTAAAATACATCTAGGATACTTGGATCTAAGAAAAACTTAATGAAAGGGGCTAAAATCGACAAAATAACAAAGTATGGGTTATTTATGTAACTCACGGCTAGTAAGAGGTTCAAAAGGAAATTTTTGCTAAATAATGGCTAAACTCAACATTTGAGACCTTACATGTAAATATTTTCATGAATGGGCCTTATGTGGGCTTTTCACGGTTTTGGGCCCAAGAATTGTAATTTTTTATCTTTCGTGGTCTTAATTGTCATTTTCAAGAAAGTTGTGTTAAAATGCAGATTTTTGATAAAAAGGGTCAATGTTATGAAATTATGAAAATTTGGAGCAAAAAGATAAAATTTTCTATAACGGGACGAAAATGTATATTTTCACAAAAACAAAGCCAAAAATGATATTTTTGGCAAAAAAAAATGAGTTAAAAATATTATTTTTACAAATATTAACCTTAAATACATGTTTAGTCCAAAATGGGGACTAAAATATTATTTTTACTAAAATTGGACATTAATAGTAAATTTTCGGCTTAATTGGCCAAGAATGTCAATTTTTACAAAAAGTGGGCTTTTATGCCATTTTAGTAAATAATTGAGCAACTACTAGCAAAATAATAACAAACAGACTAATCTTGTCATTCTCATGTTATTGGGCCTTAGTGGCACATTTATATGCTTGATAGGTCCTGAATACTATTTATATGTTTATTGGGCCTCATTGACCTATTAACTTGCGCGACAGACCTTTGATACTATTTGCGTGCTATTTGGGCCTACAAATACCTTTCATGTGAAATAGGCCTTAGTGTCCTTTTACAACTACTTTGGGCCCATGTTATATAATCTCATTTCTTTTGAGCTTGAAAATGACTTACATGTTTAGCGAGCCTTAGTGGTTCACTTACATGGTCCAATGGGCCTGGAATGAGTTTTATATATTTCTCTTCACGTAAATTCGATTAAGGATCTAGTGAGACATGTCGGTTGACACCTATTGAGTCTATGACCGTAGCGTATAGATATAACCAGAGTCTCTTGGAGGGAGAGCAGGGGTTTATGCATAGATCTATATGGGGATGACACCCTACACATGAGTTGTTCGCTACAGTTAGACTACACCAGTCTAGGGTGACGAAAACCTTATTTTATTTTCCCTTGGCATTCAACAACGCCAAGACAGGCGAATTTGTCACTAATTAGTATGGTTATAATGACTCACTTAGAGGAATTTACATTATGATATTTACGGGAGACCATTCTCTTTCTCTTTGGGTTACTCAGGAACATACTCGCACCGGTACTCGACCTCAGGGGTTGATGTACCGGTATTCTCTTTTACAGGAAACATGGGGTTGCTTAGGGGAATTTTCTTTACAATCTCTTCATTTACTTTTGGAATCCTTTCAAACAAAAAACACACAAGCATTAATACATGATCGGACACAAACATACTAAACTATTTTAAGAAAATACTGGATTTTCATGTGATTACAAAATTATACAAATCATTTTCGAAAACATGCTTATGAACTCACCAAAATTTTTATGTTGACCATTTTAAATTAACTTGTATTCTCAAGAAACCGTTGAGGCAGGTTGAGCTGAACAGTTCAATGGATGTTTTGTTATATTTTGTTCCATCACACTTTAATTATTTTGGCATGTAATATTTAAACACAATGCTTGATGTAAACAATGTATGTTGTTATATTACATGTGTGATGATGATGATGTTATGTTTCAACTATATACTATGTGATGATACTACAAGGATGAAGTCATGCGCAAGCCCCCGGACGTTTCCGCCATCTGGTTCAGCGGTGTGACAAAGAAACATGCCGATAACTCTCGAAGGGTCTTAAACTGCTTCTCTGTGTCCTATTGCTAGGCCTCTCCCCACACCCCAAGTATTGGTGTTCCGTGCCTTTGGGCAATCCCTTTTAAAATGCCCGGTCTCCGCATAGCCGTAAAGGCTCGACTCACCCTGGCATTGGCGGCCTGGGTGTTTTGTTCAGCCAATGCTTTACAGAAACGGGTTGTATGCCCCTTTCTGTTGCAGTTGTTACAGTGCATTTCTCGACAAGCGCCCGTGTGGTGAAAGTTGCACTTGTTGCACTTGGGTAGGTTTCCGACATATTGTCGTAATGGTGTTGGAGCGGCAGGAGTAGTGGTAGCGTGAACAACAACAATTTGTTTTTTATTGGCGATGTCCTGTACTGTCCAGTCCTTCTTTTTGTTCCAAAATTTTCTCTTTTTGTTGCTCCCTTTTGGTTGCTCGGTGACTGGGGTCATTACGCCTTGGCAGACTCCGTGATCGATGAGTCTATAGGCCAAACGTTTGGCACAGTCGAAGGTAAGCATGTTTGAATCTATCATGTTCCCTTGAATCTAGGGGATAGTCGCCGGATGTATTTGTCCACCTTTTTGCTCTCCCGGGTGACCATCCTGGACATAGTATTACCAAATCACTAAATCTAGCAGTGTAGGCTGCGATGTCAGAGCCTGTCATCTTGAGGTCCCAAAGCTCCTGTTCCAGCTTTTGCGCTTCGCCCCTTGGGCAATATTCTTCCCGCATTAAGATCTTCAAGTCCTCCCAGCTCATTGAATTAGCTATTAGGAGAGTCAATGATTTGACATGGCCATTCCACCATGTACGGGCTCTGTCAGAGAAGGTGCAAGCTGCAAATTTGACTTTGCTTACTTTAGGGCACGCACAGATTTCAAAGACCGATTCAGTTTTCTCAAACCATTGCATTAGTGTGATGATACCCCCGCTTCCATTGAAGGATTTAGGTTTTCCATTTGTGAAGTCTTTGTAGGAACATTCTCTTGTGTGTCCCTGACTGTCTCCTTGGTTAGAATTTGAAGCACCATTTCTTGTTCCACTGGCAGCATTAGTGCTAATTTGTGAGATGGCAGCCACCACAGCGGCCGTTACAACGTCCTGGAAAAGGGTAGGATCAAATTATAGAGGTGGCGACGGAGGTGGTGGTGGAGGTGGTGGTGTTGTTGTTGTGTCGTTGAAGCACCTGGTATTTCTTCATGGTGGCATACTTTTACCACAAGTTTTAAAGACGAAATGATGGTAAGTCTTTAGTAATGGTTATAAGTCGGGTGTTATTGAACTAATTATATTAGTTTCCACATGCATCAAATTCCGACTTAAAAGTAATTTGGTAACCAATTCATGATAGGATTTTATGTAAATAAACTTATGAATTTTAATAGTGAGATCTCAAGTGAAAGCCTGTGATTTGATGCATACCAGGTACTTCTAGAATTAGTTCGTGTATAGAAGTTGTTTGTAAATAAGATTTTAACAGATCTTTTAATTTAATGGGTGTGCCCTAAGCCCACAACCAAACAAGGAACGTGACCTAATGTGGGCCCACTATTGCTAAGTTAATAATGTCTTAATTACATATAACTCTAATGTATACACTAAGCAATCGTAGATTTACCATGAGTAAGTAATTTGTACAAATAATGTTATGAAACCTGTAGTAATACTCCCAATGAAATAAAATGCATGCCAATTTCATTGATCTAATTTTAATACATAGTGTTTGGAAAAAATGACCTTGGTGTAGGTCTACATTACATCAATGTAAGGAAAATTTTGACAGCATCATGAGACCTCGAATAGTGTAGTCACTTAATCGTAGGGTCGAATATGTATATAGAAAAGAGTAGCACTAACGTCTACTCGGTGTTATTACAGAAGTATACAATCAACAAAGTAATTGAAATAAAACGAACTAAATTCAGATATATTTAATATAAAAGAATCAATTTATAGAAAACATACTTGTTTGATGATTACACAGAAATTCACTATCTTCCCTAAGACAGAAATTTCCTTGGTAGGGATCTATCAAGAGGATACAACAATCAACCAAGATCTTATCTTGATTCTGACGAAATTCACTATCTTCCCTTCATTGTATGAGGAATACGAATTTATATGAGGAATATTTGTATGGTTTTTCTGAGCCCGAAATCTGTTCTTTGGTGATCTATTTATAGGTATAGATTGACTGGTTTTCCCTCCAAAAACTGGTAACCGAAAATAACTGTCAAAAAAGTTAAAACGAATTTAACAGATTTTTTTTAATAGATAATAAAAGTCAAAATCGGAATTAATATATATATATATATATATATATATATATATATATATATATAACATAATGTAACTAGTTAATGAGACCCCAAGAGCTCCAAGGCCCAAGGCCAATCTTTTGACCATTAAATATATATATATATATATATATATATATATATATATATATATATATATATATATATATATATATATATATTAATCTAAGTCTTTTAAGACCATTTTGACTAGCCCAATCACAAAATCCAACCCAATCCCTCTAGTCCAAGCCTTTGATCTAATTAGTAAACAACTAGTAGGAGGCTTTTTAAGGGAGTATAAAGTTCCTATTTCTTCCAATGTGGGATAAGTCCCATAGAGAGAGTTTTCCATTTAACAAAGTTCCAACAATACCCTACATTTTCTATTCAAACTCCAAGAATACCCCATATTTGAATAGAAAATAAGTGATCTTTGATATTCAAATAAGGGAAGTAATATATGTCATGCATCTGAATAGGTGTTGTAAAACTTGAACCTTTCATAGTGAGTACTACTTGTATCTACTTTGTGGGTAGTGAACTAGATTCTTGAACTAACTACTTTTTATAGTAGAATCGAAAACAAGAAGTATCACACATATCATAGCTAAGAATAGATCATTTCTTACCGTTGTGTTCATTTAGGTCATGAACAATCCTTTCTTCATGAGACTTTTAGAGAGCTTAGCGATATCAGCTCCCAAAGATACGACCTCACATCCATCTCACATAGATAATGCTAATCTGGAACAATCCATACTATTTCACTATAAAAGTTATCAGCATTATTAAGAATAAAGAATTCAACCCTGTATCTTCAACGAAAAAACACAAAATAAATATCATAGGAGTGAGCAAACCTTTGTGATAGTGTTTCTTTGAGTCTTCCCCAACTAGTTTTCCTATTGAACCTAGACAATGGGATCGCCAATGTTGCTAGGTTAGGTTTCCACCAGGTAGTGACTCATTGTGTTGGCTTTAAGCCCATTCCCCTTGATGTGAAGAGAACTTTCTCTCTACTAAGGCCTTTTGTCAAGCGATCAGTTATATTTTCCTTTGACTTTATGTAACTAATGGAAATGATTCCATTCTTCAGCAACTCTCTTATGGTAATATGTCTGAGCCTAATGTATCTCGACTTGCCGTTGTATATATGACTTTGTGCTCTAGTAAGAGCAGCCATACTATCACAATGTATGCCAATGGCAGTAACATGTTGAGGCCACAGAGGAATACCTTCTAGGAATCTTTTAACCCATTCAGCTTCTTCAGCAGCTTTGTCTAAAGTAACAAACTCTGCTTCCATTGTAGAACGAGTATTCATAGTTTGCTTAGATGATTTCCATAATTCATTGTATGATTTAAATATCTAAGCACTCTCACTAATGCATACCAATGATCTTTCCCAGGATTGTGGGAGTAACGACTCAATCTACTTACACTATAAGCCAAGTTTGGTCTAGTACAATTCATAATATACATTAAGCTAGCAAGAACTTGAGTATATTCTAACTGAGCTACACTATCACCTTTATTCTTCTTAAGATGACTTGAAGGATCAAAAGGGGTGACTACCGGCTTGTCATCATAGTGTCCAAACTTCTTAAGTACACTTTCAATATAATGGGAGTGAGTAAGAGTATAGCCATCTGATCTTCTTTGAACTCTTACACCAAGGATCACATTTACTACTCCCAAGTCCTTCATAGAAAAAAGAGGAGTGTAGCATTTTCTTGGTTTGATTGATCACATCCAAATTAGTACCCATTATATGTATATCATCCACACACCAGCATATGATGACACAAGCATTCTTGTATTGTTTAACATAAACACATTTATCACATTCATTAATTCTAAATCCATTAGAGAGTATTGTGTTGTCAAACTTCTCATGCCATTTCTTTGGATCCTATTTTAGTCCATAAAGTGATCTAAGTAACTTACAAACTTTGTTTTCTTAACCCTTAACCACAAACCCTTCAGGTTGGTTCATATATTTCTCTTCATCCAGTTCACCATAAAAGAAGGCAGTTTTCACATCCATTTGGTGTATTTCCAAATTGTGAATGGCTGCGATTGCTACTAATGTGCGAATTGATGTAATTCTTGTAACAGGTGAATAGGTGTCAAAGAAGTATTGACCCTCTTTTTGCCTATACCCTTTAGCTACTAAACGAGCTTTGTACTTCTCAATGGTACCATCAGGTCTTAATTTCTTCTTGAATATCCATTTAAGCCCAATTGGTTTTTGCCCAGGTGGCAAATCTACCAATTTCCAAGTGTTATTCTACACAATGGAAACAATTTCACTTTTGATTGCCTCTTTCCAAAAGGGAGCTTCAGACGAATCCATAGCATCCTTGTAGGTTTGTGGTTCCTTATTCACTACATAGGTCATGTAATCAGGTCCAAAATCTTTGGCTATTTTGCCCCATTTGATTTTTCTAGGTTCTAAGTTAACTTCTTGAACCTTAGAAGAACTATCTTCATTTGATTGTAAACTTTTGTCTGGAATGGTATCATTTAGTCCATCATCTAGAGGTATTTTCCTAGAGCACGTAACCTCTTTCCCTTTATCCTTAAAAGGAAAAGTATTTTCAAAGAATTCAACCTCTACTGATTCCATGCTGGTTTGGTTATGGATATCATCAACATGTAATGTAAACACAAGAAACCTATAGGCTGCACTATTCATGGTAGGGCCAAGATAGATGCAATTTATGGTTTTTCGTCCAAGTTTAGTCCTCTTAGGAACAGGTACTTGTACCTTTGCAACGAAACCCCACAATTTCATCCTTTTATAAGAGGGCAACCTCCCTTTCCACAGATGATAGGGTGATTTATCACTCTTTTTATGAGGAATTCTATTAAGTATTGAATTTGCTGCAAGACATGCATCTCCCCATAGATTATGTGGTGCTCCAGAACTAGTTAACATTGAATTAATCATGTTTTTCAATGTGTTATTCTTTCTTTCTGCGACTCCATTTTGTTGAGGAGTATATGGAGCAGTTGTTTGATGTATAATACCATTTAAAGAACAAATTTCAGCAAAGTCTTTGGATTGATATTCTCCTCCTCAATTAGACCTTAGAATTTTGATCTTTTTGTCAGGTTGATTTTCAACTTCAGCCTTGTAATTCTTAAAATAATTCAAGGCTTCATCTTTGGTATTTAACAAATAAATATAACAATACTTGCTACAATCATCAATTAAAGATATATAATAATTATTTCCTCCTCTTGTAGGTGTTGCTCCAAAATCACATAAATCAGATTGCATTAAGCCAAGTATTTCATTAGATTTTTCAACTGATTTATGAGGATGTTGTGAAATTTTTGATTCTACACAAACCTTACATTTTATGTTTTTATCTAATGAACATTTTGCTAACATGCCAAGTTTTGCCATTCTTTGAATAGAACGAAAATTGACATATCCCAAACGAGAATGCAACAAAATTGAAGGATCATGCATATACATAGAAGAGGGGCTAGTAGTGCCCATTATTGTATTAGCATTAACATTGGTTACATCATTGTTTGGTGTTTCAACACCATAGTACAAAGGTAAGACACTGACTTTGAAAAGACCCTCACTAAGGTATCCGTTTCCAACATACACCCCACCCTTTGTGAGAACAAACTTATCAGACGCAAATACAAGTTTGAAACCTTTGTTACGAAGAAAAGGACCATAAATCAAATTCTTAGTAATTTCCGGAACATGCAAAACATCACTTAAAATGAGTTCTTTTTCAGAAGTCAGTTGCAGCTTCACTTTTCCCTTTCCTTCAACTTTTGCAGTAGAGCCATTCCCCATAAACATTGGTTCAGAATCCGAGACGTTCTGGTATGTAGCAAACATGGTTTGGGAGTTGAAAATGTGCCTTGTAGCTCCAATATCAATGCACCAATCCACACAATTGCTAACCATGTTGGTTTGAATCACAACAACAAACTGATTTTGTGTTTCAATCATGTTGGCTTGACCATAATTTACTCCACCAGAATTACCACCATTGTTTCCATTGTTCCCTCCATTATTTCCTCCATTGTTTCCTCCTTGGCCCCTCCTGAATCTGCAATCTTTGGCCTTGTGTCCAATTTTGCCACAAACATAGCATGGACCAGAACTCTTCTTGAAATTCTTCTTGTTAGGGCCATGATTTTTGCCGTCTTTGGAAAAGTTTTTGGAGCCTTGCTTTCCTTGCTTGTTGTTGTGCTTTGTCCTTGAAGTACTTGCTTCTCCAACAAAGTTTGCACTTGGTTCCAAGGAATTTGCATCTACCTTCTCATTTAATTTGTTATCTTCTTCCACACGAATTCTCAACACAAGTTGCTCAAAACTCATGTCATCAGTTAAGTGCTTATGATATAATTTGAAATTCTTCCAAGAAGGAGGAAATTTTTCAATGATATATTCAAAAACCAGAAAGTTAGAGTTTATACCCATACCTTCAACTTCAAGATCATGTGCATTGACTTGAATTTCCTCCACTTGTTTGAGGACAGATTTGGTATCCACCATCTTGAAATTCATGAACTTTCCAATCATGAATTTCTTGGAACATGCCACTTCTGTTTTGTATTTCTTTTCCAGTTATTCCAATATATCTCTTGTAGTAGTCATGGTAGACTAGATATCATAGAGAGAATCATCCAGGGCATTCATAATATAATTTCTATATTTATTTTCATTTGTGTTCCAAATTTCAACTGCCCTTTGATATTCTGCCAACTGGGCTTCACTGGGTGGTATTGTTCCTTCTGATTGGTTATACTAGTAGGAGGAGTGGGGAAACATCAGTAAGAACATTGGAAACATGAAGAGTTGTTAGATAAAACAACATCTTCCGTTTCCATCTCTGGAAATCTGAGCCTTTGAATTTCTCAGGCTTTTCCAAATGTGTTTTGTTGTTGGAATTTTGATCCATTCTTCACTCTTTGATTTCTGACTTAGATTGTTATTACAGAAGTACACAATTAACAAAGAAATTGAAATAAAACGAACTAAATTCAGATATATTTAATATACAAGAATCAATTTATAGAAAACATACTTGTTTGATGATTACACAGAAATATAATCACGAAAATGTAGAGATTGGGGCCTGATTTGCAGTGTCCTAAGACCTAAATTTCCCTGGTTGGGATCTGTCAAGAGGATACAACAATCAACCAACATCTTCTCTTGATTCTGACGAAATTCACTATGTTCCCTTCATTGTATGGGGAATAAGAATTTATATGAGGAATATTTGTATGGTTTTTCTGAACCTGGAATATTTTCTTTGGTGATCTATTTATAGGTATAGATTCACTGGTTTTCCCTGCAAAAACTGATAACCGAAAATAACTATCAAAACAGTTAAAACGAATTTAACAGATTTTTTTAATAGATAATAAAACTCAAAATCAGAATTATTACATATATATATAATAATAATAATAATAATAATAATAATAATAATAATAATAATAATAATAATGTAACAAGTCAATGAGACCCGAAGAGCCCCATGGCCCAAGCCCAATCTTTTGACCATTATATATATATATATATATATATATATATATATATATATATATATTAATCTAAGTCTTTCAAGACCATTTTGACTAGCCCAATCACCAAATCCAACCCAATCCCGCTAGTCCAAGCCTTTGATCTAATTAGTAAACAACTAGTAGGAGGCTTTTTAATGGAGTATAAAGTTCCTCTTTCTTCCAATGTGGGACAAGTCCCATAGAGAGAGAGTTTTCCATTTAACAAAGTTCCAACACTCGGAACAACTAGTCTATAGAAAAACATGAGTAGTATATGAAACTACCCGTGAAGGCCAGTCCTTCGTGGGCCATGAGATGAAGTCATCAAAGTTTGCATCTCTTTCACTCGATGCTGAGCCTCAACTACACGCCTTTCCATTATGGCTTGACGTTCCCGGTATTCTCTTATCTCAGCTCGAGTCATGGTAACGTGCCTCTGAAGGGCTTCAGTATGATCCCATGTTCAATCATGATCTTCGTCCAAGCGACGAAGACAGACTGTGGTGACCTCGGTGTTGGTGCCAACCTCCATGATCTGGTTAGCAGAGGCCCTTCCTTACTCGGCATGTCGGACGATGCGACGGACAATGACAAAAAGAGTCGTGTCTGCTGAACCCCCTCGAATGAGGTTGTAGAAACCTCATTCCATATCGTCGGGAGGGCGTTGTCCGTGCTCTTGCACTATCTCCTCAAGTCCACTACCCATCGAGGCGTCGGTACATGAAATTTTTGTATGGGAGCGGGGTTTTCGACAACCTGTGGTGGATTGTAGACTTCTGGTTCTGATTTGGTGTCGTTTTGATTCTCTTCCTCATCTTCTTCCTCTTCCTCATCTTCTTCCTCTGGATCGTCTTCAGGCTCTTCTTCAATTGCTTCCTTAGGATCCTCTTCAGGATCCTCTTCTATCCAACCATTATTTCCTTGGTTAGGGAAATAGGGGTCTCCAAGTATATGGAATCCAACCATTGTGTCTATACGAGAATAGGGATATGAGAAATAATATGAAAAACTTAAGTGTATAATTTTTTAATATTTTTGAATAAAATAGAATTTTAATTTAGAAATATGTTTAATAAAATTTTTGTGATGTGACCCATACCGGGTCCTCCTATAATTACTTAATGTATAGACATTGTATATATATAATCAAAATCGAATAGACTATTGGATAAGTAGCTCCACTCTAAACCCAGAACCAAACAAGGAACATGATTTAAAGTAGAATAAAACATCCTAAGTTTATAAAAATTTTATTATATACAACCTTAATGTATACACCTTGCAATTATAGATCTCCTAGTAGGGTTTTTAGTTTTGATGAAAAGATTCCTTTTTAAATTTAAAAATTGTCGGGTCCTAAACATCGCCGTTACGGTTCTTATAGTAGCATAAAATACTCCTATAGTATTTTAAAACTTTTATGTTTGGTTCTAGAGTTTTTTGGTAAGTTTTTGACTTGTTCACTACGACCATTCCTCAGCATACTTTAGGCATATCGTGGATAAATATAGTTGATCAGACTATATTTACCCCTGATCTGATTACATACCCCGAGGCTCACTCGTAGTGTTCAACTCATCTTAATATTTTTGTTTTGTTACCATTACGACACTGAGCTAGTGAATGTGGTTGTACTTATACTTTTATAAAGATATCATAATATTTTAAAGTATACTTGTACGAAGAAAAAAAATTGTTACGTTAGAGAGTTTTAGCCCCAGTGTATATATAGTTGACATATCTTATGTGATTTGATATACTTAGTTCACTATAAACAATGCTCTGATACCAATCAGTTACACCCCCAAACCAGGATGGCGAAAACGTCTAGGGGTGGGATGACTTTGGTGTATAGTATCAAAACAGTTGAATAATAGTAAAAGAAAGAAAAAACAACCATCATATATATAATTGAAAAGGTTATATTGTTTCACGAGTTACATGTTTCAAAATCATTTACAATATGATGACAAAAATGATTTATCAGACGCCTTAGCGTCACAACTAAGTTGGTGAGTTCATAATCTTTTGTAATGTAGTGTTGAAATCGTTTCTTTGTAAAAGTAGTGATTGTTCCAAAAAGTCCAATATTTTCCTTGTAAAATGAGTTGCTGTCTTAAACTCAAAGACCGAAATGTACAAGTATTTTTCATACTTATATTAGTATATGTAGTTTTAAATATCATAAAACCATTTGAGTGAATGAAACCCCGTAAACTATATGTATCATTGTTTCCCTATGCGAGTTATTCTAATCGTGCTAAAGACATAGATGGCATATTACGACGTTCTTCGGGCGTCGAAAATGTTATGACATTTTTCACCTCAAACCTGCCAGTCTAGTTGTGGCAAGCAGCTTAGGTGCGGGATTGTCAATCCCAATATAGATTTGTACGCAAGTATAACGCTCTCATATGAGAGACTCTAGTTATAATATAGGACTTAGTTGGTACACTGATGTATTCTTGAAGACTTTAGCTCACAAATTTGTTTCAACGAGTTTACGTGCAATGTGAATGAAAAAACTTTTTTATAGTGAGAATGAAACCTTTCGTAGTGAGTTCGTAATGTTAATGAATCATAAACTATACCTATTATAGTTTATCATAAATGTCTGTAGTGATGAAAACCCTTATGTGTATGATTGTACCTTTTCATGGAAGTAAAATAGCATGAAATATAATCAATATGTATTAATATAATATTACACCCTTTGCTCAACATGTTACAAAGTGTTAATGAACCATAAACAATTTTTGCAGTTTCACCCTTTTCTGTCCATGTTTTTAGAAAAATTAAAGAAAAATCATCGTACGTCAAAATCTGGATCGGTAAAATCTAAGAGTTTAGAAACTGAGTTTACATTGTCCATAATTTTTATTATGGAATTTAGTAGTCTTTAACCGGTGTGAAAGTGTCCATTTTCACTGAGTGGTCTGAAATAGATGCTGAAATGACAGGCAGTTTTGTAAAAATCGCCAAAAATTGTGGAAAAATTTTATGAATGAGTGCGAGTAGTCCATAGAATGTTATAAACCTGAACTATTTGCATATTGAATATTTTTGAATAATATTAAGTTTACGATGGCTAAAACAGTCCGTGAACAGGTCACAACTATTTTGTGAAAGGTTGATGTTTAAGTTTAGCTTATGTTTTGGTGTTATAACTTGTACTCCCCCCCCCCCCCTTTAAACTTGAATAAAACGTGAAACTTTAGGGGTATGAACTCACCTTATGTGTTTACTTGGTGAGTGGAAGGTTGAGGATGTCGAGTTTTCAAGTCACGAGCACTTGAAGAACAATTGGAGATTTTAATGATCCTAGAACATTAATGTGTGAAAAATGTGTGTAAATGATCCAAGAATGTTATGGAGTTATGTAGGAATATTAGAAATTGGAAGAATTACTTACCAAAATAAGGAAAATATCCTAAGATATCTCTAAAAAATATGGCTGAATATGGAGAGGAAGTGGGAGCTCCTTTTGTGGAAAGGAAAGTGAAGTTGAAGAAGTATAGTAAGGTGAAGAGTGACTTTGGTCGATAGGGTATTTTCTTATATGGAGGGAATGTTGATATAAGTGGGTTAGTTGATAAGAGTGAAGAGATAATGAAGTGACTAGTGGCAAGAGGAGAAGTGACACAAAGGTGGCAAGTTGGGATCCACTTGACCCCTTTGTGTAATAATATGATTTATAATCAGTAAGTCCTCAAAATATGGATTAAATATGAGTTTAGGGAGTCTAAGATGTGAAAAATACGAGTTTGGTGGAAGTCCCACGTCAAAAACTCATAAGCATGATGCAAACTGCGAAACTGTCAAATACCCGGATTAAAATCCGATGGTTTGAAGGTAAGGTATTGAAGGTTGAAGGTTTCAGGCTTCGAAGATCGAAGATGCGATGTTTCGAAGGTAAGGCATGTGAGGGTCGAAGGTTTCGGGTTTTGAAGGTTTAGAAGCGAAGGTTCGAAGGTTCAGGTTTCGAAGGTCTATTATGGAAAGGTCAAAAGTCTCTTATTTCGAAGGTTCAAGATGCGAAGGTCGAAATCTCGGATTTCTATGGTTTCAAATACGATAGCCGAAGGTCTTCAGTTTTCGAAGGTTTTTAGATTCAAAGGTCAAAGATCGAAGGTTTTAGGCTTTCGATGGTTTCGGATTTGCAAGTATGGCTTGCATTTTGAGAGGATTTCGTATTCAACTTGTGAGTTACCATTTTCTCCTCCCGTATCGAGTGGTTTTCAACAACTTGGAGGGTTGGGATGGCCCAGGCATTTATGGAAAAGTTGGAAATGTGATTTTTATTACCAAGATAGATTTAGGAGAGATTTGTGAGAGAGAGAGAGAGAGATTGTGTTCTTATCTTGTGTTGTGGTTTTGTGCCGGAGTGTTAAGATCATGAACATCACTACGTCACATTGTGAATGTTACTCTTCCCCGAAGGATTTGTAATTGAAGTTATCGAGCCGTTACATCACTCACCCTATTTAGGGTTTAGATTTTATGAATGTATCAAACTTCCGAGTGATACTTTGTATTACAATAATAAGTTGTACATTAGGAAACATAACGTAAACCCTAACAGACTAGTACAAGTTGGGTTGACTGGCTTGACTTTCGTTGACCAAAATTGTCGGTTGTCACATTGTCTCCTACAAGTATCCTACTTTCTATGTTAGTCATATATTGTCCCGTCTGCGTGATTAGTAGATCCGACCTAGGACACAACATATGCATTCCACAATGATTAACTACTCACCTAAAGTAAAGGATTCCAAAGAAATTTCCTTGATTATTGGTGTATGCCATGAAGTGGCGAACATGTTCCATTGTACTAACATAAATGACAACCATAACTAAAGGCAGACTAGTAGATTTTACTGGCTAAATTTTAGTGGACAACAATATCCCTGGTTGTCATCATAAAAATGGTTTATCTAGGAATAGAGTAACTATATATCGTCACTCATGATCGGTCCTGAAAAATGACCGTTGTGTTTAAGTGGATCACAATATCAATGAATAACCAAAGCTTTTCATAAATGTGTGTGCTGATAAACCTCATTAATCTGGTTCATAACATTTGATCCCAAAAGTTTTTGTTCTATTAGAATTTGTTCATTAAATTTTTGTTTTTATTTAAATTTGTACATATTTTCATTGTTATGTACAAATTTAGGGGGAGAAATAACAAAATAAAAATAATAAAATATAATAAACAAAAGAAAAAAATAACAAAAATATAAATGTTTATTTTTATTTTTATTTTCGTTTTGGTCTTTGAAACGTAAAATCGATTTTTTTTTATATTAAAATTGGGTTATTTTTCGGCCAAAATCGTTTAGGTGGGCCATCTAGGCCGTCTTTTCGATTATATATATATATATATATATATATATATATATATATATATATATATATATATATATATTGTGTTTTCGGTTGATTAGGGTTTCTCACCGAAAAACCCCGAACAGCCATCGTCGTTTTCTCTCTTCATTCTTTGATTTTTTCAGCTAAAACCTACTCAGTCGTTGCTTTTGTTGCAAATTGTTCGGTGAATCAGGTATTTTTTGGGTTTTCGATCACGGCAATGGCATTTAAGATGTTTTTGGTGTACTCAGTTTCATAGATTTGCAGGTTTTCGAAGATGTAAGTTGGAACAGGTTCCAATGAGATTTCGAGTTTTCGGTTCAACCCGGATTCGACAAAAATCAGATGAAGATCTGACCGAAATCTGGGTTCTCAGCCGAAATCAACCAACGTTGACCGAAATCGTATGGTCAACAAGTGATTTTGACCGAAATCGATAATCTTTGTCCGAAATCAATCATCCTTGACCTAAATCGACCGGAATTATGATTTTGACCTTGTCTTTGACCGAAATCGGATTTCAGACTTGATTAAATTAAAATTTTAAATTAATTCTCACTTGGCTAGTTTGGTGCAGATAAATGGCAGAGCAACTTAAAATGCTAGACTCTCACAACATTGTTGGATATCTCATGGATCCTCCTGCTGCTCATCAAGAATTCAAATCCATGATGGTGGGTTTGAACAACTGAAGGATATCTCAAGCCCTTCGTGCCAATCCAGTCATTTATTGATACCTGATCACTGATTTCTGGAAAAATGCTTCAATCAACAAGCTAGGAGCAAATGAAGCTAGTACAGTCTAATATATGGTGAAAGGAACACAAGTGATTATCTTTTAACAAATCATCCAAGAGGCAGTCGAATTTGGTGATACATCTGCATTCTCAATTGAGGGCTCTGCTGATCGTGTCAACGAAGTTTTGGAGAAATGTGTTATGAAGGAAACTATCCTCCCACTATCAAGAAGTCACTGCCACCTTTCTGGAGGTTTTTGGCACACTGCTTCATGAGTTGCATTTCCGGAAGAAAGGGAGCCTCTAAAGAAATCAGTCAAACTGTGAGCTCAACCATTGTTGCTCTAGCTATGGATTGGGATTACAACTTCAAAAAGTGTGTCTTCGAAGAAATGAAAAGAAACCTTCAAGGAAAGAAAAAGGGCCTATTTTTGATGTATCCCAGGTTCCTTCAAATGATTTTTAATGAAAAAATATTGCCAAATCGAAAGGATGCCCGATACGTTGGATATGAAAGCCTTGGGTACCAATAATTTTGAACTCATGAAGCAATCAAGAAAGTCTGCCAAAGATGCTTATCAAGGAACAAAGGATTTAGTTAAATTTGGAAAGTTTTTTGAGATTGAAGACACTCTTGCTGTTAGTTCAATAAATGTTGAGGTTGTCGACGAACACGAGACGCCCAAACCAAAGTTTCAATTCGCCTTTGAAGAGATTGAATTGTCTGATGATGAAGAAGATCACGAGGATCAAGAAAAGGAATTGACAGATAATGAGTTTGAAGAATTTATTTAGCAAAGTATCTCAAACCCAAAGAAGGATGCTAATGTCACACCATCGATAGTGACTGAAAAGGAAAGTGACACAACGGTGCAATCTTCCATACCGACCCCTGAACAGATGGATGCTCTCATAACAGAACTTCAATGAACTGCAAGAAAGCCTTTCTTAACAATCCCTGTCACAACTGAACCTCCATCTGAAAGTGATCCAGATGACTCAGCCTACGCTTTACTCCCAAGGAATCGAAGAAGAAGAGATCCAAGGACGAGAGTGTTTATCACAGACCCAGTTCAAAATAATTATAATCCGATTGAACCTAGTTCTATGGCTCAAAACCTACAAATCACATTCACTGAGTCCTCTCCATTGATTAAAGAAATATAAAGCCCATTACTTGAGCCCACTCTTATAGATCAGGATTGCCAAAGACCTATTGCTGAAGAAGAATTCATACCTTCTGAAGGAGCTCAAGCTTCAGGTAGCTCTATTGAAACCCTAGAATTGGACATTACCAAAGGAAAAAGCAAGTTCCCTGAATCTGAATTTGTTGACGTCGCTCTGCTTCATCATATAGTCTTTGATCTGGAACAAAACCTTGCTAAAAGGATTTGATAATTGGAAAGCAGGATATTCAAATCAGCGAGCTTGAGAAAGAGAACTCCGATAAAGTTGCAAAGATCTCAGAGCTTCAAGCGAATCTAGGTGGTCTAACTGCTCTATTCTTTGACCTGAATCAACGCCTAGTTCAAAAGTTTCGTGATAAATTTCAACCTATGAGTGCTGAAGGAGAAAAGATCACTACTTCTATTTCAGGTCTCGCCAATCCAACTTCACAATCTTCAAGTGAAATAGATACAAGATGTGACAACCCGTTATCTCCATTCAATAAAACTCTAATCTCTAAGTGCGTTCATTTAACTTATATACAAAAACATGCGAAAATTATAGAAGTAAGGTACTAAAGGCCCAACACCTAGTATAAATTACACATGATTGATTTAAAACTTACAATAGTTCAAAGATAAGGGACTATATTTGGGATAATTCAAATTTAATTCAACAAAATACTCCTTAAATGAGTTCACGGCCTAAGAACACCCCAAAAGGTTGTTCACGGTCCAAAAAGGTGAACACCCATGGAGTTCACGGTCCAATTTAAAGGATCAAAGATGGTTCACAGTCCAAAAGTCATTCCGAGGTGTGTTTACGGTCAAACTCAACTGTGAACACCCCCCTTAATGGGCTAATGTCCATTTCAAGCCCAATAATCAACCGTAAACACCTTAGGCCCAATGTCAATTCATTCGTAAACACCTCCTATATATGTATATATACACACACTCTGGAACAATTCATTTAACTCATTCCCAACTGTGAACAACCCCAAAATCCTCTCAACTATCAAACGTGAACAGTTCCTTTTTCTCTCAATCTTTAAGTGTGTACGCCTTCAAATCTTCAAATCTTCATCCTTTCCTTCAATAACATCCATATCCATCTTCAAATATTCAAGTGGCCTTCAAATGTTCATAAATCCATATGATTCAACCGTAAACTCCAAGGCATCGAACCGTAAACCCTTTTTTCAACCATAAATCCCATTTTTCCAACAATTACAATTAATTCCCAACATTAATTTTGTAAGTCCCTTTAATTAATTTATTATATAACCTTGATTTAAATTAATATTATAATTAATTTAAATGTAACGTTAAATATAATTATTTTAGGCCAACGATATTAGCGAGTATGCTTACCCAAGGGATCGTCACTACCGCTTCTCTATCCCGAACTCAAACGTGCATACAATGTGAGTTCATACCCCTACCTTTTCAGTGTTTTTAATATCAAGGGGGGGGGGGGGAATACAAGTAAAACACAAGGTCTATTGTGTTATACAATTATTTTTAATTACTTCAAAAACCTTTGCAATTGTTTCATAACGAGTATTTGCTATGCTTTTCAAAATATTTTATATATTTTAACGCTTTTGTAATATGTTGAGCATAAGGGTATTTCACTTTCATACAATTGAATTGCAAACATTTTCAGTACATGTGAAATCCACTAAAACTCAGGTCAGTACTCGTCTAGAACTTCGTCATTTCCTTGGGTGCACTTAACTTGGTTCTAGAGTTACAAGTTGAACTAGGTTCACGACTTAACAAATCCCTTAGAACAATTAGTCTATATTAGATTGTATTTAACAATCACATTGATATTTGTATGAACCAACTGAGTGGTAAAGTGCCAAATTTGAACCGGATGTCTAAACACAAAACTATGTTCGGTAGACAATAACCCAAGGTAAGTTAGCAACCCTAAAATTTCCATATTGGAAAATTCTAATGCTTAATGAGGTTAAGTATTCTAAGCTAATATGAACAAAATTAAATCATAATATGAACCAACTATAAAGTTGATGACAAAGTCATATAATTCATGATTCGAAATGTGAACCAAAAGTAAAATCCAAGGATATCAAAATGTTACAACCACATATTATGAATCCTTGTTACAATTGTTGAAATATGAGAAATTGATTTTTATAAAAATTAAATAATAGTTTATCATTTTCAAAATTAATTCAACAAATATAGGTTTGCAAGTTATTACCAACTGTAAATATTTCAACAAAACCCAATAATTAAAACCTTGGGGGATTATGATAATGTTTGAGTTTTTATAAAATTTAAAATCTAGATTTATAAAAATTCAAGTGAGGATTTTATTATTTGATCAAATATCAATAAAAATACCATCTCTCTCTTAAAATTTCGACCATTAGGCCTTTCCCTCTCCCCCATGCCTTAAAACCCATCATTACACCTCATTTGAACCACCTACACATTTCATCTCACACTCATTCTCCAAGAAAACTCTCCCACTTCCAAAACCACTCCTACACCTCATTTATCATAGTTTTATGATTTTTGAAGGTCAAGAAGTTTTCTTGTTTCTCTCAAAGTCGAAACCAAGGTAAACAACACAATCATTTATCATAGTTTTATGATTTTACTTCCTCTTCTTCATAGTTCTTCTTTACTTTTCGGATTATATGCCCTTAGATGGCTAGAAATCCTTATTTTTTTCCTCTTGGTGTTTGTAGATTCTCACCATAATACAATACATATGTTTGATATGGTGAAAATCTGGGATCAAACCCATGCAAAGAGTGAAAAGATGCACATATGATTTCAAAAATCGAGTTTTACATCATCTTCTTCATTTATTTTGTGTTCTTACATGAAAAAAAGTATTTTAACCATTTCTAGTACATCTTCGATGCTCATTCACTCCATGCATGTGCTAGAAATAGGATTTGTGGTGCAATCCTAGTATAAGATTTCGTGGTTCCAAGGAGTTCTCTATCACATGAATGAAACACCCACTTTGGGGCCTTGGAATAACCCTAGATCTATGAATTGGATGAATGAACCTAAAAGTTTTTTTTTCTTCTGTAAACTCTAGTTTATTGATATTTATCTTTGACCATATTACAAGTATGCATGTTGTCTTTGTCAAAGTGCCCTAAGAGGGTACTCAAAGTAACCTGGGATGACATGCATTCTGTCAGAATATTTTGTTCAGCTTTGAACGGCCACAACTCACTAATTACTAAACCAAATCACGATATTCTTTTTGTAAGGGATAGTTATATGAGTTAGCTTTCGAACCCAATTGGTCTTCCTATAAAATATTAAAAATCGGATTTTTGACAAGTTTTACAAAATAATTGTGCAAACAGCACTCTTTCTATGTTCATTAGTTTTGCTTTACATGATCAAGTGTCTTACACCCCACGTTAAATCTAGGGAAAAATATTTTACAAGCTTAACATATCCGTTAATTTATGTCTAAAATTTGGTGGGTTAAAACCACAGAGAATGTTATATAATAATTCGTAAACTTTCAGCTACATCTAGATCGCATGCACTATATTGTGCTACATTGCTTAACTTGTTGGGGTTGAATACCCTATTTTTCTTCTAAATATATTTTGAATAAAATTGTTTTATGAAAGCTCATATATACAAGTGATAATGTGTAACATCCTAAGAGCTAGAAGAAATTCCTTATTTTTCTATAAAAATAATGATTTAATGGCTATAAATTCAAAAGAATTGTTTCCAGAAGAGATAAATATCTGAAAATTTGTAGTAGTAATTTACTCACAGAATAAGAAACGCTTGTAACCTTTTAGATGATTTTGACACTGTTTCGTATTTTATACATATTTTTCATTAAATTAGAGCATGAATTTACAAATTCGGGACATTGGACTCAAAGACCCTAACCAATATTTTTCTCAACCTTAGGAACATTATGGGAGCCTGTTAAAATTAAATTGATAATTTTACAAACTGTTTACCATTTATTTTGTATTTTATCGATTATTTGGGCTTTAATTTACAAAAAATATCAAATAACCTTCGAAAATCTTTACAAAATTCCTGGACACCAATTCCCTTTGTTAGAACCAAATAACCAGTTTTTGTAATTCTTGGGAATTTATTTCCATGCCTTTCTAAAAATTTTAACACAATATATAATATGAACTAATGTTACCGATAATTAATCGCACACACTTTGGGCACTTTTACGACATCACTAGTTGGATAGGTGGTTCATAGAAAATAGCTTAGTGGATTATATCTCACTAAAAACTATTTGTTCTGTATGACACTAATAGGAATCGCACTTGTCAACATCAAACCGCGAAGCCCGAGCTACAAACTTTCCATAGTGAGTATTCACAACCCCTATTTTACGTTTTTAGTGTTATGCAGTGGAAAGCATGCTACAATTTCTATGAACATTATTTTATGAACTTGTGCTATGAACTATATGATATGAACTTTGTTGTATGAACCTTGTATGATGAACTTGTGCTATGAATTTGGTGTTATGAACTTGTATGATTAAGTCCCCATAGAACCGATACAACCTATTAACTCATATTTGAGCCGATTGTCTTATGGATAGCGCTATTTGGGGTCACAGCCCCCACTTCCCCGGAACCGCTAGTGCAAATTTTGATGAACTGACATCATGGGAACCATGGACATGATGGAATGGGGCAAGAACGGTCGTTAGGCTTGGTTTTGAACAGAATGCAATAGCATTCATTGTTTTTTGAATAGCATTCATTGTTTTTTTGAATCGGAACTATTTTATAGTTGACCTTTGTTTTTGCATGCTTTTCAGGGAACGGTCAGTCAATCAATGAGTCGGCGTCATGATTTTAGTTCTTACTTTTGTTATGTATTAAACTATGTATTATGAAAAGTGAATGTCTTTGTTTTGTAGGCGATGTAAACTTAAAACACTTAATGTTTATGATTGTTACTCCTATTTACCTTTGTGATGAGACCTTAGTCTATCACACTTCGTATTTCCGCTTTAACGGGGTATGACAGATTTGGTATCCGAGCCTAAGGTTATAGAGAATATCGGCTTCCCCTTTCCCTTAGGGAGGCCTAAACTATAACCGTTGAGTTAATAAAACATGCCATTTAGTATAACTAATTCTGGAAATGTGCTACTGGACCTTAATTATAGATAGCCTGATCACCTATGTATAATTAAGAGAAAGTTAGTGCTAGACCGGATTTGATTATAGTGAATGGTATGCACACCCTAGGATAAACGTAAACGTCAAACTTAATAGAAATTTTCTAGGATGCTAAAAATTCATCTAAACAATAGAGTTTCTCGTGTACAACGTAGCCATGTCAAACACTAACTCTCAAGCACTTTGGATCGGCAGATGAGTCTGGTTACATCACTACGCGCCCGAAAGTCAACCGCGACTCAAGCACCGAACCGACTGAAGATTCATCTACAGGATCAGAGACTGGAGAAGAAGTGAGCAGCGTAGAGTTTCTCGTGTACAGCGTAGCCATGTCAAACACTAACTCTCAAGCACTTTGGATCGGCAGATGAGTCTGGTTACATCACTATGCGCCCAAAAGTCAACCGCGACTCAAGCACCGAACCGACTGAAGATTCATCTACAGGATCAGAGACTGGAGAAGAAGTGAGCAGCCAGGCACCGGCTGAGGAAATTCAGCCCCGTCGATACCCGAGCCTTCGCGACATCTGACACCTCAGCCACCCCTTTATGGACTATACCATAGGAGGACATCGAGAAAGAGAGCACCAATGACGAGAGAAGTGTTGAGGTTCGAGCGTCCAGAACCCGTGCTAGCACCTCCCGCACCAAGGAGCGAGCGTCCCGAGCCTAGTCAACCTCGACACCCAGTTATAGGGAGACGTTATATGCGAGCACCTAGGATGTGGAGCGACGCAGCATGGAGGCCATGGTCCGTGACCTGTATGACGCTTGTGGTAGGTTTGTTTATCATCATCACAACATTGCCGACATATCAGATGTGGTGGATGCGGTATGTGGTTATGCGTACTCCGCCTAGAGGACTGCAATCAGAGCGATGATCACTAGCGCTATCGTTGGAGGGCTAGCATTGATTATGGCAGTGACACTTATCTGGGTGATTGTGTTTTGGGGTTGAATCTAAACGTCATGTTTTATGTTTTGCGGTTTATGGTCTATGTATTTTGATGTAATTCCTTTGGTTTATGGCTTTTGAGAACTATGGTTGAAGTGCCTTTTGTAGCTTGCAGTGTCAAGCAATATGCTTTGTTAAACTTTTTATTTATGAGCTACGAATGTAATCTACTTTAATGATTTTCACTCACCATGTTATTTCACACTACTATTGTCCATGAACTGTAAATTGTTTTGACGAGTTAAAATCTTTCTTGAAAATATATTTTATTATTATTATTATTATTATTATTATTATTATTTCTTTCAAAAAAAAATATTATTATGAATAACATCCTTAATTTTGTTTGTGTGTTATAGAACCATGCCCCAAAGAAGAAACACCTACTCATGCCTAACACATCCTGAAAATGCCACTCCGATATTGCTCAACTGGTCTCGCAACAACTAATCACTGCTATCCCTAACATTGTGGCTCAAGTCACTACAGGAATCAATGCTAGTCAGACAAACCGTGGAGGCCCTACACCTACTAAGAACTTCGATGGAAGCGGAGTTCGTAATGAGGAAACAACGGGATGCAGCTATAAATACTTCATGTCTTGTAAACTCAAGGAGTTTCATGGAACAGAGGGTATGGTGGGATTGTTGAAATGGATAGAAGGAATAGAGGTCGTACTCCACATCAGCAAATGTTAAAATGACTGTAAGGTTCCCTATGTTGCATGCCTTCTCCAAGAGAGAGCCTTAACATGGTGGAATGCGTAAGTCCGAAACCACGAAAGGGAGGCATCGAACTAATTAGCTTGGGAGGAATTCAAAGAGTTACTCAAGAAGGAATACTGTCGTAAGGATGAGATCCAGAAAATGGAATCTGACTTCTGGAACCATGCCATGGTAGGAGCCTATGTGGAAGGCTACACTGTGCATTTCCATGAACTTGTTGAACTAGTGCCGCACATGGTCACCCCTGAGAGCAACAGGATTGACCGATACATATGGGGTTTAGCACTAGAAATCTGAGGCATGGTTAGTTCAACAAATCCTAACTAAATCCATAGCACTATAGACCTGGCGCACCACCTTACGAATGATAAAGTGAGGGTCGGGATATTGACCATAAGCAACGCAAGTAACAAAAGAAAATCGGCGAACCAGTTGGGAAGGAAGAAGAATGAAAACTCAGAAAAGAACAACAAAAGGGCAATGAACTTTACGATTAAAACATAGGAACCTGTTCAATACCGAGGTGCTAAACCTATGTGTAAGAGATGAAGCTATCATCATGAGGCTGCCTTCCCTATCTCCCACAAGTGCAATCGAATTGTACATTTCGCAAAGTATTGCAGGATAGATAAAGATCGCAAGGATGGTAAACGGGCATGCTATAAGTGTGGAAGTGCGGACTACTTTAGGAATGCTTGCCCGAATCTAAATAAGGGACCCAACAACAATAATAGGAACCAGGCAGGACATATAAACCGTGGAAATCCAGGAGGCCAGGCTCTTGGGCGAGAATTTATGATTAAGGTGGAAGAGGCTAGCTAGAACCCGGAGGTGGTAACAGGTACATTCCTTCTAAACAACCACTATGCATCAGTATTATTTGACTCTGGTGAAAATAGAAGTTTTGTGTCACATGAATTTAGACCCCTAATCGATTTGAAATTCAAAATAATGAACATGCTTACGTAGTTGAAGTTGCTAACGGTCATGAAATTAAGGCTAGGGAGATAGTTCCTAATTGTACCTTGAACTTAGCTGATATACTTTTTAGTATTGACCTTATACCCATTGAACTGGGAAGCTTTGATGTAGTGATTGCAATGGACTAGTTGTCCAAGAATCGAGCAGACATAGGATGCTTTGAGAAAGTTGTCAAAATACCCCTCCAAAACAACGAAACCCTTATAGTGTACGAAGAGAAACCAGGCAAGAACTTGAAGATAGTCTCATGCATGAAGATGCACAAATATCTGAGGAAGAATTACCTTGCGTTCTTGGTTCATGTAGTGGAAAATAATTCAGAAAAAAACATATTCAAGATATTCCAATAGTGCGACAATGCCCCGAAGTATTCCCAAAAGAGTTGCCCGGACTCCTCCCAACATGACAAGTCAAATTCAGAAATGATCTAATTCCTGGAGTGGCACCTATAGCTAAATCACCTTAGCGCTTGGCACCTTCTGAAATGCAAGAACTTTCGGGCCAACTTCAGGAACTTTTGGAAAAAGGATTCATTCGTCCAAGTTCCTCACCGTGGGGCGCACCGGTCTTATTTGTGAAAAATATTTATAGATCGATGCGAATGTGCACAGATTATAGAGAACTAAATAAATGGACTATCAAAAATAGATACCCCCTTCCTCGAATAGATGATTTGTTTAATCAACTCCAAGGTGCCTCCTACTTTTCAAATATTGATTTATAATTAGGATACCACCAATTAAGGGTACGCGACAAAGATGTTCCTAAAACCTCCTTCAGGGCTCATTACAGACACTACAAATTCTTAGTTATGCCTTTTGGGCTAACTAACGCGCCAGCTGCTTTCATGGATCTTATGAATAGGATTTGTAGGCCGTACATTGACAAGTTTGTTATCGTGTTCATTAATGACATACTAATCTATTCCCTAAACAAAGAAGAGCATGAACAACATCTTAGGCTAGTGTTGGAATTGTTGAAAGACCAAAAATTATTTGCGAAGTTCTCTAAGTGCGAATTTTAGATTAGGGAAGTACGATTCCTTGGTCATGTGGTTGGAGAAAAAGAAATACACGTGGATCCCACCAAAGTTGAAGCAATTAAGAAATGGGAAATTCTAAAATCCCCGACGGAAATTCGGCAATTTCTGGGATTGGCGGGCTATTAGAGGGACTTTATTGAGAACTTCAGCAAAATTGCCCAACTATTGACTATTCTGACCCAAAAGGATAGGAAATTTGGATGCGGAGAGCCACAAAAAATGCCTTCCAATTGATGAAACATAAGTTGTGTAATGCGCCAGTGTTGGCATTGCTAGATGGTGTGGACAACTTCACAGTGTATTGTGATGCGTCACATCAAGGCCTGGGTTGCATACTAATGCAGAAAGGCAAGGTTATTCCATATGCATCAAGGAAGTTAATGGTTCATGAGAAAAACTACACAACCCACGACCTAGAATTAGGAGCGGTGGTATTCGCCCTTAAGATCTGGAGACATTACTTGTATGGAACTAAGTGAACTATTTATACTGATCACAAAATCCTACAACACATCTTGGATCAAAAGATGCTTAACATGAGACAAAGGCGGTGGGTGGAATTACTCAACGACTACGATTGAAAAATTAAATACCATCCAAGATAGGCCAATGTTATAGTTGATTCATTGAGTAGGAAGGAAAGGGTGAAACCCTCATGAGCACTTGCCTTTGGAGCCCTTGTTCAAACCAGTTTGAAGAGTAAAATCTGTCACACCCCAAAACCAAGAACGGCGGAAACGTTCTGGGGCGGAGGACGTCATGTACAGTATCACAACACAGTAAATGTAAATAAGCAAACAACATCATCCATTGCATTAAATATACAATTTTAATACTAGCGTGTTCCGTACAGTTTTAGACACCAAAAATATAATGTAAATCAAAATAATATGATGAGTCTTGAATGCGCTCCATCTTCTCAAAAGTTGGCACCGGTACCTGTCTACTGATGACCTGAGAATACAAGTTATTTTGAAAGAGTTTATCAGCATTAAGCTGGTGAGTTCATAAGTATTTTAGTGTCAATTTTTGTTATCAAAACGTTTGAACGTGTCTCAAGTGTAAGTTTGTAAAATGTATGTAAGTGTTTGTAAAAGTTTGAATCTCTCAGAAAATCCTATATTTTCTATTAAAGTAGCCTTCTACCAAGGCTTAACTGTTTTGTATGCTCGTTTGTTGTAAAAGTATGTAATTTCCCAAGTGTAACTATCATTTAACAGATATAGTTTGTACATTAATGTTTAAGTGAGGTTATCACTAAAAATATGTAATGGGTAAATCATTGTAGTACTGTAGTTTTGTATTATAGGAACTACTGCTGTACTAACTACCTTAAACCGGATTTACATTAAGGTATAATGTCATAATTGCACCATACTATTGACTGGTAACAACGACATACGAATGGTCGTAATAACGAAATGACGTTTGGCACCCGCAGACCTGCAGGTCTGGTTGTAGCTAGCAGCAAGGTGTAGGATAGTCAATCCAGTATAGATCTATACACAAACTCATGCTCTCCCTCTAAGAGAATTATGGCTACAACTCGGGCCATGACATTTAAGGCATGCTCCGATCCAGTGGATCACAATTGTTAACGTATTCTTGTATATGTAGTGTAATGTTTCTCGTTCTAGTATAGTTGTATATGTTCTACTCCTAGTATAGTTGTATATGTTCTCCTCCTAGTATAGTTGTATATGTTCTCTTTCTAGTATAGTTGTATATGTTCTCTTCCTAGTATAGTTGTATATGTTCTCATAGTAATGTAATGTATAGACTCATGAATGAACTGACTCATTGATCTAGAAGTTGTAGTAGTATGATCCTGTGTTACCCCGATGGTAACTTACTAATGATGTGTATAGTACGCATGAATATGGAAGTATTTTTATGTCTATATATGTATAATTGATATATAACTAATATGGAAACGACCTTCGGACGGTCACCCGAAATCCCACCATACCACATCCAAATCGAGAAAAAGGAAATAGGGCGGATGGCCTTCCTAAGCCCTTTAAACATTGCTTATATATCTATACATATATGGGCATGCAATTTATAAGAAGTATAAAAAATTTTAAATAAAAGTATTTGATAAGTAAAAGAGTTTGTAAAACATTTTGAAGTAAAGCAGTTTGATAAACAGTTTGAACAGTGATAAAATCATTGGTTTTCTAGTTATTAATCACATGTGATTAATGTATTCACATGTGGTTGATGCAATAACTATAAGCATTTAACTTGTATTCCCCCCCCCCATAAAGTATTTAAAACATTTAAAGTATTTCAAAGGTTAATTAAAGGGGTATGAACTCACCTGTGGTGAGTGGATTGGATTGTAGTGTCGGATACCGTGCTAGGTGGCAAACGGAGACTTGTTCACACGCACGAGCCTAGTTAACATATAATGAGCATATATATAACTAATTAGCCAAATAATAACTTAATTAAATAAGTTGAGACGCTTAGGAACATGTAAACACTTTGTATAAGTGTTATAGGTCCTAATGGTTGCATCTAAGTTGTTATGGGACAAGGCTAAAGGGGTTTAAAGCTTCCAAGGAACTTGTAAAAGAGTTTACTACCCAAAAAACCCCACCCAAGGAGTTTACGGTCGTAAACCCTTGAGTTTACGGCCGTGAACTCCATTCTTGGTGGTTTTGGGAGTTTTAAGGTGCTAAATGATTTCTAGAATAAGCCTAGCTTGGTGGTTTAATCCTTTGGGTAGTTTAGGGCATAGATAATACTCCTTTGAGGAGTTTACGGCCTAAAGACCATACCCCTTAGAGTTTACGGCCGTAAACTCTCATGGGGTGGATGTTTTAATTCTTTCAAGTCTCTTGCACAAGTAGGATAATTTCTAGGCTTTTGATTTAGGCTAAGGGGAACCCTAGGCACACTTTGGTGCCTTTACTTGGAGTTTACGGCCCAAGAGCATTTCTTGGCCGTAAACTCCCTTTTAGGGATGATTTTGATGTGTTTAAGTCCCCATTTTAGCAACAAGTAATCGAGGGTTAAAGTCTAAAGCCTTAGGGGGTGATTAGGGCTCATTATGCCCTTGAAAATGGTGTTTACGGTCCAATAAATTCTTGGGCCGTAAACTCCTAAAACTATATGTTCTTGATTGATTTCTAGACTCAAATGGTCATACATATTATCCTAAACTAGTTGCCTAACAAGGAATTGGGACTAGATAGCCTTAAAGCTTCATTTTGGAGTTTACTCCCCAAGAACGTTCTTAGGCGGTAAACTCCCGGATCTCACATATTAGACATGTAATCTATGTTAATAAGCATAAAACAAACATTATAACACAACTAGAGAAGTGTACTCACGATTTGGGATGAAAACCCGAAGATCCGTGAGAGAGAATATGGCTTTTCTCTAGTTGGAAATGTGAATAATGAATGAATTTAGTTCAGAAATCTATTTATAGTCCTGAAATATTTTGGCAGAAAATATTTTTATTCTGGAATTGGACTCTAACATTATGAAGTTTTGAAATGCTCAAGTTTCACAAACCCATGAGCATCCACTCTCCTGATATCTCTTTAAACGTAAACCCTAATGTACACAAACTTATTTGGAAAAGTCTGAAGTTCATTGAAACTGGACTAGCTTCTATTGAATAGTTAATGTTCGTACAAAATGGAAATTTCGGGTTGTCACAAAATCCTTGCTGCTCAAGGCAAAGCGTTAATAACTGAGAACTTGAAACGTGAAACATTACACGGCCAACAAAACCGATTTGAAACACGTTCAGATGGAGTGAAGTACTTCAAAAATAGATTAAGTGTACCAAAAATCGACGAATTACGTAAGGTAATTTTAAAGGAAGCCCATAATTCCCGATACTCGATCCACCCTGGGGCCGAAAAAATGTACTTGGATCTAAAGGAATACTATTGGTGGCCTGGAATGAAGAAAAATATTGCCTTGTATATTGAGAAATGTTTAACTTGTTCCAAAGTGAAGGCCGAATAGTCCTCTGGTTTACTTCAACAACCAGAAATACCTCAATGGAAATGGGAGCAAATATCCATGGATTTTGTTACCAAGTTGCCAAGGACGACGAAGGGACACGATTCTATTTGGGTGGTGGTGGACAAATTGATGAAATCCGCAAATTATTGAATGAAAAGGCTTGCTCGAATTTACATAGACGAGATTGTAGCATGCCATGGGGTACCTATTTCCATCATTTTAGATAGAGATAGCCATTTTACATCTAGATTTTGGCAGTCACTTCAAAAAGCCTTGGGGACACGTTTAGACTTAAGTACTGCCTATCATCCCCAGGCATATGGTCAGAGTGAACGAATCATCCAGACGTTAGAAGATATGCTCTGGGCTTGCGTGATGGACTTTGGAGGAAGTTGGGATAACGATTTGCCATTATCCGAGTTCTCTTATAATAATAGCTACCATACCAGCATTCAATGTGCCCCCTATGAGGCCTTGTATGGGCGTAAATGTCACTCCCCACTATGATGGCTGGAAATTGGCGATAGGCAGTTAACAAGACTGGATTTAATTCAAGAAACCACTGAGAAGATATCGATAGTAAGTGGATAGACTAAAAGCTGCTCGTGATCGGCAAAACAACTATGTTGACAAGCGTAGGAAACCCTTGGAATTTCAAAAGGGAGACAGAGTACTCTTAAAAGTATCCCTATGGAAGGGAGTCATGTGTTTTGGTAAACGAGTAAAAATGTGTCCCCGTTATGTAGGACCCTTCGAGATTATCGAAAGGGTGGGTCTAGTAGCATATAAGCTGAAGCTACCGGATGAACTGAGTGCGATGCACGACACATTCCATGTGTCGAACCTCAAAAGTGCTTGGCGGAGGAATCCCTACACATACCTCTCGGGGACCTCCAAATTAATAATCGACTAAAATTCCTAGAGGAACCTATAGAAATCAACGATCGAGAGATTAATCAACTAAAATGAAGTAAAATACCGTTCGTAAAGTTTGTTGGAACTCTAAGCATGGGCCCGAGTTTACGTGGGAATTGGACGATTTTATGAAGAACAAATATCCTCAACTACTTGTTATATCTGAACCAGTGTTACCGGCAGCTGAATTTCGGGACGAAATCGCCACAACTTGGGGAGACTGTGACATCCACAAAAGCTCAGGTCAGTACTCATCTGGAACTTCGTCATTTCCTTGTGTGCACTTAACTTGGCTCTAGAGTTACAAGTTGAACTAGGTTTATGACTTAATAGATACCACGAAACAATTAGTGTATCTTAGCTTGTATTGAACAATCACATTGATATTTGTATGAACCAACTGAGTGGTAAAGTGCCAAATTTGAACCTTAAGTCTAAACACAAAACTATGTTCGGCAGACCATATCCCAAGGTAAGTTAGCAACCATAAAATTTCCATATTGGAAAATTCTAATGCTTAACAAGGTTAGGTATTCTAAGCTAATATGAACAAATTTAAATCATAATATGAACCAACTATAAAGTTGATGACATGTTCATATAATTCATGATTCGAATTGTGAACCAAAAGTAAAATACAAGAATATCAAAATCTTACAACCACATATTATGAATCCTTGTTACAATTGTTGAAATATGAGAAATTGATTTTTATAAAAATTAAATAATAGGTTATCATTTTCAAAATTTATTCAAAAAATATAAGTTTGCAAGTTATTACCAACTGTAATTATTTCAACAAAACCCAATAGTTAAAACCTTGGGGGATTATGATAATGTTTGAGTTTTTACAAAATTTAAAATCTAGATTTATAAAAATTCAAGGGAGGATTTTATTATTTGATCAAATATCAATAAAAATACCATCTCTCTCTCTTAAAATTTCGACCATTAGGCCTTTCAATCTCCCCCATGCCTTAAAACCCATCATTACACCTCATTTGAACCACCTACACACTCCATCTCACAATTATTCTCCAAGAAAACTCTCCCACTTCCAAACCCACTCCTATACCTCCGAAAATCCTCCATTCTATGCCCTAATTTCTCATTTTTGAAGGTCAAGAAGTTTTCTTGTTTCTCTCAAAATCGAAACCAAGGTAAACAACACAATTATTTATCATAGTTTTATGATTTTACTTCCTATTCTTCATAGTTCTTCTTTACTTTTAGGATTATATGCCCTTATATGGCTAGAAATCCTTGTTTTTTTTCCTCTTGGTATTTGTAGATTCTCACCATAACACAATACATATGTTTGATATGGTGAAAATCTAGGATCAAACCCATGCAAAGAGTGAAAAGGTGCGCATATGTTCATATGATTTCAAAAATCGAGTTTTACATCTTCTTCTTCATTTATTTCGTGTTCTTACTTGACAAAAAGTATTTAAACCATTTATAGTACATCTTGGATTCTCATTCACTCCATGCATGTGCTAGAAATTGGATTTGTGGTACAATCCTAGTGTAAGATTCCGTGGTTCCATGGAGTTCTCTATCACATGAATGAAACACTCACTTTGGGGCCTTGGAATAACCCTAGATCTATGACTTTGATTAATGAACCTAAAAGTTTCCCTTTCTTCTGTAAACTCTAGTTTATTTATATTTATCTTTGACCATAATAGAAGTATGCATGTTGTCTTTGTCAAAGTGCCCTAAGAGGGCACTCAAAGCAACTTGGGATGACATGCATTCTGTCAGAATATTTTGTTCAGCTTTGAACGGCCACAACTCACTAATTACTAACCAAATCACGATATTATTTTTGTAAGGGATAGTTATATGACTTAGCTTTCGAACCCAATTGCTCTTCCTATAAAATATTAAAAATCGGATTTTTGACAAGTTTTACAAAATAATTGTGCAAACAACACTCTTTCTCTGTTCATTGGTTTTGCTTTACATGATCAAGGGCTTACACCCCACGTTAAATCTAGGGAAAAATATTTTACAAGCTTAACATATCCGTTAATTTATGTCTAAAATTTGGTGGGTTAAAACCACAGAGAATGTTCTATAATAATTCGTAAACTTTCAGCTACATCTAGAACTCATGCATTATATTATGGTACATTGCTTAACTTGTTGGGGTTGAATACCCTATTTTTCTTTTAAATATATTTCGAATATAATTGTTTTATGAAAGCTCATATATACAAGTGATAATCTGTAAAATCCTAAGAGCTAGAAGAAATTCCTTATTTTTCTGTAAAAATAATGATTTAATTGTTATAAATTCAAAATAATTGTTTCCAGAAGAGATAAAAATCTGAAAATTCGTATTAGTAATTTATTCACGGATTAAGAAATGCATGTAACCTTTCTGACGATTTTGACAGGGTTTGGTATTTTATACATATTATTCATTAAATTAGAGCATGAATTTACAAATTCGGGTCATTGGACTCAAAGACCCTAACCAATATTTTTCTCAACCTTAGCAACATTATGGGAGCCTGTTAAAATTGAATTGATAATTTTAGAAACTTTTTACCATTTATTTTGAATTTTATCGATTATTTGAACTTTAATTTACAAAAAATATCAAATAACCTTCCAAAATGTTTACAAAATTCTTGGACACCAATTCCCTTTGTTAGAACCAGATAACCAGTTTTTGTAATTCTTGGCAATTTATTTCCATGCCTTTCTAAAAATTTTAACACAATATAATATGAACTAATGTTACCGATAATTAATTGCACACACTTTGGGCACTTTTACGACATCACTAGTTGGATAGGTGGTTCATAGAAAATAGCTTAGTGGATTATATCCCACTAAAAACTATTTGTTCTGTATGCCGCTAGTAGGAATCGCACTTGTCAACATCAAACCGCAAAGCCCGGGCTACAAACTTTCCATAGTGAGTATTCACAACCCCTATTTTACGTTTTTAGTGTTATGCGGTGGAAAGCATGCTACAATTTCTATGAACATTATTTTATGAACTTGTGCTATGAACTATATGTTATGAACTTTGTTGTATGAACCTTGTATGATGAACTTGTGCTATGAATTTGGTGTTATAAACTTGTATGATTAAGTCCCCAGAGAACCGATACAACTTATTAACTCATATTCGAGCCGATGGTCTTATGAATAGCGCTATTTGGGGTCGACATCCCCCACTTGCCCGGAACCGCGAGTGCATATTTCCATGAACTGACATCATGGTTGTGAACATAATGCAATACCATTCATTGTTTTCTTAATCAGAACTTTTAAACAATAACTACATTTTTGAAATAATGTACTATTATAAGCCTTTGAACTCACCAACTATTTGATAGTTGACCTTCATTTTTGCATGCTTTACAGCGAACGGTAAGTGAATCAATGAGACGCCAGCATGATTTTAGTTGTTACTTTTGTTATATATTAAACTATGTATTGTGAAAACTAAATGTATTTGTTTTTTTATGCGATGTAAACTTAAAACGCTTAATGTTTATGGTTGGTACTCCTATTTACCTTTGTGATGAGACCTTAGCCTGTCACACTTCGTATTTCTCCTTTAACGGGGTGTGACAGTACACTGCAGAGTAATACAAATAAACTATTATTGGTATAGTTTGGGATTCACTACGTTGCTCCACTAAGATTAATACACAAAAACAAGACATTTATTCAAACTATAATAGGTATAGTTTGGAAAGCACTACTCTACATCACTACTACAAGGATATGCTACTAAAATAATTATTTAAGCATAATTATTTTACAATACAAAGTAATGCATATATTTTCTAATACAAGACAACACTAAGACACTACACTATATGTAAACTAGTTAATAAAGGGTTGTGGGGCACTACTTCGGGTACCCACCAGGGTACAGGGTCAAGTCCTATAAAGTATAACTAGAGTCTCCCGGATAGAGAGCGTGATGTTTGTGTATAGATCTATACCTGATTGACAATCCCTCACCCAAACTGCTAGCTACAGTTAGGCAGCCATGCCTGGGGGTGACCAAATGTCATAATACCGACGCCTAAAGAACGTCGTAGAGGCCACTAGCTCATATTAGTATGGTTATATGAAACTCACAACAATATAATTAAATGATTGTTTAAGTGGTTCACACTACTTCAAGTGGTTTTGTTTTCATTAATAAAACTATGGTACACTAATTTACACTACAACTAGTAATAACCAGGCATTCATACATGGTTTGCATGCAACACTACTATGGTACACTACTTACTCTACAATTGGTAAATACCAGGTGTTCATAGTAAGGTTTTATACAGACACTAATACATTACACTACTTTCACTACATCTGATGGTATTTAGGAATACATACAAAGGGTTTCACATACAAATACAAATGCAATACACTGTTTACTAATGCAGAGTACACTAATACAGTATACAAATACAAGAAATATACATGATTACACTGCTATCACTATAGAAAATATTGGATTTTCTTGAGAAACTCACTAGCATTTTCAAAGTTCAAAGACAAGTTTTCCAGCACTAAAATATACTTATGAACTCACGAAATTAAATGTTGATACACATTCAAAATCACTTGTATTCTCAGGGAACCGATAAGACAGGTACACCCGCAGGATTTTGAGAAAACGGAGCTTCTAGAGTCACATATTTTATATTTCGTTATACATGTTGATGTCATACAAACAATGTGTTGAACAATGTAACTACTTTATCAATGTAATGGTTATGTTTGTGTCGATTCCTATTATACAATTGTTGTGATACTGTACATGATGTCCGCCGCCCCCGAACGTTTTCGCCATTCCGGTTTGGGGGTGTGACAGATTGGTATCAAAGCATCGTTTCTCGTGAACTAAGTATATCAAACCTTCCATGGTATACAACTATAAACACTAATGGGCCGAAGCGTTCTGAACTAAAAGTATACTTTTAAAATCTAAATATTTTATAAGAAGTATACTATCACTATATACATATCAGAAACAGTATGGCGGATAAGAAAAAAACAAAAGTATTTAGATGTTGGATACTACGGTCAAACCTAGGTAGTTTTGTAATCATATCTAGAATAAATTTTGCCTGATAACCTATATTTATTTGAGATACGACCAACATTTGTTTGGGAGTGATAGTGGTATTGCAGCAAGTCTAAAACTTACCCAACTACATACAAAGGAAACACTAGAACTAAAAATACCTTTAAAATACTATAGGATTATTTTGTAGCACTACGATACTAGAGCCAAACACGTGAAAATAAAGAACTCTTGCTGATAGATCTATAATTACTAAGTGTATACATATAAGTTATATATAAATATCATTTTATACACATAGAATAGGTGATTTAACCTTACTTCATGTTCCTTGCTTGGTTGTGGACTTAGGGTAGGATTAGTTAATCGAAGGTTTATTTGGTCTTAGTTATATATAATTTGTATACACTATGTGATTATAGAGGGGTCAGACACAAATCACAGTATACAAGTTTCATTCCAAGTGTTACTATAAAAGTTCATGGCGATTGTTTACTTGCATTAAGTAGACTTCCATTGTAAATTGCTTGATAGAACACTATAACTATCAGGATAAGATATACAATGTTCAAAATCACCTGACTCCTGATCACTACAGAGCATTTATCTTCGTTTTTCTTTGAAGTTATTTGAGAGAAAGATGACTACAAAGAAGAAGCCCGTTCGAAAGAATAACAATCCTCCACCTCCTCGGTACGATCCTGCTATGTTCCAGGCAGCAATTACAACCGCCACGGCCGCCGCAATGTCATAGATTGACGCAAGTGGCACAAGCGGGGATGGCAATGGTGCCAACCCTTCCAATCAGGGGGATAGCCAGGGACACCCGAGGGAGTGTTCCTACAAGGACTTCATGAATGCAAAGCCCAAGTCCTTTGATGGCACTGGAAGAGTCATTCAGTCTTTGAGATATGTGCGTGCTCCGAGGCAAGCAAGGTGAAATTTGCCGCATGCCCCTTTACCAATCAAGCACTAATTTAGTTGAATAGCCAAGTCAAATCCCTAACTCTTCTGGTAGTCAACGCTATGAGCTGGGATGATTTGAAGGAGTTAATGTTGGCTGAGTACTCCCTTAGGGGCGAAATGAAAAAAACTGGAGAAGAAGCTCTGGATCCTGAAGATGAAGGGTTCTGACACTACTATATACACTGCTAGATTCAATGATTTGGCTCTACTTTGTCCCGGGATGGAAACCCCGGAGAGCAATACGGTGGAGATATATATTTGGGGACTGACTCCCCCAACTCAATGGAATGTACTAGCTTCCAAACCACTCACATTTGATAGCGCCAAGCGTCTGGCACAGACACTGATAGATCAAATGGTAGTCACCAAGATGTCGTGACAGTTATTCCAGAACAGTCCAAAGAGAGCGGCAGTGCAAAGAAAAAGTTATGGAACAAATGCAAGGGCCAATCTTCTTAGGAGCCCTCCAAGAAAGAGCAAACAGTTGTAGTCCATGTTGCTACCATTCCTGCTGCAACACCCACTACTCAAGCACCTCCCAGCAAATACACTCTAACTCTCCCTAGGTGCAACAAATGCAACTTTCATCATCATGGGCCTTGTCGGTAGTTGCAATGCACTAACTATAACAAGAAGGGGCATACAGCCTGCTTCTGCAAGTCACCCACATAATCAAATGCCCAAACTGAAGGGTTTTGAGCATTCTAACACTCTTAAGGTTTACATGCAACCTTAGCAACCTTGGATCTATGTTTTACTAAGATACATGCAAATTTGATTTTCCAAAGTTCTTAACCTAACTAGCATGGCATGGGGAACTTGGAAACATAATAGCTAATAGGAGAACATACCTTTCTTGTTGCTTGGATTCCTTGAGAACCTTGTGAGCCTAGCACCTCAAATGTGATGCCTTAAATGTTTCACGCAACACCACAACACTTTGAATAACTTTGAGAGAAGTACACTATCACCCAAAATCGGCTAGGCCTCTTGTTCTACACATAGTGTTGATTTTGGTAGCCCATGGGGTCCTTTTATAGTTGTGTTACAAGTAGGGTTACAAAATGTAAACCCTAATTGACATGGCTTTTCATATTCCATGATCCATGGGTTCATAACCTCCATGGACTATCCATGGAGCACCTTATGGGTTTCAGCCCGATTCAATAAACCATGGATCATTAGACCACTATAAAAGAATGGATGATTTACACAATCAACCCCACATATTTAATTAGTCTCCTTTAGATCACCAAGTTAATTCTAAATTAATTCTTAATCAATGCTAATGAAATAGTATTATTAAGATATTAGAACTTATAATATATTAATAAACCTTAAGTTTCCTTTCTCTCATTTTGTCTATCCAAGTTTTGCAATCCATGCAACCCAAATGGACCATGCCAACCGGGTCAAGTACATCCCAGAAATAGTTATGAACTTAGAAACCTAATCTAATACTCTCCCACTTGGATAAGTCTAATAACTATAACTGCAAGAATGACTTCAAGAACCAATCGGAAATCTTAGATCTTTCAAAGTATCGTGGATCTGAGATGATGATGATACGACATTTAAGATATGTGATCATATAATCCTCTATTCTATATATCAGCCGGACAAATACATGGAACAATGTCCTGCTTATTGTCCAGCTGTTTGTTTCCTGATTTCTGATTTGTTTGACATAGAACTTAATCGAACACATCAATTGAGTTCTGACCAGGGCCGATACATAAGTCAAAGCAAAATCATCGAGGGGCCCAGATATCGCTTGTAATCTAAGAAGGAACAGACAAACTTCGACTCATATGCTTGTTCCACTACTTGTTGAATTATACACAAAGGCACATTTTATAACGTCGAGTTAACAATGCGTTTTCGTACAATCAATATATAACCAACTCATATCTCTAGGTTTGAAGACTTATATGATATTACCGTCTCACAGTCACTCGAGATAAATTCCATGAAGAGATACAAGTGATCATGGATAGAATCCAATACTCATAACTTATAAGTATTCATGAATGTTTTAGCAATTCTTGCTATGTCCAACACCTTAGACATCTACAAACCAACTTCATGATAGTCTTAATTCATATCTACTTCCAACAGATGACCGACTGTGGAGAATTTGAATAATATGATATACCATAACATAATTATTCTGGAAGTCAAAACATGTAAAATGAAATTATAGTAACCGATTGATAGAAGATAGCAACACTCTACTTATAAATAAACAACAACTTTTATTTATCATCAAATCTCAATTACACTTTACAAATTTCAAAGCTATCTAATTTTTAAAACTAATATCATCCTTTAGCCCTATACGCCTCGCATGCTGAAGATGCTTAACCCTACCCAGTCCCTTCGTGAGGGGATCTGCTAGCCTCTCATCCGACGATACCTTCATTGCCACGAGGAGTCCTTTTTCTATTCAATGTCTGATGGAATGGTATTTTCTGTCAATTTGTTTGGATCTTTCGTGATCCCTTGCTTCCTTGGCTAAGGCAACTGCACTTTCACTATCACATAAAATCTCCATAGGTTCCTTTATAGCTGGTACAAGTCCAAGGTCTCCAATGAAGTTCTTTAGCCATATAGCCTCCTTTTCCGCCTCGCTTGCTGCTATATACTCTGATTCACAAGTTGAATCAGCCACTGTCTCTTTCTTGGAACTTTTCCAAGTAATTGCTCCTCTGTTTAAGATAAAGATCCAGCCTGACTGAGAGGAAATTATACCTATCAGTCTGGAAGCTAGCATCACTATACCCTACTACTCTCAAGTCATCACTCCCATCGAGGGCAAGGACCCAATCATTAGTACTCCGCATGTACTTGAGAATGCTCTTTACCTCAATCCAGTGAGCCTTGCCAGGGTTCCCATGATATCTACTGACCATGCTAAACGCACAGGCCACATCTGGACGAGTAAAAGTTATAGTTGTTGGATATAGTGTCTAAGTCCATAACTATATTTGATATGTACTTGACCCGACCGGGCATGGTCGATTTGGGTTGCACTTCACCCAAACAATTTGTGGATAATCTTTTGAGAATAGTATAAGTTATGATTTATTAATATATTATAAGTTCTAATGAATTAATTTAAAATCATATTATTTAATTAGTATTGATCTGTAATTAATCTAGAATTAGTTTAGAGACCAAAACTGTGACTAATTAAATATGGGCTCTTATATTTATATAGTGTGGGCTAATGCTTATTTGGAATGGGCTAGGCTTGCATGGAAAGTCCACGGATACTCCATGGAGCTTTAACCCATGGATCTCATGGAAATGAAAAGACATGGGTATTAGGGTTTACATGGATGTAGCCCTAATCCACCACACTACATAAAGGAGGCTTCGATTCTTGAAATCACACTAGTTGTAGTGAGTAAAGTAAGAGAGCCGATTTCAAGAAGGTGATTACTATTCTCTCAAAGTTCCATGTTTGTGGTGATTTGTGATTTCCATTTGAGGCATCCACACTATTGGTGCTACGCTCTAAAACTCCAAGCAATGAACTACAACTACAAGGTAAGTAATTCTACTAGCTTTATTTGATTCAAGTTCCCCATGCCATGCTAGATAGGATAAGAACCTTGGAAAAATAATTATTTGCATGTATATTAGTCAAACATAGATCCAAGGTTTCTAGGGTTGCATGTACACCATAGGAGTGTTAGAATGCTCAAACCCCATCAATAGCATACATGATTGAGCCTACATCGGAAGCATATGGTACTCGACTCATCTTTGCTATCTTAGCGTCAGTACTCGGGCTCTGAGTCTTAGTCAATATGGTGTTACACTGGGTCAGTAACTCTCTTTTCTTGGAATCCTACATGTTGAACCTATTCAACACCTTATCCAAGTAGGTACTCTGACTAAGTCCAATTAGTCTCTTACTCCTATCTCTCAAAATCCTTATCCCTAGGATATAGGCAGGACTTCACTTCCTGCAGGGTTGGGATGTCATTTCCTTTGAGTAGTATATCATCCACATACAATACCAAAAAGCTAACTATACCCCACTAGCCTTGACATATATACAAGATTCATCTTTGCTCCTCGAAAAGCCAAACTCTTTGACTTTCTCATCAAAACAAAGATTCCATCTACGAGGTGCTTATTTCAATCCATAGATGGATTTCTCAAGCTTACACTCTCTATTAGTATACTTTGTGCTGACAAAACCCTCTGGCTAACTCATGCAAACATCCTTAGCCAACCTTCCATTAAGGAAAGAGGTTTTGACATCCGTTTTCCATATTTCATATTCATGAAATGTAGCAATGGCTTACATAACCCTAATAGACTTAATTCTTTGCTACTAGTGAAAAGGTCTCATCATAATCAACTCCCGGAGTTCGAGAATAGCCCTTTGAAACCAATCGAGCCTTATAAGTGTGTACATTACCATCCATGTTGGTCTTCTTCTTGAAGATCCATTTGCACCCGATTGTCTTACGGCCTGGTACATTGTCAACCGAGTTTCAAACTTGATTGTCATATATGGACTATATCTCGCTGTCCATAGCCTCTTTCCATTTAGCAACCTCAGGGCTGGCCATGGCTTCCATGTAGATGTTAGGTGCATCCAGACTTACCAATGTGCTATCACTGATAATTTTATCACCTTCTACGGTAAGATGGAAACCATAGTAATGCTCAGGTGCATTCCTAACTCTCGTGGAACGCCTCAGAGGTACAGACTCGTTAGTCGGATCAACAGGAGTTGCCTCCTCAGGTTGATTGCTAGGGTTTGACGTTCCTTCACCACTTGACTCTTGAATTTCTTCAAGGTCAATTTTCCTCCCAATGTTTCCTTGGCTTATGAACTCTTTCTCTCTCACGAAAGACTCCTCTCATTGCAACAAAGACCACATTATCTCTGGGTATGTAGAAGAGGTAACCAAAGGATTTATGTGTGTAACACCCAAAAATTTACGCCAAATTTAAACTTTTAATACTAACAAAAGAGTCAGATAGTAATTGTTTTTACAAAACATTTCCAATTCATTTATCATCAAAGTGTCCCAAAATAGATCATGAGGATGAGGAGCGGGACGGTCACGCCTTCACCTTCCCTCGTTCTCCTGAAGTACCTGAAACAATAAACTGAAAACTGTAAGCCCGAGGACTTAGTGAGATACCCCCAAAATACCAACACCATACTGACAAAAACCACAGCCATAACGATCAGTCAAACAACATACATACAGGGCCATCGGCTGGACTGGTCCGCTCTACTGGGCCTACACTCTATCTAAATCTATCCCGAGCCTTCGGCATGACTGGACCGCCGCATGGGCCTACAGTCTCCCCGGGCCGCTTAGAGGCTGTGTTGGCCTTCAGCACAAAACAGGACCACCTCAACCCAACAACCAAGCAACTAACCATGTACGCATACTATCATATACTAACATATACACATAGCAAACATATCTATCTCATTGACCATCAATCATAGAGTTTCACTCGTAACTAGAGTATCGAACTAACAGGTCACTAACATACCAATCCTTACGGATCATAAAAGCATAACATACTATAGATCCTGATTCCGATCTAACATATCAGAATCATATCTAGCACACCATAACAACCGATCTAAACCGATCTCTAGTATAACAACCATCATAAACAGGATGAATTCTAACAAAGCAACAACATAACACCCATCCTAAACCAGGATGAAATCTAGAATGGCAATAACAAAGAAACCATCCTAAACCAGGATGTAATTCATAAAGGGCCGGCCTTGGTGCCGTAGACCCTATCGATATAGTGAGGATAACTCACCTCACAGATGTCGATTGAAATGCAAACTCCAACTATCGGATCACTTGACACCGGCACCAACACCTATAACCATGGCACAATATACTCATAAGTTTTTACTTTTATGAGACACCGCATAACCTCTTAATAATTCCTGATCAAGGTCAGAGTCCTCAGTTAAGGTCAACAGTCCATGTTGACCTTAACTCGCCGAGTGCACTCGGCCACTCGTCGAGTCCGTGGAGCACATTCCAACTCGCCGAGTCATCGGAGTGACTCGTCGACTCCCTTAGTTACCCGATCAATCCTTAAGGGCCACCCTTCGAGTTTTCTCCTTGCAACTCGATGGGTAAACACACATGCCTATCCAAGGGAAAAGCCATCCGACTCGCTGACTTGTTATTTAACTCGTCGAGTTTTATGGTGATCTTCATCGAACTCGCCGAGTTGTTCATCCAACTCGCCAAGTTCAATGACCATCTTCATGTGACTCACCGAGTCATCCTTGAGACTCGCCGTGTCCAACCAATCCTCTTTCCATACAGACTTGTTTTGAGCCATGCAGCAGCTCCAAATCACAGATCCAAGTTTCTAGAGCATACTTACCACGTAAAGTTGCAAACTTTACGTGCATGCATGGTTATAAGGGCTCCAAATGTCTATTTTAAGTTCTTAATGGAGCTTCTAGTCGAAGAGGGACTCCAACCACTACCAATACAGCAACTTTATGACTCTAGCATCCAAGGAGGGTACAGATCTAAAGTTACAACTTCAGATCTAGCCGATAGCTCAACATCCCAACTGGAAAATCCATAAAAAGCCCTAGAATGAACCAAAGGGAAAAAAAGGAAGTAAGAATGGTACTTTGATACCTTCAAACGATGCTTGCTGTGGCAAAACCCTCTTCCCACTCCTTTCTTGCTTCAATTTCCTTTGCACTCTTAGCTTCCTTCCTCCAAGATCCTCTTTTCCAAGCTTCAAACCCACACCAAGGCACACACAGAAGAATTAGGGTTTCAAGGGTTCTCAAAGACTATAAGGAGTACCAAAGGAGGCTGTTGCTCCTTTAAACAGGGGTGCAAACCCCGGGATTTAGGGTTTCATCTGCCAGCTCCTAGTCGCCGAGTCCCAATAGTGGACTCGCGAAGTAGGTGACTAACCACGCGTTCTCACCCCGCTGCTACTCGACGAGTAGGTCGACCAACTCGTCGAGTAGAGCTTATCCAGAAATTCTTAATTAATTAATACATGAGGATCGGGGCGTTAAAATTCTCCCCCACTTGAACTAGACTTCGTCCTTGAAGTGCGCTGAAGAAAACAAGGCTGGTTAATGCTTGCGCATTTCTTCTTCTGGTTCCCACGTCCACTCGGATCCCCTCCGATGTTCCCACTGCACCTTTACTAAAGGTATTTCCTTATTCCGCAGAATCTTCTTCTTCTTTTCCAAAATAGCTACAGGCGTCTCCACATAGTTCAGGCGCTCATCGACCTAAATGTCATCCAACAATACCACTACCTCCTGGTCCATGACGCACATTCGCAATTGTGAAACATGAAATGTGCTGTGGATCCGGCGAAGTTCCTCCGGAAGCTCTAGCCTATAAGCCACCTTGACAACCCTGGCAACAATCCAGAACGGCCCAATGAATCGGGCACCCAATTTTCCCCTCTTCCTTAAACGGATCACACCCTTCCAGGGTGAGACCTTCAGGAGAACCATGTCACCCACCTGAAATTCCAACTCAGATTGGCGTCGATTGGCATAACTCTTCTGTCGACTCTGAGCGGCTGCAACCGCTATCTAATCTGCTGTATCATCTCGGTAGTTTGCAGTACTACCTCTGTCCGACCAATCACCCGGTGCCCAACCTTGCCCCAACAGACTGGGGTCCTACACTTCCGCCCATACAACAGCTCGAAAGGCGGGGCGCCAATACTGGATTGATAGCTGTTGTTGTAGGCGAACTCTGCAAGCAGTAGGTGGGAATCCCAACTTCCACCAAAATCAATGACGCATGCCCTCAACATATCTTCGAGACTTATGAGCTTCCTCCATCACTATCTACTTAACTCCTCCAGTCATCGGAACCCAATTTCAACCATATCGGGTCATTGACCCGAGGCTATCCTGAATGAACCGGGCGCTTTCGCCCTTAATCCTTTCCAATTTCCAATTTTACGGTTTCATACCCTCGATCTGAGCATCCCTGACCAAACCCACCAGCAGGGAATCCACCGCTATCCTCATACATCTGGCTGGGGTAGAAGACCCAGCTGACATGCGGCTCAGAGCGTCCACAACCACATTCGCTTTACCAGAATGGTAAAGGATCTCACAATCATAGTCCTTGACTACATCCAGCCACCTGCGCTGCCTCATATTTATGTTCGGCTGATCCATTACGTGCCTCAAACTCTTGTGATCCGTTTATATGGTACAACGGACCCCGTACAAATAGTGCCTCCAAACCTTGAGAGCGAAGACCACCGCTCCCAGCTCAAGATCGTCCGTGGGGTATCTCGTCTCATGCGGCTTCAACTACCGCGATGCATAAGCTATCACTTGCCCCCTCTGCATAAGGACTGCCCCTAGACCTGTGATGGACGGATCACAATATACCACAAATTCCTCCACTCCCTCGGGAGTGTCAACACTGGCGCCTCGCATAACCGCTGCCGAAGGGTCTCAAACGCCCTCTGCTGCTCCGTGCCCCACCGGAAATCCACTCCCTTTCTTGTTAGACGAATGAGGGGTACGACAACCTTGGAGAAATCACGAATGAATCTCCGATAATACCGTGCTAATCCCAGAAAACTCCTGATGTCTGAGGGAGATCTCAGAGTCTCCCACTGCATAACAGCCTCCACCTTGGCCGGATCGACCAAAATCCCATTCTGGTTAACGAGATGTCTAAGGAACTGAACCTCTCGCAAGCAGAACTCACACTTCGAGAACTTGGCATAAAGCCGTTCTCGTCGCAGCACCTCCAACAGCTCCCTGAGGTGCTCCTCATGCTGCTCTCGGGTCTTGGAATACACCAAGATGTCATCTATAAACACAATGACCGAGCGATCGAGCATCGGTCTGCAGACTTGGTTCATCATATCCATGAATAATGTTGGCGCGTTGGTGAGTCCAGATGGCATCACCACGAACTCGTAATGACCAAAACGAGTCCGGAACGCATTCTTCTCCACGTCTTCCTTCCTCAGCCTGACCTGGTGGTATCCTGATCTCAAATCAATCATAGAAAACCAAGATGCACCCTGAAACTGGTCAAAAATATCATCTATCCTCGGGAGTGGATAACGGTTCTTCACCGTTAACTTATTCAGCTCCATATAGTCAATGCACATCCTGTATGAACCGTCCTTCTTCCTGACGAAGAGGATCGGTGCTCCCCAGGGTGAGCTACTCGGTCGAATGAACTGCTTACCCAACAGTTCTTGCAACTGAGATGATAGCTCCTGCATCTTTGGCGGTGCCAAACGGTACGGCGCCTTGGAAATTGGGGCCACACCTGGCACTAGATCATTCCTAAACTCAACCTGCCTCACCGGAGGCACTCCGGGTAACTCCTCCGGAAACACATTAGCAAACTCTCTAACCACAGGAACCTCTGAAACTGAGAGCTGCTCCCTAACCCGCGTATCTACTAGATATGCCAAATAATCGGCACAACTGTGCTAAATGTACTGTCGAGCCCTGGCCGCTGAACAAAACCTTGATCCCGACCTGGTGCCCTCACGATATACTACCAATTTCCCCCCACTTGGGGTTTGAACCACTACCCGCTTTCCCTCACAGTCGATCATGGCCCCAAAACGGCTAAGCCAATACATTCCTACAATCACGCATACATCCCCCATGGGAATAGGAATCAAATCTATTGGGACAGAAACCCCGAAAATATCCAACTCGCATCCTCGGTAGATCGAAGAAGCAGAAACCCCGTGCTCGTTGGCGATCGAAACTCGCAACGGACACTCAAGATCATCTATCAGCACACGGAACCCTCTAGAGAAGGTCTGAGATGTGAACAACCGACTCACCCCCGAGTCAAATAAAACCAAAGCAGGCAAAGAATTTACTAAATACGTACCTTATCATACGCACAACCAATAAGCATAGCACAAATACAATAACTGAGATAGAGAATAGGAACATACCAGCAACCACATTCGGTGCTGCCTTGGCCTCCTCGACCGTGAGCTGGAAGGCGCGACACATCTCCAATCCTCGCAGTAGCTGGCACGGAACCCTGCGCCAGATTGGCAGCGAGCTGCGGACAATTGGTATTCACATGACCAACCTTATGATAATGGTTAAAAATCCTCATATCTACTGGAGGGGCGGACTGACAAAAGTCCCTGGCATAGTACCTCTCCTTGCCACATTTGTGGCACCCACCTCCTGCTCGAAAAACCCCTGAATGAGCCTTGCCACACTTTCTACAAGTGCGGCTCTGATGACCCCCGGACCGTGTATCAGCGGTTTTAGACTGCTTAGGCGCCGGCTGAGACTGTTCCGGTTCCTGACACTGATCCTTAAACTGCAGCTCTATCTCCAACTCACACCGCCGCGCGACTTCCTGTAGGTCCAGGAGGGTATCACATCGTTGAGTAGACACAAATTGTCGAATATCTGTCTTGAGCATACTCAGATAACGAGTCATCTGAGACTGCTCTGCAGCAAACTCCGGGCAAAGCATAGCCCTCTCCGTGAACATATGGGTAATCTCCATCACAGACTCCCCATCCTATCTCAAGGTCAAAAACTCCTAAGCAAGTTGCTACTGTTCTATGCGTGGAACGTAGCGGGTGCGAAACATATCCCGTAACTGCTCCCAAGTAATAGCAGCCCTCTGATCATCAGTATACAAATGCTTCGTCAGCCTCCACCAGTCCTTCGCCCTAAGCCTCTTCATGTTCAGGGCACACCTGAACTTCTGGTCAGCAGGGCATGAACATGTGAAGAAATATCCCTCCACCTCATATAACCACCTAATAGCCCGAATGGCATCCTTTGTACCATCAAATGTCGGGGGCTTCGTATTGTCGAACTCCCGGTACTGGAAAGCCATGTCGGCTCCTCCTCCTCCAACCCCTGCAGCAGTTACAGCCGATGTGGCTGCAGCGACAGCAGTCTCTGCTAGAGCGGCGTACCGCTCATCAAAATACTCGACCATCGCAGTCTTAATCGACCCAAACATCGCTCGAAGCTGCGCTCGGAACGCAACACCAATCTCATCCTGTATGATCTCTCGAATCCGGGCATCCAACTCCTCAGTCCCTATCTGAACCACGGGCTCACGTGCTACCAACACCTCCAATCCTCCGTCTCTTGACCCTGATCCTGATCCTGATCCGGATCCGAACCCCAAACCAACACGTCTCGTCACCACCATACTGCAAACACATTCAATGTCTCAGACAGATCATATAATGACAGAAAATCAATTACCCTCAATCCCTAGGGGTTGTGACTTCCTTGAAACGCGTATGGGTCCTGTGCTTTCAGTGGTATGGGCCCCTACTACCTTCCACACCTACCCATATTTGTATCATATATCACCACAACACTCTAAACTGTATTTAACATAATATGCGCTCAACCCTCACTAACAGGGGACATCGCCTAACTAGTAACTGATCCGCAGTTCCGCACCATTCAGACATCCATGAAACTTCCATCATCCCCTGAAGCTCTAGTGTACACTGGCTGCACATAGCGATGGACCCGATAGACTTTCGAATATCTAATCCCACACTAAGGTCGAATCGGACATTCTCAGGCTATAACATCTTGACTATCCACAGCCGTGGTGCATACACTAATCATCTACAGTTATGATGTCAATCACATACACAAGAAACCCTAGGCTAATAGGTATCATACAATCAGGCCAATCTATCATGCGATTCCTGAAAATATGTAGCCTAGCACTAGCATGCTGTTCTAACATATTAGAATATCAAATAACTGTATGGTATTTTGGGGCTTACTTACAGGCTCCGGCTGATCGTACCCTCTGCATCCTCCATCCTTTTTTTTGAAAACCATTTTTAAAACTTATTTTCGAAAACCTCCTTGGTTTGAGACTGGGTTCACACGAGTGTTCCTCCAATTCACTCAAACCAAGGCTCTGATACCAACTTGTAACACCTAAAATTTTACGCCAAATTTAAACTTTAATGCTAACAAAAGAGTCAAATAGTAATTGTTTTTACAAAACATTTCCAATTCATTTATCATGAGAGTGTCCAAAAATAGATCATGAGGATGAGGAGCGGTACGGTCACGCCTTCGCCTTCCCTCGCTCTCCTGAAGTACCTGAAACAATAAACTCAAAACTATAAGCCCGAGGGCTTAGTCAGCTACCCCCAAAATACCAACACCATACTGACAAAAACCACAACCATAACGATCAATCAAACAACATACATATTCGGCCATCGGCCGGAATGGTCCGCCCTACTGGGCTTACAGTCTATCGGAATCTATCCCAAGCCTTCGACATGACTAGTCCGCCGCGTGGGCCTACAGTCTTCCCAGGCCGCTCAGAGGGTGTGTTGGCCTTTAGCACAAAGCAGGACCACCTCAACCCAACCAACAAGCAACTAACCATGTACGCATACTATCATATACTGACATATACACATAGCAAACATATCTATCTCATTGACCATCAATCATAGAGTTTCACACGTAACTAGAGTATCGACCTAACAGGTCACTAACATACCAATCCTTACGGATCATAAAAGCATAACATACTATCTATCCATCCTGATTCCGATCAAACAGATCGGAATCATATGTAGCATACCATAACAACCGATCTCTAGTATAACAACCATCCTAAACAGGATGAATTCTAACAAAGCAACACCATAACACCCATCCTAAACCATAATGAAATCTAGCATGGAAATTAAAAAGCAACCATCGTAAAGGAGGATGTAAATCATAAAGAGCCGGCCTTCGTGCCGTAGAACCTATCGATATAGTGAGGATAACTCACCTCACAGATGTCGATTGAAATGCAAACTCCAACTATCGGATCACTTGACACCGGCACCACCACCTATAACCATGGCACAATATACTCATAAGTTCTTACTCTTATGAGACACCCCATAACCTCTTAGGAATTCCTGATCAAGCTCAGAGTCCTTAGTCAAGGTCAACAGTCCATGTTGACCTCAACTCGCCGAGTGCACTCGACCACTCGCCGAGTCCGTCGAGCACATTCCAACTCGTCGAGTCATCAGAGTGACTCGTCGAGTCCCTTCGAATCCCAATCAATCCTTAAGGGTCACCTGTCGAGTTTCCTCCTTGCAAATCGACGGGTACACATGCATGCCTATCCAAGGGAAAAGCCATCTGACTCGCCGAGTTGTTCTTCAACTCGTCGAGTTTTATGGTGATCTTCATCGGACTCGCCGAGTTGTTCATCCAACTCGTCGATTTCAATGACCATCTTCATGTGACTCCCCGAGTCATCCTTGAGACTAGCCGAGTCCATCCAGTCCTCTTTCCATACAGACTTGTTTTGAGCCATGCAGCGGCTCCAAATCACAGATCCAATCTTCTAGAGCATACTCACCATGTAAAGTTGAAAACTTTCCATGCATGCACGGTTATAAAGGCTCCAAATGTCTATTTTACGTTCTTAATGGTGCTTCTAGTCCAAGAGGGACTCCAACCACAACCAATACAACAACTTTATGTCTTTAGCATCCAAGGAGGGTCCAGATCTAAAGTTACAACTTTAGATCTAGCCCAGAGCTCAACATCCCAACTTGAAAATCCATAAAAAGCCCTAGAGTCAATCAAAGGGAAGAAAAGGAAGTAAGAATGGTACTTTGATACCTTCAAACGATGCTAGTTGTGCCAAAACCTGCTTCCCACTCCTTTCTTGCTTCAATTTCCTTTGCACTCTTAGCTTCTTTCCTCCAAGATCCTCTTTTCCAAGCTTCAAACCCACACCAAGGCACACACACATGAATTAGGGTTTCAAGGGTTCTCAAAGACTGTAACGAGTCCCAAAGGAGGCTGAGGCTCCTTTAAATAGGGGTGCAAACCCCGAAATTTAGGGTTTCATCTGCCAGCTCCTACTCACCGAGTCCCAATAGTGGACTCGCCGAGTAGGTCACCAACCACGCGTTCTCACCCTGCTTCTACTCGACGAGTAGGTCGACCAACACGTCGAGTAGAGCTTATCCAGAAATTCTTAATTTATTAATACCTAAGGATCGGGGCGTTACAATTCTCTTCCACTTGAACTAGACTTCATCCTCGATGTCCGCCGAAGAAAACAATGTCGGGTAATGCTCGTGCATTTCTGCTTTCGGCTCCCACGTCCATTCCGATCCCTTCCGATGTTCCCACTGCACCTTTACTAAAGGCATTTCCTTATTCTGCAGAATCTTCTTCTTCTTTTCCAAAATAGCTACGGGCCTCTCCACATAGTTCAGGCGCTCATCGACCTGAATGTCATCCAACGATACCACTGCCTCCTGGTCCATGACGCACTTTCGCAATTGTGAAACATGATATGTGCTGTGGATCTGTGTAAGTTCCTCCGGAAGCTCTAGCCTATAAGCCACCTTTCCAACCCTAGCAACAATCCTGAACGGCCCAATGAATCGGGCACCCAGTTTTCCCCCTTCCTTAAACGGATCACACCCTTCCAGGGTGAGACCTTCAGGAGAACCATGTCACCCAACTGAAATTCCAACTCAGATCGGCGTCGATCGGCATAACTCTTCTGTCGACTCTGAGCGGCTGCAGCCGCTGCCTAATCTGCTGTATCATCTCGGTAGTTTGCAGAACTACCTCTCTCCTACCCTACACTTCCGCCCATACGACAGCTCGAAAGGCGGGGCACCAATACTGGAATGATAGCTGTTGTTGTAGGAGAACTCTGCAATCGGTAGGTGGGAATCCCAACTTCCACCGAAATCAATGACGCACGCCCTCAACATATCTTCGAGGGTCTGAATGGTCCACTCACTCTGCCAATCCGTCTGCGGATGGAACAATGTACTGAAATGCAGCCTTGTACCTAGTTCCTCGTGGAACTTCTGCCAAAAATGGGAAGTAAATCTGACATCCTGATCGGAAACTATGGAAACAGGAACCCCATGGCGAGTGCTAATCTTGCGGACGTATAGGTCGGCCAACTTCTCCGCCGATGAACTCTCTCGTATAGCTAGGAAATGGGAACTCTTGGTCAATCGATCCACGATAACCCATATAGCGTCGAATCCCCTTGCTGCTCTTGGCAATTTCGTGATGTAATCCATCGTGATCTGTTCCTGTTACCACATAGGAATCTCCAGAGGTTGTAGCTTACCATGCGGCCTCTGGTGCTCGGCCTTGACCATCCTGCAGTTCAAGCACCTCTCAGCGTACCAAGCGATATCTCGCTTCATACCAGGCCACCAATAACTCAAACTCAAATCTCGTTACATCTTGGTAGCCCTCAGGTGAATAGAAAAACAAGACTTATGAGCCTCCTCCATCACTGTCTGCCTAAATCCTCTGGTCATCGGAACCCAAAACCGACTATATCGGGTCAATATCTTTCGGCTATCTTGAACGGCAAGGCCGCTTTCGCCCTAAATCCTTTCCAATTCCCTGTTTTCCAGTTTCATACCCCTGATCTGAGCATCCCTGACCAAACCCACCAGCGGGGAATCCACCGCTATCCTCATACATCTGGCTGGGGTAGAAGCACCAGCTGACATGCAGCTCAGAGTGTCCGCAACCACATTCGCTTTACCAGTATGGTAAAGGATCTTGCAATCATAGTCCTTTTGGGTTGCCTTCACCATAGCAATATGTAGGATGAATTAAGGAGAGAGAGGTTTAAGTGTGATTTATTAATATATTATGAGAATAATATATTAAAGCAGAAATCATAAATATTAGTCAAGAATTAATTGATAATTAATTTTTTTTGGCTAAAAGAGATTAATTAAATTTAGGGGACTGGACTGCAATTATTGGATAATTGAGTTATTGGGCTAAGGAATGCTAAAGGAATAAGGGGTGAACAAAATTATGATGGAAGCCCATCATATTTTCGTCCATGGCCTTATCCAGAAGGTTCCATGGGCTGCTTAGAGTTTAAGCTGTCCATTAGGGTTTTGACTGAAACCCTAGCAACCCACACAAGTATATAAAGGACCCCTTAGGCCCCAAAAACGTGGACAACTGATTCTCTAGGGTTTCTAGTCGTTTTTTGGCAGCCTCCTTTCTTCTCCTCTTCATCCAAGTTGCATAAGGTGTTTGTGACTCCATTAGAGGTGCAGCACTTGAGGCACTAAGCTTTTGAAGCCAATCCAAGCAAGGAATTGATTGTTATTGCTATATAACAATCAAAGGTAATTCTATATACCCTAATTCAGTTTATAACATGTTAGATTTAAGTTTATTAGTCTTGGATTCAAAGCATGTACAATAGAGAAACCTAGATCCAAGCATTAGGGATTGTATGAGCACATAGGATTGTTCTTATGCCTAAAACCCATCAGTGGTATCAGAGCCTTGATTGGTTTCAGTTGTATGTGATGCTATGTTGAATTATTACTGAAAAACGATTTTTTGGCCTCTGCCCGATCTGAACCGGTGAGTCAGTGGATGAACTCAGCGAGTCTGTCTGACTCGGCAAGTCCAGTCCCTGACTCGGCGAGTCCAGGGGTCAGACAGAGGGGATTTTAGGATTTAACTGCTATTTTGACTTTGATTTAATGCCTAATTCCTTTTTTAAAGTTAAAATCCTATTTTTATCTTAAATTAGTGATTATCCTTGCCAAAACAATAGATAATTTCGAATCTTTTAAATATTGGTTGTTTATGTGATAAATATGGGTTATTTAAAGTTATTTGGTAATTATCTAATGACTAAAATAAGATTAGGTCAAATATAGATAATTATGAAATTAATTGGTTAATTTATGTTATTTGTTATTTGATCCCTTATGTTTTGAAAAGTCTCAAAACTTGCCCTCAAGTTTTGGAATTTAAAAGTTGATTAAAAGTTTAATTTTGAAATGTTAACTTCTAAAACCCTAGTAATTTGAAAAGTTCAAATAACACCCTTATGGTTTTATTAATTTTTTTTAAGTGTATAATTAAAAGTGATTTAATAAACCCATAAAGTTTTTGGTTTACATTTAATTAGATTAAAAGTATAATTTACTAAGTTAAACCACCTAGTTTTTTAAAAGTGTTAAATACACCCTATACTATATATAACATTAAAAGTCTAATATTATATATGTATGAGTAATCAGTCAGTCTTACCGTTAGTAGGCCTCATTCACGAAACTGGTCTATAAGGGTTGTTTAAGGAAATTGCCTATAAAATGGCGATTGAATGGGTATCCACTCTTACCCACCGCACTCTTGACTAGTGGAGGGTCGTTAGCCGAATGGGTAGGATAGGACATAAACCTTCCATTATAAGTATAGTGAAGTACAAAGTAACTAAATGCTTTTTCAAATTCCCAAATCATAGTTACTTTAGGAAAAATGTGAAATTGTATGCTAATCCATAGAATTACACTTCGTACCCCTGTCAAACGTTAGTGGAGCGTGTATGGTTAACCGGCACACTAATTTGGGGATGACATTGGTAGCGAAGGGTGACTCGATGTTTGTCATAGATCAATGGAGCGTGTGTGGCTAACCGGCACATTGATTGGGTGATTGTAGCATTGGGTGAACCACGTGATTCGTATGGTTATTCACACCTTATTTGTGATCCTCGGCATCCCAGTCACAAATAGTAGGGCATAATCGAGATTAAACATGCCATTGAAAAGTTCAATGAATCTCAAAAGGTCTAGGAGTTTCAATTCATTTAAAACTTACTCTTCCTTTTCGTTTTTCACGGTGGAAATTGGTAAATCGTCATTTACCTACCTTCAAATATTTTGCAACTAGATTACGGCATCCCTTTTCTAGGTTGTAGAATATTGTGTTGGATCCTAGCCTTAATAACTCATTTAGGTGTTTTATTAAGGACTCAATCATCTTAACTTGAATTTTCTCCCGTTTTGTAGATGTCTGACTCTAACCGTGGTATTCCCGAATCCCAAGAAAAAAGTGTTCCTAATGAAAGTGAAAGCTTAATTCAAAGTGAAGGATCACTGTGGACTAGCTTGATTTCACTTCCTCCTCTTCCTCCTGTTGTTCTCCCTAACCCTAATGATCGAAGATTTGAAAGGTTCAAGATCACCGAGTCCCTATTGGAAATGGAACATCAAGATGGCAAACCCGTGTGTGCTCACATCCTAGGGATGAAATCACACATTGATAGGTTGATTATGTTGGGTGGGTCTATCTCAAATAAGTTGGCTGTGGACTGGGTTCTTCAGTCACTCCCTGAATCATATGATAAGTTCATAAGAGAGTATTATACGATGAAACTTGACGCAACCCTCATTGAGTTGACTTACATGCTTATTGTTGCTGAATCAGAAATGATTTGGCGAAGTAATGGAGCATATTTGTCTGATAACTCAACCAACCATGCTTCCATGGACACCACCTGTTCCTGCTGCCAAGAGAAGGGGCAATGGATACGAAGCTGCCCGAAGGACCTGAAGAATCTGAGAGATAGGAGAGTCGATAAGTATGGCTCTACTTCAGGTATAAAATCCACTATCTAACTCCATTTAAATTCCTATTCTTTATTCATAATGTGATAAGATTACATTGGCATGTTTTGCAGGATTAGAGAAAAGAGAGGAAGTTTGATGGAAGAGCAAGATGAGTCTGATCACGAAGAAATGGATTTCGATCGCATGAATTCAAAGATCAGATTTTGAGCTTAGGGAGTTATGATAGAATTGTTAGGAGTATATGATTACATAGTTTTTCATTTGAATTTTGCATTGTAAGGACATGTTTTCCGCTGGTTTTATGAATAAAATAAATTTTTTGTTTTTATCTTGTTTGTTTATCCTTGCAATGAAATATATGAAAAATTGATGTTTGTGTACTTCTATTATTAGCAAAATGGATTTGACTCTTAATTATGTTATTTGTGGAAATGTCAAAAGTTTACCAAATAGGGAGAGTTTCTCATCGCTCAAGTTTCAATTGGATAGAAACTTGGAATCATGCAATGTGTATTGTATGATGAATGAAAAACTTTCGTATTTGGGAAACTTAGACTAATTCTTTGGCAAAGTGTCAATTGAAGGACTAGGAGATCAAGTACACTAGGTTGTGCGTTGATCAAGTCCACCACAAGAGTGACAAAGATATTCGTCATGATTTACTAAAGTTTAGTAAATATGGTTATACTTATAAGATTGAGTATAATTCTGAGTTAACTGAAATAGTTTCAATCAATAGCAGAACGAATAAGAAGAATCAAGAAGGCAAAAAGATAAAAGTTTCTCCATTGTAAAAAAGAAGGGAGAGTACCTTTTATTGTGTTTTATGATGAAGTCTTAATGATTAAGAACCATATCTCAATTGATCCTCTAAGTGAGTCTTAGTGCATTTGCATGTCTAAGAAGAGGAATCGAGAATTGACAAAGACCAACTAGGACCAATTTGTAAAGTGTTTTGTCTTGATAAGAACTACACTAACTCTTGAATATTTGCTTTGTCAAGAAATGTTTCTTGACAAGAGAATCTTATGTATCAAGGAGTCAGTGGGAGTCTTAATGGTCTTGAAAGGTTTCAAGAACAAATCAAGAATAAACCTTATAGATCATCACTAGCACACGACTTGAGGTTTACAACCTATCGTGCTGACATTATTTTGTTTCTATGCCATTCCAATTGAGTTAATTGTGTATGTGAGTTCTATGAGTTCTCATTTGAATGCATACTAGAACCTTAGTCGATGGAAAGTACATTGATATGTAAGGACAAGTTACTAAACTACTTGGAAGACATGGTGGGCACTTGTGTTACCATAAGGCAAGAAATCAAGATTAAGAAAGTTCAGTCTATATGAGTTTGGATTTGTAGCAAACTTTGGTTTTGGCAAATTCACATGGATAGGAACTCATACATCATAAAATCTAAGTGTCATAAGATGTATAAGTTTAAGAAGCTTAGATAAAGGCTTATCGAAGCATCTGATATTAGAAATATGAATCTCAGAAATTCAATAGGCATGTTTTTCTAGAAGTTCATTTGTTTTTTGAATACATGTCAAAGCTAGTGGGAGCATAAGTGTTATGCTTATATGGTAATAATCATCATGATAGCGGGAGCATAAGTGTTATGTTTTTTGAACAGTTCAATGAATCTCAAAGATCTAGGAGTTTCAAAACCAATTAAAACCTAATTATATATTTCGTTTATCTTGGTGGAAATTGGTGAATCGTCATTCACCTACCTTCAAATATTTTATAGCTTGGATTACGGCATCCCTCTTCTAAGTTATAAAATAGTTTGTTTGGTCCTACCCTTAATATTTCATATTGGGTGTCATATTAAGGACTTAAGATCAACTATCTTGAATATCTCCCAAAAGATGTATGGTTTAGACATTGATGATCTTCCCAAATCTCTTGAAACAAGCTTTCCTAATGAAGATGAAGTCCCTTGGAAATCATACTTCATTCACCTCTTCCATTTATTCTCCCCAACCCACAAGTTCAAGGTCACTCAAGCCCATTTGGCAAGGCAAGGTCTAGGTGTGGTCACGTCTTGGAGATGTAGTCACATATTGACAAGCCGGGAGAGTTGGGTGTCAAAGTCTTGAGAAAGTTGGTGGTTCAATCACTTTCTAAGTCACATAGTGAGTTCCTTTGGGACACCTATGAAACAGACTATGACAAGACCCTTAATGATCTAATCTATTTGTTAAGATCAACTTTCTTAAAACTTGATGGACATTGACAATAATGACACAGGAAATCCAGAAAAAGCATTCTCTTCCCAATGGAAAGGGATCGGCCATAGTCAACTCGGTTGACCAAATGGTAAAGAGAAAACCTAAGTCTGTGATAGTCTCGTGTACCATTATCAAAGGTTCCATATGTTTATATTGCCAAAGGAAGGGGCATTGGTTGTGAAGCTGCCAAATTTACCTAAGGATGTTAAAGTCAATAAGTTTGACTCTACTTCAGGTAAAGTCCACTATCTAACTCTGCTAAGTTTCCATTATGAGATTCTTGATACATGATGTGACTGGGTCACATGTTGACGTTTAAGAATCAAAGAAAAAGTGAAGAAACTTAAAGAAAGAATATGCTGAATCTGATCGCGTAGATGGATTTCTATCGCATGGTTTGAAGATCGGATTCTTGAGCTACTTCTTTGGAGTTATGATATATTGCTTAGGAATGGATAGCAACAAAGTTTTCATGTGCTTTTTCACTGTAAGGATAGTTTTTCCGCAAAGTTTAAAATAAAAGAAAATTTTTTGATTTTATTTATTTTAAAAATATCCTTACAATGGCATTTGAGAAAAAAAATTGTTTCTTATATGATTCAATTAATAGCAAGAGTGGACATATGAAATTGATTCTTTCATTTGTGGTAATGTCTAAATTTACCAAATAAGGGAAGATTCTCATCACCCAAGTTTCATTTGGACCGGAACTTGGAATCATGGAAGTTGTATAGCATGATGAATGTGAACTTTCGAGTATTGGAAAAATTAAGACTAATTACTCGGTCACATGGATGTGTGAGTCAAGTAAAGGACTAAGAGATCGAGTACACATTCTTGTGCACTGATTAAGTCCACCACAAAATTCGTCATAGTTTACTAAAGCTCAGTAAACATGATTATACATACAAGATTAAGTGTAACTCTGAGACATTGGAAAAGGTTCCAATGTATGGCAGAGCGAATAAGAAGAATCAAATTAGGCAGAAGGATAAAAGTTTCTCAAATCTGAAAAGATGGGAGAGTACTCTAGTATCAGTTTTGTGATCATCATATTGATTAAGAAACCATAGCACAATTAGTTCTCTAAGGAAATCTTAGTGCATTCTTATGACTAAGAAGAGGGATCTTTAATTGTTGAAATGGTTAAATCAAGAAGATGAGTCATACTTCGTTCCAATACAAGTCTTAGAGTCATACTCCAAGATTGTAACTTGAGTGACATGTCTTAAAGAAGGTTTAAAACACTTGTCAAATGTAAGAGTAAAAGTTTTCTACTCTTGTACATTTGAAATTGGTAAGTTGTGATGTTTTGGATAAAACAAAGACCAACTTAAGCCAATTGTGTGAAGTGTTTGTCTTGGTTAGAATCCACACTATCTCTTGAGTAACTGACAAGAAAGTCTTATAGGTCAAGAGGACAGTGAGAGTCTTAAAGGTCTTGAAAGTCTCAAGAACTAGTCAAGAATAAAACCTGAAGTTCTTCACTAGCACACGACTTGAGGTTTATAACCTATCGTGTTGACATATTTTGTGCCCATTCCAGTTAAAGTTGGCTTTGCATATGAGTTCTTAGAGTTCTCAATTAGTTGCATAACAACTTGGAAGCAATGGCAGGCCCTTGAGCTGCCAGGTGGCAAGAAATTAAGATTCAGTTCAATCCATATGAGTGTGGATTTGTCATTATCCTTGTCTTGTGTCTATGGTTTTGAAAATTCACATGGATAAGAACACATACACCATTAAATCTAAGTGTCATAAGGTTTCTCTCCGATTCATGAAAATGATGGTGAGGAAACACTTTCACTAAGTAGATTTTAGCTAGATAGCAATTGTGATATTTGCATTCTCAAAGTCGTTAGTGGAGCGTGTGTGGTTTACTGGCACACTAACCTGGACTTGTGAGAAGTGGCAAAAAGGTCTAACCATTATGATTACGGCATCCCTCTTCATAATTGTTTAGACACACAAGTGTGCTATCTAAGGGAAGGTGTATGATTTTGATAAATTCTTATCAAAACAATCTAGTATCAGAAATCTGAACTTTGGTAAGAAAGTCAGTTGTTTTCTGAGTACATGTCAAAGCTAGTGGGAGCATAAGTGTTATGCTAATAATCATCATGTTAGTGGGAGCATGATAATTATGATAAGTATTGCAAGTTAGCAATGTTAATTATAGAAAACAAAAGGTTTCAATTGGGAAAGAGTTGTTTTGCTATAATTAAGGGAGAGGAAATTATACTTCATCTCAAATCTATAAGCTTAGATCGTGAGGTTTTAATCATTTAGTCAAGGATATATATGAATTTCATGTTGGAATGGCTCAACATAAGGAAATTTTGTATATGAGTCCATTATTTGGATTCAATTATTATTGTGTTTCATTTTGCATGTTTTGACTTTCAGAATAAACTAGGTTATTCTTCCGGAATGACTAAGTTATTCAAACCATCAACAGTCGGTCATATGTTGGAAGTAGATATGAATTAAGACTGTCATGGGTTGGCTTGTAGAGGTCTAAGGTGTTGGAAAAAGGGCTACAACACTCATGAGTGCTCATAAGTTCTGAGTATTGGATTCAACCCGCGCTCATTGGAATCACTTCATGGATTTTATCACGAGTGATCATGAGGCGATAATATCTTATATTCTTCAAACCTAGAGATATGAGTTGTTACTATGAGTTGATAGTACATTGATTGCACGAAAACGCATTTGGTAACTCGGTGCTATAAAACGTGTCTTTGTGTATGATTCAACAAGTAGTAGAACAAGCCATATGAGTCGAAGTTTATCCATTCATTTTACGTTCGGGATAAAAGTGATATATGTGGGCCCCTCGATGATTTGATGATGACAAATGGAAGTGCTCGGTCGGGCCAGGACTGATTTGATTTGTTCAATTAGACAGTCGTCATAAATCGGAAATCGGGAAACAACAAATGGACAGAGAGAATGACTATAATCCATGTCTCAGTCCATATGATATCTAGAATGGAGGAATATATGATCCCTTATCTAATGGACAAGTCACTGACAAAGGTCAGAGTTCATCTACAAGGTCAGAGTTCGACAGAAGCTTTTGAGAGCTACGATTGCCAGTCGGTTCCTGAAGTCATACGCAATATTATTTTTAGACTTATCTAAGTGGGAGAATGTTGGATTAATGTCTAAGTCCATAACTATAATTGGTAAGACTTGACCCGACCCGCAATGGTCCATTTGGGTTGCATCGCATCATGCACTTGGATAGACTATAATGAGAGAAATAAGACACTTATGGTTATTAATATATTATAAGTTCTAGTATATTAAAATAAGAATAATAAGATTATTTAATTAGTATTGATCAAGAATTAATCTAGGATTAATTAAGTGATCAAAAGAAGACTAATTAAATATATGGGTTGATTGTGTAAATCATCCATACTTGTATAGTGGGCTAATGCTCCATGGATAATCAAGTTGGGCTAAAAGCAATAGGATGGTCCATGGATGCTCCATGGTGTATTTGAACCCATGGATCCAAGGAAATGGAAAGTCATGACAATTAGGGTTTACCCTAATTGTAACACTATATAAAGATCTTATTCTTGACAAAATCGGTCACTAGAGTATCATTCTAGAGAGGGCTAGCCGATTTCATGAAGTGTAGAATTCTCTCAAGTTATTCCAAGTGTATTTGGTGTTGTGTGAATCATTTGAGGTGTCACACTTGGGGCACTAGGCACGCAAGCTTTATGAAGACTTTCTACATCAAAGAGGTATGTATTCTATCTTGTTATATTTATTGTTTTGTATGCTTGATTAGGATAATACCTTGGAAAGTTCTTATTTTCATGTATAATAGAGAAAACATAGATCCAAGGTATTTAGGGTTGCATGTACACTTAGGAGTGTTAGAATGCTCAAAACCCAACATAAACATGAGAGAATACTCTAACACACTCAAAATCAGCCAAGCCCTCTTGTTTCTCTAAGTGTAACTTAGTGTAACCGATTTTGGGGAGAGACATGGTCCTTATATAGTGTGTTGCATTAGGTAAAACCCTAATGTTACATGGCTCTTCATTTCTCAATCCATGGGTTAACTCCATGGAGCATCCATGAAGGATCCTATGGGTGGAACCCAACTTGATAATCCATGGAGCCTTTTAGCCAACTATATAAGATATGGAAGATTTACATAATCTACCCATATATTTAATTAGTTATCTTTTTGATCACTTAATTAATTCTAAATTAATTCTTGATCAAAACTAATTAAATAATATTATTATTATATTAGAACTTATAATATATTAATAAACCATATGTGTTATTTCTCTCATTTAGTTTATCCAATTGCATGGTGCCATGCAACCCAAATGGACCATGTCGGGTCGGGTCAAGTACATACCAAAAATAGTTATGGACTTAGACACCTTATCCAACAGTCTCCCACATGGATATGTCTAATAACTATAACTGCAATACTTCAGGAACCACTCGACAATCGTAGCTCTTTCAAGGTCTCTCGGAATTGAGAAGATGTTGATACGCCATTTAAGATAAGTGATCATATAATCCTCTGTTCTAGATATCAGTTGGACAATTACATGGAACATTGTCTTACTTATTGTCCAGCAGTTTGTTTCCCGATTTCTGATTTGTTTGACAAAGAACTAAATTAAACACATAAATTAGGTTCTGAACGGGCCCGATACATATGTCAAAAGAAAATTATCGATGGGCCCAGATATCATCTTTTAATCCAAGAAGGAACAGATAAACTTCGACTCATATGTTTGTTCTACTACTAGTTGAATCATACACAAAAGCACGTTTTATAACATCGAGTTACCAATGCGTTTTCGTACAATCAATGCATAACCAATTCATAGGCGACAAATCATATCTCTAGGTTTGAAGACTTATATGATATTACCGTCTCACGATCACTCGAGATAAAATTCCATGAACCCATTCCAGTGAGCGTGGGTTGATTCCAATACTCAGAACTTATGAGCATTCATGATTGCTGTAGCCATGTCCAACACCGTAGACCTCTGCAACCAATCATGACAGTCTTACTTCATATCTACTTCCAACATGTGACCGACTGTGGAAAATTTAAATAATATGTAAAACACAACATACTATTCTGGAAGTCAAAGCATGGAAAAGAAATTATAGTAAACGATTGACAAAAGATAGTAACACTTTACTCATAAATAAACACAACTTTTATTCATCATCAAATGTCAATTACACTTTACAAATTTCATAATTTATCTAACTACCAAAACTTATATCATCCTTCAGCCCTATGCTCCGAGCATGCTGGAGATGCTGGGTTCTCATCCGATGATACCCTCTTTGCCACGAGGATTCCTTCTTCTATGTGATGTGTGATAAAATGATATTTTCTATCGATGTGTCTGGATCTCCCATGATCCCTTGGTTCCATGGGCTTATTTATAGCTGGTACAACTCCAAGGTCTCCAATGAAGTTCTTCAGCCATATAGCCTCCTTTGCTGCCTCGCTCGCTGCTATATACTCTGATTCACAAGTGGAATCAACCACTGCCTCCTGCTTGGAACTCTTCCAAGTGATTGCTCCTCCATTTAGGGTAAAGACCCAGCCCGACTGAGAGCGTAAATTATCCCTATCAGTCTGGAAACCATCATCACAATACCCTATAACTCTCAAGTCATCACTCCCACCGAGGGTAAGGACCCACCCCTTAGTCCTCCGTAGGTACTTGAGAATATTCTTTACCGCAGTCCAGTGAGCCTTGCCAGTGTTCCCCTCATACCTGCTAACCATGCTCAAATCAAAGGCTACATCAGGTCGAGTACAAGTCATAGCATACATGATCGTGCCTACTGCTGAAGCATAAGGCACTCGACTCATTTCTGCTATCTCAGCCTCAGTACTCACACTCTATTAGGGTACTCGTTGCTGACAAAACCTTCTGGCTGACTCATGTAAACATCTTCAGTCAACTTTCCATGAAGGAAAGAGGTTTTGACATCCATTTGTCAAATTTCATAGTCATGAAATGCAGCTATGGCTAACATAACCCTAATAGACTTAATCTTGGCTATTGGAGAAAAGGTCTCATCATAATCCACTCCAGGAATTTGAGAGAAACCCTTTGCAACCAATCGAGCCTTATAAGTGTGTATATTACCATCCAAGTCGGTCTTTTCTTGAAGATCCATTTGCACCCTACAGTCTTACGACCTGGTACATTCTCAACCAAGTTCCAAACTTGATTGTCATACATGGATTGTATCTCGCTATCCATAGCCTCTTTCCATTTCGCAGACTCGGGGCCTGCCATGGCTTCCGCGTAACTGTTAGGCTCATCCAAACCTACTAGTGTCTCATCACTAATAAGTGTCTCACCTTCCGTAGTAATATGAAAACCATAGTATTGCTCAGGTGCATTCCTAACTCTCGTGGAACGCCTCAGAGGTACAGACTTGTCAATTGGATCAACAGGAGTTTCCTCCTCAAGTTGAGGGCTAGGGTTTGAAGTTCCTTCACCACTTGACTCTTGAAGTTCTTCACGGTCAATTTGCCTCCCACTGTCTCCTTGGCTTATAAATTCTCTCTCATGAAAGACTCCTCTTCTTGCTACAAGGACCACATTATCACTAGGTCTGTAGAAGAGCTAACCAAAGGATCTTTGTGGGTAGCCGATGAAAATACACCTCTCACTTCGGGGTTCAAGCTTATCATGAGTCTCACGTCTCACAAAAGCTTCACAACCCCAAATCTTGATGTGGTCTAGTTTGGGTACCTTAGCAGTCCACATCTCGTGAGGAGTTTTGGCAACTTTCTTTGTAGGGACTAGGTTAAGGATATGGGCGGCAGTCTCTAAGGCATACCCCCAAAATGAGATTGGTAGTGAAGCTCGACTCATCATGGAACGAACCATATCCGAAAAGGTTCAATTACACCTCTCAGCTACACCATTCAACTGCGGTGTCCTGGCAGGTGTCAATTGTGAGACAATCCCACATTCCCTAAGATAGTCGAGGAACTCTGAACTAAGATACTCACCACCTCGATCGGATCGAAGCATCTTTATGTTCCTGCCCAATTGATTCTCGACTTCCTGTTTAAATTCCTTAAACCTTTCGAAAGTCTCTGACTTATGCTTGATTAAGTAGACATATCCATATCTACTGTAATCATCAGTTGTGGCATGTTTGAATGGTCCACACACATCCATGTGCACAAGGTCCAACAAACCTTCACCCCTTTCACACGAACCAGTGAAGGGTGACTTTGTCATTTTTCCAAGTAAGCATGATTCGCAACTATCATCTGACTTTAGGTCAAATGACTTCAAGACTCCATCCTTTTGGATTTGGCCTATGCGTTTCATGCTTATATGTGCAAGACGACAATGCCATAATGATGCTTTATCGAAGTTATTATTATTAAGAGAATCAATACACAAAACATTATTTCCTAAGTTATCAACCACATATACAATTTTATACACACCATCACACGGTAATGCTTTAAAATAAAGAACATTATTAAAGAAAGCATCAATAGAACCAACTTCATTATTAAATGAAAAGGTGAAACTTTGTTTATACAATGCATGAAAGGAAATAATATTTCTTGCCATTTCTGGCGAGTAGCAACATTTATTCAAATCTAAATTAAATCCACTACTTAGCGATAAAGTATAAACTCCGATCTTGGTGACAGGTGCAACTTTCCTATTCCCCATGATTAAGTTTATTCTTCCTTGCTCCACATTCTCACTTCTTCTTAGTCCCTGCAAATCACAACAAATATGAATACCACAACCGGTATCAAGGACCCAAGAGTTAGAATTGGGTGAGTTATTAGAAATGATAGTGTAAATACCTACATGGTTGGTTTTAACTTTCCCATCCTTCACATCTTGCTGGTACTTTGGGCAGCTCCGCTTCCAATGTGCATTTTCATGACAATAGAAGCATTCAGCCTCTTTTGGGTCAGACGAAGGAGTGACGAAACCTTTCTTGGTCCCACTTGAAGAAGAGCCATCAAGGGTCCTAGCCTTGGTACCCTTCTATGAACTCTTTCTCTTCTTCCCTCGTCCTTTCCCGATTGCCAAGATAGGGGCGAAGTTGGTAGGAGTAGGAGTAGTAAGAACTGCCTTACCCTTAAGACCACTTTCCACGGTCTTTAAGAGTCCTTGAAGTTTGTTGAGAGTGACCTCTTCCTTGTTCATGTGGTATGTCATGCGGAATTAATCATAACATGAAGGTAAGGAATGCAAAATGATATCTATTGCAAGCTCCTCGGGGAAGTTCACATTAAGCTTCAGCAACCAGTCCACAAATCTTTGCATTTTATGCATGTGGCCCGTAATGGGTTCACCATACTTCATGTGAGTTGTTATCATGGAGGAGATGATTTCATACTTCTCTTGTCTTGCACTTTGATGGTATCTTTCCATCAAATCTTGGTGCATTTCAAAAGGGTAGAAATCTTCATAGGATTTTTGGAGATCCACGGTCATGGTGGCCATCATGATGCATGCCACTTTGGTGGCATCCCTTTCATGTGCCCTAAAGTCAGCGATCTCTTGAGGAGTAGCAACTGTCTCATCAATCTCCTTAAGCTCCTTAAGCGAGTAATCATTATGATGTTTCTGATCCATTCATTAAAGTTGGATCCATCAAAAGTGACTTTCCCACACAAGTTCATAAGGGTAAACGAGCCATTAGGATTAGAGCCAGAAGCAGCGTTGTTTGCAGACATCTGAAAAGAAGGAAAAATTTAGTTTAGAAATGGAGATAGTCCTTAATAAAACACCCAAATATAATATTAAGGCTAGGATCCAATCACAATATATTATAACTTAGAAGAGGTATGTCGTGATCCACGGTATAACATATTTGAGAGGTAGGTGAATGACGATTCACCAATTTCCACCAAAAAACGAAATATTAAATATTAAGTTTTAATTTGGTACTTAGAAATTCCAAGATTCTTTTTTTTTTTATTCAATGAACTTTTCAAAGGCGTGTTTCAATCTCGAGTGTGCCCTCCAAGTTTTGTGACTGGGATACCAAGGATCACAAAACGAGGTGTGAAGTAACCATGCAAATCACTTGATACCCTTAATGATTACCCCTCAATCGATGTGCCGGTAAACCACACACGCTCCACCGATACTATGATCGACATTAAGTCACCCTTTACCTACCTTGTTAAGTTCAAGTTAGTGTGCCGGTTAACCACACACGCTCCACTAACAATTTAGACAAAGTGTAAAGTGTAATTTCATGGATTAGCACCTTATTCACATTTTTCTAAAGTAACTAAGATTGGGAATATAATAAAACATTTAGTTACTTTATAATTATTATTATACTTCTAATGAGAATTTATAAGTCCTTGTCCTACCCGTTCGGCTAACGACCCTCCACCAGTTAAGCAAGTGGTGGGTGAGAGTGGATACCCATTAAGTTGCCATTTTATACGCAACAACCTTATACCCACCTTATAGACTGGATTCGTGAATGAGGCATACTAGCGGTAAGACGAATTTGATCTTATACATATATATATTATTAACTTATAATATTATAAGTATAAGGGTTGAATTTTAACTTTTAAAATTCTAAGGGTTGGAACTAAAGTTTTAATATGACTTTACTTGTTCCAAAACTTGAGGGCAAGTTTTGTAAACTTTCAAAACTTTTCATTTCTTGTAACTTATGTGTTAATTAGAGTATTAAAAATGAAGACTCTTCATTTTTATAACCCATGTGTTCTTTTAATGGTTTTAAAGCAAAGTGACTTTTGGTTTTCCATAACTTGAGGACAAGTTATGAACTCCATTAAAACACATAATGCTCAAGAATTAATCTACGACATAGGTTACAAACAATTCCTATGATCATCTAACCATCATAAGATCAAGAACATGAACATGAACACTTTCATGAATCAAAAATTACACTTAAAACTTTGTAATTTTGATTACTTGTTGTTGTAAATGGATTAGCATGAACATTACACCAACTAAAATAAGTTTTCAAGTACCAAAACAGTTTAGGGTAATGTTCCTAGTCCATTTCCAGCAACTAAAGTCGAAAAACTGCATTCTGAGCCTTCTACTCGCTGAGTGCATGAACCTACTCAGCGAGTACGTTGAAGATACACATGAACTCGGCGAGTCCCCCCATGGACTCGGCGAGTTCATCGGTCAGATTGCACAAAATCGACCTTTTTCAACAATTTAGCACAAATGACAAACAAACAAGCCTAGGCTCTGATACCATTGATGGGATTTGAGCATTCTAACACTTCCTAAGTGTTCATGCAACCCTAATAACATTGGATCTATGTTTGTCTAATAATCATGCAAAGTTGTTTTTCCAAGGTTATGAACCTATCTAGCATACATGGGGAACAATTTTTCTTTGTATAAAAGTTAGAACTACATACCTTGTTGATAAAAGTGTTCCTTGAAACCTTGTGAGCCTAGCACCTCAAGTGTGATGCCTCAAATGCTTCTCACAACACCAAATGCAAAGTATAAACTTGAGAGAATACTCTAACACACTCAAAATCAGCCAAGCCCTCTTGTTTCTCTAAGTGTAACCGATTTTGGGGAGAGACATGGTCCTTATATAGTGTGTTGCATTAGGTAAAACCCTAATGTAACATGACTCTTCATTTCTCAATCCATGGGTTAACTCCATGGAGCATCCTATTGGTGGAACCCAACTTGATAATCCATGGAGCCTTTTAGCCCACTATATAAGATATGGAAGATTTACATAATCTACCCATATATTTAATTAGTTATCTTTTTGATCACTTAATTAAATCTTGATCAAAACTAATTAAATAATATTATTAATATATTAGAACATATAATATATTAATAAACCATATGTGATATTTCTCTCATTTAGTTTATCCAATTGCATGGTGCCATGCAACCCAAATAAACCATGCCGAGTCGGGTCAAGTACATACCAGAAATAGTTATGGACTTAGACACCTTATCCAACAGAAACTTCCATCATCCCCTGCATCGCTAGTGTACACTGGCTGCACATAGCGCTGCACCCGATAGACTTTCGAATATCCAATCCCACACTAAGGTCGAATCAAACATTCTCAAGCTATAAGATCTTGACTATCCACAGCCGTGGTGTATACACTAATCATCTACAGTTATGATGTCAATCCCACATACAAAAAACCCTAGGCTAATAGGTATCATACAATCAGGCCAATCTATCATGCGATAACTGAAAATATCTAGCCTAGCACTAGCATGTTGTTCTAACATATCAGAATATCAAATAACTGTATGGTATTTTGGGGCTTACTTACAGGCTCTGGCTGATCTTACCCTCTGCATCCTCCATCCTTTATTTTGAAAACCATTTTCAAAACTTATTTTCCGAAAACCTCCTTGGTTTGAGACTGGGTTCACACGAGTGTTCCTCCAATTCACTCAAACCAAGGCTCTGATACCAACTTGTAACACCCAAAAACATACGCCAAATTTAAACTTTTAATACTAACAAAAGAGTCAAATAGTAATTGTTTTTACAAAACATTTCCAATTCGTTTATCATCAGAGTGTCCCAAAATAGATCATGAGGATGAGGAGCGGTACGGTCATGCTTTCGCCTTCCCTCGCTCTCCTGAAGTACCTGAAACCATAAACTGAAAACTGTAAGCCCGTGGGCTTAGTAAGCTACCCCCAAAATACCAACACCATACTGACAAAAATGACAGCCATAACGATCAATCAAACAACATACATACTGGGCCATCGGCTGGACTGGTCTGCCCTACTAAGTCTACAGTCTCTCTGAATCTATCCCGAGCCTTTGGCATGACTGGTCCGCCGCGTGGGCCTACCGTCTCCCCGGGCCGCTCAGAGGGTGTGTTGGCCTTTAGTACAAAGCAGGACCGCCTCAACCCAACTAACAAGCAACTAACCATGTATGCATACTATCATATACTGACATATACACATAGCAAACATATCTATCTCATTGACCATCAATCACAGAGTTTCACTCGTAACTAGAGTATCGACCTAACAGGTCAGTAACATACCAATCCTTACGGTCATAAAAGCATAACATACTATCTATCCTGATTCCGATCTAACAGATCAGAATCATATGTAGCATACCATAACAACCGATCTAACCGATCTCTAGTATAACAACCATCCTAAACAGGATGAATTCTAACAAAGCAACAACATAACACCCATCCTAAACCAGGATGAAATCTAGAACGGCAATAACAAAGCAACCATCCTAAACCAGGATGTAAATCATGAAGGGCCGACCTTCGTGCCGTAGACCCTATCGATATAGTGAGGATAACTCACTTCGCAAACTCCAACTATCGGATCACTTGACATCGGCACCACCACCTATAACCATGGCACAATATACTCATAAGTTCTTACTCTTATGAGACACCCCATAACCTCTTAGTAGTTCCTGATCAAGGTCAGAGTCCTCAGTCAAGGTCAACAGTCCATGTTGACCTCAACTCGCCGAGTGCACTCGGCCACTCGCCGAGTCCGTGGAGCGCATTCCAACTCGCCGAGTCATCGGAGTGACTCGTCGTGTCCCTTTGAATCCTAATCAATTCTTAAGGGCCAACCGTCGAGTTTACTCCTTGAAACTCGACGGGTACACACGAATGCCTATCCAAGGAAAAAGCCATCCGACTCGCCGAGTTGTTCTTCAACTCGTCGAGTTTTATGGTCATCTTCATCGGACTCGCCGAGTTGTTCATCCAACTCGTCGAGTTCGATGACCATCTTCATGTGACTCGCCGAGTCATCCTTGAGATTCGCTGGCTCCATCCAGTCCTTTTTCCATACAGACTTTTTTTGAGCCATGCAGCCGCTCCAAATCACAGATCCAAGCTTCTAGAGCATACTTACCACGTAAAGTTGCAAACTTTACGTGCATGCATGGTTATAAAGGCTCCAAATGTCTATTTTAAGTTCTTAATGGAGCTTCTAGTCCAAGAGGGACTCCAACCACAACCAATACATCAACTTTATGAATCTAGCATCCAAGGAGGGCCCAGATCTGAAGTTACAACCTAAGATCTAGCCCATAGCTCAACATCCCAACTTGAAAATCCATAAAAGCCCTAGAATCAACCAAAGGGAAGAAAAGGAAGTAAGAATGGTACTTTGATACCTTCAAACGATGCTAGCTGAGGCAAAACCCGCTTCCCACTCCTTTCTTTCTTCAATTTCCTTTGCACTCTTAGCTTCCTTCCTCCAAGATCCTCTTTTCCAAGCTTCAAACCCACACCAAGGCACACACACACGAATTAGGGTTTCAAGGGTTCTCAAATACTGTAAGGATTCCCCAAGGAGGCTGAGGCTCCTTTAAATAGGGGTGCAAACCCCTGGATTTAGGGTTTCATCTGCCATCTTTTACTCGCCGAGTCCCAATAGTGGACTCGCCGAGTAGGTCACTAACCATGCGTTCTCACCCCGCTGCTACTCGACGAGTAGGTCGACCAACTCGTTGAGTAGACCTTTTCCAGAAATTCTTAATTAATTAATACTTGAGGATCGGGGTGTTACAATGTGGGTAGCTGATGAAAATACACCACTCACTTCGAGGTTCGAGCTTATCGTGAGTCTCGCACCTCACGAAAGCATCGCAACCCCTAATATTGATGTGGTCTAGATTGGGAACTTTTCTAGTCCACATCTCCTAGGTGTTTTGGAAACCTTCTTTGTAGGGACTAGAATAAGGATATGGGTGGCAGTCTCTAAGGCATACCCCCAAAATGAGATTGGTAGTGTAGCTCGACTCATCATGGAACGAACCATGTCCAACAAGGTTCGATTATGCCTCTCAGTCACACCATTAAGCTGTGGTGTCCTAGGAGGTGTCAATTGTGAGACAATCCCACGTTCCTTAAGATAGTCAAGGAACTATATACTAAGATACTAACCACCTCGATTGGATCGGAGCATCTTAATGTTCCTGCCCAACAGGTTCTCCACTTCCTGATTAAACTCCTTGAACTTTTCAAAGGTTTCTGACTTATGCTTGTTTAAGTAGACATATCCATATCTACTATAATCATCAGTAAAACTTACATTGAAGCGGTTAGCATCCCTTGTGGCATTTTTGAGGGTCCATACACATCAGTATGTATGAGGTCCAACAAACCCTCATCCCTAGCACAAGTACCACTGAAGGGTGAATTTGTCATTTTTTCAAGCAAACATGATTCAGAACTATCATCCAACTTTAGGTCAAATGACTCCAAGACTCCACCCTTTTGGAGTTGGCCTATATGTTTCTTGCTTACATGTCGAAGACAACAATGCCATAATGATGATTTATCTAATTTAGCAGGGGAATCAATACACAACACATTATTTCCTAGGTTATCAACAACCGACATAGTTTCATATACAGGATCACAATGTAATGCTTTAAAATAAAGAACATTATTAAAGAAAACATTAATACCACCACTTCATTATCAAACGAAAAGGTAAACCCTTGTTTGTACAAACCAAGAAAGGAAATACTATTTCTCGCCATTTCAGACGAGTAACAACATTTATTCAAATCTAACACTAACCCGCTACTTAGCAACAAATAATAAACTCCAATCTTTGTGATAGGTCAAGCATTCATATTCCTCATGATCAAGTTTATCTTCCTATGCTCCACATTCTCACTTCTTCTTAGTCACTGCAAATCAGAACATATGTGAATACCAAAACCTGTATCAAGGACCCAAGAATTAGAATGGGGTGATTTATTAGACAATATAGTGTAAATACATGCATGGTTGGGTTTCACTTTCCCATCCTTAACATCTTGCAGGTACTTTGGGCAGTTTCACTCCCAGTGCGACTTTTCATGGCAATAGAAGCATTCAGACTCTTTAAGGTTGGCAGAAGGAGTGATAGAACCTCTTTTGGCTCCACTCGAAGAGGATCCATCAAGGGACTTTCCCTTGGTACCCTTCGAAGAGATCTTCCTATTCTTCCCTTTACCTTGCTTGATTGCCAAGACAGGGGCGGAATTAGGAGTAGGAGTAGTAACAACCAACTTACCTTTGAGACCACTTTCAGAGGTCTTCAAAATTCCTCGAAGTTTGTTGAGTGTAACTTCCTCCTTGTTCATGTGATATGCCATTCTGAATTGATCATAACACGAAGGTAAGGAGTGAAAAATGATGTCAATTGCCAACTCCTCTAGGAAGTTCACATTCAATTTCAGCAAACGGTCCACATACCTTTGCATTTTCTATAAGCGACCCGTGATGGATTCACTATCCTTCATCTGGGTTGTTATCATGGAGGAGATGATGTCATACCTCTCTTGACGAGCACTTTGATGGTAGCGGTCCATCAAGTCCTGGTTCATCTCAAAAGGGTAATAGTCCTCATAAGACTTTTGGAGTTCAACTGTCGTCGTGGCCAACATGATACATGCCACTTTGGTGGCATCTCTGTCATGAGTCCGGAATTCAACGATCTCCTCAGGAGTAGCAGACGACTTATCAAGTTCCTTAAGCTCCTTTTTAAGGACATATTCCTTGTCCTCATAACGAGTGACCATCCTGATGTTCCAGATCTAATCCATAAATTTGGAACCATCGAAGATGACTCTCCCACAAAGGTTCATGGGAGAGAAGGAGCCAATAGGGTTTGAGCCAGAAGCAGCATTGTTGGAAGACATCTAAAAAGAAAGAAGGACAAGTTTATATTAGAACAGGGATGTGTAATCCAAATGTAATATTAAGGCTAGGACCCATCACAATATTTTATAACTTTGAAGAGGGATGTGTTATCCAAGATATAATATATTTGAAGGTAGGTGAATGACGATTCACCAATTTCCACCATGAAAACGAAATAAATTATTAGGTTTTAATTGGTTTTGAAACTCCTAGATTCTTTTCAGATTCATTAAACTTTTCAATGGCATGTTTCAATCTTGAATGTACCCTTCAAGTTTTGTGACTGGGATACCAAGGATCACAGAACAAGGTGTGAACTAACTATGCAAATTACTTGGTACTCTTAATTTTTATCACCTAACCAATGTGCCGGTTAACCACATACGCTCCACCAATCTATGATAAACCTTAAGCCACCCTTTTCCTACCTTGTTAAGTTCAGGTTCGTGTGCCAGTTAACCACACACACTCTACTAACGACTTAAGCAAAGTGCAAAGTGTAATTTCATGGGTTAGCATCATATTCACATTTTCCTAAAGTAACTAAGATTGAGAATTTATAAAAACATTTAGTTACTTTACAATCATCATACTTTTAATGAAGACTGAAGTCATTCTTCTACCCGTTCGGCTAACGACCCTCCACCAGTCAAGGAAGCAGTAGGTGAGAGTGGACACTCATTAAGCTGCCATTTTATAGGCAGCAACCTTATACCCCCCTTATAGACCGACTTCGTGAATGAGGCCTACTAACGGTAAAACGACTTGTTCATATATATATATATATATATATATATATATATATATATATATATATATATATATACATATATATATATATATATATATATATATATATATATATATATATGTATATATATATATATTAACTTATAATATTATAAAGTATAAGGGTTGAATTTGAACTTTTAAAATTCTAGGGGTTGGAACTAAAGTTTTTAAAGCGACTTTACATGTTCCAAAACTTGAGGGCATGTTTTGTAACTATTCAAAACTTTTCAACTTCATAACTTCTGAGTGAATCGTTTATTAAAATGAAGACTCTTCATTTTCATGTAACTTATGTGTTTCTTTAATGGACTTTAAAAGAATGACTTTTGATAATCCATAACTTGAGGACAAATTATGGATTCCATTAATACAAATCAAGATTAATAATTAAACTAACAAACTATTTGCAAATAATTTTTATGATCTTCTAAACTCATAAGTGTATGAACATTCATATCAACAATTTCAAGAATCATAAACAACACATACAAAACTTAAAAATTCAATGGGTCATAACTTCCCCGTTATAAGTCGGATTTTAGCGTTCTTTATATGTATAGAATCCTTGTGAGATATACTATAACTTGGTTAAGATAATTTATGCGAAATAATTTTTTATCAAAAAGTTATTTTTAACGTTTATTGTCTCCAAATTGACTAGCCCAAATCTACGGGCATTACATATGTGTTTGCATATGGTGGTTAGGTTGAGGTGTCACTACTTTGTATTGTGAGCCAAAAAACTCGGAAGCAATCATTTCATAATTTGTGGGCCTAAAGGGCAATCCATACTTATGTTGTGGGCTCGGGAGCAAGCTCGACATGAGTTGAGGGTCGGGAGTGACATGCCTGACTTATGCTATTGGCTTAGGGGTAATCCAATCCTTTTGGTTGTGAGCCAAGTATTTGTTGTTATCTAGTTGTTGTGTAGTACTTTGGGGGAACTTAAGAAGCTTTGGTTTGCAGTTTTAGTGTTGTGTTTAAGGTACTTCAGATGTTCGGACTAGGCGAAGGCATGATCGTACACATCCCTCAGAATTCATGTTTTGGGACACTCTAATTATGGATTATAATTGTTGGAAAATTTGTTTTTGTACTTAAAAGTATTATTGAATCTTTTTTGGAAATGAAAATTTTATCCTGGTTTTTGGGATGTTACACAACATGGATATAAATGCGTATCTACTAGCATTCTATCATGCAATCCTGAGTAGATCCTTCTCACTAATATAGCATGCAATTCTTATAACATACAACATAACATTAGGTGTGAGTCTTCTAGTAATCACTTACTTGAGCTCGGCTGATTACACTCATCGCACCCTTTTTTCTTTATAAAAATCTTCTATTAAATTATTAATCTTGTAACGAAAAGTCCCATTATTTTGTGGGCCAAATCAAGATTAATAATTAAACTAACAAACTATTTGCAAATAATTTCTATGATCTTCTAAACTCATAAGTGTATGAACATTCATATCAACAATTTCAAGAATCATAAACAACACATACAAAACTTGAAAATTCAATGGATCATAACTTCCCCGTTATAAGTCGGATTTTAGCGTTCTTTATATGTATAGAATCCTTGTGAGATATACTATAACTTGGTTAAGATAATTTATGCGAAATAATCTTTTATCAAAAAGTTATTTTTAACGTTTATTGTCTCTAAATTGACTAGCCCAAATCTATGGGCATTACATATGTGTTTGCATATGGTGGTTAGGTTGAGGTGTCACTGCTTTGTATTGTGAGCCAAAAAACTCGGAAGCAATCATTTCATAATTTGTGGGCCTAAAGGGCAATCCATACTTATGTTGTGGGCTCGGGAGCAAGCTCGACATGAGTTGAGGGTCGGGAGTGACATGCCTGACTTATGCTATTGGCTTAGGGGTAATCCAATCCTTTTGGTTGTGAGCCAAGTATTTGTTGTTATCTAGTTGTTGTGTAGTACTTTGGGGGAACTTAAGAAGCTTTGGTTTACAGTTTTAGTGTTGTGTTTAAGGTACTTCAGATGTTCGGACTAGGCGAAGGCATGATCGTACACATCCCTCAAAATTCATGTTTTGGGACACTCTAATTATGGATTATAATTGTTGGAAAATTTGTTTTTGTACTTAAAAGTATTATTGAATCTTTTTTGGAAATGAAAATTTTATCCTGGTTTTTGGGATGTTACACAACATGGATATAAATGCGTATCTACTAGCATTCTATCATGCAATCCTGAGTAGATCCTTCTCACTAATATAGCATGCAATTCTTATAACATACAACATAACATTAGGTGTGAGTCTTCTAGTAATCACTTACTTGAGCTCGGCTGATTACACTCATCGCACCCTTTTTTCTTTATAAAAATCTTCTATTAAATTATTAATCTTGTAACGAAAAGTCCCATTATTTTGTGGGCCAAATCAAGATTAATAATTAAACTAACAAACTATTTGCAAATAATTTCTATGATCTTCTAAACTCATAAGTGTATGAACATTCATATCAACAATTTCAAGAATCATAAACAACACATACAAAACTTGAAAATTCAATGGATCATAACTTCCCCGTTATAAGTCGGATTTTAGCGTTCTTTATATGTATAGAATCCTTGTGAGATATACTATAACTTGGTTAAGATAATTTATGCGAAATAATCTTTTATCAAAAAGTTATTTTTAACGTTTATTGTCTCTAAATTGACTAGCCCAAATCTATGGGCATTACATATGTGTTTGCATATGGTGGTTAGGTTGAGGTGTCACTGCTTTGTATTGTGAGCCAAAAAACTCGGAAGCAATCATTTCATAATTTGTGGGCCTAAAGGGCAATCCATACTTATGTTGTGGGCTCGGGAGCAAGCTCGACATGAGTTGAGGGTCGGGAGTGACATGCCTGACTTATGCTATTGGCTTAGGGGTAATCCAATCCTTTTGGTTGTGAGCCAAGTATTTGTTGTTATCTAGTTGTTGTGTAGTACTTTGGGGGAACTTAAGAAGCTTTGGTTTACAGTTTTAGTGTTGTGTTTAAGGTACTTCAGATGTTCGGACTAGGCGAAGGCATGATCGTACACATCCCTCAAAATTCATGTTTTGGGACACTCTAATTATGGATTATAATTGTTGGAAAATTTGTTTTTGTACTTAAAAGTATTATTGAATCTTTTTTGGAAATGAAAATTTTATCCTGGTTTTTGGGATGTTACACAACATGGATATAAATGCGTATCTACTAGCATTCTATCATGCAATCCTGAGTAGATCCTTCTCACTAATATAGCATGCAATTCTTATAACATACAACATAACATTAGGTGTGAGTCTTCTAGTAATCACTTACTTGAGCTCGGCTGATTACACTCATCGCACCCTTTTTTCTTTATAAAAATCTTCTATTAAATTATTAATCTTGTAACGAAAAGTCCCATTATTTTGTGGGCCAAATCAAGATTAATAATTAAACTAACAAACTATTTGCAAATAATTTCTATGATCTTCTAAACTCATAAGTGTATGAACATTCATATCAACAATTTCAAGAATCATAAACAACACATACAAAACTTGAAAATTCAATGGATCATAACTTCCCCGTTATAAGTCGGATTTTAGCGTTCTTTATATGTATAGAATCCTTGTGAGATATACTATAACTTGGTTAAGATAATTTATGCGAAATAATCTTTTATCAAAAAGTTATTTTTAACGTTTATTGTCTCTAAATTGACTAGCCCAAATCTATGGGCATTACATATGTGTTTGCATATGGTGGTTAGGTTGAGGTGTCACTGCTTTGTATTGTGAGCCAAAAAACTCGGAAGCAATCATTTCATAATTTGTGGGCCTAAAGGGCAATCCATACTTATGTTGTGGGCTCGGGAGCAAGCTCGACATGAGTTGAGGGTCGGGAGTGACATGCCTGACTTATGCTATTGGCTTAGGGGTAATCCAATCCTTTTGGTTGTGAGCCAAGTATTTGTTGTTATCTAGTTGTTGTGTAGTACTTTGGGGGAACTTAAGAAGCTTTGGTTTACAGTTTTAGTGTTGTGTTTAAGGTACTTCAGATGTTCGGACTAGGCGAAGGCATGATCGTACACATCCCTCAAAATTCATGTTTTGGGACACTCTAATTATGGATTATAATTGTTGGAAAATTTGTTTTTGTACTTAAAAGTATTATTGAATCTTTTTTGGAAATGAAAATTTTATCCTGGTTTTTGGGATGTTACACAACATGGATATAAATGCGTATCTACTAGCATTCTATCATGCAATCCTGAGTAGATCCTTCTCACTAATATAGCATGCAATTCTTATAACATACAACATAACATTAGGTGTGAGTCTTCTAGTAATCACTTACTTGAGCTCGGCTGATTACACTCATCGCACCCTTTTTTCTTTATAAAAATCTTCTATTAAATTATTAATCTTCTAACGAAAAGTCCCATTATTTTGTGGCCCAAATCAAGATTAATAATTAAACTAACAAACTATTTGCAAATAATTTTTATGATCTTCTAAACTCATAAGTGTATGAACATTCATATCAACAATTTCAAGAATCATAAACAACACATACAAAACTTGAAAATTCAATGGATCATAACTTCCCCGTTATAAGTCGGATTTTAGCGTTCTTTATATGTATAGAATCCTTGTGAGATATACTATAACTTGGTTAAGATAATTTATGCGAAATAATCTTTTATCAAAAAGTTATTTTTAACGTTTATTGTCTCTAAATTGACTAGCCCAAATCTATGGGCATTACATATGTGTTTGCATATGGTGGTTAGGTTGAGGTGTCACTGCTTTGTATTGTGAGCCAAAAAACTCGGAAGCAATCATTTCATAATTTGTGGGCCTAAAGGGCAATCCATACTTATGTTGTGGGCTCGGGAGCAAGCTCGACATGAGTTGAGGGTCGGGAGTGACATGCCTGACTTATGCTATTGGCTTAGGGGTAATCCAATCCTTTTGGTTGTGAGCCAAGTATTTGTTGTTATCTAGTTGTTGTGTAGTACTTTGGGGGAACTTAAGAAGCTTTGGTTTACAGTTTTAGTGTTGTGTTTAAGGTACTTCAGATGTTCGGACTAGGCGAAGGCATGATCGTACACATCCCTCAAAATTCATGTTTTGGGACACTCTAATTATGGATTATAATTGTTGGAAAATTTGTTTTTGTACTTAAAAGTATTATTGAATCTTTTTTGGAAATGAAAATTTTATCCTGGTTTTTGGGATGTTACACAACATGGATATAAATGCGTATCTACTAGCATTCTATCATGCAATCCTGAGTAGATCCTTCTCACTAATATAGCATGCAATTCTTATAACATACAACATAACATTAGGTGTGAGTCTTCTAGTAATCACTTACTTGAGCTCGGCTGATTACACTCATCGCACCCTTTTTTCTTTATAAAAATCTTCTATTAAATTATTAATCTTCTAACGAAAAGTCCCATTATTTTGTGGCCCAAATCAAGATTAATAATTAAACTAACAAACTATTTGCAAATAATTTCTATGATCTTCTAAACTCATAAGTGTATGAACATTCATATCAACAATTTCAAGAATCATAAACAACACATACAAAACTTGAAAATTCAATGGATCATAACTTCCCCGTTATAAGTCGGATTTTAGCGTTCTTTATATGTATAGAATCCTTGTGAGATATACTATAACTTGGTTAAGATAATTTATGCGAAATAATCTTTTATCAAAAAGTTATTTTTAACGTTTATTGTCTCTAAATTGACTAGCCCAAATCTATGGGCATTACATATGTGTTTGCATATGGTGGTTAGGTTGAGGTGTCACTGCTTTGTATTGTGAGCCAAAAAACTCGGAAGCAATCATTTCATAATTTGTGGGCCTAAGGGGCAATCCATACTTATGTTGTGGGCTCGGGAGCAAGCTCGACATGAGTTGAGGGTCGGGAGTGACATGTCTGACTTATGCTATTGGCTTAGGGGTAATCCAATCCTTTTGGTTGTGAGCCAAGTATTTGTTGTTATCTAGTTGTTGTGTAGTACTTTGTGGGAACTTAAGAAGCTTTGGTTTACAGTTTTAGTGTTGTGTTTAAGGTACTTCAGATGTTCGGACTAGGCGAAGGCGTGATCGTACACATCCCTCAGAATTCATGTTTTGGGACACTCTAATTATGGATTAGAATTGTTGGAAAAAAAATTTTTGTACTTAAAAGTATTATTGAATCTTTTTTGGAAATGAAAATTTTATCCTGGTTTTTGGGATGTTACACAACATGGATATAAATGTGTATCTACTAGCATTCTATCATGCAATCCTGAGTAGATCCTTCTCACTAATATAGCATGCAATTCTTATAACATACAACATAACATTAGGTGTGAGTCTTCTAGTAATCACTTACTTGAGCTCGGCTGATTACACTCATCGCACCCTTTTTTCTTTATAAAAATCTTCTATTAAATTCAATTGCTTTCAAAAAGATTACAAATTCATCAATTTGAGTTCAGACACACCCAACAGTATGCCCAAATACCTCAAACCAAAGCTCTAATACCAACTTGAAAACAATACCATACGAATAGTCGAAACAGAAATAACAAACAGGTAATCGGAACTGAAAAATAACACCGAGATAATTCAATGAAAAAATAACATGGGGAAAATCCGACCGAAAAAAAACAATGTAATGATGGTCGGAAGGGAAATCTACAGAAAGTCCCAAACTTTTGGGAAAAGTTTCAAAAAAGTCCTAATGTTTTTTTTTCACAGAAAAGTCTCATAATTTTGAAAAAATAACATAATCTGTCATTTGTTGTTCAAATATAAAAAAAAAACTTTTTCGTTAATTTAGGAAAAATATTAAATAATCGATAATTTTCTATTAAAAAAACTTTTAGGACTTTATTAAAAAATTTTCCAAAATAATGGGACTTTTCTACATTAATCCCATAACAAAAAAATAACACAATGATAGTTAAAACAAAAAAAAATAACACAATAATAGTTTGAATGGGAAAAAATAATATGTGAATAGTTCAAACGAAAAAACAACACAAAGATAGGTAGAACAAAAAAAATAACAAAAAATGCATGTACGAAAGAAGTAACACGTAAAAAGTTTGAACAAAAATATATAAGTATATTTTAACATTAATACTAATAATATGTATTTATTAAAAATATTTAAAAAATAATAATAATAACAAAAAAAATTAAAAAGACAACAAAAAGATAAAGCATCATTTCAAGGGAGGTAAAAAAGCAATTAGGAGGGGGGTGCGTCGGGATGATCTTGATTATAGATTGCTTTAATTATATGGATGGTTTTGGGTAGAAAACTCTGCTATTCAGAAATAAAAATCTATTTCAACACAGAGAAAATGTTGAGAGTTAACTCAAGTTTTAAACACAAAAATAACTCCTGCTTTATTCCTTAAGGGGAAAGCCCTATTTAAAGGCCCTTAAAGAGTCGGTTATAATTATACGATTACATTGCAATCACACGATTACAAGAAGACAAACCTAATTTATATTTTAGACACTTAGACTATTAGGGGTCTTACACACTTTATGTCACATACTAACTTTATATCATATCATTACATTGTTACAAATATAATTCGTAACCGACACTACTACCGACACTTTTAAATAATTATAAATAATAATTACAATTCATTCCACACCCAAAGGACAAATGTCTTCAATAATAACTTTAAAATTAATAAAATTAAGGATGTATTGGATGGTTATACTTATGTGTTGGGATGATCTTGATGATAGATTGCTTTGATTATATGGATGGTTTTGGATAGAAAACTATGTTATTCAGAAATAGAAATTTATTTCAACAGAGAGAAAACGTTGAGAGTTAACTCAAGTTTTAAACACACAAATAACTTGTGCTTTATTCCTTACTGACAAAGCTTATTTATAGGCCCTTAAAGAGGTTGTTACAATCATACGATTACATTATTGCAATCACATGATTGCAAGAAGACAAACCTAATTTACATTTTAGACCCTTAGACTATTAGGGGTCTAACACACTTTATGTCACCTACTAAATTTATATCACATCATTACATAGTTACGGATATAATTCGTAACTGACACTTTTAAATAATTACATATAATAATTACAATACCTTCCACACCGAAAGGACATGTGTCTCCAATAATTTCTTCATTCTTAATGGCTTGCATCATTCCCTTCACCAACGAAAGGACAAATATTTTCCTCATTAATTCGTTCTTTCGTTATTGCTTACATTTTTCCACGATGGAAATTCTCCCATATTTTTGTATTGCTTCAAGAGTCTGAGTAACAATGTTGCTTGCTTCTGTTTGAGTTGATGTTGTATTTGCTCTATGATGGATTCCGTTCTCGCGTGAAAGTGTCCACTATATGATTGTTTACTCTTTTTATGTATTTAAGATAAGGATTAAATTGATGTAATTGTAATTGCCAACGAATCAATCGTCCACGTCAATAATCTTCTTGTAATTTATAACGCCAAAATCCAATTATATATTTGGAATCTATTCGTAACTCGAATCTTGTTTGTCAAAACTCGACCTTCCATTTCTTCAACGTTCTTAGAAAAGCTAGTGCTTCTTGTTCAAGTGTACTATAATTTTGCTATGTTTGGGAAAATGTTCCCGATATATAATTGCATAATTTTTGCTCGTATTTGTCTGTCTTCAATGTTTCAGATGATACATTCGTATCATTGTATACTTTATCAATGTATGCTTTATCATTGTAGACTTTATCAGTGTATGCTTTTGATGATATATTCATATCACTATATACTTTATCATTGTATGCTTTTGATGGGTTAGATATGAGGTTTCCCTCATTATCTAGTCCCAATAATATTTTTCCATGTATAATTGCTTTTAGGCATCCTGCCCAAGTGTCTTGTGATGCATCTGTCTAAACTATTAAAAAATCACCGATTTTTGCATTATATAAAGTAGGGTGAACTTGAATATTTTGTTTTATATTTTATACCAAATTAGTATTTGTATAGATCCATGACCAATGTATTTTTTCTAATATTTTCTTTTGTATAACTTTTCTTTCTTTTGCTAAATATTTCAAAAATCCTTGCTATGCAATATAATTTAAACAACCAAGAAATCATTGTATTTGTCTTCTATTTTCAAGTTTATCATGAAACATATTTAATTTTTCTCGAATGTTGTCTGTTAACCATAGTTGTCCATTTTCTCTAATTTTTTAACCGAGATGTTCAACTATAGATGAAAAAGTTTTGATTTCTTTTTGATAAAACTAAACACATATTGATAACTGCATCAATATGTGTTTGTTCACTTCCTTTTGTGAAAACAATTATATCGTTAATGTATGCAAGACAGATATGATTTAAACCATTTAAGGTTGTGTCCATGAATCGTTGATATATTGCTCGTGTGGCTTTAAACTGAATGGAAGGATATTACATCCATAATGTTTCTAAGGAGAACATGAAAAAGCACTTAGTGGTTTCGTATTTTCATATAAGCATAATTGCCAATATCCAAATTTTGCATCAAATGTAGTAAAATGTGTATTTCCTTTTAATTTTTCCAAAATATATTCTTTTCTTGGTAATTTATATAAGTCTCCTATAGTAGCTTCGTTCATCTTTTTATAATTAATTACCATTCTTCGTTTATCTCGTTTTATTTCATTATTATTGTCTACATAGAATTTGGGTGCAGAATGAGGACTCGTACTAGGTCGAATGATTAATTTTTCTAATAGTTTGGTGCATTCCTCTTTAAATTCAGAGACTTCTTTTATACTATACGAAATTTTATTTGGAACATTAATTTCATCTTTAGGGTTTTTTAATAATATTATTATTTCTATTTTTTAAATGATCTAATGGGTTTGCACTACATACTTCTTCAAGTTGTTTTTCATCAATTTCTTTGGCAAATGTTAGTAACATACGTAGTTGAAAACCAACTTCTTGATTGATTATTTTAATAAGAACATAGTGTTTGATAACTGCAGTTTTTATAATACCTTTTGTAGGATGATTGAGACTTATATGATCATTTGTTTGTATAAATGGTTGATATAATATAAGGAAATTATTTCCTTCTACTAAATCTATTCCCGAATCATGTTGATATATACTTAGGGTTTTAAATGGTGCTTTTTCAATTATTATGTCTATGTCTCTTCCTACGAACTAAATTTTGTGAATTGATTTATCAGGAATTGTAATTTTTAATGGTTTTTCTAATTTTTTCCATTTTTTAATATGTTTATTCTTCCGAAACATAAAGTAGCTTTAGCATCTATATATGAAATTAGTTCTTTGACTTTTATTTTAATTGTACTAAATGTACTGTTATGATTTATATTTTTTTTCTTTTACTCATTTGGTTGTATCCGTTTCAGTATTAAAGTTGTAAACTATTTTATAAATGTTAAATAGTTTTAGAGATATCAGAGTTTATTTTCTAATGGTTTTTTAATATATTAGTCCAAAGCCTATTATTTTTTGAACAATTAATTTGTAATTTTGAGTTCATTTTAACAAATTAATAAAGTATGTAAAAGAAAATTAATTGAAGTGTTATCTCACACCCCCAAACCGGAATGGCGGAAATGATCAGGGCAGAGGAAGTCATGTATAGTAACACAACCATTGAATAATAGTAATAAAAGAAACAACAACCATTGTATTGATATTAAATTAACTCCAAAAGTACATAGCAAAATAAAGACTTGAAGTTTCTATACTCCGTCTTCTAGGAACCTGTGCGTATACCTGTATACTAGTGTCCTGAGAATACAAGTGATTTGAAAAAGTGTCAACATTAAAGTTATTGAGTTCATAAGCATTTTGTTTTAGAAAACAAGTTCTTTGTTCCTTGTAAAACGTGAATTTTTCCCCAGGAAATCCTATATTTCCTGATGTAGTGAATGATAAGTAAAATGACTCATACTAGTTTCCTGCTACGAGTACTTAGTGTATACAAGTTATATACAATCTAGATCGAACAGAAAATCGATTGTGTGGTTCTACCACAAGCCCACAACCAAACAAGGAACATGAAATGAGGGGTAAGGCACACATCTCACTGTTTTTCGGATCCTCATTGTGTATAAACCTAACGTATACACTAGGTACTTACAGAGTTAACTGTAATAGTCCTTTAAGTTGTGATGAGTATGTTCCTTCAGAAAATCCTATATTTCTTTGTAAGAGTATCATAATACAAGATCCTTCCATGATTTCTTAGCTTACAGTAACTATATATAAACCAAGATCGAACGGACAGTTGATTGTGTGGATCTGCCGTAAGGCCACAACCAAACAAGGAATAAAAAATGAGGCGGAAACCACACATTCCACTGTCTATCTGATATTCTTCATACATAACCTGGATGCATAAACTAAGGAATTATAGAAATAACCATAGTTATTCAATAGTTGAATGGTAAACCATTTGTATGTAAAGTACTGACATTTGTCCTAGAAAATCCTATATTTCCAAAAATAATGAGTTGTGTGTCTCTAGTGTTCCGAAAACTGAAAAGTACATGTATTTTCTAAAACATAAGTTATTAAAATGTAACTTTATTAGTAAATGAAACTATCCGAAAACGTATTTGTTATGTAAACTGGTAGTGATGTTAATACCCTCCTATGATCACTTAGTAAGTACGAGTACAGAAATCTAGATCGAACAGATAGTCGATTGGGTGATTCTGCCCTAAGCCCACAACCAAACAAGGAACAAAAAATGATGCGGAAATCACTCATCCCACTGCATGTCGGATATTAATTTCAGATCACCCTAATGTATATACTAAGTAATCACATAGTTATTAACCCTAGTAACTATTTGTCAAGTATATTATTACATGAACGAGTCGTTGTTTTATCCATGTGAGTTCCTATAACCATACTGATGGACGTTTTGGAACAGAAAATATAGCAGGAGTGGATGTCTTGAGACCCTTGTTAGCATGGGACTTGATACGAGTTTCTTCAGCAATCAACTCATGAACGACCAAATCAATAGTGGGAAGAGGTGTGCTTTGAAAGACTGATCTACACAGGCCTTCAAAATTTGAATGTAATGACATCAAGAACTAAACCAAACATTTCTATTCTCTTCTTTAAATATAAAGCTTAAAAGCCTTTAACACATTAGGTTCTGTAAGAGCCAACTGATCCCACAAATCCAACATAACTGCATAATATTCCTGAATACTGAGATTGTTTTGCTGGAGGGATAGAATATTAAACTTTAACTGATACTGCTTTGCAAAATTAAACTGAGTATATAGCCTAGCCAAGTGACCCCAAACTTCCTTTGTTGTGTCATACTTTGCCAACTGATTACCAATAGACTGGATAACAGAATTATTAATCCAGGTAATAATCTTGGAGTTATCAATCTCCCATGAATCCAGTAAGGTTTCATAATTAGCAGCCTTCTTGTATGTTGGTTTCTTCTTGTCACCTTGTCACCTGTAACAATGCCCCATATAGTCTTGCCTCCCAAGAAATTCTTCATAACATAACTCCGATAGACATAGTTCTTTCCATCGAGCTGGATACTAACGGACGGAAGATAATCATCTCTCGGGGCCATATTTTCAATATCAGTCAAATGAGAATAACCAAAACAATAGCAAATACGAATAGCAACAACAACAATCAAGATCAACAAAACCAACAGACGAAACGAAACCCTCAAAGTTGTTGAAACGAACAAATCAAATCAAACTAAATATAGAAACAAGCAAGAAAAACCATACCCAAAATTGCAAACAATACGTGAATAGTACTGATGAATAGTAATTTCAATGAATAGTGTTGGTGAATAGGAACGTCGATGAACAGTACCTTCAATGAATAGTCACTTCGATGATTAGTGCGGGCTTGCTACAACTCGCCCCCAAAACGAAAGTACAGATGATCAACCAAGCCTTGATACCATGAAAACTAACAAGTGAAAGACATATAACAGCTAAAGTTTCGTATTATTATAAAAAAGAAGTACAAATACAATTAAAATTGAAAGACATAATAAATAGACTAGCTAATTAGGATTTCCTAGCTGAAAGGCTCAGTCATAAAATCCAATATAAGATAAAGCCCAAAATCTTATTAGGTTAACAATATATATATATATATATATATATATATATATATATATATATATATAGACACACACATACTTAAAAAAGTATACGAATTTGATACATAAATTTTAATATATTGATGATTAATAAATATCATTTAAATTATGGTTAGTTAATTAAAACAAAGTAGAATTTTCATGAGTCCGCCAGACTCGACGAGTCAGTAGCCAGACTCGTCGAGTTGAGACGGGATTTTGAGCATGTGTAAGTTGGCGACTCAACGAGTCCATATTCCGGACTCAGCGAGTCCGCCAGCCTGGATGAAAACCTAATTTCAAGTGTTTGCACCCTATTTAATCAACCTTTGGGACCCTAAGTCAGCCCCCATCACCCCCAGAGCATCCTTCTCGAAACCCTAGAACTCTCTTAGCATTTTGTGTGATTTGGTGCGATTCTTTGAAGATCTTGAGAGAAGAAGGAAGGTAGATCAAGAGGAGAAGAAGGAGGTCCAATATCCTTGTGGAATTTTAGAGTATAGTATGGTATAACTCGACCCCTTTTCTATTTCTATGCCTTAATCCCCATTGGAACACCATTAAAATTATTCTTGATCCATTTCTTGGCTTGGTAGTAGCAGAGAGGACACATTGGGATGCATAGCCTTCAGATCTAGCTATGTTTGAGTTCCAGAAGCCTAGATCTAATACCTTTATGGGGCCATATTGCATGAAAGCCCTATATCTACTCTTATATTTTGCTTTAAGCTTTAAAACCATCATTTGGTGTTTATTTACACGTAAAGTAGGAAACTTTACGTGTTAAACAAGCCCTAAGAACCCAGATCTACGGATGGAATGAACTGGATTCAAGCAGAATCGAGTATATAGTGGTTGCATGTATATGACTCGGCGAGTCGTTCTTCAGACTCGACGAGTCGAGTCGCGAGTCCCCTGTTTTTCCCTTTTCGAGTTATGCAGAGTGGAGCCAGTGAGTGAGAGATGGACTCAGTGAGCTGGAGGTTAGACTCATTTATGGAAGGACTCGGCGAGTCAATGCCCTGACTCGGCGAGTCCAAGGCAATCTTCAAGCCTCAAGAACAGACTCGACGAGTTGTTCATACAACTCGGCGAGTCACAGTCAGAGTGTTCATGTGTTGAAGGAGGACTCGACGAGTTGTTCATACAACTCGGTAAGTCGGATGCAGATTGACTGAGTGTTAGTATCGAAGAGGAACTCGTCGAGTCCATGCCAAACTCGACGAGTAGTAGCGAGAAGAAGCAAGAAAGTGAGAGTAAGGACTCGATGAGTTGGCGACCCAACTCGACGAGTCAGGTCAACTGAATGTTGAATTTGACTAATAGGTTGACTTTGACCTGGGGTAAGATAGTCAGCCTACCCTCAGTATTATTATCAGTATTTGATTCCGGGTACTTATGGAAATTGTAGCCGGGGTGAAACCGGAGCCGCAGCAGACAGATTCCGGAGCAGTTCTTTCAGTAGCTAGGCTACGAGGTGAGTTTCCTTTCAGTAGGAACGGGTCTAAGGCCACAATACCAGCCCGTTTAGCTAGCAGTAGTTCCCGGACTTCGGTCCGATGCAGTAGTTAGTATATTTGATGCCTTTGTGGCTCAGACAGGATTTATGAGTTATGTGTTCCGGGCTACGGCTCGATGCAGTATGCAGTTATGTGATCATGCTAGTTGATATGTTTATGTTATAATATGTTATGCTCAGTCAGCTTCCGGACTTCGATCTGGTGCAGAGGGCAAGGTCCTGGTTAGTTCCGGACTTCGGTCCGATGCAGGGGACAAGGTCCCAGTCAGTTTTGGACTTCGGTCTGATGCAGTTTCCGGGCTTCGGTCCGATGCAGAGGGCAAGGCCATGGTTAGTTCCGGACTTCGGTCCGATGCAGTTTCTGGACTTGAGTCCGATGCAGTGGGCAAGGCCCAATATATGTTATATGTTATTGTATGGTATGTGGTAGTGTGGGGGAGCTCACTAAGCATTGTGCTTACATTTTAAGTTTTGGTTTCAGGTACTTCCGCAAGTAAAGGGAAGAGCTCGGGATGATGGCATTGCACACACCACAGCTTCAGTCTTATTCCTGGGAGTTTTTTTATTCATAGTTTGATTTGGCACAAATGTTCATGACATTTTATTATGAGTTGAGATATTTGACATATGGTTTCATGATATGACGATCAGTATATGATTTTTACTATTATTAAAACAAAATTTTTGGGTCGTATTTTTGGACGTTACAAGTTGGTATCAGAGCCTTGGTTTGAGAGATTCAGGCACACTCTCGGGTGTGACAGGACTCAAACTGAGGAAATGGTAGAAGGATTTTCACAAGTGTTTTTCAAAAGAATTTTTGAAAAAGAAAACTTAAAAAGGAGAAAGAGTTTTGAGAAAAGAAAAAGGGTGTGGTGCATGCGATCAACCGAGCTCAAGTAAGTACTCCCAAATTACCCATACAAGTTTATGTTATGATTATCAGTTTCAGTTTCCGTAGAACAGCATGCTAGGATAGGACTAAGGATCTAGGAGGATACCTTATGTGCCTGCTATATGTGTTTTAGCTTTATGAGAATTGCATGCTAGTTGAGTAGACAACAGTAGGATAGCCTGTTTAGGTTATGCCTGATAGTATGAGCTTAGCATTGTATGCCAGTACAGTTCGTTGTTATGAGGATAGAATTGCTTGAGCAGTTTCATGTGTCTGAATGATGCTTGATTTGTGCTTTGTGGGGCTCTTAGTGATGGGAGTTAGCCATTAGGTGAATATGTCACGTCACATGTGAGTATGGTTGAATAATCTCAGAGTGCTAGATTTGTCCCTATTGCGCAGCTCTTGTATGAGTCTAACCGTTGTAGGGACGGGCCTTTTACTCGAAGGATTATCTGAGCCTCGCGACATGTGATGGTATTCAGGTGATGGCTAATTGGCATTACAAGGAGGCCTTCAGTAGATGAGGACTGGATTGGGTAGAGTCAGAGATTCCCTAGGGCAAGCCTAGGATGGGAGTAGTAGAGATTAGTAGCAGTAGAAGTGACTTGGTGGAGTCAAGGAAATACTTGAGGAAAGTACGGATATATGTGGAAGGTAGTATGGGCCCGTACTATTGAAAGTAGAGGATCCGTACTGGAATCAAGGAAAGCTGAGATGAAACCAGGAAACTTGTGATAGTAGTGATCCCTTGAGATATATTTATGTTCCTGAAGTTTATTATGATGTGTTTTCAGAATGGTGGTATTACGCCCTCGACTAGCAGTCGGCAGTTCAGGTGCCAAAGGGGGATCAGGATCAGACCCGGAGGCCGGCCAGTTGGATGAGCAGACTAGCGAGTTTCTCTCTTCACAGATTACTCGCACCATACTTGAGCAGACTCATGTGATCTTCAGTTCGATCAAGGAGGGCATCTTAGAGTTGATGGCCGAGAGGTTGAGCACTTTCTGTGCTGAGGTAGCGGCCATGATGGGGTCGCGCACGCTTAATTTCAGGGTGTTCCGGGCATGTGGAGGTCCAGATTGCCACGGGACGCGGGACCCCATAACGAGTACTTGATGGTTGGCGGATGTGGCCAACGCTTTCCGCACGAGCAGATGTCCTAAGGAGGACAAGGTCAGATTGGCATCCTGTCTTCTGAAGGACAGGGCACGGGATTAGTGGGAGGAGTTCGGTCATGCCATTGGGGATGACGCAGCTTTGGATGCTATGACCTGGGCTGACTTTACTACCAGGTTCAAGGCGGATTTTGCACCGGTCATTGACGTGCAGCAGTTGGCCAGAGAGTTTCAGGATCTTACCCAGACTACAGAGACAGTGGCGGAGATTACCGCCAAGTTTAGGGAGAGGGCTTTTCTTGTTCCTAAGTATGCGGCTGATGAGGAAATGAAGAAGGCTCGTTATCATGAGATGCTGCGGAGTGATATCCTCCAATTCGTGAGCCAGTCCAGCTGTAAAACGCTAGATGACATGATTGCTAGGGCTCGAAAGAGAGAGAGAGAGAGAGAGAGAGAGAGAGAGAGAGAGAGAGATTGACCTTTAGATGGAGAGAAATAGGAAGTCGGAGGCAGCTCCAGGTTCAGGGAGTTTGGGCAAAAAGCCCAAGGGTTCAGATCACACAGCTAGGAGTCAGCAAAGCCACGGTCGGTGTGGCAAGTGTGGGAGATTGCACGATGGGGCGTGCAAGGCAGGGAGTGCCGGCTGCTACAAGTGCGGCCGGACTGGGCATATGAGCAGAGATTGTACAGCCACTACTACCACCGTTGCGGCATCAGATCTGATTAGTATTCAGTGCAATCAGAGGGGACATAAAAAGTCCCAGTGTCCAAGTTTAGCTGCTGCGGGGAAGGTGTCAGCACCTGCTCCTGCTACTTTGAGGATTACAGATGGCCATCAGGGCCGAGTCGAGACGCCAGTGGCGAAGAGTAGAGCTTTTCAGCTGACAGCAGAGGAGGCGCGAGCGACTCCTGATGTGGTGACGGGTATGTATTTCGCCCTTATCTCTGCATTTATTATTGATTGTTTCTTATGGTTATATGTTTTGTATAGGGTCGTTCTCAGTGAACGACATTTCAGCTACATTATTGTTTGATTCGCGGGCTACCCGATCATTATCTCTCTTACGCTTAGCAAGAGGTTTAGCAGAGCTCCAGGGGAGTTAGATTGTTCACTTGAGGTTGAGATAGTAGCTGATAGGACCGTTAGGGTTGCAAGGGTACACAGAGGGTGTTCCCTACAGTTATTCGATGAGCAGTTTCCGATGGACTTGGTCCCTATTCCCCTGCGAGGGAATAAGGTTATAGTAGGTATGGATTGGATGAGCCCCAACGGGGAAGTGATAGATTGTGAGCTACAGTTGGTGAGGGTTCGCACTCCCAGTGGGGGAGAGTTAGTGATTAAGGGCGAGAAGCCACAGCGCGGACCAATTATATGTTCAGCAGCGAGAGCGAGGCGCTACTTCCAGTAGGGTTGCGCCGGTTATATTGCCTATGTTTTAGATGCCTGGGAGAAGGTCAAGACGACAGTTGATGATGTTCCGGTGGTGCGAGACTACCCGGATGTATTTCCAGAGGATTTGCCAGGAATACCTCCTAAGACGCAGGTTGATTTTGGGATTGATCTAATCCCTGGTGCGGCTCCGATAGCCAAGGCACCATATCAGTTGGCTCCCCCAGAGATGCAGGAGTTGTCTACGCAGCTGCAAGAGCTGCTAGACAAGGGTTTTATCAGGCCGAGCAGTTCGCCTTGGGGTGCACCGATTTTGTTTGTAATGAAAAAGGACGGGTCGCACCGTATGTGTATAGATTACCGGGAGCTAAATAAGGTAATGGTGAAGAACCGTTACCCACTTCCGAGGATAGATGATTTGTTTGATCAGCTTCAGGTAGCGTCATGGTTCTCCAAGATCGATTTACGCTCCGGATATCATCAGATGCGGGTCAGAGGCGAGGATGTGCAGAAGACTGCTTTCAGGACCAGGTATGGTCATTATGAGTTTGTGGTGATGCCGTTTGGGCTCACCAACGCTCCAACCGCGTTCATGGACCTCATGAATCGCGTGTGCAGGACAATGCATGATCGGTCTGTGATAGTATTCATAGATGATATCTTGGTGTATTCCAAGACTCAGGAGCAGCATGAGGAGCACCTGAGAGAGGTGCTAGAGGTTTTGAGGAGGGAGAGACTTTTCACAAAGTTCTCCAAGTGCGAGTTCTGGTTGCGCAAGGTGAAGTTCCTTGGTCACCTCGTCAACTAGAAGGGTATTTTGGTAGATCCGACCAAGATAGAGGCCGTGATGTAGTGGGAGGTCCCGAAGTCTCCATCCGAGATTTGGAGCTTCCTAGGTTTGGCAGGGTATTACAGGAGATTCATCCAGGATTTCTCCAAGATAGCAGTACCGCTCACCCGACTAACCAAGAAGTCGGTAGTGTTTCGTTGGGGGCCTGAGCAGCAGGTAGCATTTGAGACCCTCAGGCAGAGATTGTGTGAGGCACCGATTGTTACCTTGCCAGAGGGAGTAGAGGATTTCGTAGTCTATTGTGATGCCTCGATCACAGGTATGGGGCAGTTTTGATGCAGCGAGGCCGTGTGATAGTTTACACCTCGAGACAGTTGAAGCATCACGAGGCTAACTATCCTACACATGATTTAGAGTTGGGGGCAGTGGTGTTTGCCCTCAAGATTTGGATACATTACCTTTACTATCACACCCCCAAACCAGAACAGCGGAATCGTTCGAGGGCGGATGACTTCATGTAGTATCGAAACAGTTGAATACATAGTAAAGAAAGTAAATGCAACCAACATATATATATATATATATATATATATATATATAATTGAAAAAGTTACATCATTTGTAGGTATTACAGGTTCCAAAATATCAATTACAATATGTTGTCAAAATGAAATTAAACTAACGTCGCAGCGTCCCTTCTTCAAAAGCAGTAGTTTACCTGTATTACTGAATCCCTGAGAAATACAAGTTGTTTTGAAAGAGGAGGTCAGCATTTAAGCTGGTGAGTTCATAAGTATTTAATGTTGTTGTTTGAATAAAATCAAATGAAATTTGTTTGTAGATGTTAGAAAAACTCCTAGAAAATCCAATATTTCCTACTAGTATAAAAGTAGTCTTCTACAAAGACTCGACTGTTTTGAAGGTTTGCTTTTATAAATCCAATATCCGTTCATAAGAGTGTGGTAGTTTAAAAGTTCCAACACTGAAATGCAATCGTTCGTATATGAAAGTATCACTTTGATATAGTGTTTCTAGTATGTAAATGTTCATGATTTCCTCATAAACTATACCTATTATAGTTATTCAAAGTGTGTGTTTCGTTCGTATAGTAAATCCTAGTGTAATGCTCACTTGTTATGTAAAGTATAACATCTAAAGTGACATAAATGATCACATATACTTAAAGTATAAATAAAGGGTTTGATTCGCATATATGTATATATATATATATATATATATATATATATATATATATATATATATATATATATATATATATATATAACATGTTTTATTTCCAACAGACAAGATGTTATCGTGAATATATATTCCATACAAAAGTTCCCATGTAGTAGTTATGAATCACATATGATTCACTTGATAGAAAAGAGTATATAGTGAAACTTTATGTTACACATGATAATAATCGTGTTTTTACTTGTATTCCCCCCCCCCCTTAAAAGTGTATAAAAAGCATTGAGAAACATTTCAAAGTGTAGTTTATAGGGGTATGAACTCACTTGATTGATTGGAGAAAGCGAGATGAAAATCAAGCAGAACTTCGGCTTGTGAAAGTCGATTTTCTCGGGATTCACGGGAATCACGGGAATCTCGGGAGTGTAGAACCTTCCTTCGGGCTTGAGTGTGAAAACCAGGGCTTCGAGAGGGCTTCGGGAGCTTAACCGCAGAGTTTCAGCACGAGAGATGGAAGAATGGAGCACCTAAACCCGACACCCCAAGAGTTCTATTCATAGGGGGATTTTTGAGTGCCACGTCGTGGGGAGCAATTCTATCCTCTTCCATTGATTGGAGGCCCTCAGTCACTTGCCAGGTCGCGGCAAAACTGTGTCACGGTGTGGCAAGCCTGACAGCCTCGGATTTTGGACCCCGAACTTGTAAAATCCATAACTTTCGCGTACGAGCTCCGTTTTCGACGTTCATTAAATGCACGCGTAGCTGAAAATATGATCTATAACTCTCGTTTAGACTTCATCGGCAAATTTTGAATTTATTTTGAATTATTTATTTTTAACGGGCCGGGACACAAAAAGTCCGTGTAAAATCCATAACTTCTTCATCCGATGTCCGTTTTCGTCGTACTTTTCGCCGTTGAGCTACTAATTTTGAGACCTTCGATTCTCATTTAGGTTGTTTTGGTCAAAAGTATCTCGAGCTCTATTTCGAGTTTTTAGCTGCCTACTGTTATATCCGGATCTTGGAAAATTCATAACTTCCTCATATGATGTCAGATTTGGACGTTCTTTTTGTGTACGCTCACGGTTTAATGTTATCTATAACTTTAATTTAGATACTTAAGGCTAAAAGCTATTATATTGAAACTTTGGGTTTTTGGTTTAATCGGTGTTGCTGGTTTTGTCGGAAATCTTAGAATGGTCATAACTTCTTCGTTATAACTCGGATTTTAGTGTTCTTAGTATTTCTATAAACCTTGACACAATACCTAGCATAATAGATATCCCCATAGAGACTTTTTCACATTTCATTTTCGAAGTTAATTTCATTATTTCAAAAGTAGCTACAATACTTGACTTTTTAGGTCATTACATAGAGTCGAAATATCGGGTTGTCACATTATCCCCCCGTTAGAGGTAATTTCGTCCCGAAATTTAATGTAAGAAAAACACTTGTGGATTAGGGAAACAGATGTGGGTACTTGTGTTTCATCTGATCTTCGTGTTCCCAAGTGTATTCAGGTCCTCGCTTTGCATTCCAGCGGACCTTCACAATGGGGATGCGACTTTGTTTTGTTCTTTTTATTTCCCTATCCATGATTTCAATTGGTTCTTCTATAAAGTGGAGTCTCTCGTTGATTTCGATCTCGTCTAAAGGGACGACGAGGGTCTCATCGGAAAAACACTTCTTCAAGTTTGATATATGAAAGGTAGGGTGTACCTTATTGAGTTCCTGCGGTAGACGAAGTTTGTAGGCTACCGGGCCGATCCTTGCGAGAATCTTGAATGGTCCGATATACCTTGGGTTTAGTTTCCCACATTTTCCGAAACATATTAACCCTTTCCAGGGCGAGACCTTTAATAGTACTCGGTCCCCGACCTGAAATTCCAAGGGCTTCCGTCTTTTGTCCGCATAACTCTTTTGTCTGTCTCTTGAAGCCTTTAGTCGTTCCCGAATTTGTACAATCTTCTCGGTTGTCTCTCTTATGATTTCTAGGCCAGTGAGAGTGTTGTCGGGTACTTGTCCTTTGGCTAGTTGTGTGTCACCTACTTCAGTCCAGCACAGTGGTGATCTGCACTTTCGACCATAGAGGGCTTCGAATGGAGCAACTTTAATACTGGAGTGATAGCTATTGTTGTACGAAAATTCAATTAGTGGTAAATGGGTATCCCATGCTTTACCAAAATCGATTACACAAGCTCTTAGCATATCTTCTATGGTTTGTATGGTCCTCTCACTTTGACCGTCGGTTTGTGGATGGTAAGCAGTACTCATGTCGAGCCTCGTTCCTAGGTATTTTAGTAATGATTACCAGAATCGCGAGGTGAACCTAATATCTCTGTCGGATATAATGGATATTGGGACACCGTGCAGTCGTACAATCTCTCGGATGTAAGTTTGAGTTAGCTTCTCCATCTTATCGGTTTCCTTTATGGGTAGGAAGTGTGCGGATTTTGTTAACTTATCGACAATTACCCAGATGGTGTCTAGTCCACCTGTTGTCTTGGGTAATTTGGTTATGAAATCCATGGTTACCGTTCCCACTTCCACTCGGGTATTTCGGGTTGTTGTAGTAATACTAATGGTTTCTAGTATTCTACCTTGACTTTGGCGCAAGTCAGAAACTTTCCCACATAGGTAGCTATCTCTGCTTTCATGTTCGGCCACCAATACAATTTCTTGAGGTCCAGATATATCTTGTCCGAACCTGGATGCACGGAGTATCGAGTCTTATGCCCCTCGTTCATGACCTCGTCTCTGAACCCATCAAATTTTGGTGTCCAGATTCGATCCATGAAGTAACGAACTCCGTCCCCCTTGACTTCAAGACTTTTTTCCATTCCTCTTAGGGCTTCACCTGCCACATTCTCTGTTTTCAAGGCTTCCCTCTGAGCTTCCTTGATTTGTGTGGACAGATGTGAATGGATCGTCATGGTTAAGGATTTCACTCGGCGACCTGAGTATTCTTTTCGAGTAAGAGCATCAGCAACTACATTCGCTTTTCCTGGGTGATAGCGAATCTCGAATTCGTAGTCATTCAGTAGTTCAACCCATCGTCTCTGCCTCATGTTGAGTTCTTTTTGGTTGAGAATGTGCTGGAGGCTTTTATGATCGGTGAAGATCGTGCATTTCCTGCCATAAAGATAGTGTCTCCAGATCTTTAGCGCAAAAACGGCTACTCCTAGTTCAAGATCATGGGTAGTGTAGTTTACTTCGTGCGTCTTGAGTTGTCTTGAGGCGTAAGCGATGACCTTACCTCGTTGCATTAGCATGCATCCAAGACATTGATTAGATGGATCACAGTAGACCACGAAGTCTTCTGTTCCTTCTGGCAAGGACAATATTGGTGCGCTGCATAGAGCTTGCTTCAGTGTTTGGAATACAGCGTCTTGTCTTTCTTTCCCATCGAAAGTAACACCCTTTAGGGTCAGGGTGGTAAGTGGTTTTGCAATCTTCGAGAAGTTATGTATGAAACTTCGATAGTAGCTAGCAAGGCCCAAGAATTGTCGAATTTCTGTTGGGGTTCTTGGAGCTGACCAGTTCTCGATTGCTTTGATTTTGGAAGGGTCCACGTGTATTCCGTCTTTGCTAACCACGTGACCTAGGAAATCTACCTTCCGAATCCAAAATTCGCACTTGGAGAATTTTGCGTATAGCTTCTCGGTTCATTAAATCCATGAACACCGTCGGTGTGTTTATTAATCCAAAGGGCATCACTACAAACTCGTAGTGACCATAACGAGTTCGGAAAGCTGTTTTGGGAACATCTCCTTCCATGACTCGTAGTTGGTGGTACCCGGATCTTAAGTCGGTCTTTGAGAAATAACTTGCTCCTTGGAGTTGGTCGAACAAGTCATCAATGCGTGGTAAGGGATATCAGTTCTTGATAGTGAGCTTGTTGAGTTCTCGGTAATCGATGCACATGCGGAAAGATCCATCCTTCTTCTTTACGAACAAGACTGGTGCTCCCTAAGGTGAGAAGCTCGGCCTAATGATCCCTTTTTTGAGTAGTTCGTTTAGTTGGATGGATAGCTCCTGTATCTCTGCCGGTGCTAGACGTATGGCGACTTGGCTACTGGTGTAGCTCCGGGAATTAAGTCGATTCTGAACTCGATTTGACGTTCTGGTGGAACTCCGGGAAGATCTTCAGGGAAGACATCGAGAAAATCACAGACTTCTAGAATGTCTCTGATGCCTTTCGTTTCTTTTCCCTTATCTACCACGTGGGCTAAGAAGGCATGGTACTCTTTACGTAGGTATTTTTGGGCTTTGACGCAAGAGATGATTTGTAAATTGGTACTGGGTTTGTCACCATAAATGACAAGAGTTTCGCCGTTTGGCAGAATTAGGGGAACGGCCCTTTCGTGACAAAGTATATCGGCATGGTGTAGGCTTAACCAATCCATACCGATGATGACATCAAAGCTCTTTATAGTGATCGGCATTAGGTCGATTTGGAATGAGTGTTCGTTTAGAGTTAGTGTGCAGCCTATGTACATATTGTTCGTGCTTTCTGTTCTACCGTTTGCCATTTCTACTGTAAATATCTTATTGAGTGTTTTAGCGTTCTGTTTTAGTACGTGCTTGAATTTATGACTCAGGAAAATCCTCTCCGCACCACAATCAAAGAGTATGCATGCATAAACTTTATTGAGGAGAAACGTACCTGTAACCACCGTAGGATCAGCTATCGCTTCGTTCTGCCCTATTGCCAGCACTCGTCCTGTGTCGCCATCATTCCTTGCCTTAGGACAGTCCCTCTTGTAGTGTCCAGCCTCACCACAACCATAACACGTCTGGTCCACACCGACCCTAGGGACTTGGGTGATTGGTCGTGCCGGTGCCCTACAGAAACGGGGCAGTGTGCCCCTTCTGGTTGCAGTTGTTGCAGTGTATGTCCCGACAATTTCCATTGTAGTGGAAATTGCACTTGCTGCACTTCGGGAAGTTCCCAACATATCGCTTTACTGGTGTGGGGGTAACAGGAGCAGCAGTGGGGGCAGTAGCGGCATGGACTGCCACAATCTGTTGTTTCTTGGAAGGTTCTTATGAAGGTTGACTCTTCCTTTTGCTCCAGAACCTCTTCTTGTTATTGTTGTTGGTATTGTCGTTGTTGTTGTTTCTTCCTCTAGGTTGCTCCGTTGCGGTGGTTGCGAAGTTTTGGCAGAACCCATGGTCCACGAGAGCTTGTGCCAACTGTTTGGCGATATCGAAGGTGATTGGTTTGGAAGCTATAACACTTCCTCGAATCTGGGGTGACAGTCCCCAGATGTATCTTTCGATTTTCTTGCTCTCTAGAGCAACCCCTGGGCAAAGGATTGCCAAATCACTATACCTATTGGTATAGGTCGTGATGTCAAAGCCTACCATAGAAAGGCCCCAAAGTTCTTCTTCGAGCTTTTGTAATTCGCCCCGTGGACAGTACTCTTGTAGTAATATTTGTTTTAGATTCTCGCAGCCCATAGAGTTAGCCACTACTAGTGTTAGTGAATTTACATGGCCATTCCACCATGTTAGAGCTCTCTCAGAGAAAGTACAAGCAGCGAACTTCACTTTGCTCCCTTCCGGACAAGAACAAATCTCGAAAACTGCTTTAGTTTTCTCTATCCACTGTGATAGAGCCATTACCCCTCCAGTCCCATTAAAAGTAATGGGTATGCTATTCATGAAATCCTTGTATGTACAATCCCTCGAACGACCTTGACGCTGGCTATTCGAAGAACTATTTACTCCCCCACCAGAACCATTATTACTCATTTGGGCCATTGCCACTGTTACGGCAGCCGTTACAGCAGTTCTCAAAGCGGCATTTTCCATCGTGGGAGGGGGTGGTGGTGGAGGTGGTGCGTTTTTGACACGGCCTGTAGATCTACAGGGTGGCATTGTGCTAATAAGGAAAAAAAAATAAAAGATCATAAGTTTTGGTGGTTGAGAGTTGATTGACAATGAGTTAACTATCTTTAATAGTTTGAAAATTTGGTTCGACCAACGCAGGGCTTTGAGTTTGATTTACCAGTGGAGTTAAAAAAATAAATAAACAAACTCATGAACTCGACTGAAATATACAGATTTAACACACGAAAGAGATATGCTCTATATATTAAACATATGGTTGCGTTACATCCGAAGTTAGAAAATTTTGACCTTTCTAAAGGTCTCCAATTACAGGAAGTTAAAGAAAGTAAGACTTTTAGCCGATAGTCCTATTCTATATCAAAATTTTGGGATTAGCGAGCACTATTTCCGACGTAGGTTGCGCTTGGAGCTTGACTCCGCGTCTGATTGCTTTGCATCCATAAGGTGCCTATCTAAGGCTGCTTGCTGGTCCCTTGGCTCAGAGAGGGCTGCAATCATTTGTGCTTGGAATGTGTCAACGCGGAGTTGGTTGTCATCCTGCAACCTATCCAGTCGGCGGATGTCGAAAGTGTGCACCTGTACTTCCACGTTGAACTCACGAATCCGGCTCGCTTGAACCCCGGATTGATAGGACTGGTTGGCTAGCTTTCCCACCATAACTGGGAGTGCTCGATCGGCTGAACCTTCGCCGCGGACATCGTAGAAGTCTCGACACATGCCGTAGGGAGGACGTATCCCTTGTTGCTGGCTCCAATGGTGGAGGTAACTTCCCCAAACGGGAGTTGGTCCCTGATAGTTCCTCCTAATAGCAAGAGGTTGAGTGGCTGGTGGGTTGATTACCTCTGGTTCTGAGTCTGTCCCAGAGTCATCCCTTTCATCCAACTTGATAGGTTCTTCATCCTCTTCGGGATCTTTTTCGACCCATCCCTCGTTACCTTGGTTGAGATAGTAGGGGTCTCCATGTGGAATGAATCTAGCCAATTGTCTATACGAGAATAGGGTTATGGGAATTGGACAAAACTTGAAACATGTAAAACTAAGCATGTCAATTAATACTCCTATAGTATTTAAATTTGTATGTTTGATACTAATGTTTATTTTGGTAAGTTTTGACTTGTTGCTCACTACGACCATTCGTCGACACACGTAGTCAAATCTCGGATAAATATAGTTGATCAGGCTATATTCGTCCCAAATGCGATTACATATGTCGAGGCCTAATCGTAGTGTCCAACTTGTCTAAATACTTCTTGTATAGTTCTAACCATGAAAATATATTGTTGCATGCATGTAATTGTATTTTTACGAACCAAAACAATCAAATTTAAATGAAACAAGGTTTTAGGTGTAAAAACGTTTTGTCAAAGACTTCGAGTCCATTTGGATTTATATTTTGTATATCTTATGTGGTTTGATATACTTAGTTCACTATAAACAATGCACTGATACAAATCTGTCACACCCCCAAACCAGAACGGCGGAATCGTTCGAGGGCGGATGACTTCATGTAGTATCGAAACAGTTGAATACATAGTAAAGAAAGTAAGCACAACCAACATATATATAATTGAAAATTTTACATCATTTATAGGTATTACAAGTTCCAAAATATCAATTACAATATGTTGTCAAAATGAAATTAAACTAGCGCCACAGCGTCCCTTCTTCAAAAGCAGTAGTTTACCTGTATTACTGAATCCCTGAGAAATACAAGTAGTTTTGAAAGAGGAGGTCAGCATTTAAGCTGGTGAGTTAATAAGTATTTAATGTTGTTGTTTGGATAAAATCAAATGAAATTTGTTTGTAGATGTTCGAAAAACTCCTAGAAAATCCAATATTTCCTACTAGTATAAAAGTAGTCTTCTACAAAGACTCGACTGTTTTGAAGGTTTGCTTTTATAAATCCAATATCCGTTCATAAGTGTGTGGTAGTTTAAAAGTTCCAACACTGAAATGCAATTGCGTTTTTCATGCCTAGAGTAGTAAATTTGTGTAAGTATAAAATCACTAAGGCATTTGATAACCCTGTAAATCAATTAGTTCTTAATACTCCATGTGATTTTTATAACCATACTAATGACCCAGACTTCCTGTAACAACGTTCTTCAGGCGTTGAAATGTTATGACGTTTGTCACCCCAGGCTTGCCGGCCTAACTGTAGCTAACAGTTTAGGTGCGACATTGTCAATCCCATATAGATCTATACACAAATATCACACTCCCCCTACAAGGGATTATGGTATATAATACAGGACTTAAAATGCATACTCGAAAGTACGTGAAATGTCTCACAAAACTTAGTATAAAATAGATTTACGTATGAAAATGTCCATTTGTTCTTGTATATGAAAGTATATCTTTGATATAGTGTTTCTAGTATGTAAATGTTCATGATTTCCTCGTAAACTATACATATTATAGTTATTCAAAGTGTATGTTTAGTTCGTATAGTAAATCCTAGTGTAATGCTCACTTGTTATGTAAAGTATAACATCTAAAGTGACATAAATGATCACATATACTTAAAGTATAAATAAAGGGTTTGATTCGCATATATATATATATATATATATATATATATATATATATATATATATATATATATATATATAAGCATGTTTTATTTCCAAAAGACAAGATGTTATCGTGAATATATATTGCATACAAAAGTTCCCACGTAGTAGTTATGAATCACATATGATTCACTTGAAAGAAAAGAGTATATAGTGAAACTTTATGTTACACACGATAATAACCGTGTTTTTACTAGTATTTCCCCCCCTTAAAAGTTTATAAAAAGAATTGATAAACATTTGAAAGTGTAGTTTATAGGGGTATGAACTCACTTGATTGATTGGAGAAAGCGAGATGAAAATCGAGCAGAACTGCGGCTTGTGAAAGTCGATTTTCTCGGGATTCTCGAGAATCTCATGAAACTCAGGAATCTCGGGAGTGTACAAACTTCCTTCGGACTTGAGTGTGAAAACCGGGGCTTCAGGAGGGCTTCGAGAGCTTAACCGCAGAGTTTCAACACGAGAGATGGAAGAATGGAGCACCTAAACCCGACACCCCAAGAGTTCTATTTATAGGGGGATTTTTGAGTGCCACGTCGTGGAAAAGGGAGTGCCATGTCGTGGGGAGCAATTCTATCCTCTTCCATTGATTGGATGCCCTTAGTCACTTGCTGGGTCGCGGCAAAACTGTGCCACGGCGTGGCAAGCCTGACAGCCTCGGATTTTGGACCCCGAATTTGTAAAATCCATAACTTTCGCGTACGAGCTCCGTTTTCGACGTTCTTTAAATGCACGCGTAGCTGAAAATATGATCTACAACTCTCGTTGAGACTTCATCGGCAAATTTTGAATTTATTTTTAATTATTTATTTTTAACAGGCCGGGACACAAAAAGTCCGTGTAAAATCCATAACTTCCTCATCCGATGTCCGTTTTCGTCATACTTTTCGCCGTTGTGCTACTAATGTTGAGACCTTCGATTCTCATTTAGGTTGTTTTGGTCAAAAGTATCTCGAGCTCTATTTCGAGTTTTTAGTTGTCTACTAATATATCCGGATCTTGGAAAAATCATAACTTCCTTATACGAAGTCAGATTTGGACGTTCTTTTTGTGTACGCTCACGGTTTAATGTTATCTATAACTTTCATTCAGATACTTAAGGCTAAAAGCTATTGTATTGAAACTTCACGTTTTTCGTTTAATCAGTGTTGTCGGTTTTGTCGGAAATCTTAGAATGGTCATAACTTCTTCGTTATAACTCGTATTTTAGTGTTCTTAGTATTTCTATAAACCTTGACACATTACCTAGCATAATAGATATCCCCATAGAGACTTTTGCACATTTCATTTTCAAAGTTAATTTCATTAATTCAAAAGTAGCTAAAATACTTGACTTTTTAAGTCATTACATAGAGTCGAAATACCGGGTTGTCACATTTATGGGGTCCGTTGTACCATTTACACGGATCATAAGAGTTTGAGGTACCTCATGGATCAGCCAAGTCTGAACATGAGGCAGAGGCGATCGTTAGATGTATTGAAGGATTACGATTGTGAGATCCTTTATCACCCAGGGAAGGCCAATGTAGTGGCTGACGCCCTGAGCCGCAAGGCGGCAGCAGCCCCGATCAAGGATATATGTATGAGAATGACAGTGATTACTCCATTGCTGGAGCGGATCAGAGAGGCTCAGGTCGAGGGCCTCAAGGAGGAGAGGCGGAAGTGTGAGAGGATCGTGGGTCGAGTAGCTTCTTTCGAGTATGACAGTCGAGGATTATTGACCCTTCATGGGAGAGTTTAGGTGCCGTACTAGGGAGGTGTACGGCAGGATGGATGAGACCCACAAGTCTCAATTTTCCATCCATCTAGGGGCGACGAAGATGTATAGAGATCTTCGACCCTATTATTGGTGGCCCTACATGAAGCGGGATGTCGCCTAATATGTGGAGAGGTGCCTGACCTGCGGGAAGGTTAAGGCAGAACACCAGAGACCTCACGGCAAGATGCAACCGTTAGACATTCTAGTGTGGAAGTGGGAAGACATCACCATGGATATCATCACGAAGCTTCCAAGGAATGCATGTGGAGTGGATTCGATTTGGGTCGTTGTGGATCGGTTGACGAAGAGTGCTCATTTTATACCGATCCAGGAGAGTATATCTGCGGAGAAGCTAGTCGATATTTATGTGCGAGAGGTGGTGGCACGACATGGAGTGCCTGTCTCGGTGGTGTCAGACTGAGACGTCCGTTTTACTTCCAGATTCTGGAATCATTTTCATGACGAGATGGGGACTCGTCTCCATTTCAGCACCGCTTTTCACCCTCAGACGGACGGGCAGAGCGAGAAGACGATCCAGACTCTCGAGGACATGCTCCGGGCATGTGTTCTAGATTTCGGTGGCAGTTGGGATACGTATCTTCCGTTAGCGGAATTTTCGTATAACAACAGCTACCTTGTGAGTATTGACCGTCCTCCTTTCGAGATGTTATACGGGAGGAAGTGCAGGACCCCGATCTGTTGGGGAGAGTTCGGTCAGCATTTCATTGGGAGCATCAAAGTGGTGCTCAGGAGGACAGAGTTGATCCAGCAGGTTCGTAGTAGACTGCAGACTGCGCAGAGTCGGCAGAAGAGTTACGCCGACAGGAGGGGTTCAGACTTGGAGTTTCAGGTGGGTGACATGGTTCTCTAGAAGGTATCACCCTGGAAGGGTGTCATCAGATTCCGAAAGAGGGGCAAGTTGGGCCCCAAGTTCATTGGTCCTTTTAGGGTTATGGCTCGGGTGGGTCGGGTCGACTACCGATTAGATCTTCCGGCAGAGCTTAGCCAGATCCATAACACTTTCCATGTTTCTCAGTTGAGGAATTGTTTGGTGGACGAGTCGGCAGTAGTACTCATGGAGAATATTCAGGTTGATAGCAGCCTGAATTATGTCGACAGACAAGTTGCGATCTTAGATCGGAAGGTGAAGACCTTGAGGAACAAGGTGATTCAGTTAGTGAAGGTGCAGTGGCAGCACTGGAAGGGTTCAGAGTGGATGTGGGAGTCCGAGGAGGAGATGCGGGAGCATTACCCAGAGTTGTTTCCAGAATCAGCGGCAACAGACTTTGAGGACGAAGTCTGAGACAAGTGGGGGAGAGTTGTAACACCCCAATTCTAGTATGTTATCTAAATAATTATTTTTCAAGTTTTCATGAGGAACTCGACGAGTCAGCATCCAGACTCGTCGAGTTGAGTCGGGATTTTGAGCACGTGTAGGTTGGCGACTCTCGGCGAGTCCGCCAACCTGTATGAAACCCTAATTTCAAGGGTTTGCACCCTATTTAATCAACCTTTGGGACCCCCAAGTCAGCCCCCATCACCCCCAGAGCATGATTTTCGAAACCCTAGAACTCTCTTAGCATTTTGTGTGATTTGGTGTGATTCTTTGAAGATGTTGAGAGAAGAAGGAAGGTATATCAAGAGGAGAAGAAGGAGGTCCAAGATCCTTGTGGCATTTCAGAGTATAGTAAGGTATAAATCAACCCCTTTTCTGTTTCTATGCCTTAATCCCCATTCGAACACCATTAAAGCTATTCTTGAACCATTTCTTGGCTTGGTAGTAGCATAGAGGACACATTGAGATGAATAGCCTTCAGATCTAGCTATGTTTGAGTACCAGAAGCCTAGATCTAATACCTTTATGGGTCCATATTGCATGAAAGCCCTAGATCTACTCTTATAGTGTGCTTTAAGCTTTAAAACCTTCATTTGGTGTTTATTTACACGTAAAGTTGGAAACTTTACGTGTTAAATAGGCCCTAAGAACCCAGAGCTATGAATGGAATGAATTGGATTCAAGCAGAATTGAGTATATAGTGGTTACATGTATACGACTCGACGAGTCGTTGTTCAGACTCGACGAGTCGAGTCGCGAGTCCCTTGTTTTTCCCTTTTCGAGTTATGCCGAGTGGAGCCAGTGAGTGAGAGATGAACTCAGTGATATGGAGGTTAGACTCATTCATGGAAGGACTCGGCGAGTTAATGTCGTAACTCGGTGAGTCCAAGGCAATATTCATTCCTCAAGAACAGACTTGACGAGTTGTTCATACAACTCGGCGAGTCACAGTCAGAGTGTTCATGTGTTGAAGGAGGACTCACCGAGTTGTTCATACAACTCGGCGATTCGGATGCAGATTGACTGAGTGTTAGTATCGAAGAGGAACTCGCCGAGTCCATACCAAACTCGACGAGTAGTAGCGAGCAGAAGCAAGAAAGTGAGAGTAAGGACTCGACGAGTTCTAGAAGCCTAGATCTAATACCTTTATGGGTCCATATTGCTTGAAAGCCCTAGATCTACTCTTATAGTGTGCTTTAAGCTTTAAAGCCTTCATTTGGTGTTTATTTACACGTAAAGTTGAAACTTTACGTGTTAAAGAAGCCCTAAGAACCCATATCTACGAATGGAGTGAACTGGATTCAAGCAGAATAGAGTATATAGTGGTTGCATGTATACGACTCGGCGAGTCGTTCTTCAGACTCGACGAGTCGAGTCGCGAGTCCCCTGTTTTTCCCTTTTCGAGTTATGCAGAGTGGAGCCAGTGAGTGAGAGATGGACTCAGTGAGCTGGAGGTTAGACTTATTCATGGAAGGACTCGGCGAGTCAATGCCCTGACTCGGCGAGTCCAAGGCAATCTTCAAGCCTCAAGAACAGACTCGACGAGTTCTTCATACAACTCGGCGAGTCACAGTCAGAGTGTTCATGTGTTGAAGGAGGACTCGACGAGTTGTTCATACAACTCGGCAAGTCGGATGCAGATTGACTGAGTGTTAGTATCGAAGAGGAACTCACCGAGTCCATGCCAAACTCGACGAGTAGTAGCGAGAAGAAGCAAGAAAGTGAGAGTAAGGACTCGACGAGTTGGTGACCCAACTCGACGAGTCAGGTCAACTGAATGTTGACTTTGACCGATAGGTTGACTTTGACCAAGGGTAAGATAGTCAGTCTACGCTCAATATTATTATTAGTATTTGATTGAGGGTACTTATAGAAATTGTAGTCGGGGTGAAATCGGAGCTGCAACAGACAGATTCCGGAGCAGTTCTTTCAGCAGCTAGGCTACGAGGTGAGTTTCCTTTCATTAGGAACGGGTCTAAGACCACAATGTCGGCCCGTTTAGCTAGCAATAGTTCCCGTACTTCGGTTCAATGCAGTAGTTAGTATGTTTGATGCCTTCGTGGCTCAGTCAGGATTTATGTGTTATGTGTTCCGGGCTACGGCCCGATGCAGTATACAGTTATGTGATCATGCTAGTTGATATGTTTATGCTATACTTTGTTATGCTCAGTCAGCTTCCGGACTTCGGTCCGATGCAGAGGGCAAGGCCCTTGTTAGTTCCGGACTTTGATCTGATATAGGGGACAAGGTCCCAGTCAGTTCCGGACTTCGGTCCGATGCAGAGGGCAAGGCCCTGGTTAGTTCCAGACTTTGGTCCGATGCAGTTTCCGGACTTCGGTCCAATGCAGTGGGCAAGGCCCAGTATGTGTTATATGTTATTGTATGGTATGTGGTAGTGTGGGGGAGCTCACTAAGCTTAGTGCTTACAGTTCAGTTTTGGTTTCGGGTAGTTCCACAAGTAAAGGGAAGAGCTCGGGATGATGGCATTGCACACACCACAGTTTCGATCTTATTCCTGGGAGTTTGTTTTGATTCATATTTTGATTTGGCACAAATGTTCATGACATTTTATTATGATTTGAGATATTTGACATATGGTTTCATGATATGATGATCAGTATATGACTTTTACTATTATTAAAATAAAATTTTTGTGTCGTATTTTTGGACGTTACATTGATACTTCAGATTGTTTGTGGGATTTTAGGAGTTGTCCGAACATTGTGTAATTTGTAACAATGTAGGGGGCTTATTCCTATGTATATAATCTCATTCGAAGACCTTAACTTCCTGCTTAATTATAAAAGATTCCTAATTTTACACATACTGATATGACAGTGAAGAAAAATTAATAAATATCAAAAGAATGTTAAAACAAATATTAAAATTAAAAATTAAACGAGCATGAAATTCACGACCAAACTAGCTTACAAGGATCATCCGCAATATCAAAAAGTCTTGGACTATGTCCAAAATAAATGACAATCCACTAGGAACAATTTTGCAATTTTGTTAAAAAAAATATTTTACATGAAATTTAATCAAAATCAACTTATATCAATATTTTTCCCTATGACAAGAGCTTATTTGTTTGGCTTCAACCATTTAAAGCACGTTTATTCATTTAATTTATAACATCTTTACAACATAATTACACAAATGGACAAACAAAACTTATTGTAGCTCGTCTCTTGGCTTGTGACGTAGATATATGCCGAAGGGACCAAAATATCACTAAGAGATATACAGTTAGCTACCAACTACTTTGCTTCAAACAAATGCATTGGTGAAGGAGGATTTGGAAAAGTTTACATGGGAGAACTATTACATTCTGGTGGGCATATCATGACCGTTGCTGTAAAACATTTAAATCCCACAAACGAGCAGGAAACCGTGGGTTTAAGAACGAGCGTAACCTTTCCCAATACAAGAATGGTAATATTGTCAACCTCTTAGGATATTGTGATGATGACAACGAGAAAATACTTGTGTATGAGTACGCAGCTAAGCGAAGTCTCGACTTTTATCTAAACAACAATGATCTAAGATGGGTTAGACACCTTAAGATATGCATTGGGGCAGCTAGCAGACTGGTGTACCTTCATAATCCTGATGATTACCAAGAAAGCGTATGGCACCTTGATATTAAAAGTGGAAACATCCTACTAGATGAAAACTGGAATGCCAAAATTACAGATTTTGGTCTATCCAAGTTTATTGTTGCTAACCAAGAAAAAAAATTTGTTGTATCCGGTGCTGTAGGGACACCTGGTTATCGTGATCCAGTGTATATAGAGACAGGCTCGCCAGCAAAGGAGTCGGATATTTATTCCTTTGGCGTGGTGTTGTTCGAAATGTTGTGTGGGAGGTTGAATACTCCTAATAAATATGAACATCGATCATTAGCAGAACTGACAAGAAATTGTTACGAAAAGAGTGACCTAAGTGGAATTATTTTTGGTAATATAAAAGATGAAATAAGTCCTAGTTCGTTGAGATCGTTTGTGACAATTGCTTATCGATGTCTGAAGAGAGATCGTGAAGAGCGTCCATCCATGAAAGAGATCTTAACACCACTTGAAATTGCACTCGAACATCAGGTACGTAGCTCTTTTACTTTCTACGCACTTATTTCTTTATAGTAATCTAAATCTGTCTAATTTTTTCATCATTATTTTATGAAAACTAATATATCTTGTTAAAATAACAATGAATGTGATCCAAAAGGATGGGTGGTTGGATCTTTTACTAGATTATGTTTGGTTACACTACTATGTGTCCAAGTATCATAAGTAAAGTATTATATATAACTAAATCTACACCTCTATTAACGTTTCACCTCTGCATCTTACACCACCAACAACTCCAAGTTCAAAGAGCAACAATGAGTATCAAAGATCCTTGAAGCCCCTGCTTTGGGAAACAACCCGAGCAACTGTAGGAAGTTTATGGGACATGTCACATAAACATGGATCAAGGTATGTGGGTTTATTGGATGGAAGTTGATCCTAGTGCTTATAACATGGATGTATCTATGGCATAATTGCAAAAGTATCATATTTTGCTTTAGCTTAAAACTGGTGAAACTTCTTACTTTGTAGGGTTCCTGAAATGGATATTAGTGAGCTTGATAGGTTATTTTCCAAATACAAGGATAGCGCTCAGCCAGGTTACAAGACGCCTAAACTAGAAAACCTTTTTTGGGTTAGTTGACTCACACTTTACTTTAACTACTTCTCATGAAATAATGAAGTAAAAGAAACATCTCATTGCTTAATTCTTGTGATAAAATCTTTCACATAATTTATAAGCATTCATAAGTAAATTTGATAATTTTCTTAAATTTCGATTACATGTTCATCCGGACAGAGCAAGTAGTTGCAGAATTATGCTTCAAGACATAAAGCTTCCTGTAGCTGATATCATAGTAAGTTCATTAATTATGAGTACGCCAAAATTTGGTATGGAACCAGAAAACCGATAACCGAGCCAATTCAAAACTATCATGCTCAATTTTAATTACCGAATAAAATATGTTCTCAGTGTGGTCTGAAAAAATCTTTTTTCATTCAAGCAACAACCCCATTTATTTAAGAAAGTAGGTTGTGAATCATTATCCTAACAACATGCCCAATTTCGAACTAGGTTCACTTCCCTATGTTTATTATGCTAATATGCTTGCAAATTATTATAATACATTCAACTCTTCAAGTGTAATGGCTTTCTACGTTAGCATTTCATGGGTCCGGATCCGATGTGAACCTAAAATATCATAAAAACCACCACTAATCATGGTTCTTTTTATTTCTTTACATTAAAAAAAAAAAAGTGAACTGTATGCCTGTCTTAGAATTGTATCATATGATTTTGGATGAAAACATTTTAGATCATAACACTTTCAACAAAATCAAGTTTTTATCTTGTAACAATTTTGGATTATAACATTCTTGCAATTGTATAATTTTGAATTTCAAAATTTATAATTAAGGACCATAACATTTTTGTATAATAGCATTTTTGTATAATATCATTTTCAACAAAATAAGGTTTTTTCATATAGAGTTTGGTTCATAAAAAAAATGATGTTTATAAAACTTTGAATCAAAACATCTTGAATTATATCATTTTGAATCATATAATATTTTAAATTATTTAATTCCGGCGCAAATCATAATTTTGGATCGTAACTTTTTAGATCATAACATTTCAACCAAATTAAGTCTTTGTCTCATGCAAACGTTAACTTTTTAGATCATGACGTCTCAACCAAATCAAGTTTTTGTCTCGAGAGTTGGATCATAACATTTTTTTGGATCGTAAAATTTTAGTAATATGGACAGCCCCTTAACGTTTCTTAGAATAAGGAGGAAAAACCATTTTACATTATATTTTATAAAATCTAACGTTTCCTTAACTGAAAGTGAGAACTCTTAAAAGACATTTAAAAAAAACTTTTGCAAACTCACAAGTAGAGAATCATTTATTTTTATGACATTTAGAGACATTTTTTTGGATTTTTTTAAAACGTATAGAATTACATATTTTTTTTGGGACCGGTCTAATGTTGTTTTGGGCACCCATCTCAGAACGTCTGTTCTTTTTAGACCGGTCCCGCAAGTTCTCAGATCGTCCCGTGTTTTCTGAGATTGTCTTTTTCTAGGCCCGGCCTTGTTTTAGAATGGCTTAGTCTTAATGTATTTTTGGTAACGCCGATCTTTTTTTTTCATGTATAATCTATTTGCAGTTTGCCTCGAGAATGACAAAAATATCCGGGATGGAATCTATGTTGGGTTTTTGCCAAGACTTTCAAACAACATGCGTGAAGGACTTGTCCAACCAAGCAATTTTTTGGCCTGGGCAAAAACAAAAAATAGGTTCTTTGAAAAACATATTTGGACTGAATTAGTAAATTTTGCGAAGACATAATTTGCAATTGATGAAAGTCGAAGTATGTAGTTATAACAATCATGCATTTCAACTAATTAGACACTAGTTAACTTTAACAAATAAACAGTTTTTTTATTCTCAACAAACTTGAGATAAATTATAAAGCGAAAAACTAAATTAGTTAGTAGAAGTAGAATCTGAGACCTTTAGTAAATTCAAAACTATAGTTAACTTTTTAAAAATAAATTAAATAATTTTATTTATAAAACATGAGGTAAATAAGAAAACAAATAAAATTAGTTACTTGGATTAAAACATGAGAACTTCAGTCTTCACTAGTAAACGAACCACATTCAAAGACAAAATGTTCAAAGATGCACACGGCTGCCAATACAAAACTACTAATGTACGTTAATGAATACAAATCTCAAACACGAGGCTCCAACCAAATGCATGGGCCCATTGCGCAGCATTATTTAATAAGTTGTGTTTGTGTTCAGAATGCCATCCTTGCGTTAGATTCTTCTGTGAATGTCGATCAAGTTTATGATCTTAATGAATTTTGTCCAACAAATGAAGAAATGGAGATGCTAACGGTAAAGACTTCTCACTTCTTTCCTGTGTTAGCTTGTATTCTTTCTAATATATCCGTACGTAACAAATTAGATGGAAAATTATATATATATGGTTAAATTATTTTGTTTTCACTATCTATTGTGTGCATGTATGAGTGATTCTGGACAAATCATTTTAGTTATTTTAAGAAAGTAATCAATGCATATTACATGTTGAAGATATAATGGTATTAATTACATCTGTAACATTTAATATGTATTAATTATTTTCTTAAAATAATTAAAATGATTGGTCCAGAATCAATGATACATGCACACAATAGATAGTGAAAACATTTGAACCTAACTATATATATATATATATATATATATATATATATATATATATATATATATATATATATATATATATATAGTAATAAATACTATTTTTTCTGACTTGTCCTCAGCAGTTGAAGATATTTAAATCTTCAGGACCAATCATCTTTAATGTAGATTTCAGATTTAGTTTTTTATGGCATAATGTAAACAAAAATAGTTACTTTTTTAGTCTTTGTGGTTTGACCTTTTTTTTCTTTTCAAAATGCACATATACCACTTAGTGTGTAGTCGGCATGCTTATTGTGTACATCTTGAGTAGTTATTATTGGGTATATCTCTAAGGCTAGAGGGAGTGTTAACACTCGTAACATATTGTCACCTAGGATTTTTTAGCTCTTTTTATGACACATTGACTTACCATGTATAGCATAAAAATATAGGGAGTGTTAGTGTTTGATTTTAAATAGGTTTTATTTTGAAAAAGAAAAAAAGAACAGAAAAAAGCAAACAACCAATAGTTTTGTAGTCAAAAGGTAAACAGTCAATAACAACCTAATAATTTTTCTCTCTCTTCTCGTTGAGTCCATTACGACCTATAGCTAGCGACTCAACTAGCGAGTCTTAAGGGAATGGTTTAACATTGCTTGGCGACTCTTCTGGCGAGAGGGGTGGTGAGGCCACTCCCTCTAACCTAATTGACCACATTAATAAGATCTCTGATCCACACTTTGATTGCATGAACCTCCTTATGTTCTTTATTTTTCTTCTCATCTTTATCATGCATGTTATTTTTTCGATCCTTAATCCTAACAATAGTGGCTAGAGTTATACGTAATCTGCAATCATATTTCTACATCTCAGAACTATGCGGGAGACAAGGAAATACTTGGAGAGTGTGAAAAGGTATTTTTAATCATAGATTGGAAGTTTCATTGCAGAAAGATATATATAATCGCACCTTAGATAACACATTTACTTATCCTTTTAGTTCTTCTTGGAGTGTGCGAAGATTCCAAGGATGAATTCAAAACTACAAGTATTTGCATTTGCAATCACTTTTAGCCGCAGGGTGAATATTCTCACAAAATTAATCCTTTTGCTATTTGACAAAAGATTTATGTCTGGCTTAGCTTGTTTATGTTTTTTCGTTCAAAAAAATCGCAGGTTAACAATTTTAGAGACAACCTAAATATTATCAAAGTTGCTACTAAAGAGGTGAGTTTCATCTAGGTATTTAATATTTAATTCACTAGAGCTCATACCCTCTTAAATGAGGAAGTATCATGTTGGCTTTATTTGGCTACCCTGATGCACCCCTCATATTATGAACATATATATACTTGCACTACTTTGCAAAGTCTTAATTTCATCTGCAAAATTTAGATCAAGGAATCAACAAAGCTGGCTAAGATAATGCAGATAATTCTCATGTTAGGGAACAAATTAAATGCTGGCATAGCTCAAGGTACAACAAAAAGCCATTTCTTAAATATCTTCATATATCGGAGGTTATATTTCCTATCCGTGTTTCATGCAATGACTTATATCATCTATGTTGCAGGATCTGCCCAAGGATTCAAATTAGGCAGCCTTGAGAGATTGGGTTATACATGGGCAAGAGACAAGAACATCACATTGTTGCATTTCTTATGTAAGGTACAGCCTTGACTCTTAATTTTGATCATATATCACTTAATTACTAAAAAGATAGCTATAAGTAATATCCACTTAACCAAGCATCCACACATAAATCCTTTGAAATAAAAGTAACTTCTGGTTGCCGAAACAATCTTTCAATAGATCGGGAAATCAAGTTTGTCACAAAATCGATCACACTGGACCACAAGATAGTCAAACAAGAGAAAATCTATTTCCTAATAACTAGTATACTTGCCAAGCAGGGGCGGATTTAGGGGGGTTCCGCAGTGGCACCGGCAACCCCTAAATTTTCCGGCCGCAGTGGAATATTTTTCGAAATCTTTTAAAAATTTTATTTTTTCTACTATCGTGCAACCCCTAATTTTCCCGTGCAACCCCTACTATGAAATCTTACGTCCGCCCCTATTGACAAGCAAATGGTACTGATTCAAGCAGAATAGAATTAAGGGGGTGTTTGGATTAGCTTTTAGCTTATTGCTTATAGCGTATTTGTGGTGGGAATAAGCAATAAGCAATAAGCATAGGGAGAGATGCTTATTAAAATAGCCTAATAAGCTAGATTTTATCCAAACACTTAAATTAGCTTATTGTGGGAATAATCAATAAGCACCTCTTTTTTTCCTATCCAAACACCCCCTAAACATAAATTCACTATGCTAAAACAATGTATAAGAATACAGTAAGATGCAAGACACAATAGAACTTTTACATGGAACACCCAACATAGAAAATACAACTAAAACAAAATACATTTAAAACAAAGCCACTATATGGCCGTGTTGTTTACCAATAAGTCTGTCCTAGTTTGACCATGAGATAACTGTTAATCTTGATATCCTTCCAGATAAAAGCCCATATCTCTTAAACCAAATTGCCTCCATAAATGCTTTAGTTAGAAGTATACTTAACTTAAACGTAGTCCACCTTAAGTTCTTTCGTTACAGCCATACATTCAACTGTAGACCGTAACTATTGGCACCACCATCTAAACTCCTCTAATGGTTCCACCACCTAAACTGAACACATACTCGATCCACGATTGATCTCCCATACAACCTTATGATGACCTTTCCACGGGTTCATAATGTATTTTCTAGCAATGTTAACTGTATGAATATGGAACATATTAAGACTTCAAAACAAATTTCAGTAAGAAATCTAAACACAAACTGAATGATACAAAGAGTTTATAGTTAGTTTTACAGATTAAACAGATACAATCAACAACCTATTAACAAAATTAAATTGATCAAACAGAGAAATAAATCAGTAATCGAAAGCAATTAACCAGATCACTATGTATGATCTGGGAGAGTATTTTCTCAACACAACTTTTAACTAAAGAGCTTGAAGAAAACCCTAAAATATACGCTTCATAGAATGAAGATGAAGAACAGCTTGGTAACATGACATCTGATGGATTAAAGAGTTTTTATATACAAGTTCCAGCCCATATGTGTTTTTAGCTTCACATGGCCTACATTCCAGCTGCTTCAGCCCACTAAACTGTAAGCCGATGTAACACATTAATGAATGTTACTGCAACATTTAATTAAGAAACAAATAATAACAAATTTAATACGCAAAACTTATTATTAATACCAATTTGTTATGAAACGTTTAGGTCCTTCACCTCTTTTTCCACATACAAGTATCCTTTCCGACTCCAGAAGTGCCTTGTGTAAAATCAATTTGGATTAACAAATCCTCAACTACACAAGCCATATTGGAAATCTAGCATTCCTATCTAAGAAAGAAATATTGTGCTTTAGTAATAGATAACTAATCAAGCATGTCAACAATCCTAAATAAATTAATAAGAAACCCGCAAGATCTGATGCTAATTGTGGAAAAAGTCAACCAAAGAACATCATCAATTTCCTTGAGAATATTTATACACATGGAACAAACGATAGTAATTTAGAATTCGAGTTTGCACCCAATAACGATTATAAATTGACATGCATTATAATATAAAATGAAGAGAGACCCCAGAAATTTTAGGTGGAAAACCCATTTCAGAAAAGTCACAGCGACGCCCAGAACAGATTCACTCTACCAATGGGGTGTTTAAGGTTGCGTTTAGTTATGAAAAAACAGTTTTTATTTTCCGTCTTTCGTTTTCCCTTTTCAGTTTTCATTTTTCGTTTTCGGTTTTCATTGGAAAATTTTGAAAACACGTTTAGTTAAAACTTATTCATTTTTCATTTTCAGTTTTAGAAAAATTAAAAAAACGTGTTTAGATGTATATATTTCTATGAGTTTTCATTTTTAGAAAACGGTAGCGAGTAGGGTGGGGGTGGGGGCAGAAGGGGGGGGGGGGAATGGTGGTGTTGATGATGGCGAAGATGGTGGTGGCCGTGGCAGCGACGGTGGTGGTGGTGGGGGTGGTGATGCTGGTGATGGAGTAGTGGTGGTGGTGATGGTAGGTCGGTGATTGTTATACTGGTGTTTGGTGGGTGGGTGTGTGTACTTCTGTGTTTGTGTGTGTGTATATGTGTTTATGGGTGTGTGTTTGTGGGTGTATGTGTTTGTGGGTGTGTGTTTGTGGGTGTATGTGTTTGTGGGTGTGGATGTGAGTGGGGGTTGGGGTAGGTGTGTATTTGTAGGTGTGTGTGTGTGTGTTTATGGGGGTGAAGGTGGGTATGGGTGTGTGTTTGTGTGTGTATGTATTTGTGGGTGTGTAGATGTGAGTGGGGGTTGGGGAAGGGGTGTGTGTTGGTAGGGTGTGGATGTGGGTGGGGGTTGGGTTAGGTGTCTGTTTATGGGTGTGTGTGTGTGTGTATGCATGTGTTCAGGGCCGGTCTATTGGTTTTTCGTTCCCCGGGAGAAAGAGACTCGAGAATGCCCCTATATATATATATATATATATATATATATATATATATATATATATATATATATATATATATATATACCAAACCCCCAAACCCATACACAACATAAATTTATAAACAAAAATACTAATAAAGTTTTTATTTAGAGACAATTTTTATTTAGATCTTTCAAAACAAAGTGACCGAAAAAAAATTAACAGATTTGAAGTTGGATGATACAGAGTAATTTATAAACTTGACTCAAAAAGTAAAAAAAAAAATGGCCGCAAATCCTAATCCTATTAGCTTAAACAGAATACAGTAATCCCATTAACAAACAACCAAATTAAAAACCAAACAAAATAGCCCAAATACTTTTGTTTTTCAATTCCATATCAATATTTAGACTATTAGTCGAAGACTAATTTCTAAAAGTATTCCAATCCTATTAAACTAAAAACCAAGCGAAGTGGAAAAACATTGAAGAACCATTATAAAATAACATTTTTAACGGCAATGACTTGTACAAATAGATGATCAAAATGCACTTGAAATTGCATTTATATAGTTAAGATAACACCTACTAGCATAAGAGCTCAGCAAGATTACAAGCAACTCCTAAATCCACTTTAAAATTGCAAATACAATCTTCAGGGGCAAAATTGTCCAACTTGGATCAAAAGTACATTCCAGTCGGCAGCTCTAGATAAAGTCCCCAACCAAACTCATATCAAGGGCAAAATCGTCCGGTTTAAGCTATAATAATAAAATACAAAAATCATAACATTTGATCAACATATAAAACCAAAATCATAAAACTAGAAAAGTTGCCAAGATTCCTCTTTCTAGATTTGAGTTTCCACAAACTGGCATAGAGCAGCCACACACGACTACACTATGCATTCAAAATTCATGAAAGAAAAGAATCAAAACATAAAGAATAAGATTTATGTTTCTGATTTCGGGTTATAATTTCAGATTTGATAGTAAGGGATTCAAGTAATTTGATTTATAACCAAAGAATAAAAACGTAATACTTTTTTACCGTTAGCTTGCAAGACTCGGTACAATCGATTTCTGATTTTAGGCGTGATTATTTCGCATGATCGACTCCTCGTTTTCTGATTTTTGAGCGTGATTCTCAGCTGCGTTTTGCCGCTTCTGTGCTTCTATGTGTCGGATGCCTCATGCCTATGGAACAAAATTTGTGCCGAAAGTTTATATGCCCTTAAGAGGTAGACAAATCGTTATGCCCCTCTTCGTAATGATGCCCTGGGCAGTGGCCCAGCTCGCCCTGCCCTTGGGCCGGCCCTGCATGTGTGTGTGTTTGTAGGGGTGGTGGTAGGGGTATGTATGGTTGTGTGTTTGTGTGTGTGTGTGTGCGTGTGTGTTCGTATGGGTAGGGGTGGGTGTGGCTGTGTGTTTGTTTGTTTGTGTGTATGTGTGTTTGTGGTTGTGTGTGTGTAGGGGGGGGGATTGGGTAGGGGTTGGAGTAGGTGTGGGTAGGTAGGGGTGTGGTGGGTTGGGGGGTGTTAAGGTGGGGGTAGAGTGCGTGTTTATATTTTAGAAAACTTTTGGAATTATAAAAATATGGAAAACAATAATTATTGGTTTTCCAAAAATTTCTAACTTCTTTGTAATTTTAAAAATCGGAAAATTTTCATTTCCCGTGAAAATTTGAGAAAAATAAACAAACTAAATGCGTTTTTCAAAATTCTCATTTTTCTTTGAAAATTTTTCTGGAAAACGGCTTATTTTTCCGCAACTAAACACATCCTCAGTTTTTGACATCTTATAAGTACATGAGCTCTGACTATGTATTTAAATTGCTAGGATATTATCTCTCCAAGGATAAATATAGATATAGATAAACCAACAAATCTATCCTAGTTTTGCTGATAATGTGATAAACATACAAACACATAAGAGAAATTAAGAACACAAGGATTTAACACTACTGTTCAGAGTAATCATTTTTTATCCACATGCAGACTATAGAAATTTTATTAGAATCGTAGTTGTCATAATGCTTTACAAAAGTACAATAAGATGTTTTAATAATATTAATAATAAAAAAAAACATGACCAAGGACTGCTTAGGTGCAAGTGCAGCGCAAGGGGTGACTCCTTTTTTTCCACATATGCTCTTTCGGGAGCGGGATCCCAATATCCCATTGTTAAGTTTCAATAGCGGCAATAAGGTCAAGCTTTATCCAATTACATCGGCAACTTAGACATAAAACAATGTGCATTTTTGTCCCTTAATGTTGTGTTGATTTAAAAGTAGGAGTGGGTTTGGAGACACATATTCACAAAATAAAATACTTTACAACACAAAACATAAACAAATTTCAGGAAAATTAAGAATGAGTGAATGCAATAAAAGATCATTTACAAACAAAATTAACAATGTTTTCAGTATCATGGAATGTCATTTTTATAATGTTATGACTTTGGGTGCATACATACTGCTATTCCATATTTACAGGTTATTGCCGAGCAAACGCGTGAGTTGTTGTATTTTTACAATGATATGACTCACTTGCAAGATGCATATTGGGTATGTCTAATACCTTAAAATTAGTTGAGTTTCTTCCTAGCAATGTGGACGCCTAAGGCTGACATGTAATCTTTTTTCCATTTGGGTAATCACATCAAACCATTAGATACAAATTAAAGATTTGTATGAGGAGAAGTCTGCAATAATCAATAGTTTTCAGAAGGTTAAGCAGGAATTCAGTTCTTCAGTCAGTGATGGGAGCGTATCTGCTAAATTTCGAAAGGTAATTAAATATATGTTTGCTTAATTTTCATGTATCTTTAGTATAATGGGTTGGAAACTATGAATCTGAACACTAAACAATCAAGATAACGAATTAATGATTTAGATTAATGTGGTTTAATCATTGAGTTGACAACATTTTAAACCCATTTATGTATCTCTTAACTGGAGAGACTATTTAGCTTCGTACCAGGCTTTGAAGGATTCCATAATCAAGAGTACTGAATTTGGATCCTTTAGTGAGTGACCAACAACACTTTCAACCTCTTACGATGTGTGATTTCTGTAATTTATCAGGGTCAATGGAAGTTTCACATATGTAGTACTATCCTAAATCTAAATATTTTAAGCAGTGTAGATTTAGGAGCTCCTTTATATGTAACCTTTTGTTTGTTTCCTTTTCCCAAATTATATACGTCCCCCGTATGATTAAGGATGTGTGTGTGGATAAAGTGTTACATATTCCATATGTTGGGTTTAAGGCCATACATATTGTGTCCACATGAGAAAGATAATAATTCATACAATTAGTAATGACTATTTTCAATATTGGCTATATTTTCTTTCAAAAAAGTACACTAATTCTACATCTACTCTCCAGGCCTTGAGGCCATTTCTTGATAGTGCTGATGCAAAACTCCCATCTTTGATCTCCCTGTTTGATGAAGTGGTAAGTCTTTTAATCAAGTCCTTTAATTATTATATATGTTCACTCTAACATCATTTAGAAATGAACAAGAAAAGTATTAATTTACTTTGTAACAAGAATACATGTCTTGCAGTATCTGGACATAGAGTCACTTGTCATATATTTTGGAGAGGATCCAGATTATTATTCATGGAGACAAGGTTTGTTGTAGTTTTTAATGGCACTATCGTGATTCTCAAAGTATAAAGAAAGGTTTTATTAGCTATTAATGGTATATGTGTAGCATGATATAATTTGTATCACAACATAATAAGAGAAGTCTTGTGACACTGCTATTAACAGAAAAGTAAAAGGGTATGTATATGTAGGGCAACTTGGATAGAATATTGTCGCCGTTATCAGTTTTAGTCAGAAAAATGGTTTATAAGACTAGTGATTCAAGTGTAGAGGGATTTTGTTGGAGTTCGTTTCGCATTTACATTGACTAAAACTAATCACGCCAATCAAAGTCTATCTAATAGACCCTATATATACCTGCCTGGCCTCTTAATTTTGTGTTGACAGCAGTGTCACACGAGTGATGTTATTATGTTAGAAGAAAAATTAGATCATCCAACACATATACCATTAATATGGAAAAGCAAATATAATGTTGTTAAGTATATAGATATAGTTATTAAAATCAATAAGCTACGTGGTTTTGTATTAAAATCAAATTCCATCAAAAAAATCATGTATCCTAAAACATCTCGTACTAAAAGTTCTCTAATTTAATCTATCATGCCAAAAATTTACTCCTTGATTTTTAAAACGAGCACACTTGGAAGAGAGAATGAGTGATCTTATCTACTCTAATAAATGAATGTTTTTTGCTACATGTCAAACTCTCATTTAATCAATGTTCTAAATAACGTAAGGCGTGACTTGGCGGCAATGTCAAGCCTCAAGCTTTTTCGAGCTATGGCGAGTCACGTCGTTTGTAAGGCGTGTCATAAGTCGGCAAATTTATATATAATTAATAATTTTATACAAGTCTTCTACTATTATTCATTTTTATATACATATATGACTTAAGGCGGCAATTTGTCAAAGCTCGGCGGCAACTACATGCCTTGGAGTCGTGGTGAGCCATGGCGGAGCCATGACGAGTTTTTTAGAACCTTGCATTTAATTTGCCAAATGTCATTTTGTGGCTATTTTGAATTATTTTTTTTCTATATGTTATTTTATTAGTTTTTATATTTTATTAAATTCCACATAATATTTTAAATATAATAATTAAATAAATATGGTAATAAATGGATATCAATTTCATTAATAAACTTACGTTTTCATTTCAAAAAATTTAAATTGAGGCTCATTAGTTTTTTTTTTTAATTATTTGTTTAAATTTAAAAGATAAGAAACATTTCAATTGTAATATTTTTTTTATTTTCTTATAAATTCAAAGTTCTCAAATATTTTAACTTTTATATTTAATTTTTTTTTAAATTAACTCATATAATACATGGGTCTCACAACTAGTTAAAAAATAAAGAAAGAAATGTTAGAAAGGATGGAAAAGAAAACTAAAGAATTTATAGTTGATGTGATATTTTAAGATACATGATTTTGATAAGGCTAATCAATTATCATACAAAACGACGTAGATTAATAGCTTTAATACCAAAACTTATATATATATATATATATATATATATATATATATATATATATATATATAAAGAGAGAGAGAGAGAGTAAATTACCGAAATCATCTCTAACTTTATGTATGTAAGGGACGAAACACGCAAAAAAATCATATCACATGGACGATCTGAGTGCAAAAAAAAAAAATTAGAGACCAAATGTGCAATTTTGAATAAACCATAAGGATGATTTGAATAATTTACTTATATATATATATATATATATATATATATATATATATATATATATATATATATATATATATATATATATATATATATATATATATATATATATATATATATATATATATACTTGTGTTTGTGAGACTATGAAACTATATTTTTTGTATTGAAATATTTTGATTTTCTATGTTTCCAAAAAATATAATATATGAAATATTATAATATTATAAAATAATATTGTTAATACATTTTACACCAATGTATTCATAAAATATATAATGTTACAATAATATATAAGTTATAATTTTATGAACAATATAATATGAGAACAATTTAGTAGAGAAAAACTCATCCCTACATGTTACAAAATTAGCTTCGTCATATATATATATATATATATATATATATATATATATATATATATATATATATATATATATATATATATATATATATATATATAATCACCCTCTCTTGCATGTTTCATTGTCACCACGAATACTTCTTTTTTCCAAGCTCTGTAAAGAAACAAACTAGATTCTAATAATAGTGTATCGCAAGAATCTAAATTTAAAAAAAAGAAAAGATAACAACATATCTATTCTCCAACTAAGAATAGTCGAGCTGGGTTTTTTTGTTATTGTTCAAGTAATTAGATAATATGTGGTTAAATTGTTCTTTCTTATTTTGTAGAAGGATCTATCATGATTCTTTCCGTTTGTTTTTACAGTTATAACTTCTCTAGTGAATTTTATCGAGATCTTCAAGAAAGCACACAATCATAATAAAATGAAGGTTGATGCTAGAAAGATGAAATTGGAGACAAATGGTGATGAAGAATGAGGCAACAATTATAACTTCTACCAAAAGAAAGTCATAACATAGCAATCAATGCCTTACTTCTGTAACCCTTAAGCTAGTGCAAAGTTCTTAAGTTTTTTCGGATTAATATAAATAAGATAGTAAGGTTTGACCAACATGTGAAATCATTAATAAAACCGTAAATCTTTACACTCTTTATGTTGTTTATTCTCTTGATTTTCGTGCTTATATTACTCATTGATCTTCATATGTGCACATAATTGACACATAATAATGTTTTTTTTTTTTTTTTTCATGTAGATAAACTTAAGTTGTACAAGAATATAAAATGTATGCTATGTGATATTTAATAACTTGAACCATACAAATAAACAATATAGTATTCCGAATTAACGATAATACAAATAAAGTATCATCAATAAGTGCATGTTTCACTTCCTCTATTCTTATACGAGAGCCAAAACAGGACAGAAATATAGGCGATACAACCATAACCTATATGTTAATTATGAAAAGGTAAACCAATCCATTTATAATGAAAAAATAAAAATTACCAAGAGGTAAACCCCATCATTTTCCATACTACCAAAAAAACAAACTCACTAATAAGACCAATTAGTTGCAATTCAGTTTTGAAACATTTCTCAAAATCCCCGACATTAAAAACACTTACTCTCACTTGAAACCTACAAAAATGATGTTTTGCTTGGGGAATTAGAAACAAGTTAGCTACTCTTGTTGGTTTTTGTTGCAATATATCAGGCTTACTTTTTTGTTTACATCTACATTATGAATAAAGTGGAAGAAAATGTTGTCAAGAGTATCCAAATCATAACTATTTTTAATATTTTTAGTAATAATAGGGTCCTTTTGGGTTTTCCTTAAGAGTCATTTGAGAAATTAAAAGGAAACATAATTTAGGAGAAACTAGCTTATTAATTTTTCAAGATATGATAAATTAATTAGAAAATATTTTGGAATTAGTTAATTAAATGGGTTGAATGTTAATTAATTATAAGTTTAATTAATTGGAACATTCCAGAACCCTTAACAATAAGGGATGATTTTAAGGATAACCCTTATCAGGCTATTTGAATTGTTATAGGATTAAGCAACTACAACATGGGGAGCTAGGGATAAAACCCAAGATGTTCTTTCTCTCCTTTGAAATTTTGGCTCCCTCTTCCATTTCCTCTCAATCGACTAAATTCACAACCCTTCTAGGGTCACTGAAAATTTTGATTTTTCCTCCCCTCTCCTAAGGTTTGTTGTAACACTGTTTTCCCAGAATAGATTAGTGGATAGTATAAGGGAGTCAAATGAATGGTTTTTAAGGAAAACCATATGCCACAACATGGCATATAGAGTGCCACGACGTTGCATACAAGATGGAGAATGTGTATTTTGGGTAGGCACCACGACTTAGCAATAAAATGGCCACAACGTGGTGAACGTTAAGACCATGGATTTTTAGGGTTTCTTATATGTTTAAGCACCTTAACTCCATGTTAGGGCACCCTTTTCAGCCTCTAACCTCTCCATTTTGAAAACCTTAGCCCTCTTTATGTGTTCTTGGTGTTTCTTGGCCATTTGAAGACCATTTTCTCATATTTTGGTGTGGAGCTTGAAGACCAAGTTTCTTGCAAAGTGTTTTGGTTAAGAGCTGACGTGTAGATCTAGTAAATGGACTTCATTTATTTACCATTGTGAGTAAACAACATCCATCTTGACCTCTAGTTTGCTAGCTATTGTAGTTTGATCATTTATGTCCCTTTTTGATCCTTGTAAGCTTGGGCTGAACTCCAACACCTCTTGAGCTTATTTTATCATCTACTAATCTTGTTGGACTGGGAAAGTTTGCATCTTGATCTTGTTTTTGAAGCTATGCATATTTTACAAAAGGTTTTATTCTATCAAGAACTTAGAGTTATGGATCTTGATTTGGCATGGAGTCCTAATGGATAAAGTTTGAAAATTTATCCATTAAGTCAGTAAAAACAACTAGATCTAATGTTTTAGGCTTTGGTCCGATGAAATTAAGCACTTAATGGAGATTTTGGCATTCTGCCAGTAGCCAAGGTATGGCCTAGGGTTTGCCACGACGTGGCGATGCTCAAAATCACGACTGTTTTGTCTTGGCATTTCTATGACATGGATAAGCAGGGTCCACGACGTGTCAATGTCCTGCATGTTGGTTGTTATGACCTTGCATTTCCACTACGTGCCCAAGGGGATTCAGGACGTTGATGGGTTTTGTACACTTCATCAATCCTATGGTGTTCATGCAAACCCTAAAGCTTTGGAATCACAAACACCATGAGCAACAAGATGAACAAAGAGAAGTAAGAGAAGGCACAAAACGTCCAAGAACTCTTAGGGATCACTTCACCACGTTTTTGGGGCATTAGGGGTTTCTTATATAGTTAGGCTATTAAGTTTATCAAACAAGGAAACCCTAATTTATGGAATCTTCAATTTTTGAACTTTTGGAATTTTGATCTTTAAATTCACACTTTAATTACTCCAAAATTCTTCAACTTTTCTGGTAATTCCTCTTTTTTCTTCACATGTATCTCACTTTTTTTTTCAATCAAAACCTAGATGCTTAAGTAGGGGCGCTTTACTTCAACCTTTATTGGTTAATACATATCTTTCCTGGATACATTCCAGGTTTAGGCTGCTAAACATTTTGCACCCCTCAAACCAAGCGGGGTTATGTTTTTGTTCCATGATTTTACTAAAATAAGGGAGGCCACAAATGCACTATAACGTATATCGGCTCAACTAAACATTTGAACTTTTATCGGATCATCCCATATAACACTAGCAACTACAGTTTATTATTAATACTATATTTAATTATTAAAGATTCCAATTTTCAAATTTTCTAGTAATTTCTACCATCAAATTTTTATCATTATCTAGCAATTTACTTTTTGTACCCCCTATCCCACATTTATTTCATACAATGCCCTCATTGTATGCATAGAAAAAATCAAAAATAAAGAAAAGGGAGAAAAAGGAACAGACTCCCCTGGGATAGCATGCATCTGGAACACGGATCTCTCAAAAATATAAAGTTGGTGTAGAACTGGATGAATATGTAAATAAACCACGAACATGACTCGAAACTTCAATTCTTCAAAGTGGGTGCTAGTAAGTAGAAAAAGAAAAAAAAGTGGGAAGGATAACTGATATACGTCATGGCAAAGAATACCACGTCGTGATAATAGATGAAAACGCGAACAGAAGGCTGCTTTAATTCTTCAAATTGTATGAGAGCCACGACGTGGTGTAAGGAGCCCACGTCGTGGAAACTGAACATCAAAAAAAATGTCTCATCGCCTTATTCATCCTAGCAGCTTTACCAGTGTCTGTATGGGTTAAGACTCTTCTATGTAAATATACTTCCCAATTGTAACCTCTCTCCTACTAACGTACCCCACACTAATCTTTAATTGTGGGTTCCAACTCACAACTTTAAGCTTCCTTGACTTGACTAGACAAACACGACTCTTGACTTAACCTTATACGCTCCTGAGAATTCCAATGCTAATCTGAAAAACGGAACAACCCAAAAGAAATAAAAGAGTAACATCATAGTTCAACAAAGTCTTACATCACAAACCAAATTCAAACATAAAACAAAACTACTTAAAACAAAACAAAAGAAAATAAATAGAAAAGAAAATCAATCATCATCTCCTTGTCCCTGCGCTCCACTTGGTCCTGCCCCGTCATTCTGCGGATGCCAAAGCTCCTCCCATGTTGGAAAATAAGGATAATGTGGTGGCATAGAAGGTGGCCAGGTCACACCCAAATGCGAATAAATACCCTCAGTAAGCTGGGTATGATAAATAGCATGCCCCCGGAGATTATCCAAATAAGTTCCCACCCGACTCTGAAAAGGGTCGGTGGGTACTCCTTGTACGTGCTGTGGAGCAGCACGCTCTCTCTCCATCTCTCCTCTAGCTCGCACATTTCTACGTCGCGGTCTGGCTGGCGGTTGCTGCCCTGGCTGCGCCTCCTCCTGCTCCTCATTTATTGGCAGTATAACAAAACCGCCCCCGACATTCACCACTACCCGCATAACTCCCAGGACTTGGATGGTTAAATCAGTGTCCGGGAATTGGGTAAGATTCCTCACAAATTCGTGGGTCAAAATATGATACGACCTAGCAAGGCGAGTAACCAAATGTCCCCCCGTAATCGGACTCCCGGGCCTAAATTTAGCCGCTTTCTTCCCCATGAATCTCGCCAACATATATGGTAAATCACAGCAAACCCCAGGGGTAATAAGAGTCCACAGATAAAACAAATTCTGAATAGGGACTTTATCGCCATGATGCTTGTGATTTATAGAAAAAGTGATAAGGCGATGCAGAAATCGGAAAACAGGATTCCAAATTTGTGACTCACTCGAGTCACGAGTATTATACTCATGGTTGGAAATGCTCTGCCAGAACTGGACATCCATAATACCGGGATTAAAATCCCGAACTCATCCAAGTAGGAATGGTATGAAAAACGGAGATTGAGTCTCCACTTCGGTATAAAGTCCCATCCGCCAAACGAACTCCCGAAGACTACATTCCCTATAAACACCACCCAAGCGGAACACAAGTGCCCGGTTGTATGTAAAGTCAATGGTGCGTTCCTTGAAGCATACGGTAGAGAAAAACTCCACCGATAACTCCCTGTACACGGGTTCTTGAATTGCAAACAAATTCCGCCATCCGTGACAAGTGAAGAAAAAATCATCCCCTTCGTATGTTTTCGTCCAATAGCGTTCTAATTCAGCAACCATTCCCACACCACCGAGCCATCCCCAATCGATAATCGGAGCTATCGCAAATGCCCTGTTGTACAACCATCCCAACCGATTTTCATATGTAGTCAACAATGGTCAAGAAATGTTTTGTGGAAACTGATATAAAGGATGTATACTCGCCACATCAATTGAATTTTCCTCCTGTGGAACAGCCCTTCGAGGTCCCATGTCTGCATATAAAATTAAACCAAAGCAGCAGACACCCAAAACATTAAAAAAAAATTAAAACTGTTTTGCCAGAAATCACGACGTGGCCAAGCTCGCCACATCGTGGACCGCAGTAGGAACATGGGTGTGGATCGGTCACTTTATATGCGATTTTAACCAAAAACAATGCTTGGGGTTTGTTCATATGGATATTCAAAGGACATGCAACCTAGAATCAACAACTAATTTCAACCAATTTCGTGAATCTCATTATTCACATAAACCCTAACCATGAAAATGTAAAATTGGAAGAAATAACTAGAATTAATCTATAGAATACATACCAAATAGAGTTAGACGACAAGAAAATGCAAGGGATTTGGAAGACAAATTAAGAAATCGGCTGTGGGGACCTTGTTCCCGTTCGTGAGGCAGTAAGCAAATGGGAATGGGGAATGTGCGGTCAAAGGGTTTTAAAGAAATGCCCCCCCCCCCCCCCCCCCGTGACTTTTTAAAGGCCACATCGTGGCTGGCTTTGCCATGTCGTGGACTTTGAAAAATTATGATCTGTTTTAAAAAAAAATCCATCTGATCCCCGTAATTACTCTTAAACCACAATGTGGCATTATCAGGCCATGACATGGCATATGTCTGATCACAAAAATTGAATAAAATCACAACTGTTTAACTAACTACTTTGCATTTTATTTATTAATCAAAGCTCCCCACAACTAATTCTTACTAAGTATCAATTATTATACGATAAGTTGATATCTTTCCTAATTAAAAACTCAAAATTAAAAGAAAAGAAAATGCAAACCAAGCTCGGGTTGCCTCCCGAGAAGCGCTTCTTTTTCTTGGAGTCTTGAGCTGGACTCCGTGCCTCCTACGTTGAATCTTCGGAAGAGTTCATCACCAGCTGGACCTTTTGTTCCTTAAAACGCCTCTTGTAAGCTTGGACTCGTCATTTGTATGCCTTCTTTGAATTCTCTTTTTTAGCTTTGAGCTCTTCTTCAAGCTTGCGTTTAATCCCTTGAGTCTTTAACTTTTCTTCACTCTTCATCTCCATACCACTTGTCTCTTCCTTCACCATTTTCCTTGTCACCTTTGAAGTAACCTCTTCTTCATCACTTGTTATCCCCTCATCTTCTTTACTCACCCAAGAAGGTGGACTCTTGTAAGCTATGACTTCAACAAAATATGGAACAAATGCTCTTGGTTTTGTTCTTTTGACTTGATGAACTGTCTTGATCTCTTCTTCCATAAGCCTTTCTAGTTCTTCTAGTTCATTGTCTTCATTAATTGTGAACACCTCTTCTTGAACATGATCCTCTTGGAAGTCATCTTGCATCCCAAAAACTTCTTTTTCATCTCCCACCCTCAAAGTGAGCTTAGACTCACGAATATCAACAAGAGCTCCAACAGTGTTAAGCAATGGAAGACCAAGGATAATTGGAACATCGGGGTCTTCCTTCATATCCAACACTACAAAATCTATTGGAAAAACAAATTTTCCAATTTTCACCAAAATATCCTCCACGATGCCCCGGGGTTGTGTCACTGAACGGTTCGCCATGTGAATTGTCATTCTTGTAGCCTTCATCTTCTGAATTTCCAATTTTTGATAAAATGAAAAAGGTATCAAATTAATGCTAGCCCCGGAATCAGCTAAAGCATTAACCTTCATTTTTTTACCAAACTCACACGGAAGAGTGAGGCATCCAGGATCCCCCATCTTCTCTGGTATCTCCCCCAACACAGCTTTTGAGCTTTGCTCACTTAGAATCACCTTAGAATTCTTCTTTAATTCGATACGGTTGTCTATCAAGGCTTGCAGTAAACTTTGATACTCGGGAATTTTGGATAAGGACTCGACAAAGGGAGTATTAATCGGGATTCCCTTCACATGTTTGACAAACTCTATATGCTCCTTCTCCAGTGGACTAAGTGCAGCTCGGGATGGAAACGGCAAAGGCGACTGATAAACCGTAACAGGCTCAGAAACTTTTCATTCAAACAAGAGCCACGTCGTGGCCAGAGAAGTGCCACGACGTGGCGAAGCTGTTTCAGCAACCCCTTCACTTTCGAACCTTGGCTTCTTTGGTTTTGGATCGGGCTGTTGTGGTTCTTCTTCCAATGCCTCCAGGAACTCAAAGATCGCTTCTTCTTCAGTATCAATGGCCATTACATGAGATTGGGTCTTCACTTCGGGATTCTTCGGGGACAACTTTTCATGAACCAGAGTGGCTAATTGACCAAATTGTACTTCAAGGTTATGGATGAAGGCTTGCTGATTCTTTATTAAAGTTTGTTGTTAAATAATAGCAGAATCAGTGGCATCGTGTCTCTTTTCCGAAGCTTGCATAAACTTCATCAATATGGTCTCTAGATCGGGTTTCTTCTCAGCTGGTGGCTGCTCCTTTTGATAGAAGCATCGACCTGTCTGCCTATACTTCTCTTCTTTTTGCTTCTTATACTCTTCATATGGAAGCCACTCCTTCTTTGGTTTCCTCCAGTCTTCATCAAACTTATCCCCACTCGAGTAGCACACTTGAGCTTTTCTATTCCCAAACTCATCTAAGTTACAGTCCTTGGTCAAGTGTCGACCACTACACCTCTCGCAACCTACTCTGATGGCATGAATTGACTGGTCCATTTGTGTTATCCTTCGATCCAAATTATTTAGCATGGCCATAATAGCTGCTATTTCTTCAGTTTGGGTCCCTCCACCGCCTTTGATTCCATCTTGCCTAGGGTTGTGATATTCGTGAGAGTGCTTCGCAAATTCTTCAATCAGCTCCTTGACTTCCCTTGGATTCTTCTTTGTCAAGGGTCCTTGAGAATCAAGAAGCTGTCTCGTCATAACGTTGAACCCATCATAGAAAATCGACATCTCTTGTTGCACATTTAGATCATGTCGATGGCAATTTCTGAGCAAGCCCTTGTACCGCTCCCATGCTTCGTATAATGACCCCCCCGGTTGTTGCTCAAAGTTGGCTATTGCCTTCTTGAGTTTAGCTATCTTGGATGGTGGGCAAAACTGATCAAGAAATTGCTCACGCATTTGAGCCCAAGTGGTGATTGTACCCGGTGGAAGTGATTTTAACCACTCATTAGCAGCTCCCTTGAAAGTAATGGGAAGCATCCTAAGCAAGACGGTGTTTCTGTTGACATTTGAGACATTGAAGTAATCCTTAATGTCGTTAACTTCATCTAGATGCTTAAAAGCATCCTCATGATCTTTCCCAAAAAAATGGGATATCTTTTAGTGTAGTCAAGATGTGCCCCTTCAGCTCGAATGTGGCAGTGGCAGGTATTGCGGGTTGGACTAAACTGGGACCCACATCATCTCGGATCCGCTTTTTGTTAGCTCCCATGGACATCTCTTCAATGTTTGTCATCTCGTTCCTTGGCTCGTTCTTGGGTTCGCTCGTATATTCTTCAAATTCCGGCTCGGTATCGTATTCGGATTCGGTTTGGACGGGTATTTGATCAAAATGCTCAAAATTGCTCTTGTGCCTTGAGGATGAACTTGACTCCCTTGTCTTCTTTCCCGACTTCCTTGAAAAAGCTGATTTGAATTCTTGTAAGGGCGTCTTTTTCTTGTGAATTGCAGACTCGGGATCTTCAAGTGGTGGCACCAAGGGTGTGTTTAAGCCTCTGGTCCTGAACTCCTACAGATAAACTAAATAAACAAACGTAAAACTGAACTAAAATAGAAAAATTAAATAACAACTAAAAATCTAGAGTTCTGGATGTCTACGTCGTGGCACGGATTTGGCCATGTCGTGGACTCTGTGACTAAAAAAAATTAAACTTTGCTGAAAAATTAACTTTTTGTTGGTTTTACTCCACAAGAAGGATCGATTAATTTAATGTAAATAAATAAGCTAATAAACAAAGCCGTTCCCCGGCAACGGCGCCAAAAACTTGATGTGCACGAAAGTACCCACTAATTTTAATATTTATAACCTAACAAACTTAAACTAACTATGCACTTATAGGCAGTGTACCTAGTCAGATTACAGTATAGCTTGGGTAAGTCGGGTGTTGATCACAGGGAACGATGTTACTAATTAATCTACTTACTATTAAATTAAACTAATTATTAACAAGCTTAAAAGGGGTTTTTATCTGATTTTACAAGATCAGATGAACTTTACTCAAATTCAATAGGTAAAAACACACTCTTGTTTAGTTCGAATCCTCTTCGTCCTTATGGCTAGCTAATTATTATGGATTATCAAGTTGGTTTTAATTGTATTAGTAATTTAGTTCTAACTTTACCAATAATTAATTAATTCATGTCAAACTATGTATGGTCACACACAATTAAACACATAATCAATTATCAATATAAATATGCTATGTAAGATTTATTATCAAACGCAATTATAGTCACAATCCACGTTCTCTAACAGAGCTAAGTTTATTTACTCTAATTACTAACTAAGATTAGTCAATCTTAGCTCCAACAATTTAATGTTCACTAAATCATTAGGTAAACAAGTTCATGCAGTTAATGGTCACTAAGCTACACAGAACATGTAATCAAGCTAGTAGAGAAACAAACACAAACATGCTAGGTAACTACAAATCAAACACAAGCAATTTACCAACTAAATAAATCCATAAAAATTAAGCTATTCATAAGTTAGAAGCTTCATCTAGCTAAACAAGAGTAGCTAGATTCAACTGCTCATAATAGCAACTAACACACTAACACAAATCAAAGTGTAATGAAACATGTTCCTAGGTAACAAATAATTAAACTAAATTATGGACCTTCACTCTTTTGGTGTTGAAAACCTTTTTCCAGACCCTTTCTTCTGCTCAAAATCGCCTTCTGGAACTCCTTTCTTCAGCCAAAAAGTCTCCACTTCGTAATGATCAAGAATGCTTAAATATCCTCCAAAATCTCGCGCCATGTCGTGGTCCCCAAGTTATCCTTATCGGGCAAGGATTCCTCCATAACGCGATCTTTATCTTCTGGAATAATCGTGCCACGTCGTGGCTATCCTGGCCATGTTGTGGGTTTAGTAATTTTCGTGGATTTATTCATCTCTTGTGTTCCAAGTCTCCTATGTTCTACATATTGTCGCTTTTGGTTCCTCTCTTCGAAAATACTTTTAATTGACTAAAAATAACAATTTAAAGTCATAAGTACCATTATTCTAAACATTTTATCAACTTATTAATAAAAATGTACTTAAATATTGCCTAAAAATAGGTATAAATATGGCAATATCAATCAGGGTGTCTTGCCTATATGAAATCAATTGAGAACTCATAGAACTCACATGCATAGTTAACCAAACTGGAATGGCACAGAAACAAGAATATGTCAACACGATAGGTTACAAACCTCAAGTTGTGTGCTAGAGATTAACTAGGTTTATTCTTTATTCGTTCTTGAAACTTTTCGAGATCATTTAGACTCCCATTAATATCTTGACATATAAGATTCTCTTGTCAAGAAACATTTCTTGACAAACAAATATTCAAGATTTAGCGAGGATTCTTATCAAGACAAAACTACACACAATTGGTATTAGTTATTCTTTGTCTTATCCAAAACATCACAATTTACCAATTTCAGACGTGCAAGATTAAGAAACACATTTTTCTACTCCATATTTGATGAGTGTGTTAAAAACTTCTTAAGATGTGTCACTCAAGTCACAATTTTAGAGTATGACTCTAAGACTTGATTTTGGAATGAAGTATGACTCATCCTTTTGATTTAATCATTTCAACAATTTCCGATTCCTCTTCTTAGCCATGCTAGTGCACTAAGGTGTCCTTAGAGGATCAATTGTGATATGGTTTCATAATCAATGATACGATCATAAAACATGACACTAAAGTACTTTCTCATCTTTTCAGATTGGTGAACTTTTATATTTATGCCTAATTGATGCTTCTTATTCTTACTGGCATTCATTGAAACTTTTTAATGATTCAGAATTATACTTAATCTTGTAAGCATAACCACATTTACTAGACTTTTAGTAAATCATGACGAATAATCTTATTGTTATTTGTGGTGGACTTGACGTGTACACAACATTGCGTACTAGATATCCTAATCTTTCACTTGACTCACATACTTATGTGAACAAGGAATCAATCTTAATTTTCTAAGTACCAAGATTTCCATATATCACATGACTCAAATCATATGATTCTAAGCTTCTGTCCAATTGAAACTTAGGAGATGGGACTCTTTCCTTATTTGGTAAATTCGCGACATTACCACAAATAACATAACTAAGAATCATATCCGTTTCAACATTGCTAAAAATAGAAATACACAAACATCAATTTTCACACATGCCATTGCAAGTAAATATATAAATAAGAAAAAAACAAAAAATTCATTTTATTTATAAAAGATGCGGAAAAACTTGTCCTCACAATTCAATTCAAATGAAAACTATGCTATTACATATTCCTAATCACTCTATCATAACTCTAAGCATCAGCTCAAAATTACGATCATCGAATCATGCGATCGAAATCCATTTTTTCGCGATTAGACTCAGCTCACTTCTTCCTTTAAGCTTCCTTTCTTTTCTTTGATCCCACAAAAAATCAAAATTTAATCTTATCACATCATGTATTAAGAATCTATGAATAGGAACTTAATAGAGTTAGATAGTGGATTTTACCTAAAGTAGAGTCATACATCTTGACTCTCCCATCTCTTAGATCTCTCAGGCAGTCAGGGCAGCTTCGTAACCAATGCCCCCTCTTTTGGCACTAGAAACATATGGATTCTTCTGGAATGGTACACGGGACTATCTCAGACTCAGCCTTTTTCTTGCGAGGAGAAAACTTTTCTGGACTTCCAATGTTCCCATTGCCCATAGAAGGTTGGGATATTTATTTCCCAGGAAAATTTGCTCGACTGGTGCGCAAAATCATTTCTGATTCAACATCAATAAGCAAATAAGTCAAATCAATGAGGGCCACGTCATGTCCCATCATATAGTACTCTCTAACGAACTTACTTTATGATTCGGGAAGTGAGTGCAAAACCAAGCCAACAACCAACTTCTCCGAGACATCGTCAGCCAACATTCCCATTCTATCAATTTGCAACTTCATATCCAAGACATGAACGCATATCGACTTTCCATATTCGTGTCTTTACGTCAATAGGCCTTAAGTGACCTTGAAATTTTCAAGTCTTCGAACATGTGGGTCAGGGAGAATTATTGGAGGAGGTGGAGGAAGTGATGCATGATTTCCATTTCCACAATCCAATCGTGGAACACCATCTTCAAGTGGAAATTTTTTTCCAATGGATTCAGGAAGACCATGGTTGCTAGACTTTGACATCTACAAAACAGGAGAAAAATTCAAGTTAGTTGATTTAGTCCTTAATAAAACACACAAATGAAATATTATGGCTACGACCCAACTCAATATTCTACAATTCGGAAGAGGGATGTCGTAATCCAAATTGCAGAACATTTGAAGGTAGGTAAATGACAATTTATCAATTTCCACCATGAAAAACGAAAAGGAAATTTAAGTTTTAAATGAATTGAAACTCCTAGATCTTTTGAGATTCATTGAACTTTTCAATGGCATGTTTAAATCTCTATTGTGCCCTTCATTTGTGACTAGGATGCCGAGGATCACAAACAAGGTGTGGATAACCATGCAAATTAGCTCGATAATCTCGATGTTACAAATCACCTAATCAATATGCCGGTTAACCACACACGCTCCATTGATCTATGATAAACATCAAGCTACCCATTGCCATCCTTCATTGGTCCCATATTAGTGTGCCGGTTATCCACACATGTTCCACTAACGACCAACAAGGTGCAATGTGCAATTTCATGGATTCGCACCAACTCCACATTTTTCCTAAAGTAACTAAGATTTGGGAATTTATAAAAGTGTTTAGTTACTTCGTATTTCATTATACTTATAATGGAAGGTTGTGTCATAACCTACCCTTTCGGCTAACGACCCTCCACTAGTTAAGAGTGCGGTGGGTAAGAGTGGGTACCATTCAATCGCCATTTTATAGGCAATTTCCTTAAACACCCCTTAGAGACCAGCTTCGTGAATGAGCCCTACTAACAGGAAGACTGATTCTTTACTCATACATATATAATATTAGGATTTTAATTTTATATATAGTATAAGAGTGTATTTTACACTTTTAAAATACTAGGTGGTCTAATTTAATAAATTATACCTTTTAATTTAATTAAATATAAACCATATCAAAATGGATTTATTAACTCTCTTTTAATTATACACTTAATTAATTTAATAAAAGCATAAGGGTGTAATTTGAACTTTTCAAAATACTAGGGTTTTAGAATTTAACATTTCAAAATTAAACTTTTAATCAAAATTTTAAATTCCAAAACTTGAGGACAAATTTTGAATTTTTTCCAAAATATTAGGGTTTAACTCTTTAAATTTCAAAACTAAAACTTTTTAAGTTCAAATTTAAACAATAAAACCTACAGGCTGTAAATTGAAACTTTTCAAACTTACTAGGTTAAATATTTGACTTATAATAATCGTATATTATCCATATTTATCCAAATCCATCAATTTTGATGAGGATAACCATTCGAAACTTAAAAAATCGATTTTAGGCAATAAAAACGAGATTTGGAAGCAATTCTCAACAAAATCTGGAAGAAAAATCAAAAATCCCGGCACCAGAGCCCTTGACCCGTCGAGTCCACAATGGAACTCGCCGAGTAGGACCTACTCGTCGAGTCCATTCATGGACTCAGTGACTCAGCCAGTCAGAAGCAAAAAATTTCGATTTTCAAGCAAGCAACGAACAATTAAGCATCAAATACAACAAATAAACAGCCTAGGCTCTGATACCACACTGATGGGTTTTGAGCACTACATCAATCCTATGGTGTACATGCAAACCCTAAAGCTTTGGATCTAGTTTGGCTAATGAACATTCAATAATCATCCAAAGCTCATAAACCCTAGATCTAGCATACAATAATCGAATTAACATATGAATTAGGGTTTTGATCTTACCTTGATTGTTATGTAGTAATAACAGTCTTAATTCTTCTTGATCTTGACTCTTGAAAGATTAGTGCCTCAAATGTTGCACCTCTAATGGAATCACAAACACCATGGGCAAAAAGATGAACAAAGAGAAGTAGGAGAACGCACAAAACGTCCAAGAACCCTTAGGGATCACTTCACCATGTTTTTGGGGCCTTAGGGGTTTCTTATATAGTTAGGCTATTAGGGTTATCAAACAAGGAAACCCTAATTTGATTGCTGAAGCTTCAAGCAACCCATGGACTCTCTCCTTAGAGGCGTTAGACGAATTCTTATGGGTTTCCCCATATATTTCATCCACTCCAACCTCTATGGAGTCCATTACCCATTTATGCAACTATCATATAATTGCAATATTAGTCCCCTTTATTTAATTAATCTCCTTTAGTCACAAAACTAATTCTTAATTAATTCTTGACTAATATTAATTAATCAATATGATTTCTCCTTTAATATATTATTCTTATTAATAAATCATAATTAATCCTCTTTCTCCTTAGTTCATCCTATCAGTTGCTATGGTGAAGGCAACCCAAAAGGACCATGCTCATAATCGGGTTAAGTACATACGAAAATAGTTATGGGCTTAGACAGCTAATCCAACAGACGTGACGTCCACTTTAACCAAGTTGGCTGTTGAATTTTTGGACCTTTGAATATTGACTTTTGATCAATTTGACCTAGGGGCAAACTTGGAGGATGTGGGTTGTTGATTGAGTATTAATGTATCATGGTGTTAGTCGCTTTGCTCGATTGAGCAGTGCAAGGTGAGAAAGTGTTGTTCTATATCTTCGGTTCGTCAATTCAGGTGATTTTTCACTATGCCATGTATCGCATTATATATCCTTTATGTGGTAGGATAGATGTACTATTATAGTACAAGTATGCTAGTGGATAAGGTGACATCTTGTAATGATATGCAGTTAGAGCACTTGGTGCTTAAGTATGCTAGACTGGTAAGGTTTTGACTTTTGACAATATGATTCTGTTTGGAGGTATTTTTGGTAGGGTAACTAGGGAAGGTTGGTTCCAAGAGAACGTACTATGTTAGCTATGCATGTGCTTATGTTATATGGTTATGTGGTATTGATATCTTGGTTCATATATAGTATAACTCGGATAGCTTCAGAACTCTTGGTCTAATGCTTGATTGTGATGTTCTTATCTGATTGTTTGCTCTCGTGTATTTCATCTGTTCGACTGTCTATCTGATCACTAACTACATAAAAACTTATGTCTTGTATGGCTGGTTGGGGCCCATTATGTACATTTGGGTGAGGCTTGTTTTGTAGGGCGGGGCCCGCTATGTTTGGCAGACGTTGGGCGGGACCCGTTATGTATGGTTGGGCGGGGCCTGTTATATGAGTTGGGTTCGGTGCATGGTTTTGAGCATTCCAACACTCCTATGTACATGTGACCGTAGATGCTTTGTATCTATGTTTTCTCTACTATACATGCAAACTTTAATTTTCCAAAGCATCATCCTAACTAGCATGCAACAGAGCATCTTTACTACAAAGTTCTAGTTAGATGACATACCTTTTGTTGTAGTTGGAAACCTTGTTGTATTTGGCCTTTAAGAACTTAGCACCAATATTATGAATGCCTCAAATGGAATCACAACACACCTAAGACAAAGGATGAATTTTGAGAGAGTTTCTAACACCAAAATCGGCTCATGGATTCCAATGATCACTCGTGCACGTTTTTGGATGCTAAGGGGCTTCTTATATAGTGTGGCAAGATTAGGTTTACACCATGTAAACCTTAATGGCCATGACCTTCCATATTAAATAGGACACATGGGTTTAAACCTCCATGGGTTGTCACATGGGTTTAGCCCAACCTAAGGAATCATGGATCATTGGCCGACACCATAAGAATGAATGATTTATCAATCAACCCCTTATATTTAATTAGTCTCTTTTGATCACAAAATTAATTCCAAATTAATTCTTGATAAATACTAATTAAATAATTTGATTACATAATAATATTATAGAACTTATAATATATTAACAAATCATAAATAACGTCTTCTAAAAAGTCCATCCTATCAAATTGTCCTAGTGATATGCAACCCAAATGGACCATGCTACTCTCGGGTCAAGTACATACCAATAATAGTTATGGGCTTAGACACCTAATCCAACAGTCTCCCACTTAGATAAGTCTAATAACTATTATTGCAAGCACAACTCCAACCCAACTAGCAATCATAGCTCTTAAAAGTCGTTGTCGAACTCTGGCCTAGTCAATGACGTGTCCATTAGATAAGGGATCATATATTCCTCCATTCTTGATATCATATGGACTGAGACATGAATTTTAATCATTCTCTCTATCCATCTGTTGTTTCCCAATTTCTGATTTATGATGACTGACTAATTGAACAAATCAAATCAGTCCAGGCATAGCCAAGCACTTAGGGGTGTCATCACTAAATGATCGAGGGGCCCACATATATCGCTTTTATCACTCCAAGGGTAAAAGGAATGGATAAACTTCGACTCATATGCTTTCTCAATCTACTCATCAAATCACACACAATGATATGTTTTATAACACCAAGTTACTGGTGCGTTTTTCATATCATCAATGTGTAACCGACTTGTAAATTGCAACTCATATCTCTTAGTTTCAAGAATATAATATATTATCGTCTCACCAATCACTCGTGATAAAATCCATGAAGTGATTCAGATGAGCGTGGATAGAATCCAGTACATGAATCTTATTCCATGAGTACTCATGAACACTACAACTATGTTTAAAACACCTAGACAAACTACAAACCCATTCATGACAGTCTTGCCTCATTACCTACCTCCAAAGTATAATCAACTGTGGATGGTTTGAATAACCTAGTTATTCGGGAAGTCAAAACATGCAAAGTGAAACACAAGAATAATACTAATCCTATATAGCCCTAAAACTTTTAAGTCATATTGATTACTCATTATTCATTGTATATTGTTTCGAATAATCAACTTAATACTTGAATTAAAATGATAGTTATGACATGCTCTAGGCATGCACACTATGTTTGTCTAAACAATAGTTATGCGATGCTCCAAGCATGCACACTATGTTTGCCTATGGTCCTTACTTTGTGAAATAGATCAATTGAAAAACATTTCAATGATGCTCATTTCACAATTCTAAATCCTTATTGGAAGTGTAAGAATTCCAAATTCTTATCACTGCTAGAAAGTGTTAGATTCTAAACTATCATGCAATAATTCTTTTGTAATGTCTAGGTACCAAAAGTCACAGAGACTTGACCAATGATATTACAAAATATTCCTTTGGAGATTGTTACAAGACAATTCCATGGAAATGAAATCTCAAATTTAAAGTACATTCCTTTGAACATCTTTGTTGCATAAAAGTTTCTAACTTTCTCATCTATTCTTCAACTCCAAATATGGAAACATTCCATATTTTCCATACAACTAATTATTAATAGAATCCTTTCCATTGATAATAATTTCAATATCGTCCATCCGTTACTATACTTCCAACTGTCCTTAGGCGACCAATCCTTGGCGAACCTTAGATTGTCCTTAACAGTTGCTCAACCACTTTAGTCATAATCAGTTCTAGTCATTTTTCCCTCTTAATTCCCTAGGCATTTGGAAAAATTTAGAACAAGAGAATATTATAGCATATGAATCGATCATATACCCGAAGCATATGAGACACGATTCATAATGTCTAACATAAAGACATGATACTTGATCAGTCTTTTGTTATAATATTTCTATTTTCCATGGTCTCACAATTCGAATTATGAAGAGGGATGTCAAAATCATAATCAATTTTTTTAGAACGCAATTAACATTTCCATATATAGAATTTCATTATGTTGAACCATTCCAAAATAACATTCAAATATATTTGACTAAATTTGATTAAAAACTCGATCTATACTTTTAGACATTGAAATGAAGTATAATTTCCTCTCCCTTAATTATAGAAAAACAACATTTTCAAACCCTGCAACTTTGGAGTTGAAACTTTTGTTTTCTATAATTAACATTACGAACATGCAACACTTTCCATAATAATTATGCTCCCACTAGCATAATAATTATTATCTTACTAGCATAATACTTATGCTCCCACTGGCTTTGACATGTATCCAGAAATCAGCTGGACTTCTAGAAATCAATACTCATTGAATTTCATTACTAACGTTTAGATTTTTGATGTGAGATGCTTCGATAAGACTTTATCTAGGCTTCTCAAACTCATATGCCTTTCCTTAGATAGCTACCATGTATGTCTTAACTATTCAAAAACGTACGACAATAAGCTCCAAATGTTTGGACCCTTTTCTATTTCTCACAATTCAAGTTATGAAAAAAGATGTCGTAATCATAATTGAATTGGAGAATGCAAATATCACAATTTCTATTTCTTTAAAATCTATTTAGTGAAAGCGTTTCCTCACAATCATTTTCATGAAGCGCAAAGAAACCTTATGAAACTTAGATTTTATGGTGTATGTGTTCCTATCCTTGTAAATTTATCATAACCATAATCACAAGACAAGGTTACTGACCAATCCAAAACCATATGGACTGAACTTGTTCAATCTTGATTTCTTGCCACCTAGCAGCACAAGGGCCTGCTATCGCTTCAAAGTAGTTAAAGCAGGTCACCCATACTGATCAATGAAACTTTCATTAATCCAGGTGTTTTGCCTTATGCAAACAATTGATAACTCATAGAACTCACATGCATAGTCAACTTTTACTGGAATGAGCACAGAAAGAAGAATATGTCAACACAATTGGTTACAAACCTCAAGTCGTGTGCTAGTGATAAACAATAGGTTTATTATTAATTAGTTCTTGAAACTTGTCAAGATCCTTAAGACTCCTACTAACCTCTTGAAATATAAGACTCTCTTGTCAAGAACCATTCCTTGACAAACAAATATTCAAGAGTTAGTGCGGATTCTAATCAAGACTAATACTTCACACAATTAGCCTTAATTGGTCTTTGTTTTATCCAAAAAATCACAACTTACCAATTTCAAATATAAAAGAGTAGAAAACATTTTACTCTACATTTTATAAGTGTTATAAACCTTTCTTAAGATTATGTCACTCAAGGCTCAATCTTGGAGTATGACTCTAAGACTTGATTTGGAACGATGTATGATTCAACTTTTTGATATAACCATTCCATAGATTCACGATTCCTCTTCTTAGGCATAGAAATGCACTAAGATGACCTTAGAGGATGAATTGTGATATGGTTTACATAGTCATTAGGATGATCATAAAGCACGATACTAAAACACTCTCCCATCTTTTCAGATTGGAGAAACTTTTATCTCTTTACTGACTTTGATTCTTTTCTTTCATTCTGCCATACATTCAAACTTTTCCAATGTTTCAGAATCATACTTAAACTTGTAAGCATAACCATATTTACTAAACTTTAGTAAATCATGACGAATAGTCTTATCGTTCTTTGTAATGGACCTTCACCAGTGCACAAGAATGTGTATTTGATCCCTTAGTCCTTCACTTGACTCACATATACATGTGATCAAGGAATTATTCTTAATTTCCCAAAGATAAAGGTTCTCATTCATCATGCACTACAAGTTGCATGATTCCAATTTTGTATCAAACTGAAACTTGGGTGATGAGAATCTTTCCTTATTTTGAAAATTTTCGACACTACCTCAAATGAAAGAATCAAATTCATATTGTTAATATAGAAACATACAAACATCAATTTTTCACAAATGCCATTGCAAGGAAATATAATATAAAATTAAAACTAAAATTTTATTTATTTACAAAATGTGGAAAAACTTTTCCTTACAATGCAATTAATAATGAAAACTATGTTACTACATATTTCTAAGCAATCTATCATAACTCTTAAGTAGCAGCTCAAAAATCCGATCTTCGAACCATGCGATTGAAATCCATCTTTGCGATTAGATTCAACACACTATTCCTTTAAGCTTCCTTCCCTTTCATGATCCTACAAAACATCAAAATGCAATCTTGTCACATCATGTACTAAGAATCAATAATTACGAACTTAATAGAGTTAGACAGCAGACTTACCTTAAGCAGATTCAAACTTTATGATTCTATATTCTCTCAGATCTTTCAGGTAGTCAGGGTAGCTTTGCTTTTAATGTCCCTTCAACTGGCAGTAAAAACATATGTACTCTTTGGGAATGATACACGAGACTATGTCAGACTTAGCCTTTCTCTTTACCATTTGGTCAACCGGGTTGACTATGGCTGACCCCTTTCCATTGGGAAGAGAAATCTTTTCTGGACATCCAGTATTACCATTATGAATGTCCATGGAAGTTTGAGAAGTATATCTTCCAATCAACTTTGCTTTTCCAGTGCGCCAACTCATTGCTGATTTAGCAACAACAAGCAAACAGGTAAGATCAGTAAGGGTCATGTCGTGGTTTGTCACATAGTAGCCCTTAATGAACTCACTATATGACTCTGGAAGTGACTGAAGAACCCAGTCAATAGCCAACTTTCGTGTGAACACGACACCCAACATTCTCAGCCTATCAATGTGTGACTTCATCTCCAATACGTGAGTACACACAAACCTTCCATCTTGATGTTTCATTACAAGTAGGGCTCGAGTGACCTTGAACTTTCCAAGTCTTCAAACTTGTGGGTTAGGGAGAGTTATTGGAGGAGGCGGAGGAAGTCAAGTATGATTTCGATTTCCACTAATGCACGATAAAGGGATTAATCTTTTACCTTGATCACCATGTGGGATATCATCTTCAAGAGGAAAGCTTGTTCCAAAAGATTTGGGGACACCATAGTTGTCTGAACTAGACATCTATAATGGGAGAAATTCAAGTTAGTTGATTTATGTCTTTAATATAATACCTAAATGAAATATTAAGTCTAGGACCTAACACAATATTTTACAATTTGGAAGAGGGATGCTGTAATCCAAATGCAAAATATTTGAAGGTAGGTAATTAAATAACGATTTACCAATTTCCACCATGAAAAACGAAACTGATAATTAAGTTTTAAATGGATTGGAATTCCTAGATCCTTTGAGATTTATTGAACTTGTCAATGGCATGTTTAAATCTCGATTGTGCCCTCCAAGTTTGTGACTAGGATGCTGAGGATCACAAACAAGGTGTGAATAACCATGAAAATTAGCTTGGTACACTCAATGTTACAATCACCTAATCAACATGCCGGTTAATCACACACACTCCATTGATCTATGATTAATATCAAGCTACACTTTGCCACGCACTTTTAGTCCCAGATTAGTGTAGCTGTTAACCACGCATGCTCCACTGACGACTTAACAAGGTGCAAAGTGCAATTTCATGGGTTATGACCATATTCACATTTTCCCAAGTAACTCAGATTGGGAAATTATAAGTGTTTAGTTACTTAGTATTTCTTTATACTTTTAATGAGAGTTGATGTCCTATCCTACCCGTTCGGCTAACGACCCTCCACCAGTCAAGGAAGCGGTGGGTGAGAGTGGACACCCATTAAACTTCCATTTTATAGGCAGTAACCTTATACCCCCCCCCCCCTTATTGACCGACTTTGTAAATGAGGCCTACTAACGGTAAGACTCACTTTGTTCGTATATATATATATATATATATATATATATATATATATATATATATATATATATATTAAACCTATAATATTATAATAGTATAAGGGTAGAATTTTAAACATTAAAATTCTAGGGTTTGGAATTAAATGTTTCAAAAGTTAGACTTCTACATTTACCAATTCCAAAACTTTAGGGCAAGTTTTTAACTATTCAAAAACTTTTGGAATCCATAACTTATGAGTTTAATATAGGTTTTAATTTATGTAAAAGACTCTTCGCTTTCCCAAAACCTATGAGTTTTAATGAGTTTTCCTTTTTCCGTAACTTGAGGAGATGTTATGGAATTCATCAAAAACATTTAGATAAACTAGTGTAACTTACAAAATCAAACAATTTGTCAATGATCTAAATTAAACTCATAAGAACAAACAATTCATATCAAACAAATTTCATGAAATTAGCCTAACCATATAAACTAATACAAAACATAAAACTTTGACAATTATATTTTAAATTGGATAAGCATGATCATTACCACATCAAAAACAGGTTTATAATTTCAAAAACAGTTTAGGGGTAATCATCCTAGTCCAATTCCAACCTTAGAACTTGAAAATCTACACTCTGGAGAACCAACTCGTCTAGTGAATGAACTGACTAAGCGAGTTGGTTGCATTTGAGAGGTGACTCATCGAGTCCCTCCGTGGACTCGGCGATTCCACTGTCCTCACAACAAAAAATCAATTTTCACAGCATGTAGCATCAAGTATATAGGAAAACAACCCAGGCTTTGATACCACTGCAGGGATTTGAGCATTCTGACACTCCTATGGTGTACATGCAACCCTAGATGCTTTGGATCTATGTTTTCTCTAATATACATGCAAACTTTAATTTTTCAAAGCATCATCCTAACTAGCATACTTTACTACAAAGTTCTAGTTAACATACCTTTCGTTGTAGTTGGAAACCTTGTTGTATTTGGCCTTTAAGAACTTAGCACCAATAGTATGAATGCCTCAAATGGAATCACAACAGACCTAAGACAAAAGATGACTTTTGAGAGCGTTTCTAACACTAAAATCGGCTCATGGATTCTAATGATCACTAGTGCACATTTTTGGATGCTAAGGGGCTTCTTATATATTGTGGCAAGATTAGGGTTACACCATGTGAACCTTAATAGCCATGACCTTCCATATTCCTTAGGATCCATGGGTTTAAACCTCCATGGATCATCCATGGGTTGTCACATGGGTTTAGCCCAACCTAAGGAATCATGGATCATTGGCCCAGACCATAAGAATGAATGATTTACCAATCAACCCCTTTTATTTATTTTGTCTCTTTTCATCACAAAATTAATTCCTAATTAATTCTTGATCAATACTAATTAAATAATATGATTTAATATTAATATATTTGAACTTATAATATATTAACAAATCATAAATAACCTTTTCTCAAAAGTCCATCCTATCAAATTGTCCTGGTGATATGCAACCTAACCGAACCATGCTACTCTCAGGTCAAGTACATACCAATAATAATAATCGGCTTAGACACCTAATCCAACACGAGAGTCATCAACTCTTGAGTTAGGCCTGTTGTATATGATGCATTTCTTTGGATATGAGATCTATTGCTCGATGCTAGAGTCGATATCTTTTGTGGATGCACTATATGTATGATGGAATATGTGGTATACTGGGGAGTTCACTAAGCTTTATGTTTATAGTTGTGGATTAAACATTATATAGGTCGTTCATGAGAAGAGCTCGGCGGGACTATACACACGCATCATAGATGTTCGTTTCTTTGTTTTTATAAATTTAAGTTTGATAATGTATGGTTAAAATTAATCAATTGTTACTCAATGGTTTGTGAAGTAAAGTTTTAATTTGTTATAATATTTTAAAATCAAAAAATATCTTTATAATTTTTGGGATGTTACAAGTTGGTATCAAAGCCTTAGTTTGAGGGATTGGGGCATGCCTTACGGTGTGTCCGAACTCAAAATAAGGACTGACATATTTTCTAAGAAAATTTTTGAAAAGAAAATGTTTTTATTCAAGAAAATGAATTTGTAAAAGATTTCATAACAAATCGAGAATGCAATGCGTATAGTTAGCTAGAGCTTAGGAAGTAAGCAATTCCCAATATACCCATATGGTCTTGTATGTGTGCAATGAATTTTTATGCCTACTAGAACGTGAGTTAATGATCTTTTTAGGAAGTTGCATGATAGAACTGTCTGAAATTTGTAATGCCCTATATCCTAAAGAATTGTTTATTATATGCTACTTCAAGTCTTGATTGGTAATGTTATTTGCTAGGTGTATGATTTAGAGTTATATATGATCAGGGTGGTATAGCCTGAAAATGATTGATTTAACCTTATTACCTGCTCCTTGTCTAGTTTTGGGCTTAGGTATAATCATTTATTCTAAAATCCATTTGATCATGTATTGTGTATAACTTGCATATACGAGGAAACCAACGACGTTGATGGTGGTTCTAGAAGTGAAGAAGCGAGTGAGCAAATAATCCTAGAGACAGAGAAAGAGAGAGGGAGAGAGACAGGGAGAGAGAGAGAAAGAGATAGAGATAGATAGATAGATAGAGAGAGAAAGAGAGAGAGGGAGAGAGTGAGAGAGAGAGTCTAGGAAATGTGGTATTATGTATGAGGCTAGACATATACATGCACGTGAGGAATTTAGTATAGTGATGAGAAACAACTTGGAAGTCATCGAATAGTCCTTTGAATGGGGATAGATAGGTGTGGAAGGTAGTATTAGACCCATGAAACTAAAAGAACAGGATCCGTACTTGGGTCAGGGAGTGTTTTAGGATTACCGAGGAACTTTTAGGTGGGTATGTGTTGTGTGAGTTGCACTGTACATTGATTTTGATGCACTGTCATTATTATTTAGATTCAAGATGGTGATAGTTCATGTTGGTGATACTAGCCTTAGTGAGAGGGATGTACGTAACATCATCGATATTGAGATTTTGAGATTCATGAGAGAAGAATTTCCTGGGTTGATTAGACCACTCAGGGTTGAGTTGATTTCAGCGTGTAATGAGAAACTTAGGGTTCTTTGGGCTGATTTGAAGGCTGGTTGCCTCAGGATCGGATAATTTTCCTTTTAGGGGGTTTGATGCTTATGGAGCCCATTATTTCTTTGGGAGTAGAGAGTCGATCATCACTATGCATTGTTTTGCCGATGTGGAAAGTGAATTTTGCGCCAGCTTCTGTCTGATGGAGGCCAGGGTCAGATTTGTGACATGTATTATGTGCGACAGAGCTAGGGATTGGTGTGACAACTGCCAATTCAGGTCATTCTCGGACTCATGCATCTTTATAAAAACCATTCATGCACAACATGCCATGACCTAGTAGTATAGATTAGGTCAAAAATCTTGCATAAACTAGGATCCAACTAAGGTCTAGGACTAATATACTTGATACTTACAATTCTAGTAAGTTGCTTAGCTACAATAGGAAATGCCAATACTATAATTAGAATAAAGCTTCAAGCTTTGTTATAATTGAAATAGGGTATAAAACTCTAAAAATAAATTAAAACATTCTAATTATACTTCAACATGTTGTTGAATATCAAACAATATTCCAAAAACCCTAAAGAGCCAAAAATCCAAAGTTATAAATTATAAAGCTTAAAAACTTTATAAAATTTGGCTATAAACTTCCTAATATCAAATTTTTATTAATCAAATTATGAATTATAGTCAATGAAATAGAAACTAAATTACCAAGTATTAATCATAATTCATTTGTTGAAAACAAGATTTTAAATAAATCCAAATTTGCTTAATAATCACTTTTATAAAAATTAGATTTTTATAAAAATTAAGGAGCGATTTTTATAAAATTTGAATTAAGGAGAGAGAAGGCCCTAATCCACTCAAAAATCTGGCCATTCTCCCCTCCCCATGCTCCCTCTTCCCAAAACTTCAATCATTAGGTCAAAACTCTCACTCCACCTCTTCTTTCTCTTCACTCTATCACTTCACTCTCTTCACACACTTCACTCTCTTCTTCCCTCTCTCTAAACTCACGAAAATCCTCTCAATTCTCTGCAAAATTTCGAGATTGTGAAGCCCTTGAAGTGTTCTTACTTCTCTCAAGGTCAAAACCAAGGTAAACAACAACATCTTCTTCCATAAGTTTCATGGTTAAACCTCTTTTTCTTCTTAGTCTTCTCTACTTTTCGGATTCTATGCCTTTCCATGGCTGGAAATCTTTATTCTCCCCTTGTGGTTTGTAGATTCTCACCATAACACAATGCATGTGTTAGAGATGGTGAAAATCCGGGATCAAACCCATGCAAAGAGTGGAAAAGATGCACATATGATCATGTGACATCAAAACCTAATATTTCATGTTCTTCTCCATTTCTTTTGTGTTCATGCATGAACAAAAGCATTTAAACCATTTCTATTACATCTTGGATGCTCATTCATTCCATGCATGTGTTAGAAATCGGGCCTTACCAAAGACATGCATGATGTTCTTGTTGAAATACCCTAATAATGCACACAAGCAAACATGCAATCTGCCAGATTACTTTGTTCGACTTTGAACAGTCATAACTCAGTCATTTCTTAACCAAATAATGATATTCTTTTTTTATTGGTTAGTTCCACGAATTAAATTTCAAACCCAACTGGTCTTACTGTAAAATATTAAATATCCGATTTTTGGCAGATTTTACAAAAAGGTTGCGCATACAGCTCTTTTTCTGTGATCACTATTTTTATCTTGCTTAAACAATGGCCTTAAACCCAACCATAAATCTGAGGAAAAATACCTTAGAAACTTAACATATCTAGTGAATGATGGTTGAAATTTTGTGGCTTAAAACCTCACTGAATGGGCTACACAAATTCGTGAACTTCAGCCACATCTACACTTCATGCATTATTGCATGCAACTTTTCTTAAATTGTTTGGAATCATTACCCTCATTTCTCTTCTGAATACATTTTTTTACATTTTTCCTTTTGAAAGCCCTTGCATGCATGAGATAATCTGGAAAATTTCAAGAGCTTTTGTTATTTCTTTGATTTATTAGAGTTATTGCTAAAACCAAGGGCATAAATCATATAAAATACTTCCAGAGGTCAATAAATCCTAAATAAATTCATGGATGATACTTATGGGGAATAATGACCCCTCACCAAATTTCAGAAATTTTTGTTACTGTTTAATACGATTTCTAATTTTCTTTTATTTAGGACATGATAAATTACAAAACCACCTTAGAGGATATGAAAATTGTATCTAACAATTTTCGCATACCTTAACTGTTATGGGTGACGTCAGAAAATAATTTCAAGATTTTTCATCATGTCTTACTATTTTTACCAATTCTTGGTAATTATAATGGTCTAAAAATGGGAAAAATAGTTCTGATTATACAAAATTCATGAAAATTTACCAGGATATAGTATTATACAGTAGAAGGTTACATAAAAATTTTGAATATTTTTCTCTACTGTAAACTATTTTTCTCTTATTTTCTAAAGTTAATTGCACTAAAATACACTTAAATATACATAAATACCCAAAACCAGTTTATACATTATGAAAACCACTTTTGATATTTTTCCCAGGATATTTATACTGTAAATGATGTTACAAAAATTTATGGTAATTTATTTTAACTGTTTAATATTATTTCTTTAATTAATGACTATTTAAAGGAATAAAACAAGGAAAAATACAAATAACCACTGAAAAATATCTTTTATATTTTTCCCAGCCTATTTATGTACAATAACAGTTAATTAAAAAGTTTGGGTAATTTTGGAAACTTTTTTCTATTTATTTCAATTTTTATTGAAATAAATGCTCAAAAATCATAAAATATAATTAAACAGCTTGGAAATCCATTTTTATATTTTTCCCAGCTTAGTATTGTGTAATAACAGTTAAATAAAAAGTTTGAGAATTTTTATCCCTCGAATGCTATTTTCGTGAATTTATGTTGTAATAAGGACTTAAAAATTTGGAAAGTTTATATTCCAAGGTTGTAACTTTTAAATATTGCTATGGTGATGTATCTTTATCTTTTGCATTGAAACCGTTATCGCTGTCATACCTTGCGTTTCCGCTTTAGCGGGGTGTGACAATTGGTGGTGCAAGGCTTTCCAGGCCCTTGAGCCATATGTGGTGGATTCCATTCAAGGGAGTATTTTGTCACCAGTTTCAAGAGAGAGTTTGTGTTGGATCATGAAAATGCTATACAATGTTGAGTGTTTATTAGGTTAGAATATTCCCTTGTATGAAAAGCATATTCCCTCCACTAGTATATAAAGTGAAGGCAATGGTCATTTTATTTCAAGAGTGTTCACTATGTAGACTTTGTAGATTAGAGAGAGTATGGTGGGATCTCTCCTACCATGGGAGAGTTATCTCTCCCAACCCATGAGTGTTTTTGTAATATTTTATATCTCTCTATTTATGCACTACAGTTTTATTCACATATATTGTTCATCATGTTCATACACGATTATCTTCTTGGTAATATCTTCCGTACTGACCCAATCGATAAAATGGGAACCTACAAGTGGTATCAGGGCAAGACCTTGGAGATCTCACGATTATTTTAAGGGAATGATCCCAATTGGTTTATTATCTTGTAGATTTTAGTCATCCTTGAAGAATTTCTCAGCCTTTGCTACTAAAATTTTTTCAGTGAGTTATTTACTATTTTATTGGTGATGTTGTTACAAAAAATAAAAATTTTGCTGCTACTGTTCAATACACTTTTGCTGCAGTTGAATTTGAGTTTAAGAAAAGAAAAATATGTTTGCTGAAGAAGATGAAGTCTCATGTTAAAAAGGTGGTGTTTGATCTTATTACCCCATGCAAAAAGATTTTTAGAAAAAGACAAAAATATGGTTATGGGGTAAGAGATTGAACAACTGGTCTTGGATTCGGAGTATGTGATTTTTTTTAGAGATAAAAATGAGTTGTGGATAAGATTTTCCGAAATGAAAAAGTGTTATGAAAGCTACTTTCTGGAGATGAAATTGATTTTGGGAAGAATATTGGGATATGTTGAGTGTAAGGTATGAACCGAACAACATGCATTTTATGTGCAGAGCAAGAGAGATAATCTAGGGGTTGGCTAAAAAGACACCCCATTTTACCATTTAGACAACCCTAATTAAATTTTGAAATATTTTTATTGGTTGAAATTGCATTGTTTTCAGAAAAAACTTATTACAAGTAGTTTGATTATAAATTGACTTTTTATAAAAGTGATGATAGGGTGTATAAGGGGTGTCTTATTAGCATTTAATTCTAACCGAAGAAATCTAACTCTCCATTTTACACTCCATAATCTAAAGTCAAACAAGATTTTCCATCAAGCATTTAATGCTAACTGAAGACATCCAACTCTCCATCTTACACTCAGCGAGTGTGTTACACGCCACCAATTAGCTTGCGACACTTCAACAATATTGGCCCCACTTATTGGTTATGGGTCCTATTATTCCCCCCCCCCCCCCCCCCTCTATAAATCTATATCACGCACTTTTTGTTTCTCCATTTCCTCACTCGCCTATTTCTTTTTCATTTTTTCTTTTACCTACAAACTCTCTATTTTACATTTATTGTCCCTTTACTTTTAGAGTTTTTTAATTTATTTATAATTATTAACAATGTTTTCATTATTCTTTTATAACACATTTAGGTATTTTAAGTTTTGATACAAAACAATAACTTAAATTTTATATAGTCTTATTGTATTTAGTTGAACATTTTTATACATTTATTTTTGTATAACAATTTATTACTTTTTACAACTTGAAAATTTTAAAACTACAAACATACATATTGTTTCCATATAACTTTTACACATTTCAAAAATTAATTCATTACTTTTTTTATAATTTACAATTTAAAAGAATAACATTTGATAAAAAAAGAAAAGAGAGGATAAAAAATGTCAAATCATAGAGGAGGGGATAAAAAAAGAGAAAAGGGGGGGTTGTTTACGTGTTCCCGGTGGGTGAAGGTACTCAGCCCCCTCAATCCATTTAATATCATCTCCCCCTATTTGATTTAATGTGTGTATATATATATATATATATATATATATATATATATATATATATATATATATATATATATATATATATATAAGTTTTTTTTATTTTTTTAACTTATTTTATTAGAAAATATATAGTATTAATTTTTAATGAATTTAAATCTTATGTTTTTATTAACAAAAATACTAGTAAATAAAATGATTATGCCACTTATGAAAAAATGAACTTGACTTAATTATAGTAAAAGGATATAAACATTACAAAGCATGAATAAAATTTAACTTGATTTATAACAAAATGATATAAATTTTAAAAAACACGATGACAAAAATATTAAAGAAAAAATTTAATAATTTTCAACTATAATATAAGATTTTTATGTAGATGTAATGTTTAAAAATAAAATATTACATGTGAAAAATGTTAATATATAAGAGAAAATAAAATAAAAATAAACAATATGCCATTTGGGCCGTAAACTCAATAGGGTGGCCATACACCCTTAGTATGCAATCATATGTGATTCATACCCTTCAATTTAAGTGTTTTCTAAGTCCTTGGGTATTTTTCCTTATGTTATTAGTTGAATAAACACAAATCTTATACATATATGTGTCATTATAGGCTAAATAGGATCTGTGTGTGTGCTCAAGTCTTCACTTGACACCTAGCATCCTATACCACACTTTCATCCAAACCACTCACTACGGGGGAGTTCATACCCCTTAATCAACCTTTTAAATGATTTTAAATGCTTTTACAGGGGGGAATACAAGTTGAACATTATAGTTATTAAATCAATCAAATGTGGTTTATAACTATTAAACATATGGATTTCATATACTTCAAAATGTTTATCAATCAAATCTATTTCAAAACATGTTATCACACTCTTTTACATACTAAACTATTTATCAAACTTGTTTTATATGCTAAACCTTTCCTTAAAAACCCTTTTAAACTTATATATTGTTAAAACCATGTCTATACATATATAGTTATATAAATAAGGTTGGAAGGACTTAGGACTGATAACTCACTTTATTTCATGTTCCTTGTTTGGTTGTGGACTTAGAGTACCCTGTTGTTTGTCCGAGTGTCGTTTGATCCTTAGTTATATATTATGTATGCATGTATAGATATAAAAAAATTTACCTTAGTTCCAACACCTTTGGGTAGCAAAGGTTTTTAAACTTACTCACTCACTCAAACAACATTACTAGTAAACTATAATAGGTATAGTTTAGAGGTATACTACTCACTATTTCTAGTACAATGAAACACAAATGAGTCAGTTCATGAATGAGTCAATACATACTTACTATTATGAGAAACAGAAAGAACATACTATGATGAGAAACTAAGAGAACATACTATACACTATACAAAGAGAACATACTATATACTATACAGATAGAGCATACTATACATATACAATAATACTATATGAACCACTACTTCGGGGCACGACATCACTACTGTGGTTCGTTTTTGTAACCAGAGTCTCCTATAGGGAGAGCGTGAACTCATGTATAGATCTATACTAGACTGACCATCCTACACCTTGCTGCTAGCTACAGTGGGACCTGTAGGTCTATGGGTGACGAATGTCATTACTGTTCGACGTATTTCAGCTTCGTGTTTCTACTAGTCAATTAGTATGGTTACAACATATCACATTTTACCTTGATTAATAATGGATTTATAGTAGTTAGTACAACAGTAGTCACCATATACAATACTACAGTACTACATTATTTTCCCTTTTGCAGTTACTTTGTGATCTTCTCACATAAACGATAATGCAAACTATATTTGATAATGATAGTTACACTTGGGAAAAGTCATACTTTTACAAAAGAACAAACATACAGAGCAATCAGGTCTTGGTAGAAGACTGCATTTTAGTAGAAAATATAGGATTTTCTAGGAAGTACGAACATCTACAAACATTTACATTACTCTGTTACAAACATTTGCTTCAAACTTATACAAACAAATGACAGTAAAATACTTATGAACTCACTATCTTTAATGCTAATAAACTCTTTCAAAATAACTTGTATTCTCAGGTCATCAGTAGATAGGTACCGATGACAGGATTTTGTGAAGACGGAGCAGCTTCTAGACTCATCTTTATTTTTTATTATTCATTTTTGGTGTCTTATAAACTATACACAGAACACTTGTATTAAAATTATACTATTAATGCAATGGATGATGTTGTTGCTTGTTTACAATTATGCTTTGTTGTGATACTGTACATGACGTCCTCCGCCCCATAACTTTATTATGTTTATATGTATTTTTTGATATGTTTATATGTATACCGGATTTTGTTCCGATGCCAGGCGGGCCCCATGTCGGACTTGTCCGATGCCAGACCGGGCCCGATGTAGCGTGCAAGGCCTAATGTAATGTTATTATGTGATTATGTGATTTTGTGTATGGTATGTGGTAGTTTAGGGAGACTCACTAAGCTTCGTGCTTACAATTTTTAGTTTTGGTTTCAGGTACTTCCGATAGCAAAGGGAAGAGCTCGGGATGACTACAATGCACACACTATGATTTTAGCTTGTGATGTTTTACTCTGATATGTTTGACAGATTTTTATGATATTATGAGAAACAATAACTTATGATTCTCATGTGATGTTTGATAGCTATGGTTTTATTAATAATTAAAAATGAAAATTTTGGACTGTATTTTTGGGATGTTTCAGTTTACCCCCTTTAAGGCCCAAAGCCTTCACACAATCAACTATTAGCCCATGGCCCTAAATTAAGAAATGACCAGAAAGAGGATGTTACACCCATTTTAAACATTCTAACTCCATAATATTAACATCAACTCTTGTCACGACCCGCTAAATCGGAAACATAAGGCGCAACAGTACAAAGGGTCTCATAGCAAAAGTTAAAAGGCAACACCAACCATAGTATTAAAAGATTTAGCATTTAAAATAAGTTTGAACAACTTTTAAAATATTTGGTATATACTTGACTCGGTTGTGCATCGTCCTTTTGGGTTGCCTTCACCAAAACAACTTGACAAGGTAATTTAAGGAGAGAGAAAGAATATTATGGTTTATTAATATATTATAAGAATAATATATTAAAAGAGAAATAATATTATTTAATTAGTATTGGTCATAAATTAATTGGGAATTAATTTGGTGACTAAAAGAGATTAATTAAATAAAGGGGCGTAAACTGTTAAATGTTAGATAGTTGAATATATGGGCTGGGAAACCTAATGGGTCGAAGGGAGAACAAAATTATGATGGGGATCCATCAAAATTTCGTCCATAGGCCTTATTCCAGAAGGTTCCATGGGCTGCTTGGTCAATAAGCCGTCCATTAGGGTTTAGACTGAAACCCTAGCATCCAGCAATATAAATAGGGACCCCTAGCTCCCAAATTCGGCCACTTGATTTCAAGGAAACCTTTGGGTCGAATTTAGCATTCTCCCACCTCTCTCATATAGTTGCCTTCTTGCTTGTGGTGCTTGTAAGCCATTAGAGGAGTTACAATTGTGACTCTAAGCTCCAAGAAAGAATAATCAAGCTTCCATTGAAGAGGTAAACATCGAGATCTGATTCTATATGTTAGTTTTGATATATGTACGCTAGATTAGGGTTTGCAAGTCTTGGATTCAAAGCATGTTCAATAGAGAAACCTAGATCCAAGCATTAGGGTTTGTATGAGCACATAGGATTGTTCTTATGCTTAAAACCCATCAGTGGTATCAGAGCCATGATTGGTTTCAATTGTATGTGATGCATTAACTGTTTATTTACTGAAAATCGTTTTTCTTGCCTCTGCCCGACTCAACTCGGTGAGTCAGTATCCTGACTCGGCGAGTCTGTGCGTCAGGCAGAGGATATTTCGAGATTTTGTTGTTGTTTTGTCATGGATTTGATGCCTAAATTGTTTTTGAAGTTAAAATCCGAATTTTACTTTAATTAAATGATTATCCCCGCCAAAACAATAGATAATTTTAAATCTTTTGAATATTAGTTGTTTATATGATAAATATGGATTATTTAAAATTATTTGGTAATTATCTTATGACTAAAATTGGATTAGATCAAATATAGATAATTTTGAAATTAATTGTTTAATTTAAATTAATTTTTATTTGATTCCTTTTGTTTTGAAAAGTTCAAAACTTGCCCTCAAGTTTTGAAATTTAAATTTTGTTATTCAAAGTTTAATTTTGAATAATTTAAATTTCAAACACTTAGAAATTTTACAAGTTTAAAATTCAACCCTATACTATTATATTATTACAAGCTTAATAAATACACATATGTATAATTTAAAATGATAGTATTACCGTTAGTAGGCCTCATTCACGAAGCTGGTCTATAAGGTGGGTATAAGGTTGCAACCTATAAAATGACGCTTAATGGGTGTACACTCACACCCACCGCTTGCTTGACTGGTGGAGGGTCGTTAGCTGAACGGGTAGGATAGGGCAATCCTCTCCTCATTAAAAGTATAATGTAAGATACAAAGTAACTACAATGTTTTTACAAATTCCCAATCTTAGTTACTTTAGGGTAAAAATGTGAAAATGATGCTAATCCATGGAATTACACTTTATACCCTTGTCAAACGTTGGTGGAGCGCGTGTGGTTAACCTGCACGCTAATTTGGGGATGACATTCGTAGCGAAGGGTGACTCGATGTTTGTCATAGATCAATGGAGCGTGTGTGGTTTACCGGCACATTGATTAGGTGATAGAGACATTTAGTGCACCAAGTTGATTCGCATGGTTATTCACAACTTGTTTGCGATCCTCGGTATCCTAGTCACAAATTTAAAGTGCATATCGAGATTTAAACATGTCATTGAAAAGTTCAATGAATCTCAAAGATCTAGTAGTTTTCAATACATTTAAAACCTAAATCTCTTTTTCATTTTTCATGGTGAGAATTAGTGAGTCGCCATTCACTTACCTTCAAATTATTTACTTTTAGAGTACGGCATCCCTTTCTAAGTTGTAAATAATGTTGTTGGGTCCTAGCCCTAATTTCTCATTTGGGTATTTAATTAGGGACTCATTTCTAATCAAACTTTGTTCCTTTCTTTTTCAGATGTCTGCAAACAACAACAACAACAACAACGCTTCAGGGTCATTCTCGTTGATGAACCTATGTCAAAAGATGACATTTGATGGGTCAAACTTCAACGAGTGGATGAGGTACATTCGCATGATCACACGCTACGAGGACAAAGAATATGTCCTCGATGAAAAACTTGAGATGATCATCCCAGATGTTGCTACTCCTGAAGAGTTGGCCGCCTTTGAGGCCCACGAGCGTGATGCTACGAAAGTTCACTACATCATGTTGGCCACCATGAACCTCGAACTCCAAAAGTCCTATGAGGACATGTATCCGTATGAAATGAATCAGGGTTTGCTAGACAGGTATCACCAAAGCGCGAGGCAAGAGCGCTATGAGATCATTACTAATATGATCACCGCTAAGATGGGGAGTGGAGAATCCCTAACATCTCATTTGCTGAAAATGCAGAGGTATGTTGATCGTCTTCTCAAACTTAATGTTAAGTTTGATGAGGATTTGGCTATCGACATAATCCTGCACTCCTTGCCCTCCTGCTACAACCAGTTTAGGATGACCTACCATATAAACAAGGAGGAGGTCTCCTTGAGCAAGCTCCAAGGACTGTTGAGAGCAACCTCAAAGACAAATCTATTGCACCATCTCCTACTGTGGCTGCTCCCGTGTTGGCAATTGGCCAAGGAAAGGGTAAGAAGAGAAAGGCTCCATGTAAAGGCCACCATAAGGGTAAGACCCAAGATGGTTCCTCTTCTAGTGGAACCAAAGCTGGTTCGGTCAAACCCTCTGCCAACCCCAAAGAAGCAGAGTGCTATTACTGCCACAAGAAGGGCCACTGGAAACGAAGTTGCCCTCAGTATCTGCAAGAGATAAAGGATGGGAAGATTAAGCCCACCTTTACAGGTATGTATTCTATTAAATCTAATAACTCATCATTTGCTACTTCATGGATTCTTGATATAGGGTGTGGTTACCACATTTGTTCTAATTTGTAGGGCCTAAAGAGAAGTAGGGAGATGGAACATGGGAAGATAAACTTGATTATGGGAAACAGAAGATCGTCGCCTGTGACCAGAGTCGGAGTTTATTCTTTAGTGCTGAGTAATGGGTTGGGATTAGATTTAGATAATTGTTGTTATTCGCCAGATATGGCAAGAAACATTATTTCATTTCATGGACTGTTTAGACAAGGTTTCAGATATTCTTTTGATAATAGTAATGGTTCTATTAATGTTTATTTGAATGGTGTCTTTTATTTCAATGCATTACCTTGTAATGGGATTTATGAATCTGTGATGGTTGTTGATAATTTAGGAAATGATGTATTGAATATTGATTCGTCTACTAGCCTAAAAAAAGCATGCTTGTGGCATTGTTGCCTTGGCCATGTCGAAAAGAGACGCATAGCCCAACTCCAAAAGGATGAAGTATTGGAGTCATTCGACCTTAGGGATAATAACACGTATGAATCTTGTTTACTTGGGAAGATGACCAAGTCACCCTTTACTGGCGCCTGTGAAAGGGGTGAGCGTATATTGGATCTCATATACACCGATGTGTGTGGGCCCTTTAGATCCACCACAAGGGATGCTTGCCACTTCTACGTGACTTTTACGGATGATTATAACAGATATGGATATATCTACTTGATCAAGAAAAAGTCGGAAACCTTCGAAAAGTTCAAAGAGTTTAAGAATGAAGTGGAGAATCAGTTAGGCAGGAAAATCAAGATGCTTCGATCAGACCGAGGAGGAGAGTACCTAAGTCTTGAGCTTCAAAAATATATAAAAGAATGTGTAATTGTTTCGCAATTGACGTCTCCGAGAATGCCACAATTGAATGGTGTGGTTGAGAGACATAATCGGACCTTTTTAGACATAGATAGTTCTATGATGAGTCGGACTTCGTTCCCAATAGCTTTCTGGGGGTATGCCTTAGAGACTGTCGCCTACATCCTTAACTTAGTTCCCGACAAGAAGGTTGCCAAGACTCCTCACGAGATGTGAATAGGGAAAGCTCCCTCGTTGGCACATATTAAGGTTTGGGCTTGCGAGGATTTAGTAAGACGAGAGACTCATGACAAGCTCTAGCCTCGTAGTGAGAAGTGTTATTTCACCGGCTACCCACATAAGTCTTTTGGCTATCTTTTCTATAGACCGAGTGACAATGTTGTCTTCGTTGCTAGAACACCAATAGCAAGGTGTTTACGGCCCAAGAAGTTCTTGGACCGTAAACCCCAAATAAAGGTGCCAAAGTGTGCTTTAATCCTTCATAAGCCTTGGAAACTAGCCTAGACTCATTCCTTGTTATGTTTAGGACTAGAAAACATCAAAATACCATAATCCTTATGGGTTTACGGCAGCAAACCCAAAAGAAAAAGGTCTTAGGGCCGTGAACTCCTCAAAGGAGGGAAATGGTGCCTTAATCTCTTCCAAAGACTTAACCATCAAGTAGAAATGCTTCTTAGGGTCTTGTAAATCCTCAAAACATCAAATGGTCAAGGAAGTATGAGCTTACGACCATAAATTTATGAGTTTACGACCGTAAACTCATTTGTTGATGACATTAGAACCGTAAACTCCATTAGGAGTTTTCCTTGAACCCTACACTCACTAGCCATGCCCTACAACACTTCGATGCAACCCTTGTGATCTTTAACACTTGAAACAAAGTGTTTCCATGTTCTAGAGTGTCTTAACTTAATTTATTTGTTATAAATTGACTAATTAGTTATATATATGTTTATTATATGATAACTAGGCTCATTGTGTGTGTACAAGTCTCCGCTTGTCACCTACCACCGTATCCGACACTTCAATCCAATCCACTCACTGCAAGTGAGTTCATACCCCTTTAACTAACCTTTGAAATGCTTTTAAATGTTTTAAATGCTTTATAGGGGGGGGGGGATACTAGTTGAACCATGTTGGTTATTAGATCAATCACATGTGATTAATAACTCACATGCAAATGGATTTTCACGCTTTAAACTGTTTTATCAAACAAATGACTTTAAATTGTTATCAAACTATTTTACATGTTTTTAAAACTTATATATCGTTAAAAACCATTTCTACTACATATATAGTTATATAAATAAGGTTTGAAGGACTTAGGAGAGATAACCCACTTTACTTCCTGTCCTCGTTGGGTTGTGGTTCTAAAGTACCCGGTTGTTTTTCCGAGTGTCGTTGAATCCTTACTTATATATTGTGTATATATGTATAGACATAAAGATTTATATCTCAGTTCAGTACATTCAGTCGTTCATCGAATTTACTAATAAACTATAATAGGTGTAGTTTAGGGTTATACTACTTACTACTTTTAGTTCAATAAGACATACAAGAGTCAGTTCATTCATGAATCATTACTTATTACTATGAGAACATATACAACTATACTAGAATGAGAACACATACAACCATACTAGAAAGAGAACATATACAACGATACTAGGATGAGTAACAATACATTACATATACATGAATACGTTAACATAAATGTGATCCACTGTATCAAAGCATGCCTTCAATGTCATGGCCCGAGTTGTAGCCAGAGTCTCTTGGAGGGAGACCGTGAGTTTGCGTATAGATCTATACTGGATTGACTATCCTACACCTTGATGCTAGCTACAGCCAGACCTGCAGGTCTACGGGTGCCAAATGTCATACCTTTTTATGACTTACATTGTCATGTTTCATAGTCAATAGTATGGTACAATAAATCGCATAATACCTTGATATAAATCCGGTTTAAGGTAGTTAGTACAACAGTAGTTCCTATAATACAACACTACAGTAATACATTAATTTACCCTTTACATATATTTAGTGATCATTTCACTTAAACATTAATGTAAAAACTATATTTTGATAATAATAGTTACACTTGGTAGAAGGCTACTTTTAGTAGGAAATATAGGATTTTCTAGGAGTTACAAACTTTTACAAACACTTACAAACATTCATATACTTTTGTTACAAACGTTTACAAATTCGTACTTCAAACCACATTCAAACGTTTTGATACAAACACCGACACTAAATACTTATGAACTCACCAGCTTTAATGTTGATAAACTCTTTCAAAATAACTTGTATTCTCAGGTCATCAGTAGAGAGGTACCGAGGCCAGCTTTTTGAGAAGATGGAGCGCATTCAAGACTCATCTTATATTTTGATTTACATTTTTGGTGTCTATAACTGAACAGAACACACTTTTATTAAAATTATATATTTAATGCAATGGATGATGTTGTTTACTTGTTTACTATTATACTGTGTTGTGATACTTTACATGACGTCCTCCGCCCCAGAACGTTTCCGCCGTTCTCGGTTTTGGGGTGTGACAGATTGGTATCAGAGCATTGTTTATAATGAATTGAGTATATCAACCCATAAAAGATATACTAACTATAAACCCATTGGGATTAAAACACTCTGACCAAGAGTCTATACTTTTAAATACTAAAATATTTAACTAAGTATACAAGTTTGCATTCATACTAAAATCAGTGTCACAATGACAAGAACAAAAGTATTGCGATTGTTAAATATCACAAGTGAGCTCGGGGATGTATGGTCAGTCCTGGGAATGGCATAGCCTGATCAACTATGCTGGTCCGAGGAGTGATTAGCATATGCCCTAGAATGGTTGTGATATGGTAACAAGTCTAAAAACTTACCAAGACTACTACAATAAGAACATTAGAACAGAACATAAGTTTAAAATACTATAGGAGTATTTTTTGTTACTTTAATCAATTATCTGAGAACTAAAAAGGTCGCTATCAAGTAGGTCAATAGTCGTTAAGTGGATACGCCAAGGTTGTATGAAATTAGGTGTCATTGACTGAGAATCTTTGACCTTTGCTTCACCTCCTGTCCTCGTTGGGTTGTGGATTTGGAGTTAGGGCCACTTATTCGAAGGTCTATCCTGCTCTACCTTCATATAACTGGTATGCACTACACAATTATTGACATAATTGATAAAGATCATCTTATAATTATCTTAAGTAGTACATCTATTTATATAAGATTCTTATATCCCTTTTCTCGCGTAGATATCATGGCTGGATTCCATCATGGCGACCCGTACTTCCCAAATGAAGGCAACACAGGATGGCTCGAAGCAGAGTCTGATGATGAGCACCAAATCCCGTTGGATGATCATCAAGCAGAAGGCTTCTCGGATGGATCTGACTCTAAACCCGAACTCAACAACCTACCGCCAGTAGGTCAAGCCCCAAACAACAACCCCCGACCAGCTTTCCCAGGCCCCACACCCTTGTGGGCAACCAACTTGAATTGCTGGAGCGACAGATAGGGTCAACCCTTACCTTACTTTGGGGACCAAAGCTTTTACAACCTTAGTGAAGGTGGCTCTGCGGATTGAGCTCTGCCCGTCATGGCCCATAGAATTGCGCGGGATGTGGAACAAGGTCGAGCAACTATCGGCCGAATCACAGAAATTGATGCCAACTCTGGTGTCAACAAAGTCCGCATCCGCCGTCTTGAAGAAGAAATGGAAAGGACCAGGAGAACCAATGAGACTCTGCAGCAACAACTGGCTACCTCCCGAGCTGAAGTCATAGAACTTCGAGTTCGCCAAAGGTCTCATGAGCGACACCTTCAAGAGGTGGTTCGTCAAATGGCGGACCTCAGGGCTCGCCCGAGGAATTCCCATCGCCGTTAGAAGATGTCTAGCACATATTTTTCTTTTGTTTAAGGAATAACCTTTCGTATCTGTTCTCTATGAAGCACTTGTCTGCAAAATATTGTTGTCTTTCAGTACTCTAACTAAGGATCTAGGAACTGTCAAACTTTTCCCGTATGGTATGATGTAAGACCTACCGTTAGGTCAATTTTCCCTGAACTTGTTACATCGATAATACCAGTAATATTGACAGCTATCTAATATGTGGGAAAATCTTTACACTTGTGTTTTCCTACAATTCTTCTAAGTTGTGATTTCAAAACGTACACTCCTTCAACTATTGGACTATGGCTATTTAGTCCATGTGTCACTCTCACTCTGCTTACAATTGATTCTTACCATCGTGTTCGTCTTTATAAACTTACAGTTGAAAGATGCCTCCTCGCAAATCAAAAAGGCATAATCCTCCACCTCCACCACCACCGCCTCCTCCTCCGGTCATCGATACCACAACTATGAATGCAACAGTAGCCGCGACAGTGGCAACTGCCACGGCTCAATATCACTCCACTGATGCCAACAGAGGTGGGACCCCTGTTGACTCTACTCATGCTGAAATCCCTGTGTGCTCGAGAGAGTGATCCTTCAAAGATTTCACAAACTGCAAGCCGAAGTCCTTCAAGGGGACTGGCGGAGTCATTTCCCTCTCGCAATGGTTCGAGAAGACTGAATCAGTATTCGAAATTTGTTCCTGTCCTGCTACGAGCAAAGTTAAGTTTGTCGCATGCACCTTTGAGGAGAAAGCCCTGAAGTGGTGAAACAGCCATGTCAAAGCACTAACTCTCGTAGTGGCCAACGACATGGGTTGGGAAACTATGAAAGACCTCATGATTAAGGAGTACTGCCCGAGGGGCGAGATCCAAAAGTTGGAACAGGAACTGTGGAGCCTAACTATGAAGGGCTCCAACATAGTCGCGTATACCGCCAGGTTCAGTGAATTGGTGGCCCTCTGTCCCAACATGGTTCCCACTGAAGGGAAAAAGATAGGGAGGTACATCTGGGGGCTGGTGCCTCCGTATCAGGGAAATGTCCTATCATCGAACCATGCTACCTTCGACAGTGCCAAGCGACTGGCACATTGACTCATTGATCATGGAGTCCAATCCCCACCATCAACAACAACCCTGGCCATCTCGGAACCCTCCAAACCCGCGGACACTAAGCGGAAGTTCTGGGATGACAAGAAGAAGCAGCGAGCTGCCAAAAAGCAGGAAATTGTGGCAGTTCATGCCGCGATAACCCCTGCTGCTGCTGCTACTCCGGTGAAGCAATATGCTGGGAGTTTGCCCAAGTGCAATAAATGAAACTTCCACCACAACGGCCCTTACCGAGAAATGTCAGGATTTAACTGCAACAAGAAAGGACACACTATCCGTTTCTGCAAATCTCAGGCGAGGCCGATTACCCAAGTTCCCGGCATTGGCGTGAGCCAGGCTTGCTATGGATGTGGCAATGTGGGCCACTACAAAAGGGACTGCCCCAAAGCAAAGAATGTTGGTGGAGTGGGGAAAGTACTGGCTATAGGTCATGGGGAAGCAGTTGCTGACCGGACGGTGGTGACTGGTACGCTTCTCCTCGATAACTCCTATGCATGCATACTGTTCGATAGTGGAGCGGAGCGAAGCTTCGTGAACCATAAATTTGCTCGCATACTTAAACAACAACCGCACACACTTAAAGAACAATTTACGGTAGAAATGGCTAATGGGAAAACTGAGCGCACAAATAGCATATACTTAGGATGTACCCTAACTCTAGATAACCATTCATTTCCAATCGACCTTATGCTGGTCTCTATTAAAAGCTTCGACGTCATCATCGGCATGGATTGGTTGAGTCTTCATCGCGCCGACATCATGTGCTACGAGAAAGCAGTTTGTATAAACCTCCCGTCTAACGAAACTCTTGTCTTCTACAGTGACAAAACCGATACGAGTCTTCGTATTATCTCAAGTATTCAAGCACAGAATTATCTACGTAAGGAATATCGTGCATTCCTTGCTCACATTGTCGATACGAGCCTAGACAAGAAAGAACTAAAGGACATTCCAGTAGTGAGCGACTTTCCCGACATCTTTCCAGAAGAACTACCAGGATTACCTCTGCAACGACAGGTCGAATTCAGGATCGACTTAGTCCCAGGAGCTACCCCAGTAGCCAAGTCAGCCTACCAATTAGCACCAGCTGAGATGCAAGAACTATCTGGTCAACTGAATGAACTACTCAGCAAAGGCTTTATAAGACCAAGTTTCTCACCTTGGGGAGCACCGGTCTTGTTCGTTAAGAAGAAAGACGGATCATTCCGTATGTGTATCGACTACAGGGAACTCAACAAACTGACGTTCAAAAATCGTTACCCTCTGCCTCGCATAGACGATTTATTTGACCAACTGCAAGGGGCAAGCTACTTTTCCAAAATTGATCTAAGATCCAGATATCACCAGTTACGAGTGCTAGAGGAGGATGTTCAAAGAAAGCCTTCCGAACTCATTACGGACACTACGAGTTCGTGGTGATGCCATTAGGATTGACCAATGCGCCTGCAGTTTTCATGGATTTGATGAATAGAGTATGTTGACCTTACTTGGATCAGTTCGTCATGGTCTTCATTCATGACATCCTGATCTACTCCTGAAGTAGGGAAGAGCATGGCGATCACCTGCGACAAGTTCTAGGAACTTTACGAACGGAGAAGCTCTATGCAAAGTTTTCTAAATGTGAATTTTGGATCCGAAGAGTCGAATTCTTAGGACACGTGGTAAGGGAAAAGGGAATACACGTGGACCCATCCAAAATTAAGGCCTTTGAGAACTGGTCAGCACCGAAGACGCCTACAAAAATTCATCAATTTCTAGGTCTCGCTGGCTACTACTGCAGGTTCATATAGAACTTCTCCTGCATTGCAAAACCTCTTACAACACTGACCCAGAAAGGAATGGCCTTTGACTGGGAAGAGAAGCAGGAGAGAGCGTTCCAAATGCTCAAGCGAGTCTTGTGCACCGCACCAATACTATCCCTCCCGAAGGGATAGAAGACTTCGTTGTCTATTGCGATGCATCAAACCAAGGGCTCGGTTGTGTTCTGATGCAACGGGGTAAGGTCATCGGATACGCATCGAGACAGCTGAAAACACACGAAGTCAACTACACCACACGCGATCTTGAGCTGGGGGCAGTTGTGTTTGCCCTGAAGATCTGGAGACATTACATGTATGGCACGAAAAGCACGATTCTTACTGACAACAAGAGTTTACAACACATATTTGATTAGAAGGAGCTCAACATGCGTCAACGACGGTGGGTCGAGCTACTCAATGACTATGAATGCGACATTTGTTATCATCCGGGTAAAGCCAACATAGTAGCAGACGCCCTAAGTCGGAAGGAATATTCTGGTCGAAGAGTCAAATCGTTGATGATGACTATCCATTCACACTTGTCTACGCAAATTCAGGCGGCTTAGCTTGAAGCCTTGAAACCTGAAAATGTGACGGGTGAATCCCTTAGAGGAATGGATAAGAACTTAGAGGCCAAGGGTGGTGGAGCCTTATATTTCATGGACCGGATCTGGACACCGAAACATGGTGGTTTCCGAGACTTGGTCATGACCGAGGCACATAACACTCGGTATTCCGTCCACCCAGGTTCAGATAAGATGTATCTGAATCTTAAAAAGTTATACTGGTCGCCTAACATGAAGGCAGAAATTGCTACCTTTGTGAGTAAATGCCTTACTTGCGCAAAGGTTAAGGTCGAGTACCAAAAGCCCTCTGGTTTACTGCAACAACCAGAGATTCCAGAATGGAAGTGGGAGCGGATCACTATGGATTTCATAACCAAGTTGCCCAAGACAATGGGTGGACTTGATACCATATGGGTCATCGTCGATAGATTGACCAAGTCTGCACACTTCCTGCCTATCAAAGAAACTGACAAGATGGAGAAGCTTACTAGAACATACATTAGGGAAATCGTGCGACTACATGGTGTTCCTATATCCATTATCTCCGATAAAGATAGTAGGTTCACTTCAAGATTCTGGAAATCGCTACAACATTCCCTAGGAACAAGGACATGAGCACAACCTACCATCCTTAGACCGACGGACAAAGTCAGAGAACCATCCAAACATTGGAAGATATGATGAGAACCTATGTGATTGACTTTGGGAAGGCATGGGATACTCATTTACTCCTTGTTGAATTTTCCTACAATAACAGTTATCACACGAGCATCAAGGCTGCTCCATTCGTAGCCCTCTATGTCCGGAAGTGCAGATCCCCTCTGTGCTGGGTTGAAGTGGGTGACACCCAGTTAGCTAGGGCAAGTTTCTGACATCACTCTCACAGGTCCGGAAATCATTTGGGAAACAACAGAGAAGATCGTTCAAATCCGTGAACGGTTGAAAGCCTCTAGAGACTGACAGAAAAGCTACGCTGACAAGCGAAGGAAACCTTTGGAATTCCAGGTGGGAGACTGAGTCCTTTTGAAAGTCTCACCCTGGAAGGGCTTGATACACTTCGGTAAGCTTGGGAAGCTCAATCCGAGATACATAGGGCCTTTCGAGATTCTCGCAAGAATCGGCCTTGTAGCTTACAAACTCAATCTGCACAACGAACTTCTTAACGTACATTCTACATTCCACATCTCTAACTTGAAAAAGTGTCTGTCCGACGAGACTCTTGTAATCCCACTCGACGATATCGAGATCAACGAGAGCCTCAGCTTCGTGGAAGAACCTGTGGAGATCATGGACCGTGAGATCAAGCAGACTAAGCAAAGCCGCATCCCAATTGTGAAAGTTCGCTGGAACGCCAAGCGAGGACCGGAATTCACATAGGAGCATGAGGATCAAATGAAATTGAAATATCCTCATCTATTCGCTTAGTTATCTGTAACTACTTTACTTGCTTAGACTTTAATTTCGGGACGAAATTCCCTTTAACGGGGGGATGATGTGACAACCCGAAATTTTCATTCGGTCAAACCCTAAAGTCAACCACTTCAAATTATAAGTCAATTTCATTTTTATTTATTTTTAACAAATTTAAAGTTCGTTTGATTATTATAATAATTATTCTTTAAACGAACGGGTGAAAGGAAGTGCCGTCTCGAGTCTTGATATTTCAAAACCGCAAATACCATGTAGTTTAGAAGTTCACAACCAAACTTTTATGTTTGGGCCGTACATTCCTCCAAAAACCGTAAACTCATGCCTTAAGCATGATTTTACTCCCCAAAACTCTTCACTTCTCGCATTCATTCTCAAGAACAACTCAAAAACACTCTCAATTATCATCCCGTTTTTCACCCGATTTCCCAAAAACGTAAGTATTTCTCGACTTGAATAGTTGATATATCATAACAACTAGTGATTATACATCTTTTCATCCATGCATTTTCGTGTTTTGATTAGATTTCCAAAACACCAAGAACACACACTAGTGTTCTTGGGCCATTAGCACCTTTTCAAGCTTCTAACTAGTAAGTACTCATACCCTGGTGTATTGTAAATCTTGTTAACTTTCCGTACATCCAGAAAACGTCCCAAGAACACCAATAGCAAGGTTTTTACAGCCCAAGAATTTCTTGGACCGTAAACCCCAAATAAAGGTGCCAAAGTGTGCTTTAATCCTTCATAAGCCTTGGAAACTAGCCTAGACTCATTCCTTGTTATGTTTATGACTAGAAAACATCAAAATACCATAATCCTTAAGGTTTTACGACAGCAAACCCAAAATAAAATGGTCTTAGGGCCGTGAACTCCTCAAAGGAGGGAAATGATGCCCTAGTCTCTTCCAACGACTTAACCATCAAGTAGAAATGCTTCTTAGGGTCTTGTAAAGCCTGAAAACATCAAATGGTCAAGGAAGTATGAGATTACGGCCGTAAACTAATGACTTTATGACCATAAACTCATTTTTTATGACCTTAGAACCGTAACCTCCATTAGGGAGTTTTCCTTGAACCCTACACTCACTAGCCATGCCCTACAACACTTGGATGCAACCCTTGTGATCTCTAACACTTGAAACAAAGTGTTTCCATGATCTAGAGTGTCTTAACTTAATTTATTAGTTATAAATTGACTAATTAGTTATATATATGTTTATTATATGATAACTAGGCTCATTGTGTGTGTACAAGTCTCCGCTTGTCACCTACCACTATATCTGACACTTCAATCCAATCCACTCACTGCAAGTGAGTTCATACCCCTTTAACTAACCTTTGAAGTGGTTTTAAATGTTTTAAATGCTTTATGGGGGGGGGGGGGGGAATACAAGTTGAACCATGTTGGTTATTAGGTCAATCACATGTGATTAATAACTAACATGCAAATGGATTTTCACGCTTTAAACAGTTTTATCAAACAAATGACTTTAAACTATTATCAAACTATTTTACATGTTTTTAAAACTTATATATCGTTAAAAACCATGTCTACTACATATATAGTTATATAAATAAGGCTTGAAGGACTTAGGACAGATAACCCACTTTACTTCCTGTCCTCGTTGGGTTGTGGTTCTAAAGTACCCAATTATGCCTTGGTAGAAGGCTACTTTTAGTAGGAAATATAAGATTTTCTACGAGTTATAAAATTTTACAAACACTTACAAACATTCATATACTTTTATTACAAACGTTTACAAATTCGTACTTCAAACCACGTTCAAACGTTTTGATACAAACACGGACACTAAGTACTTATGAACTCACCAGCTTTAATGTTGATAAACTCTTTCAAAATAACTTGTATTCTCAAGTCATCAGTAAACAGGTACCGAGGCCAGCTTTTTGAGAAGATGGAGCGCATTCAAGACTCATCTTATATTTTGATTTACATTTTTGGTGTCTATAACTGTACAAAACACATTTGTATTAAAATTATATATTTAATGCAATGGATGATGTTGTTTACTTGTTTACTATTATATTGTGTTGTGATACTTTACATCACGTCCTCCGCCCCAGAACGTTTCTGCCGTTCTCGGTTTTGGGGTGTGACAAAAGTGCATACTTATAAAGCGCGATTGGTTGCGAAGGGTTTTACTCAAACTCCCGGAGTTGACTATGATGAGACCTTCTCACCAGTTGCGAAGATAAAGTCTATTAGGTTAATGCTCGCAATAGCTACGTTTCATGATTATGAAATATGGCAGATGGACGTGAAAACTACTTTCCTTAATGGAAAGTTAGCTGAGGATGTTTACATGAATCAGCCAGAGGGTTTTGTCGATGCGAAGCATCCGAATAAAGTATGGATTGAAACAAGCGTCTCGCAGATGGAATCTTTGTTTTGATGATAAAGTTAAAGAGTTTGGCTTTCTGCGAAGCTAAGATGAATCTTGTGTATATGTCAAAGCTGGTGGGAGTATAGTGAGCTTTCTCATATTGTATGTCGATGACAACTGCTCATAGGAAACGATGTCCCAACCTTGCAGGAAGTCAAGTCCTGGCTTGGGAAATGTTCCGCTATGAAGGACCTCGGAGAGGCTGCTTATATTCTAGGAATAAGGATAGTAAGAAACAGGGAAAAGAGACTAATAGGACTCAGTCAGGATACATACTTGGATAAGGTACTAAAGCGTTTTAGTATGGAAAATTCCAAGAAAGGGGAGTTGCCAATCCAAAGCAATACCAAGTTGAGTAAGACTCAGAGCCCGAGTACAAAGGCTGAGATAGAGGATATGAGCCGAGTACCATACGCTTCCGCAGTAGGCTCTATCATGTACGCTATGACTTGTACTCGCCCTGATGTGGCCTTCGCTTTGAGCATGGTCAGCCGATATCAAGGGAACCCTAGTAGAGCTCATTGGATTGCAGTAAATAATATTCTTAAGTACCTACGACGGACCAAGGAATGGTTTCTAGTCCTCGGTGGGAGTGATGACTTAAGGGTATGAGGGTACAGCGACGCTAGTTTTCATACAGATCGGGATAATTAACGATCGCAGTCGGGCTGGATCTTTACCCTAAACGGAGGAGCAGTGACTTGGAAAAGTTCCAAGCAAGAGACCGTAGCTAATTCAACATGCGAATCAGAGTACATTGCGGCGAACGAAGCGTCAAAGGAGGCTATATGGTTTAAAAACTTCATTGGAGACCATGGAGTTATGCCATCCATAAAGGAGCCATTGGAAATTTTCTGTGATATTGAAGGAGCGGTTGCCTTAACCAAGGAGCCAAGAGATCATGGTAGGTCTCGACATATCGACAGAAAATACCATTTTATTAGTCATCAGGTAGAAGAGGGACTCCTCGTTGAGAAGAGGGTATCATCAGAAGAAAACCCAGCAGATCCCCTTACGAAACGACTGAGTAAGGTCAAACACTTACAACAATGCTAGGAGCATTAGGCTGAAGGATGATATAAGTTTGGATTGGATAGGAAACGTGTAATAGATAGTTTGTACTTGACATTTGATGAATAAATAAACTTGTATTATTTATGAGTAATGTTACTATCTTGTGTTGGTTATTTATCTATTGTTTCAATTTTTGCATGTTTTGACTTCCTGGATGATAGGATTATTCGAACAGTCCACAGTCATTCATATTTTGGAAGTAGGTGTGAATGAATACTGTCATGAATTGTTTGTAGATTGTCTAAAGGGTTTTGGGCATAGCAAAGGTTTGCTGCAATGTTCATGAGTGCTTATGAATACGATTTAAGCATTGGAATAAACCCGCTTTTGCTGGTATCACTTCGTGGTGTTTAACCTGAAGTGATCGCAAAGCGATAATATCATATAGTCTTAAAACTTAGAGATATTAGTATTGTTTGTTGGTTGGTTATGCATTGATGATGTGTAAACGTATTAGTAACTTGATGTTATAAAACACATGGTTGTGCATGATTGAATTAGTAAATAATAGATACATATAAGTCGAAGTAGATATGTTCCTTTTATTCTATGAGAATAAAAGTGATATCTTGGCCACTTGATGATTTGGTTTGAATTATGTGCCGGGCCTGGTTAGAATGAGGTTGATGTGTTCAACTAAAATTCTATGTCGAACGAATTAGAGATCGAGAACCAAATGTTGGACGATAGGTCTTGTCAGCATGATATCTAGAACAGAGGATTATACGATCCCTTATCTGAAGGACAAGTTGCTGATCAGAGTTGACAATGAAGTATAAGAGCTACGGTTGCTAATCGGATTCTGATGTCATATATGAGATGTAGTTACTAGACTTATCCAAGTGGGAGACTGTTGGATTAATGTCTAAGCCTGTAACTATATTTGGTATGTACTTGACCCGATTGTGCATGGTCCTTTTGGGTTGCCGTCACTAAAGCAACTTGACAAGGTGATTTACGGAGAGAGAGAATATTATTGTTTATTAATATATTATAAGAATAATATATTAAAAGAGAAATCATATTATTTAATTAGTATTGGTTATAAATTAATTGAGAATTAATTTGGTGACTAAAAGAGATTAATTAAATAAAGGGGCGTAAACTGTCAAATGTTTGATAGTTGAATATATGGGCTGGGAAACCTAATGGGTTAAAGGGAGAACGAAATTATGATGGGGATCCATCAAAATTTCGTCAATAGGCCTTATTCCAGAAGGTTCCATGGGCTGCTTGGTCAATAAGCTGTCCATCAGGGTTTAGACTGAAACCCTAGCATCCAACAATATAAATGATGGGTTTTGGTCATAAGACATCCTATGTGCTCATACAAACCCTAATGCTTGGATCTAGGTTTCTCTATTGTACATGCTTTGAATCCAAGACTATAAACCCTAATTCTAGCATATGGAAATCGATATTAACATATAATTAGGTTTATGATATTACCTTGATTGTTAAGTAGCAATAACAATCCCAATTCCTCCTTGAATTGACTTTGGAAGGCTTAGAGTCACAAGTGTCACTCCTTTAGTGGCTTACAAACACCAAGAGCAAATGGATAAGGTATAAGGAGAGAGGAGAGGTATAAGAATCCGTCTCTAGGACCTCTTGGGAAGGCATGGACGAATTCATGAGCCTTGGGGGGTCTTTATATAGGTGTAGAGATTAGGGTGTCAGTCCTTATCCTTATCTAGTTACTTGCCCACCAAGTAACCATAAGATAAGCCTTGAAAATCCCTATCTCTTGGGCCTTGGACGATTTTAAGGATATCCTTATCCTTGAATTCGTCCATCCTTTAACAAGGATAACCATTGCCCTATTTTGCAGCTATCACATAATTACAATTCAGCCCCTCTAGTTTAATTAATTACATTTGATCACAAAATTAATTCTTAATTAATTATTGACCAATATTAATTAAACAAATATGATTTCTCCTTTAATATATTATTCTTATAACATATTAATAAATCATAATAACCTCTCTCACTATTTATTTCTCCAATCAAGTTGCTTTGGTGAAGGCAACCCAAAAGGACCATGCACCATCGGGTCAAGTACATACCAAAATAGTTATGGACTTAGACACTAATCCAACAGTCTCCCACTAGGATCAGTCTAACAACTATTCTGCGTATGACTTCAGATCCTGATCTATAATCGTAGCTTTCCAAAGCCGCTGTCAACTTTGATCCTATCAGATATGCGTTTCCTTAAGATAAGGGATCATATATTCCTCCATTCTAGATATCTTATGAGACATGATTTCCAATCATTCTCTTTTGTACTATATCTCGATTCCCGATTTATGACGACTGACTAATTGAACAAATCAAATTACCCTAGCCCGGCCGAGCATTTACGTTTGTCATCACAAAATCATCGAGGGGCCCAAAGATATCGCTTTCATCCTACTTTGGATAAAAGGAACGGATAAACTTTGATACAATGCTTGCTTGCACTCACTCACCGAATCACACACAACAATATGTTTTATAACACCAAGTTACTAGTGCGTTTACATATTATCAATATGCAACCGATTTGCAAGATACAACTCACACATCTCGGTTTCAAGAATATAAGATGTTATCGTCTCACTAATCACTCGTGATACAATTTCATGGAGTGATCCAAGTGATCGTGGGTTGAATCTAATGCTAAAATCACATTCATAAGCACTCATGAACGTTGCAGCAAACGTTTGCTTATGTCTAATGCTCTTTATACAATCCACACACCAATTCACGATAGTCTTCATTCATATCTACTTCCAACATATGAACGACTGTGGCCCGTTTGAATAATTCGATCATTCTTAATAAACTCAATTATTCTGGAAGTCAAAACATGCAAATGTGAAACACAAGAATAATACTAATCCCATATGGCCTCAAACCTTTGAGTATAAATAAAACGCCTTTTATTTATCACCATATTGATTACTCACTATTTGTCGTTTCGGTTAATCAACATCTTATTTGAATTACAACACTTGTCCCATGCTCCTAGCATGCACACAATGTTTACCTATGGTTCTTACTTTGTGAAATAGATCACATTGAACACATTTCCAATCATTCTCATTTCACAACTCCAAATCCTTTTTCCATAAGTTAAAGGATATCAAATTCTTGCTACTTATAGAATATGCCAGATTCTAACAGTTTATGCAACTTATCCTTTCGTAATGTTACTGCACCAAAGTCACAAAGACTATTGCCAATGATATTACAAAGTCCCCTATCGGATATTGTTACAAGGCAGTTCCTTAGATATGATGTTTCTCACTCAAATTACATTTCTTCAAACATCCTTTTGCATAAAAGTTTCTAATCTAGTCATAGATTTTTCAATATTCAATTCCCAATATGGACACGCTTCCATATTTTCCATATGACAACTTATTCTTAATAGAAACTTATCTATTCGTAATGATATCAATATGGTCCATCCAATATGGAAACATTTCCATATTTTCCAATACTATACTTCCAACTACTCACAAACGACCAATCCACATCGAACTTTGGATTGACCTTTTATAGTTGTTTAATTATTTTAGTCAAAATCATTTTCATGAAGGAGGAAATCACAATCTCTCTTATTGAAAGCATTTCCTCACAATCATTTTCATGAAGGAGGAAATCTTATGACACTTAGATTTAAACGGTGTATGTGTTCCTATCCATGTGAATTTGTTAAAACTAAAGTTTACGACAAATTCAAACTCATATGGACCGAACTTTCTTAATCTTGATTTCTTGCCTTATGGTAGCATAGCTGCCCACCATGTCTTCCAAGTAGTTAAGCAGCTCACCCTTTCCTATCAATGTACCTTTCATTGATTAAGATTCTTTGCCTTTTATGCGTTCAAAATGAGAACTCGTAGAACTCACATGCATAATTAACTCGATTGGATTGGCACAAAAACAAAATAATGTCAACACGATAGGTTGTAAACCTCAACTCGTGTGCTAGTGATGATCGATAAGGTTTATTTGATTTGTTCTTGAAACCTTTCAAGACCATTAAGACTCCCACTTACTCCTTGACATATAAGATTCTCTTGTCAATAAACATTTCTTTGACAAACAAATATTCAAGAGTTAGTGTAGCTTTTATCAAAACACTTCATAAATTGGTCCTAGTTAGTCTTTGTCTTACCCAAGACATCACAACTTACCACATTTAATGAATGTTTTAAACCTTCTTAATACTTTTCACTCATTGTCACAATCTTAACTCTAAGACTTGTCTTGGAACGAAGTATGATTGACTTATTGATTTAACCATTTCTTCAATTCTTAATTCCCCTTCTTAGACATACAATTGTACTAAGACTCATTTAGAGGATCAATTGAGATATGGTTCTTAATCATTAAGACCTATCATAAAGCATAAAAGGTACTCTCCCATCTTCTTAGAATAGAGAAACTTTTATCTTTCTGCCTACTTGATTCTTTTTATTCGTTCTGCTATTGATCTAAACCCTTTAATCAATTCAGAATTACACTTAATCTTGTAAGTAAAATTATATTTACTAAACCTTTAGCAAATCATGACGAATATCTTTGTTACTCTTATGGTGGACTTGATCAACACGCAACTTTGTGTATTTGATCACCAAGTCCTTCACTAGACACTTTGTCAATGAATTAGTCTAATTTCCAAATATGAAATTTCTCATTCATCGTGCAACCAAGTTGCATGATTCCAAATTTCTGTCCAATTGAAACTTGGGCGATGAGAAACTCTCCCTATTTGGTAAATTCTCGACTTTTCCATATCCACCATAAATAAGAATCATATCCATTTGTTGTAGAAATATGCAAACACCAATTTTCATAACGATTTCATTGCAAGGAAATAAACAAATAAATAAATAAGTCAAACGAAAATTTATTTTATTCATAAAAGCAGCGGAAAACATTTGTCCTTACAATGCAAAATCCATTGAAAACTATGTATTTCAAAAAGTAAAAATTTCTAACAACTCTATCATAACTATCTAAGCTCAAAATCTAATCTTCAAGTCCATGCGATCACGATCCATTCCTTGTGATTAGATTCATCTTGCTCTTTCACCAAGCTTCCTTTCTTTTCACCGATACTGTAAAACATTAAAATGCAATGTTATTACATTATGTATTAAGAATTAATGAATAGGAACTTAATGGAGTTAGATAGTGGATTTTACCTGAAGCGCAGCCATACTACCTGAAGCGTAGCCATACTCTTTGACTCTCCCATCTTCTGGACTCTTCAGGCTCTTTGGGCAGACTTGTATCCAACGCCCTTTCTTTTGGTAGCAAACGCAGGTCAGTTCTCCTAGAACGTCCTCGGAAGCATGGTCGGTTGACTTTTCCAACAAATACGCTCCATTGCTTTGCCAAATCATTTCTGATTCAGTAGCAATGAGCATGTAAGTTAGGTCAATGAGGTTGTCGTCATGATCCATCATATAATACTTTCTTTTGAACTCATTATATGATTCAAGAAGTGACTGCAAAACCCAATTCACAGCCAACTCATCTGGGAATGACACACCCAACATTATCAACCTATCAATGTGTGATTTCATTCCTAGAACGTGGGCACACACGGGTTTACCATCTTCATGTTTCATTTCCAATAGGGCCTTAGTGATATTGAACCTTTCAATTCTTCGATCTTGTGGGTTGGGGAGAACAATAGGAGGAGGAGGAGGAAATGAAGCATGATTTCTCGTTCCTCGATTGAATCGTGGAATACCATCTTCATGTGGAATGCTTGTTCCACGGGATTTGGGAAGACCACAGTTGTCGAACTTTGACATCTACAAAACGGGAGAAAATGAATTCAAGTTAGTTGATTGATTGAGTCCTTAGTAAATCACCCAAATGAGATACTAAGGCTAGGACCCAACACAATATTCTACAACTCGGGAGAGGGATGTGGTAACCCTAATTGCAGAATATTTGAAGGTAAGTGAATGACGATTCACTAATTTCCACCATGAAAAACGAAAAGAAATTTAAGTTTTAAATCTATGAAAACTCCTAGATCCTTTGAGATTCATTGAACTTTTAATGGCATGTTTAAATCTCGATATGCCCCTCTTGTTTGTGACTGGGATGCCGAGGATCACAAAGCGGGTGTGAATAACCATGCAAACTACATGGTGCCCCCACATGTTACAGTCACCTATTCGATGTGCCGGTAAACCACACACGCTCCACCGAACTATGACAAACATTGAGTCACCCTTTGCTACCTTTGCTTAGAACCATTTAGTGTGCCGGTTAACCACACACGCTCCACTAACGTCTTCGCAAGGGCACAAAGTGTAATTTCATGGAATTGCATCAATTCACTTTAGCATTCTCCCACCTCTCTCATATAGTTGCCTTCTTGCTTGTGGTGTTTGTAAGCGATTAGAGGAGTTACAATTGTGACTCTAAGCGCCAAGAAAGAAGAATCAAGCTTCCATTGAAGAGGTAAACATCTAGATCTGATTCTATATGTTAGTTTTGATATGTGTATGCTAGATTAGGGTTGACAAGTCTTGGATTGAAAGCATGTTCAATAGAGAAACCTAGATCCAAGCATTAGGATTTGTATGAGCACATAGGATTGTTCTTATGCTTAAAACCCATCAATTACAACGTATTAAAATAGAGCAACAAATGGAAATGCTCCTACAAGTGTTGTGTCTCTATGTGCCTCGTATTAGGTGATTCCTGAAAAAGCATGTAAAAGAAGCGTCAACTATAAAAATAGTTTGTGAGTTCACATGTTAAAAATAATATTGGTTTCATGATATTGGTTTCATGAATAGTAATCAAAGTTTTGATAGAAGTTTCCATAAATAAAATTACATTGCTAAAATGAGTTAATAAGTTTGCATAAACAATGTTCGTAGTCATCATGAGAAATAAAGTAGGTTACCAAAATGAGATGCAAATTTCATATTCTCATGGGAAATAAAATTCATTGCATAAATAAGTAAACAAGTTTCTTTGCTATAATGAGTAAATAAGTTTGTATGCATGTAATAATCTTTGTATGTGTGTAACAATCAACAATGAGTTCACAACCAAGCCTATGACTGATGCCCTATCAAGATCTATGATTATCGTTCCATAGATGAACATGGTAAAATGCACTCAAGCAATCGGGCGAGTGAGGAGTTGTGAATTCCTAATAGCTATTCATAGTAACCATTGGCTCAAAGAGCTAATGGCTAGAGTAAAGTGTAAGGGACTTAAGACGATAAGGCCTCATGTTTCAAGTTGCATATAAATACATAGCAGAATATAGCAATCAAGTTTGATATAACTCAATATATATATACATCAAACATAAATAGTTTGGACATGTTTTTCCACCCCAAAACATTTAAAAACTGAAAATAGGGGGAGGCGTGAATACTTACAATGCCTTTAGATAAAGCAAATGGTGCCTTGAACTACACTCCACTTGTGCCACTATCGATTCTTACAATTATGTTACACACTAATGAGTCTCTAATCAAAATCTAATACTAGTATACTTACTACTACAATAGAATTATGCCAACATTGTGTCAAAATTTAATATTGTTAAGTTACAAACATTTTTCTGTGAAATTTAGATTCCTATGAATCAATTTGTTGTATAACAAATTCAAGTGGAAATTCCCATTATTGAAATGTTAAAATTTAACATTTTAGGAGGTGTTCCAATGATTAAATATTCAAAAACTAAATCAAATTAGTTCCAAAATTATCCAAACATTTCATTTCAGTTTTAACTGAAGTCAAAGAACTTAAAATAAATTTTCTTGAATTTTTTATTTGTCTAACTATTTTTCACCATTTTCATTTCTTGAATAATCACTAAATCATGGAAAATGAGTAAATGATCATGAAAAATTCTTAGACTTTTTTGTGTAATTGTTTCACAACAACTATAAACTAGAAAAATTATTAAATGCAACTTATGAATGATAAGACATGGCTTTTCTAATTTAATTGTGTTTTATATCAAAGAATCCTAATTAAATAGAAAATAGTAACTAAAAATCACACAACTTTTTATTTTTGTTCCAATTGCAGTCAAATATTTCCAGAAAATGTTTCATGCATTTTAGATATGTATAGTCATTTTTCCTATATTTAATTCTCAAAATTGAAACAGTTCCATGAAAAACAACAATTATTTAATAAAATTCCCCAAACTTTGTGAACCACTGTTATGCAACATATATAATCTGGAAAAAAAATATAAAAACTGATTTTCAAAGAGTTTAACATAATTTTTTTTCTAATTTTTTAGTATTTATTCTATCAAAAAAGAGATAAATAGAAAACAGTTTCAAAAATTCCCCAAATTTTTTTACTAGTGTTATCAGACATATAAAAGCTGTGAAAAATATAAAAGTTGGTTTCCAAACAGTTTGGATATTTTTCTTTGTTTTATTCACTTATAGAAGCATTAATTTGTGAATAATTATTATAAGTTAAGGTAAACTACCAAACTTTTTGTAAAATTCAAATACAACATGTATAAGCTGGGAAAAATGCCAAATGTGATTTTCATATATTGGAGTCCGAGTTTTGGATTTATGTGTATTTAATCATAGGAAAATAAAACAAAAATAGCATACAAAAGAGAAAAATCATCCAACTTTTTATATATCATCCTAATATATTATAAGAGATTCTGGTAAATTGTCATGAATTGTGGATGAGTAAAACTATTTTTCCCAATTTTACTCCATTGTATACCCAAAAATCATGGAAAAATATAAATACATTATCAAAATTCCCCAAAATCTTTTTTGGAGTATTCCACATAGTGTACAATCTGTGAAAAGTCATAGATGGTCTTTTCACATAATCTATCAAGGTTTTATGATTTAGAGGAACTAAAAACAAGAAAATTTAAAAATCCAATCAAATAGTAACCAAAATCAATGAAACATAATGTGAAGCCTTTATTTACTTTAAGCGTCATCCATAAGTTTATCTAGGATTAATGGACCTCAGAAAGTATTTTATATGATTTATGGTCTTGTTTCCTTGAAACAATTACAATAAATCAAAGAAATGAAAACAACTTTTAACATTTTCAAGATCTACATATCGTTTTATTGGGATTTTGGGAAAAATTTGTTTTGAACAGAAAAGGAGATTTAGATATTTTGTGATTAAAATCCTTTACATGCACTATTACCAACGTACTTTGATAATCAACCCTTTAAGCTTGATGTTTATCACATGCATCACGGTTTGAAGACCATGCATGGACATATTTTGTTCATAGTGATGTTTTCAAAGGAAAAATTTGATGCATGTGGTGGATGAACATTTAAAACTACTAAAAATCCATATATTTAGGGTTTGACATAGGTTTTGGTCCTTGTATTTTACCATCAAACAACATGCATGTTGTTCTTGGGTGAAATCCTACCACCATCATCATCAAACACGACAATCTTGTTTATTCACATGAAATTTCATAAAGAATGGTGTAGGAGAAGAAGAAAGTGTAAGAAAACTTTAAATCTTTGAAGGTAAAGTAAAGGAAATGTGAGGGTTTCGATTTTACCTTTATGTGTAACACTAGATGATGAACATTTTTCAGTAAATTTTAGTTGTTTAAATTGATATTATAAGGTGCATAACAAATTTTATGGAGTTTTAGGTGTTAAATTTATAAATTTGAGTTTTTAGGGTTTTTAGGGTCTTCAGATTTAATAAATCTTTGGATATCAAACTAAATTGAATCTTCGAGACTTCAAATTATTTTTGGGTTTCCTAACTCTTTTTCAAGTAAGAAATAATATTTGTAATTTATTTTTATCGGTTTATTGACATTTCTATGTAGTGATTCTTAGATTCAAGTAAAACTGAAGAATTAAGTATACTAGTCATAGTTTCAACTTTGACTTAAGTTTCTATGAGACTTTGACCTAATTTCTACTGCTAGGTCAAGTGCATGAAGTGTCTACATGATTCATGCAAAGATATTCGAGTCAAAGAATGACCCGAATATGGATAGTCAATACAGTTATGTAGTTGTAGAATTCACATATCAATGTGAAATCTAAGTACACTATCATTCGATTCTACTTGTTTCCAAGTTTCTAGTAGGTTATAACTTAGGTTCTATTTACAAAGTCTAGTATATGTCGTGTCTATATATGCAACTAAGTTTATTCAATTCTAGAACTTTCTCAAATTTTGACGATTGTCATAACTCTTGCATGGTTGAGAGTTAAATCCATCAAGATGCCATTTTATTTTGAACAAAGGACCTCAAAAGCATCAAGATCTACTATTTTAAGCTTCTGGAGTAACTTATACTCACATGAATCAGCTGAAGGGATGCATGCTAAAAACCCTAACTAACTAGATCCAAGAGAGGATTTGTGACATCCCTAATTTCACGGCCACAAAAGACCGGTTTGTTTATGCTTTATTTGAAAACCAGAGTATCATTTTGAAGAAATATGTTGAGGAATTTGTTCCCAAAAATATGATAAGTAAATTACGAAAGCATTTCCGAATAAATGTTTTTTCATTATATTAAAAATGTTGGGATGTCATTGGCAATACATCCCCTTAGCATAAATAGAAATAGTATAGACCTTACAACATCTATTATTATAATGGCCTATAATCCATTGATCTCTCATCAGATCGGCAATCCTGTGCCCTATTTCCACTATCTGTAATACAAGAAACTGAATGAGTCAGGCTTGGGAGCCTGGTGAGGATATAGGGTTTTCAACCCATAATAATTAAGTTTATTAATTTCATCAAATCAATCAATTTGATTACCTACCCATTCCTGTTATTCTCACTTTATGTCCCTAAAGCATCTAAATTAAGGGACCTAGCCAAGCATTTTCACCAGGATGGACAACACTGCTTAAGGGATTCCTTAGCAATATATGTCAAAAAGGCAACCATGAGGGGGATAGAGTACACATGGTGAACACGTAATTTAAAAATACCTACATGTTACGAGCCTGCTAGCGTTCCCCGTATGGTGAGTAGTTAAAAGGTATTACAATAACATTTTTTATACTTTATAATACTTAGCACATGTATTCTCCCCTAAAATAAGTAAATAAAAAAGAGGGGTCGTAACACTCAATGATAAATGGTGTTTATAGATTCATAATAATGATAATGAACTAAAACATAAGTTATAATTAAAGTAGGGTAAACATAACTCACTTACAAAGGGGATTAGCTAGGAGTCGGGCTCTAAAGAGGCAGAACTTATGAGCCGAAACTCTTCTTTTTGGAGCCTTCTGGCGCTCCGAGCTTTGCCTCTAGCACTTGGTAGGTGCTAGGGAATGGGAGGGGCTAAGGAGGGTATTTGAGAGAGAAATAATGGATTTAGTGTGAGGAAATTGGGTGATTTACACCTCTATTTATATAGACTGAGAAATAGGAGTACACGGGGCGTAATTTTACTATATACTAGGTGTACTTGGTATATTGGGTGTACCAAACCCTACGTTGGGCGTATGCAGGACAGGTGTTGCAATCCGGCTGTAAGGTGTGGGAAGGAAGTAACGGTCTGGATTGTGTGATGTGTTAGCCTCGCATCTTAACTCATAATTTAATTATCTTCTAAATTTTGTAACTTTCGCATACGAGCTCTACTTTTGACGTTCTTTATATCCACACATAGGTAGCGACGTTATCTACAACTTTCGTTTAGACTCCATCGGCTAATTTTGATTTATTTTTAGAGTTATATTTTAACAGGCTTAGAGAGATAAAGTCCGTTAAAAAATCATAACTTTGTCATCCAACGTCCATTTTCGTCTGTCTTTATGTCGTTGAGCTCCTATTAACAAGATATTCGATTCCTGTTTAGATTGTGTCGGCTAAAATCAATCGATCTAAAAATCGATTTCTGGACTGCGCACTACTATGCTAAATCTTAGAAAAACCATAACTTCCTCTAACGAAGTCCGATTTGGACGTTCTCTATATGCACGCTCTCGGTTTAACATATACTACGACTCTCGTTTATATCGCTAACGCTAAAAAGGATGTTATCACAAACTCACTTTTTACGAGATACAACGTTGTGCCGGTTTTGTCGCAAAACTTTATCGGGTCATAACTTCTTCGTTATAAATAGGATTTCACTGTTACTTATATCCCCGAAATCCTTGTTACGACTAATTCAACTTTCTTTAAGGATGTTAAGTCAAATCTTCATTCTATTTTTTGACTCATATTTTTATTATTATTTTATTATATCGTTATAAGCACGTATATTGCACATAAATCACATAATAATCAATAATTCTCCTTCAGTACTTCAAAAAATAGGTTACAATTGTTGAACTTAACTATTACATCATTATAATAATGTTTAGCCAAGAAACACAGACGTTAAATGATTCAACAAGATTGAGAATTTATACCTCTAAGAGAATGATTAAGGTGTGTAGATTATGGATACACAGGCTTCAAATCAACAAGTTCTTCTTCAAAGGGTTCTTCTTTCTTCAAGATGTACCAAAAACACACCAAAACACATAATAGGCTCAATACTGAATAAAATATGATTAGGGTTTCGTGGGAACTGCTTTTGGACGAATGAGGTTGATAGTAGAAGACGCCTTAAATTTATAAAGTGCTTAAATACGGTTGAAACCCTAAATTTTAGGGTTTCCCTAGGCTCGAATACGCCATGCGTACTCTAGGTACGCCCAGCATACTAAGAGAAAAATCATGTGTCCAAGATTCATCAAGGTACGCCCAATGTACCTTAATTACGCCCAACCTAATAGGCCACCATGCAAAATAAATAAACACTTAGAATCTTAAGACAAATTACCTGGAAACCGGGTGTTACATATATACTAGGTTAGAAACCCGTGGAGACCACGAGTTTATAAGATAGACAATGAAAGTAGATTGATAAAACAAAAAATTTTAAAAACTCAACACTAAATTACATATATATATATATATATATATATATATATATATATATATATATATATATATATATATATATATATATATACTAGTCGTTCACCCGCACAAAGCAGCGGGCGACAACTAGTTTTTTCGGCAATTATTTTCTTTCAGCAGACAATGTTTATTTTCTTGTGATTTCACATTTCAAATGGCTAAATGCTACTAACCAAAAGTACATTGATAAAAAATAGAACTTTGATGAGAAAAAATAGTATGCATACGAAAGTGGACTAGGACCGAATAATTTATTTGCTATTTCGATCTGGTTCTTCAATTTTTGTTCTTAATCAGTTGTAAATATAAAAACTGGCATTTAAAGGGTTAATTTTTCCCTACGCTTGATTTAACAAATACGCACACATGATCCTTTACTTCGGCCTTCTAGTTTTTGTGATCGAACCACAAAAAAAAAACTTATGTGTGGTCGACAATAAAATATTGTTTATGTAAAAGAATATATATTGAATAAATAGTAGTATATCATATGTTAAGACAAAGCCAAAGAAGTCACAATGACACCATTAAAAGTGGGTTGCGGGGAGTTTGCAAGCCCATTGTGAGTGTTTTATGGAGCCAATATCTATTAAGAAAATCCGGATAAGTCTATGAGATTATCTTTATTAAGTAATGCAAACAACCCCTTAAGTTAAAAAAAAAAAGTAACCCCTAAGTTTAAAAAGAGTACCCTGTCATCAGGGTTATCAATTTGTAAAAGTGAAATCCAAATTAAAATAGAAATTTAAATAAGAAGATATTAAAGAGATTACATAATAAAGATATCCAAAATCTCTTTGAAGAAAGTTTAAAGCATCACAAAAGTCATGAACAACTATGTTCTTTCCTTGGAGTTTCTTTCATGTGGGTTAGGTCTTAATTGGGGAGGAGGGGGTTTCTTTGTGTGTGCTATGCATTTTTCTTTCTCCTGGTCTTTTGTTTGTGTTTGAATGTCTGTTTTTGCAATGTACTCTTTGGAGCTTCTGCACTTGATTCATAATTTTAGGAGCTTTTCTGCAGGCCTGAAGTTTTCTTTGTTCTCTTCTACCTGGCAAAGTGGACGTTTTTACCCATGTTGTTGGTTATGCTCATGTTATGTTTTCCTCCTATGTGATCTTTGCTTCTCGTTTTGTTGGTGTTGTTCCCATGTTATCTGCCGATGTTTTCTCCTGGTTGCTTATTAGTGTCAAGTTTGGTAATGGGAGTGTTCTAAATTTTGACCTTTTTACCCTTGCTTGGCTGTTTTGGTTTCGTTGTTTGAAGTTTTCTTCCATGTTTAGATTTCTAGTATGCTAATGGTTATTAATATTGATCGAAATTATTGTTGGAAGTTTTCTTATTCTTTGACCATTTTGCCCCTACATGGTTCTTTGGTGTTCAATGGTTTTGGTGTTCTAACTTGAAGTTTTTTTTTTTCCAATTTTTAGTATGGTGTGTTGCTTGCTGCCCTGATGGGTAGGGAGTTTTTTTTGGGTGTTTTGACCTTTTTACCCATGTTGGGTTTGAGTTTCCTTGGTTTGTTCTTTGTATCGCTTTTATTATGTGTGGTAATACTTTGTTTCCGGTCTCCCGATGGATTTTTTGTTTAATATGTGTTTGTTTTTTTCCGTTCAAGAAAAAGTAAATCTGTCATTTCCTCAATTCCTACACCTGTATTAAAAAGATGTTAAAAAGATGTTGAACGGCACCCTTCAATTTACTTCCAGATACTAGCCAGCTCTGATGTTGCTTCATCATACACATGCTCCAGAGTATATCAACAATAAAAGTTAAGATTAAAAGCAAAACTTTACTCATACTTTTGCATGTCACAATGTAAATCACAATTATACCTCTTAACAAAACTACCCTAATATCTTCTTCTAATTGTTAGCTTCCATTGATGCCCTTCCAACTTTATCACTACTAGAAAATAGACCTTTAATAACACGCTTTTTATGACACGCACTGATTAATGATACGCAACAGGGCGTGCCCTAAAAATAATGTCAGATCTTTAGAAATTTGAAGAATTTAGGACGCTCATTTTTGCGTACCCTAAAATTAGTGTCCAATAAAAAATAAATTACAAAGACGGAGGGCGCTTATCTTAAATGTGCGCCCTCTGCAAATGTCGCTTTATAATTTTTTACTTAAACACGCGTTTTTAAAGGGGGAAATGAAATCCTTAAAATTTCTAAAATTTTGAAGTACCCTGCTTTCCACTCTCTTCTGTAGATCTCCCTTCATTCTCTCCCCCCTTCTCTCTACAAACCCTAAGGCATTCCATTGCCACCACCAAACCCTAAAAACTCTCCTTATATTAGGGATAAACCACCCTAATTAAAGGAAAAATATCATATCGAGGGTTAATCTCAATATTGCCAACAATAACTTTTTGGAGTCTAAAAGTCCTAATATCAGGTCAAACTATGGATGATGTACAATCAGAGCTTGATGCTAAGGAAACAGAAAGCGACCCAGCCTACCACGAAACCTAAATCTAGGAATGAAGCTATGGAGGAGAAAGGGTTTGCTCTTCTTCCGATTAACTCAAATATGGTTCAGGCGTTTAATTCATCCGATTAGCTCAAAAAAACCCTCGAGAAATCCAAAACATCATCAACAATAAACTGACATCTTCTGCTAAACCTCAGATACGAAGCTTCGATGGTTCCCGATTAGCTCTATTGAAAACCTCAATATGTCCATGTTATCATTATTTGATGATGATGGTTCCTGATCGCCTGTGAAATTGAAGCTTCGAGAGAATCCATTGGATGGATAAGAGGAGGCGAAGACATGGATCAAGGTATGCTTCTACATCACAAGTGATTCACATCTGTGGTTATTTTTCCTGAAATTCTCAATTCTTATGCTCTTTTCAATAGCATGGGAAGCTTTGGGGTTTTAATTTATGTTCACTTCATTGGATGGATAAGAAGAGGCGATGCAGATTTTTTGCGACTCAAGGTATTAAAACTGCAGGTGTTACAGCTAATGGAATGGGTATGTTGGAGGGATAACTTACCAGTTCTACAACGTTTAATGGTTTATCATTGCTTAAAACTCAAGAGTATCCCTTTGTATGGAGGTGATTGAGCCGCAGTTATAGAGACTAAATGTTGTAAAAGTTGAAGTGTGTGTTTCTTTAGTTTCGCATGTGAGTTATTTTACTAAGTCTTCTTTTGTGCGAAGCGTATAGTTCTACTTAGTATATTTTTTGTACACTCAGGTTGCCTATACATAGGGACCGAGATTAGAAGCAGAAGGACTACTCGTGTATTCTCTCTACTTAACTCTGTAATTAGTTCTTCATCAATATAAGATCTGATTAATATTTACTTTCTGTGTTCTTACTTTTCATTCATACAATCATGATTGCTTTCTAAATCTCGATTACAATTCACTTCAATTGGTATCAGAGCAAGATTTCAAACTGCATTGATCGGATTTTCGTTTTAGAATCATTTGCTTTTTGAGTAGTAACTTTACTCAAAATTTTCCGCGCATTTTGGTTCTGAAAATCTCTCTTGGTCTTCAGATTTGAATCGATTTTGCATTTGAATTGTTTTGTCGAGTGATCGATTAGCAATCGGTGATCATTTCATTTGATCAATTCACAAATTCATCAAGTTTTTCAAGCTTTCCAAAAATTTTCCTGTTCATCAATGGTGAACTTCTACATGAATACCATGACTTCTTTCTCTCACTTACTTGGTTCTTCAACCAAAATTCCAATGTTAATTCCTGAATACTATGATCAGTGGGCTGATAGAATGGAGGATTAATTAAATGGAATTGATGAAGTACTTTGGAATTGTATCAATGGAACAGTTCAAGCTCCTATAAATGTTCAACCAATTGGACAATCTGCTACTTCAAATGATGTTGCTGAACAACAGAACCGCTTGAACAAAAATGAGAAGAGATGTATGAGGGAATTAAGAGGAGCTCTACCTCCTATGGTTTATAATTACATTCGTAGTTGTAAAACAGCCAAGGAGATATGGAACACTCTTAAAGAGAAGTATCAAGGTAGCGAAAAGGCGAAGATCAACTCTGTGAAGCAATGTCTTGTTGAACTTAAGGAATTCAGACAAAAGGATGCTGAAACTCTCGAAAACTACTATGATCGTATGAATGAGCTTGTTTATCGTTGCAGTAGGTATGGAATCACAAGGTCTCTCATGGAATTCAATCTAACATTCATCATCGGCCTTCGCAAGGAATGGTGAAGTGTGAGTATGATGATAAAGAACCAACAAAGTTTTGATACAACCAGCTTGAATGATCTCTACAACCAGCTGAAAACACATGAAAGTGAAGTTGCAGAAATGGTTGAAGAATCAAAACAGAGTCTAGGAGGTCCTTTGGCTTTGGTTTCAAAGATTTCAGAAATTGATAATGGTGAAATGGAAGGATCAGACAATGAAGGTTTCTTAATGAATTCTGATGATGAAGCAGTGGCATTCTATTCAAACAACAGAGTTAAGAAATTTTTCAAAAAGCCTTTCAATCCAAAAGGAAAGCCAAATGATGCGAAGAGTGGTTTCACAAAAGCTGGAGGTGAGGAAAAGAAGAAATTGGAAAAATTTGAAGAAAAGCAGAAAGATGCGAAGGAAATCAAGAAACTAAAAGGTGATTCTGGAATTTATTGTCATTACTGCAATGGTGCAACTCACTTCGCAGCTGATTGCATGCTGAGAAAGAAAGAGGAGAAGAAGAGCAAAATTAAAGATGAAGCCTACTATTCAGAAAAGCTTGAAGAGGTGTGTGCAAAGGCAAAAGGAATGTCATTAGTTGCGAAAGGAGAGTCTAATGAAGAAGAAAGTGGAACGAATCAGATCTGGTCTTCAGGATCTGATGATGAAGAAATGAGGCATCCAACTCATGGTGCAATGTTCGCAAGCTATGAAGATAATTGCGAAGAGGATGTTTCAGGTCGATGCTTTGTGTTCAAATCCACTGATAAATCTCCAATGACCACCAAGGTACGTGCTATTCTTGATTCTTTTAATATTCCTTTATCTGCTTATGATGCTGAAATTACTTCATTTGATGATACTGTGGCTTATTTTGATTCTGTTATTGTGTCTGCTAGCACAAAGAAATATTTACTGTAACTCTGCTAAACGTTTGTATGCAAAATTAACAGCTTTACATCATTCATCTGAAATTAGCAAAGAACAACATAGGAAACTTTTACCTTTTCTTGAATATGAACGCGAAAAAGTTGATGTTGTTACTTATGACTACGAAAACACAATTGCTCAATTTGACAAAATACCTGATGATAGATTCGCATATGGTATTGTCAAATTGATGAATTCTTGAATGCTGATGAGTTGGTTAGTATTGTCATTGAAAGTTTGACAAAGCATCAACAAGTGAAAATCTTAAAGAAAACTGAAACTTCAACTCTTGATTCTCAACTCAATTATGCTGATGTCGATGACAATTCAGATAATGTGAGTGAAATCAGCGAGATCGAAGAGGAAGAAGAGGTCGATTGTTCTAAATTGTCAATCATTAATATCACATCTAAGGTCAAAGGTAAAGAAATTATAGTTGATTCGATAGTAAAGGATGAAAATGATAAATCCTCTACTTCGCAACATGGTGAATTTGATAATGTGGAAGTTGAAAGCTGGAAGACTGATGACACTGATGAAGAGAAAGAAGAAGTGAAGGATTCACATACGACACCTCAACGAGTTGTTGTTGATCAAGTGTTTGGTGATACAAAAGAATTCGACAAAATTCTTAATGACAAAGGTGCACATTATTTGGAAACTAACACAGTGGTTTATACAAATTTTACGTGTACAGATAACATAATTTTTCCAAATCAAGTTTTTGTCACAATTGGGAATGTTTACAAAATTAAACCTAAATTCAAAAAAATAGTTGAAAATGATAATCAAAGGTCGACTACTGAAGGTTTCTTTGCAAATCAAAATACAGTCGAAAACAATTTAACTCATAATTCTTATGTTTTTAAGGGCAAAAATCATCACAAAAATGGGTGGTGAAACGTGAAAAAGAAAACAAATTTTTTGAAAGAGATGAAAAACCAATGATGGAAGTGAAATTAAATTCTCATGAATTTAAATTGATGGTTTGTGACATCCCGGAATTTAGGGCATAGATTTCAAACGACTAAATTTCGGCAAATCTATTTGTAATTAACTCATTCAGCTTTGATTGCATCTAACGAAATATAAAGGAGTTAATTTCAATTATTATGTAATATCTGATGATATTTTTATGTCCAAGCGTGCAACCTGGTAACCAAATCAAAATGCTCAACTGCAGCGTTGGGTAATACGTCTAAAAAACTGAAATTTAGCATTAATCATTTTTGAGCAAAGCAAACACTAAAATATGATAGTACGTGTTCCCCTGTTTCCGAAAATATAAAGAACGTCCAAAATGGAGTTCGTATGCAAAAGATACAACCGTTATAAGAAAAACGGACAGTAAAACACTGTTTTCTTTAATCGCGTAAACCAAAACGATCCGTTGAGGCGCTTACGCTTTGCCGACGGGATTTTCGAGAGCGTTTTTGGAATCAGGATATAGTATATTATTTAATTTCACACTCGAAATAATTTTGACGAAAATATTTATGAAAGTCGCGAAAACGGACACCGCCTACCGTTAAGACGCAAAACTTCAAACACAAATTCCCGGAGATCCATAACTCCAAAAATTAATCCGTTTGAGGTTCTGGAATCCTTGAATTATACTCTATCTAAAAATGCTTTCGAAAAAAATATTCGATGCACGAATCCCGAGGCACCCGGTTTTTGCATGTTTTGGACATAAAATGGAGACCCCATGTGGGGCCCACATGGAGTGAAGGACTCCAAAAATCTGATCTCTTCCAGCTGGTATAAACCCACGTGCTCTCCTTCCACCTCTCCTTCTTTGTGTACAAGTTTCACCAACATAGTACAAGAGATAGATGTAGGAGTATGGCTTCTCTATATGTGAGTATGCATTTTTAGTATAAATACATGCATAAGCAGCCTCCAAAATCACACAACTCATCAGCCATCTCTTCTTTTCACTCTCTCACTCAATATCTATCTCTCGGGTACCCTCTAAACAACAAAGAAGCCACCACCCTAAACCACCACTTAACCATCCAAAACACCTTCCTTATAACCCCCTTAACCACCACCACCCTCCTCAACCTTCAATTTGGCAAGAAAAACAAGAAGAAACCGGCAGCAGGAGGCTGCCGGCCACCACAAAAATCCACTGAAACCTCCACTGCCATCACCCAAGAACTTCATCCCTAAGCTGTCATTGCTATTAATTTCGATCCCCAAAAGCTTCTCCACAATTCCTGCATCGAAATATTGTTGAAAGAAAGAAGAACGAAGGCAGCAGCACCGAACTACCACCTCCGTCAAACCCTCGTCGCAGCTCACAGCCACCACCAACACCGCCGGTTTCTGCTGCTACTCCACCTCTGTGAGTCATCGCCACCCTCCCTTTCATTTTTCTTTTGTTCTCCACCTCTGTATATATATTTTGGTTGTGCCTTCGGTGTATCATGAAAACGAAGAAGACGAACAGGAGGTTTCCCTCCTGTTTATGAATCAGATACACAGACATGCATGCGGTTTTGCCACATGCAGTCCCCCAAGTATGATATTGTCCAGATTCAACCCCTTACTCCCAAAAATTGTTTTTAAACTAGGTCCTAAGTCCTAAACATATATTTGAAATATTCACAATCTACCCAAATTTCGAAAAATCCTTTCAATAGAAGTTCAAAAAAAAATTAAAATAGAAATTTCATAAATTCATTTTTTTATACATATATATACATTTTATATTTGATTGTTGTTAAATCTTAAATTATAAAAAAAAATGTATTTTGATTTAAATAAATTTTTGGGATTTAAATATTTTGGGAAAATAATAAACTAAATTTTTAGAAAAATTTATTTAAATGGATTATTTAAATAAATTTTGAGATAATAAACATTTAGAAAAATTATAAATCATTATACTAGTTCAAATACCAAATCTCTACCAAATATTGATTTATAACGAATATTTCTAGGAAATCAGATTTATCCTGGAAATCACGACCTCTCGGCAACACATCTCGACTTTCAGAACTACTCGTTAACCACTCGATAAGGTGAGAGTTACGGCACCTTTTCAATATTTAATTTATTCTTGGGGGAGAATGCATGTGCTAAATAGTATTTATTATGCAAATACATATGTCTTATATGATTTGCATGCTACAATTTTAAAAGTTATAAAGACTTCCATATCTGAATACTATCATGCATAAGGCTTTACACCCTTGTACAATACCATTATGTTAAAATTACATATCTCTATAAAAGCAAGTAATTTATACTTTTATAAATACGTCAACCATACTCGACTTTTACAAATACTATACTACGAAATTCATTATGCCCGGTACTTATCTATAATTAAGTTAGGGCTGAGAGTAATTCACAAACTTTTCGTTAATGGTTTTTGAGTGAGACGCTACTATTGATTAGCTGAGTTTAATCGCTTAGCCTGCCCCACACTGCTATAATCGTTAATCTTCGGAGCGAGGTACATATGTATAGATCTATATGGGGTTGACAACCCTACCTGCGGTTGCTAGCTATAACCATCGACTGATCAATCGAAGCAGGTAATATGTGTCTACGATCGTTACTACGACGTCCAATGAAGCGTCGTAGGGAGAGGTACTTTTCGTATATAGCTCGATTATAGAACTCACTAAAAACATTAACACGAATCTCTCTCACTTTTTCACTACAATCATACGTTTGGTTGCTTTCAGAACTATTTTTAAGTATAGTGGTTACTTATACAATGGATATATTTAAACTTTCATGAAGTTATATCAAACACGTTTTCTTTAAAAGCATAGATTTATTTATAAAATTACTTATTGGCTTTTAAAGACTCATGACAAGCATTGTTTTAACTATTGTTATACAAGAAAAATATACTTTTGGACTTTTGAAAGTATTATTACTGCAGCTAGCAGAAATCCTGTGACTCTCACCAACCTCGTGTTGACTTTTAAAATACATGTATTCTCAGGAAATCAGTGAAATTTCGGGCACACTCAGATGATGGAAAACATGGCTCGCAAGTACTTTAATTTTCTACTTTTGAACTGTTATGCCTAACTGTTAAGGCAAACTCGTATTATTATCTTATTACTATCTGTAAGAAATTTGTATGAAAACATAAATATGTAATGAAATGTTGTTTTGTTTATTGTTGTACTTTTGCTGTATATTCAATTTATCTATGATCCATGAACTTAGTCAAACAGCCCGGCATGTTCCGCCGCCTCGGCCGGGGGTGTGACAGAAGGTGGGTTGTTGCACCTGATCCCACATCGGCTTGGAAGGAGAACGAAACATTTCCTTATAAGGGTTGTGGATACCTTCCTTGTCACAACGCGTTTTAAAGCCGTGAGGGCAGCAGATCCCATAAGAACTCTGCAGTTAAGCGTGCTCGGGCGGGAGTAGTACCAGGATGGGTGAATACAAGTTTTCACAAACCAATATATTCTGTTGACAAAATTCCAATGAAAAATAATGATAAATTTGTTAGGAAATATGTCAACATTAGAAAATTTGAGACTTTGCAAAAATTTGTGAATGATCATAAGTTTCACAATGTTGGCAAATTAACGAATAATTCATCAACCTTGAATGTCAAAACTCAAGCAAAACAGAAATTTTCACCTAAACAACCAAATTTTCCGAATCCTTCGATCTCAAAACCGACCAAAGTTTCGTATACAAAAGGAAAATCTGAAGTATGTACGATCAACCGTTGGCTTGAAGGGCAAGGAAGACAATATCAAAATGGGAAGTTTTTAGAGCAACAGATAAAGACTGCATTTGACAAGTTTGTGAATAACATATAAGTAGTTCATCATCTCATGATTCGCAAGTTCAGGTACAAAAATGGAAACCAGTTATGAAAGTTGCGAATGTTGTGAAGGATGAGATGAAATTCAATGGAAATCCAAAACTATTGAACAACTATATTTCAATATCTAGATTTGAAGATGTTGATTTAATGAATAGTGTCACGGAAAAAGTGAAAACATGGTTTTTAAATTCAAAGAATTTGTTCCATTCTACTAATGAAGGACCCAATAAGTCTTGGGTTCCTAAAATTTTTCAATAAATGCAGGAGATGTGTGACAAGCAATATGATGCGAAATGGTATATTGATAGTGGTTGCTCTCGTCACATGACTGGATGAAAGGGAAACTTGCGAGATTATCGAAGCTTGGAAAATGCTGGAGTAGTCAAATTTGGAAATAATCACAAGTGTCAAGTGAAAGGTTATGGAAAAGTCACAAATGGACAATTCAGAGTTAACAGGGTTGCTTATGTTGAAGGTCTTCAACATAACTTGATTAGTGTTTCGCAACTTGTTGTGGGTACTGGAAATCAGGTTGTGTTTAACGAAGAAGGAAGTATCATTTCAAACGCGAAGAAAAACGAAGTACTTCTCAAATCCAAAAGATATGGTGACATGTTTACAGTAGACATCAAACCAATTGTGGGCAAACCTGCGGTGTGTTTACTATCAAAGGCCTCTAATGATGTTAGCTGGCTCTGGCATAGAAGATTGTCGCATTTGAACTTTCACAATATTAACAAACTTGTCACTGAAGATTTGGTTCGAGGTTTACCTATACTTTGTGTGCAGCTTGTGAACAAGGAACACAACATAGAAAAGGTCATCCAATTGTGATAGATTCAAAGATCGTGGAACCATTGGAACTTCTTTATATTGACTTATGTGGACCGTTGACTGTTGCTACAATCAATAAAAAGCGGTACATTTTAGTTATTGTTGATGATTTTTCTCGATTCACATGGGTATTTTTTATCAGGTTAAAATCTGAAGTTGCTCACACAATGATTGATTTTATCAAAAAGATTGAGATTAGTCTTAAAAAGAGTGTTCGCAGAATTAAAAGTGATAATGGTTCTGAATTTAAAAATCAAACACTGGATTTCTTTCTCACAAGCAAAGGTATTTCGCATAATTTCTCATCACCATATACTCCACAACAAAATGGTGTTGTTAAAAGAAGAAATAGGTCTTTATGCGAAGCAGCCAGAACCATGTTAGCATATGCGAACTTACCTAAATATATTTGGGCTGAAGCTGTATCGACTGCATGTTTTACTCAGAATCGGTCATTCATTCATCGCAGATTCAACGTCACTCCATATGAAATACTCAACAATCGAAAACCTAATGTAATTTTTTTCCATGTTTTTGGTTGCAGGTGTTTTATAATGAATCTAAAAGATAATTTGACCAAGTTCCAAGCAAAAGCTGATGAAGGCATATTCTTAGGATATTCGTGAAATTCAGTTGCATATAGGGTGTTAAACAAGCGAACAAGAAAAGTTGAAGAAACTTTCAACTTAACCTTCGATGATTACTATCTTAAACAAACGGATAGTGAATTTGCAAATAAATCAATTCTTGTTGATTCAGATACTCAAATTGACAATTCCGAAATAAATGATTTTGATTATGACTTAATTTTCGGAATTCCTGACAGGGCAACTGATGTGGAAGTTCATGCTCCTGATAATCAAACATCAGAATCCTCAAAACATACTGATGATTTAACAATAACAACAAGGTCAATATCTTGCGAAAGTGTGCCTGAAGTTCGTATGGAGGGGGAGCATACGATTACCAATGAACAGAGAGAGCAAACTTTCGAGGGGGAGAATGAAAATATGAATCATCAAGTTGAGGGGGAGCATTCACAATTTCAACAGGAACATCATTTTGAGGGGGAGCATCAAGATGAACATCATGTTGAGGAGCAGCATGATGCAACAGAGCAAATTATTCTTGATGAAAATGTTGAATTTAATGATAAATTTTCTGTTGCAGGATCTGAAAATGACGATATATACGAAGATGCACCATTGGAATTTAATCCTGATTTTCCACCACTTAAGAAATAGACAAGGAATCATCCCAAAGAACAGGTGATTAGGAATCCACAAGATGGTGTGTTGACAAGAGCTCAAATTCGTGCAAAAAATGAGGTACTGAATGCGAACCAAGAATTGTGTATGTTTAATGTATTTATTTCGAAAATAGAGCCAAAAATAGTAAAGCATGCTATGGAACACTCAGATTGGGTTGTTTCTATGCAATCTGAACTGGCTGAATTTGAACAAAATAAGGTTTGGAGATTAATTCCCAAACCTTCTAATGTTTCAATTGTCGGATTAAAATGGATTTTTAAAAATAAAACCGACAAAGATGGCAATATTATTCGCAATAAAGCTAGACTAGTTGTTAAAGGCTATTCGCAACAAGAAGGAATAGACTATGAAGGGACATTTGCTCCTGTTGCAAGACTCGAAGCGGTTCGCATATTTTTAGCTTATGCAGCTCACAAAGACTTTGACGTTTTTCAAATGGATGTTAAGTGTGCATTCTTAAATGGAGAACTGGAAGAAACAGTTTATGTTGAACAACCACCAGGATTTATAAATGAGGAACATCCTGATCATGTCTACATTTTAGACAAAGTAGTTTATGGGTTAAAGCAAGCACCAAGAGCCTGGTATGCAACACTTACAAATTTTTTGAAACAATCTAAATTTAAACAAGGACCAGTTGACCCCACATTGTTTCGCAAGAAAGTTGGGAATCATCTCATGCTTGTTCAAATTTATGTTGATGATATTATTTTTGGCTCAACTGACCCAACATTGTCAATTGAATTTGAAAATCTAACGAAGAGTCAATTTTAAATGAGTATGATGGGTAAAATTAATAATTTTCTTGGTTTAAATATAAGACAGAACAGGGATGGAATTTTAATCAATCAAGAAAAATACACAAAGAACTTGCTTGAAAGGTTGGGAATGACCAACAGCACGAAATTGAGAGTACCTATGGCAGTGGGAACAAGACTAACTCCTTTATTAGATACCCCTGTTGGTGATTTAACTCTTTATCGAAGCATGATAGGGTCTTTGTTGTACTTAACTTCAAGCAGACCAGATATTATGTTTTCGGTATGTAATTGTGCTAGGTATCAAGCTAATCCCAGAGAAGCTCATTTAACTACAGTGAAAAATATTTTTCGCTATCTTAAGGGGACATTTTCGTTAGGCCTTTGGTATCCTTCAAAATCGGGATTCTTCATTCAAGCTTTTTTCATATTCTGATCTAGGAGGATGTACTTTGGATAGAAAAAGTACAAGTGGTGGATGTCAACTATTGGATGGGAAATTGGTGAGTTGGCAGTCGAAGAAGCAAACTTGTGTTGCTATATCCACTGCTAAGGGTGAATACATTTCAGCTGCTGCTTGCACTTCGCAAATCATTTGGATTCAGAGTCAACTTCGTGATTATGCTATAAATATGAAAAAGATCCCCTTGTATTGTGATTCTCAAAGTGAAATTCGCATTTGTCATAATCCAGTACAACACTCAAAGACAAAACACATAGCTCTTCGATATCATTTTATCAAAGATCATGTGGAAGATGGGAATATTGAAATACATTTTGTTAAAACCACTGAACAACTTGCTGATATTTTTACTAAACCACTTGATGAAAAATCATTTGTAAGAATTTTAGCAGGTTTGGGGATGATCGATGTGAATTCAGTTTCAAAGTCAATAACTCAAGAATGAAAGGTCCATTCAATAGCGCTGAGTCAAAATCATTCAGAAGTTACTGTGCCTTAAGAGGCTTCGCATTGCTTCGCATTCGCACATCTGGTAACTAAGGTTCAATTTAATTTTTTTTTTCTTTGCGAAAAACTTGAAAAATCAAAAATATTTTTATATTTGTTTTTATTTTCGAAAATCCAAAAATCCAAAAATATTTTATTTTGTTATGTTTTTACTTTTGAAAAATTCAAAAACCACAAATTTTTTTTGTTAACTTTGTTCTTTAATTTTGTGTGTTTTTAGTTTTAGTCAAGAGCTTAATGTGAAGAAGTCATGCTTATATGTTTCTATGGGAAGGTATCATTTCTTTCAACTTTGTACTAGTTAGGACGTCCCTAGAAGCATGCTGTAGCATGTTGACCCAAGCCTCATATGACTCTATGTGTGAGAAACAAAAGCCTTAATTAAATTATCTCATGAATATTTCTTTCCAACTAGGCTTATATTCGCATTAGTCAAAAGAGCTACCTTACTCTTCTCATATGAGTAAAGAGTTTTCTGTTTGGTCCACAAATAACAGAGGTACATTCGATCTTATACAAATCTTTTTCATCACAAAATTCTTCACACAAATCGCACACAAAGACGTATGTCCGAGAGGTCTCTGATCAAACCCATTGAGACTTAGATATTGAAAAATTCTATGTTTATGATCTGACATCATGAGTCCGTGATGAAGGTGAAACCCAAACATCTTTCAACATAAGGAATTGACGGGGAACATTGTTCCAGATATTGACGAAACTTTTGTTTCAGTACCAAAATTTGAAACTCCAAATCATATTCATTTCGCATGCGTGTTCTTGATCAAACATTCGAAACCCACGATGTTTGTTACCCAAAAAGATCCAGTACATCAATTTTTTTATGAATATGATTTCCGTGTGAGTTTCATTCGAATGTCCTAGTCATGATAAATATTTTCAAAGCTGACTTGTCACTGACTACACTGGTCATACAAGTAATTTCTGTTACAATTTATCACCTTATGTTTAGGTTGACATGTAACGAAATTTTAAACCAACCCAAGAATCATTTTTAAAAGAAGCCCTTTGATACTTATCAAAAAGTATTCGATTGTAATTCACGGGAACATACACAAGCAGTTGATCATCTCTCTTGATGATTAGCGAAGCAACCTTTGCCCAGGGTTTAACTGCCTTCGTGTCAAATTAGATTTTTGACAACACAAAATTCCAAAAAAAAAATTTAAACTTGCTTCTTATCTTATTTCTTTGATTCACATGCACTAACGAAATCTTTGAGGTTCTGAGTAATACCAACTCAGGCTGATGATTTTAAACATCTGGCATATGAATTTGCTTTTCATCCCAAAAGTGAAAGAGCCTTGCCTCAATGCGAAGGGTTCTAACGGTTACAATTCCATAAAGGGAATATTGACAGGCTGTGTATCCGTGACGTATGGAATTCTGACCGATTTTCTAGGTGAAGTGACTGTTGCTTTTTGACGCATAGATACCTTTTGGAAGTAATGGTCCGATTTTCAAGGTGCCACGTCGGATTTCATTAAATGCATCCCGCTTCAAATTCAAATCAATCGGGGTTACTTATAAAAGGCGGTTCAAGAGTGTTGTATACGGTTACGCGATCAAACACAAATATTCCTAAATTCTCTGATTCTTCATCTTCTTCAAACCCTAACAATGGCTTCCACTCAATCCAACACCGAAGAAGTTCTCTCACAATCTCTTATGAAGATTCAAAGCACAAACTACCAAGTTGATCCTAATGTCTCATCTTACCCAAAAGCATTGAAGATGTTGATCGTTGCACTAAAAAGGTCACCATTATCAACTGCTATATTCAGTTCTTTTCCTGTTCCCATGACTTGGTTCTCAATGGCGGCATCAACTGCATCATACAACTATGCAACTGATGTAATCACTTTCAATCTGGTAAATAACAAGAGGGTTCGTCTTAACAAGAACATGTTCATTGGCTTCCTGAACATTCCTAATAACCCACCGTTCTTTAAACCCATCAATTCCCAGATTATCTTCATGTTCAATGAGATGGGACATCAACCCTCTCTTGAAAAGATTAGTGATTTCAGGAAATTAGGTTTACCTTGCATGTGGAACTTCCTGTTTGGAATCTTTCTACGGTGTTTAACAGGAAGGACTGTTGGTCTAGACAGGGGTCGGATGGAGGTTTATGCAATGGTTATAGGTCTATACTTTGATTTTAGTGTTGATTATGGAACTCAACTTTGGAAGGAGTTCATCAAAAGCCTCGAAAACACTAATGCTGATAAGGGGATTTCATGTGCAAGGTATTGGAGTCTAAATCTAGAAAAAGTATACGCAAAAGAAGGTATTCAAGTTCCTGAAGGTGGAGAAGTTGCAGAATTTTCCTTGTATCAGTTTCCCAAAGTTGTTGAAGATGATGAACATATCTTCACAAGTGTAGCATGCATTCCTGATGCGATGCGTCGCAAAGTGCACTCTACTCACAAGGTTTTAGTTAGATACATGAAAACTTTTAATCCTAATGTGCGAACTGGAGTGTTATTTGAAGTTAGCGGAGAGTCCTCAAAGAAGAAGAAAACTCAAAAGGAAGAAAAACTTGAATCTTCCAAAGTGTCAAAGGTGGAAGGGGTAGAGAAAGAAGAGCTTTCTTCCAAAACTTAAAAGGAGATTATACCCTCAAAGTCAGGGGTATTAAAGAAGCTTCGCAAATCTTCACAGACGATGACTACTTCGCCTACTATTCGCAAAACTGAGGTGAGTAGTAAGGGGGCAGTGTTTAGAGATGTTCCGGTTCCTGTTTCTCCTGGCTCAAAGCGACGAAGAGCTCAAGATGTTGCGAAGCATTTAACACAAAAGCTATACAAGAAATGGAAGATGATTATTCGCAACGAATCGTTAGATGATGAAGTGGTCCCAGAGACTCCACCTGTTTCCATCTCCACAGTGGTAAATGTTTCTCTTCCTATCACTTCGCAAATTTCCACCACCACATCAATTCCACTCGAAGTAGTCACTACCAAATTAGTTTCTAAGGCGGTACCTACTTCGGATATGGTTGTCAACGTATCTGATACGGGGGCACCTATCACGAGTGTCGACACTACCATGCCAATCATCTTATCTGCCTCATTACCCATCTCATCCGAAGATTTATCTGTTTCATTACCACCATTTCTTTTTCCAAACACTATTATAACCACTTCTTCAATCTTTGATCATCCTTTACAACATCCACTCACCACACTATTTCCATCGCAATCACCCGAAACTCCACAACCTTCGCTACCTATGTCTGATGATGAAACCGAAGGAGGCGGTTTTGGAGGGACATTTGAGGCTTTACATTTCGATTCAAAGGAGGAGGAGATACCTGATCATATGCTTATGTCAGGAAAGCAATTCAAAATCCTGAATCGAAAGTTAAATGCTATTATTCAATCCCAAGCCGGTTCGGGCACTAAATCTTCCATTTCGGGTTTAGAGGTTGAGTCCATGATAAAAGCTTCTGAGAAGAGAATAACTGAGAAAGTTGATCATTCTGACAAGAATAATGAGCTTCGCATTCAAGCTTAAGGAAAATCTTTTGATGGGGTTGTTAATGAATTGAAAAATGTTACAAAAGAACGTCATGTTCTTTTTGTACAGGATGTCAAGAAGGTCAGAGAAAATGTTAATTTTAAGGTTGAAGAGTTAAAGCAGGAGATTGCGAAAGAGCTTAAAGATCTTAATTCTCAAAATTTGGAGGTGCAAAAGAGGGTTGATGTGGTTGCTACAACTCTTAACAAAATTGTCACTGATTATCAATCACCTTCTCCAATTATCGAAGCCAAACATAAGGAAAATAAGGAGCAGTTTGATAAACTAATTCAGTTGGTGACTGAATTAAAAACCTTGGTTTCGCAATCTTCTCATCAATCAATTCTAACTCCCGAATTCTTAACTCTCAAAGTCAACACTCTGGAACAAGCAATTCAAAAGGCATTGGCTCCAATCACCAGCTTTACTTCTATATTACCGAAGAATGTCCGACCTGCTTTCACAGGGGTGCAAGGGGGAGAGAGAAAATGAAGTAAAGACGAAGATGCGAAAACAGTCGGAAAGCTGACTTCTACCCAACTTAAAACCTCTTTGCCAGTGCTCAGAAAGCCAATTTCTTCAACAGTAATTACAACAAGACCAATTAAAAAAGGAATTTCAATTAATTCAAAAGAAGGAGGAAGCTCAGGTGCAAAACCTCAAACTGAGGATATTGGAAAAGGAAAAGGGATAGCATATGAAAAATCAAAAGAAGAAAAGAAAGCAGAAGCAGAAGCTGAAATGGAAAGGTTAAGACAAGTTCAAAGTATTATGAGACAATGAGCAAGTGATCCACCAACAATGAACAAGGGTGATCCTACGAAGCTATATTCTTATGAGACCATTGAATCCAAGGTGTTGGGGAGTAAAATGTTTGAGTTTGAGAAGAAGCCGAGAAGGAGCTATGATGTTGCGAATTCGGACAAATGTCAATTGGATTTTCCGATAAACGAAATGATGTTTATTACGACGCAGTACAAGATGAGTGAAAAATTTGAAAATGTTGATGATTACACTCACATGAAAATCAGATTTCATGCTGTACTGGGAAAGAATCAAGATGAAGTCTGGTCCTTAATGAAGATCAAAAAGGTTTTAACAATCAAGAAGGATGTGATGTTTGAGAACATGCTTCAAAATTTTAGATATTTTGTTATTCGAGCAGATGACAAGCACCAAGATTTTACAATAGCTGATTTTCCCTTGATGAATTGTAATGATCTCATTCAAGTGGTCCTGATTCTGAAACACATGCAAGACAACAAGCTTAAAGGATATGAGACTAATGTGTTCAGACTTGGTTTCGCACATATCAACATATTCATAGATAACTACTATGATTACTTGGCGTTAACTGATGAAGAACTCGCATCAGGACTAGGAAGGAAAGTGACTATTCCTTGGGAGTCTACTTTGACCCAATCAACATTGACGAAGTATGCTGATGGAGAGATATGCCTTAAACCTTTTGGCATGGTGTTTGCAGGAAAAGATACAAAGGGGAAGCCAAAGAAGTTTTTGTTTAAAGTCTCAGAGATAGAAAGATACACTTCTTCGCAATATACGAATTTCATTGTTCGTATGAATAATTGCAAGAAGAACAATGAAGGAGACAAGAAGGAGCTTAAAAAAATTATCACTTGGTATGCTGAAATTCGAAAGACAATACACTCAGCTGTTCAGAATCTCACAAACTGAATAGTTTCGACTGTTTACAAAGGGGGAGAATGTAGAGACTAAATGTTGTAAAAGTCGAAGTGTTTGTTTCTTTAGTTTCGCATGTTAGTTATTTTACTAAGTCTTCTTTTGTGCGAAGCGTATAGTTCTAGACTTAGTATATTTTTTGTACACTCAGGTTGCTTATAAATAGGGACTGAGGTTAGAAGTAGAAGGACTACTCGTGTATTCTCTCTACTTAACTCTGTAATCAGTTCTTCATCAATATAAGATCTGATTAATATTTACTTTCTGTATTCTTACTTTTCATTCATAAAATCATGTTTGCTTTCTAAATCTCGATTACAATTCACTTCAGCAGTATACCATGTCTGGGAATGTAAAGGTGTTGCTCGGAGTTGGAGATCATGTGTTGTTCATAGAAGAAGATGGAGTTCAAACTGTTGGTGATAGATTAGGAACTCTGCAGAAGATGGTTATCTCACATAATGGCAAGTTAATGGCGTCATTAACTCACGATGGTCAGCTTCTTGTAATGCCCACTGACTTCTCAAGCATCATCTTTGAGTACAGTTGTGAGGTTGGTTTTATGACACTATTGTTGATACAAAAAACCATACTTTTCTTGTATTATGTATATGATGCCATTAACATCTTGTTATTTACAGTCTACCCTAGCTCCAGAGCAACTTGTTTGGTGTGGAATGGATAGTGTATTGCTATATTAGGATGATATGCTTCTGATGGTGGGCCCTTATAGAGATCCAGTTTGCTATCTTTATGAAGAACCCATTATCCTTATCCAAGAGTGTGATGGAGCTAGGATATTGTCTAACTTAAACATGGAGTTTCTTGAACGGGTCCCAGCTTCTACTAAATCTATCTTTAAGATTGGGAGCACTGAACCAACAACTTTATTGTACGATGCTTTGGATCATTTTGACCTGGAGGAATCCAAAGGTAGGGTGTCACTTTGATCTTTGAATTAGACTTTACATTTCTTTCTTTCCTTCTAACTTCCAATATCAATTTATTCCATTCCAGGTTGATGAAAAATTGAGGCTGATAAAAACATCGTTGCCTGAGGCTGTTGAAGTCTGTGTAGATGCTGCAAGACATGAGTTTGATCATTTTGACAGGAGGAATACAAAGGTAGGGTGTCACATGCTCCTCACACTTACAGCCCACCTTCAAGAAAATCACGACCTAAAGATGTACGTCATTCCCATTCTTTTTTCATGATCAAATGTCTTTTTTACCCCTGCTTATGCATACACAGTTGATAGATAACCAACATGCTGAATTATTAAACCACTTATAACTTTTTAATCCTTTTATATAAAACTAACATTATATATTTATATATTTCTTTTCATTTCACCTTTATTAGCATTCAGCTTATGAGGAGCCTGTTACAGAAATATTAGATGACTGGTAAATTTTTCCATTTATTTTTTTTATATATTTTATAATCTGAGACATTTGATGTAATTTTTTTGTTTTCAGTATGCAAGATGTTATAGTCTACTACCCTTCAAGGTAAACTACACAATCTCCTCTATCAAAATTACATATTTATCACTTTACATATTTCCATTTATTTACCATTTTACCCTTGGATTGTGAGCTTTCAGGGATGACCATGATTCAGTTGTAGTTATTTATAGAGAGCTGACCATGATTTAGTTGAGCTTTATTGGACTACATGATAGCAATTCAATTTTTAATAACATTAAAAGGTATAATATATATACATATATATATATATATATATATATATATATATATATATATATATATGTATGTATGTATGTATGTATAATGTTTTTGTAGGTTTGTGAAAGAAGAATGTAGGTATCTATTAAATTCAGATGAGAATTTAAATCTCCATCGGTGAATGTTTTACTACTTTTTTTTATCATAACATTATAATTGTGGTAAACAACTTATAAGCCTTAGAATTTTAAACCCCAGGGTTATAGAAATGAGGCAAGAGAGTGCTGACGAGGGAGAGGAAATAAGGAGCGTATTAAAAGTCATTGCAGCCACTGGAAAGTTCTGGTATGCTACAAATTTTGTTATCAACCTAATCCTTATATCTCAATTCTCAAAGTCAACAACGTTTGTATCTTTATGAATTTTATGATTAGTATTATTAATTTCACATATGCGAACACTGCAGTCATGATTGGGAGAAACTGAGAAGCATGTTGTCTCTTCATTTAAAGGAGGTATGGGGAGGTAAGACAATTTACAAACTTAAACAAGTTTTTGATGCAACATTGAGTTGAATGTGACAAGTTTTATTATCTTTATACAATTATATGAATTGTTGCTACTGGTTATTTCTGAGTATCCACAAGCAAAAATGACAATAGAGGAACAAAAAGTTTCATTAGGGGAGACGCATGCTGAGTTGGTGAAAAGTTTGGATGATGGTATTTATTCTCCATTCTCCCTTTTCTTTTATCCCTTTTCTACTGAATGATGTTTCTCTATTTAGGAACATCAATTAATTCCATAAATTAGAGGTCCAGTTGTTCTAGTTTCCTTAGTTTTTGAATTTATTTTCTCACAAATTTATAGAATGGATGAAGTGGAATTGAAAATAGGTTTTCATGAGAAGTTTGGGTTCTTCCTTTCTTTTACTGATTCGAATTAGTGGTCCAAGCAGTGTTGTCAATAGCGATCATAACGATCGCTATAGCGATTAGCGAGGCGAGGCGACGATATGTCGCTATGGGGTTTATAGTGACGTAGCGATCTAAAGAGTTTTTTTTAAATGGATAATTGTTGGCATGCATATCCATGTTCAAAAACTTTCTTTCGAAACTATTTGGTACTTCCGTACATAACATAGGGCCCATAGGATCGGGCTTTGGTCCGTGGAAGTCACATAGACCAGACCACACAAAGAATTTACTTGCTTTTACTGACTCGAATTAGAGGTCCAAGTATAGGTTATCTATTTCTCTATAGGTACCCTTGCTTTTGTTTTGTTTTTAAAAGGTTTAATTAACTACTATCAAAACCAATTACCTCATATCATTTAGGTAGGTAACAAATTATTTTCTTTCCCAATTAGGTCACAGTCAACTAGGTTTATAATAGTATAACTGTTTTTAAATATCATTTGATTAAAAGAAATATTTCAAAATGATTATTAACTAAAACAAAATTTTAAATATCCAAAGTGTAAAAGTTCCAACAGGACAAATCAATGTTGACTGGTTTATAATAGTATAACTGTTTTTAAAAGGGTATGTTATATGGATTTATATATTCATGAAAATATTTTGAATTTCCTATTCATATAGTAAGATTAAATACAATACAACTTTATTCTTTTTTTTTTCTTTTTTTTTTCTTTTTTTTTCTTTTCTCCCTACACATTTTCATTTTTTTTGAGATCATTCCACATTTGTATTTCCTATTCATATAGTAAGATTAAATACAAAAATAGTAAAATATAGCTCTGTTTGTTACAGTTTTGGCTTGATTTTTGGGCGAAGTGGAAGTGGAACAACTACTCTTTTACAGGTTAATTAATTCCCATACTATTCTTTTTTTCTTTTTTTATATTCACTTTATTTTCTTTTAATTATTTGATACAGTTTATTGTTGGTTTATCTAAACCAACTTCAGGCTCAATGTACATTCAAAGATACACTGAAAATGGTAGTCCAAATCAGCCTCCTGTGTTATTATCTCCAGAAAGAGTTGGTATTGTTCTTGTTGTGTGTTACTCATTATATTAAGTGAGTTCATAAGAAAATGTGATTAATTTCAGGGTGAGGAACTATATTAGAAGTAATGTTGAAGATGTTGAGTTGGCAGCAGTTCCATGTGGATTTCGAAATGCTATTGGTAATAAGGTAACTGCTTTTTAAAATACTCATTTACTTTTAGTTATGTAATAATAACAACTTATAAATTTACTAGATTCAACAGGGAGGAGTTGGATTGAGGATGAGAATTTGTGGTCAGATTATATGTTTTGTGAACTATCACTTTGCTGCACATCTGGATGTTGTTAACAGGCGTAATGACCGCACATTGAGTTCATGATACTCCTTTCTGAGTTATGCATAACATATAAAAAACCAGGAATATCAAAATTGTATCCATTGCAGGTACTTCTCTAGTCTGTTTAAATATTTGTATTTTCTAGTTTCTTTAACTTTTAAATCGATTTTATTTTGTTAATTGAGGCTCTGTTTTTCAAAGTGGGCTGCCTTCAGGTGGATGGGGTGCTAAATCTTTTCTACTTAATCACTTTTTCTTAACCATTTGTCATTTCTGGCATAGTGTTGGGAAAAGTTTTGTTACAGAAATCTTGATGTTACATAGAGTGTTTTCAATAAAAAAAAAGTGGCAATTCTTGTTCTTCCCTATGTGTCCATTTGTACATAGAAGGTCCGGGTATTTCTATATCTTATTAGTTGAGAATTAGTATTTATGTTCTTGAAGTTCATTATTTATATGTAAGTGATGCAGGAAGAACATCTTGAAGCCTTACTGGAACCACTTGATAAGCATGTTCATAGTTAATATGGAAGCCAAGGTGGAGGAACGCTTCCTAATGATACATCTGTTGATGTTTGCAAAATTGAGAAGACAAACTTTACTCAATAGATTGTTGGAAGAGGGGCGTTTGTCAGAAGTTGGGATCATAGTAATTGATGAAGTTCACACGGTAATCTGAATTTCCTTTATTTGAACCTTATGATGCAAACAATAAGTTATTTTTATCATTCATTGTTTCGCAGGTTGGAGATCAGCAAAAGGGGTATCTGTTGGAACTTATGTTGACAAAGCTTAGGTATGGAGCTGGTGAAGGCAGGTTGGAGTTTTCAAAAGGAGAATGTTCAGGGTCAAACAGTGGGAAAAGTGACCCCACTCATGGTCTTCAAATTGTTGGAATGAGTGCCACTTCACCTAATGTCAATGCAGTTGCTAATTGGCTTCAAGCAGCTTTGTATCAGACAAATTTCCGACCTATTGTGGCAGCTGGATACACCTCAGAAGAGTTATACACTGAAACAAGTGGCTTGGTATGGTTTTCGTTGGGTCCTTAAGCCTCTTACTTATGGAGATCATGACATACTTTTTCTATTACAATGCCTTGAGAATTTGCCACAGTTTATAAACAACTGCCGAGCTTGCTTGATATGCCAATAGAGAGGTTGTCATATTCTTGATTTGCAACTACAGAGCTTGATTGATCTGCTAGTATAATATATATATTTGCACATGTTGAATATATTGATAAGTTATAGTAATTTGATTTAACTTAGGGACAATGTTTATTTTGTAGGATTTGAATTTACTCCTCTTAATATGCTAGTATATTGTATACTCGTTGAAGAATTCTTGAAAAATTGATGTTAGTTTGTTTAAAAATTGATGTCAGTTTGTTTAAGAAACACTCTTGTTAAACACTCTTGAAAAATTGATGTCATTTACTCCGGGAGTTACTTAGTCTAGGAGTTACTTACTCCAATAGTTACTGGATAGAATGAGCCATCCCACTGCCCGTGTGAGTTTTTTTTTACCATTTTACCCTTGAATACATAATGGGCGTTTAATTACAGGTGGTTCCATTGTTAATGAAAGCTATTTGATGCCAAGGAGGAAGTATACTGGCCCAAAACCTTTGTAATTCAAGGTAACTATGGTATCCCAAAAACTTTGCAAACAATAAGTTCTTTCTATCATTCAGAAGTTGGGATCATAGTAATTGATGAAGTTCACATTAACAACACTTTGCAATTCAAGGTAACTATGGTATCCCAAAAACTTTTTAATTTTTTTTAATTTTATATTAAAGTGGTTGGTTTATTACATGTGTGTGCAGTGCATTTTTCGCAAGTCAAAAGAATGCAAAGAGCGACATAAAATATCAATGGATCGAAATACTGCTGACGAGGCGAATAGTGCTGAAGATTCAGGGAACTCCCAGCCTTATCCCTCTACTTTACCCGGCATGCCCGAGGCAATATTCAATTTTTCTTATATATGAAATATACATGTTGATATAGTATACATATGTGTGAGCATAATTGTATGTATGTGTGTTTATACAGGGCAATGCAAGACAATTATTTCAACGGTTGCAGGGACCAATGGAATAGGATACACTGAAATCTCATTTTGAAACAACATTACAGAAGGACACAGGTAGTCTCTCAATAACTTTCTAACTTATTTTATGCTATGCAATTATTATTATTATGAATGATTCTACTGTACTCATATAATCATTTTTCTACAAAGAATGATAATTAGGATCCAAAACAGCTGCAGCAGCCTCATACTTCTCATGCATTTGCTCTTTCTCAAGTCATGCCAATTAACCTAAATGGCGGGCCTTTCCTCATGTCAGTACTCTATTGTACTTTTTACTTCTTTTTTTTAAACTTTTTTTAATACTATATTCTGCGCAATTACCGAAATAGGCCTCTAGAACTATCCGAACCAAACTGGGAGCTTATAAGTGATGCCATTAACAACACTTTGCAATTCAAGGTAACTATCATATCTGTTGTGTTGTGTTGGTTCATGATGTGTTGTGTTGGTTCATGATGTACATCATTCAACCCCAGACCGTATTTTTTATAGTTTTATATTATAATTATGCCTAGTGTATTGCATACCTGAAGAACCATTTGTTAGCTCTACAACACTTTTTGAATTTGAACCTTGTATTTCATCACTAACACCAGCACTTTTTAAAAGGTGCTGGTGTTAGTGATGAAAGATAAGGTTCAGATTCAAAAAGTGTTGTAGAGCTAACAAATGGTTCTTCAGGTATGCAATACTCTAGGCATAATTATAATATAAAACTATAAACAATTTCATTTTTTGATATATATTTTTTGTTTTGTTTTGTAGAGGATAGAGCAAATCTTGCAAAGGATATTTTTTGTTTTGTTTTGCAGAGGATACCCCTCACATTTTCCCAAATTACCCCTTCCTCTAGAATGTTTTTTTGTTTCTGTGTATTTTGTGCATCAAGTAAAGTTGATTGAAGAAAGGAATATGAAGCCACTTGATTCAAATCTTGCAACATTATTAGCAAGATGCAGTAAAGACTTGGAGTTGAATTTGGCTAAGTCATTCTTGAGTGAGATGGGCCAATCTACAACTCCTTATCCATATAATCGGCTGCTTGGAGCATTAGTCTTAAAGAATTATGAAAAGCAAGATGCAACTTTACTTAGTTGGAATTTGATGTACAGAGTAGATTAGATGCAAATTTAGATATTGTAAAACATAGAATTGTTTGACATTAAATTTTATGCAATGGATTGTATTTTTTGTATATGATATTTTATATCTATTATGAGACATTAAATGCAAATTTAATTTAAAAATTAATAAATATATCAATATATTTTTTTAGAACATTTAAAATTATGATACGCAAAAATGTCTGTCATCTTCATTTATGACATGGCCTCTCTTGATAGGGGCTTCCTTGATACGCATTGCCTGTCATAAACACGCGCGTCATAAGGTTACGACACGCAAATGCGTGTCGTCTTCCTTTATGACAGGGCCTTCCTTGATACGCATTGCGTATCATAACCGCACGTCGTAAATGCACGTCATAAATGAGCGTCGTAAATGCGCGTCGTCTCTCTTTATGACAGGGCCTTTCTTGACGCGCATTTGCGCGTCTTCTAAGCGTTTTACGACGCGCAATGAGCGTCGTAAAAGGCTGTTTTTCTAGTAGTGTATCCTACAAGAAAAGAAAACTTTAAATTACCAAGTCCACTTTATTTAGCATCAAAGAACAATTGGGAATGGAAAGATAGCAAAAAGAAAATGAAATTGTAGATCCAGATCGATGTAAAACAATGTTTAATTCAACAAATGTGAACTTCTCAATTTGATATAAATGCAACAATGCTCAAAGAGTAGAGGATGTGTGTGAGGGTGGGGGAGGTTCTTACTCATAAGAAGAAAATCAGCGACGACCTCTGTACTAGAGAATATAATATTATTAACAAAAGTAAAACATGAACAATTACGTAATCATACCTTCTTCTATTTCAACTTTTCCGCAACTTTGATATTCTTATTTCCCATTTCCCTGTCAAAGATCTCAACTTGTAAGCAATTTAATAGTGAAAAAAATGAAATTTCAATCAATAAAAATGAATTAAAACCAATTTAATAATGAAAAAAATGTATTTTGCTTTAATCAAATGAGGAAGACGATTATCTAATACTTGAAAGCATTTAACAATGGCCCAGTTGAAGCTCTTTGAGTTTTAATTAATGTGAAGTTGGTGGCTACTTGGAGGCACAACCAAACCAAAGATAAGAACATAAATCAAATGAAAATAAAGTAAAACCCATTACTCTAGAGAGAGTTCACAAACAAGAACATAGAATATAAAATATTCACCCTACATGGAATTCAAAGTAAAAAGGAAGAAAGTAATATCCTAGTAGAGGAAGAGGAAAAAGGCATAGAAATATACCCAATGCATAATAAGTAATGTAGTTTTATTGTTCTATGAACATTAGCTCTAAAAGCACCTACGAACAACAATTTTGCAGCTAACATTCCATTCAACTGAAAAATTAAACATGGTTTTAAAGTCTAAAATATCTTACCACCAACAGTTGGCGTGCACCCATAATGTATCAAAACTGATAAGAACCTATTGAAAAATTGTTAAAACTAATAACAGTAGCAGTTAAAAAATATAAGAACATAAAATCCATTTTCAATATTGAACATTTTCAAAAGAGTAAAGTGTTACTGCAACGGCTTAGACATCACAATGAAGCTCTTGAATTTCCTGCTTTTTACAATAACCGAACAATCAACCACCCCAAAATGGAAAACAAAAAATTATACCAACAATCGTGCTTATGAAGAGCCATCTTTTTTATTGCATTAGAAACCATCTAAAACCAAACAAAATACAAAAATCACAAACAAAATGATGAAAAAATAAACATTTCAAATGGGAAACAACCAAGCTAGAGGTGGTGACTATTTCCTGAGATATGACAAATACAACAAAAATCAATGAAATATTCACGAAGCTGAGAAAACAAATATGCTAAATAAATGGGTCTTATTTTCTTTATATAGATCAAGAATACAAAGATGCAATCAAATCTAGAGACTGAGGTCACTGGTGGTCATGTGTACCTGAAATCGTTGTTGCTACTATGTTTGGTGACATGAGTTCGACTACAGCATAGCTAATAACAATGTAATAGGCTATCATTCATTGATCGTGGCGTCAAGGGTTAGAGATAAGGTGAGGAACGATGGTGGTGACTGGGGCAATGGCGCACTGCTGGTAGGTAGCCATAGCATCTGTTACATAAAATTGAATCAAGAAATCAGTGAGAGAAACTGGGGAAGAGAATGACGAAATTGGGGATATTAGTGTTTAATCTGTAGTTTGGAAGAATGATAAATTGTAACACCGTAAATTTTCAAATAAAAATTTCATTTTAAAACTCACATATCACATAACACGGTAAGCAAGAAGCTTTGTGAGTTCCCCAAAATACCAAACACAAATAATTAGCCTCTCATGGCTATATCTCGATAAAGACCCTCCAGTCCATGTGTCTCAGTGAGCACCCTTCGGTCTCACAACTTGGGTTGGACCCTCCGGTCCTAACCAATAAAGCACAGAATAATATCCAACGTAAATTACAAGGACAAATGCATGATATCACAGAATCAACATGATCATATAAGACCCTCCGGTTACATTGACTCAGGTAAGTATGGTGAGAAGACTCACCTCGTAAGTAAAACAAGTATGTTTCGTACTCGAATCACCGGTCTAGCTTCCGCCTAACATATATCGTAATCAACTCTAATTAATAAACGACCCCTAAAGATGTTAGGCTAAACCCTATACTAATTCTCAGAAGGATAAAAGACCATTTTACCCTTCCATGGCCTCCAAACCCTAAAAGTCAACAAAAGTCAACACCATGCGCGTACGCTGGGCGTACTACTTCACCATGCATGCATCAGGTAACTTCGACACTACGTTTCGTGTACCTGGGAGTACGCTCAGCGTACGTCCCAGACTTACTTTTTCCACTCTTGTGGTCTTAATCCGTTAAGACCATAGTTATAATCTTAGATTTGGACACACTAAAGGATAATACTCCATAAAGTTTGTGACTTTAAGCCTTTACATGGCTGAGCAAGTCTAAAACTCATAAACTCTCACTCTTTACTCACAAAAGTTCTCATATATCATGAATGGGGAGATCTTGACGTCCAAGATCCCATTTTTATGTGTCCACTCAACTAGAAACACTTAAAAGGGACATGTATTATGCTCGGGAGTTCAACAAACTGATAAAGCTTGAAGCTTTGGTACATAAACCCTAAAATGAACCACAATATGCACAAATCAAAACAATGAGAAAGCTTTGACCTTGATACCTCAAAATGATGCATCAACAACAAGGAATCTCATATCCAAAACTTGGACACCAACTCTAGTCTCTTCAAAGCTCCTTCTTCACCCAAAGAATCCCACAAAGATCACTCAAAAGCTTCAAATAGCCACTCAATCTAAGAGTGGGAAATTAGGGTTTTCAGGGGAGTTGAAGACTGGAAATGGTGGGTGGACATGAGGCCATCATGTTCCTTAAATAGGGACACACCACACAATTAGGGATTTCACTTTGAGCCTAGTACGCCTAGCATACTAGGTGGCCTCCGCGTCCATAATAAGCACATGAGTACGTTGAGCGTACACACGCGTACGCCCCATGTACTTATTTGCCACCTTTTTGTCAATTAAGGGCTAGCGTTGACAGTTCAATAAAAGTAATGGTTATCAATACATACCTTATTCCGTGGTGTTACAATTCTCCCCCACTAGCATTAGACTTCGCCCTCGAACTCATCCTCTGGAAACAACTCGGGGAACTGCTCTCGCATCTTGTACTCCGGCTCCCATGTCCACTCGGATCCCTTCCGATGTTGCCACTGAACCTAAAGGGAGTTAAACGCATCAAAACACGACTATGAACCCTTTTGGGGACTCAAAATAATCATAAACGAAGTATAATGGGGTCCGCGGACCTTGCATTGCAAGATTATTCGATAAAAATGGCTAAAAGTGAATCTCTCTGAAATCTCTCCCAAACTCTCTCAAATCTCTCTCAAAATCACTCTCAACTTTTTATAGTCATCCGGGTCATCCCGACCGTTAACTTGGCCAAAAATCACTCAAAATGAGAAGTTATATTGAAAAATAGCCATTTAGGGCCGAAACCCTCTTAGGAACCGAACCCTCTTAGAGGGAACCTCTTAGGGTCGAACCTCTCTTAAGGACTAAAGCTGTCAGAGGCGAAGTTGTCAGAAGCAAAGCCACCCCTCGGACCGAACCCTGCGAACCGAACCCTTCGGGCCCAAGCCTCCACCTTCGGTTCCTTCTCCTACCTTTCGTCCCTCCTAGTTCCACTCTCGGTCCTTAGCCTAAAGCACCGAGCCCCTCGCAGGTTGGCTCCCTTCTCCCGGTTTTCGAATACTTTCGCCTCCTAAGCCTATTTTTGACGTTTTTGATGGGATTTTTTCACTAAATTCATATTTTTACCATTTTAAACCCCCAAAACTCGTATTTTATTTATTTCTCGGGGATTTATTAATTAAAAATCATTATTTCATTAATAGAAATATCTAGGGATATTTTACCCCACAAGCGGGTCAAGTGTGCCCACTTGCCTCCATGTGTCACTTCCCCATTAACCCAACCATATACACATCACACAAACCAAGGAAAACATCCTATCAATCTTGCAACTTGCTCCAGAAACTCCTCTATATAAAGAAATCCCTGGAGGATTTCTTGATTCACTTTGATAAATCCCACACTTTTACACCTTTCTTACCAAACAAAGAAGCTTATTTTCTCTCAACTTCCAGCCACTTTTGGAAGTGTTCTTGAGCTATTACTTCACTTTTTGGTAAGTATTTCCTCTAAACACAAGTGTTATTTCATGTTTTCATAACATCCTTGAATCATCTACACACATTCTAACGCCAAAGAATCGTTCTTAGGATCATCCAAGCTTTTACCTTTTCATCAAGTGTTCTTGACTTGATACTCCTCGTCTTGACCTTCCACTCTTCCAAGAATCACTAAAGGTGAGTTTATACCCCTAAATTTTCTAGTTTTCTTTAGTTTTCAGGGGGGATACAAGTTAAAACACCAAAACATATTTGAATCTTAACTTGACAGCTTACAACAGAAAAGTTGTGACTTGTTCACGAACTGTTTTACCCAATTTAAACTTAATATTTTTCAAAACTGTTCAATATGCAAATAGTTCAGGTTTATGCCTTTAAAATGAATACTTGCACACCTCCAAACGATTTTTCTACAATTTTTGGTGATTTTTAGAAAACTGCCTATCACTGCAGCAACGAAATCGGACTAGGTTGTGAAAATGAACATTTTCACACTGGTTTGAGACCACCAAAAATTATTAAATTTTTTTTGAACATAGTAGACTCTTTTTCCAGACTCTCTGAGTTTACAGATTTAGTTTTTGACTTACGATGATGTTTCTATAAATAATCTAAAACAGTGACAGTTAAGAGTTAAATTCTTATAACAAGTTTAAGAGTTATTCACGCCTTGTAATATGTTGAGCAAGGTGTGTAAGATTTTATAGTTAGTATTTTCAATGTCATTTTATGGAAATACAAGTTCATGCACAACAAGGTTTCATTTACAACATAAAACATTTTGATAAAACTATAATAGGTATAGTTTGGACAACTCAAATAGTAATACTATCGATTTACAAAGCGAGTATTTTATTACAAACTGCGTGAATATGTTAATGAATAAATTTGTGAGACATTCATCTTCGGAGTACTTTTTAGTACAACAGAAAAATCCTATAGTTATAGCCAGAATCTCTTGTAGGGAGAGTGTGATAGTTGTATATAGATCTATATTGGTTTGACAACCCGCACCTGAGCTGCTTGCAACAGCTAGACCGACAGGTCTGGGGTGACAAGTATCATAACATTCTGACGCATGAAGAACGTCGAGTACGAGGTCCTTGAGTCATAGTATGGTTATAACAGCTCACATGGGAAATTAACAAACACACCGTTCACGGGAATTTAAGGATTTCACAAAAATGAGTTTTATTTAAATATAAAACTACATATAAGTATGATGATGTACTTACATATACCAAGTCTTGGTTCAGTTAAGACTACAATAAATCTTTTAGAAAATATTGGATTTTCGGGAAACAAACTTGTAACAAACTTTAAGGAACAACATGCATTTTTCATTCATAAATTGCTTATGAACTTACTAGCTTTAATGTTGATACTCTTTCAAAAACAAAATGTATTCTCAGGAAATCAGTAATACAGGCAACTACAAGACTTTTGAAGGCAAGACGCAAAGGCGTAGATTTCTTTTGAACTATTTTGACATCATATGTAATTTATTCGGAAACATGTACTTTTGCAAGGATGTAACCTTTTAAATTATATTTATGATGGTTGTGTTTACTTTCTTCACTATGGTTATGATACTGAGCATGACGTCCTCCGCCCCTGAACGTTTCCGTCGTTCCGGTTTGGGGGTGTGACAGATTGGTATCAGAGCTCTGTTTATAGTGAACTAAGTATATTGAACCACATAAGATATACAAACTATAAATACAACGGGACAAAATTCTCTGACGTAGCCTTACAAAAATACTTTTAAAAATAAAAATTTGTATTTTTATAAAAGTATTTGTACCATCGCACTCACTAGTTCAGTATCACAATAGCAATAACATAAAAGTATTGAGACAAGTTGCACACCATGATCCAGCTTCGGAGTGTGTAGTCAAATCTTGGATGAATATAGCCTGATCAACTATATTTAGCCAAGGTATGACCAACGTATGCGGAAGAAGGACCATGATGAGCAACAAGTCTTCAACTTACCAAAAAACTCGTGAAGCAAACATAAAAGTACTATAGGAGTATTTTAACACAAATAATCACATTATACTAACTAAATTCACATACTAAAATTTCTTGCCATATCCTTCTTATCCCTATTCTCGTACAGACGAGATGGTAGGATTTCACTTGCTGGGTGACCCCTACTTCCCCAACCAAGGGAATGTTGGTTGGATTGTGGAAGACCCGGAGAAAGATTCTGATGAGGAACCCATGGAGGATGAAGAACCCATGGAAGAGGAAGAATCAGTAGATGGTGAAGAAGAAGAAGAAGAAGAAGAAGACTCAGGTGGAACCGATTTGGAACCCGAAGTTTACAATCCACACCCTGCCCGTATTCCTCCACAACACTACCAGGGCCCGACACCCCAACGGGCTGAAACTATACATCGATGAAGTTGAGAGCAAGGTCAATGACCTCCCTATGACATGCAACGGGGTTTCTACGATCTCAGCAGAGGGCCCTGTCATAGTTCACCGTGTCACACGCCACGAAGAGAAAACAAGAGTTAACACCCGACATCTCATGGAAGTTGGTGCCACCAGCCAAGTCAACTCCGTTCGTACTCGCCGGTTGGAAGATGACCACGATCGAACTCGAGACTGCACAAAGCTTCTTCGACGGGAGATGGTAGCGACCCGAGCTGAAGTACAAGAACTCCGAGAACACCGAACTACTCTAGAAGGACATCAGACAGACGCGGAATGCCAGGTGGTTGAATCCAGAGCCAAAATGAGGAATTTGTGTCTTCATTTCGTGATCAACAGAGCTTCAACCAGCGCAAGTAGTACTTGCGCTACTCGCTACAGCTTAACCTAGTTTTGCGGATAAACTGTTTACTTTCGTGATCAACAGAGCTTCAACCACTGCAAGTAGTAGTTGCCCTACTCACTACAGCTTAACCTAGTTTTGGGGATAAACTGTTTACACTTGGGATCTGTTAGGCGGTCAAAAAATTTCCGTACATTGATGTAACATAGACCCTTATAGGGTCAAAATTTCCCAATATTTTATACTAAGTTATATCAATGAAATTGCCACGCTATTCGCTTTATCACATCAAGTTCATAATATGGAATGTTTTCAGACTAAATTTACTGATGTCTGAGTTATGATTGTTTGATTTATAAGTCAAATTATATATAATTAAGACCATGTCGACCTAGAAATGGTGGTTCCGCCTTGGATCTTGTTCCTTGTTTAGTTGTGGACCCAGGGCAGACCCATTAGATTCGAAAGTTTATTTAATCTTAATTATATGTAAATATTATACATCAAACGATTTATGGGTGGGCCCAGTATGGATTATATCTCAGACACTTCAAGTAAATCAAATCTATCAGCATTCATAAAGTCTATATTTTATTATCTATAGACCTCTAGTATGAAGGGATTCATACAATAACTTTACAAGTCGAAATCATTATGCATATAAAGAACTAATAATTTTTAGTTTAACTCTCGACTTTTTGAGCGCTATCAAAGACTTATCGTCTTTTCATTCTTGTTATGGCAGAAAATGCCACCTCGTAGAAATCCTACACATGGCGGCGCTACAGGAGCTCCACCACCGCCACCACCACCTCCACCACCCCCTCAGTTCGACCCATTAATGTTTCAGGTTGCCGTAACAGCTGCAGTAGCAGCCGCAATGTCCCAAATCAACACCAATAACGAGGACAGTCAGGGACGCTCGAGAGAGTGTACCTACAAAGACTTTACTAATGCCAAACCTAAAATCATCAATGGCAGTGGAGGTATCATAGCATTGCTGCAATGGTTCGAGAAAACCGAATCCGTCTTTGAAATATGTGCATGCCCTGAAGCAAACAAGGTTAAGTTTACAGCATGTACATTCTCTGAAAGGGCACTCACCTGGTGGAATGACCACGTCAAGACATTGACACTTCCGGTGGCTAACTCGATAACATGGGAAGATCTGAAAACCATGTTGATGAAGGAGTACTGCCCAAGGGGCAAGATACAAAAGTTGGAAGAGGAACTTTGGGGTCTCAAAATGATAGGCTCTTACATCCTGTCTTATACCTCAAGGTTTAGTGACCTAGCCATACTGTGTACAGGGATGGTTCCATCAGAAAGCAAGAAGGTGGAAAGATTCATTTGGGGACTATCGTCCCAACTTCAAGGAAACGTATTGGCCTCAAAGCCAACCACCTTTGACAGTGCCAAAGAACTGGCACAACAACTCATCGACCATAAAGCCAGTCATGGCACTGTGACAACCACCTCCGAGCAAGCTAAAGGGAGAAACAAAAAAAGGAAGTTCTTGGACAAGAAGAAGGCTCAACCTGCTCAAGACCCTGCCAAGAAACAACAAGTGGTTGTTGTAAACGCCGCCACCACTACTGCCAACCCAACTCCAATAAGGCAATCTGCTGGGAACCTGCCAAAGTGCAGCAAATGCAACTTTCACCACAATGGAGCTTGCCGTGAAATGCATTGTAGCAACTGTAACAAAAAGGGGCACACCGCTCGATTTCGTAAAGCTCCAGTCCAACAAAACGCACAAGCTGCCAACGCAGGAGCAAGTCAAACCTGCTATGGATGTGGAGAGGCAGGATACTTCAAGCGGAACTGACCGAAGGCAAGAAATCCCAACCCTAGTGGAGTGGGCAGAGTTCTCGCGATATGTCACGAGGAAGCAGTTGCAGACCTAACTGTGGTCATCGATACGTTTCTCTTCAACAATACATACACATGCATTCTTTTCGATATTGGCACGGAGAAAAGTTTCGTGAGCCATCAATTTAAACGCTTGCTTAAACAAAAACCACAAACACTAAAAGATACATTCACCGTAGAAATGGCTAATGGAAAAACAGAGAACACTAACGACATTTACATTGGGTGTACCCTCACCCTAAACAATCACTCTTTCCAAATCGACCTTATCTCGGTCACCATAAAAAGTTTTGATGTCATTATTGGCATAGATTGGTTATGCCCTCACCATGCCGAAATCCAATGTCACGAAAAAGCCCTTTCGCCTTAATCTGCCAAATGGCGAAACCCTCTTCGTCTATCGCGACAAACCCAGTTCAAACTTTCAGATCATTTCCTGTGTCAAGGCCCAAAAGTACCTCCGCAAGGATTACCACGCCTTCCTAGCCAACGTCGTGGATAAGAATCAAGAAGCTAAAAACATAAAAGGACATTCCGGAGGTCTGTAAATTTCCTGACGTATTCCCGGAAGAGCTTCCAGGAGTGTCCCCTGCTAGACAAGTCGAATTCCGAATCGACCTAATTCCTGGAGCTAATCCTGTAGCCAAATAGCCATACCGTCTAGCCGCAGCCGAGATGTAGGAACTGTCCAGTCAACTAAACGAACTACTGAGAAAAGGCTTCACTAGACCAAGCTTCTCGCTTTGGGGAGCGCTAGTTTTATTCTTTAAGAAGAAGGACGGATCGTTCTGTATGTGCATTAACTACCACGAATTAAACAAACTCACCATAAAAAACCGGTACCCTTTGCCTCGAATCGATGACCTGTTCGACCAACTACAAGGAGCGAGTTTCTTCTCGAATACTGACCTTAGATCTGGATACCATCAACTATGACTTCAAGAGGAGGATACTCCCAATACAACCTTCAGAACGTGCTATGGTCACTACGAGTTTGTAGTGATGCCCTTCGGCTTAACAAATGCACCCGTGGTGTTTATGGACCTGATGAATAGGGTGTATCGACCTTACTTAGACAAGTTCATGATTGTTTTCATCAACGATATACTAGTCTACTCCCTAAGTGAGGAAGAACACAGCCAGCATTTACGTCAAGTTCTGGAGACACTAAGGGTGGAGAAATTGTACGTAAAATTCTTGAAGTGCGAGTTCTAGATTCGAAAAGTGGATTTCCTCGGACATGTAGTCATCAAGTAAGGAATACATGTGGACCCTTCAAAGATTAAGGTAATCGAAAGTTGGGCAGCGCCATGAACGCCCACAGAAATCTATCAATTTTTAGGACTCGCCGGTTACTATCGAAGATTCATCCAAAACTTCTCCAAAATCGCAAAACCGCTCACCACCTTGACTAAAAAAGGAGTGACCTTCGCTTGGGGGGATAAGCAAGGGGTTGCATTCCAAACACTGAAAAGAGCCCTGTGTAGTGCTCCGATCTTGTCCCTAACAGAGGGAACAAAGGACTTTGTGGTTTATTGTGATGCATCGAACCAAGGCCTTGGATGTGTGTTGATGCTACGAGGAAAGGTCATTGCCTATGCCTCAAGACAGTTGATGAAGCACGAGGTAATCTATAGGACACATGATCTCGAACTAGGAGCAATAGTTTTCTCCCTAAAAATCTGGATGCATTACCTCAACGACACCAAATGCACTATCTTCATCGATCATAAAAGCCTTCAGCATATCCTTAACCAAAAAGAACTCAACATGAGGCAAAGACGATGGGTAGAATTGCTAAATGATTACGAGTGCGAGATTCATTATCACCTAGGAAAAGCCAATGTGGTGGCAGACGCTTTAAGCAGAAAGGAATATTCTGGTCGCCAAGTAAAGGCATTAACCATGACCATCCATTCACACCTGTCCACGCAAATCAAAGAGGCACAAGAAGAAGCCTTGAAACCAGAGAATGTGGCAGGTGAAGTGTTGAAAGGAATGGACAAAAATCTTGAAGTCAGGGATGATGGAGTTTGTTGTTCGTGAACCGGATCTGGACACCGAAATTTGTTGGATTCAGGGACGTTGTCATGAATGAAGCTCACAAAACTCGTTACTCAGTGCATCCCGGCTCAGAAAAGATGTATTTAGGCCTCAAGAAGCTGTATTGGTGGCCGATCATGAAGTCCGAAATAGCTACCTTCGTGGGCAAATGTCTGACTTGCGCAAAGGTTAAGGTAGAGTATCAGAAGCCCTCGGGACTACTTCAACAACCAGCGATACCCGAGTGGAAGTAGGAGCAAATTACAATGGAATTCATTACCAAGTTAACTAAGACAACGAGTGGACCTGAAACCATTTGGGTAATCGTCGACAGATTAACCAAATCCGCTCACTTCCTGCCGATAAAGGAAACCGAAAAAATGGAGAAACTGACAAAGATCTACATTAAAGAAGTTGTGCAACTTCACGGAGTACCGATATCCATTATCTCCGATAGAGATAGTCGGTTCACGTCACGATTCTGGCAGTCACTGCAGAAAGCTATGGGAACTAGGTTGGACATGAGTACAACCTACCACCCACAGACCGATGGGCAGAGTGAAAGGACCATTCAAACGTTAGAGGACATGCTAAGAGAAAATGTGATAGACTTTGGTAAAGCGTGGGATGCTCACCTACCCCTTATCGAATTCTCATACAATAATAGTTATCACACTAGCATCAAAGTTACTCCGTTCGAAGCCCTCTACGGCTGTAAGTGCAGATCACCCCTGTGTTGGGCTGAGGTGGGAGATACGCAACTAGCAACAGGGCAAGTTCCTAACAGCACACTCACTGGCCCAGAGATCATAAGGGAAACAACAGAAAAGACTGTCCAAATTAGAGAACGGATGAAGGCTTCACAAGACCGAAAAAAGAGCTATACCGATAAAAGACGGAAGCCTTTGGAGTTCCAAGTTGGAGATCGAGTACTACTGAAAGCATCACCTTGGAAGGGATTAATACGTTTTGGAAAACATGGGAAGTTAAATCCAAGGTATATCGGGCCATTCGAAATCCTCGATAGGATTGGCCCGGTAGCATACAAGCTTCAATTACTACAGGAACTCGGCAACGTGCACCCTACCTTTCATGTGTCGAACTTAAAGAAGTGTTTGTCTGATTAGAACCTTGTCATTCCTTTGGAAAAATTGAGATCAATGGGAACCTCCACTTCATAGAGTAACCAGTTGAAATCACGGATCGAGAGGTCAAATCGACGAAACAAAGCCGCATCCCCATCGTAAAGGTCCGCTCGAACACCAAGCGAGGACCTGAATTTACATTGGAACATGAGGATCAAATGAAGCAAAAGTATCCACATCTATTCCCCAACCCTTAAGGTCCCTGTCAAAAAAATGCAAATTTCGGGACAAAATTTTTTCTAACGGGGGGATAATGTGACAACTGTCAAATTCAAGTCAAAGTCAAAGTTAACAAGTTAAAGTCAAGTCAAGAAGTCAAAATGGTCAATCTTGTATAATACTTGTATGATTAAAAGTTATTCTATGAAAACGTACATTTGTATGTCAAGAATTCGAGTGTCTCCGTAAAATCTAGGTGTTTATCAATGTGAAACCCTAAGAAGGGAGTTAAACGCATCAAAACACGACTATGAACACTTTTAGGGACTTAAAATAATCATAAACGAAGTATAACGGGGTCCACGGACCTTGCATTGCAAGATTATTCGATGAAAATGGCTAAAAGTGAATCTCTCTGAAATCTCTCCCAATCTCTCTCAAATCTCTCCCAACCTCTCCCAAATCTCTCTCAACTTTTTATAGTCATTCAGGTCATCTTGACCCTTAACTTGGCCAAAAATCACTCAAAATGAGAAGTTATATTGAAAAATAGCCATTTAGGGCCGAAACCCTCTTAGGAACCGAACCTTCTTAGAAGGAACCTCTCAGGGCCGAACCTCTCTTAAGGACCGAAGCTGTCAGGGGCGAAGTTGTCAGAAGCGAAGCCACCCCTCGGACCGAACCCTGCAAACCGAACCATTCGGGCCCGAGCCTCCACTTTCGGTTCCTTCTCCTACCTTCGGTCCCTCCTAGTGCCACTCTCGGTCCTTAGCCTGAAGCACCGAGCCCCTCGCAGGTTCGCTCCCTTCTATCGGTTTTCGACTGCTTTCGCCTCCTAAGCCCGTTTTTTATGGGATTTTTTCACTAAATTCATATTTTTACCATTTTAAACCCCCAAAACTCGTATTTTATTTATTTCTCGGGGATTTATTAATTAAAAATCATTATTTCATTAATAGAAATATCTAGGGATATTTTACCCCACAAGTGGGTCAAGTGTGCCCTCTTGCCTCCATGTGTCACTTCCCCATTAACCAAACCCTATCCACATCACACAAACTAAGGCAAACACCCTATCAATCTTGCAACTCGCTCCAGCAACTCCTCTATATAAAGAAATCCCTGGAGGATTTCTTGATTCACTTTCATAAATCCCACACTTTTACACCTTTCTTACCAAATAAAGAAGCTTATTTTCTCTCAACTTTCAGCCACTTTTGGAAGTATTTTTGAGCTATTACTTCAATTTTTGGTAAGTATTTCCTCAAAACTCAAGTGTTATTCCATGTTTTCATAACATCCTTGAATCATACACACATTCTAACGCCAAAGAATCGTTCTTAGGATCATCCAAGCTTTTACGTGTTCATCAAGTGTTCTTGACTTGATACTCCTCGTCTTGACCTTCCAATCTTCCAAGAATCACTAAAGGTGATTTCATACCTCTACATTTTCTAGTTTTCTTTAGTTTTCTGGGGGGGGGGGGATATAAGTTAAAACACCAAAACATATTTGAAACTTAACTTGACAGCTTACAACAGAAAAGTTGTGACCTGTTCACGAACTGTTTTACCCAACTTAAACTTAATATTTTTCAAAAATGTTCAATATGTAAATATCTCAGTTTTATACCTTTAAAATGACTACTTTGACATCTCCATACAATTTTTCTACAATATTTGGTGATTTTTACAAAACTGCCTATCACTGTAGCAACGAAATCGGACCAAATTGTAAAAATGAACATTTTCACATTGGTTTGAGACCACCAAATATTATAAGAAAATTTGCAAACATACTAGACTCTTTTTCCAAACTCTCTGAGTTTACGGATTTAGTTCTCGACTTACGATGATTTTTCTATAAATAATCTAAAACAGTAATAGTTAAGAGTTAAATTCTTAAAACAAGTTTAAGAGTTATTCACGCCTTGTAACATGCTGAGCAAGGTGTGTAAGATTTTATACTTAGTATTTTCAATGTCATTTTATGGAAATAGAAGGTCATGCATAACAAGGTTTTAGTTACAACATAAAACATTTTGATAAAACTATAATACGTATAGTTTGGACACCTCAAATAGTAATACTATCGATTTACAAAGCGAGTATTTTATTACAAACTACGTGAACATGTTAATGAATAAATTTGTGAGACATTCATCTTCGGAGTACTTTTAGTAAAATAGAAAAGTCCTATAGTTATAGCTAGAATCTCTTGTAGGGAGAGTGTGATAGTTGTATATAGATCTATATTGGGTTTGACAACCCGCAGCTGAGCTGCTTGCAACAGCTAGACCGGCAGGTCTGGGGTGTCAAGTGTCATAATATTCCGACACATGAAGAACGTCGAGTACGAGGTCCTCGAGTCATAGTATGGTTATAACAACTCACGTGGGAAATTAACAAACACACCGTTCACGGGAAGTTAAGGATTTCACAAAAAGGAGTTTTATTTAAATATAAAACTACATATAAGTATGATGATTTACTTACATATACTAAGTCTTGGTTCAGTTAAGACTACAATAAACCTTTTAGAAAATATTGGATTTTCTGGAAACAAACATTAAGGAACAACATGCATTTTTCATTCATAAGTTGCTTATGAACTCACAAGCTTTAATGCTGATACTCTTTCAAAAACAACTTGTATTCTCAGGAAATCAGTAATACAGGCAACTACAAGACTTTTGAAGGCAAGACGCTAAGGCGTAGATTTCTTTTGAACTATTTTGACATCATATGTAATTTATTTGGAAACATGTACTTTTGCAACGATGTAACCTTTTAAATTATATTTATGATGGTTGTGTTTACTTTCTTCACTATGGTTATGATACTGATCATGACGTCCTCCGCCCCCAAACATTTCCGTTGTTCCGGTTTTGGGCCGTCAGTAACCTTTGTCTTACCTGTTGGATCTACTATGTCGTCTTGAGCACTATTTCAGTGCTCCCCATCACTCTCTGTCCTACCTCTCCCCAACAGATAGGAGTTCGGCACCTCCTTCCGTATAAAAGCTTAAAGGGAGGCATCCGATACTAGAGTGATGGTTGTTGTTGTATGAAAACTAAGCCAAGGGCAGATAAGTGGGCCAACTTCCCCCGAAGTCCTTAACAGATGTGCGTAGTACTTCCTCGAGCGTATGAATCGTCCGCTCGCTCTGTCTGTCTCTCTTTGGGTGATATGCGGTACTGAAATGCAACTAGGTACCCAACTCCTCATGAAATTTCTTCTAGAACCTAGAAGTGAAACGCACATCTTGATCTGAAATTACCAATTTTGGCGCCCCATGTCGTGCCACCACCTCTCAAACATAGATCTCGACCAATTTCTCCGCAGAAGAGGTCTCACTGATAGCCAGAAAGTTAGCACTCTTCATTAACCGATCTACAATCACCCATATCGCATCGACAACTCTTACGGTCCTCGGTAATTTGGTGGTAAAATCCACGGAAATCTGTTCCCACTTCCACAGGGGAATCTTTAAAGGCTGCAACTGGCTATGAGGACGCTGGTGCTCCGCCTTTACCTGGCAACATGTCAAGCATCTCTCGACTACCCATGCCACATCCCATTTCATACCTGGCCACCAATAATCCCTTTTTAAGTCCAAATACAACTTGGCAACCCCCAGATGGATCGAGAATCTCAACCTACGGCCCTCCTCCATCAAAATACGTCGAGCTCCACCCGTATATGGCACCCATAGCTGGCCACGGAAGGTCATAAGCCTCCAACTATCTGTCTCAAACTCATAAATCTGCCCGATCACCCGTTCTCTCTTACAGTTCTATAGTCTCACGGCCACCACCTAGGCCTCTCGGATGGTATCTAAGACTGGATTCATCACCGTCATCCTCATGCACACGTCTCGGATCAGAGGACCCACTTCTTTACGACTAAGGGCATCGACTACCAAATTAGTCTTGCGAGGATGATACAAAATCTCATATTCATAGTCTTTCACTACATCCAACCACCTATTCTGTCTCATATTCAGGTTCGGCTGATCCATAAGTTACTTCAGGATCTTATGGTCTGTGTATATGGTACATCGGACACCATAATGATAGTGGCGCCAGATCTAAAAGGTGAACACCACCGCTCCAGCTCCAAATCATGGGTGGGATACCTCGTCTCGTGAGGCTTCAGCTGCCTCGACGCATATGTTATCACATGTCCCCTATGCATCAACACGGCACCCATCCCTAATATCAATGCATCACAGTAGACTACGAAGTCCTCCATTCCCTCAAGAAGGGCTAACACTGGAGCTTTGAACAATCTTTGGCAAAGATTCTCGAATGAAGCCTGCTGCTCGGGCCCCCAAACAAAAGTAACACCCTTCTTAGTCAATCTGGTGAGAGGAATGGCAATTTTGGAGAAATCTCTGATAAACCTCCGATAGTAGTCTACCAGGCCCAGAAAACTCCTGATCTCGGATGGGGATCTCGGCACCTCCCATCACATGACTGCTTCAATCTTGGTCGGGTTAACCAAAATCCCATTCTGGTTAACGAGGTGTCCCAAGAACTGGACCTCTCGTTACCAGAAATCACACTTGGAGAATTTTTCTTAAAGCCTCTCCATCCTCAATACTCCAAGAATCTCCCGAAGACGCTCCTCATGCTATTCCGTAGACCTTGAGTACACCAAAATGTCGTCGATGAACATGATGACCGGCCTGTCCAACATGGGCCTGCACACCCGGTTCATGAGGTCGATGAACATTGTCGGTGTGTTCGTGAGCCTGAAAGGCACCACTACAAACATGTAGTGCCCGTAACGAGTCCTAAAGGTCGTCTTCTGGATATCCTCCTCGCAAAGTCTCATATGATGATACCAATGATCTCAAATCAATCTTGGAAAACCAAGATGCCCCCTACAACTGATCGAATAAATCGTCGATCCTCGGTAGTGGATAACGATTCTTGACCGTCATCTTGTTCAATCCTGGTAGTCGATGCACATCCGGTGTGAACCATCCTTTTTTCGTCACAAAAAGGATCGTCGCTCCCCACGGTGAGCTACTTGATCTAATAAAACCCTTCCCCAATAGCTCCTAAAGCTGCGAGAATAACTCTTGCATCTCGGGCGGCGCAAGGCGATAAGGTGACTTGGCAATAGGCGCCGCACCCGGAATCAAATCGATCCGGAACTCCACCTGCCTCTCGGGAGGCACACCGGATAATTCCTCGGGGAAAATATTCAGGAACTCACATACTATCGGAACATCGGAGATAGAACTCTGCCTCTCAGTGGAAACTCTCGTATCCATCACATACGCTAAAAAGCCCACGCATCCCTGTTGTAAACTCTGCCTCGCCTTAGTGGCAGAGCAGAAAGCTGATCTAGATCAATTTCCCTCGCCATAAACAGTAAGTAGTCCCCCACTAGGGTTTCGTATGGTTACAATCTAACGTTCAAAGTCAATCACAGCTCCGAACCAACTCAACTAATTAATGCCTACTGTGACACAGACATCACCCATCGCTATCAGCACCATATCTATCGGAAACTCAATACCGAAAATCTCTAATATACATCCCCAGAATACATGAGTGGAAAAAATCGCTTGCTCATCAGCTTTCGAAACCCTCAGTAGTTGATTTAATGCCTCGCGTATAACAATAATGCGACGACTAAAGGATAAGGACACAAAAGATCGACTCGCACCAGAGTCAATTAACACCAAGGCAGACACAAAACTCACAAGAAAAGTACCTACAAGCAACACAATATAAGCATAAACAAATCTTAAAATAATATAAATATGGAGATATGTACTAGCAATAGCATCAGGCGTAGCGCGAACCTCCTCCGCAATCAGCTAGAATGCTCTCCCACGAGCTCCCGAAGCCTCATCCTTCACTGGCTGACCATCAGTAACACGTAAAGCAGTAGGATCAGATGCTTGGGCTAATCCATGTGTGAGCTAAGGACACTCGGCCTTCCGGTGGACGGTCTGGTTGCAATGAAAGAAAATCCCTTGGGGCAGTCCTTGTTGGATAAGGTCTCTAAGTCCATAACTATATTTGGTATGTACTTGACCCAAGAATAGCATGGTCTATTTGGGTTGTACTTCATCAGGACAATGTGAAGGATGGACTTTTGAGAAGAGGATGATTATGATTTATTAATATATTATAAGTTTAAATATCTTAATATGAAATCATATTATTTAATTAGTATTGATTAAGAATTAATTTGGAATTAATTTTGTGATCAAAATAGACTAACTAAATATATAGCGATTAATTGAGTAAATCATTCATTCTTATAAAGTAGGCTAATGATCCATGATTCCTTATGTTGGGGTAAACCCATGTGGTGACCCATGGATACTCCATGGAGGTTAAAACACATGGAGCTTGAGGAATGTGGAAATTCATGCACATTAGGGTTTTCATGGTGTAACCCTAATGTAGTTACACTATATAAGAAACCCTTTGGTTCATGAAATCGGCACTAAGAATTATTGTAAGAGTGCTAGCCGATTTTGATTGCACATTATCTCCTCTCAAGCTCTTCTAATCGTTGGTGGTTATTTGTGGTTCCACTTGAGGCATTCACATTATTGGTGCTACGCTCTTAAAGCTTCAAGGTTTCAACTACACTAAAAAGGTATGTCATCTAACTAGAATTTTTTAGTATAGTTATTCCATTGTATGCTAGTTAGGATGATGGAGTGGAATCTTGAAAGTTTCCATGTATATTAGAGAAAACATAGATCCAAAGCATCTAGGGTTGCATGTACACCATAAGACTGTTAGAATGCTCAAAACCCATCAGTGGTATCAGAGTCTAGGATTGTTTTCCAAAATACTTGATGCTACTTGCTTGTAAATGCTTTAAAAAATCGAATTTCAGCTTTTTGGACAATGGACTCATCGAGTCCATTGGGGAGCTCGCCGAGCCCCTTCATAATGAAACTCTAATTCCAAACCTTAGATTTTAAAAGTTAAAATTCAACCCTTACACTATTATAATATTATAGGTTTAATATTTATATATATGTAAAAACAAGTCGGTTTTACCGTTAGTAGGCCTCATTCACGAAGCCAGTCTATAAGTGGGGTATAAGGTTACTGCTTATAAAATGATGGTTTAATGGGTGTCCACTCTCACCCACCACTTCCTTGACTGGTGGAGGGTCGTTAGCCGAGCGGGTAGGACAAAGACTATAATTCTCATTAAAAGTATAATGATAGTAATAAAGTTACTAAACCTTTTCTAAATTCCCAATCTTAGTTACTTTAGGAAATTGTTAAATTGATGTTAATCCATGAAATTACACTTTGCACCTTACCAAGTCGTTGATGGAGCGTGTGCAGTTAACTGGCACATTAACTTCATCTAGTAAGGGTGGCAAAGGGTAGCTTAATGTTTGTCATAAGGTCAATGGAGCGTGTGTGATTAACCGACACAATGATTAAGGTGATAATTGACATTGAGAGTACCAAGTACATTTACATGGTTATTCACACCTTGTTTGTGATCCACGATATCCCAGTCACAAATCTGAAGAGCATAATCAAGATTTAAACATGCCATTGAATTGTTCAATGAATCTCAAAGGATCTAGGACTTTCAAATCCAATTAAAACTTAATTAACACATTTCGTTTTTCATGGTGGAAATTGGTAAATCATCATTTACCTACCTTCAAATATTTTGCAAGTTTGATTACGGCTTCCCTCTTCCAAATTGTGAGATATTGTGTTAGGTCCTAGCCTTAATATTTCATTTTGGATGTTATATTAAGGACTTTTTATCTAATCTAAACTTTATCTTTCTTTCTTTTCAGATGTGTTCCAACATTGCTTCTGGCTCAAACCCTATCGGCTCCTTCTCTCTCATCTACCTTTGTGGGAGAGTAATCTTTGATAGGACTAATTTTAACGATTGGATTAGGAACATCATCATGGTCATCGCTATGAGGACAAGGAATATATCCTCGACAAGGAGCTAAAGGAAATCAATGAGTTTACTGCTACTCCTCAGGAGATTGTTGATTTCAGGGCACATGAGAAGGATGCCACCAAGGTAGCTTGTATCATGCTTGCCACCATGTCTCCTAAACTACAAAAGTTATATGAGGACTTCTACCCTTTTGAGATGTACCAGGACCAGATGGAAAGATACCATCAGAGTACTCGTCAAGAGTGGTATGAAATCATCTGCTCCATGATTACAACAAAGATGAAGGATGGTGAACCCATCACAGGCCACTTGCAGAAAATGAAAAGGTTTGTGGACCGTTTGATCAAATTGAATGTGAACTTTGATGAGGAGTTGGCTATAGATATTATTCTACACTCCCTACCTCCATGTTATGACCAGTTTTGCATGACTTATCATATGAACAAGGAGGAATTCACTATGAGCAAGCTTTAGGGCCTTTTGAGGACTACTGAAAGTGGTCTCAAAGGTAAAAATGTTATAAGCACTCCTACTGCTAATGCCCATGTTCTGGCAAGTGGGAAAGGTAAGGGGAAGAAGAGGAAGGCTCCTTCCAAGAGCCACAAGGGAAAGTCTCTTGATGGATCCTCTTCAAGTGGAACCAAAGATGTTCTACTACTCCCTCGGCCATCCCAAAAGAAGCAGAGTGTTTCTATTGCCATGAAAAGTGGCACCAGAAGCGAAGCTGCCCCAAGTACTTGCAGGATGTTAAGGATGGGAAGGGAAAACCCACCCATGCAGGTATTTACACTATCCTATCTAAAAACTCATCACATACTAAGTCTTGGGTGCTTGACACAGGTTGTGGGTTTCACATTTGTTCTGATGTGCAAGGCCTAATAAGAAGTAAGTATGTGGAGCACGCGAAGATAAACTTGATCATGGGGAATAAGAAGGTTTCACCTGTCACCAAGATTAGAGTTTACTCTTTATTTCTTAGTAGTGGGTTAGAAATAGATTTGAATAAGTGTTTATACTCGTCTGATATGCCGAGAAATATTATTTCATTTCATGTGTTGTACAAACAAGGTTTCAGTTTTCATTTGATAATGAAATTGGTGCAACAAATGCTTATTATAATGGTGTTTTATATTTTAGAGAATTACCTTGTAATGGTGTGTATGAAACTGTGATGGTTGTAGACAACTTAGGAAATAATGTGTTGCATATTGATTCTTGTAATGATTTGGATAAGGCATCCTTGTGGCATTGTCGTCTTATACATGTCAACAAGAAGCGCATAGGCCAACTGCAGAAGACTAGAGTTTTGGAGTCACTCGAATTATGGTCGGATGACACTTGCAAGTCTTGTTTTTTTTGGAAAAATGACTAATCACCCTTCACTAGTTCTTGTGAAAGGGGTGAGGGGTTGTTGGATCTCATACACACCGATCTGTATGGGCCCTTTAGAACCGCCACAAGGGAGGCTGACCGCTTCTATGTGACTTTTACTGATGATTACAACATATATGGCTATATCTACTTAATCTAGCATAAGTCAGAAACCTTAGAGAAATTCAAAGAGTTTAAGCAAGAAGTGGAGAATCAGCTGGGCAGGAAGATAAAGATGCTCTGATCCGATCGAGGTAGTGAATATCTTAGTATCGAATTCCTAGACTGTCTTAAGGAGTGTGGAATTGTTTCACAATTGACGCCACCTAAGACACCACAGCTTAATGGTGTGGCTAAGAGGCGCAACTGAACCTTGTTAGAGATGGTTCGTTCCATGATGAGTCGAGCTTTGTTACCTATCAAATTCTGGGGGTATGCCTTGAAGAGTACCTCCGATATCCTTAATCTAGTCCCAACTAAAAGGGTTGCCAAAACACCTCAAAAGATTTGGACTGGGAAGGTTTGCTCGTTAGCACACATCAAGGTTTGAGGTTGCGAGGATTTTGTGAGGCGCGAGACTAATGACAAGCTTGAACCTCGGGGTGAGCGCTGTATTTTCATCGGCTACCCACAAAAGTCCTTTGGATATCTCTTCTATTGACCGATTGAGAATGTTGTATTCGTTACGAGGAGAGCAGTCTTTCGTGAGAGAGATCTCATATTCCAAAGGGACAGTGGGAGGAAAATTGACCTTGAAGAACTTCAAGATTTAACCGATGAAGGAACCTCAAACACTAGCGGTCAACCTGAGGAGGAAACTCCTGTTGAGCCGCTTGACGAGTCCGTACCTCTGAGGCGTTCTAGTAGAGTTAGTGTTCCACCTGTGTTATATGGTTTTCATATAACATCTGAGGGTGATACATTTATCAGTGACAGAACACTTGTAAATTTGGATGAACCAAACAACTACAAGGAAGTCATGGTAGGCCCTGAGTCTGCTTAATGGAAAGAGGCTATGGACAGCGAGATTCAGTCCATGTATGAGAATTAAGTTTGGAACTTGGTTGACAATGTACCGTGTCGTAATACAGTCGGGTGCAAATGGATCTTCAAGAAGAAGACCAACATGGATGGGAAAGTACACACTTATAAGGCGTGAGTGGTTGCAAAGGGCTTTACTCAAACTCCTGGAGTTTATTATGATGAGACCTTCTCGCCAGTAGCGATAATTAAGTCTATTAGGGTTATGCTAGCCATAGCCGCATTTCATGATTATGAAATATGGCAATGGATGTCAAAATTGCTTTCCTTAATGGAATGTTGGTTGAGGATGTTTACATGAGTCAGACAGAGGGTTTTGTCGATGCAAAGTAGCCTAATAGAGTGTGTAAGCTTGAGAAATCCATTTATGGATTGAAAAAAGCATCTCGCAGATGGAATCTTTGTTTTGATGAGAAAGTCAAAGATTTTGGCTTTTCGAGAAGTGACGATGAGTCATGTGTATATGTCAGAGCTAGTGGGAGTATAGTTAGCTTTTTGGTACTGTATGTGGATGACATACTACTTATAGGAAATGACATCCCAACCTTGTTGGAGGTAAAATCCTGGCTTGGGAAGTGTTTCTCTATGAAGGATCTTAGAGAAGCTGCCTATATCCTAGGGATAAGGATATTGAGAGACAGGAGTAAGAGACTAACTGGACTTAGTCAAAGTAACTACTTGGACAAAGTGTTGAAGATGTTCAACATGGATAATTCCAAGAAAGGTGACTTACAAATCTAGCAACATGCCAGACTGAGCAAGGCTCAATGTCCGAGTGCAGAAGCTGAGATAGCTGAGATGAGTCGATTACCATATGTTTCCGCTGTTGTCTCGATCATGTATGCTATGACTTGTACTCGCCCTGATGTGGCCTTTGCTTTGAGCATGGCCAGCAGATATCAAGGGAATCCGGGCAAGGCTCACTGGACTATGGTAAAGAACATTCTTAAGTACCTGCGAAGGACTAAGGACTAGGTCCTTACCCTCGATGGGAATGATGATTTGAGAGTGATAGGGTACAGTGACGCCAGCTTTCAAACCGACAAAGATAATTTCCGCTCTCAGTCGAGCTGGGTGTTTACCCTTAATGGAGTACAAATTACTTGGAGAAGTTCCAAGCAGGAGACTGTTGCTGATTCAATGTTGGAATCGGAGTACATAGCAGTAAGCGAAGCGACAATGGAGGCGATATGGCTGAAGAACTTCATTGGAGACCTTGGAGTTGTACCGGCTATAAAGGAGCTTGTGGAGATTTTCTGTGACACTGATAGTGCGGTTGCCTTAGCCAAGGAACCGAGGGATCATGGCAGGTCCAGACACATCGACAGGAAATATCACTTCATAAGACAAAAGATAGAAGAAGGACTCCTCGTGGCAAAGAGGGTATCATCAGATGAGAACCCGACAGATCCGCTCACAAAGGACTGAGTACTGTTAAACATTTACAGCATGCAAGGGACATTGGGCTAAGGGATGATATTACTTTTAATGATTAGATAGTTTTCAAAACTTGTAATAGTTGAAATGTAATTGACATTTGATGCTTAAATAAAAGGTGTTTTTTATTTACTAATATGGTACTGTCTCATGTCATTTGTTTTACTATTGTTTCATTTTGCATGTTTTGACTTCCAGAATAATTGGATTATTCAAAACCATCCACATTTGATCATACTTTGGAAGTAGGTATTGAAGCAAGACTGTCATGAATTTGGCTTGTAGATTTTCGGAAATGGATAGACATTGCTATGGCATTCATAAGTGCTCATAAGGTCTGAGTATTGGATTCAACCCATACTCACTTGTATCAATTCATGGAATTTTATCTCGAGTGATCGTGAGATGTTAATATCATATAATCTTCAAACCTAGATGTATGATTTGTTGACTATGAGTTGGTCGTACATTGTAGTACGAAATCGCATCGGTAACTCGATGTTATAAAACATGTTGTTGTGTATGGTTCAGTGAATAGTTAGTATATGCATATACTGTGTAAGTTTATTGGTTCCTTTTAGTCCTTTGAGGATTAAAAGCGATATCATGGGCCCCTAGATGATTTTGTTTTGACTTATGTGTCGGGCCCGGTCAAAACTAAATTGATGTGTTCGATTAAGTTCTATGTCAAACAAATCAGAAACTGGGAAAAAAACTGCTGGACAATAAGATTGACTGTGTTCCATGCGTTTGTCCGACATATATCTTGAGAACAGAGGATTCTATGATCATTTATCTAAAATGGTACATCTAAGTTCGACATAGGCATTTAAGAGCCACGATTGCTAGTCGGATCTTGAAGTTATACTTACAACTATAGTTATATTTGGTATGTACTTGACCCGAAAATAGCATGGTCCATTTGGGTTGCACTTCACCGGGACAATTTGAAGGATGGACTTTTGAGAAGAGGATGATTATGATTTATTAATATATTATACGTTCTACTATATTAATATGAAACCATATTATATAATTAGTATTGATCAAGAATTAATTTGGAATTAATTTTGTGATCAAAAGAGACTAATTAAATCTATAGGGATTGATTGTGTAAATCATTCATTCTTATAAAGTGGGATAATGATCCATGATTCCATATGATGGGCTAAACCTATGTGGTGACCCATGGATACTGCATGGAGGTTAAAACCCATGGAGCATGAAGAATGTGGAAAGTCATGAACATTAGGGTTTGCATGGTGTAACCCTAATGTAGCCATACAATATAAGAAGCCCTTTGGTTCATGAAATCGGCACCTAGAGTTCTTGTAAGAGTGCTAGCCAATTTTGAGTGCAAATTATCTCCTCTCAAGTTCTTCCAGTTGTTGGTGGTGATTTGTGGTTCCACTTGAGGCATTCACACAATTCATGCTAGACTCTTAAAGCTTCAAGGTTTCAACTACACTAAAAGGTATGTCATCTAACTAGAATTTTGTATGCTAGTTAGGATGATGCTTTGGAATATTGAAAGTTTGCATGTATATTAGAGAAAACACAGATCCAAAGCATCTAGGGTTGCATGTACACCATAAGAGTGTTAGAATTCTCAAAACCCATCAGTCCTTCGCCATATGCCCCTCATAACTCTTGCTGTACTAGCCACAAGTGCAGCCCTTCTGGCCTCTAGCTCTCGAATCGGTGGGCTTAGCCCACTTGCTCGCCAGCTCCGATTGCACTGGTCTGATGTCTCTACCCTGAGATTCCTCCTCGTCTCCATTATGAAACTCTAGCTCAATCTCCCTCCTCCTAGCATTGGTTTGTAGCTCAGTCAATGTCCGATACGAAGAGTTCGCCACAAACTCCCGAATATCTCATCTCAGTATTCTCAACTACCAGTTCACATGTTCCTGCTCCATAGACACGTGCTCGGGTAAAAACAATTCCCTCTCATGAAACATCCTCGTAATCTCTGTTACGGTTTTTGTCTTCTGCTTGAGAGACAGAAACTTTTGGGCTAAACACTCCCTCTCCACCTGGTGAACGTACTAATCTCAGAATAGTTGTGTGAACCTCATCCAAGTCATTGTTGCATGGTCCGCAGGAGAAAAATCAGTCGTCACGAACCTCCACCAGTCCTTCGCTCGCAAGCGATGCTGATTCAGCTCAAATCAAAACTTCAGCTCCTCAGGGCATGAACAAGTATAGAAAAATCCCTAAATATCAGAAACCCATCTCATAGAAACAATCGGGTCCTGGGTCCCCTCGAACTCCGATGGTTTCGTGTTGCTGAACTCCTGAAGCAACAACAAATCACTCCCTTGAGGCCTCGCAGCAGCAGCAGCAGCAGTCTCTGTGACAGCAGCTTATCGCTCATCAAAAGTCTCCATAAGTGTGGTCTTAATAGACCCGAACATCTCTAGTATGACCTCTCTAATAGCTACGGCCATCTCCTCATGAATGATCCTGTATATCTCCTCATCACTGGTATCACTGCTCCCGGGGTTGTTGCGGGTAATCACAATAGTGGCTCTCAAACGCAACAACAAAATCATCAGAGACTAGCTCAAACACTCACACACTCGATTACCCACCCTCACATGCTCCTTAGCATCCTAAGGTTCTTACTTGGACCACATATAGATTTGGTGCTTTTAGTAGTATGGGCCCAATACTACCTTCCACACCAACCTGTAGTCACCCTAAGTCCTCCTCTTAGGATCCTAATTCACAAGTACTCTATTCCTCATCGATACCAAACTACCCTATCAGTAGACTCCTAAATTTCTCATCTAGGCATCTCCCATAGATTACTACTCGACTCCAAACTCTTTCTAAAAGATTCCTGCTAGATACTCCTACTCAGCACATACACCGAGAAAAGAGCAGATAATATGAATCAATAGCATCCCCTAGGATAAGGCATCATGAATCAGGCAGCTCTAGCCCTACTTTCTGAAATACCTAGCCTATCTTCTAGCATGCAGCTCTAATATCTGATAAGTATCTCATAATATAACAGGTAATGGTATCTTGGGAAGTCACCGTTCGGGCTCTGGCTGATTGTACACACTGCCTCGTCTCGTTTTCTCTTAAACACTCTTACTCGTTTTAGAAAAATCATTTCTTTTAGATAATTTTCTCAAATCCTTAGTTTGATTCCAGAAATAACCGAACGTACATCTGAATCCCTCAAACATGGCTCTGATACCAACTTGTAACACTGTAAATTTTCAAATAAAATTTTCATTTTAAAAATCACATAAACGCAATATCATATTTCCCAAAAACCACAAAATGTATAATTTGTCAAAACACAAGTCAACAAATGTTTGATAAAATCCCATAATCCTCAAAATCATGATCTCTAACTGGTGTGTACAATCAAGTCGGCGACTTCCCGCGATCCTGAGAAGTACCTGAAACACATATCACACAACACGGTAAACATGGAGCTTAGTAAGTTCCCCAAAATACCACATGTAAATAATTAGCCTCTCATGACTATATATTGATAAGGACCCTCCGGTCCATGTGTCTTAGTAAGGACCCTCCGGTCCTAACCAATAAAGCACATAATAATATATAGCATAAATCACAATGAAAAATTGTCACTCCTCTAAATCGGGTCGGCGGAAACGTTCGGGGGCGGGTGACTTCATCTTGAAATATCATAACAATTGAATATGAATGAAACATAGCAACCATCGTCATCATACATTACGATATCAACATACATATTTTACATCATTGTGTTTCTTTATGAATTACATCCAAATACATAATGTATGATAAATGAACAAAAATACATAAAATATCCAAAAGTCCATAGCTACAAAACTTCTTAGTGTGTTCCTAAGAATACAAGTCGTTTTGAAAAGCGTCAACATAGAATGTTGGTGAGTTCATAAGTATGTTTGTATGAAAACTTTGTAATAGTTAGTAAACCTCCAAAAAATCCAATATTTTCTTGTAAAAATAGTTGGTGAGTCTCGTTTCAAATGATGTATCATTTCATGTGTATTCTTTGTTTATCTTGTTTGAAAATGTATAAAGAGTGATTCCCAGAAAATCCTGTATGTTCTGTGTTACAAGAAATTATGGCCTTAAACCCTAAGACCGGAGTGGTGTGGCTAGTTACAAAATAGTTGACACAGTGTTTGTACTTTGTAAAAATGAGTGGTGTGAATATTCAACGTAAATCTTATAATAGCATTGTTATTCTCTATGTGGGTCGTTATAACAATACTAATATGACGGAGTGTCTGTCTTGATGTTCTTCAGGCGTTGGTTTCTGAGAAGATATTTGTCACCCTATGGCTTGTCTAGCTGTAGCGAGCAGCTCAGGTGTAGGGTGTCAACCTTGTATAGATCAATACACAAACTCCCACTCTCCCTCCAGGAGACTCTAGTTATAACTACAGGACTTACGGTATACAATAAGTGGGTACGAGTGAAGGAGTGTCTCACAAGAGCCTTAACGGAATTTATGCAAACTATGAATTTCATTATTTAACATTATAAATAATGTTACTAGAGTGTATTTTCGACCAATGAGTTATAACTAACAAAAATAGTCCTTATTACAATAAGTGTCAAAAATAATTCATTATTACCAAAATTGTCACTAAAGGCCCAAATTCTACTAAAATATCAAAAGTGGCCCAATATTATATAAAATGTCAACGATGGCCCATTTTACCAAAAATGTTGAAAATGACCCAATAATGCTGAGATTGTCAAAAATGGCCCATTTCTACTAAAGTTGACAAGAATACCCACTTTTACAAAAATATTGATTTAAGGCCCATTTTTACAAAAGGGTTTAAAAATAGCCCATAGTTACTAATAAGCCCATTTTCGTCCCATTTATACTAAAATTATCAAAAGTGGCCCATGCTTACTAAAAGCCCATTTTCGGCCCATTTAACCTAAAATGATCAATAAGGCCCAAGTTTATCAAAATGTTCAAAAATGGTCCGTTCTTACCTTTAAGCCCGAAAATTGTCCGTTTTTAGTGAAACTTCCATATTTTATCATTTTTCATGTTTTCATGCCAAAGGTTTTTTTAAAAATATTCTTGGACTAATTTTAGTGACATTTACCATGCATCAAGTGAAACAAATTTCATTTAGAAGCTAGATTTCATTTTTAACAACATATTATGTTACCTAAGTCCAACATCTTGAGATTTAACCAAAATCTCGAGTTCTTGGACTCTTAGCATGGATTTCACAACATTTAACACACATATCATACAGCACATGCACATGCAAGCAAATATACAAAGATTTACACAAGACTTTAACTTGTACTCCCCCACACCCTAAAGAAGGAAAAACTCGAAAACAAGGGGTAAGAAGCTCACCTTGGGGCTTGATCGGTTTTGAAGAGAAAATAAGAAGAAGGACATATTCGGCCTAGAGTGCTTCTTTGAGGAGATCTTCGAAGTTGTGGGGCTCTAGAGAAGCATATGCACGAAAATAGAGTAGTTTGAGGGATAATCTTAGTATAAGATGAAGTAAAACAACTTGAGTGGGATTATAAACTTACCAAGTTAATATCTTTGAAGAAACCTTCTTGAATACACACTCACAACTCACGATTTTTGGAGCAAGAAGGGAAGAGAGAGAGAATTTTCTTGAGGATTGAGACAGAAATGAGATCAGTATGGGTGAGTTTGAAATGAGATGTGAGAGAGATGGTGGTGGTTCGACCGAGTATAGGGATAAGAGGGGAGAGATAGAGATTTTTTCATGATGGGTAAGAGCTTCATGCATGGGTGCATGAAATGTAATACCTTGTTATATGTGATACAAATGTGAGGTGACACTCAAAGTCAACCCCTCTCATTTGTTCCCTTTTTCTCTTTTTTTTGTTTTTTTAATTTCGATCCGGTTTAGGGAAGAAAGGAGAAAGAAAGAAGTTAGGCTTGTTTTGGAAGGGTAACCAAGAACACATTGGCCCAGTAAGTATTTTCGACCCATGAAGGCCCATATATGGGTTTTCGCCCCAATGAGGCTAAATGGCAAGGTTTTTGGCCCACAAGGTTAAATGAAAGAGTTTTCGGCCCAAAAAGGGGCCCATTAAAGGTTTTCAGTCCTGGAAGGCCAATTAAAGGGTTTTTGGCCCAAAATAATACCCTATGGAGGTATTTGGCCCACTTTAGTCTAAGGAAGATGTTCACTGCCCAATAAGGCCGAACAAGAGTCTTACACACCATAAGGGTCATGTTGAGGGTTCATTGGCCCTTTAAGGCCCAATAGGAGTGTTTTGGTCTATTAAGAGGTTTGCACCGAGAAAACTTGGGCTAAGGCCCAAAGTTTGAGTAAACATAACTTATTGGGTTTGATTTTGGGCTTACACGAGGAAGTCTCGACTTGAAACAAAATTTTTGGATATATAAACTTGTATAGTATTGAAGTTAATTTCTACTACACATAGTGTCTCTTAGTTACACAAAGAAACTATTTGTACGTGGATAGAAGTTTCTAGCCCTTAAATGCTAGTTGTGACATCATCCCCCCGTTAGAGGGAATTTCATCCTGAAATTCTTTTGAAAGCTACCCTTAAGAACTTGAGAAGAGATGAGGGTATTTTTGCATCATTTGATCCTCGTGTTCCCATGTGAATTCATGTCCGTGCTTGGCACTCCATCGGACCTTCATAATTGGAATGCAACATTGTTTCGTATGCTTCACTTCCCTATCCATAATTTCGAATGGTTCCACAACGAACAGGAGGTTTTCATTCACCTCAATCTCATCGAGTGGAACAACGACGTTTCATCCGATAGGCATTTCTTAAGGTTTGACATGTGAAAGACAGGGTGTACGTTGCTGCGCTCCGATGGTAGCTGCAGCTTATAGGCCAGTGTGCCGATCCTGGCAAGGATCTCGAATGGTCTGATGTATCGTGGACTTAGCTTTCCAAGCTTTCCAAACCGTATCATCCCTTTCTATGGAGAGACTTTTAGTAGCACGTGATCACCTACTTGGAACTCCAACGGCTTTCGTCTTTTATTTACGTAGCTCTTCTGTCTATCCCGAGATGCTTGGAGTCGTGCCCTGATTTGGATGATTTTCTCAATTGTTTCCCGAATGATCTCAATTGTTTCCCATTGCCAGTTGGGTGTCTCCTACTTCAGCCCAACAGAGAGGTTATCTGCATTTTCGACTGTATAAGGCCTCAAAAGGAGTGACTTTAATGCTTGTGTGATAGTTGTTGTTTTAGGAAAATTCAATTAGAGGCAAGTGGGTATCCCATGTCTTGCCAAAATCTATTACACAAGCTCGGAGCATATCCCAGAAAATCCTGTATGTTCTGTGTTACGAGAAATTATGGCCTTAAACCCTAAGACCGGAGTGGTGTGGCTAGTTACAAAATAGTTAACACAGTGTTTGTACTTTGTAAAAATGAGTGGTGTGAATATTCAACGTAAATCTTATAATAGCATTTTTATTCTCAATGTGAGTCGTTATAACAATACTAATATGACGGAGTGTCTGTCTTGATGTTCTTCAGGCGTTGGTTTCTGAGAAGATATTTGTCACCCTATGGCTTGTCTAGCTGTAGCGAGCAGCTCAGGTGTGGGGTGTCAACCTTGTATAGATCAATACACAAACTCCCACTCTCCCTCCAGGAGACTCTAGTTATAACTACAAGACTTACGGTGTATAATAAGTGGGTACGAGTGAAGGAGTGTCTCACAAGATCCTTAACGGAATTTTTGCAAACTATGAATTTCATTATTTAACATTATAAATAATGTTACTAGAGTGTATTTTCGACCAATGAGTTATAACTAACAAAAATAGTCCTTATTACAATAAGTGTCAAAAATAATTCATTATTACCAAAATTGTCACTAAAGGCCCAAATTCTACTAAAATATCAAAAGTGGCCCAATATTATATAAAATGTCAACGATGGCCCATTTTACCAAAAATGTTGAAAATGACCCAATAATGCTGAGATTGTCAAAAATGGCCCATTTCTACTAAAGTTGACAAGAATACCCACTTTTACAAAAATATTGATTTAAGGCCCATTTTTACAAAAGGGTTTAAAAATAGCCCATAGTTACTAATAAGCCCATTTTCGTCCCATTTATACTAAAATTATCAAAAGTGGCCCATGCTTACTAAAAGCCCATTTTCGGCCCATTTAACCTAAAATGATCAATAAGGCCCAAGTTTATCAAAATGTTCAAAAATGGTCCGTTCTTACCTTTAAGCCCGAAAATTGTCCGTTTTTAGTGAAACTTCCATATTTTATCATTTTTCATGTTTTCATGCCAAAGGTTTTTTTAAAAATATTCTTGGACTAATTTTAGTGACATTTACCATGCATCAAGTGAAACAAATTTCATTTAGAAGCTAGATTTCATTTTTAACAACATATTATGTTACCTAAGTCCAACATCTTGAGATTTAACCAAAATCTCGAGTTCTTGGACTCTTAGCATGGATTTCACAACATTTAACACACATATCATACAGCACATGCACATGCAAGCAAATATACAAAGATTTACACAAGACTTTAACTTGTACTCCCCCACACCCTAAAGAAGGCAAAACTCGAAAACAAGGGGTAAGAAGCTCACCTTGGGGCTTGATCGGTTTTGAAGAGAAAATAAGATGAAGGACATATTCGGCCTAGAGTGCTTCTTTGAGGAGATCTTCAAAGTTGTGGGGCTCTAGAGAAGCATATGTACGAAAATAGAGTAGTTTGAGGGATAATCTTAGTATAAGATGAAGTAACACAACTTGAGTGGGATTATAAACTTACCAAGTTAATGATCTTTGAAGAAACCTTCTTGAATACACACTCACAACTCACGATTTTTGGAGCAAGAAGGGAAGAGTGAGAGAATTTTCTTGAGGATTGAGACAGAAATGAGATCAGTATGGGTGAGTTTGAAATGAGATGTGAGAGAGATGGTGGTGGTTCGACCGAGTATAGGGATAAGAGGGGAGAGATAGAGATTTTTTCATGATGGGTAAGAGCTTCATGCATGGGTGCATGAAATGTAATACCTTGTTATATGTGATACAAATGTGAGGTGACACTCAAAGTCAACCCCTCTCATTTGTTCCTTTTTTCTCTTTTTTTTGTTTTTTTAATTTCGATCCGGTTTAGGGAAGAAAGGAGAAAGAAAGAAGTTAGGCTTGTTTTGGAAGGGTAACCAAGAACACATTGGCCCAGTAAGGATTTTCGACCCATGAAGGCCCATATATGGGTTTTCGCCCCAATGAGGCTAAATGGCAAGGTTTTTCGCCCACAAGGTTAAATGAAAGAGTTTTCGGCCCAAAAAGGGGGCCCATTAAAGGTTTTCAGTCCTGGAAGGCCAATTAAAGGGTTTTTGGCCCAAAATAATACCCTATGGAGGTATTTGGCCCACTTTAGTCTAAGGAAGATGTTCACTGCCCAATAAGGCCCAATAAGAGTCTTACACACCATAAGGGTCATGTTGAGGGTTCATTGGCCCTTTAAGGCCCAATAGGAGTGTTTTGGTCTATTAAGAGGTTTGCACCGAGAAAACTTGGGCTAAGGCCCAAAGTTTGAGTAAACATAATTTATTGGGTTTGATTTTGGGCTTACACGAGGAAGTCTCGACTTGAAACAAAATTTTTGGATATATAAACTTGTATAGTATTGAAGTTAATTTCTTCTACACATAGTGTCTCTTAGTTACACAAAGAAACTATTTGTACGTGGATAGAAGTTTCTAGCCCTTAAATGCTAGTTGTAACATCATCCCCCCGTTAGAGGGAATTTCATCCTGAAATTCTTTTGAAAGCTACCCTTAAGAACTTGAGAAGAGATGAGGGTATTTTTGCATCATTTGATCCTCGTGTTCCCATGTGAATTCATGTCCGTGCTTGGCACTCCATCGGACCTTCATAATTGGAATGCAACATTGTTTCGTATGCTTCACTTCCCTATCCATAATTTCGAATGGTTCCACAACGAACAGGAGGTTTTCATTCACCTCAATCTCATCGAGTGGAACAACGAGGTTTCATCCGATAGGCATTTCTTAAGGTTTGACATGTGAAAGACAGGGTGTACGTTGCTGCGCTCCGATGGTAGCTGCAGCTTATAGGCCACTGTGCCGATCCTGGCAAGGATCTCGAATGGTCTGATGTATCGTGGACTTAGCTTTCCAAGCTTTCCAAACCGTATCGTCCCTTTCTATGGAGAGACTTTTAGTAGCACGTGATCACCTACTTGGAACTCCAACGGCTTTCGTCTTTTATTTACGTAGCTCTTCTGTCTATCCCGAGATGCTTGGAGTCGTGCCCTGATTTGGATGATTTTCTCAATTGTTTCCCGAATGATCTCAATTGTTTCCCATTGCCAGTTGGGTGTCTCCTACTTCAGCCCAACAGAGAGGTTATCTGCATTTTCGACCGTATAAGGCCTCGAAAGGAGTGACTTTAATGCTTGTGTGATAGTTGTTGTTTTAGGAAAATTCAATTAGAGGCAAGTGGGTATCCCATGTCTTGCCAAAATCTATTACACAAGCTCGGAGCATATCCCAGAAAATCCTGTATGTTCTGTGTTACGAGAAATTATGGCCTTAAACCCTAAGACCGGAGTGGTGTGGCTAGTTACAAAATAGTTGACACAGTGTTTGTACTTTGTAAAAATGAGTGGTGTGAATATTCAACGTAAATCTTATAATAGCATTTTTATTCTCTATGTGAGTCGTTATAACAATACTAATATGACGGAGTGTCTGTCTTGATGTTCTTCAGGCGTTGGTTTCTGAGAAGATATTTGTCACCCTATGGCTTGTCTAGCTGTAACGAGCAGCTCAGGTGTGGGGTTTCAACCTTGTATGGATCAATACACAAACTCCCACTCTCCCTCCAGGAGACTCTAGTTATAACTACAAGACTTACGGTGTACAATAAGTGGGTACGAGTGAAGGAGTGTCTCACAAGATCCTTAACGGAATTTATGCAAACTATGAATTTCATTATTTAGCGTTATAAATAATGTTACTAGAGTGTATTTTCGACCAATGAGTTATAACTAACAAAAATAGTCCTTATTACAATAAGTGTCAAAAATAATTCATTATTACCAAAATTGTCACTAAAGGCCCAAATTCTACTAAAATATCAAAAGTGGCCCAATATTATATAAAATGTCAACAATGGCCCATTTTACCAAAAATGTTGAAAATGACCCAATAATGCTGAGATTGTCAAAAATGGCCCATTTCTACTAAAGTTGACAAGAATACCCACTTTTACAAAAATATTGATTTAAGGCCCATTTTTACAAAAGGGTTTAAAAATAGCCCATAGTTACTAATAAGCCCATTTTCGTCCCATTTATACTAAAATTATCAAAAGTGGCCCATGCTTACTAAAAGCCCATTTTCGGCCCATTTAACCTAAAATGATCAATAAGGCCCAAGTTTATCAAAATGTTCAAAAATGGTCCGTTCTTACCTTTAAGCCCGAAAATTGTCCGTTTTTAGTGAAACTTCCATATTTTATCATTTTTCATGTTTTCATGCCAAAGGTTTTTTTAAAAATATTCTTGGACTAATTTTAGTGACATTTACCATGCATCAAGTGAAACAAATTTCATTTAGAAGCTAGATTTCATTTTTAACAACATATTATGTTACCTAAGTCCAACATCTTGAGATTTAACCAAAATCTCGAGTTCTTGGACTCTTAGCATGGATTTCACAACATTTAACACACATATCATACAGCACATGCACATGCAAGCAAATATAAAAAGATTTACACAAGACTTTAACTTGTACTCCCCCACACCCTAAAGAAGGCAAAACTCGAAAACAAGGGGTAAGAAGCTCACCTTGGGGCTTGATCGGTTTTGAAGAGAAAATAAGAAGAAGGACATATTCGGCCTAGAGTGCTTCTTTGAGGAGATCTTCAAAGTTGTGGGGCTCTAGAGAAGCATATGTACGAAAATAGAGTAGTTTGAGGGATAATCTTAGTATAAGATGAAGTAACACAACTTGAGTGGGATTATAAACTTACCAAGTTAATGATCTTTGAAGAAACCTTCTTGAATACACACTCACAACTCACGATTTTTGGAGCAAGAAGGGAAGAGTGAGAGAATTTTCTTGAGGATTGAGACAAAAATGAGATCAGTATGGGTGAGTTTGAAATGAGATGTGAGAGAGATGGTGGTGGTTCGACCGAGTATAGGGATAAGAGGGGAGAGATAGAGATTTTTTCATGATGGGTAAGAGCTTCATGCATGGGTGCATGAAATGTAATACCTTGTTATATGTGATACAAATGTGAGGTGACACTCAAAGTCAACCCCTCTCATTTGTTCCCTTTTTCTCTTTTTTTTGTTTTTTTAATTTCGATCCGGTTTAGGGAAGAAAGGAGAAAGAAAGAAGTTAGGCTTGTTTTGGAAGGGTAACCAAGAACACATTGGCCCAGTAAGGATTTTCGACCCATGAAGGCCCATATATGGGTTTTCGCCCCAATGAGGCTAAATGGCAAGGTTTTTCGCCCACAAGGTTAAATGAAAGAGTTTTCGGCCCAAAAAGGGGGCCCATTAAAGGTTTTCAGTCCTGGAAGGCCAATTAAAGGGTTTTTGGCCCAAAATAATACCCTATGGAGGTATTTGGCCCACTTTAGTCTAAGGAAGATGTTCACTGCCCAATAAGGCCCAATAAGAGTCTTACACACCATAAGGGTCATGTTGAGGGTTCATTGGCCCTTTAAGGCCCAATAGGAGTGTTTTGGTCTATTAAGAGGTTTGCACCGAGAAAACTTGGGCTAAGGCCCAAAGTTTGAGTAAACATAATTTATTGGGTTTGATTTTGGGCTTACACGAGGAAGTCTCGACTTGAAACAAAATTTTTGGATATATAAACTTGTATAGTATTGAAGTTAATTTCTTCTACACATAGTGTCTCTTAGTTACACAAAGAAACTATTTGTACGTGGATAGAAGTTTCTAGCCCTTAAATGCTAGTTGTGACATCATCCCCCCGTTAGAGGGAATTTCATCCTGAAATTCTTTTGAAAGCTACCCTTAAGAACTTGAGAAGAGATGAGGGTATTTTTGCATCATTTGATCCTCGTGTTCCCATGTGAATTCATGTCCGTGCTTGGCACTCCATCGGACCTTCATAATTGGAATGCAACATTGTTTCGTATGCTTCACTTCCCTATCCATAATTTCGAATGGTTCCACAACGAACAGGAGGTTTTCATTCACCTCAATCTCATCGAGTGGAACAACGAGGTTTCATCCGATAGGCATTTCTTAAGGTTTGACATGTGAAAGACAGGGTGTACGTTGCTGCGCTCCGATGGTAGCTGCAGCTTATAGGCCACTGTGCCGATCCTGGCAAGGATCTCGAATGGTCTGATGTATCGTGGACTTAGCTTTCCAAGCTTTCCAAACCGTATCATCCCTTTCTATGGAGAGACTTTTAGTAGCACGTGATCACCTACTTGGAACTCCAACGGCTTTCGTCTTTTATTTACGTAGCTCTTCTGTCTATCCCGAGATGCTTGGAGTCGTGCCCTGATTTGGATGATTTTCTCAATTGTTTCCCGAATGATCTCAATTGTTTCCCATTGCCAGTTGGGTGTCTCCTACTTCAGCCCAACAGAGAGGTTATCTGCATTTTCGACCGTATAAGGCCTCGAAAGGAGTGACTTTAATGCTTGTGTGATAGTTGTTGTTTTAGGAAAATTCAATTAGAGGCAAGTGGGTATCCCATGTCTTGCCAAAATCTATTACACAAGCTCGGAGCATATCCCAGAAAATCCTGTATGTTCTGTGTTACGAGAAATTATGGCCTTAAACCCTAAGACCGGAGTGGTGTGGCTAGTTACAAAATAGTTGACACAGTGTTTGTACTTTGTAAAAATGAGTGGTGTGAATATTCAACGTAAATCTTATAATAGCATTTTTATTCTCTATGTGAGTCATTATAACAATACTAATATGACGGAGTGTCTGTCTTGATGTTCTTCAGGCGTTGGTTTCTGAGAAGATATTTGTCACCCTATGGCTTATCTAGCTGTAGCGAGCAGCTCAGGTGTGGGGTGTCAACCTTGTATGGATCAATACACAAACTCCCACTCTCCCTCCAGGAGACTCTAGTTATAACTACAAGACTTACGGTGTACAATAAGTGGGTACGAGTGAAGGAGTGTCTCACAAGATCCTTAACGGAATTTATGCAAACTATGAATTTCATTATTTAGCGTTATAAATAATGTTACTAGAGTGTATTTTCGACCAATGAGTTATAACTAACAAAAATAGTCCTTATTACAATAAGTGTCAAAAATAATTCATTATTACCAAAATTGTCACTAAAGGCCCAAATTCTACTAAAATATCAAAAGTGGCCCAATATTATATAAAATGTCAACGATGGCCCATTTTACCAAAAATGTTGAAAATGACCCAATAATGCTGAGATTGTCAAAAATGGCCCATTTCTACTAAAGTTGACAAGAATACCCACTTTTACAAAAATATTGATTTAAGGCCCATTTTTACAAAAGGGTTTAAAAATAGCCCATAGTTACTAATAAGCCCATTTTCGTCCCATTTATACTAAAATTATCAAAAGTGGCCCATGCTTACTAAAAGCCCATTTTCGGCCCATTTAACCTAAAATGATCAATAAGGCCCAAGTTTATCAAAATGTTCAAAAATGGTCCGTTCTTACCTTTAAGCCCGAAAATTGTCCGTTTTTAGTGAAACTTCCATATTTTATCATTTTTCATGTTTTCATGCCAAAGGTTTTTTTAAAAATATTCTTGGACTAATTTTAGTGACATTTACCATGCATCAAGTGAAACAAATTTCATTTAGAAGCTAGATTTCATTTTTAACAACATATTATGTTACCTAAGTCCAACATCTTGAGATTTAACCAAAATCTCGAGTTCTTGGACTCTTAGCATGGATTTCACAACATTTAACACACATATCATACAGCACATGCACATGCAAGCAAATATACAAAGATTTACACAAGACTTTAACTTGTACTCCCCCACACCCTAAAGAAGGCAAAACTCGAAAACAAGGGGTAAGAAGCTCACCTTGGGGCTTGATCGGTTTTGAAGAGAAAATAAGAAGAAGGACATATTCGGCCTAGAGTGCTTCTTTGAGGAGATCTTCAAAGTTGTGGGGCTCTAGAGAAGCATATGTACGAAAATAGAGTAGTTTGAGGGATAATCTTAGTATAAGATGAAGTAACACAACTTGAGTGGGATTATAAACTTACCAAGTTAATGATCTTTGAAGAAACCTTCTTGAATACACACTCACAACTCACGATTTTTGGAGCAAGAAGGGAAGAGTGAGAGAATTTTCTTGAGGATTGAGACAAAAATGAGATCAGTATGGGTGAGTTTGAAATGAGATGTGAGAGAGATGGTGGTGGTTCGACCGAGTATAGGGATAAGAGGGGAGAGATAGAGATTTTTTCATGATGGGTAAGAGCTTCATGCATGGGTGCATGAAATGTAATACCTTGTTATATGTGATACAAATGTGAGGTGACACTCAAAGTCAACCCCTCTCATTTGTTCCCTTTTTCTCTTTTTTTTGTTTTTTTAATTTCGATCCGGTTTAGGGAAGAAAGGAGAAAGAAAGAAGTTAGGCTTGTTTTGGAAGGGTAACCAAGAACACATTGGCCCAGTAAGGATTTTCGACCCATGAAGGCCCATATATGGGTTTTCGCCCCAATGAGGCTAAATGGCAAGGTTTTTCGCCCACAAGGTTAAATGAAAGAGTTTTCGGCCCAAAAAGGGGGCCCATTAAAGGTTTTCAGTCCTGGAAGGCCAATTAAAGGGTTTTTGGCCCAAAATAATACCCTATGGAGGTATTTGGCCCACTTTAGTCTAAGGAAGATGTTCACTGCCCAATAAGGCCCAATAAGAGTCTTACACACCATAAGGGTCATGTTGAGGGTTCATTGGCCCTTTAAGGCCCAATAGGAGTGTTTTGGTCTATTAAGAGGTTTGCACCGAGAAAACTTGGGCTAAGGCCCAAAGTTTGAGTAAACATAATTTATTGGGTTTGATTTTGGGCTTACACGAGGAAGTCTCGACTTGAAACAAAATTTTTGGATATATAAACTTGTATAGTATTGAAGTTAATTTCTTCTACACATAGTGTCTCTTAGTTACACAAAGAAACTATTTGTACGTGGATAGAAGTTTCTAGCCCTTAAATGCTAGTTGTGACATCATCCCCCCGTTAGAGGGAATTTCATCCTGAAATTCTTTTGAAAGCTACCCTTAAGAACTTGAGAAGAGATGAGGGTATTTTTGCATCATTTGATCCTCGTGTTCCCATGTGAATTCATGTCCGTGCTTCGCACTCCATCGGACCTTCATAATTGGAATGCAACATTGTTTCGTATGCTTCACTTCCCTATCCATAATTTCGAATGGTTCCACAACGAACAGGAGGTTTTCATTCACCTCAATCTCATCGAGTGGAACAACGAGGTTTCATCCGATAGGCATTTCTTAAGGTTTGACATGTGAAAGACAGGGTGTACGTTGCTGCGCTCCGATGGTAGCTGCAGCTTATAGGCCACTGTGCCGATCCTGGCAAGGATCTCGAATGGTCTGATGTATCGTGGACTTAGCTTTCCAAACCGTATCATCCCTTTCTATGGAGAGACTTTTAGTAGCACGTGATCACCTACTTGGAACTCCAACGGCTTTCGTCTTTTATTTACGTAGCTCTTCTGTCTATCCCGAGATGCTTGGAGTCGTGCCCTGATTTGGATGATTTTCTCAATTGTTTCCCGAATGATCTCAATTGTTTCCCATTGCCAGTTGGGTGTCTCCTACTTCAGCCCAACAGAGAGGTTATCTGCATTTTCGACCGTATAAGGCCTCGAAAGGAGTGACTTTAATGCTTGTGTGATAGTTGTTGTTTTAGGAAAATTCAATTAGAGGCAAGTGGGTATCCCATGTCTTGCCAAAATCTATTACACAAGCTCGGAGCATATCCCAGAAAATCCTGTATGTTCTGTGTTACGAGAAATTATGGCCTTAAACCCTAAGACCGGAGTGGTGTGGCTAGTTACAAAATAGTTGACACAGTGTTTGTACTTTGTAAAAATGAGTGGTGTGAATATTCAACGTAAATCTTATAATAGCATTTTTATTCTCTATGTGAGTCGTTATAACAATACTAATATGACGGAGTGTCTGTCTTGATGTTCTTCAGGCGTTGGTTTCTGAGAAGATATTTGTCACCCTATGGCTTGTCTAGCTGTAGCGAGCAGCTCAGGTGTGGGGTGTCAACCTTGTATGGATCAATACACAAACTCCCACTCTCCCTCCAGGAGACTCTAGTTATAACTACAAGACTTACGGTGTACAATAAGTGGGTACGAGTGAAGGAGTGTCTCACAAGATCCTTAACGGAATTTATGCAAACTATGAATTTCATTATTTAGCGTTATAAATAATGTTACTAGAGTGTATTTTCGACCAATGAGTTATAACTAACAAAAATAGTCCTTATTACAATAAGTGTCAAAAATAATTCATTATTACCAAAATTGTCACTAAAGGCCCAAATTCTACTAAAATATCAAAAGTGGCCCAATATTATATAAAATGTCAACAATGGCCCATTTTACCAAAAATGTTGAAAATGACCCAATAATGCTGAGATTGTCAAAAATGGCCCATTTCTACTAAAGTTGACAAGAATACCCACTTTTACAAAAATATTGATTTAAGGCCCATTTTTACAAAAGGGTTTAAAAATAGCCCATAGTTACTAATAAGCCCATTTTCGTCCCATTTATACTAAAATTATCAAAAGTGGCCCATGCTTACTAAAAGCCCATTTTCGGCCCATTTAACCTAAAATGATCAATAAGGCCCAAGTTTATCAAAATGTTCAAAAATGGTCCGTTCTTACCTTTAAGGCCGAAAATTGTCCGTTTTTAGTGAAACTTCCATATTTTATCATTTTTCATGTTTTCATGCCAAAGGTTTTTTTAAAAATATTCTTGGACTAATTTTAGTGACATTTACCATGCATCAAGTGAAACAAATTTCATTTAGAAGCTAGATTTCATTTTTAACAACATATTATGTTACCTAAGTCCAACATCTTGAGATTTAACCAAAATCTCGAGTTCTTGGACTCTTAGCATGGATTTCACAACATTTAACACACATATCATACAGCACATGCACATGCAAGCAAATATACAAAGATTTACACAAGACTTTAACTTGTACTCCCCCACACCCTAAAGAAGGCAAAACTCGAAAACAAGGGGTAAGAAGCTCACCTTGGGGCTTGATCGGTTTTGAAGAGAAAATAAGAAGAAGGACATATTCGGCCTAGAGTGCTTCTTTGAGGAGATCTTTAAAGTTGTGGGGCTCTAGAGAAGCATATGTACGAAAATAGAGTAGTTTGAGGGATAATCTTAGTATAAGATGAAGTAACACAACTTGAGTGGGATTATAAACTTACCAAGTTAATGATCTTTGAAGAAACCTTCTTGAATACACACTCACAACTCACGATTTTTGGAGCAAGAAGGGAAGAGTGAGAGAATTTTCTTGAGGATTGAGACAAAAATGAGATCAGTATGGGTGAGTTTGAAATGAGATGTGAGAGAGATGGTGGTGGTTCGACCGAGTATAGGGATAAGAGGGGAGAGATAGAGATTTTTTCATGATGGGTAAGAGCTTCATGCATGGGTGCATGAAATGTAATACCTTGTTATATGTGATACAAATGTGAGGTGACACTCAAAGTCAACCCCTCTCATTTGTTCCTTTTTTCTCTTTTTTTTGTTTTTTTAATTTCGATCCGGTTTAGGGAAGAAAGGAGAAAGAAAGAAGTTAGGCTTGTTTTGGAAGGGTAACCAAGAACACATTGGCCCAGTAAGGATTTTCGACCCATGAAGGCCCATATATGGGTTTTCGCCCCAATGAGGCTAAATGGCAAGGTTTTTCGCCCACAAGGTTAAATGAAAGAGTTTTCGGCCCAAAAAGGGGGCCCATTAAAGGTTTTCAGTCCTGGAAGGCCAATTAAAGGGTTTTTGGCCCAAAATAATACCCTATGGAGGTATTTGGCCCACTTTAGTCTAAGGAAGATGTTCACTGCCCAATAAGGCCCAATAAGAGTCTTACACACCATAAGGGTCATGTTGAGGGTTCATTGGCCCTTTAAGGCCCAATAGGAGTGTTTTGGTCTATTAAGAGGTTTGCACCGAGAAAACTTGGGCTAAGGCCCAAAGTTTGAGTAAACATAATTTATTGGGTTTGATTTTGGGCTTACACGAGGAAGTCTCGACTTGAAACAAAATTTTTGGATATATAAACTTGTATAGTATTGAAGTTAATTTCTACTACACATAGTTTCTCTTAGTTACACAAAGAAACTATTTGTACGTGGATAGAAGTTTCTAGCCCTTAAATGCTAGTTGTGACATCATCCCCCCGTTAGAGGGAATTTCATCCTGAAATTCTTTTGAAAGCTACCCTTAAGAACTTGAGAAGAGATGAGGGTATTTTTGCATCATTTGATCCTCGTGTTCCCATGTGAATTCATGTCCGTGCTTGGCACTCCATCGGACCTTCATAATTGGAATGCAACATTGTTTCGTATGCTTCACTTCCCTATCCATAATTTCGAATGGTTCCACAACGAACAGGAGGTTTTCATTCACCTCAATCTCATCGAGTGGAACAACGAGGTTTCATCCGATAGGCATTTCTTAAGGTTTGACATGTGAAAGACAGGGTGTACGTTGCTGCGCTCCGATGGTAGCTGCAGCTTATAGGCCACTGTGCCGATCCTGGCAAGGATCTCGAATGGTCTGATGTATCGTGGACTTAGCTTTCCAAGCTTTCCAAACCGTATCATCCCTTTCTATGGAGAGACTTTTAGTAGCACGTGATCACCTACTTGGAACTCCAACGGCTTTCGTCTTTTATTTACGTAGCTCTTCTGTCTATCCCGAGATGCTTGGAGTCGTGCCCTGATTTGGATGATTTTCTCAATTGTTTCCCGAATGATCTCAATTGTTTCCCATTGCCAGTTGGGTGTCTCCTACTTCAGCCCAACAGAGAGGTTATCTGCATTTTCGACCGTATAAGGCCTCGAAAGGAGTGACTTTAATGCTTGTGTGATAGTTGTTGTTTTAGGAAAATTCAGTTAGAGGCAAGTGGGTATCCCATGTCTTGCCAAAATCTATTACACAAGCTCGGAGCATATCCCAGAAAATCCTGTATGTTCTGTGTTACGAGAAATTATGGCCTTAAACCCTAAGACCGGAGTGGTGTGGCTAGTTACAAAATAGTTGACACAGTGTTTGTACTTTGTAAAAATGAGTGGTGTGAATATTCAACGTAAATCTTATAATAGCATTTTTATTCTCTATGTGAGTCGTTATAACAATACTAATATGACGGAGTGTCTGTCTTGATGTTCTTCAGGCGTTGGTTTCTGAGAAGATATTTGTCACCCTATGGCTTGTCTAGCTGTAGCGAGCAGCTCAGGTGTGGGGTGTCAACCTTGTATGGATCAATACACAAACTCCCACTCTCCCTCCAGGAGACTCTAGTTATAACTACAAGACTTACGGTGTACAATAAGTGGGTACGAGTGAAGGAGTGTCTCACAAGATCCTTAACGGAATTTATGCAAACTATGAATTTCATTATTTAGCGTTATAAATAATGTTACTAGAGTGTATTTTCGACCAATGAGTTATAACTAACAAAAATAGTCCTTATTACAATAAGTGTCAAAAATAATTCATTATTACCAAAATTGTCACTAAAGGCCCAAATTCTACTAAAATATCAAAAGTGGCCCAATATTATATAAAATGTCAACAATGGCCCATTTTACCAAAAATGTTGAAAATGACCCAATAATGTTGAGATTGTCAAAAATGGCCCATTTCTACTAAAGTTGACAAGAATACCCACTTTTACAAAAATATTGATTTAAGGCCCATTTTTACAAAAGGGTTTAAAAATAGCCCGTAGTTACTAATAAGCCCATTTTCGTCCCATTTATACTAAAATTATCAAAAGTGGCCCATGCTTACTAAAACCCCATTTTCGGCCCATTTAACCTAAAATGATCAATAAGGCCCAAGTTTATCAAAATGTTCAAAAATGGTCCGTTCTTACCTTTAAGCCCGAAAATTGTCCGTTTTTAGTGAAACTTCCATATTTTATCATTTTTCATTTTTTCTTACCAAAGGTTTTTTTAAAAATATTCTTGGACTAATTTTAGTGACATTTACCATGCATCAAGTGAAACAAATTTCATTTAGAAGCTAGATTTCATTTTTAACAACATATTATGTTACCTAAGTCCAGCATCTTGAGATTTAACCAAAATCTCGAGTTCTTGGACTCTTAGCATGGATTTCACAACATTTAACACACATATCATACAGCACATGCACATGCAAGCAAATATACAAAGATTTACACAAGACTTTAACTTGTACTCCCCCACACCCTAAAGAAGGCAAAACTCGAAAACAAGGGGTAAGAAGCTCACCTTGGGGCTTGATCGGTTTTGAAGAGAAAATAAGAAGAAGGACATATTCGGCCTAGAGTGCTTCTTTGAGGAGATCTTCGAAGTTGTGGGGCTCTAGAGAAGCATATGCACGAAAATAGAGTAGTTTGAGGGATAATCTTAGTATAAGATGAAGTAAAACAACTTGAGTGGGATTATAAACTTACCAAGTTAATGATCTTTGAAGAAACCTTCTTGAATACACACTCACAACTCACGATTTTTGGAGCAAGAAGGGAAGAGTGAGAGAATTTTCTTGAGGATTGAGACAGAAATGAGATCAGTATGGGTGAGTTTAAAATGAGATGTGAGAGAGATGGTGGTGGTTCGACCGAGTATAGGGATAAGAGGGGAAAGATAGAGATTTTTTCATGATGGGTAAGAGCTTCATGCATGGGTGCATGAAATGTAATACCTTGTTATATGTGATACAAATGTGAGGTGACACTCAAAGTCAACCCCTCTCATTTGTTCCCTTTTTCACTTTTTTTTGTTTTTTTAATTCCGATCCGGTATAGGGAAGAAAGGAGAAAGAAAGAAGTTAGGCTTGTTTTGGAAGGGTAACCAAGAACACATTGGCCCAGTAAGGATTTTCGACCCATGAAGGCCCATATATGGGTTTTCGCCCCAATGAGGCTAAATGTCAAGGTTTTTGGCCCACAAGGTTAAATGAAAGAGTTTTCGGCCCAAAAAGGGGCCCATTAAAGGTTTTCAGTCCTGGAAGGCCAATTAAAGGGTTTTTGGCCCAAAATAATACCCTATGGAGGTATTTGGCCCACTTTAGTCTAAAGAAGATGTTCACTGCCAAATAAGGCCCAATAAGAGTCTTACACACCATAAGGGTCATGTTGAGGGTTCATTGGCCCTTTAAGGCCCAATAGGAGTGTTTTGGTCTATTAAGAGGTTTGCACCGAGAAAACTTGGGCTAAGGCCCAAAGTTTGAGTAAACATAATTTATTGGGTTTGATTTTGGGCTTACACGAGGAAGTCTCGACTTGAAACAAAATTTTTGGATATATAAACTTGTATAGTATTGAAGTTAATTTCTACTACACATAGTTTCTCTTAGTTACACAAAGAAACTATTTGTACGTGGATAGAAGTTTCTAGCCCTTAAATGCTAGTTGTGACATCATCCCCCCGTTAGAGGGAATTTCATCCTGAAATTCTTTTGAAAGCTACCCTTAAGAACTTGAGAAGAGATGAGGGTATTTTTGCATCATTTGATCCTCGTGTTCCCATGTGAATTCATGTCCGTGCTTCGCACTCCATCGGACCTTCATAATTGGAATGCAACATTGTTTCGTATGCTTCACTTCCCTATCCATAATTTCGAATGGTTCCACAACGAACAGGAGGTTTTCATTCACCTCAATCTCATCGAGTGGAACAACGAGGTTTCATCCGATAGGCATTTCTTAAGGTTTGACATGTGAAAGACAGGGTGTACGTTGCTGCGCTCCGATGGTAGCTGCAGCTTATAGGCCACTGTGCCGATCCTGGCAAGGATCTCGAATGGTCTGATGTATCGTGGACTTAGCTTTCCAAGCTTTCCAAACCGTATCATCCCTTTCTATGGAGAGACTTTTAGTAGCACGTGATCACCTACTTGGAACTCCAACGACTTTCGTCTTTTATTTACGTAGCTCTTCTGTCTATCCCGAGATGCTTGGAGTCGTGCCCTGATTTGGATGATTTTCTCAATTGTTTCCCGAATGATCTCAATTGTTTCCCATTGCCAATTGGGTGTCTCCTACTTCAGCCCAACAGAGAGGTTATCTGCATTTTCGATCGTATAAGGCCTCGAAAGGAGTGACTTTAATGCTTGTGTGATAGTTGTTGTTTTAGGAAAATTCAATTAGAGGCAAGTGGGTATCCCATGTCTTGCCAAAATCTATTACACAAGCTCGGAGCATATCCCAGAAAATCCTGTATGTTCTGTGTTACGAGAAATTATGGCCTTAAACCCTAAGACCGGAGTGGTGTGGCTAGTTACAAAATAGTTGACACAGTGTTTGTACTTTGTAAAAATGAGTGGTGTGAATAGTCAACGTAAATCTTATAATAGCATTTTTATTCTCTATGTGAGTCGTTATAACAATACTAATATGACGGAGTGTTTGTCTTGATGTTCTTCAGGCGTTGGTTTCTGAGAAGATATTTGTCACCCTATGGCTTGTCTAGTTGTAGCGAGCAGCTCAGGTGTGGGGTGTCAACCTTGTATAGATCAATACACAAACTCCCACTCTCCCTCCAGGAGACTCTAGTTATAACTACAGGACTTACGGCGTACAATAAGTGGGTACGAGTGAAGGAGTGTCTCACAAGATCCTTAACGGAATTTATGCAAACTATGAATTTCATTATTTAGCGTTATAAATAATGTTACTAGAGTGTATTTTCGACCAATGAGTTATAACTAACAAAAATAGTCCTTATTACAATAAGTGTCAAAAATAATTCATTATTACCAAAATTGTCACTAAAGGCCCAAATTCTACTAAAATATCAAAAGTGGCCCAATATTATATAAAATGTCAACAATGGCCCATTTTACCAAAAATGTTGAAAATGACCCAATAATGCTGAGATTGTCAAAAATGGCCCATTTCTACTAAAGTTGACAAGAATACCCACTTTTACAAAAATATTGATTTAAGGCCCATTTTTACAAAAGGGTTTAAAAATAGCCCATAGTTACTAATAAGCCCATTTTCGTCCCATTTATACTAAAATTATCAAAAGTGGCCCATGCTTACTAAAAGCCCATTTTCGGCCCATTTAACCTAAAATGATCAATAAGGCCCAAGTTTATCAAAATGTTCAAAAATGGTCCGTTCTTACCTTTAAGGCCGAAAATTGTCCGTTTTTAGTGAAACTTCCATATTTTATCATTTTTCATGTTTTCATGCCAAAGGTTTTTTTAAAAATATTCTTGGACTAATTTTAGTGACATTTACCATGCATCAAGTGAAACAAATTTCATTTAGAAGCTAGATTTCATTTTTAACAACATATTATGTTACCTAAGTCCAACATCTTGAGATTTAACCAAAATCTCGAGTTCTTGGACTCTTAGCATGGATTTCACAACATTTAACACACATATCATACAGCACATGCACATGCAAGCAAATATACAAAGATTTACACAAGACTTTAACTTGTACTCCCCCACACCCTAAAGAAGGCAAAACTCGAAAACAAGGGGTAAGAAGCTCACCTTGGGGCTTGATCGGTTTTGAAGAGAAAATAAGAAGAAGGACATATTCGGCCTAGAGTGCTTCTTTGAGGAGATCTTCAAAGTTGTGGGGCTCTAGAGAAGCATATGTACGAAAATAGAGTAGTTTGAGGGATAATCTTAGTATAAGATGAAGTAACACAACTTGAGTGGGATTATAAACTTACCAAGTTAATGATCTTTGAAGAAACCTTCTTGAATACACACTCACAACTCACGATTTTTGGAGCAAGAAGGGAAGAGTGAGAGAATTTTCTTGAGGATTGAGACAGAAATGAGATCAGTATGGGTGAGTTTGAAATGAGATGTGAGAGAGATGGTGGTGGTTCGACCGAGTATAGGGATAAGAGGGGAGAGATAGAGATTTTTTCATTATGGGTAAGAGCTTCATGCATGGGTGCATGAAATGTAATACCTTGTTATATGTGATACAAATGTGAGGTGACACTCAAAGTCAACCCTCTCATTTGTTCCCTTTTTCTCTTTTTTTTGTTTTTTTAATTCCGATCCGGTTTAGGGAAGAAAGGAGAATGAAAGAAGCTAGGTTTGTTTTGGAAGGGTAACCAAGAACACATTGGCCCAGTAAGGATTTTCGACCCATGAAGGCCCATATATGGGTTTTCGCCCCAATGAGGCTAAATGGCAAGGTTTTTGGCCCACAAGGTTAAATGAAAGAGTTTTCGGCCCAAAAAGGGTCCCATTAAAGGTTTTCAGTCCTGGAAGGCCAATTAAAGGGTTTTTGGCCCAAAATAATACCCTATGGAGGTATTTGGCCCACTTTAGTCTAAGGAAGATGTTCACTGCCCAATAAGGCCCAATAAGAGTCTTACACACCATAAGGGTCATGTTGAGGGTTCATTGGCCCTTTAAGGCCCAATAGGAGTGTTTTGGAATATTAAGAGGTTTGCACCGAGAAAACTTGGGCTAAGGCCCAAAGTTTGAGTAAACATAATTTATTGGGTTTGATTTTGGGCTTACACGAGGAAGTCTCAACTTGAAACAAAATTTTTGGATATATAAACTTGTATAGTATTGAAGTTAATTTCTACTACACATAGTGTCTCTTAGTTTCACAAAGAAACTATTTGTACGTGGATAGAAGTTTCTAGCCCTTAAATGCTAGTTGTGACATCATCCCCCCGTTAGAGGGAATTTCATCCTGAAATTCTTTTGAAAGCTACCCTTAAGAACTTGAGAAGAGATGAGGGTATTTTTGCATCATTTGATCCTCGTGTTCCCATGTGAATTCATGTCCGTGCTTGGCACTCCATCGGTCCTTCATAATTGGAATGCAACATTGTTTCGTATGCTTCACTTCCCTATCCATAATTTCGAATGGTTCCACAACGAACAGGAGGTTTTCATTCACCTCAATCTCATCGAGTGGAACAACGAGGTTTCATCCGATAGGCATTTCTTAAGGTTTGACATGTGAAAGACAGGGTGTACGTTGCTGCGCTCCGATGGTAGCTGCAGCTTATAGGCCACTGTGCCGATCCTGGCAAGGATCTCGAATGGTCTGATGTATCGTGGACTTAGCTTTCCAAGCTTTCCAAACCGTATCATCCCTTTCTATGGAGAGACTTTTAGTAGCACGTGATCACCTACTTGGAACTCCAACGACTTTCGTCTTTTATTTACGTAGCTCTTCTGTCTATCCCGAGATGCTTGGAGTCGTGCCCTGATTTGGATGATTTTCTCAATTGTTTCCCGAATGATCTCAATTGTTTCCCATTGCCAGTTGGGTGTCTCCTACTTCAGCCCAACAGAGAGGTTATTTGCATTTTCGACCGTATAAGGCCTCGAAAGGAGTGACTTTAATGCTTGTGTGATAGTTGTTGTTTTAGGAAAATTCAATTAGAGGCAAGTGGGTATCCCATGTCTTGCCAAAATCTATTACACAAGCTCGGAGCATATCCTCTAGTGTCTTAATGGTTCGCTCACTTTGACCGTCAGTCTGGGGGTGGTAGGCAGTACTCATCTCCAACTGGGTTCCCAATGCTTTCTGGAGTGACTACCAAAATCATGAGGTGAATCTACTATTCCGGTCAGAGATAATAGATATTGAGTTTGGATTAGTGTCTAAGCCCGTAACTATATTTGGTACGTACTTGACCCGGTTGTGCATGGTCCTTTTGGGTTGCCTTTACCAAAGCAACTTAACAAGGTAATTTAAGGAGAGAGAGAGAGAGAGAATATTATGGTTTATTAATATATTATAAGAATAATATATTAAATGAGAAATCATATTTATTTAATTAGTATTGGTCATAAATTAATTTGGTGACTAAAAGAGATTAATTGAATAAAGGGGTATAAACTGTCAAATGTATGATAATTGAGTTTTGGGTTGGGAAACCTAATGGGCTAAGGGGGAACGAAATTATGATGGGGATCCATCATATTTTCGTCCAAGGCCTTATTCCAGAAGGTTCCTTGGGCTGCTTGGTGGCTAAGTTGTCCATTAGGGTTTAGACTGAAACCCTAGCAGCCTGCAGTATAAGTAAGACCACTAGGCTATGAAAATCGGCTACACTTGATTCCAAGAGAACCCTAGGGCTGATTTCAGCATCTCTCACCCTCTCTCATATTGCCTTCTTGCTTGTGGGATTTGTGAACCATTAGAGGAATTACAACTGTTACTCTAAGCTCAAGATCAAGAAGACTACAAGGATTTCAAGCTACTTCAAAGAGGTAAATCACTTAGATTTGTTCTTATGATGCTAATTTCGAATTGTATATGATAGATATAGGGTTGTAAGTCTTTGATTCAAAGCATGTACAATAGAGAAACCTAGATCCAAGCATTAGGGTTTGTATGAGTACATAGGATTGTTCTTATGCATAAAACCCATCAGTGGTATCAGAGACATGATTGGTTTCAATTGTATGTGATGCTTTAACTGTTTGCTTGCTGAAAATCGTGTTTTCTTGCCTCTGCCCGACTCAACTCGGCGAGTCAGTATCTGGACTCGACGAGTTGGCCCTACTCGGCGAGACCAAGTCTGACACGGCGAGTCTGTGCGTCACGCAGAGGATATTTCGAGATTTTGTTGCTGTTTTGACATGGAATTAATGCCTAAATCGATTTTGCAAGATAAAAATCCGAATTTTATATTATTTGCATGATTATCACTACCAAAACAATAGATAATTTCAAATCTTATGAATATTAGTTGTTTATATGATGAATATGGATTATTTAAATTATTTGGTAATTATCTTATGACTAAAACTGGGTTAGGTCAAATATAGATAATTATGAAATTAATTGTTTAATTTAAATTGTTTGTTATTTGATCCATTTTGTTTTGAAAAGTTCAAAACTTGTCCTCAAGTTTCGAAATTTAGATTTTGTGATTAAAAGTTTAATTTTGAATAATTTAAATATCAAACCCTTAGAATTTTACAAGTTTAAAATTCAACCCTATACTATTATATTATTACAAGCTTTATATATATATATATATATATATATATATAGATATAGATATATATATATATATATATATATATATATATATATATATATATAACTTAAAATGTTAGTCTTACCGTTAGTAGGCCTCATTCACAAAGCCAGTCCATAAGGTGGGTATAAGGTTGCTGCCTATAAAATGACGCTTAATGGGTGTACACTCACACCCACCGCTTGCTTGACTGGTGGAGGGTCGTTAGCCGAACGGGCAGGATAGGGCAATCCTCTCCTCATTAAAAGTATAATGTAAGATACAAAGTAACTACTTGTTTTACAAATTCCCAATCTTAGTTACTTTAGGGTAAAATTTGAAATATGATGCTAATCCATGGAATTACACTTTGTACCCTTGTCAAACATTGGTGGAGGGCGTGTGGTTAACCGGCACACTAATTTGGGGATGACATTGGTAGCGAATGGTGACTCGATGTTTGTCATATATCAATAGAGTGTGTGTGGTTTACCGGCACATTGATTAGGTGATAGAGACATTGAGTTCACCATGGTGATTCGCATGGTTATTCACAACTTGTTTGCGATCCTCGGTATCCCAGTCGCAAATTTGAAGTGCATATCAACATTTAAACATGCCATTGAAAAGTTCAATGAATCTCAAAGATCTAGGAGTTTTCAATACATTTAAAACCTAAATCTCTTTTTCGTTTTTCATGGTGAGAGTTAGTGAATCGTCATTAACTTATCTTCAAATTATTTGCTTTTAGAGTACGGCAACCCTTTCTAAGTTGTAAATAATGTTATTGGGTCCTAACCCTAATTTCTCATTTGGGTGTTTAATTAAGGACTCATTTCTAATCAAACTTTGTTCCTTTCTTTTTCAGATGTCTGCAAACAACAACAACAATGCTTCTGGGTCATTCTCGTTGATGAACCTATGTTAAAAGGTGACATTTGATGGGTCAAACTTCAACGAGAGGATGAGGTACATTCGCATGATCACACGCTACGAGGACAAAGAATATGTCCTCGATGAAAAGCTTCAAAAGATCATCCCAGATGTTGCTACTCCAGAAGAGTTGGCCGTGAGGCCTACGAGTGTGATGCTACGAAAGTTCATTGCATCATGTTGGCCATCATGAACCTCGAACTCCAAAAGTCCTATGAGGACATGTATCTATATGAAATGCATCAGGATTTGCTGGGACAGGTATCACCAAAGCGCGAGGCAAGAGCGCTATGAGATCATTACTAACATGATCACCGCTAATATGGGGAGTGGAGAATCCCTAACCTCTCATTTGCAGAAAATGCTGAGGTATGTTGATTATCTTCTCAAACTTAATGTTAAGTTTGATGAGGATTTGGCTATGACATAATCCTCCACTCCTTGCCCTCCTGCTACAACCAGTTTAGGATGACCTACCACATGAACAAAGAAGAGGTCTCCTTGAGCAAGCTCCAAGGACTACTGAGGACTGCTGAGATCAACCTCAAAGTCAAATCCGTTGCACCATCCCCTGCTGTGGCCGCTCCTGTGATGGCAATAGCTCAAGGAAAGGGTAAAAAGAGGAAGGATCCATGTAAGAGCCACCAAAAAGGGAAGCCCCATGATGTTTCATCCTCTAGTGGGACCAAAGCAGGCCCCGCTAAACCCTCCCCCGATCCCAAAGAAGAAGAGGGCTTCTATTGCCACTAAAAATAAAGCTGACCTAAGTATCTACAAGACATAAGGGATAGGAAGATTAAGCCCACCTTTCCAAGTATGTATTCTATTAAATCTAACAACTCATCATTTGCTACTTCATGGGTTCTTGATACAGAGTGTGGATTCCAAATTTGTTCTGATATGCAGGGCCTAAAAGGAAGTAGGGAAGTGGAACATGGAAAAATGAACTTGATTATAGGAAATAGAAGATCGTCTCCTGTGACCAAAGTTGGAGTTTATTCTTTAGTGTTGAGTAATGGGTTAGGGCTATATTTAAATAATTGTCGTTATTCGCCAGATATGGCAAGAAAAATTATTTCATTTCATGGATTGTTTAGACAAGGTTACAAATACTCTTTTGATAATAGTAATGGTTCTATTAATGTTTATTTGAATGGTGTCTTTTATTTCAATGCATTATCTTGTAATGGGATTTATGAATCTGTGATGGTTGTTGATAATTTAGGAAATGATGTTTTGAATATTGATTCGTCTACTAGTCTAGACAAAGCATGCTTGTGGCATTGTCGCCTTGGCCATGTCAACAAGAAACGCATAGCCCAACTCCAAAAGGATGGAGTGTTGGAGTCGTTCGACCTTAGGGACAATGACATGTGTGAATCTTGTTTGCTTGGGAAGATGACCAAGTCATCCTTTACTGGCACTTGTGAAAGGGGTGAGGGTCTATTGGATCTCATACACACCGATGTCTGTGGGCCCTTTAGATCCACCACGAGGGATGCATGCCGCTTCTACGTGACTTTTACGGATGATTATAGCAGATATGGATATATCTACTTAATTAAGCAAAAGTCGGAAATCTTGGAAAGGTTCAAAGAGTTTAAGAATGAAGTGGAGAATCAGCTGGGCAGGAAAATCAAGATGCTTCGGTCAGACTGAGGAAGAGAGTACCTAAGTCTTGAGTTTCATGACTATCTAAAAGAATGCGGAATTGTTTCGCAATTGACGCCTCCGAGAATGCCACAATTGAATGGCGTGGCCGAGAGAGTAATCGGACCTTGTTGGACATGGTTCGTTCTATGATGAGTCGGACCTCATTACCAATAGCTTTCTGGTGGTATGCCTTAGAGACTGCCACCCATATCCTTAACTTAGTTCCCAAGACTCCTCACAAGATGTGGACAGGGAAAGCTCCCTCGTCGGCACATATTAAGGTTTGGGGTTGCAAGGCTTTCGTAAGACGACAGACTCACGACAAGCACGAACCTCATAGTGAGAAGTGTTATTTCATTAACTATCCGCAGAAGACTTTTGGCTATCTTTTCTATAGACCAAATGACAATGTTGTCTTTGTTTCTAGAAGAGGAGTTTTCTGAGAAAGGGAATTGATAAGCCAAGAGGACAGTGGGAGGAAAATTGATCTTGAAGAGATTCAAGAGCAAAGCGATAAACTGGCACTCAACCCGAGGAGGAAAGTCTTGTTGAGCCCGTTGACGAGTCCTTACCTCTTAGACATACCAGTAGGGTTAGTGTTCAACCCCAATTTTATGGTTTTGATATTACAGGTGAAGGGGATACGTTTATTAGTGATGAAACACTAATGAATTTGGATGGGCCTAGCAGCTACAAGGAAGCCATGGCAGGCCCGGAGTCTACTAAATGGAAAGAGGCGATGGACAACGAGATTCAGTCCATGTACGACAACCAAGTTTGGAATTTGGTTGATAATGTACCGGGTCGTAAGACAGTCGGGTGCAAGTGGATCTTTAAGAAGAAGACGGACGTGGATGGGAAAGTGCACACTTATAAAGCGCGATTGGTTGCGAAGGGCTTTACTCAAACTCCCAGAGTTGACTATGACGAGACCTTCTCACCAGTTGTGAAGATAAAGTCTATTAGGGTCATGCTTGCAATACCTGCGTTTCATGATTATGAAATATGGCATATGGACGTGAAAACCTCTTTCCTTAATGGAAAGTTGGCTGAGGATGTTTACATGAATCAGCCAGAGGGTTTTGTTGATGCGAAGCATCCAAATAGATTATGCAAGCTTGAGAAATCCATTTATGGATTGAAACAAGCGTCTCGCAGATGGAATCTTGGTTTTGACGAGAAAGTTAAAGAGTTTGGCTTTCTGCGAAGCGAAGATGAATCTTGTGTGTATGTCAAAGCCAGTGGGAGTATAGTGAGCTTCATCATATTGTATGTTGATGACATACTGCTCATAGGAAACGACGTCCCAACCTTGTAGGAGGTCAAGTCCTGGCTTGGGAAATGTTTCGCTATGAAGGACCTTGGAGAGGCTGCTTATATTCTGGGAATAAGGATAGTAAGAAACAGGGAAAAGAGACTAATAGGACTCAGTCAGGATACATACTTGGATAAAGTACTAAAGCGTTTAAGTATGGAAAATTCCAAGAAAAGGGAGTTGCCAATCCAAAGCAATACCAAGTTGAGTAAGACTCAGAGCCTGAGTAGAGAGGCAGAGATAGATGATATGAGCCGAGTACCTTACGCTTCCGCAGTAGGCTCTATCATGTACGCTATGACTTGTACTCGCCTGATGTGGCCTTCACTTTGAGCATGGTCAGCAGATATCAAGGGAACCCTGGTAGAGCTCATTAGATTGTAGTTAAGAATATTCTTAAGTACCTACGAAGGACCAAGGAATGGTTTCTAGTCCTCGGTGGGGGTGATGAGTTAAGGGTACGAGGGTATAGTGACGCTAGTTTTCAGACGGATCGGGATAATTACTGATCGCATTCGGGAGGGGTCTTTACCCTAAACGGAGGAGCAGTGACTTGGAAAAGTTCCAAGCAGGAGACCATAGTTGATTCAACGTGCGAATCAGAGTACATTGCGGCGACCGAAGCGTCAAAGGAGGCTATATGGTTGAAGAACTTCATTGGAGACCTTGGAGTTATGCCATCCGTAAAGGAGCCATTGGAAATTTTCTGTGATAATGAAGGAGCGGTTACCTTAACCAAGGAACCAAGAGATCATGGTAGATCTCGACATATCGACATAAAATACCATTTTATCAGACATCGGGTAGAAGAGGGACTCCTCGTTGTGAAGACGGTATCATCAGAAGAAAACCCAACAGATCCCCTTACGAAGGGACTGAGTAGGGTCAAACACTTGCAGCATGCTAGGAGTAGTGGGCTGAAGGATGATATAAGTTTGGATTAGATAGGAAACGTGTAATAGATAATTTGTACTTGACATTTGATGAATAAATAAATTTGTGTTATTTATGAGTAAAGCTACTATCTTGTGTTGGTTATTTATGTATTGTTTCAATTTTGCATGTTTTGACTTCATGAATGATAGGATTATTCGAACAGTCCACATTCGTTCATATTTTGGAAGTAGATGTGAATGAAGATTGTCATGAATTGTTTGTAGATTTTCTAAAAGGTTTTGTGCATAGCAAAGGTTTGCTGCAAAGTTCATGAGTGCTTATGAATATGATTTGAGCATTGGAATAAACCCGCGTTTGCTGGTATCACTTCGTGGTGTTTTACCTGAAGTGATCGCAAATCTATAATATCATATAGTCTTAAAACTTAGAGATATGGTTGTTGTTTGCTGGTTGGTTATGCATTGATAATGTGTAAATGCATTAGTAACTTGATGTTATAAAACATGTTGTTGTGCATGATTTAATTAGTAAATAATAGATGCATATGAGTCGAAGTTAATATGTTCCTTTTATTCTATGAGAATAAAGGCGATATCTTGGTCACTTGATGATTTGGTTTGACTTATGTGTCGGGCCCGGTCAGAATGAAGTTGATGTGTTCAACTAAATTCTATATCAAACAAATCAGGAATCGAGGAATAAAATGCCTGACAATAAGCATTGTCAGCATGATATCTAGAACAGAGGATTATACGATCCCTTATCTAAAGGACAATTTGTTGATCAAAGTTGACTTCGAAGTATAAGAGCTACGATTGCTAATCGGATCCTGAAGTCATATGTGAGATATAGTTACGAGACTTATCCAAGTGGGAGACTGTTGGATTAGTGTCTAAGCCCGTAACTATATTTGGTATGTACTTGACACGGTTGTGCAAGGTCCTTTTCGGTTGCCTTCACCAAAGCAACCTGACAAGGTAATTTAAGGAGAGAGAGAGAGAGAGAGAGAATATTATGGTTTATTAATATATTATAAGAATAATATGTTAAAGGAGAAATCATATTTATTTAATTAGTATTGGTCATAAATTAATTAGGAATTGATTTGGTGACTAAAAGAGATTAATTGAATAAAGCGGTATAAATTGTCAAATGTATGATAGTTGAGTTTTGGCCTGGGAAACCTAATGGGCTAAGGGGGGACAAAATTATGATGGGGATCCATCATGTTTTCGTCCAAGGCCTTATTCCAGAAGGTTCCTTGGGCTGCTTGGTGGCTAAGCTGTCCATTAGGGTTTAGACTGAAACCCTAGCAGCCTGTAGTATAAATAAGACCCCTAGGCTATGAAAATCGGCTACACTTGATTCCAAGAGAACCCTAGGCTGATTTTTTCATCTCTCACCCTCTCTCATATTGCCTTCTTGCTTGTGGGGTTTGTGAACCATTAGAGGAGTTACAATTGTGACTCTAAGCTCAAGATTAAGAAGACTAGAAGGATTTCAAGCTACTTGAAAGAGGTAAATCACTTAGATTTGTTCTTATGATGCTAATTTCGAATTATTTATGATAGATCTAGGGTTGTAAGTCTTGGATTCAAAGCATGTACAATAGAGAAATCTAGATCCAAGCATTAGGGTTTGTATGAGCACATAGGATTGTTCTTATGCATAAAACTCATCAATTGGTACCCCCATGTAATCTCACCACATCCTTTACGTAGTTCTGTGTTAGCCTCTCCATTTTATATTTTTCTTTTAGTGGTAGGAAATGGGAGGATTTAGTCAAACAATCAACAATCACCCAAATGGCATCTAGTCCGTCTGCCGACTTAGGCAATTTGGTTAAAAAATCCATTGGTATTTGTTCCCATTTTCACTCGGGTATCATTGGTTGTTGTAATAATACCGAGGACTTCTGATACTCTACCTTAACCATTGCGCAAGTCAGGCACTTTCTCACGTAGTTAGCAATCTCCGCTTTCATGTTCGGCCACCAATATTGTTGTTTGGTATCCAGGTACATCTTTTTAGAACCCGGATGGACGGAGTACCGTGTCTTGTGCGCTTCATTCAAGACTCTGTCTCAGAACCCTCCAAATTTTGGGAGCCATATCTAGTCCATGACATAGCGTTCTCCATCCTCCTTGATTATGAGATTCTTCTCCATCCCATGTAAGGCTTCGTTTGCAGCATTCTCCGGCTTCAAGGCTTCCAGTTGAGCCTTTTTGATTTGTGAAGACAAATATGAATGGATGGTCATTGTCAGTGTTTTTACTGTTGGGTTAGGTGTCTAAGCCCATAACCATTTTTGTATGTACTTGACCCGATTATGAGCGTGGTCCTTTTGGGTTGCCTTCACCTTCACAACTAATAGGATGAATTATGGAGAAAGAGGATTTATTATGATTTATCAATCTATTATAAGAATAATATATTAATTGAGAAATCATATTATTTAATTAGTATTGATCAGAAATTTATTTGGAATTAATTTGGTGATCAAAATAGACTGATTAAATTAATGGGGACTGATTACGTAAATCAATAATATTTATAGTTTGGACTCATTGACCTTATTTGTATACGGTGGATGAAATCTCTATGAGAGTCCATAAAGATTTCGTCCAAGGCTTGTCCATTAAGGAGTCTATATGTTGCTTAGGGCCTAAGCAAGGGAATTAGGGTTTCCAAGTTGATAACTCTAGAAGCCTCAACTATAAAAGGAACACCAAAGGCTCCCAAAGGCGTCCCAATGATTTCTTGGAGAGCGCTAGACGTTTTTGAAGGCTATTCCTCTCTTTTATATTCTTTTTTGTCGCTAGTGGTGTTTGTGACTCCATTAGAGGTGCAACACTTGGGGCACTAAGCTTTCAAGAGTCAAGGACTTTGTGGATTGTTCTTGCTATTGCTACATAACAAGGTTAGATTCCAAACCCTTATTTACATATGAATTTCGTTCTTAGACATGATAGATTAGGGTTTATGCTTTGGATGGTTATTTTCATATATAACTTGAGAAAAACCTAAATCCAAAGCATTAGGGTTGCATGTACATTGTAACAACCTCAAATTTCTATCTTGTACAGTTATTCAAAACAATCAAGGTCAAACTCGTTTTTCTATCTTCTAGCATTTATTAGAGTCAATTAGAGTGTTCTAAGCCTAGTACCTTCAAAGTTAGGGTTTAGAATTAGGTTCCACAAGTTCACCACTTCCCAAAATGGCCAAACACTCCAATATGAGGAGTGCATGGCCATACACCCCCCTTCTGGCTGTACAATGTCATGTATATATATGGCACTTAGCCATTTTTAATCACTTTCCACAACCCTAAGTCAAGAACTCGTTTCTCTCTCAACTACCATCCGATTTTCATCTAGATCTTCAAGATTGTAAGTGTTTCTTCCCTTGAATTGTTGATTCCTTTCACTATCTTTTAAGGATAATTAATTTCATCCATGAAATCACTTCATTTTGGTAGATCTTCAAGTGTTCTTCAGTTTCACCAAGAACACCTACTAAGTTCTTGGACCTCAAACACCCCAAAAAGACTTCTATATTGTGACATCCCCATTTTCTCGGCCAGAAAAGACCGATTTTGTTTATGCTTTATAAAAATCAGAGTACCTCTTTTAATAAAAATGTTGCAGAATTTATTCCCAGAAAAACACGATAAATAAATTATCAAAACATTTCCAAAGAAACGTATTTTATTCATTTTAAAACATTTAGGATGTCATCGTCAATACAGAAACATAAGCATAAATAGAACTTACATTCATTTACACTAGTGATCTATATCTCCTTAATCTCTCAGTGTAATGTCACTTCATATCGACACATGTGATATAAATAAACTGAGTGAGTCAGGTTGGGAAACCTGGTGAGTACATAGGGTTTTCAACCCACAATAATATAATTATTATGTTTAAACAATCAAACAATCAACCCAATTACCCATCCCCATTACCTTCTTTAGTCTTAAGGATCTACACTAAGAATCAGTTATTCCTCGTTCATTCATTCCTAAGGATCGTCCTAAGGAATCGGCACGAAGTCCATCGTTGCCACGGTTTACACAACAGGCACTAAGTCAGCATAGTCGCCAGGGGTTAGGCATCAAGTCTGCATGATCGCCAAGGTTTACACAACGGGCACTAAGTCTACATGGTCGCCAGGGTTTAGGCATCAAGTCTGCATGATCGCCAAGGTTTACACAATGGGCACTAAGTCTACATAGTCGCCAGGGTTTAGGCATCAAGTCTGCATGATCGCCAAGGTTTAGGCACCAAGTCTGCATGGTCGCCAAGGTTTTGAGTACACCGAGTGAACACATCGTTCACAACACCTACAGGTTGCGAGCCTGCTAGTGTTCCACTGGACTGTCTAGAATAGTCTGTGGTTGTCATCCATACTCTGCTGAATGACGGGCCATCATTTGGGAAAAAGGCTTCTCACATCGTCCACCTCTCATCCTCACCTCACGGTCTATTTCACCTCTCAACTCATCATCCAACTAATACTCCATCTATTACATCTACCCATGTTTTACCCCAACATTATCGTAAATATAAAATACATATATAGTTTAAATTATTTAAAACATGTATAAAATCGTTCCTCCAGCATAGATAGCAAATATTCAGATAATATGCACACATAGCACGTAATTTTTATAAAATACTTCATATCTATGTGTAAGATGAAAGTAACTATGCACTCACTTGAGAAGGTGGTGACTCGGTACTCGGACAGCGCTTCGTTTTCTTTAAAATAATTTCCTTCGACGAAACCTAGTATTATTACCACTAGATATTAGTCTAATATTTACCGTGACTAATTATTAGTCTTATTATTATTATTATTATTATTATTATTATTATTATTATTATTATTATTATTATTATTATTATTATATAAGCGTTTAAACAATACTTTCATACAACTATGTACGGACAGGGTCAGACATAAAACACCGGAGGGAAGGACCATTTTGGCGTATAGCACTTCTGAAATCCAACAACCCTATGCGGCCCTTTAAACCAGATTTTCCGTACCGCGAGTAGTTAAAAAGATATTATAACGACACTTATATAAGTCATAATAATAGTTCAAATATTTATTATAAGTTCATAATAACAATATTAATTTTAAATATAAGCTATATTAAAATAGGGTAAACATAACATACTTACAAGGGGATTTTAGCTACGAGTCGGGCTCTGCAGGGGCAGAACTTCGTCGCTGAATATTTCTAAGAAAGCTTCGTGCAGCGCTTTAGCGCTCACCTTACTATACTAAAACTACAGAAAGAGAAGTCGAATCACGAGGGACCGAAATGCTCGGGGGATAAGAAGATAAAGACTCTTGAATCAAGAGAATGGTGCAAGAAATATGAGAGCCTAAGCCTCTTATTTATAGTAATTGAATTTACAAAACTACCCTCCATAATTACTTAATGACCTTATAGTTATATAAACAACTAAACACCCCTTTATAATGCTATTTTAAATAAATTTAATGATATTTATACCAAACTAATGTCGAAAGAACTCAACATTAGTCTTATAATGACCGCATCGTCGATACCTTTCTAATGATATATATATATATATATATATATATATATATATATATATATATGTGTGTGTGTGTGTGTGTGTGTACGTATATATGATTTATACTTTATTTTAATACGTAAATATGCTATTATAATTTGTAACTCGTTCATACGAACTCTGTTTTTGACGTTCTTTATATCCATGCGTAGGTGGAGACGTACTCTACAACTTTCGTTTAGGCTCTGTCGGCAAATTTTGAATTTATTTTTAAAGTTATATTTTTAATAGGCCAGGACAGGATTGGTCCGTTAAAATCTTATAACTTCTTCATCAGATGTCCATTTTCGTCTGTCTTTTTATCGTTACGCTAATAATAACGAGATCTTCGATTCTCGTTTAGGTTGTGTCGGCTAAAAACCGCTCGATCTAATACTCGAACTTCGGGTTGTACACCGCTAAGTCGAAACTTCGAAAAATCATAACTTCCTCATACGAAGTCAGATTTTGGCGTTCTTTTTATGGACGTTCTCAGGTTAACATATTCTATGACTTTCATTTAGATTACTAAGGCTAAAAGTCGCTCTATCATAAATTCTCTATTTACATCTTCGCGGTGCCGTGTCGGTTCCGTCGCTAAACCTCGACGGGTCATAACTTCTTCGTTATAACTCGGATTTCGGCGCTCTTTATATGTACGGAACCCTTGAGACATATTCTACAACTTGGTTAAGATTATTTATTCTAAATAATCTTTTGTTGAAAAGTCGTTTTTGACCCCTATTATCTCTAAATTGACTAGCCCGGATCTACGGGCGTTACAATTATCTCCCCCTTAGGATGATTACGTCCCGGAATCATCAACAAAACAGGACTCACATGATGACTCCATACGTTATCTCTTCATCCTAAGTAATAACCGTAACGTTGATGTTTCTTCGAATGAGTATCTAACTCTAAGACTTCCTTACTGCAGGCGGTGTCCGATCTTGGACCCGCTCTCTATCTCATGTTAGACTTCCAATCATGATCTTTATGTCGCGATCTCAATCTTTATTGGAGACTCCTTTTTTAAAAAAACTTGAGATAAGTTTCTTCCTTTGATTATCATAATAGACTGATGGATCATGTTCTAATGACCTCTCATCGTATGATGCATCGCTTGGACTCAGGTCTTTTAGAGTCAAATTCCACAGCAGACTATACCTTCCTTCATGTTCTAACCACATCTTAAAAGGTAGAATTTCTATCTACAAGCAACTTTTCACGATACCTCTACTGATTGCTTTTTATTTCAATCTTTCATCTTAAGTCAGATTCTACCTCGAACTTGATTCTCTGAACCACATAACATACTCAGTGTAGTCGGAGCCAAATTGATATCACCACTAGGGTCGGAATAACAATCATCTTCTTAGTCATTACCGAAACAATGGTAACGACATACATGAACAAAACGGAATCAATTACTAGCTTCTTGGTAACCTTGTGACTTTCCCCGATCCAAGCGTGAGTCCTGTGATTCCGGTAGTATATGCATCTACTACCTTTCACACCGACTCATACTCGTCCCAAGTAATGTCTCGTAGTCCCCAAGTCCTAAAATCACAAAACAATATAACACATACAAGTGTGTCCAAATACTCATAAAATTTTCCCTAGACTCTACTAGGACGTCTTCCATGCATATCTTCGATCATCAATTCTGCTTCAACTCGGTTGGTGATGGACATTCCAGATGATAGGAAAACCTTAGGAATTACACCAACCATTCTATCATCCCGCCAATCAAATGTGTACATTTCAGATGTACGGTACTTCTCTAGACGTACTGTTATTTTATCAGACGTATTCTAAAGGCAAGATACCTCTCTTATGATATCTTCCGATAGGTATCATTCAGTATCATAAGCCGTCTCTTTTCCTCTATTTTCTCAGTTTATCATGGTTCACATCACTTCCTGAACTTCTGCCATTGTGATAGGTTCGGGTGCAAGCGCAACGACTGATGCATGACCCATCACATTCTTAGGCTCAGGTTGTCATCTTCCTCTTCTTTTGTACACCCAAGCAGACGTTCGGTGTACCGAGATGAGAATTTAAGATAGGAAAGATCTTATTTATGATAGACGTATAAATCTCCTTATTACTCTGAAACGTTAATCATACGCTTAGAATCCTGAACACATAAGGTTTCCAGATCCGGTCGGAAACAGACCATAGATCCGAATAAATAACAGCATATAAGGCATTTTTATAGCTATAACATAAATCATTTAGCACATAAAACATTTTAGGCATTTTCCTAAAATAAACTAGTGCTCGTGTCTAAATTATAGCAGACACTCATCTCACAATCAACGCTTAGCATTCTAAGTTTAAGTCTAGAAATAAATCCTTATTCCTAGTTCGCTTAAACTAATGCTCTAATACCAACTGTGACATCCCCATTTTCTCGGCCAGAAAAGACCGATTTGGTTTATGCTTTATAAAAATCAGAGTACCTCTTTTAATAAAAATGTTGCAGAATTTATTCCCAAAAAAACACGATAAATTCGTTATCAAAGCATTTACAAAGAAACGTATTTTATTCATTTTAAAAAATTTGGGATGTCATCGTCAATACAGAAACATCAGCATAAATAGAACTTACATTCATTTACACTAGTGATCTATATCTCCTTAATCTCTCAGTGTAATGTCACTTCATATCAACACCTGTGATATAAATAAACTGAGTGGGTCAGGTTGGGAAACCTGGTGAGTACATAGGGTTTTCAACCCACAATAATATAATTATGATATTTAAACAATCAAGAAATCAACCCAATTACCCATCCCCATTATCTTCTTTAGTCTTAAGGATCTACCCTAAGAATCAGCTATTCCTCGTTCATTCATTCCTAAGGATCATCCTAAGGAATCGGCACGAAGTCCATCGTTGCCATCGTTTACACAACAGGCACTACGTCTGCATAGTCGCCAGGGGTTAGGCATCAAGTCTGCATGATTGCCAAGGTTTACACAACGGACACTAAGTCTACATGGTCGCCAGGGTTTAGGCATCAAGTCTGCATGATCGCCAAGGTTTACACAACAGGTACTAAGTCTACATAGTCGCCAGGGTTTAGGCATCAAGTCTGCATGATCGCCAAGGTTTAGGCACCAAGTCTGCATGGTCGCCAAGGTTTAGAGTACACCCGGTGAACACATCGTTTACAACACCTACAGGTTGCGAGCCTGCTAGTGTTCCACTGGACTGTCTAGAATAGTCTGTGGTTGTCATCCATACTCTGCTGAATGAAGGGCCATCATTTGGGAAAAAGGCTTCTCACATCGTCCACCTCTCATCCTCACCTCACGGTCTATTTCACCTCTCAACTCATCATCCAACTAATACTCCATCTATTACATCTACTCATGTTTTACCCCAACATTATCGTAGATATAAAATACATATACAGTTTAAATTATTTAAAACATGTATAAAATCGTTCCTCCACATAGACAGCAAATATTTAGATAATATGCACACATAGCACGTAATTTACATAAAATACTTCATATCTATGTGTAAGATGAAAGTAACTATGCACTCACTTGAGAAGGTGGTGACTCGATACTTGGACAGCGCTTCGTTTACTTTAAAATAATTTCCTTTGACGAAACCTAGTATTATTACCACTAGATTTTAGTCTAATATTTACCGTGAATAATAATAATAATAATAATAATAATAATAATAATAATAATAATTATTATTATTATTATTATTATATAAGCGTTTAAACAATACTTTCCAACCACTATGTACGGACAGGGCCAGACATAAAACACCGGAGGGAATGACCATTTTGGCGTATAGCACTTCTGAAATCCAACAAGCCTATGCGTTCCTTTAAACCATATTCTCCGTACCGCGAGTAGTTAAAAAGATATTATAATGACACTTATATAAGTCATAATAATAGTTCAAATATTTATTATAAGTTCATAATAACAATATTAATTTTAAATATAAGCTATATTAAAATAGGGAAAGCATAACTTACTTACAAGGGGATTTTAGCTACGAGTCGGGCTCTGAAGGGGAAGAACTTCGTCGCTGAATCTTTCTAAGAAAGATTTGTGCAGCGCTTCAGCGCTCACCTTACTATACTAAAACTACAGAAAGAGAAGTCGAATCATGAGGGACCAAAATGCTCGGGGGATAAGAAGAGAAACACTATTGAATCAAGAGAAATGGTGCAAGAAATATGAGAGCCCAAACCTCTTATTTATAGTAATTGAATTTACAAAAACTACCCTCCATAATTACTTAATGACCTTATAGTTACATAAACAACTAAACACCCCTTTATAATGCTATTTTAAATAAATTTAATGATATTTGTACCAAACTAATGTCGAAAGAACTCAACATTAGTCTTATAATGACCGCGTCGTCGATACCTTTCTAATGATATATACATATGTATATATATGTGTTCGTATATGTGATTTATACTTTATTTTAATACGTAAATATGCTATTATAATTTGTAACTCGTTCATACGAACTCCGTTTTTGACGTTCTTTATATCCACGCGTAGGTGGAGACGTACTCTACAACTTTCGTTTAGACTCTGTCGGCTAATTTTGACTTTATTTTTAAAGTTATATTTTTAACAGGCCGGGACTGGATTGGTCCGTTAAGATCTTATAACTTCTTAATCAAATGTCCATTTTCTTTTGTCTTTTTATCGTTACGCTACTAATAACGAGATCTTCGATTCTCGTTTAGGTTGTGTCGGCTAAAAACCGCTCGATCTAATACTCGAACTTCTGGTTGTACACCGTTAAGTCGAAACTTCGAAAAATCATAACTTCCTCATACGAAGTCAGATTTGGGCGTTCTTTTTATGGATGTTCTCAGGTTAACATATTCTATGACTTTCATTTAGATTACTAAGGCTAAAATTCGCTCTATCATAAATTTGTTATTTACGTCTTCGCGGTACCGTGTCGGTTCCATCGCTAAACCTCGACGAGTCATAACTTCTTCGTTATAACACGGATTTCGGCGCTCTTTATATGTATGGAACCCTTGATACATATTCTACAACTTGGTTAAGATTATTTATTCTAAATAATCTTCTGTCGAAAAGTCGTTTTCGACCCCTATTATCTCTAAATTGACTAGCCCGGATCTACGGGCGTTACATATATCGTAAGTACCACTTCTTATGCTTGTTACTTACTAGAGATACTCCTTAGAAATCATCCAAACCATGATCATCAAGGAGTGTACGGCCGTACACACCCCATGTGGTCATGTATCCCTTTGTTTAGTGCATATTGGCCTCAAACTCATGTTCTATGTTAGAACCTTATCAAGAACAATTCTTAGATGCTTGATACGACTTTAAAACATTCATTGGCATGCTTTACCATGAGTGTGCGGCCGCAAACCCACTTGGGCCGTACACACACATGAAACATCCCATTATGGCCGTACACACCAATGTGTGGCCATACACCCATTATATGTAACCCTTGACACTTCTAACACTTCAACCTAATTGTTTCCTAGTTCCTAGAGTGGTTTTCTAGCATGATTAGTTGTATAAACACTAACTATATCCATATATGTATCATTATATGCTTATTAGGATTCATTTGTGCTCGAGGTTTCACTTAACAGTTAGCATCCTACAACCGATCTTACTTTCACATCACTCACTATAGATGAGTTCATACCCCCTTACCCTATCTTTTAAATGATTTTAAATTCTTTTATGGTGGGGGGGGGGGGAATACAAGTAGGACTATTATAGTTATTATATCAATCACATGTGATTAATAACTATCAAACAAGTGGATTTTTTTATAGTTCAAACTGTTGTATCAATCAAACTCTTCAAAACATTTTATAAACTGACATCAAGTCATTTGCTACCATTCAAATGGTTAAAACTCTTTTATATATGTTAAAATTTTATTAAACTATTTTAAACTTATATATTGTCAAAATCATATATATATATATATATATATATATATATATATATATATATATAGTTATATAAGTAATGTTGAAAGGACATAGGACTGATAACTCACTTTATTTCTTGTTTGTTGTTTGGTTGTGGACTTAGGGTATCCGGTTGTTTGTCTGATTGTCGTTTGAATCTTAGTTATATATATTAAGTATATATGTATAGATATAAAAGTTCTTACATCAGTTCAGCACCTTTGGGTAGCAAAGGTGTACAATCACACTTAGTCATTCAAACAACATTACTAGTAAACTATAATATGTATAGTTTAGGGATTTACTACTCACTACTTCTAGTACAACGACACATACAAGAGTTAGTTCATTCATGAGTCAATACAAACTTACTATTATGAGAAACAGAAAGAACATACTATGATGAGAAACTAAGAGAACATAGACTACACTATACAAAGAGAACATACTATACACTAAAACAGAGAGAACATACAATACACTAGAACATACTATACAAACACCAGAATACTATAACATTAATGTGAGCCTCTACTTCATGGCATGGCAATCTACTTTGTGTCACTTTTTGTAACTAGAGTCTCCTAGATGGAGAGCATGAGTTTTTGCATAGATCTATATGGGACTGACCATCCTACACCTTGCTGCTAGCTACAGTAGGACCTACAGGACTACGGGTGACGAATGTCATACCATTTCGACGTCTATGATCGTCATGACTTACTAGTTAATCAAATATGGTAACAACCTCATCACATTTTACCTTAATTAACAAACTTGTTTAAGGTAGTTAGTGCATGGGTAGTTACTTATAAAATACTACAGTACATCGTTATTTTTCCATTGCATTCACATTGTGATATTCTCACATAATAGGAAATGTAAACTATATTGTGGTAATGATAGCCATACTTGGGAAAGATACATACTTTCTAGGAGATTCAAACACTTACTACAAACACTTACAAACATTTTCAAACGCTTTCATACAAACAATGACACTAAAATACAATAAAGGTTTCACTTACTGTCAAAGTACTCCTATAGTATTTAATTGTTTTTGTTCGATTCCTTAATCTTTTGGGTATTAGGTTGACAAGTTTCAGATTCGTTGTCCACCCCGATCACTCCCAAACACATGTTGGTCGTATTTTGAATAAATATAATTGATCATGCTATATTTATCCCTAATACAATTACATACTGCCTGGGTTTAACCGCGATGTCTAACTCTTCAAAAAAAAATTAATTGTTTCGTATTTTTTGTTCAGAGTGTTTTAGTCCCATTGTATTTATAGATGAATATCTTGTATGGTTAGATATGTTAGTTCACTATAAACAATGTTCTGATACCAATTTGTCACACCTACGAATCAGGACGGCGGAAACGTCCGGGGGCGGGTGACATCATATTGAAATATGACAACAATTGAATATGAATGAAACATAGCAACCATCATCATCATCATATATTAGGATATCAACATACATAGTTTACATCATTTTGTTTGTTTATGAATTACATCCAAATACATAATGTATGATAGATCAACAAAAATACATCAAATATCCAAAAGTCCATAGCTGCCAAACTGCTTAGTGTGTTCCTGAGAATACAAGTCGTTTTGAAAAGCGTCAACATAGAATGTTGGTGAGTTATAAGTATGTTTGTATGAAAACTTTGTAATAGTTTGTAAACCTCTAGAAAATCCAATATTTTCTTGTAAAAATAGTTGGTGAGTCTCGTTTCAAATCATCTATAATTGCATGTGTATTCTTTGTTTATCTTGTTTGAAAATGTATAGAGAGTGATTCCCAGAAAATCCTGCATTTTCTGTTTTATGAGAAATTGTGGCCATAAACCCTAAGACCGTAGTGATGTGGCTAGTTACAAAATAGTCGACACAATGTTTGTACTTTGTAAAAATGAGTGGTGTGAATACTCAGCGAAATTCTTATAATAGCATTGTTATTCTCTATGTGAGTCGTTATAACCATACTAATATGACGGAGTGTCTGTCTTGACATTCTTCAGGCGTCAGTTTCTGACAAGATATTTGTCACCATAGACTGGTCCGTCTAGCTGTAGCGAGCAGCTCAGGTGTGGGGTGTCAACACCATATAGATCTATACACAAACTCTCGTTCTCCCTACAGTAGACTCTAGTTATAACTACAAGACTTACGGTGTACACTAAGTGGGTACAAGTGAAAGACTGTCTCACAAGAGCCTTAACGGAATTTACGCAAACATTGAATTTCATTCTTTAACGTTATAAATAATGTTACTAGAGTGTATTTTCGACCCATAAGTTATAAGTGAAAAAAAATAGTCCTTTTTACAATAAGTGTAAAAAATAACCCATTATTACAAAAATTATCAATAAAGGCCCAAATTCTAATAAAATGTTAAAAGTGGCCCAATATTATATAAAATGCAAATAATGGCCCATTTTACCAAAAATGTTGAAAAATGGCCCGATAATGCTAAGATTGTAAAAAATGTCCCATTTTTACTAAAGTTGACAAGAACACTTTTACAAAAATATTCATTTAAGGCCCATTTTTACAAATGTGTTTAAAATAGCCCATAGTTACTAATAAGCCCATTTTCGGCCCATTTATACTAAAACTGTCAAAAATGGTCCATGCTTACAAAAAGCCCATTTGCAGCCCATTTATACTAAAATGTTCAATAAGGCCCAAGTTTATTAAAATGTTCAAAAATGGTCCATTCTTACCTTTAAAGCCAAAAATTGTCCGTTTTTAGTGAAAGCTCCATATTTTATCATTTTTCATGTTTTCATGCCAAAGCTTTGTTTAAACATATTCTTGGACTGATTTTTGAGATAGTTATCATGCATCAAGTGAAACAAATTTCATTTAGAAGCTAGATTTCATTTTTAACAACATATTATGTTAACTAAGTCCAACATCTTGAGATTTAACCAAAATCTCGAGTTCTTGGACTCTTAGCATGGATTTCATAACATTTAACACACATATCATACAACACATGCACATGCAAGCAAATATACAAAGATTTACACAAGACTTTGACTTGTATTCCCCCCCCCCCCCTAAAGAAGGCAAAACTTGAAAACAAGGGGTATGAAGCTCACCTTAGGGCTTGATCGGTTTTGAAGAGAAAAAAAAAAAGGAAGTTTTCGGCCTAGAGTAGTTTGAGGGATAATCTTAGTATAAGATGAAGTAAAACAACTTGAGTGGGATTATAAACTTACCATGTTACTGATCATTGAAGAAACCTTCTTGAACACACACTCACAACTCACGATTTTTGGAGCAAGAAGGGAAGAGTGAGAGAATTTTCTTGAGGATTGAGAGAGAAATGAGATAATTGTGGGTGAGTTTGAAATGAGAAGTGAAAGAGATAGTGATGTTTCGACCGAGTATATGGAAAAGAGGGGAGAGATAGAGATTTTTGCATGATGGGAAAGAGCTTCATGCATGGGTGCATGAAATGTAATACCTTGTTGTATGTGATGCAAATGTGAGGTGGCACTCAAAGTCAACCTCTCTCATTTGTTCCCTTTTTCTTTTTTTTCTTTTTTTTTGTTTTTTTAATTCCGATCGGGTTTGGGGAAGAAAGGAGAAATAAAGAAATTGGGCTTGGTTTGGAAGGGTAACCGAGAATACATTAGCCCAATAAGGATTTTCGACCCATGAAGGTCTATATATGGTTTTTGGCCCAATGAGGCTAAATGGAAAGGTTTTTGGCCCAAAAGGTTAAATGAAAGATTTTTCGGCCCAAAGGCCCATTAAAGGTTTTCAGTCCTGGAAGGCCCATTAAAGGGTTTTTGGCCCAAAATAATACCCTATGGAGGAATTTGGCCCACTTTAGTCTAACGAAGATGTTCACGGCCCAATAAAGCCCAATAAGAGTCTTAAAGCTTATAAGGGTCATGTTGAGGGTTCATTGGCCCTTTAAGGCCCAACAGGAGAGTTTTGGTCCATTAAGAGGTTTGGACCGAGAAAACTTGGGCTAATGCCCAAAGTTTGAGTGAACATAGTTTATTAGGTTAGATTTTGGGCTTACACAAGGAAGTTTCGACTTGAAACTAAATTTTTGGATGTATAAACTTCTATAGTATTGTAGTTAATTTATACTACACATAGTGTCTCTTAGTTACACAAAGAAACTATTTGTACATGGATAGAAATTTCTAGCCCTAAAATGCTAGTTGTGACACAAATGCATGATATCACATAACTCAGCATAATCATGTAAGACCTTCCGGTCACACTGTATTACCACTCAAGTAAGTATAGTGAGAAGACTCGCCTCGTAGGTAAAACAAGTATGTCTCGTACTCGAACCACCGGTCTAGCCTCCGCCTAATATATATCGTAATTAATTCTAGCTAATAAACTCCCCACTAAAGATGTTAGGCTAAACCATATACTAATTCTCAGAAGGATAAAAGTCCATTTTACCCTTCCACGGCCTCTAAATTCCACAGTTTGACCAAACCCTAAAATTCAACAAAAGTCAACACCAAGCGCATACATTGGGCGTACAACCCTTTACGCTCGGCGTACTACTTCACCATGCATGCATCGGGTAACTTCGACGCTACACTTCGCGTAGCTGGGAGTATGCTCAGTGTACGTCTTAGACTTACTTTTTCCAATCGCCTGGTCTTAATCCGTTAAGACCATAGCTATAATCTCAGATCTGGACTCCCAAAAGGCTAATACACCATAAAGTTTGTGACTTTAAGCCTTAGCATGGCTGAGCAAGTCTAAAAATCATAATCTCTCACTCTTTACTCACAAAAGTTCTCATATATCATGCATGGGGAGATCTTGACGTCCAAGATCCCATTTTTATGAGTCCACTCAACTAGAGACACTTAAAAGGGACAGGTATTATGCATTGGAGTTCAACAAACTCATAAAGCTTCAAGCTTTGGGACATAAAGCCTAAAATGAACCACAATATACACAAAACAAAACAATGGAAAGCTTTGAGCTTGATACCTCCAAATGATGCACCAACCACAGGGAAACTCAGATCCAAAGCTTGGATAACACTCTACGATCTTCAAAGCTCCTTCTTCACCCAAAGAATCCAACAAAGATCACTCAAAAGCTTCAAATGGCAACTCAAGCTAAGAAACAAAAATTAGGGTTTTAGGGGAGTTGAAGACTCGAAATGGTGGCTGGAAATGAGGCCAACATGTTCCTTAAATAGGGACACACTACACAATTAGGGTTTTCACTCTGAGCCTAGTATGCCCAGCGTACTACGTGGCCTCCACGTCTATAATACGCACATGAGTACGCTGAGCGTACACATGCATACGCTTTGCGTACTCATTTGCCACTTTTTTGTCAATTAGGGGCTAGCTTTGACAATTCTATAAAAGTAAGGGTTATCGATACATGCCTTATTTCGGGGTGTTACATAAATAATGGAAGATAAGGGAGAAATTCAAATCCCCTTATCCTCAAATCTCGCCAAGTAATTATGAAAGAAAAAACCAAGAAAAAAATCTGCATAGAGAGAGGGGTGTATTCTATTACCTGGATCAGAAAACAGAGAAAAAGATGTCGATTTCCATGTGTATGTGTCAATGATGGTAGTGTTGTGGTGCAATGGTTTGAGCGTAGGGTATACTCACATTAAGATGTTGATGGTTGTAAGAAAGAAGAGAGGGATATTTGATGGTATTGATGTTTACAATTTTCTTTATTAGGCTTTTTATTAGAGAAATCAAATGTATGTTAGAAGATGTTGGTTATGTGGAAGAGTGCTTAATATAGGGGAAGACGGGCTAGAATGGAAATATTTTTGCTTGGATCTCAGGCTTCTGGAATGACTCCTCGTATTAAAGGAGCGGGTCAAAACTAATGCATTTGTTTATTGTACTTATAATTTAAAAGCTTATGTTACTTAAATTATAATATTATTATATTAATAGATTGTTGTATTTTAATCTTAAATTTTCGAACGACTTAAAAAATAATATTATTATATTCAATCTATTTATAGAAATAGTGAGATTTCTTTTATATATATATATATATATATATATATATATATATATATATATATATATATATATATATATATATATATATATTGAAACGACAAATAATTTAAATATCTCTTCTGTCAAGGATTAAACTCATGACCACTAGTGAGTTGTTAGATTAGAAATCTTCATGAAAGCCAATATTGTGCTAAAATTATATCGAAGTATGATTGTCCGTATATGCTAATACTGTGCTTTAATAAATGAGACTTGAATGATTAATAATTTTAGTTTGTTTTTTATTTTTTAACATGAGATGATTAAGATCGTTCTAAGATAAAATGATTTAAAATAAAAAAAATAAAAAAAATCTTTTGATGAAAGGAAAAAAAAATACTATAGATCTAAAAGATAATTAGTTACTTTGAAAATAATAATTGTATTTGATTTGTGTAGAACTATTTTTTCCGAATATAACAAGAGATCAATACTTTAAGTACTTAAATTACAACTTTAGAGTTAATTGCCCAAAATATATGAACATTTTTTTGCTTAAAGTGGACCACATCTCACTTAGAAAAGGAAAATGCTATATTTATTTATGAGCAATAGTGTATATAAAATATAATGATTAATTATTTTAAAATTTAAATCATGACTTTTAAAATTGAAAATATGAATATTGATACATGTCTAATTTTTCCATAGCCTAATCATTATACTCACCAGTTACTTTTCTTACTTTATTATTTTGTAATCGTTATTAATTATATTATTTAGCAATTACATTTTAATTTCAAAGTAATTTATTAAATTACTTTTTACTTATTTAAATATTTAAATTCAAACTTTTTTTTTCAGAAATAAGTTAAATACAACAAATATATAAAATAATTATATTTTGCAAACTATGATTTTTGCGTTGTTTTTTGTGGGCTTGATTTCATTTTTATAGGTTAAGAAACACATAAAAACAAAAAACAAAGGAATAATGATTTGAAAGGGTAACGAACTATCGACTTTTTTTACATTTAGTCACTAAACTTTTTTTCGTTATCTATCTGTCATTGACTATTGAAACTGTTCACATTTTACCCTTATGACCGGTTGTTACCGGTCATAAGGGTAAAATATGAACAGTTTCAATAGTTTAGTGGCAAATAGATAACGAAAAAAAGTTTAGTGACTAAATATGAACAAAATCGAAAGTTCGTTTCCCTCTAAAAAGTTCAAAGACTAAATGTGAAAAAACTTCCTCTTGTATTATGTTTTAGCAAATTATTTATTTTTATTAAAATGTAGCAACATTTGTTGATGAAGAAATCTATAAAATAAAAAAAATAAAAAAAAACAAAACCCTGAAAATATATTTAAAAAAAACAAAAAACCGAAACCGAAATAGAAAACCAATGGTTTGACATTTTCCAAAATAAAAAATCAAAATTTCCAATCTGATTTTGGTTTTACAAAAAAATGAACCATTCTCTCTGATGTAAATTATGACCATTGGTTTGGCATGCGGAATTTGTGACATCCCATGAATACGTAGTTACAACATCGTCTGAACTCGTAATTCATAGTAAGCGGTTAGAATATCCTCGCATGAATACGTAATTACAACATCGCCTGAACTCGTAATTCATCACCTACAGGTTATGGGTCTGCTGGTGTTTCCACTGGGTTGTCTAGAATAGTTTGTGGTCGCCATCTATACTCTAGTAGATGACTACATCGCCACATTGTCAGTTAAGGTTATCGTATCTCCTTTCATCCTACATCACCTATTCATCATCATCTATTTACCTAATTATCATCACTTATCTCTCATCTTTTTATTTCATCACACACCAACTATTTCATCTACCTATGTTTCATTCGCAACATATTTGTAGATATAAAATAAATATACCATTTAAATCTTTTAAAACATGTATAAAATCGTTCATCCAGTATAGACAATAGGTATTCAAATAATATGCACACATAGCACGTAATTTATATAAAACACTTCATATCTATGTGTAAGATAAAAGTAACTATATATACCATAAAAATCCTATAAATGCTTCCTAACTTCAAACCCCAAGGTTTACTCTACTAAAGCTTCATATTCTCGGCTTTCTGGACCTAGAAGGGTCTAGATTCCTAACTTCAAACCCGAAGGTTTACTCTACTAAAGCTTCATATTCTCGATTCTCTGTACCTAGAAGGGTCCATATCTATAACACAAACTTGCAAGAGGGGTTTGAGGCATTCAAAACCCCAAAGATGAAGTGATTCAAGCCCTGACCCCAAAATGGAATCTACACAATAAGGAAGGAAAGGGGTTCATTTTTGTACCTCAGAATGAAGCTCCTTGCTTGAGTAACTCAGAACAATAACCTACCTTGGTCCTTGTTGCTGGAACTCTTCTCCTTTCTTGCAAAATCACACCAAAAAGCTCAAGATAGCTCTTCCTCTCACTCTACACACTCAAGCTCGCTAGGGTTCTCACTTATGGGAAAGGTAGTCGCAATTGAAGGCCATAAGTGACTTTAAAGATGGCTCGGGCCCAAAGATTTTGGGTTTCTGCCAACAGCGCGGACTCGTCGAGTCGCCTCACCGACTGTAACGCCCCAATTCTCAGGTATTGCTTATATAAGATTTGTTGGGTTAAGCTCTACTCGACGAGTTGGTTGACCTACTCGTCGAGTAGCAGCGGGATGGGATCGTAGGTTAAGTGACCTACTCGACGAGTCCATGTTGGGACTCGGTGAGTAGGAGCTGGCAGTGGAAACCCTAAAGCCCGGGGTTTGCACCTCTACAATTAAACAAAGATAAATAATTTGCTAAAACATAATACAATAGGAAGTTTTTTCACATTTAGTCATTGAACTTTTTAGAGGGAAACGAACTTTCGATTTTGTTCACATTTAGTCACTACACTTTTTTTCGTTATCTATTTGCCACTAAACTATTGAAATTGTTCACATTTAACCCTTATGACCGGTAACAGCCGGTCATAAGGGTAAAATGTGAACAGTTTCAATAGTTCAATGACAAATAGATAACGAAAAAAAGTTTAGTAACTAAATGTGAACAAAGTTGAAAGTTCGTTACCCTTTCAAGTCATTATCCCAAAAACAAACTACTAATTAAAACTTTAATAGTATTACAAAAAGTTAAATTAAAAAAGTTCTACAAAATCATAGTTTTCTTTAAAATACTTTCACTATATATCTCATATTATTATTTGATTTATTGAAAATACTAAAAACATTATGGGTTTATTTTATGATTTCGTAATTTATTTATTATTAAAAAATAAATATTAAAACAAATTGATTAAATATTTTGTCGAGCGATAATGCCGAAATAAGAAGCATTGGATACATCAAAGAATTATATACATATAAATTAAAGATTAAAAATTGTATGTTGCCGTCACTTCTCTGAATCGCCGAAACCACCGAGTCGTCGTCGTGGAACCACCTTCGGCTACCAAGTTTTCAACTAGTCGGACCGCAGTTTAATATTATTTGTTTACTGATTCTGGTTAGCTTATGTATAACTCGAAACCTATTACAAATTAACATATAACTGTTTCGCATTTCGGGTTAATGAAAACATCAAAATATTTAAATTAAAATTAGAAAACCGTTGCGGATTAGCTTAAAATAAATATATATAATTTATTAAATAATAAGATAAATTTTATATATATATATATATATATATATATATATATATATATATATATATATATATATATATATGTGTGTGTGTGTGTGAAGTTGGCTAAAAAGACACCCCCATATTATCATTTAGACACACTATATAATTTTTATGGTATTTTCATTTAGACACCCTATATATATATATATATATATATATATATATATATATATATATATATATATATATATATATATATATATATATATATATATATATATATATATATATGCTTAGGTTATTCTAGTCAAAGTAATTATTACGTTATTGTATACATAAGTGGGCCAATCAATTTTACTTATTTTAAGAAAATGATTAATATATATTATTGAATTAAATGTAATTGAAAAATATCATCTAATTTAATTACAATGGTATTTTAGTCAATTAATATATACTTAATAAATGAAAATTTTATATTTTAAGGGATCATAGATTCTATTAATTTTAAAAATCCAATTTTACGAATTATAACTATTTTAATTCGGACATTCTGACAGAATATGTTTATTTATTTATTTATTTACTTAAAAATAAAAATATTGTTGAACCATAAATAATAAAAATATTCTTGAACCTAATTCTTGATCATGAATTTAAGAACTTGTAGAATAACAAATTCTTGAACAATAATTTGAAGAATAAAAACAAAAAATACATTATTTCTTATAGAATACGGGTAAAAAATTGTTAAGAATTACATTTATTGTTTAAGAATAAAAATAAAAAAACTTTCAAAATGCGAAAGAAAACATCAAAATCTAACAATGACTAATACATTCTAAAAGAATAATGTGGTTCGTTTCAATGTTGTGGTCCGTTCTTCAAGCATCAACTTCTGTGATTCCAACAGAATAGGAATTCATGATTCCATTCAAACAGAATTGGAATACGTGATTCCATTCCAATAGAATTGGAATCTCACCAATATCATCCATTGAATCATCTACATAAACATACTTGATACCTTTTTCAGAATTCAACCTTGTCTAGATCCTGCACTGTCCACATAAATGAAGTGTTAAATCGGAAAAAAAAAAGAACAAAACAAAACGAAACATAAATTGAAATATGAATCAATTCATGAAATGCAGCCAAACTAATTGGAATTACCTGATAAGTCTTGTTTTTGTCAAAGCCTGTAAACACTTTCAAATTGAACATATTAAAATAAAACATCAAATCCATCTATTTCAATATGTCTTTCTAGGGACACACACAATGGATAGTCTTGCACAGCATTATCATAACATGAGAGAATATGATAAAAAGCTTTCAATAATTAAAAAGCATTAAGTAAAATATAAACAATTAGAGTGGTCAAAATAACCTGCTTTAGAAAACTTGCAAGCTTCTTAACCTCAGCCTTTTCTTGAACCAACTCTCCTTCCCTTTGTGTTAATTGACCTGATAAAGCTTTAACCTAATCAGAAACATCAAAACTGAACATTTTTAGCAACTTAATTCAAGGGAAAAAATATGGATTGTGATTATCAGTTTATGTCATCTGAAATAAACCAACCATGGCAATTGTCACACCCCCAAACCAGACGGCGGAAACGTCAGGGGCTTGTGCGTGACTTCATCTTGAAATATCATTACAATGAATATAATTGAAACATAACATCATCATCATCACACAAGTAATATAACAACATTCATTGTTTACATCAAGTATTGTATTTGAATATCACATGCCAAAATAGTAAGAGTATGATGAAACAAAATATAACACAATATCCATTAGTTTGTTTCGTTCATCCTGCTTCAACGGTTTCTTGAGAATACAAGTTATTTTGAAAACGGTCAACATAAAAATGTTAGTGAGTTCATAAGCATGTTTGTGAAAATGATTTGTATAACTTTGAAAACCACCAGAAAATCCGATATTTTCTGAAAACTGTTTAGTGTGTTTGTGTTAGATCTTGTATTAATGCATGTATGTTATTGTTTATTTGACTAAAAACGTAAAGAGAATGTAGAGAGAATGTAAGAGCAAGTAAAGAGAATGTTCCCGGACAACCCGATGTTGCCTGTAAAAAAAAAAGGTCTTCCGTAAACTTCATAACGTTAATTCCTCTAAGCGAGCCGTCATAAGCATACTAAATAATGAAAATTTCGCCAGTCTTGGCGCCGTTGGACGCGGGTTTTGACTTTGATTATAAGGTTTTCGTCACCCTAGATTGAGTTAGTCTAACTATAGCGAACAACTGAGGTGTGGGGTGTCAATCCCATATAGATCTATACGCAAATCCACGTTCTCCCTCCAAGAGACTCTTGTTATAACTACAGGCTACGATCGTACACTTAATAGGTGCCAACCGACAAAAACTCGCTAGATCCTTAATCGAATTTACGCCAAGAAAAAGGTATAAACTCATTCCAGGACCAATGATCCATGTAAGTGAACGACTAAGGCATCGCTAAACATGTAAATCATTTCAAGACCCAAATGGAATGAGATTATATAACATGGGCCCGAAATATATATATGAAAGGACAACTAAGGTCCATTTCACATGTAAGGTATTTACAGGCCCAAATAGCACACAAATAGTATCCAAGGTCCGTCGCACATGTTAATGGTTCAATGAGGCCCAATAAACATATAAATAGTATACAGGGCCTCTCACACATAAAAATCGGCCACTGAGGCCCAATAACCTAGAAAATGATCAAATTAATTTGTTTATTAGTTTATCGTTTGTTTTGGTTCAGGTATTCACTAAAATATCAAAAGGAAGAAGAACACATATAAAACTCATTCCTAGGCCCAATAAACATGTAAGTAGACCACTAAGGCCCACTATACGTGTCTATTATATCCAGGCTCAAAAGAAATATGAATGTCTATCCTGAGCCCAATATAAATGTAAAAGGACACTAAGGCCCACTAAACATGTATATTATTTCTAGGCCCAACAAGGATATGAATATCTATCCAGAGCCCAATATACATGTAAAAGGACACTAATGCCCATATAGATCTATAACCAAATCCCCGTTCTCCCTCCAAGAGACTCTGGTTATAACTACAGGCTACGATCGTACACTTAATAGGTGCCAACCGACAAAAACTCGCTAGATCCTTAATCGAATTTACGCGAAGAAAAAGGTATAAACTCATTCCAGGACCAATGATCCATGTAAGTGAACCACTAAGGAATCGCTAAACATGTAAATCATTTCAAGACCCAAATGGAATGAGATTATATAACATGGGCCCGGAATATATATATATATATATGAAAGGACAACTAAGGCCCATTTCACATGTAAGGTATTTATAGGCCCAAATAGCACACAAATAGTATCCATGGTCCGTCGCACATGTTAATGGGTCAATGAGTCCCAATAAACATATAAATAGTATAGAGGGCCTCTCACACATAAAAATGGGCGACTAAGGCCCAATAACCTAGAAAATGATCAAATTAATCCGATTATTAGTTTATCGTTGGTTTTGGTTTAGGTATTCACTAATATATCAGAATGAAGAAGAACACATATAAAACTCATTTCTAGGCCCAATAAACATGTAAGTGGACCACTAAGGCCCACTATACGTGTCTATTATATTCAGGCTCAAAAGGAATATGAATGTCTATCCTGAGCCCAATATACATGTAAAAGGATACTAAGGCCCACTAAACATGTATATTATTTCCAGGCTCAAAAGGAATATGAATGTCTATTCTGAATTTCGGCGGGAGTCAACCTATAGGGTGAATTGGCAATTGATGTAGTTCCCAGTATGAGGTCGATTCGAAATTCGACCTGTCTTTCTGGAGGTATTCCCGGAAGTTCTTCGGGAAATACATTCGGAAAATCGCATGCTACTGGAATACCTTGTATGCTTACTTCTTCCTTGGTCTCGTCCACAACATGAGTAAGGAAAACGTAGTTCTTCTGGTGCAGGCACTTCTGTGCCTTGATGCACGAGATAGGATGAGGATTTGGTGCCAGGTTTATCACCATGGATTTTTAGAGTTTCGTGATTGGGAAGGTGATGGAAAACGGCCTTCTCGCGACACATAATATCAGCATGGTGGGGGCTTAACCCAACCATGTCGATTATCACATCAAAACTCCTAATATTTATTGGCATTAAATTTTTATTTGAAATGAATGGTTGTTTAGTGTTAAGATGTTCCCTACATAATTATCTTTGGTTGATTCAGTTTTCCCCTTAGTTATCTCGGCCGTTAAGGCTTAGTTTAGCCTCTGGGGCTATTGCTTTAGTAAGTGTTTGAATATGTTAATAACGAAGCTTCACTCAGCTTTACTATTGAATAAGAGGTAAGCGAAAGAGTTGTTAAGTGGGAACGTACCAATAAAAACCGTTGGGTCTTGGACTGCTTCGCCTTGACCCAAGGTCAAGACCATTTCCGATCCTTCTGCTCCTTGATTGTTATCGTTAAGGCAATTGCGCCTGAAGTGACCGGTTCCCCCATACCCATAGCAGGTGTGACTGGTCTCATTATTGGTGTTACTGTTAAGGTTGTTGCGATTGTTGTTGTTTTTTTCGTTTGGATGACGGTTCTGACATGGATAAGTTCTATAGTATTTGGCGGTGTGATTCTTTTGGTTGCATTTCTTACAATACATCTCCCGGCAGGCTCCGTTATGATGGAATTTTCACTGGTTGCATTTTGGAAGGCTTCCAGCATATGGTCTCGTTGATGTTGGTGTGATAGGAGTCATGGTTGCATGAACAGCAACAACATGTTGCTTCTTGGAGAACCTTTGAGTCGGCTGCCCCTTTCTCTTACTTCCAGGATTTTGCTTCCTACTCTTAAGCTTGGGGTTTAATGTTTCGTGAGAAACTGTCACTTGTTGGTTTCTGTGTTGATTCCTTTGGGTGTAGTTGTCAATGCTATTCCCACCTCCATTGGTGTTGTTTGCATTGGTCTGTGCCATAACAGTGGTTACTGCCGTTGTTACAGCAGCTTGGAATGTAGCAGAGTCTATCTGCAGGAGCGGTGTCTCGCGGGTGCGCTTGTTATTCCTGCGGGGTGGCATTTCCTTCCTGCACGTTGATAATCCAGATCGTAAGTGATGATCGTCATTCCTGGTTGTACTCTATAAATTTTGCATCTTGTTGTATAATTCTCACTGCTTCCATCTACATCCCTATGATGTATTCGCGGTAGTAGGTAATCGCATATTTGGCACGATCGTTACGTCTATCGTTAGAGTATATAGATTGTTCTGGTTTCGAGATCCTTAAGTATCTAGTGGTTTTGAGGTTTGGTTGTGCATATAATTGAATTTATGTAGTAATTTGAAATAAAGATAGCACATAATTTTTCCATTGGTAAGTACCATCTTAGTACACGAAAGAGAGTCATGTTGGATAGTAGGGGGGGGGGGGGGAGAAAAGGCTGATCCTAATTGTGGCGGAAATTGTCTGGTGGTGGTGTTGATGAAGTGGATGCACCTCGGAGACGAGCTACTTGTTGTTCGGTATCTCGTAGTCGTACTTCCCAAACTAACTGTCTCGCTCGGGAGTCTCCATTCACTTCCTGTGTTTTACTTTCATCTCTCTCAATAGCAAACCACATTTGTTCCGTTCGATTTGGGGTGTCCTGAGCTTGGTTATCAATACCTCGGGTGCGCCGGACCATGACTGGGAGGGCCCGGTCAGCTGGTCCTCTGTGACTAAGATCGAAGAGACCTCGGTTCCTACCGTAGTGTGGTCGTATCCCCTACTGGTGACTCTATCTCCAAATATTATGTGCCCAAGGGGGCATGGGGCCACCGGGGCCCACACGATAAGTCGGTACTCTGGCCCTACATGGAGGATTGATGACATCGGATTCTGTATCCGAGTCATCATCATCATTGCCCTCGGGTTGTTCCTTTTCAAGGTCCACTATTGACTCGGCGTGTCTATCTGCAAGTTCTAGTTCGTGTTCCTCCTATTGTTCTTGTGACAACCCAAGTTTGTTCTGTTACGTTTCCCCGTTACCGTTAACGGAATATCCCATTTTATAAAAGTTCCGTTAATTAGAGGTCGCCAAGTAAATAAATAATTTTATTTACTTATATTTTTATGTCCTTTAGTCGTGATGAGAGAAATAAAAACTCGTAGTACACATTTCCATCTAATTGGAAAAGTTAGTTTTTATTATTACGACCACTAAATCAGGTGCGACCAAAAGCCCGTTTAACGACCGTATCGGGTAGAATCCCACTGAGCTCCAACTCCCACCCATATATAAGGGGGGAGTAAACCCCATTTGAGCCATTTCCACCCTCTCTCTCTCTATACTCTCTCTCTAGACTCGTTTTCGACTCGAATCCGCAACCAAACGCTTCCAAATCGTAAGTCCACTTACCCTAGCTTGTTCTAAACATTATGACTCGTGATTATAGCTTAAAATTCGACCATTTAAGCTGTTCAAAAGGAGTTCACGGCCTAAGATCCTCCTTAGGCCGTAAACACCTTAAATATGGCCAAAAAGACCCAAACTTATCCCTAAAAGCTTGGAAATAAATTAAGGATTTAGCCTAGGAGTGTTTGATCATTTAAAACAATCAATTTAGGGCATAACAGAGAGTTTACGGCCCAAGCACCTGCTTAGGCCGTAAACACCTCTAAACCTTGTCAAAATGCCCCAAAAACACTCCCAAACCACCATTAGGCTTAATACATAAATTAGGGACTTGCTATTTCGGGTTTGCTACATTTAAACACAAGGAAATGAGGGGATAAAAGGAGTTTACGGCCCAGACATATGTCAAGGCCGTAAACACCCTCAAACATGCCAAAATGTTGGTTTTTGTCCGCCAAATGGCCTTAGACTATTACTATAAAATGCTAGGAGAGTGTTAAGGGCTTAAAACTTCAATAAACTCATGATATAGGAGTTCACGGCCATGAATTCCCTTAGGGGTGGTTCATGGGCCGTAAACTCCATAATGGTGCCCTTAAAGACCCTAAATTGATCCATACCATTTAGATTTGGACCTAGAAAAATCCCACGAACAAGATTGAGTCCTTAAAACACACTAGAACCCCTCACCATGAGTTTACGGCCGTAAACTCATGGGGAGTTGTCCCTGGGCCTTAAACTAAGTGTAGAGATTTTACTCTCGGAGAGTAAACTCCATTCCTAAGTCATTCACACCCTTAGATGTTACCCGGGACACCCCAAACACTTAACCAAATTGTTTTCCGCTCCTTAGAGTACGCATACTTGTTTAATTAGTATTAAATAAACTAATTGTATGTGAACATATGTTATCATATGTTAAATAGGTCATTGAGTGTGTTGGAGTCTTTACTTGACACCGAGCACCCAACCGGCACCTTCATCGGATCAACTTACGCCAGGTGAGTTCATACCCCTGAATGAACCTTTTAAATGTTTTTACATGTTTTATAGGGGGGATACAAGTTAAACATGCCAGTTATCATATCAATCACATGTGATTGATAACCCGCATGCACAAGGTTTTACCACACTGTAAACTGTTTTACCAAGTAGGATACTATAAAGGGTTTTCAAAAAGGTTTTCACTTGTTCAAAACTCTTACTTATACTGTTTTATCTAAATTCATTCTAAACTGGTTTATAAAGGTTCCAAAGATTTCTAAAGGTTTTCAAACTTATTTTACCAAAGAATACCAAAATGTGGTTTTCCCTGAGTATAAAGGTTTTTCCAAGGTTTTCATCAAAGTTCCCTTTCACGACGTATACTTTTACTTGTTAGTTACTGCTGCTTCGCTTTCACTTATTTTAAACTCCTACTTGATAACGCATTCACTTCGTGATACGCTTATACCTGTTATTGCCTCTATTTCGCTTATACTTGTAGTCACTTATACTTGTTAGACGCTTTTACTTCACCAAGTTGTCGCTTCCACTTCGTGATACACTTATACTTGGTACACTTATACTTCACGATTCGGTTATTCCACACTGTACGATTTCACACCACGATTCGGTTATTCCACACTGTACGATTACACACCACGATGATACGTCTCCACTTGTTACACACTCAGTCGTAGTTAGATTTATGTCTGTGCTTGTATAGGTACATATAAATAATGATTGAAGGACTTAGGAAAGTTCGTCCGCCCTATTTCCTTTTCTTCGTTGAGATGTGGTCTGGTGGGATCGGATGGCCGTCCGAAGGTCGTTTGATTCGTTAGTTATATGTTATGTGTACGAGCATAGACATATAGGTATGCTCTAGTCAGTTCAGTTATGAGTCTCTACCTCTAGTTCAGCACTTACATTAGAAACCCACTACCCACTATTTGGGATGCATCTTCGGGACACGGCCTTCTCCGTCATCTAGTTGGTAACCATAGTCTCATGTAGGGAGAGAGGACATTGTGTGTATAGATCTATACGGGATTGACACCCCCGCACCCTGACTGCTAGCTACAGTCCACGGCCCACCAAGCCAAGGGGTGACAAATGTCATAGACACTTGTAGGGCGTCAGGTACTCTAGTCAGTATGGTTACGAGTATCCCGGGTTATGTTATAATTCATGGCTTTAAGGTAACGGTATTTCACCAGCAATTTACACTATATGGTGGTAACTGATTTTCAGAGTCACACTGTTTTTGACCTTGCAAGTTGTATCTTTCATTTGATACTGTCTGCGGTCTATATTCTCTGTTTTTGACCTTGCAAGTTGTATCTTTCATTAGATACTATCTGCGGTCTGTATTCACTGTTTTAGACCTTACCAGCTGTACCTTTCATTTGGTACCTTCTAGGGTCTGTGTCTCCTTCTGGTAGACTGAACCAAGCGTGTCGTTCATTCGATACTCTCCTGGAGTCTATGATTCATTTGCCTTAGTCAGCAGTCCTCACTGCTGAGGCATATGTTACTTCCCTGATTTCTCTTACTTTCTTTATAATCAATTTCAGTATTTTGATAATGATAGCAATTAAGGGGAAAACTACTTTTTACCACCTAACTCCGTCCAGTCTTGGTAGAAGGATGCTTTTATTAAAGAAAATATAGGATTTTCTGGAAAGAACTCTAATGCACTGCAAATTCTTAAACTACTACTTTATAAAGTTATTTGATTAAATGACACTAAATACTTATGAACTCAACAGCACTTGTAAAAAATGCTGATACTCGCTTCTCAAATACCTTGTATTCTCAGGTCACCATTAGACAGGTACACCCCCGGAGCTGTTGATGAAGATAGCTTATTACCATGATGTGCTTATTATATTTTCTTGTATTACCTTGACACCTTGTAATGTAAACCATGTAAAATTATTACTATTAATGCAATGTTTTGTTGTACTTTGATTACTATAATGCATGTGTTGTGATACTTGACATGACGTCATCCACCCCAGAACGTTTCCGTCGTTCCCGTTTTGAGGTGTGACAGATTGGTATCAGAGCATTGTTTATAGTGGTGACTCATCGAGTCCCTCTCACATTCCCCGTATTGTGATAACTCTCTGGGATCCCGAGTCATTATCTTCTCGATCCTTCGATTGGACTCGCCAAGTAGACGATATGACTCGCCGAGTAAGTGCCTTTTTTAGTGTTTTCCTTCTTTATTCCATTCTTGATCTTCTAACTGTTTCTCCCGCTTCCTTTCGCTTCCGAGCTTCATCTTTGGACTGAAAAACATAATTTAACACTTTTAAGTACCTTTTGTCCATAATATGCAATAATTTAGCTAATAAATGAGTAAAAATGTATACTTAATATGAACTAATTATGCACATATCAAAATACCCCACACTTGTCTTTTGCTTACCCCCAAGCAAAACTGAATTTTAAACATATTAGAATCATATATAACAACTTCAATCTAACCCAGCCATTATGCCAAGACCGCAACGCATGCATTTGTGTCTAAAATTTTTCCTAAAGACCTCCCATACTTTAAATACTCACAATCCTCATAAACATTTGCCCACTCATCCCGAGCTATGCTCATTTTATGCAACCCTCCGAATCCATCCACAGAAAACCTCTTACCCTCAAGGTGTTTTTAATTGAGCAACCCGAGCATACATAATCTAAAATTACAAGTTTTTGATACCACTATGGAGCTCTTTTGAATTCATCTCTTCTTTGATATTTGCTTTGATCTCTTTGAATTCACCACCTTAATTGTTTGATTTTCGGGTATCTTCAACTATTTTGGATTTCTTGGAATTTTGATCTTTTGATCTTCACTTTAATTACTCCAAAATTCATACAATTTCTTTTGTAATTCTCTTTCTTTTAACATGTACCTCTCTTTTTTTTCACTCAGATCCCTACATGCTTAAGCAGGGGCGCTCAATCTCAACCTTTATTGACTAACGATAACAATTTTCCTGGATACATTTCAGGTTTAGGCTGCTAAACATACTGCATCCCTCGGACCAAGCAGGATTGTGTTTTTGTCTCATGATTTCACTAGAATAAGGAAGCCACAAATGCACTAGAACGTATATAGGTTCAACTAAACATTTGGGTTATCATGCAATTATCAACACAACTCTAACATGGAGTCCTAATTACTTTTACCAAAATTTCCTAATTTAGATCCTAAGTAATTCTTTTTGGTATGCAAAATTTTAAAATTAACCTAAATTAAGACTCTAAATTACCTAATATGTAACCTACCCCCTACCCCACACTTATTTTATGCAATGCCCTCATTGCATATTATGCATAATAAAAACATAAAAAGAAACTAAAGAGGGAATTGGAACAAACTCCCCTGGGATAGCAGTGGATAGGTTGATCACTTTCATTCTAGCTCCAACTTCAATTGACTTTAGACATGGTATCCATGCCTTGGGTGTCTCGTCTCGTGTGGGTCACTCCAAATACGTGGATAACAGTGTAAGATCTTCAGGAATAAATATGGAAAGAATATATAGTCAAGTGGTACTCTAATTAGCATCAAATCAACAGCCCCTTCGACATGAAACTAAACGACTCGTCGAGTTACTTCGGGAAATCTTCGCATTTGTGAAAATTAAGGGCGACTCGTCGAGTCAGTTTAGTGCACTCGACGAGTTGGTCACTGAATGAAAACAATAGAATTCTGCATATGATCCAGCTTCCAGTAAACTCTCTATACTTTCTATTCACTCCTAGACTCCCTTGCCAACATCTTTAAGAACCGGACTCAATACTTTAACTCTAATGCTCCTTTTCCTTGACTCTCTTTCTCACTTGAATTCCATAACTCTAAACCCATTTGAAACTAGCATTCCTAATTCAATTCTGAAAAATTGTCAAAACATCAAACATTAATTAGACATCAAAAACAAGTTTTAAAACAAACCAAATAAATAAACAAACACAAAATTAAAAATTGTTCAAAAATGCATAAAAATCAATCCTCCTCCTCATCATCATCATGCCCTACTCCACTTCCTCCAGCCCCACTTCTTCTTGCATTTATCACCTCTTCCCACGTTGGAATGTATGGAAAGTTACCACCATCTATATGTGGAATGTTAAAGTGGTCAAAAAGTCGAATATGAGACTGGTTGCTAAAATTCAAGCTCCTCTCCATTTGATCTTGGAGTCGCCTCATCTCCACATTGTACCAATCCATTGGTACATCTTCACCCTCAACCGGAATCACCGGCGGCTCCTCCTCCATATCCCGCTCTCTCCTCGAACGAACCCGTCTTCCCAGCGCCTCGGGGCCAACCACCGGATCATCATTTGGGATGGCATAGTGGCCACCACCATAGTCTTCAATGATTCTCGCTCTCCGGAAAAGAATAGGATTAAACGGAGGTGTAGGGATCATAGTCATAAAATTCCATGCACCGCGGTTCATCAACCCGAATGAGTTAGCCAACCGGGTGACAAACATCCCACCATTTATTCTTGAAGTCTTGCGATCCTTGACCGCACCCTCTGAAAGATATGAAGCAAGACACCAAGGAATGTTGCAAAAAACGTCGGGTGTAATGATGCTCCATAGGAAAAAGACATCAAGGTTGGAAACCTTGTCATCATCCTTTCGTTGGTTGATGGTGGATGAAATGAGGCGGTGAATGAGGCGATGTGTTGGGGATCGAATACTCCCTTCTTGCGCCGACTTTGGAATATAAACTTTATTACCAATGGTATTCCACCAGCCCGTACTTGTAACTCCTTCGGGAAATGCCATATGTGCTTGTGCCAAAAAGGCCCGAAAGATGGGTGTTGAGACCAAGGGTTGGTCATAAACTCCCAATCGGCATGCAAGATCTACCACTGAGCATTGATGAAATTCTCCCCCAAGGCAGAAACTGAAGCTTGTTGGGTGAAAGACATCCACTCCCCCGGTGAAATACACCGTGGAAAAGAACTCTAAACACAGCTCCAAATAAACCGGTTCTTGAATACGAAATACCCGGCTCCACCCGTCACACACTATGGTTTCACCATCATGGTTAAACTCCTTCAAAAGATAAGGAGCTAACTCCTCCTCATAGCGAACACTCTGCAACCATTCCCAATCGATTCGGTTGGGCACATAGACCTCCTTCTTCTTAATATCAGCCAGCTTCTTCTTCCATTTCCGCAACGTCGAAGCGGACTCGATTTGTGGGAATTTTAGCCACGGAAAATCCCCTTGGTGGCCACTGGAAGTTTGCCCCCTCCTGAACATGATTTCTGCAAAACAAAGATCCAAAACCCAGAAAACACAGAATATAATTAAAACAATTTCGCATATGAATCCCGACTCGACTCGTCGAGTCCAGGCATGACTCGGCGAGTCGCGCAAACTGCACGAGTCAGTCGACGGGTCGATGCGAATTAGGCCATGAAACCTGTAAATTTCGTCAAGGGTTTTGTATAGGGACTTTCTACTAAGGCAATAAGGCCAAAATAAACGTTCAAAACAACATCATTCATGAAAAATCGAAACCCTAGAAATTCATTACTTTTCAAAAACGGGTTTTTCATGCAATTGCTGGTATAGATGGCCTTATAATCACGTTCTTAACAGAAATCAAGAAGAAAGTTGTTACCTTTTGAGTTTGAACTTGAGAAATTTGAAGAAAACTTGAATGCTTGAGAGGAAGTTTGAGAAAGAGGCGCACCCGGCGAGTGTGTATGTGAAAACTGATTCTTAGGGTTAAAACCCTAGTTACCAGATGTAAAAGTAATTTCGAAATTATTATTTTTTTTTTTTGTAAATGAAACCGACTCGTCGAGTCAGGGTCAGACTCGGCGAATCTAGTCGCGAAGTCACAATTTATCTGAAATCAATATATACTCGTCGAGTCATGGTCAGACTCGGCGAGTCTCTTGTAAAACATTCATGATTTTCAAAATTATGTTATTTATTTAAAATCATTTCACCCCACACTTAGCCCATGCACACTCCCAAGCAGACATGTCCGATAGATTGGAAAATTAACATTTTAAAAAAAACGAAGGAAAAATTAAAGAACACTAAAAAGTAAAAGAAAGCAAACTCTATATAATGGGTTGCCTCCCGCCAAGCGCTTCTTTTTTTAAGGAGTCATTAGCTAGACTCCTTCCCGTCTACGTTTCGTCATCTTCGAGCATCGGGAATGCACGCCTAGTCCTTTGTGGTTTGTACTTAGTCTTGTAAGCGTGAATCTTCTTCTTGCAAGCCCTTTTCAATTCATCTCTTTTCCTTTTCACAGCATCCTCTTCAGTTGCTTGGGCTTCCCTTTTCCTCTTTTTCTTTTTTAAACCATTCTTCTTTACCTTCTCTTGTACCTCCTTCTCTTTAAATTTAATCACTTCATATTTCATGATGGTTCGTGCTTTAGGTTTACTAGTGAATGGTCGATCAGCTTCCACCCTTCTTCCCTTTATGTCTTCATCCTTTTCTGTGTTCAACCTTTCTCCAAATGGAATTGTATCAAAGCATGCCACCTCAGCGTCTTGGACTTCCATTCCTCTTCCTTCTTCTGCTGTTTGTTCTTCCAAAGAATCATAAATAGTAACTAAATCCAGGGTATGTGAAGAACTATCAACAAACAGATCAACATTGGGCAAGTTTTGACCAAATTCGACTGGACTCGTGGAGTCCATCAAGGTGACTCGGCGAGTCTGATCGGGTTCCATCAATTCTGGAGTGTTTTCTGAGTTGGTTCCTTCCAGTAGCTTTTCTAACTCCTCCAAGTCTTTGACAGCATCTCCACTTTCTTTAGAGTGTAGCAAGAGCTTGCTTGGATCTTCTTTTAGCGAAATTTCAAGCTCTTTTTGTAATATCTCATCATCCAATTGGATAAATGAGATTTCTTCTTTCTTTTCTTCTTTTTGCTTGGCTTCTGGAATGGCTTTAAACATCACCGACTCATCACCCACTCTCAATGTCAATGTAGACTTACTTATATCAATTAGAGCACACGCGGTGTTTAAGAATGATCTCCCCAAAATAATTGGTATTGCGGGGTCTTCTTCCATATCCACCACCACGAAGTCTACTGGGAAAATAAACTTGTCCACTTTGATAAGGAGATCCTCACAAACGCCTTGTGGATGAATTATCGTTTTGTCCGCCAAATGGATCCTCATATTTACCGGCCTTGGTGCTGGTAAATTCAGCTTCTTAAAGAATGAATAGGGCATCAAGTTAATGCTTGCACCTGAATGCTAATGCTCGGGTAAAAACTTCATTACCAAATTGGCACGGAATCACCATATTTCCCGGATCACTCTTCTTTTCAGGCAGCTCATTCATCAATATTTCCGCGATTTCAGCCAGATCCTTCCTAGCAGCGAAAAGGCTTTTGAGCAGGTTGAAGTATTTAGGTGTTTGGAGCATTGTTTCCACAAATGGCATATTGACTTGTAAAGCTATGACATGCTCCATGAAGGTTCTGTATGCTTCTACTTTTTCTGCAGGTATGGCTTTGATTGGGTATGGCAGAGGAGGATTGTATGGCTTTAGAAAACTGGCAGTTTTTTCATTTCCGAATGGACTCGTCGAGTCCATTTGAATGACTCGGCGAGTCTGATCGGGTTTTACTGGATCCGAATCTTCTTCCTTTTCTGCCTTCTTCTTGGAGGTTCTCAGTGCTTCTGTAACGTTTTCTTCACTGCTGGAGGCTATTACACTTACATTCTCCATTTTTGGATTGGGTTCGGTGTTACTCGGAAGTTGACCCGGTCTTCTATCATTCACTTGATGCGCAAGCTGCCCCAGCTGTTTCTCAATGTTGAGAATTGATGCTTGCTGATTCCTAAGCATGTTTCTGGTCTCGTGTATGGCAGCATCGTGATCATTGTGTCTTTTTTCGGACGCAGCTATGAATCTAGTGAATAACTCTTCTAAATCGGCTTTCTTTTCTACCGGTTCTTCCTTTTGGTATAGTCCCCTCTCCTTTTGTTTGTATTTCTCCTCCCTTGCCTTCTTATACTCCTCGTATGGTAGCCAATCCTTCTTAGGTTTCCGCCAATTTTCATCATACCGATCACCACTTGAATAGTAGACTTGAGCTTTCTTATTTCCATTCTCATCCAAATCACAATCCCTTGCGAGATGGGACCCTCCATAATTTTCGCATCCTACCCTAATAGCATGGATTGCTTGATCCATTTTTGTCATTCTTCGATCTAGACTATCAAGCTTTGCTATCACCGCCGCCATGCTATCACTTGCCGTGTTTACTACCCCTCGACTTACTTCGTTTCTCGTATTGTGGTATTCTCTAGAGTGCTTAGAGAATTCTTCAATTAATTCTTTGATTACCGGGGGCGCCTTCTTTGTAAGCGGGCCTTGAGAATCAAGCAATTGCCTTGTGGTGACATTGACTCCATCATAAAAAATGGAGACCTCTTGTTGGCTATTAAGGTCGTGGTGTGGGCAATTTCTAAGTAGGCTCTTGTATCTTTCCCAAGCTTCATAAAGAGATTCGCCGGGTTGTTGCTCGAAGTTGGCAATGGCTTTCTTTAGCTTGGCTATCTTGGAGGGCGGGCAGAAATGGTCTATGAATTCTTCTTTCATCTTGGCCCATGTGGTGACCGATCCGGGAGGAAGTGACTTTAACCAATCTTTTGCAGCTCCTTTAAAGGTGACAGGAAGCATTCGAAGAAGCTGGGTCTCGCGTGGAACATTAGGCTCGTTGAAGTAATCGGCCACATCATTCACTTCGTCCAAGTACTTGTAAGCGTCTTCATGATCCTTCCCGTAGAAAGGGATCTCTTTGAGTTGGGCGAGAATATGGCCTTTTAGTTCAAAAGTGGCGGTTGCGGGAATTGCGGGTTGCACAAGTCCCGGCCCGGTGTCATCACGCATCCTTTTCTTCCACTCCCCCATAGGGACTTCATCGATGTTAGCCATAGTGATAGCTAACTCTTCTTCGGAATCGGTTTCGTGCTCGGAAATTTTCTCTTCTTCTTCCTCGGTCTCGTACTCGATATCTTTGTGAATTGGTTCTTCAATTGTTAACGAGGCACTGGATGCTCCGGATTTGCTGCTTTTCTTCTTGTTGAAAACGGATTTTAAGTTCTTGAGTGGTGAGCTCTTTGAAGTTGCGGTTTCTCCTATGGTTTTTCCTTTGCTTCTCTTTAGTGCGGATTCCGGGTCTTCCAAAGGTGGTACTAGAGGTGTGTCCGATCCTCGGGTCATGAAACAGCTGAAAACAAACGAAACAAAAGAAACGAAACGCGTAAAAGGAACAAAAACGGAATAAAAAAAATAAAGACTAAAACAGCGATGTACTCGCCGAGTCGACACGAGTGCACTCGGCGAGTGCAAAGCAAAAACAGAAAAGAAAATTTCTAGTTAAACAAAACGGAATTGTAATAAAACTAAATCTACTTACTGATTTGCTTTGTAAATAACTTTGTGTAAGATAAATCCCACACAAAGGATCGATTAAACTAGACTTTATTATTAATTTTAGAACCGTTCCCCGACAACGGCGCCAAAAACTTGATGTGTGTAAAACCAACTAGTTTTAATCCTACTAACTTACACGCAAAATAAAAACACGAAAGGCAGTGTACCTATCAATTGTGGTATAGCTAAATAAGCAGGGTATCGAACACAGGGAACAGCAAATTAAACTAAAAACTAATTTAATCTAAGTTAATTAAGAAGAAAGGGTTTTTCTCTAGTTTTACAAGACTAGAAACTTACTGATTATTACTAATTTAAAACTAGGAAATAACGATTTAACTAGATTCAATAATTGGAAAGGAACTTCTGTTTAGTTCAACTTGGTTAACTCTATGGTTGATTTTCAAGGTAATAGTGCAATGGATTAATTCGTTCGTTGGTTATCGATTCAAGTGATTAGATTTGTGTTCACTACCCTAATCCTTAGCAAATCAACTAACTCAAACAGTGGCCAATTGTCTAATTTAATTATATTTACTAGATTAATTATTCGGGTTAAGTTAGACTTGCAATAGTTAACTAATTTATTCTTTTTAATTAACCTCTTATTTGATAGTCATCTTACAAGCTTGCACATGAATTTACTCAATTTTCTTATTAATTCTAGTTTCATATTCATTAATCCTAGACATATGACTATGTGGTCACAATATATCATATGAGGACAATAATCAACAGATGTTCATTCTAATCAATTATCTTCCTATTAACAGAAAATTAATTATTATTCACACACAAGGTTCTTTAGCAAGCTAAAATAACAAAAATTCACCAACTTGGAATTAATCCTACCAATCAATCAAACCATATTGTCAACTTTGTATCCCCAAACAGAAGTCTAAAGGTTTTAGCCCATAATTAAAGTAAATAACAGCAAACAATCAAAGTCGAGTTGCTTAATCATGATGAATAAACAAAAGAATAAATGGAATGATGAAATTTTGCCTTAATTACTCTCCGGAATTGAATTCTAGCTCCTTCCGTCGTCTTCTAGGGTTTTTCAGGCTTCTCAATCGTAGCAAAGCACTTCTGAATCGTCCCAGAACTCCCTCCTATCGATCTGTGGAATTATCCTTAAATATACGAATCGACTCGTCGAGTCAAGTGGTGACTTGTCGAGTCCCTCTCACATTCCCCGTATTGTGATAACTCTCTGGGATCCCGAGTCATTATCTTCTCGATCCTTCGATTGGACTCGCCAAGTAGACGATATGACTCGCCGAGTAAGTGCCTTTTTTAGTGTTTTCCTTCTTTATTCCATTCTTGATCTTCTAACTGTTTCTCCCGCTTCCTTTCGCTTCCGAGCTTCATCTTTGGACTGAAAAACATAATTTAACACTTTTAAGTACCTTTTGTCCATAATATGCAATAATTTAGCTAATAAATGAGTAAAAATGTATACTTAATATGAACTAATTATGCACATATCAAGCCTCTCTATCTGCAGTCTCGTTCCGAACTGTTCTCAAATCTCTCTAGGCCGGAGAGTGAAACCTTTCCCAGTATAAAGGTAACTTAGTAGGAACGACTCGCACCTTATAGCCTTTTTCCTATACTCACACTCCTACCATGAATTCCAGGACTACATCATAGGGATGTAGGTCGACACTCAGACAACCAGTACCCGCAGCACGGGAAAAATTTATGCCTAATACAGTCAGGACAGATATGTCCGAGGTTAGCCATCGTCTCTCATTATCTTGTATTCCTTTCCGTGTAGGAAACACCATGCCACCGAAGAAGCATAACCAGTCCACAAGCAAGAAACCTACTCTCTTATTCGATGAAGCTACGTTCCAGGCTGCAGTCACGGCGGCCGTAGTAGTTGTCGTAGCTTACCTGAATGCTAACAATGCCAATGGTAGCGAGGGCCCTATCGGGATTTCCGACCCAAGCAATGGACAGCAGCAACCAACCCCTGCATACCCAGCTACCGAAGAACCTCAACCGAACCCACTAAAGAGAAAACTCAAGATTGAGGAGGGAAGTACCTCAGCTCAAGGACCTTCCGAAGGGAAACGAGCTGAGACAGCCAATACTTCTATCAATCCTTCCCTCCCGACTTCAAGAAGACCATACCTAGGAAACCTTCCCCACTGCAGCAAGTGCAGCCACCATCATCATGGTGCCTGTCGGGAACTCTTATGTGCTAGGTGCAACATGAAGGGGCATACTGCTCGTGTATGCAGAACCCCGGTGGAACGTATTGCATCAATCGCCAATGCAGCGATCAATCAAGTTTGTCGTCTATGTGGCGAGATTGGACACTTCAAAAGGGATTGCCCAACTGAAGGAAACAACAAAGACACAGGAGGAGCCTAACTCTACTGCTTAGGGAGAAGCATCAAGGAACTCGTTAGATTTTGGTACGTCTCTCGATCTCGGATAACTAAACTAAAAACAATAAAAGACTAATTCAAATGTAAATTTTTCCCAGTAAGGCGAAAGTCGCAGTACTGTTATAAAATTTAAAAATTCATCAGGTAAAACTATAATGGCTAAACATGTATGTTACGGCTATGTATAGTTAAGATGGACAGACCTAGAGTGAGTGGATGTCGCCTCATTTCCTGTTCCTTGTTTGGTTGTGGATTTAGGGCGGAGTTGCTCAGTCAACAGTCCTCCCACCTTAACTATACATGACTAGTATATGTTAGGCGACTATAGAAATGCCTCATGAGAATCCATTCATGAAAAGGTACTCTATTCAGAAACACTTAGGACTCTCTATAGTTCCGCGTCGACTCTATCGGTCCAAGTATCTGCGATAGTGATACACAGGACGAAACCCGAGACGCCTAGAACTTGTGTGCCTGTTTGGCACATGACTCTATCGACCCTCATTATATATCATGTCGAAGTGTGCCAACTTCGATGACTCTATTGATCATGGTTCGACTTCGTGCAACCATGTGTACATCCTTAGTGTTGTGTAAAAAGAACTTTCTCCGTAGCCATGTCGGCAAATAAAGGTTCTCCCGAACCTAAACCTAACACAAATAATCAAACCTAATGCAATCCGTCAATCGTCCCTCTTATCTCAAACCTTCCGAAGTACCCAAGAGAGGGTACCGCGCTGTTGACCGACCCCTCGTAGTCAGATGGACACCAAAGTGAAAGATGCTGCAGATACTCTAAGAAGACAACCACCATCCGGAGCATACTTCGTAGATTCCCCAGAAAGACCCTTCGCACCTCGCACATCAGGTTCATGACCCCAGAGGACATAACTCATGAGACTGACCACTATAACCAGGTATATGCATAAAGGTGGCATATAATTGAGATCAAAAAGATTTAAGGTGTGTATTTACTCCCTACTCCCTGTTCCTCGTTGGGTTGTGGGTTTGGGGTGGAGTCGCACAACTGAACATCCTGCCGACCTCAATTGTATACTGCTTGCATACACCAAGTATCGGTGGTTAAGCCAAGTATGAGCTCTACCATGAACCTTTTAGCAAAGCCCTTCATCCTATTCCATAAAATAGGAGCTGGAGTCAAGAGAATCACTGCAGGATGAGCTATTAAAGTTCCGAGTGATGAGACCCTATACTCACTAGATTTGACCTAGACTGAGAAACTCAGAACCTTCGAAAGAGTAGTTGCAGTAGATGCTCGCACTACTCAGGCACTTCATCCACCCTGTTATAGACGAGCAGTGCCTATCATCCTCCACCCTCTTGCATGGAGGAAATCGTCGTCACCCTATAGACGATAAAATACATTATCCAAAGTGAACACTAGGATACCGAGAACCACAGGATAACCTCCGCAGCCAAGAATACTTTATCGAAGTGCGAAAGTAGTGACATTAAGCCTCATGACCCAGATCCCGAAGAGATTATAGGCTTGACACCAGCCTTGGTGTTAGTTGAGGGGTTATACAAAAGCATGCGCTTTCCGCACTAGAATAAACCAAAGACTTAGGGATTCATTGGACTATTAGGTGTTCCACGAATACTATCTCACGCAGGGATAGTAGAACCACCTCCCGAAATAGTCCAACACTCGTCTGGTGAAACCCTATCTCCCCGACCCTCAGGGTTTTCGTATCTCAAGATTCGTTAGTGCGGCTTCATTTTGCACAAGCTTGAGATAGACACTCTTCAGCAAACAGATAACCATAGTCACGCAACCCACTCGACGACCTAGAAAGCCTCTAACAGCCAGTTGACAGGAAACGTGAAACCAAAGACCACCCGAGCTTCCTCAGAACCAACCTGAAGGACTACACATCCAGTACGAGTGAGAACATTAGGAACTTCGTAATGGCGATCATGCCAGTGATCATCATGCCATAGAAGTACACTATGTTCTAAGTACTGAAAAGCTCTACCCTTCCGAGAGCTTAGGACCATATGAGAATCCTCTTGGAGATTTGGTCCAACCTTCGTCAGACCCCTACCACTTTCGGATATTCCACAAGTTTCACACCCGATCGATCCACCTCTTAGACATGATACGTGTTTACCCGACGTCACTCTTCGTACCCCACTCATCTTGATAGAAACCATTGAGAACCCTAACCTCGTAGATACACCAGTCGGAACCCACTAGCTACATGAAACGAAATCCACATCTCGTACGTAAAGGTATGTTGGAATGACAAACACAGACTAGAGTTCACTTGGGAATGTGAGAACAAACAGAATATGAAGTACCCTCTTACCTCTACTTGGCCATTTATACCTACTTCCTTGCCTAGACCTGAATTTCGGGACGAAATTCCCTCTGACGGAGGGATGATGTGACAACCCAAGTTTGTTCTGTTACGTTTCCCCGTTACCGTTAACGGAATATCCCACTTTATAAAAGTTCCGTTAATTAGAGGTCGCCAAGTAAATAAATAATTTAATTTACTTATATTTTTATGTCGTTAAGTCGTGATGAGAGAAATAAAAACTCGTAGTACACATTTCCATCTAATAGGAAAAGTTAGTTTTTATTATTACGACCACTAAATCGGGTGCGACCAAAAGCCCCGTTTAATGACAGTATCGGGTAGAATCCCACTGAGCTCCAACTCCCACCCATATATAAGGGGGGAGTAAACCCCATTTGAGCCTTTTACACCCTCTCTCTCTCTATACTCTCTCTCTCTCTCTAGACTCGTTTTCGACTCGAATCTGCAACCAAACGCTTCCAAATCGTAAGTCCACTTACCCTAGCTTGTTCTAAACATTATGACTCGTGATTATAGCTTAAAATTCGACCATTTAAGTTGTTCAAAAGGAGTTCACGGCCTAAGATCCTCCTTAGGCCGTAAACACCTTAAATATGGCCAAAAAGACCCAAACTTGTCCCTAAAATCTTGGAAATAAATTGAGGATTTAGCCTAGGAGTGTTTGATCATTTAAAACAATCAATTTAGGGCATAAAAGAGAGTTTACGGCCCAAGCACCTGCTTAGGCCGTAAACACCTCTAAACCTTGTCAAAATGCCCCAAAAACACTCCCAAACAACCATTAGGCTTAATACATAAATTAGGGACTTGCTATTTCGGGTTTGGTACATTTAAACACAAGGAAATGAGGGGATAAAAGGAGTTTATGGCCCATACATATGTCAAGGTCGTAAACACGCTCAAACATGCCAAAATGTTGGTTTTTGTCCCCCAAATGGCCTTAGACTATTACTATAAAATGCTAGGAGAGTATTAAGGGCTTAAAACTTCAATAAACTCATGATATAGGAGTTCATGGCTGTGAACTCCCTTAGGGGTGGTTCATGGGCCGTAAACTCCATAATGGTGCCCTTAAAGACCCTAAACTGATCCATACCATTTAGATTTGGACCTAGAAAAATCCCACGAACAAGATTGAGCCCTTAAAACACACTAGAACCCCTCACCATGAGTTTACGGCCGTAAACTCATGGGGAGTTGTCCCTGGGCCGTAAACTAAGTGTAGAGAGTTTACTCTCGGAGAGTAAACTCCATTCCTAAGTCATTCACACCCTTAGATGTTACCCGGGACACCCCAAACACTTAACCAAAGTGTTTTCCGCTCCTTAGAGTGTGTATACTTGTTTAATTAGTATTAAATATACTAATTGTATGTGAACATATGTTATCATATGTTAAATAGGTCATTGAGTGTGTTCGAGTCTTTACTTGACACCGAGCACCCAACCGGCACCTTCGTTGGATCAACTTACGCCAGGTGAGTTCATACCCCTGAATGAACCTTTTAAATGTTTTTACATGTTTTATAGGGGGGAATACAAGTTAAACATGCCAGTTATCATATCAATCACATGTGATTGATAACCCGCATGCACAAGGTTTTACCACACTGTAAACTGTTTTACCAAGTAGGATACTATAAAGGGTTTTCAAAAAGGTTTTCACTTGTTCAAAACTCTTACTTATACTGTTTTATCTAAATTCATTCTAAACTGGTTTATAAAGGTTCCAGAGATTTCTAAAGGTTTTCAAACTTATTTTACCAAAGAATACCAAAATGTGGTTTTCCCTGAGTATAAAGGTTTTTCCAAGGTTTTCATCAAAGTTCCCTTTCACGACGTATACTTTTACTTGTTAGTTACTGCTGCTTCGCTTTCACTTATTTTAAACTCCTACTTGATAACGCATTCATTTCGTGATACGCTTATACATGTTATTGCCTCTATCTCGCTTATACTTGTAGTCACTTATACTTGTTAGACGCTTTTAATTCACCAAGTTGTCGCTTCCACTTCGTGATACACTTATACTTGGTACACTTATACTTCACGATTCGGTTATTCCACACTGTACGATTTCACACCACGATTCGGTTATTCCACACTGTACGATTACACACCACGATGATACGTCTCCACTTGTTACACACTCATTCGTAGTTAGATTTATGTCTGTGCTTGTATAGGTACATATAAATAATGATTGAAGGACTTAGGAAAGTTCGTCCGCCCTATTTCCTTTTCTTCGTTGAGATGTGGTCTGGTGGGATCAGATGGCCGTCCGAAGGTCGTTTGATTCGTTAGTTATATGTTATGTGTACGAGCATAGACATATAGGTATGCTCTAGTCAGTTCAGTTATGAGTCTCTACCTCTAGTTCAGCACTTACATTAGAAACCCACTACCCACTAGAAACCCACTACCCACTATTTGGGATGCATCTTCGGGACACGGCCTTCTCCGTCGTCTAGTTGGTAACCAGAGTCTCCTATAGGGAGAGCGGACATTGTGTGTATAGATCTATACGGGATTGACACCCCCGCACCCTGACTGCTAGATACAGTCCACGGCCCACCAAGCCAAGGGGTGACAAATGTCATAGACACTTGTAGGGCGTCAGGTACTCTAGTCAGTATGGTTACGAGTATCCCGGGTTACCTTATAATTCATGGCCTTAAGGTAACGGTATTTCACCAGCAATTTACACTGTATGCTGGTAACTCATTTTCAGAGTCACACTGTTTTTGACCTTGCAAGTTGTATCTTTCATTTGATACTGTCTGCGGTCTATATTCTCTGTTTTTGACCTTGCAAGTTGTATCTTTCATTTGATACTATCTACGGTCTGTATTCATTGTTTTAGACCTTACCAGTTGTACCTTTCATTTGGTACCTTCTAGGGTCTGTGTCTCCTTCTGGTAGACTGAACCAGGCGTTTCGTTCATTCGATAATCTCCTGGAGTCTATGATTCCTTTGCCTTAGTCAGCAGTCCTCACTGCTGAGGCATATGTTACTTCCCTGATTTCTCTTGCTTTCTTTATAATCAAATTCAGTATTTTGATAATGATAGCAATTAAGGGGAAAACTACTTTTTACCACCTAACTCCGTCCAGTCTTGGTAGAAGGCTACTTTTATTAAAGAAAATATAGGATTTTCTTGAAAGAACTCTAATGCACTGCAAATTCTTAAACTACTACTTTATAAAGTTATTTTATTAAATGACACTAAATACTTATGAACTCACCAGCATTTGTAAAAAATGTTGAGACTCGCTTTTCAAATAACTTGTATTCTCAGGTCAGCATTAGACAGGTACATCCCCGGAGCTGTTGATGAAGATAGCTTAGTACCATGTTGTGCTTATTATATTTGCTTGTATTACCTTGATACCTTGTAATGTAAACCATGTAAAATTATTACTATTAATGCAATGTTTTGTTGTACTTTGATTACTATAATGCATGTGTTGTGAAACTTGACATGACGTCATCCACTCCAGAACGTTACCGCCGTTCCGGTTTTTGGGTGTGACAGTTCTTCTTTGGAGTCGAGCCACTCTGCTATTCCCTGACTAGGGAGATAGGGGTTTCCTGGCTACTGTTACTCGTCTATAGTGTATTGCACGAAGGGGTATAAATACTAGAAACAAATAGCATACCAATTACTCCTATAGTAATTTAATTTTGTTTAGGTTCGGTTCTATAAGTTGTTTGGATAATTAAATGGTAAGTTTTTTGATTCATCTTCCATCACAATTACTCCCGAACACACGTTGGTTGTATTTTGAATGAATGTAGTTGATCAAGCTACATTCACCCCCAATACGACTACATAACTGCCCGAGTTTAATAGCGATGTTCAAATCCTTCAAAGACTTTTACCGTTCTTGTTGTGTTATTATTCTAAAATGCACACATAGGTATGTATTTTAATTATTATGTTCAGAGTTGTTTAGTCCCATTGTATTTATAGTTGCATATCCCGTATGATTAGATATGCTAGTTCTCTATAAACAATGCTCTGATACCAATCTGTCACACCCCCGAACCAGATGGCCGAAACGTCCAGGGGCTTGTGCGTGACTTCATCTTGAAATATCATTACAGTGAATATAATTGAAACATAACATCATCGTCATCACACATGTAATATAACAACATTCATTGTTTACATCGAGTATTGTATTTGAATATTACATGCCAAAATAGTAAGAGTATGATGAAACAAAATATAACACAATATCCATTAGTTTGTTTCGTTCATCCTGCTTCAACGGTTTCCTGAGAATACAAGTTATTTTGAAAACGGTCAACATAAAAATGTTGGTGAGTTCATAAGCATGTTTGTGAAAATGATTTGTATAACTTTGAAAACCACAAGAAAATCCGATATTTTCTGAAAACTGTTTAGTGTGTTTGTGTTAGATCTTGTATTAATGCATGTATGTTATTGTTTATTTGACTAAAAAGGTAAAGAGAATGTAGAGAGAATGTAAGAGCAAGTAAAGAGAATGTTCGCAGACAACCCGATGTTGCCTGTAAAAAAAAGGTCTTCCGTAAACTTCATAACGTTAATTCCTCTAAGTGAGCCGTCATAACCATACTAAATAATGAAAATTTCGCCTGTCTTGGCGTCGTTGGACGCCGGTTTTGACTTTGATTATAAGGTTTTCGTCACCCTAGACTGAGTTAGTCTAACTGTAGCAAACAGCTGAGGTGTGGGGTGTCAATCCCATATAGATCTATACACAAATCCCCTATCTCCCTCCAAGATACTCTGGTTATAACTACAGGCTACGATCGTACACTTAATAGGTGCCAACCGACAAAAACTCGCTAGATCCTTAATCGAATTTACGCGAAGAAAAAGGTATAAAGTCATTCCAGGACCAATGATCCATGTAAGTGAACCACTAAGGAATCGCTAAACATGTAAATCATTTCAAGACCCAAATGGAATGAGATTATATAACATGGGCCCGAAATATATATATATGAAAGGACAACTAAGGCCCATTTCACATGTAAGGTATTTACAGGCCCAAATAGCACACAAATAGTATCCAAGGTCCGTCGTACATGTTAATGGGTCAATGAGGCCCAATAAACATATAAATAGTATATAGGGCCTCTCACACATAAAAATGGGCCACTAAGGCCCAATAACCTACAAAATGATCAAATTAATCCGTTTATTAGTTTATCGTTGGTTTTGGTTCAGGTATTCACTAAAATATCAAAAGGAAGAAGAACACATATAAAACTCATTCCTAGGCCCAATAAACATGTAAGTGGACCACTAAGGCCCACTATACGTGTCTATTATATCCAGGCTCAAAAGGAATATGAATGTCTATCCTGAGCCCAATATACATGTAAAAGGACACTAAGGCCTACTAAACATGTATATTAGGGATGAGCAAAAGGACCTAACCGGCCCGAACCGGACCGGAACCGGGAACCAGCTTTGGCCAAAATCAAGAACCGAACCGGCCTGGCGGTTCTACCGGTTCCCGGTTCCTACCGGTTCTTGTCGTGTCTTCAAATGTTGGAACCGGTATTCGAAAAATAGCATCATACAGTTCCGGTTTTTGCCAGTTCTACCGGTTTTTACCGGTTCTACCGGTTCCGGTTATATCGGTTCCGGTTCCTACCGGTTCCCGGTTCCAAAAATCCACAAAAATAACGTCCCGGTCCCAGCCCGACCGGTTCCATCGGGTCCCGGTTCCGGTGCCGGTTCCAGTTCCGGTTCCGGTACCGGTTTCGGCCGGTTCCCCGGTCCATATGCTCATCCCTAATGTATATTATTTCCAGGCCCAATAAGGATATGAATATCTATCCCGAGCCCAATATACATGTAAAAGGACACTAATGCACACTAAACATGTATATTATTTCCAGGTCCAATAAGGATATGAATATCGTTTTTAACCCATTTGTTATTGTTTTGTTTATTTTAGCTTGATTATTTACAAAATTGATATATAAAGCCCACTTTTGTAAAAATGACGTTCTTGGCCCAATAAGCCAAAAATTTGTAATTAAGACCCAATTTTTGTAAGAATAACACTTCAATCTCCAATTTTGTTAAAAACTGGTATTGATGACTACTTTGTGATAAAAATAACGTTTTAAACCCATTTTTGTCAAAAATATCATTTTTGGCTCGATTTTTGTGGAAATACATATTTTTCTAGTTTTGGGCTTTTCCGACCTAGGTTTTGGAAAATTTGTAGAAAAATCATCGTAAGTCGAAATTTGGATCCGTAAATTCTGGAATTTTGGAAATTTTGTCTACTTTTTTCACAATGTTTCTCATAATTTTTAATGGCTTCTAACAAGTGTGAAATTTCCCACCTTCACAGGCTGGTTCGAAATTATTTCAAATTTGATAGACAGTTTTGTAAAATTCGCCAAAAATTGTAGAAAAATCTTATGAAAATGTGAGAGTGGTCATTTTAAAGGTATAAATCTGAACTTTATCCATGTAAATCAGTTTTGAAAAATACTTCCATTAAAAGGGTCAAAACAGTTCGAGATTGGGCTAAAACTTTCCTGTCAAAAGCTGATTTTTGAGTATAAGTTATAGATCTTTGAGCACAACACTCATTCTTGTTATCTTAAGTGTATAATTCCCAAATCTACAAGTTTATATGTAATATATTTGATAAAACATACTTTTTTCAATGTTCTTATGAAGATCCAAGTGATAAACTTCATGTTCAGGTAATGATCTAAAATTTAAACACACAATCACCAAATAATTTATGGAAAACACACATAATCATGCATATACACATAGATCTACACAAATCAACTTGTATTCTCCCCCAAAAACAAGTAAAAACAAAAAACAAGGGGTATGAACTCAAATTTGCTTGTTGTTCTCGGTTTTAAAGAAGGAATGGAAGAGGTTTCGGTTCTAGCAATCCTTCCTTGAATAGATCTCGAACTTATGGGGGTTTTCTAAGAGTATGATCACAAAAATGCTTAGAATGAGTGATCTTAACATAAGAATGAAGTTATATAACTTAGATATGTAAGGACTTACCAAGGAAAGATGATTTTTGGTGGAAATCTCCTTGAACAACCCTAGATCTTCAAAATTTTGGAGAAGAGAGGAGGTTTTCTAGAAAGGGTGTTCTTGAAAGATTTTGGAAAGAAAATGAGGTGGTGAGGAGGCCTTATGGCCGTGATTTTGAAGAAGGGAGGGGAAGAGATGAAGCTTGCCTAGATACATGGGAAAATTACATTGTTGTATGGTGGTTATGGTGCATGGGTGACCACCATGTAACATTGAGGTGGCACTTGCAAAATAAACCACCTTTTCTCCTTTTTTTGTATGCATAATGTGGGTTGGGCCGAGATTTGTGCTAGTAAGAAAGAAATTGAGGAGATTTGAGCCTTTACTTGAATTGTTCGAATTCATGAATCCCAAAAATAAATTTTCGGCCCATTGGGGCAAATGAAATCTTTTATGGCCCAACAAGGCTCATTAGAGATAAGATGGATTATTTTAGGCCCACATGGCCCAAAATGCTAAAGTTTTATGAATGTGGTCTATTTAGAGCCCAATTAGGGTTCCTAGGCCCAGGGTGATCAAGTTGAAAGTTTATTGGTCCATTAGGCCCAATAAGAGAGTCCTAGTTCAAATGAACTCGAACTGGGATTTCTAGGGTTTTCAACCCATAGTTGAACGTATGAGGTGTATTGTATTAGGTCTTAAACCTCTTGAGAAATTTTTGATTTCAAATGGATGATTTTGATTGAGCATAGAGTGTGATTTTCACTTAGAGAACATGCCTTACAATGGATGATGTTTATATGAGAATAGAATTTCCTAGCTAAAAATGCTTGTTGTGACATCATCCCCCCGTTAGAGGGAATTTCGTCCCGAAATTCTTTCGAAAGATAGGTTCATGAATGAGAGAATAGGTACTTCATCTGATTTTCGCGTTTCCCATGTGAATTTTGGTCCACGCTTAGCGTTCCATCGAACCTTCACAATCAAAATGTGGCTTTGTTTTGTACGCTTTACTTCCCTATCCAATACCTCGACTGGTTCTTCGATGATCAGGAGATTCTCGTTTATTTCGATTTCTTGTAAAGGAATGATAAGAGTTTCATCTGATATGCATCTTTTCATATTCGAGACGCGGAACACAGGGTGTACGTTGCTGAGCTCTACAGGCAGCTGCAGCCTATAAGTCTTTGGACCAATCGGAGCAAGAATCTCGAACAGTCCGATGTATCGTGGGTTTAGTTTTCTTGTTTCCTAAAGCGAATCATTCCTTTCCAAGGAGATTCCTTTAATAACACGTGATCCCCGACTTGACATCCTAATGGCTTACGCCGCTTGTCAGAATAGCACTTATGTTGGTCTCGCGATGCTTGAAGTCAAGCTTTGATTTGGATTATCTTCTGTGTTGTTTCGCAAATGGTTTCTGGTATCATGAGAGTACTGGCGAGTGATCTGCATTTATGACTATAAAGAGTTTCGAAAGGAGCAATCTTGATGCTCGTGCGATAGTTGTTATTGTATGAGAAATCAATCAAGGGCAACCGGGTATCCCATGACTTGCTGAATTCAAACACCCAGACTTGTAGCATGAATTTGAGTGGTTGAATGGTTTGTTTGCCTTGGCTATTGGTTTGAGGGTGGTAAGTACTGCTCATGATTGGCTATGTTCCCATAGCCTTCTGAAGTGACTGTCAAAATCTTGAAGTAATTTCTTTATTTCGATCCACGTAGTGCTTCCTCCGCGATATTCTCTGACTTTGATGCTTTCAAGGCCGGTCGTAGATGTTGACAGTGTTTTGTTCTTGCTTCGTGAGCAGATGGGTATGTATTGATGAAAATAATGAAAAGGCCGACTAGGAGTGGTTGAGAAAACTTGGTTCGTAGGGTCCATGAATAGCATGGGAGCATTCGTTAGACCAAAGGGTATCACAATGAATTTGAAAATGGTCATGACGAGTTCAGAAGGCAGTTTTTGGAATGTCGTATTCTCGGACTCGAAGTTGATGATAACCGATTCTTGGATCTATTTTAGAGAAGTAACTAGCACCTTGGAGTTGGCCAAATAGATCGTTAGTCCGAGGAAGTGGGTATCGATTTTTGATAGGGAGCTTATTCAATTTCCTAAAATCGATGTACCTTCCTAAAATCGATTTTACCAACAGCACGCCACCACATTGGATTACTCCAACAAAAATATCATCATTCATCTTATCCAACGCATTAACCAAACCCCTTGGCATATTATTGCAAAAAAAATATGTCTGCACACAACATTCGAGAGCCTTCTACACCCTTCTTCTCCTTCGTTTTTTAACTCTCCCAAAAAATTACCCATTTCAAATTCAACTTCCACTTCTAGTAGTAGAAACACTCAAACACCCACTAAACACTACAAATTTGTGCTCAAATGGGTTTAGAACCAGAGTTATCAGTATCTCTTTTGATCGAGAGGCTCATGGAGATTCCTTTCCTTTCAGGATTCACAACCACCAGGCCGGAATCAGATTCAAGTCGCGATTCTAAACATCCGGATCACGAATCTACAAACAGTCTTCATCATCAGGGTTCATCACTCGACAGGATCATCTTGATGAACCTGGTGACGCAAGGAATCGTTGTGATCGGAGGTGGCACTACTATTTGTTTCGAATCCCAGATGAACGATTTGATGAGGAAGGACGGCCAGCCACCGGCACCTCAAACGTCGATCGACGCCATGCCAACTGTGGAGATAAAAGGTACGGATGAAATAGAGAGTTTTGGGGGTGAGTGTGTGAAGAACAGCAGTGTGCAGCAATTCAGTCGGCAATGAAATCCAGCTCCGACCATCCTCTATTCTTCGAGATTATGAACGATGGCGATGATGATCTTTGGTACAAAGAAGATTGTTGATGGGGATCGGTGGAAGTGGTGAGGCGTTGTTGTAAATCTAGGGGGTGGTCGTCGGTGGAAGATTTTTATGGTGGAATAGGGTTTTTGATAGTGAACGTCGTATATAAGAATGAGAAGAAATTAGGTCAAAGTCAAAATAACTAGTATAATTATAGGAAGTATTTGTGGAAGTTATTTACAAAATTACTTTATTACCCTTATTTATTTATTTAATTATTTAATTATTTATTTAATTTTGATTGGTATACATTTATGCATACAATAACACAATAATTAGTTTAAACACCTGAACCTAGCTCTCTCTCTCTCTCTCTATATATATATATATATATATATATATATATATATACATAAATATAATAATAATAATAATAATAATAATAATAATAATAATAATAATAATAATAATAAACGACTCCTAAACCACCACATGTCCTTATACCCATCTTTCTTTCAACGTGTCACTCCTGCAGTATCTTTTGGCTTCTTTTCCCTGAAGCCTCCATATCATCTCCTAATAATCAACAAATCGGTTTCCATAAAATCATCAATGTTTTTGAATTACCTTATCTCATACCAAATATACATGCATCATAATAGGAATGAAATCATGATTACTAGTATATCTTCGTCTGTTGATTAGTCTTATAAATATCGAACCCCTAAATTTTTATATATGTTTTCCGCCTTTCTCCTTTGATTTGTATCTACTTCTTTATCTCTGCAATTCTGGTATAACATCATAGAAACAGGTAAGTCGATTTTTGTTGTTTATTATTTTCCATACTTCCTTTTATTTTGATGGGATAATTACTTAGGAGGGTAATAACGTTTCCTATTTGTCCATTTTAGGTCCCTAACGTATTTTTTGTGTGTATTATACCATTAAGGTTATTATAACCGTTTACAAATAGTCCTTTTAACAGGAAGAAACCGGTAAAAGAGATTATTTCTAAATGATTATAACAACCTTAATAGTGTAATACACACAAAAAATATGTTAGGGACCTAATATGGACAAACGGGAAACGTTATTACCCTCCTAAGTCACTATCCCCGTATGAAACTGTCACACCCCAAAACCAAGAACGGCGGAAATGTTCTGGGGCGGAGGACGTCATGCATAATATCAACAACAATGTAAAGTAGTAAACAAGCAACAACATCATCCATTGCATTAATAATATAATTATTATACAAATGTGTTCTGTCAAATTTTGATAAACACTAAAGCATAAATCAAAATGAAAGATAAGTCTTGAACAAGCTCCATCTTCCTTTCTCCTTGCATCGGTACCTGTCCATGATGACCTGAGGATACAAGTAATTTTGAAAGCGAGTATCAGCTTTGAAGCTTGTGAGATCATAAGTATTTAGTGTCTTAATTTGTAAGTAAGTATTTGTATGTAAGAATTTGTAAGTATATGTATTGTAAGTATTGAAAGTGTATATGAACTGTAAGTGTTTGAAAAACCCTAGAAATCCCTATGATTCCTACTAGTATATGAAGGTGTCTTCTACCAAGACCTAACTATTCTGAATGTAGCCTTCTACCAAGGCATCTAGTGTCTGTATGTGTGTCTCTTGTAAGAGTATATATTTTCCCAAGTATAACTATCATTAATAAAAATATAGTCTCTACATTACCGTGCGTCGTGTGAATGTTCACGAAGTGAATGAAATGGGAAAATGAAATAGTACTATGGTGTAGTGCTATAAGAACTACTGCCGTACTAATTACCTTAAACCGGATTTATATTAAGGCATCATGTGATAAATTGCACCATACTATAGACTGGTAACAACGACAACGTATAGTCGAAAATAGGGTATGACGTTTGGCACCCGCAGACCTGCCGGTCCTGCTGTAGCTAGCAGCAAGGTGTAGGATAGTCAATCTAGTATAGATCTATACGTAAACTCACGCTCTCCCTTCAAGAGACTCTGGCTACAACCCGGGTCATGACAATTAAGGCATGTTCTAGTAATAGTTGTAGTATCTTCCTAAACTACCCATATGGTAGCTTACTAGTAATCTAACTGGTACGTATGGACAATGATGTATACCCTTGCTACCCAAGGGCATGGGATGAACTGGAAGGACCTTTTATGACTATATATGTACACATGATATATAACTAATATTTAAACGACTTTCGGACGAGTACCCGATATCCCACCAGACCACATCTCAAGCGCGAAGAGGAAATAGGGTGGATAGCCTTCCTAAGTCTTTTAAACATTTCTTATATAACTATACATATAGAGGCATGTAATTTATAATATAAAAGCATAATAAGTTTTTTAAGACATTTGAAACAGGAATATTATTTTAAGAAAAGATCGACTTGATGTCAATCTATAAAACAATTTGAAGGCATAACTTTGATAAAACAGTTTAAGTATAAGGAAACATTTGTTTGAAACATAGTTCTAAATAAGTTTGAAAGGTAATGTACATAGTAAGATGCACAGTGCAATAAGGAGTTTAAAACATATAAAATGTTTATAAAAATCATTTGAAGGAAACTGTTTGGTAAAACGGCTAATGTGTAGCCAAATCGTTTGAATGTTGTATATTAATCACATGTGATTGATGAAATAACTAGCATAATTCTACTTATTAATCACATATGATTGATATAAGAAGCAACATGATTCTACTTGTATCCCCCCCCCCCCCCCCCATAAAACATTTAAAAATAGTTTAAAACATTAGTTAAGGGGTATGAACTCACCTGCAGTAAGTGGCTGGGATTGAACGGACTGTTATCGTACGGAAGGATCGGACAAGTGCTTGGTGTCACGTGAAGACTTAGACACACACAATGATCCTAATTACATATGAAAACATATTTATATAACTAATTAGTGATTAAAACACTAATCATACAAGTATAAACATTTAAACGCGAGGAAAACACTTTTGGTCAAGTGCTAGGAGGCTAATGGGTTGCAACAAAGGAGTGCAATGCCCCTAATGGAAGTTTATGGTCTAATGACCATGTTCTTTGGAGTTTACGGCCCAGGGGAGTAAACTCCTGGCCGTAAACTCTCAACCAAGTGCCTAAATGGTGCTTAGAATTATTACAACTCTAGTGGTGAATTGTTTCAAGGCTATAACAAGTGTTTGGGTACCATATTAACTCCTTTGGGGAGTTTACGGCCCAGAGACCATATTCCCTTGGAGTTTACGGCCGTAAACTCCCTTGTGAGGGTTCTTATGGTGTTTTCAAGTCTCAAACATTTCTAGGTAATGATCTATGTTGGGTTCTAGGCATAAGGAAGGAGTTAGGGTGTCATTTGACCCCTTTATAGGTGTTTATGACCCAAGAGTTTATCTTGGCCGTAAACTCCTTTTTCCTTGTGATTCCTTATGTTTTATTGGCTTTAAACACTGTAGGGTACTTGTCCTAATTGAAGGCTAAGCTTTAGGAGGTGTTTCAAGCATTTTTGGCATGTTCAAGGGAGTTTACAGCCTAAGATATTCTTGGGCCGTGAACTCCCAAACTTGGGTGTTTCTAGGTTGATTTCATGTCCCTAAAACAAGTAGAAAACTTTCTAGGCATTTGTTTAAGGCTATGGAGGACCCTAGGCACACTTTGGTGCCCTTACTTAGTGTTTACGGCCCAAGAGCATTTCCTTGGCCGTAAACTCCCTTTAAGGGGTGTTCTTGGTTGTTTTCTAGCCTCAAATGATCATACATATTATCCTAAAATAGTTGCCTAACAAGGAAATGGGACTAGATGGCCTTAAAGCTTCATTTTGGAGTTTATTCCCCAAGAACGTTCTTGGGCGGTAAACTCCCGGATCTCATTTATTTGACCTACAATCTATGTTAATAGGCATAAAACAAGCATTATAACACAACTAGAGAAGTGTACTCACGATTTGGGATGAAAACCCGAAGATCCGTGAGAGAGAGAAAACGGCTTTTCTCTAGTTGGAAATGTGAATAATGAATGAATTTAGTTCAGAAATCTATTTATAGTCCTGAAATATTTTTGGCAGAAAATATTTTTATTCCTGGAACGAACTCTAATGTCCTAGAGTATTGGAATAACAGTGTTGCACAAAACCCTAGTGCATCCACTCCTAATATCTCCTTAAGTGTAAAATCCTGAAAACTGCCAAACTTATACTCGAAATCTAAGTTTTCACTGTAACCGTTCTAACTTCTATTGGATTGAAATGGTTTGTTCGGAATGGAAATTTCGGGTTGTCACAGAAACTATAAACCCCTATAGTAAATTTTTATTTTTCAAATAAGAAACTTGTAGGTCTTGGGGTTGGTAGTTTGGATGTTTTTAATCTCGGCCTTCTTTATAAATGGAAGTGGCGGTTTCTTAATGACAATGGAGCTCTTTGGGTTAAAATTGTCATATTTTGTCATGGGAAAGGTGGTGGGTTTTCGGACGATTCGAGAATAGGAACTGGAGGGGGTGTTTGGCAAAAGATTGTAGGATCCATTAATCAACTCCATGAGAATGGTTGTATTCCTTCTAATTCCATGTATATAGTGGTAGGGGATGTGACTTAAACGAGGTTCTAGAAGGATGTTTGGTGCTTGGATATTCCTCTTAAGGAGCGGTTCGGGGGGCTCTTTTCTTTAGCCTTTAATCAAGATGCTCGAGTAAGTGAATAATGGGATTCGGGGGGATGTAGTTTTCATTAGCGTCGGGGGTTAGAGGAGGGGCTGAATCGACCCAATTTGATTATCTTGTGGAGATATTAAATCCTATTCGCATAGGGGAAATGTCAGATAAGTGGTCTTGGGAGCTTGAATCGTCGGGTATCTTTACTGTTAAATCAACACGGAATTAGGTTAATGATATGTCACTTCCTATGGGTAGTATGCCTACTAGGTGGAACTGTTTTATCCCTATTAAAATTAGCATTTTTTATGGTGTGTGATAGATTCCTTATTGTGTTCTTTGTGTCATAATTCTCAAGAAAATGTGAAGCATTTGTTGTTGCAGTTTTCGGTTGCTGATCAAGTTTGGAGTCGAGATGGGCATTAGCTTCATTTGGACCTTCCTATGTTTTCATCTATCCGTGATGTGGTGGATTAGATGGATTCTAGACCGACAGTTCATATGGAACGCCCGATTGTTGAGTCGGTGTTCATGGTGGTCATATGAGTGCTTTGGACGTTTCGTAATCCTTTACTTTTTAGTAGCAATAAACCTAGAAAAGATAAGCTCCTTGATTTTGTTATGGATCTTTCTTTTCATTGCTTTTCGTTTTAGAATTCTAAGGCTCGGGTTAACTGGATGATGTGGTTACAAAATCCAATCCGACCTTAATTTGTTCTTCTCTCTAGCTCCTTGCTAGAAGTTAGTTGGATGATGTGGTTACAAAATCCAATCCAATCCGGTCCAAACCTTTCTATGTATTATTCTTTTTAATTTCAACAACTTTATATGAAATACACATATAAAAATAAATACTAAAAATCTTAAAAATATATATTCAAAATAATAAATACTAAAAATCTTAGGAGGGTAATAACGTTTCCTGTTTGTCCATTTTAGGTCCCTATGTATTTTTTGTGCGTATTACACCATTAAGGTTATTCTAACTGTTTACAAATAGTCCTTTTAACAGGAAGAAACCGGTAAAATGGATTATTTCTAAACGGTTATAACAACCTTAATGGTGTAATACATACAAAAAATACGTTAGGGACCTAATATGGACAAACGAGAAACGTTATTACCCTCCTAAGTCATTATCCCAATTTTGATTATGCATATCTTCTTCTCTTTCTATTACAAATCTGATATAGCAACGCAGAAACAACTATATCTATTTATGTGTGTTGCTTTCTGTTTGTTTTATTGGCATCGTACTTTTGCATATACTTTTGTTTTTGTTGTTTGTCCTTCTTTCGATTTATATATTCATTGTTTGTTTTGTGTGTATGTCTTATACTATGAAAAAAATATATCTCGATTTTTGTTTTTTAGTATTTTTTATTTTTTCCTAATTTCATTTATTTTTAATATTTCTATCTTCTTCTCCTTCTATTACAACTCTAATATAACATCACATAAACAACTATGTCTATTTATGTACGTTTGTCTCTATGTGTTTTAATGGCATCATACTTTTGCTTATACTTTTTTTGTTTGGATTTATTTCTTTCGATTTACATTTTCATTGTTTGTTTTGTGTGTAAGTGTTATACTATGAAAAAAAACTGCCATTATTTCTTTTAAATATAAAAGGATAATTCTGCCATTTTTTTGTTAATCTTGCATCGTCTCCAATTACAATGAATTAAAATGTAAAAAGATACTTACATGTATAACTAGAACTGCATATGTATGTGTCTATGTTATTGTGGTTGTGGGAGATAAGGGATGATCTTATTACTTATTGTTATGTTATCTACTTAATATCTTTCCTTGCGACTTATTATAGCATTTTTGTTACTCTTTCATAAAGATGACATTAACTATTATATGTTGATGTTTATTTGTGCATGTTACTATTTTTATGGAAAAAAGATTCATTTTATAGTATCTTACTTTCAAATTCATCTCGTTTTTCAGCAATGTACTTTAACAGTTAATAGTTATGTGTTTGATGTCTACCTGTGTGTTTTTTATCTAGATGTCATGATGTTAAAATAGTTAAGAATGACCGTTAAATCCATATACCAAAACTGAATAAGATGTACACCTACCTCAAATATTTTTTTTTTATAAAATAATGTCAATTTACTATGTGTGAGTGTGATTCTGTTCCTGTTTATGTATCTATGTTACTATGTTTTTGTCTATGTGCTTAATTTATTTCTTCATAACTCATTATATTTTCTTACACATATAGTAACATACTTTGATTGAGAAATGTAACTAATATTCCCCTTTTTCCCTTTTTTTCAAAATTCAATCAGTGTATGGTGCTAAAATTCAACATTTAGCAATTTGATTCAATTATTCGTTTATGGTAGCATACTGTTTGTTTTGTGTGTTTTTCTGTTCCTGTGGGTGTCTATGTTACTTTTCTTGAGGGAGAGGGGGGATTATCTTATTACTTATTGTTTTTTGTTTAATATCACTTTTTATTGACTTGTTATAACATTTATTTGACTTTCTCATAAAGATGACATTAACTGTTATATGTATGATGTTTACTAGTTTATAACCCGTGAGGACCACGATTATAAAACTAATTAAACTTTCATATTAAAAAATAAACATTTTTAATCAATTATTTTAAATAAATAATTACTTAAGAGATATTTTTTAGTTATATAAAATTATAATTGTTGATTTAAATAATTTGTGAAGTTATATCGCCTTATAATCTGTATTAATTTTATTTTATTTTTTAAGCTAATGTTATTACTTTAATATAATTAGAATAAAAAATTTAAAATTTGAAATTTAAAATGTAAAATCAATTATTAATTTAATGTAATTAGAGTGAAAATTTTAAAATTTAAAATTTGAAATTAATAGGTTGACAAATGACATGATAGGTTACATATAGTTATTAATCAGGAGTTCTAATAGTATGACACTTGTCAATAGAAGAATAAACATATTCATTTATTAGAATAGAAAGATTTGTATATACTTTGACTAAATATTACAGTAAATAATCACTTCCTTTTATAAATTCGATCAAAATATGTTGCTAAAATATTACATTTAGCAATGTCAGTCTTAATGATTGGTTTACTTTTGTTATAACACCCTGGTTATTATTATTATTATTATTATTATTATTATTATATTTGATTATATTTAATTAGAATGTTATTTTTATTGATTCGTTAAAGAGTAATGGTTGCACCAAAAGTTACTCTAATAGTGGAAGTAGATGTACTAAATGATAGTTTTACTTTGAAATTTCATGTTATAGATGGTAACATTTCAAATGGTAACATACTTTCTGAAAAGAGTTTCAATGAAATTACAAACCATTTTTATCAAAAGTTGTAATCTACTTCCTTATTTTGTTTACAAAATCGTCGTTTCGATCTTGGATTCAATTCTCCAAATTAGCTATAAAACATATAAAAGTAATTTTATCATACGCAATTAAAGTAAATTAGCAACAAACAAGAAAGTAGATTAAAGTAAATAAGGTCGGTTAAGTAAATATGTGCTGAAATGGCCCGATTTTAAGATAAGTTGCTATAATTATGTACCCTAGAGGCCTAAATCATCATAAATTGTAGATGATGTAGATTACAATTATATAAATAATGAACTTGATGGTCATAACTTGCTCATAGTAATCATCCCAAAAGAATATTTAGATCAGATTTTGGTAAATCTACAACACACTTGATTTATTGATTAATGAAATTTTGAAGTATTATATTATTTATTCATATTTATAATAATCATTAACAAAATATAACAAATTTTGACTTATATTTTCATATATAGACCTCATAGTGGTTGGCATAATATTGACAGGAGGTTGCATAGCTCAAGGACATACTTAAAATTTTTAAAAGGCATCTACATCTTGCTAATAGTAGTAATTACTTTCTTATCAAATAACATAAATCACCATTCACACTAAAATATTGTTGCTAAAAACACCCTTTATATCATAACACGTGATATTAATTTAGAAGGTATATCAAATAAAATACATCCCTTATTTATTCATATTAATCGGATTAACGGTTTGAATATAATTTTTCCTAATATTTAGTATTTTCAATTTTCCAAATTTAAAAATATACTTACAGAAAAATTACAAAGTTCTCCGATTGTTTCTTTTCACTCTTGAAGAACCTCTTCTGATTTGGCTATAATCTTCAAATACAAGATTATTACAAAATAAAACGGTAAAATTATATGTCAACATATTTATCTTGAGTTAAAATAACCAAGAATCTGAAAAGTTAATGGTCTTTTACCTTCAATATTGTTGTATTGATATCCCAATACTCCATTTCTTCACCCGACATATGTTACGAGCCATCGACATTACCTTATAATCCATGTAATGTTGTCTTCAATTACGATTGCTTATCGGATGTATATTCTTATGTTATTTCATCATGAGAAATGCAGACGTGCAAAGGTCAGGCAAAGGGCGCAGGTGGTGGCAGACTTTCTATATATCGTGGATAATGTTAGGGCAAAAAATAGTAGCTGAAAATCTACAAATTTGGTATAGCTAAAAGGGGTGGGGATGAGTGATAATTTATCGGTGGTTATTTGGTAAATAAATGTTTTTTTAGTAATGTTGAAAATAAATGCATAATTTCTAAATATTATTAAAAGAGAAACCTTATGACATCATCTAAAACAATCTGGACTGTTGATTGTGTTTTCTTTATGGGTTTTACATCCTTAGATCAATTTGCTTACGTCACCTTGATCAAACAAAAAGTCAATCCGTTATATTAGGAAATTAAATGTAAGAATTGAATGAAAATGATACTAGAATTCTTTCCAAACTTACAACTACAAAATTGGTTCCTTATTAATGTAAACCTTAAATTTAGACTCTATTTCCATTCAAAATTGCTTTCCAAATACATTATATGTTGAAATCTCGGAAACTATTAATTTCAAATTTCAAAAGTTTCGGATATTTTTATAAACCAATACACTTTCAAGTATGATATCCTCTATTTTAAGTTTAAATGAGATTTCAATTGATTACCTGCTAATTTTCATCATATTGATTTGTATATATATTTCAAACCATTTTAATAATCGATTTACACAAACATTATGTCATAATTCTCAGGTAGAAAACAAATGCAAAAAAGCTTCAACCTTCCCATCAGTCTAATTAGTCGAATAAATGTATGTATTTCTTCCTTAAATCATTTTAATCTGTAAGTTTGATATTGTTTTCCAAATTATATGTTTTTACTCATTCGTATGGTTCTTTGTTGAATACTTATAATTTGGATGTATAATGTTGTTTTTGAAATTTTGTTTTTTTTTTATGTTGTGTTCGGTTCTTGGTTCCATCTTTTTAATCGGTAACTATGATCCTATTTTCGAAACCAGTAAACTCAATGTTAAAATTGGATGTTATATATAATGAAATTATGATGTTACATGTGTGTGTATATCTTTGTAAAAAATCAATAGACAAGACAAGAGATGACATGACATAATATAACAGACGGGTTGTACAAAAGATATGAATGCCCTCATTAGAAAGTTTTTTTATGTCTCCGGTAGTAACAAAATAAGTATAAGAAATATACCTTCTCAATAGTTGATGTGAACTTTAAAGTTAAATTTAAGCATGTTGTGAAAGATGAAAATAAGCTTCTGTATTCTTTTTTCAAAAAAAATCGGTACCATACATGGGCAGGTAAGAATGCACGGTATAATAGAAGTGTGCACTCAACTAGAGTCAACATTTGACCCTGAAATACTAAAAACGCCTCTCAGAACCTTCTGAAAAAAAAATCAGGTATACTCAAGGACCAAAAATGTAATCTACTCTAAACTTAAGTAAAATATATATATATATATATATAAATTTTGTTGTTATGCTATATGTTTTTTAGTTTTGGTTCAAAGACAAAATGGTGATTAAAAAAACTAATAGCTAGGCTGTTAACTTAGGCAATCATAAAAGTTTTATGAAACAGTGAAACAAGGTCCAAAAACTACAACCTGGTTCTTTTAAGGACCAAAACCAAAAAAATCAACTAAACACAGGGACCAAATATGTAAATCACTAAAAATAAATGAAAAAACTTTTGTTTATACTGATCCCCCCCCCCCAGCTTTGAGTTCATGGTGGTAGATTGAGTTTCATCACTTTTACCCCTAATTTGTTCTTTGCTTTATAGTAAGGAATGTTCTTTACTACCACTGGATCATTTCTTACACGTTCATGATCCATTGATATAATCCCTGTTGTATTTCAAATTCAATAACAAAATTGTAATTAATTAATTTCTCATTGAAGTTAATAAATTATAAACTTATCTCACTTCCTGCTCATCCAAGTTTTCTCATTGCTATAGCATCACGAAGTTGATCATATCGCATCTTTTTCTAAATAAGAAACACTAATATCAACAAAAGAAGCTATTTAATTTCATAATAAAGTTGAATTAAAAAAATAAGTAAATAAATAAATAAGAAATAGAAGAACCTTGTATTACCACCATATTTTATGTTTGACCTCATCACCATATTTAAATCCTCCCATAATTTGAGGCATTGTGATTAACCAAAATGCAACAATGCTTGGATCTTTCATGCTATCAATAATATGCTGAAACACAAAAGTAGATGTTTTGAAGTGTGATAACTGTTACAAGAGGAAAAGTGGTAGAATCGTAATTGGCATTTACCTCATAAGGGTTTTTTGTTTTTTTGCATTATGTTGTAAGCTTTGCATTGAGGCTCGATAATTTGCAAAGTAAATAAAACTAAAGGGGTGTTTCTTTTTTCCTTCATTAAACTCTATGGTGAATGACTATATAGATAAAGTGTTCTATACATAAAGATTGTAGATAAAGATGGAAAATAAAACGCAATGGATTATGATAAATCACAAAAAATAAGAACCAAACCTAGGAACCAACATCGAACAAAAACCCTATTTTCTTTACTTCAAAAAAAATCAACATACCTGCACATACTCAAAACCGTAGAAAGAATTTCACAAAAAAAATGTTATTTCATAAAAAAAGGGAGCTTGAAAAAAAAATGATGGTAAACCGAAGACGGCATATAAAAATCAACAAAAAAACGAAGATATAAACATAAATGATGGACCTGATAAATGATTTCTATCATATTATCCCTAAAATAAAAAAGAAGCCATCAATGAATCTTAACATTGTCGGTGATAGTGACAATAACTTAGATTAAGGAAAAAAAGGATATGATATTAGAGATGAAGTGGAAGGAGATGATTAGCTTCGTTACAGATTTATTGGTTATAGTTTATTTGTATTAAATATTGTGGGGGGTTTTATGTGGTTCATTTTGAAAGAACATAAATAAGTTACTATTTTTTGAAATAAATAGTTATATTTCACAATATAGCCATAAAATAACAATGTATTTTGAAAGTACATTGTTAAATGTTGGATTATACTTGTGTAGACCCATTTTCACGCATGGTTGGCTATATATAGTTGTTTTCCGTGTCACAAGTAAAAAATGTTTGAAGGTACTTATATGTGACAAACAAGGTCTTTGAACTAATAAAACAAAAAATATTGTCTATAAAAAGGTTCTTTAACTATATATATATATATATATATATATATATATATATATATATATATATATATATATATATATATATATATACCTATTTTAATGTAATTTCTACACATTTCAATAATACCAATAACCCTACTTTTTTATAATTATTTTGTAATATCTATATAAATTTGCATTTTATTTATGTGTTCCCCGCGTTTAACGCGGATCATAATCTAGTTTATAGTAAATCGATATTTTTAGATTAATTTGTTAATAAAATTTTAACTAAAACAATCATACGAGTTTTAATACCATCATAAAAATAGTTTTTATTTTTTTTTACTTGAATGAAAATCAAAGTATTTACCTAATTTTGATTGTCATATTTACTTAACTATATTTTAAAATGTCATTATTTTTGAAGTTGTAAGTTATCATTATTATACTATGTCTATTTATCAACAAATTTTTTTTATTATTTTATATATAATCAACTTCCTACGTATCGTCAAAACATTACACATATTATTTTAAATAAAGTTTTAGTTGAATTAACAGTTGTTTCAAAATAATTATTAACTATTACGATTATAATCTGGAACTAGCTAGCAATGTATATACTATTTGATTTTAATTCAGTTTGTGAATTTATGTGTATTCCAATTAAAGGAGCTAACAGTCCTAGGTTAGTCTTAAGTTGAAATTATTAAATTTATTTTATTATTTGTTATTATTTATCAAACAAAAACATGGATGCTACACATGCTAAAGAGGAGAAAAAATAATAAGTTATACTAGGATAATTAAAAATCCAAAAAAAATTCTACCACATCGTCATCATCTCAAAGTATATCTACTGTAATGATAATTAAAACGAGTCAAAGATAGTTCTTAACGAAGGTTGTTTGTTTCTTAAGGGTCATTTTTTTCACACATGGTCAATTATATGTCCCGTTATCTAGAGTTCAAAATATAGAATAATTAAAAATGTTAATTTTAGATGCCGATGATACACTTACAAATAAAACATCTAATGCTCTGTATAAAGAAGTTTTAAAATTTATAAATAATTTGTAAAATTTTGTTCTTTTTATCATCTTTTATTTATTATTAGTAAATGACCATTCATTCATCATTTTAATTTGTAAATTGTTTTTGTGTTCATGTATTTTCTTATGCTACATTAATTTTTAATTTGTCATATAATAATGTTATTTTCATGATTGATTATGTTTCTTTTTCACTCTATTGATTTATATTGTATTTTATAAAATTATAATTTTATAAAATATCTATAAACACAAAACGACCATCCCATATTAAAACCAATGTGTCGTTGTAGTTTGAACTAATAATTATATCATTATAAACCACACAGAAAACATTTATCTTATAAATTAATAATAATAATAATAATAATAATATTATTATTATTATTATTATTATTATTATTATTATTATTATTATTATTATTATTATTATTATTGTTCAGTCATTACCTTACGATTTATTTATAATTTTCTTTTATCTTTCTCATCCGTGATATCCACGAGTTATAATGTACTTCCTCCATCCCAAAATTATTGTCCACGGACAAAAAACACACAGATTAAGAAAAACAATTATTAGTTTTGTCTTTTTTGAGTAAAATGACCCTCTTGCCCTTTTCTAAAAACAATGAGAAATATGCATTTGTAATTATTCAGGTTTACTTTATTAAATGTTAGGGGTAATATGGTAAAAGTGTATATTTATTTTTGGCAGTGGAGAATAATTTTGGAACACAAGGAGTAGTATATATATATATATATATATATATATATATATATATATATATATAAAAGAGAAAGAGATTAAAAAGGAGAAAGAAACAATTTACTATTTCGAAAAACAATATAATTTAAATAGTTTATTATTGAAATTATTAGTCAATAATTAAGATTTTTAAATAGATATAGATCGGTGTGTATTAGATTGGCGTGTGGAAAAAAAACACCCAAATTTTTTGCCTGCCTATCTGTCCTGTTGTCCTTGAAATTTGAACCAACATGGCAATTCCTTTCGAGCCGGCTAACGTCGTTAATTTAAGCATCTGCTACTTTTTTCTTTTGAAACAACGATATTTTTATTAAACTGACCCCAACAAGCAAGGAGCTAAACAGGGGCCACCAAAAGACATTACAGTTATTAAAAGCAATACAATTATAGAGATGCAAGAGGAGAAACATTCCAATCCTCCCAGTTATCGATTTCATTTTTATCCCTTACTTTGAGCCAAAGATACGCCACTAATTTGACATTCTCAAACACTTTTGAAGGAGAGCTTGTGCATCTCTTAAACAACCAGTCATTTCTTGTTTTCCATAGAGTCCATATTAGCCCATAGAAGATGGCAGTTAGTCTCTTCCTTCTTTTCGAACACCTTCCCCGTTTGTTTGCAAATTCCACTAGGTCACCAACACGTTGCAATTTAATATTGTCAAACTCACACCATCTTGATATCTTATCGAGAATCATAGTAGCATAAGGACATCCAACTATAATATGATCAACAGTCTCCGACCCGTTGATACATGATCCACATAAAGTGGAGTCGAGTTTGATACCTCTGTGACCAAGTGCTTCTGCAGATAGGATGCACCCTAGAGCAGCTCTCCAAAGAAAACCGGATACCTTTATAGGTATTAGTTTACTCCGCTTGATTTTGTATATGTGACGTATTTGTATAAAGCTATTTTGCAAGCAAGCAAATCAACGTTGTTAATTAAAGCAAATTCTACTATGCTTGTTTTAATGTTTTCTATAAAGAAACAAAAAAGAAAATAGAAATTCTACTATGCTTGTTTTAGCTAGCAATTATCCATACCCTTTCCCTATTTAACCATACTCCTTAATAATTCCATTTAATTTTTTTTCCCTTAAATAACTAATGATTACATAATTATTATTATTTTTTTATTTTCTTTTAATATACTAGCTTATTATCTTTTTTATTAATCTTGTTTTTTTATTTAATTTATTTATTTACCTTTGTTTTTATGATTTTTTTTGACATTTTGTTTGAAAACATTGTTTGACGTTTTGTTCTTTTATATTTTTTTGACATTTTGTTTGAGTATTAGTATACTACTTTAAATCCCCCCAGTTTAGTAATAGTGATTTTTTTAATCATTAACGTTTTGGTCAAATGCATATTTTTAAGTTTTGTTTGTTTGTATTTATTTCATAATTTTATTTTTAAAACTTATTCTTGTTTCTAACAGTGAATTTAAAAAAATATAACTTTTTGTTTTGAAGAAAATATATGATGTTTTGTTTGTTTGTATAACCAAAAAGTCTTTAAATTTCTATCTTTTTGTATAGTTAAAAAAATCTTTGAATCTTTGTTGAACAACAAAAAATATTTGACGTTTGAATATATTTTTAATTTTTTATTAGTTTATATTTATGACATTACTATAAAAAATCTAAAAAATTTAAAATATTATATTATGTTTTAATTCTATTTATTAAAATATTTTATTAAATTTATGTTATTTAAAATATTATAACATATTTCTAATTTTTTTGACGTTTTTATTCATTTTAGAAAAAAAAAAAGTAGTCATTTGATCGCTAAAAATAAAATAATTTAATATGATAAATCCTAATTCTAATAAATAAGTAGAATTTTGTCACGTGTCACTCTCTAAGACCCCCAAAATCGAGTTTTCCCGCTCATTTATTCTACTATAATTACGTAAATGCCATTGAATCCGGAAATTTAATCAAAATTCAAACTCATGCAATAAATCAGGAAATTCTAGCTGTCAACTGCATTCAAAATATTCAAGCATTAATTTTAAATGAATAAAGATTATGGAAATAATTTGAAAAAATATCTTAATCAATAATCATATTCGAAAATCACGATTAAATTTGAGAGTTTGTTTATTTTGATTGCAAATTCAATATATTGCAATCATTAAATCCCTAAAAATCTGCAGTATTTTTCAGCAAACATAAATATCATTTATACGGTTATTTTGTTTTTACCATTCTGCTCCATAACAATTCTGCTTCATAGAAACCACAGCAAACGTATTCTTCTTCATTCTTTGTGATCTGCAACAATTCAAGAATTATATATCAGGTTAGTGTATTAAAAAATCAGAATTACAAATATTTCTATTCCCTCCATGTTCTTATTTATCTGTATCTATCACGTTCTCATTGTATGATTTCTATTCTTCTTCTTCTTTTTTGTAATTCTTCTTAATAGTCTACTTCTTCTAACTTTTCAGTTTAAAAGACGAAAAACTAATGAAGATTACATCACCTTTTTCTTTAATGAGTATATATTAAGTCAGTTGTTATTGTCATGTGTTGATTTTTAATTTTTGTGTTTTACTCATTGTTATGTTATCTGTTAGTGTTCGTATGTTGCAGGGGCATTTTCGGTATAATTGTCGTTTTCATGTTTATGAGTACATTAAGTCGGTTGTTATTTTCATATGTTGTTTTTTAATTTTTCTGTTTTACTTATTGGTTATGATGTTCTGTACATTCTAAAAGGTTGCTAATTTTCCTTACAATTCTATAATGATTAAATTTCTTGCAGAAAATGGAAATAGGAAATAAGGTTACCTAAATAACATTGACCAGATAGATGAAAAATCGCATATCAAGGTTCGGGTGCTTAAAATTTGGAACTTTGTCAAAAATAATAAAGTTTGTTCGATTGAAATGATCATCATGGACGAGGAGGTTTGTTGTATTTGATATATTTTTTATTCATCATTCAATATTAGACATGTTTCATGAGCATAATAATTTTTAATTTTTTTTTAAACAGGGTACACAATACCAAGCTCGTGTCTTCAATCAGAATTTCTCCAGATTTCGTCATCTTTTAAAGGAAGATGAATGTTATATAGTTATAAAACCCAACATGGTTGTTGTTACTAATGGTTTTAGTTATACAGGTCATAAACAGACCTTAACTTTGGATTGGAAAAGCATCCTAAAAAAATGTGATGATTTCTCGGGTTCGGTCAATGGATTTATGAGAATAAAACTTCATAAACATGCTTCACATGTGGTTTATTGTGTGTGTGCATTACGGTTTATATATGGAATGACAAAATAGACATAAACGATAGATTATATTTCTTAAAGGTAAATACAAGGCTGAACCATGCATCTGTTCATAAGCAGAGCATCAAAAGAGAAAACGATTTAAAGAGACCATGGATAATAAGATGACAAAAGAGTTGGAGATTTATTTGTTTTTGATCAGTCCATATATGGCTGATCATCTTCTGGAAGTGTTTTGAGTAGTTTCCTAAGCTCCTGGATGGTCGTTTCAGTTTCCTTCTTTAGACTGTAAATCGCCATGATTCTTTTTGATGCCACGTACGTACTGTTGTTGATGACTTCCTTCATATCTAGGTAGTTGGTGTACTTTGGTCAGCGGCTCATGTTCTCCAGCAGTTCATTCTTCATCTCCTGGTTGAAGTAGAAATCGCTTTCGAGCTTTGTTAAAGCGGCCAGCTCTTCCTCCGCCTGGCCAATCAGCATATGAATGATGCTTTCCATTTCAGCCGGTTTCATTTTGTGGGAGTGGTTTTGGCTTTTGGTTTTCCGATGGGTAGTGTGATTGGATGTGGTATGTAGATGTCATGGGGTTTGTGATTTATAAGAAAGTCGAAGGTATTGAGTGGTGTAGAGGGGTATTAAATGCGATGCAAAAGGGTGAAGGGTTCTTGGTGTACGTAACCGGCTGCAATCGATTGGTATGTCCAATCGTTGTAGGTGATGTAAGCGTATTTGATGATTGACGTGAGTGTTTAGATGTAGGAATGTTGATGTTTATCCTTTACATAATCTAAATTTTTTGTTAATTAAGAAAATTGAAAAGAAGATAACGCACAAATTGGTTATCGGAAAAATGGTCTAACTAATTTTTATATTATATTTATACAAAGCTGTTGTAATCGATGGCTTCTTTATAAACAGGAACCCATAAAATGACACCCTGTTCTTTTTTAACCTCTTCATATTTTGCTATATTTAAAAGTGGAAGATGTAAGTTAAGTTTTAAAATGTAGTCACCATTTATGTAATCTAGATACAAGATTTGAATAATTACATTTAATAGAAACCAACTTCTATGTGTTGTGTTCTTATTGTCTATTATTTATAATATTTATGTTGATTATTTTAAACATGGAACATTTATGTCTATTATTTAGAATAAGTATTGTTTTTCTCACGATAAATATGTTATTTTTAATAAATAATCAATAACCAATTGTAAACAAAATTTATATCTTTGATTCTCTTCAATTAATTCATACATTTTTGTAATGGTTGCAGCATATTTACTTATCTTCTATAAATAACCTATATTCAATTTACTATTTCCTAATATTCTATACTCCCTTTTTAGATGAAATTCGAATATTAAACTATTTTTTAGTTGTAATCTTTTAAATTCCAAAAAATCAGGAACAAAATTATATCAAATAAAGATCCAACAACAATAAAATCATAAAAAACGTAATCTTTTTCCAATATTCAAGCATATAACTTTACCTCAAAACGTGAAATCCAAAATTTTGAAACACCTCATTCGTCTTCTTAATGTTCAATTGCTTCTGCGATTTTTTTTTTCATTAAGCTTACATCAAACTGCTTCATTAAAGTTATAATCCTCATTCCAGTTCTACCTGCAAGATTTCCATATCCATATGTCAGGTTAGTATTATGAGTTTAGATCACTTTGTTTTCTCTATGAATTTATGGTTGAAATTTACAACAATAATCAATATGCTGGAATAGATGTTTTTGTAATTGTAAAAAATTAACGGGAATAGATGTTTAAGATCAATAAGCAATTTATAATCATCACGATTTTCGTGTATCACACAATTTTACCTTCATTGATTCCATGGAGATCTAGGGTTTTAACCCCTGATATCATCCGAACCCACGATTGGTTGAAATTGGGGAAACAGCCGATTTAAATCGAATAAACCCTAGGTTGGAAATGAGGATGATGAGTCATGATGCTAATTAGGGAAATAATTGATTGTGGAACAGCAAGAAGGATAGTCTACCTTCGGATCGTATTTTTCAATCCTGACAGAGACCAAATCGGACGATTACACGTTATCGTAGATCTCCATGATTTTCTAGGTTCCCTTTCATGCGTTGTTGATTGCGATCGATTTAGGGGGAATCGAGGACAGTCATTGACCACTAATCTTCGACGACCGTCTATGGAAGATTGGAGTCGTTGTAAACAAACATCCAGACTTCTTTTGATGGATGTATTTCTGCAACTACAACACAAGCTTCCGCTTCAAATCTTATTTTCGGACCCATATCTACAATCCGACTCATGTTAACTTTAATATTTTTATTTAAAGTCTCTTTTACAGAATATAAACAAATATATTTTCTATTTTATACTATTTAATATTTTTAAAATCTTCAATTTACTAATTTGTTTAAAATATATTATAAAAGAGTAAATTAATATTTGTAAATTTTATTACACATTTTAATAAACAAATTAATAAAGGTAACTTTTTAAATACATTTACTTTATTATCATTATTTATTTAATTCTAACTAACTTCAATTGTATTATATAAACATATTATGTACATAATTTCACATTTCATATCCTAACCTATGTCTTCTTATGCAGAAAACAACAGTAACATGTACCACATGCAGGCCAGAGAGAAAAGAAGACAAAGAAAAATATATTTGGAAAATAAAAGATCAAAGAAAATAAAAACAACATCGAACGTTCCAAGTACATCATTACAGTATTTGTTAAAAAATACTGCTATATTGTTCTATACATATGTTCTATACATATATTTACAAGTTTTATAATTTATTTCTATTTGCAGATCAATCAATCAACATTGTTCGTCAAACTCAAAATGTTAATACATTTACAACACCTCCAAAGCATAACACAACCATACAATACTGCCCTTCCTTTACAGATGTTAGAACTTCATTTTCTAACATTACAAATGTTATAAATGAGTTATCTAACAATAGAAATGGTAATTATTTATTGTTTTTAAAATATACTATTATCCATTATGTATATAATTGTGATATATATATATATATATATATATATATATTTAATTATTTATTTATTTCATATATAATTTTTTTTCCAAATATCATCGGTTTCGATAAATATACCACTTCCAAGTTAGCAAACAAAAGACAGTACCATGTACTTTCAAATGAAATGACATCAAAAAATGCATCCACAGTAACAACTTCTTCATCATCAATCAAGTTAAATCCAGGATGTCATAAATTAAAAATGAAGACAAGACATTTATCCCCTATCCCATTGATTGATCTGACAGAAAATGTAGAAAATATACATCAAGTGAACAATGAAAATCTTATAGTTGGTATCTCAAATGGTAATCAAAAAATAATATCCATTTTACATTTCAAATACTATGTTGTATATAATTATAAAATTCATTGATGTTTTATTCAACGCTTTTATTTTACAGAATATTTGGATCATGGTGATCAAGTTGTTGTATGTCAAACATGTCGTGCAAAGTTATGGAGAAATGAATCCATTAGAGGTAAAGAAAAGGGAAACACGGATTATTCATTATGTTGTGGTTACGACAAAGTTCAACTTCCAGAATTAAAGAATGCACCCCCTACTTATGAAAGAATGTTTCGAAATATGGACTCAAAAAGCAAACATTTCATGAAAAACATTCGACGTTACAATTCAATGTTTTCTTTCACGTCGATGGGTGGTAAAATTGATTCTTCAATCAATAGAGGAAACGCTCCATACATTTTCAGATTGGGTGGTCAAAATTATCATAGTATTGGAAGTCTTTTGCCAGCAAAAGGATCGGAACCAAAATTCTCTCAGTTATACATTTATGACACTGACAACGAAATTACAAATAGACAGAGATGTTTTCGGTATTTTCTCAAACTTTTTATTCATAATTTAGTATTATTATTATTAATATATATATATATATATATATATATATATATATATATATATTACTAATATTATTTATAAATATATTTGTTTTAGTGGTGAAAAGGATCAATCAACATCAATTGATAGTGATATTATTGAAGATATTAAGGTGATGTTGGATTCAAATAATGTGTTGGTTAGATCTTATAGGATGGTAAGAGATACTTTTCAGAAAAATCCAGAAGTTGATATGAAATTACGACTTATCGGGAGAAGGGAGCAAGATGGAAGAACATATAACCTACCGATTGCTTCTGAGGTTGCTGCTTTAATAATTGGTGACATTTCGGATTCAATCGAGAAGAGGGATATCGTCGTTCATACAAAAAATGGTTGTCTACAACGTATCAGTGAATTGCATCCTTCGTATCTTCCTCTCCAATATCCATTGCTATTTCCATATGGGGATGATGGTTATAGTGTTGACATTCTTCATAGAGGTGTGTCATTTACGAACAACAACAAGCGTGCGAAATGTACAATGAGAGAATATTTCGCTTATAGGATTCAAGACAGAGATCATTCGTTTTCTCTCATACTTAATTCAAGAAGGTTGTTTCAACAATTTCTGGTAGATGCCTACACTATGATGGAATCGGAGAGAATGTACTACATACGTAGGCAACAACATGTTCTTAGATGTGATTCTTATGAAAATTTACGTAACCAAAAACCTCAAGGAACGACTGATATCTCGAATGTCGGCCAACGTGTCATATTACCTTCATCCTTTACTGGAGGTGCACGTTATATGCTGCAAAACTATTTGGATGCCATGTTACTATGCAAATGGTTTGGATATCCTGATTTCTTCATAACCTTTACGTGTAATCCCAAATGGCCTGAGATTAAAAGGTTTCTTAAGGATACTTCACTTCAACCAGAAGACAGGCCTGATATACTATGTAGGTTGTTCAAGATCAAGCTTGATGCATTCATTAAAGACTTAAGGGATAATCAAATTTTCGGCAAAGTTCAAGCATGTAATTAAAATAATATTTTTAAATTTTTTATAAAACATTGATGTTATTATTATATTTTAAATATGTTTTAATATTTAATCACATTTACTTTTTTTTTGGCAAATTCTTTTACATATGTTTATACAATTGAATTCCAAAAAAGAGGTTTGCCGCATAGTCATATATGTCTATTCATGCATTCTGACAACAAGCTACCAACTGTTGAGCTTATCGATCCGATAATTTCAGTAGAGATACCAGATAGAATCGAAGATCTTGAATTATATTCACTTGTAAATGAGTTTATGATTCATGGTCCATGTGGAGCTGAAAATATGAATTGTCCATGCATGGTGGATAAAAAGTGCTCTAAAAACTTTCCAAAACAATTCATTAATCATTCGTCTATAGATCAGAATGGTTTTCCGTTATATAGGCGAAGAAACGATGGTCATTTTGTAGAAAAATCAGGTGTAAGGTTGGATAATAGAAATGTTGTTCCATACAACAAATATCTATTGAAAAGATATCAGGCACATATTAATATTGAATGGTGCAATCAGGGATCTTCTATAAAGTATTTGTTTAAATACATAAATAAGGGTCCTGATAGAGCTACAATGGCTGTTGTACCAACCAACAATGAATGTGAAAATAATGATGCGGTCGATGAAATAGCTGAATATTACGATTGTAGATATTTATCAGCATGTGAAGCATCATGGCGAATTTTTACATATGATGTTCATTGCAGATATCCTTCTGTTGTCAGACTGCCTTTTCATCTTCCTAATCAACAACATATTGTATATGGTGAAGACGATGATATTGATGATGTTCTTGACAAACCTTCTGTTGCGGCTTCAAAGTTCACAGCTTGGATGGAATGTAATGCAATCGACAATGAAGCACGAAAACTCACATATGTTGAATTCCCTACAAAGTTTGTTTGGATATTAAATGGTCGGTTTTGGAAGCGAAGGAAAGTAGGAAAAGCCATCGATAGAATTCATTCTGTTTCACCTAAACTAGGTGAGGCATATTTCTTAAGGATTCTTTTAAATAAAGTAAAAGGACCAACATCATTTGATGATATTCGCACGGTAAATGGTCAAACACATTCTTCTTTTAGAGATGCTTGTTATGCACTCGGGCTATTAGATGATGACAAGGAATACATTGATGCAATTAAAAGAGCAAGTCATTCTGGATCAGGTTTTTATCTACGCTTTTTATTTGCTAAATTGTTGATGTGTAATAGTATGTCAAAACCAGAGGTCGTTTGGGAAAATACATGGGAATATTTGGCAGATGGAATTCTATATAGACAACGACAAAGATTTAAGTCTGCAGGTATGACATTTTTTCTTATTTTTTTTTAAATTAATTTATTTTTATTATTCAACAACCATTAAATCATTATTAATAAAATTATTAAATATCGACGACAAATTTTATTAATTATTTAATATTTTCGTGCAGAATTGTCACTCGGAGTAGATGAACTTAAGAACTTAACTTTGTTCGAAATACAACAAATTTTACTTCGAAACAACTCTACACTCAAAAACTTCAAAAACATGCCATACCCAGATGTTGAATCCGTTTCTTCTTCAAACAATCGGCTTATCACCGAGGAGCTAGATTACGACGTTCCCGTGATAAAGAATGACTATGATCGTATGTTTCTTGCATTAACAGATGAGCAACGTAATATTTTCCTAAACATCATGAGTGATATTCAAGAAAATAAAGGAGGTGTCTTCTTTGTTTACGGTTATGGTGGAACGGGTAAAACTTTTTTATGGAAAACAATATCTGCAGCAATTAGATCTGAAGGAAATATTGTATTAAATGTTGCTTCAAGCGGTATTGCTTCCTTATTATTGCCTGGTGGTAGAACAACACACTCTCGATTTATAATTCCATTTGAGCTTACAGAGGATTCTTTTTGTAACATAAATCCAGACGGTGAGTTGGCAAGCTTAATAAGAAAAACCTCTTTAATAATTTGGGATGAAGCACCTATGGTCCATAAGCATGCATTTGAAGCTTTAGATCGAACTTTTAAGGATTTACTAAGGTGCGTAAATTCAACAATCTCAAATATTCCATTTGGAGGGAAAGTTATTGTCTTTGGAGGAGATTTTAGACAGATTCTACCTGTTGTTCTGGGTAGCAGTAGACAGAACATTGTAAATACTGCTTTGAGTTCTTCGTATTTATGGGAACATTGCAAAGTCCATAGATTAACAAAAAACATGAGGCTAACTGTTGGAAGGGATCAATCAGATATAGGAAAAATAAGAGATTTTGCAAATTGGTTGTTGGATATAGGAGAAGGAAAACTTGGTGGTCCGAACGACGGTGAAACAATTATCGATATTCCGGATGATATTCTCATTAACGATTCACATGATCCTATAGGTTCCTTAATTGAGTTTGTATATCCTTCAATTTTAGAGAACTATAGCGATATAAATTATTTTCAAGAAAGAGCGATACTTGCTCCAAAAAATGAAGTTGTCCAGGAAATAAACGACCGTTTGCTTAAGAAGTTTCCAGGAGATGAAGTTGAATATTTAAGTTCAGACAGCATATGTGAATCCGAATTTCTCCATGATCAATTTGATGCAAATCTATACTCTCCTGATGTATTAAATGGTCTCAAAGTATCCGGTTTACCAAATCATAAGTTAGTTTTAAAAATTGGTGTTCCAGTAATGTTACTGAGAAATATTGATCAGAAAAACGGCTTATGCAATGGCACAAGACTACAGGTGTTATCATTGGGCAAACGTGTTATTGAGGCACGTATAATAACTGGAACTAATATTGGAAATCAGACTTTTATTCCAAGAATGTCTTTAACTCCATCAGAAAAAAAGATTCCCTTCAAATTCACAAGAAGACAGTTTCCTTTGGCCGTATGTTTTGCAATGACTATTAATAAAAGTCAAGGACAATCGTTATCAAAGGTTGGTTTGTTTCTGAAAGATCCAGTTTTTTCACATGGACAATTGTATGTTGCCTTATCTAGTGTTCAGAGCAGAGAGGGATTAAAATTATTAATTTTAGATAAAGATGACAAACTCACAAATAAAACTTCCAATGTTGTTTATAAGGAAGTTTTTCGAAATTTGTAGCCAACTTTTTTGTAACGTCGTTTTATTCAATTTTAGCAAATCACACTTAATCCATCATATTACTGTATTTTTTTATAATTACAAATTGTTGTATTTTATGTTAATTTCATTACACACATTGGTAATGCATCATCTGCATATGTCCAACAAGAATTATACATAAAAAAAAGAGTTTTCAAAAATCTTCATTCCGAATTAAATACTTCTCATTTACTTTATAATTAAATACTTACAAATTAAAAAATTTATTGAAATATTCAATATTACAATTTATAAGTTATAAGAATTATTGAAATATTATTTTATTAAATAATTAATTTTTAAATTCAATTTAGAAATAGCACCCGTGGGTTCCACGGGTTTTAACCTAGTCTTCTTTAATAAATGAATGTTTTTTTTGTCACTTGTCACACTCTCATTCATTTTGTCACATGTCATTTTGTGGTTATTTTGAATTAATTTTTATTCCATATGTAATGTTGTGGTTTTCCTATTTCATATGGTATTTAAATTTAATAATAAATGCATATCAATTTCATTAATGGACTTTCCTTATAATTTTAAAATTTTTAAATAAAATGTGATTAATTTGCTTTGATTATTTTATTTAAATGATTTGTTTAAATTTAAAAAAAACATTTAATTTTAGTAACTCAATATTTTTTTCATTTTTCTTATAAATTTAAATTTCTCAAATATTTATAAATATTTAATTATTTTAAATACACCCATGTAATAAATGGGGCTTACACCTAGTATATTATAAAATAAATAGTTTTAGCTTGACGTACGATCAAATCCATTTCATTTGTCAACTATTTTTATTTAAAATCCATTTCATAGTTTCTAATAATACCTTATAGTAACTAGTTTAAAATAAAATTTTAAAAAACAAAAAGGTAAATTTTGAAAGATATACAAAAGTATGAGGACAAAATTAGAAAATTAAAATAACATTATATTGGGGATTACTATATTTATACATTTATTGATGGAAAACTGTTTTGTAATAATTATTCGTGTATATTAAAGAAAAAAAATGATTAAGATAGAGAATAATATTTATATGAATACGATTTCTAGATTTTTATCATTTAACTAAAAATTAATAATTATAGGGGTAGGATTATAAAATATGAGGTAGGTATATTTTTGTCGGGTTGTTGTATAGCAGTCAACTCCTTATGGATACATTTTTGTCCGGAGACATTAATTTCCTTATCACGCGCAATTAATTTAAATGTATAAAAGCACATGCTTTTAATTAAACAAGGTTTGTTGAAGAGATGCTACTTGTATTAAGATAGAAATTCGTTAGATTGGAAATAAACAATAAGTGTGTGTGTGTGTGTGTGTGTGTGTGTGTGTGTGTGTGTGTGTGTGTGTGTGTGTGTGTGTGTGTGTGTGTGTGTGTGTGTGTGTGTGTGTGTGTGTGTGTGTGTGTGTGTGTGTGTGTGTGTGTGTGTGTGTGTGTGAGAGAGAGAGAGAGAGAGAGAGAGAGAGAGAGAGAGAGAGAGAGAGAGAGAGAGAGAGAGAGAGAGAGAGAGAGAGAGAGAGAGAGAGAGAGAGAGAGAGAGAGAGAGATGACCAACACATTAAGTTCTATATATTGCTGGGCAACAATGGATTGATTCTTATCTCTTACAAAAGCACATCAACCTTAATTCTTTGAAAGCCTAAGTCTTGTTTCTTACTTTCCATCGATCATCAAAATAATGTCTGTCCCAAAGCAGTTTGAACATCTCAGAATACCACTAGAAGCTATAATATCAGCTACCAACGACTTTGCTAAAGACAATTGCATCGGAGAAGGAGGCCTTGGGAAAGTTTATAAGGGAGATCTTCTCCTTTTGAACGGGCCTACCAAAGTTGCTTTAAAACGTTTAGATCGTACAGCTTGGCAACAAAACCCCGAGTTTTGGAAAGAGATCATGATGCTTTCAGAATACAGACATGAAAATATTGTCTCCTTCTTGGGGTTTTGTGACGAGAAAGACGAGAAGATCTTAGTATATGAGTATGCTTCTAACAACAGTCTCGACTTGCATCTCGATAGCAAAGATCTAACCTGGGTTCAACGTCTTTCAATATGCATCGGGGTGGCTCGCGGACTGGAGTACCTTCATGATCCTACAGGTACCCATCAAAGAATATTACACAGGGATGTTAAAAGTGCAAACATCCTTTTAGATGAAAATTGGAATGCAAGTATTGCAGATCTGGGTCTATCAAGATTTGATCAGGTTAATCCTGTAGGCACGATGGGATATTGTGATCCAATTTATTTGGAGTCAGGGATCCTAACAAAGGAGTCAGACGTTTACTCCTTGGGTGTGGTATTGTTTGAAGTTTTGTGTGGGAGGTTGTGTATCCAGAATAATAATAGGCGTGGAGGATCATTGATCCACCTGGTAAAAAAACACTACAAACAGAACAAGCTAAATAAAATTATTTGGGTTAATATAAAGGATGAAATAAACCCAGATTCTTTGACGGCGTTTGCAACAATTGCTTATCAATGTTTGAATATCGACTATCAAAAGCGTCCATCAATGAACGATGTCGTGAAAAATCTTGAAGATGCACGGACATATCAAGTACGCTCCTTTTTTTCCTTTTACTGGTTCATTTATTTTTATTCTAGCCTTCATCTATGTTTTTCATTAAAACATCTTATATTTGTTTATCTTTTTCATCTATATAATGGCTGTTAATATCCCTCTGAGCAGTTGAAAAAAGCCCAATATAGAAATAAGAAATCTGAAGTTCAGAAAATAGAGAAATCGAATTATTCAAAAAATTCTATTTCAGTTATTCATACAAAATTGCACTTCAGTCCGATAATCTAAATCACAAATCACAAACATAATTCAGAAATCAATTTCAACGATTCAGAAATTCGATTTACACACATTAAAACTTTAAAATATGAAAGGGTACTCTACTTCAAACTTTCGAGGAATACGATTCAGAAAGAAGCCAATTGGTGCACGTACTCTAGACTCTAGAGTCTAACTCTCAAAAGATTGATTCACAAAGAAAATCATCTAGCTTTCGTTTGCTGCTATTTAAAAAAAAAAAAAAAGTGAAAATCATAATTAAGAATTATGAAAGAACAATGTATTGTGTATTTGTGGCGGGCGAATTCTGAAAAATAAAAGAAGAACTAATGTTAGAGCGTTTGATGTGGGAGAGACGGCGTCTTTTGGAATTTCCGTTTGAATCGACAATTGAAGTGATTATTATATTGCCTTGGGCCTGATTACTTATTAGAATCCTATGTGGGTGCGACTAGTGTTTTATAATATTTATGTAACAAAAAAAATCATAACAAATGTTTTTAGTGTAGAAAAAACAAACTATTTATTATTATATTTATTTTATGGAAAAGAATAATAAATGTTCATCTACACATAACCAAACTAGTTGAAAAGGATCATCACAACTTTTTAAAAGGTTTGGACTATATATGTCAAAGGAAAATCAAAATTTTGCACACAATCTAGTGGGATAAATTTTGCAATTTTGAATAAAATTATTTTACATCGAATTTAATCAAAATCAACATATATCAATACTTTTGCGTCGTATGACACAACTCACACAAGTTTATATGTTTAGCTTCTACAATTTAAAGCAAGTTTATTCATTTAATTTTATAGCTTTATAAGTGAATTATACAAATGGACAAAAAAGTAATTGTAGATCGTCTCTTGGCTTGTGTTGTAGATATATACCGAGGGGACCAAAATATCACTACGAGATATAAAATTAGCTACCGACAACTTTGCTACAAACAAATGCATCGGGGAAGGAGGATTTGCAAAAGTATACATTGGAGAACTAGTACAGTCGGAGGGATATATCATGACCGTTGCTATAAAACGTTTAAATCCGACAAATGAGGCAGGGAACCGTGGGTTTGAAAATGAGCGTAACCTTTCTCGATACAGGAATGGTAATATTGTCAACCTTTTAGGATATTGTAATGATGACAACGAGGAGATACTTGTGTATGAGTACGCAGCTAAGAGAAGTCTCGACTTTTATATAAACAGCAATGATCTAAGATGGGTTCGACGCCTTAAGATATGCATTGGGGCAGCTAGCGGACTAGTGTACCTTCATAATCCTGAAGATTACCAAAAAAGTGTATGGCACCTTGATATTAAAAGTGGCAACATCCTACTAGATGAAAATTGGAATGCTAAGGTTGCAGATTTTGGTCTATCCAAGTTTATTGTTGCTAAGCAGGAAAACACATCTCCTATATCTGGTGCTGTTGGGACACCTGGGTATTGTGATCCGGTATATATAGAGACAGGCTCACCAGCAAAGGAGTCGGATATTTATTCGTTTGGCGTGGTGTTGTTTGAACTTTTGTGTGGGAGGTTGAATACTCCCAATAAATATGAGCATCGATCTTTAGCAGAACTGATAAGAAATTGCTACGAAAAGAATGACCTAAGTGGAATTATCTTTGGTAATATAAAAGATGAAATAAGTCCTAGTTCGTTGAGAGAGTTTGTCACAATTGCTTATCAATGTCTGAAGAGAGACCGTGAAGAGCGTCCATCAATGAAAAAGATCCTGACAGCACTTGAAACTGCACTCGAACGTCAAGTACGTTGCTTTTCTACTTTCTTGATTCATTTCTTTATAGTAATCTAAATCTATCTTTTTTTTCCTCATACTTTTGCGAGAAATAATATATCCTGTTACACTACCAATGAATGTGATCCAAATGATAGGTGATTGGATCTTTTACTAGACTATGTTTGTTTATACCTTCTATGTGTCCTAGTGTCACATGTAAAGCATTATATAACCAAATTTACATCTCTATTCAGGTTTTACCTCTACATCTTACACCACCACCAAATCCAAGTTCAAAGAGCAGGAATGAGTATCAAAGATCCTTAAAGCCCCTAATTTGGGAGACAACCCGTGCCACTCTTGGAACTTTATGGGATGTGTCTCTTGAACATGGAAACCAATCATGGTAAGTGGGTTTGTTGGATGGAAATTGCAAGCACTACTTATAACACGCATGTTATCTAAGGCATGAGTAAAACGTATCATATTATGCTTTAGCTTCATTACTAAAATTGGTGAAATTTCTTACTTTTAGGGATCCTGAAATCGATATTACTGAACTCGAGAGTTTGTTTTGCAAATACAAAGATAGAGCTCACCTAGGTTCTGAAAAGCCCAAGCCAGAAAACCGTTGTCCGGTTAGTTCATTCAGCATGTACTTTAACTACCACTATACTACTAAAATAAAATAAATGCCCATTGTTTCATTCTTTGTGATATACTCTTTTAGATACTTTATAAGCATTCTTAAGTGATTTTGACAATTTTCTTTATAGGTTCATTCGGACAGAGCAAATAGTTGCAAAATTATGCTTCAAGACATAAAGCTTCCCATCGCTGATATTACTGTAAGTTCATTAGGATTTTGAAAAACTTGATATGGAATTAAAACTGATAAACTAAGCCAAGTCAAAACTAGTATGCTTAGTTTTAATTATAGAATTTTTTTTGTTCTAACCGGTGTCTGAACCAAAACACTTTTCTTCCATGAAACCACCACGTCTAGATAAGAAAGTAGGTTGTGAATCATTATTCCAACATGCTAATCTTCAAAATTGGTTCATTAGCTTCGATTATTAAGCTTGCAAATTGTTTTAATCCATTCAATTTCCCAATGTTTAATAGCTTGCTGCATTAGCATTACATTAATCCATTTATATATAACTTTATCTTTTAACCTCAACAAGAGTAATATCCATATAACTCTCCAAATATTAGTTAATTGCTATATCAACATCCTATTTTTTGTCATTATTCATTTATTTCTCATATCTATAACATCAACAAGAGTAAAATCCATATAACTCTCCACCATTCAATAGAAAAACCAAGAAGAATTAAGAATAATTGTTATATCGATCTGTTTGAAAGTTGGGTCATTATAACCACTCACTTTAAGTTCATATTTGCCACCAAAGACTAAGATCATACCTTTTTGTCTTTTGCAAATACTTAATTATATTCTTCACCGTTCTCCAATGACCCATGTAAGGATTTCGCTGATATCTGCTAACCATGCTCAAAGAAAAAGCTACATCAGGGCGACTACATGGCATATCATACATGATTGATCCTATAGTCATAAAAGGTTCCCTCATTGGGAGACTCTTGAAGATCATCAAGATCAATTCTACTCCCACTATCTCCTTTGTATATGAGCTCTCTATCATGAAAGACTCCTCTTCGAGCTATGAAAACAACGTTCTCACTTCGTCTATAGAACAAGTATCCTAATAACTTATGTGGGTAACCAATGAAAATACACTTCTCGGCTCTGGGTTCTAGTTTTCTTGAGTTTCGTGTCTAACAAAAACTTCACAGCCCTAGACTTCGATATGTGCGAGCGAGGTAGGTTTCCCTGTCCACATTTCATGAGGTGTTTTGGAAGCCTTCTTAGTAGGAACAAGATTGAGGATATAGGCGATTGTCTGTAAGGCATACCCTCCTGAATGATATAGGAAGTGAAGCTTGACTCATCATGGAATGAACCATGTCATGAAATGTACGATTTCGCCTCTCATCCATACCATTAAGTTGTGGTGTCCTAGGAGGTGACAATTTTGAAATGATTCCACATTCCTTAAGATAACAAGATATTCTCCACCTCTATCAAATCAAAGCATCAATATCTTCTTGTCCAATTGACACTCTACTTCATGCATAAAATATTTAAACTTTTAAAAAGCTTCCGATTTATGCTTGATTAGGTAGATATACCCATATCTACTATAATCATTAGTAAACGTTACTTAGAAGCAATTTGCATCTTTAGTGACAGATATGAAAGTCGCACATACATTTGTATGTATTAGGTCAAACAATCCTTCACATCTTTCACATGTACCAGTGAAAGGTGACTTAGTCATGTTGCTCAATAGATAATACTCGCATTGATCATCTGACTTTAAGTCAAATAATTTCAACACTCCATCCTTTTGGAGTTCGACAATACGTTTCTTGTTTATGTGTCCAAGACGACAATTGCATAAGCATGCTTTGTCCAAACTATTGGAAGAATCAATATTATAAACACAATCGCCAAGTTCGTTCACACATATAGTATTTTCATACACACCATTACAAGGAAAAGATTTAAAAATAAATGGATCATTTTTATAAACTAAAATTGAACCATTGGCATTATCAAAACTATAGAGATAACCTTGTCTAAATAAAGCATCAAATAAAATTATGTTTCTTGTAAATTCTGAGGAATAACAAAAGTTGTTTAAATCAACCCTAACACTATAGTCAAACATTACCTCATAAGTCCCAAACTTGGTAGGAGGTGGCTTTTGCTTATTCCCCATTATTAGGTTCAACTTTTAATGCTAAACTTCTTCACTTTCCCTTAGTCCCTGCATATAGAATGAACAACAACAAAGCTATTGATGTAAAAGATGATAAAAAGGAAATTATTTCAAGCGAATCAGTATGAACAAAGATTGAAGATGAGAGAATATGGATTTCTATCGTATGGGAGAGAATATTTCAAAGTGTGTATGAGAAGAACAATCATATATCTTTAATATCTTCCACTTTACACCCTCACGAATCCAAGCTCAACTCGCGCAACCTTTATCTTTAACATAATCTTCTCTAGTACCCGCTCTCCAACTATATGCAACATGGCCGGCTCAACCAGTTTGGAGGCTCTAAGCGAACCAAAAAGTTGGGGCCTTTTGTCATTTACTATACTTAATGTTATCAACATTTTTGTATGTAGTTAAAAATTTTAAAAACGACACTTTTTTATTCTATAAAAGCTAATGTTGCATTTTTCTAATTTATATTTTCTCTTTGACATGATTATTAATTATTTGATTAATAATAACAATGAACAATCACCAAGAAAACTACTATACGTATAGAAGATATGGATTAGCCGATTAGGAATTTTGGATTATACCTGTTCCCTTGATATTTGATAATAGAACTTTAGAAGATAATCGAAAGTCAAATTCTGAAATTTGTTCCAACCTGATTTGTATTTTTTGTATAGGGGTGTAAGTGAGCCGAGCTACTCGTAAGCTACTCGGGATCGACTCGTTAAAAGCTCGACTCGAGATCGAATTAAACGAGCCTGAGCCGAACTCGAGCCTAAACATGAGGCTCATTTATGAAACGAGCTCGAGCTGAGCTTCAATTAATGGGCTCGCGAGCCTAAACAAGCTTAAACAATCCTATATATATATATATATATATATATATATATATATATATATATATATATATATATATATATATATATATATAGAGGCTCGATTAGGCTTGCGAGCCCATTAAATTGTTCACGAGCCAAGCTCGAGCTTCGTTTTAAGGCTCGAATCGAACTCGATCTCAATGTTGAGCTTCCTCAAAATTAAACGAGCTGAAGTCGAGCTTGGTCAGACTCAGGCTCGGGCTCGGCTCGGCTCATTTACACCACTAATTTTGTAATCGGTTGTAACCAATGAAGAATAGAATAAAAAACTAGATAACAGAAAAAATAAAAATCGAAAAGTATTAATCCTAATCAACTTGAACTAATAACTATTAACCCTAATTAGATAATCATATCTGATATCTTACATTATAAGTATGCCAATTTCAGATACAATTTCAACAACACAACGACACACCCTAATTAGATAATCAGTTTCTTAGATTCATATGACAGATAATGGAAAAATAAAAGTGAAAAGTCAAAAAATGGCACATACCAGTTTCAGTGATAACCTTGAATCATCAGAAATCCTTGAACAATTGTACTCTTTGACTCACTTTAACATCGCTATACCATAAAAAAAAACCCTAAAGCAGTCAACGAGAAGGAACAAGTATGTATTGTGGACTAACAAGTAAGAGAGGCTGCAAAGATTGACAAAAACAAGTACACATCTAGTACACATCTGAGTCGCAAACACCGTAGTTCGCATATGATGAGGAGATCGGGGAAGAAATCGACATTGACGGAGAGGAAGAGAAGAGTGGCGCTTCTGTTACATTCTTTTGAGACTTCTTAGTTCTCTCCTTTTATTTCTTTTTTTCTTTTATGGTTATCAAATAGTTTAAAATTTCAGAAGTTATTTTTGGTGTATTTGTTTCCTTCATATTAGGGTTTTTAGTTATTCACAAGACTTCTTGTTTGTATTTTTTTGGAGTCCTGTTCATTTCAAGTCTCTCCAAAGTTTTTTTTTTTTTTTTTTTTTTTTTTTTTTTTTTTTTTTTTTTTTTTTAATATGCAAGAAATAGTTTAAATCTATGTATAAACAAGTATAAGTAGGCTGAAAAGTGGGGAGGCCATGGCCGCCATGGCCTCTAAAGAGATTCGTCCCTGCAAACAGTTAGACGTATTACCTAGATTGGGAAAATAAATCATGCAATATCAAAAGTCCTATTGGTTTATTAAGTTAATGAACACTTTAATTTCTGATATAACATTGCAACATTATATAAGAAGTTGTGTTTGATTTGCAGAATGCGATCCTTGCATTAGATTCTTCTGCTCTGAGTGCTGATCAAGTTTATGATCTTACTGAACTTTGTCCTACAAATGAAGAAATGGAGATGATAACGGTACAGTCTGCTTACTTCTTTCTTGTGTTAGTTTGTATTCTTTCCATTATATCCATACATAACAAAGATAAAATTATGCCAGGTCATTTGTATATATATAACACCTTAGCAATTCAATTGTGTAGCTTGGGAAAAAAACATAAGGGTTTTGTTTCCAGTGTCACTTTAAGGAAACATGAACCGATAAAAAAATGGTAATTTATGACAAGAACAAAAAGTAGAAGATTGAATAAAATTATGGGCGAAATCGAGGCCGCAGAAAGTAAAAAATAAAAAAAATAAAAAAATAAAAAAAAAAATTAATGGTTCTCTTGAGAAAATCGCTTACATTTTTTATTTTTTTTTATTTTTAAATACACATGTATGTCTAACTTGTGTGTAGTCTATGCCTATTGCATACATCATGAATGGCTATTATTCATCAAATCTGTAATTTTATACATTTGTTAAGAACTTGTTGCTATAAATATTGAGTTTTGGAGACCAATCATCCGTTTGATCCGATTGCTTTCTATGGGGGCTAAGCATGGGTCCCACTCAAGTTGATAACGTTAGGATTTGACCCACTAGTAGTTTTTTAGGTAACTCATCATCAGAAATAGATTTCCATGTACGATTGTTAACTTACGCATGTTTGGCGGTTATATTAATAATATATATCTCTACTCCATCAGTGAATTAGACGGTAACTCTCATCCTGTGAATCTTGTTAATTCTTTTTGTTTTGTTTTTTTTTCTTCTCATATTTATTATGCATGCATGATTTTCTTTTTATCAACGGTTAATCCTAACAATGATGCCTAGACTTATACTTAATATGCAATCGTATTTCTATATCTCAGAACCATACTCGAGAAAAGGAAACACTAGGAGAGTGTGAACAGGTATTTTTAATCATAGATTGGAAGTTTAATTGCAGAAAGATATAATCGCACCTTAGATATAACATTATGGTACTTTGCTTTTTAGTTATTCTTGGAGTGTGCGAAGATCCCAAGGATAGATTCAAAACTACAAGTATTTGCATTTGCAATTACTTTTACCCGTCGGGTAAATATTCTTACATAATTAATCTTTTTGCTATTTTACTTTATTTATGTCTGGTTTAGCTACCTTGTTTATTTGAGTTCAAAAAAATTTGCAGGTTAAGAATTTCAGAGACACCCTAAATATTATCAAAGATGCTACTAAAGAGGTAAATTTCATCTAGGTCCAATTTAATATTTAACTCGCAAGTAAAGCTCATACCCTCGGATGAGGAAGTATCATGTTGGATTTTAGGCTACCCTAATGCACCCTCAGATTATGAACATACTTATACACCAGTTTGCAAAATCATAATTTCTTCTACAAAATTTAGATCATGGAATCAACAAAGCTGGCTAAGATAATGCGGATAATTCTCAAGTTGGGGAACAAATTAAATGCAGGCATAGCTCAAGGTACAGTAGGAAGTGTTGCATAAATATCTTCATAGATGGGACCTTATATTTCCTTATCGTGTTTCATGCAATGATGTATATCATCTATGTTGCAGGATCCGCCAAAGGATTCAAATTAGGCAGTCTTAATAGATTGGATTGCACATGGGCAACAAACAAGAACGTCACCCTGTTGCACTTCCTATGCAAGGTACATCCTTGACTTTTAATTTTGACGTATATTAGTTGATTACTAAAAAGAAAGCTATAATTATGATATCCACTTAACCAAGTATTCACACACGAATCCTTTGAAACAAAGTAACTTCTTGTTATGTAAACGATCTTTCATTAGATCGGGAAATCAAGTTTATATCTTTCCTAGAAGAGATACAGATAGAGATAAACCAACAAGTTGTTAGTTCAGGCCCTCAAGTTAAAATCACAAATATGTCTTTACCTGAGTTTGATAGAGAATTGAGTTATGGAAATATGTATATATGGAAAGGAAATAAGAAAAAACCAAAAGCCTACACTTTCATTCGTAGATAAATGGTTATATATAGTCTGACAAGGAATGTACTTTAAGCATAAAGAAAAAAAAAAAAAAATCCTACGTAAAGAACCCGTAACTGAATATTACTTCTCAACCCACGGTGTACTTTTAATTTTCCATAAGCTTTAAGAATTGGTCAAACCTTCTGCTCGACTCCTTTTCTATTCAAACTCTAAACTCTAAAACAAACTAAAATACACTATAAACAAAACAAACAAAAATACCTACTAAGATCAGCCATGCATCACATGACTTTCAAACCAATTAACCCAACCAAGTCTATCATAGTTTTCTTGGGGACAAAATATTAAAATGTGATAAAGATACAAACACATAATAAACATGCGAAGAGAAATTATGAACACAAAAATTTATGACTATTCGGATGATCAGAGTAATCCTTTTATTTACACATGCAAACTAGAGATACTTTTATTAGAATCGTGGCTGCCACACATGATTTCTACTTAGGGTTACAAACATACAATAACATATATTTATATTAAAAAAAAAAATTGACCGCTTCTTATGGGATAGTGCCCACAAACCCAAAACGTCATTTGGCTGTGTGGTTCGCACGATATTTAAATTTCTTCATATGTCCAGGACGAGTCAGAAAAAAAAACTCTTACTGCTATTGTAAATTCTTTTTTTAAATAATTATACATATAATAAAAAAATTTGAGCCCTGTCCAGCTACCCACTTTGCTCTTCCTCAACGCCCCCTATGATGGTTTGTGCACAGTAGACCTTGTGCCAAGCGCTGCAGATATTGTGCTCGAACACTGCCGGGTGCACTGCAAGGGGTGGCTTCCCTTTTCCCCCACTAGCTCTTTTGGGAGCGGGACCCGATTGCTAAGTCTAGGCAATGAGGCCAAGTTAGATAGTAATCCACAACCATAAGATAGCTGGAAAGTATTATCCAACTAAATACCATATCTGGTATCTTAGACATAAAACAATGTGCATTTGTGTCCCTTACTGTTTCACTAATTTGAATGTAGGATTGGGTTTTGAGACACATGTTTTCTAAATAAAAAAAGTTTATAACACAAAACATAAACAAATTTGAGGTAAAAGAATGGGTGAATGCATACAAAGACCATATATGTGAACGATATTAATAATATTTTCTGTCTCATGGAATGAATTGCCAGAAAATGAATTCCCTACATTTTCTTTATGAAACTTTATGTCAGTTTTATCATTTTTTAACTTTGGGTATGTACATACCACTATTGCATATTAACAGGTGGTTGCTGAGCAAATGCCAGAGTTGTTGTATTTTTACAAGGATCTGATACACTTGCAAGATGCATATTGGGTAAGCTAAATACCTTAAAATTAGTCGAGTTTCTTCCTGGCAATAGGATGCCTAATGCTGACTTGTAATCTTTTTTGTTTCATTTGGGTAATCACATCAAACCATAGATACAAATTAAAGATTTGTATGAGGAGAAGTGTGCAATAATCAATAGTTTTGAAAAGGTTAAGCAAGAATTCGATGCTTCAGTCAGTGATGGGAGTGTATCTGCTAAATTTCGGAAGGTAAATAAACATATATTGGTTTGATTTGCATGTATCTTTAGTATAACAGGCTGGAAAACTATGAATGACCTACGGGGACATAATATTTTATTGAATTGAAAACTAAAGAATCAAAATAATGAATCAATAGCTTATGATTAGCGTGGTTTAATCATTGAGTTGACAAAAGTTTAAATGCATTTATGTATTTCTTAGCTGGAACGACAATTTACTTCATACCAAGGTTTGAAGGATTCCATAATCAAGAGGACTGAATTTGGATCCTTTAGTATACGCCTAGAAATCTCCCTACCTAATAAAAAAGTAACAAATTTAATCAATTAGAGCTTGAAATTAATTATTTGGCACTTGTCAGTCTTTGGTTTGTTCTCATTAATTACATTTCCAATAATTCACTCCTCCCTTTTACACATATGAAACACACGTCAGCAAAAGTTTGATTTGTAATATCTGTTGCCTAATTTATTACAATAACCCTTAATCAATAAATGTAATTTCAAACAATCAAAAAATTTGATTTGTAATATCTGTTGCCTAATTTATTACAATAACCCTTAATCAATAAATATAATTTCAAACAATCACACCACCTTTATGCAATCCCTTCAAATATACTAAATCCCTGCATAACACCTATTCATTGTTATTTTTACAATGTAATTTTCAAATTTTCAAATAAAATAATGCAAACAGTTGTACAATATACTCAATATATATACAAATATTTATCTCATCTGTCGTGAATATTCACGAATTTATTGTTATTTTTCTTCATTACTTCACAAATAAGTATTGTATGATATATATCTTCAAAATATATTTCACATTTTCATTTAAAACAACGATTATAATTTTATATAAAGACAAAAATATATATCTTAATTAATAATTTATTTACAATAATTGATTAGTAATTATAAGTTTTTTTTTTAAATATTTAATTTATTTTATAACCGTGGTTCCCATGGGTTTTAACCTAGTTCATTAATAAATGAGTGACCAACAAAACTTTCAGCCACTCAGGATATTTGATTTCTATAATATCTCAAGATGCATGATTTCAATACGTACTCAGTTCAATGGAAGTTTCACAGATGTAGTACTAGCCTAAATCTAAATATTTTACCCATTTGTTTCCTTTATATGTGGACAAAGTGTTGCATAAAAACAAATTTTGTATGTTGGTCTTAAGGCAATACATATTGCACCCACACAAGAAAGAACATAATTCATATAATTAGTAATGAGTATCAGACAATTTAGTCTATCTTTTTCTTTCGAAAAAGTAAATTAATTATACATCACCCTTCAGGCCTTGAGGACATTTCTTTATAGTGCTGATGCAGAACTCCCATCTCTGATCGCCCTGTTTGATGAAGTGGTGAGTAATTCAATTATGTCCTTTAATTATTATATATGTTCACCCTAACATCATTAGAATTGAACGAGCAAAATATTAGTTTACTTCGTAACAAGCAAACATGTCTTGCAGGATCGATACGCAGAGTCACTTGTCATATATTTTGGAGAGGATCCCAATCATTATTCATGGGGACAAGGTTTGTTGTAGTTTTTAATGGCATTATTTCTTAATTACAAGCTAACGAGAGTTTTTTCTAGCTATTTATGGTATATATGTAAACATATATGTTAGGACGATCTAATTTGTATCACAACATAATAAGAGCAATCGTTTTACACCTTTATTAACACAAAAATAAAAGGGTAGGTAAATCTAGAGCATGACATAATCAGTATAAAACTAGTGATTCAGGGCTTTTATTTAAGTACATTTTAATATGAATGTTAATATATGATTATTCATATATTTATTTTTATTTTATTATTTTGATATGATTCTTATATATGTGTAATATTATAGTAAATTATAATGTGAATATAAATTTAAAAAATTATTTACATATTCTAAAAAATGAAATAAAGTTATATATACAAAATTTATACTATATAATAACATAAGAGTAATGTTTTTATATATTCACTTTATTTAGCTTACCATATATATATATATATATATATATATATATATATATATATATATATATATATATATATAATCGCTATCTCTAGGGGCGTAGCCAATATAGGCCAAGGCCCACCAAAACAAAATTAAGGTTATATATATATATATATATATATATATATATATATATATATATATATATATATATATAGTATGTGTAATATATATGTTTGTTAAATAAAAGGAATTGGGGTTGTAATATGGCCTATTCTATTCAAAACTTGAAATTAGTAGAAGTGAACACATTGTTGTCTATGTCGATTAGACTCCATTTTAGATTAGTTTAATGAAGTAAGATAACATCGTGTGCAACTTAAAATAAACAATTTAGTTAATAATGTATATATAGTTACATTGTGTTATTGTTTGAGGATATTTCATGATTTATTCATTTTGTTTTTGCAGTTATAACTTATCTGGTGTATTTTATCGAGATGTTCAAGAAAGCACATAATCATAATAATATGAAGGCAACTGCTAGAAAGAAGAAATTGGAGACAAGTACTAAAGAAGAATGATGCAAGATTTCATTCTTATACCAATATAAAACTCCATCATAACAAGCAATGCACTTGTAACCATCTAGCTAGGTTCAAAGTTCTTATGTAACATTGGATAGTATAACATATAAATAAGATAGTAAGGGATCCGCCAAAAGATGAAATCAGTAACTCTAAGCATATACATTGTTGATACCGGTTATTCTCCTGATTTCCATGCGTATATGTTCATATAATTAATTGACACATAATTGTGTTTTTCTCATGTAGATCAACCTAAGGTGTATAATACTTAATGTAAAATGTATGTTATATGTTATCTATAATCTAATACACAAAGTGAAAAAGATAAAAGACATATATAATAAACTACATAAATAATTTCCTACTTACATGTGATCCATTAATTACTTGAACCTGACAAAGAAACAATGCAAACTACCAATATAGGGATAGGTATCAAATAAAGTATGATCAACTAGTGCATGCTTCACTTCCACGTGTTATAATATGAGAGCCAAAACATGGCAGAAATACAGGCGAGACAACCAACACCTTCCTTTGAATTTTATCTCCCTTGTAATAATTAAACAAGACAAACCGAACCACTTATAATGTTAAAATCAAAACTACCAAGAAGCATACCCCTTGATTTTCAGACTCCAAAAAAACTAGCTCAATAATAAGACCCATTAGCTGTAATTTAGTTGTAACTCATTGTTCGAACTCCCCCACATTAAATATATTCACACTTACCAACTACCTATAGAAAGGATGTTTTGCTTGCGAATTGGAAAAAAGTTAGCCACTCTTGTTGGTTTTTGTTGCAATATATTGGGCTTACTTTTTTGTTTACATCTAGATCATGAATGAAGTGGAAGCTAGCAAATACCAATATGATTTTTCCTATTATGAAACTTTGGAGTTTTGACATCAAAATGATTACTTTATTGTTGCCAGACATCTGGTCAACGCCTTCTTGAAATGGGATGGACCCATAAACTAGAGGCTGCAAAATAAAAATTAGATTGTTCGACAATCAACGGAAAAGTAAAATTAAACTCTAACAACCTCAAAAGTATTTATAGACGTTATTATTCAAGGATATTTAGAATATATATTTATGAAACTTAAAAGCATTTATAACATCACTTGTACAAAAACAACATTTGGTCACGACTTTCTCAAAACATATTAGCTATAATAGCATCCACAATGGTGAATTTAATGAGAGAGTTGATTGAAGTGGCAAGTCTATGTGTCATCCAATGGATAAAACTCTACCATTATGAGATGCCACCTTGGCATTCAATGGATTTGGAGTTTAATGGCCATCAAACTCTTCAATGAGCGTTGTGTAGTTCAATGCATTGTAGGAAAAAATGATAGAGTTGTGTGGATTCTAGAAAGATGATGTGCCAATTCATTGAACTCTATGGAGTTCAATGCATTGTGAATGACCTAACTTTTCTTATTTGTATGGCAGAAGGTCAATTTATGAGACTGTATTATTGTTGTAGCTCTATATTAATTTAATAATCGTGACATGTACAAAAAATACTCACACCTTTAGCCTTGAGTTTTATAGGAATAGTGACAAGTATGTGTCACAGTTTTACATGGTGTACGAATGTTATCATTTGTCATGGTTTTTGGTTTTGTTATTGATATCTAGACCATAGAAAATGATAATTTATGGTCAAGAAAATCCTTTTTTTTTATTAAAAAGTGGTAGAATTATTAGTCTCATCGTATAGGAGTTAAACGTGACTACTATTAGAATAAGTGTCCAAGTGTAATGTCCCAAAATTTAAGGAAATAAGTTTCATCTTTATAATAATAAAACCATCATCCAAAACGTATTCATAAAACCATAAAAGAAAATCAAAGTATGCCAATAATCATCCAAATACATCAAGTCAACAAAATGCAGAACAACATGGTATATGCGATGCGATCATCCCGAGCCCTTCCCTTTCTATCCGGAAGTACCTGAAACATAAACAGAAAACTGTAAGCATGAAACTTAGTGATTTTCCCAAAATATCTCATACCATACATCTTAAACATACAATCAAAAACATATTGGGTCTATTTCACCCCCTTCAGTCTTTTTCAACTGGTACTGAGTCTATTTCACCCCCTTCGGTATCTTTCAACCAGTATCGGGTCTATTTCATCCCTTACCACTACACATATAATCATAACAATGAGAGTCATAGAGACATCAAGTTGATACAGGCACAACAGGTAATTTTCACGAAGACAATCATCATACTACAAACATAGTCTAGTGGGCCGACATTGGTTCCTTCGACCCACAACTACAGTGAAAGAAACTCACCTTAAACTACTAAAAATCAGATATATTAGGCCATAAGCCATTAATAGAATCTATCTCATTTGTCTAACTCCAAGGGTGAAAGACCATTTTACCCTTCTCTCACTTGACCCAACAATCAAGGCCCAACCCATTGGCTCCAAAAGCCCAATGGCCCTAATTCCTAAATGACACCTGAAGCCTACTATGGGTCCAAATCCAAGTAGGCCTAAAGCCTAACAATGACCCAAAGTCAAAAGGACTAGTGGCCCAAGAATGCCGAAAACCCTAGTAGTCTAAATATGACCCAAAACCAAAAAGTCGACAGAAGTAAATGGCAGCCAAGTACACCCGTCGTACTCAGATATGTGCCTAGCATACACCTTCTTTGGCCAATACACATAGTGTACGAGCTGGGTATGCCCAACGTTCACTACAACCAACCTGAATCACCATTAAGTGCCTAATCAGTTAAGCCACTATGCCTAATTCTCAAATTTGTTCCTAAATGATGTCTTAACATGTATAGTTGGCAACTTTACTCATTTGCATGCCTTAATGGGGCCAATAATCAATAAAATCCATAATAAGCACCAAAACTCATCCTTTGTCTAATATAACTCATGAAGATTACATTTTTATGAACTAAGGACCTCAAAAATGCTAAGATCTTTCATCCTTATCTTCTGGAGTAGCTCATACTCTCATGCATGACTTAAAGGACTATAAAAAGCACAAGAACAAGCCCTAACTATATCTAACAAATGAACCATCAAGTTAAGACCTTTATACCTCAAAGAGCTTTCCAACTTGATGATGATTCTGGATCCACAAACTCTAGCCACACCAATGCAACATCACAAGTTCCGCTTCCTTTAAAATAACCAAAAACACCTTCAAAGCTCACTTCCAAGCTCAAAACACTCACAAGGGAATTAGGGTTTCATTCATAGGGTTTGGAGAGGTGGAGTATGGTAATAAGAGAATCTAAGAGCAACTTAAGATGTTTAAATAGGGCATAAACCCTAAAAATTAGGGTTTACCCATGATGGCCATACGCCCCGTCTACATACATGTACGCCCCATATACGTGGGTGCCTTCGTGATTCGGATATTGAGCCAATACGCCCAACGTACTCCAAGAGTATGTCCAGCATACTCGGCTAGGGACTAAAACCACTAATCTTCTAAGGGCCATAACTTCTTCGTTCTAAGTACAATTTCGATGTTCTTTATATCCACAAAAAGGTAATGAGAAGCTCTATAATTCTATCAACTCTACTTTGAGTTAAAACGTACTGATCTTAAATCCAAAGTCCATAAAAGGCCCAAACTATCACTTTATGGTTATATCCTTGGGCTCCAAAACACAAACCGAACTCTCAGATTACCTAATCTACATTATCCACATCCAAGGGGTCTGAATCTCTCCTTTACCAAGGCCCATAGCCTTATGATAACTAATCTTTGGGTTACAACCCTGAATTAGGAAACAATCATCAAAATCACATGCTTACTATACTCTTGGAACCCAAACGCTCCGACCAGTACCTCTGGATTCCCCAATCACTAGAAAGGTTGTCTCATACTCTTAGTGACCCACCTAATGCTATCATGGAAACCCAACCTTTTCAGAACTCATACTTGATATGGGCATATTTAGTTATAAAATTCATATATTATCTTAATACTTTATGTTGATTTTATCTCATTTAATGAACATGATGTGTATAATTAGTTTAGAATTTCATTTTGTAGCAACAAAGACATGCTCTGAAGGAAAAGGAAGCGTAATTAGCAATTGGAAGCTTGGATCTTAGATTTTGAAAAAAAGGATGTTGTTGGATAGCTTGACCCCTCGTTAGTGTTTTGGCCATATATCATGAACCGTAACTCCAATTGACGAGATTCAAATGTTTTGAAAACTAGACACAATTTCGGATGACTTTCTTGTTTTGAGAAAATGCTGATTCCAAACAGACTCGACGAGTTGGGTCAAAAAACTCGTCTAGTTGGCTCTGTTTTCAGAATTTATATATAGAAACACTTTCATTCGAAACCCTAGCTAATCCTGGAAGCTTAGGATGATTTTTGGAGGCCAGAAGGGTTCTTAGAGTTGTGGTTTTCAAGAATTCAACCTAGAATTCAATTTTGAAGAGATCAAAGGCAAACACACATTACTTTTATCTTAATCTTTTGTGTGAACCATGTTTGAATCATTAGATTTTGATTTTATGATGCTATTTGCTGTAGTTATGAGCTAAAAGCTTCATACTTCTATTTAGACTAGATAAACTTATGAACATGGTGTGATTTTATGGCTTGGATTAATTTGATTTGGTGAATTATCTTGTCAAGCTTGTTAAAGACCCTTATGTGTTAATGATAATTATTTTCTGTTAATAATCTAGTTATTGAGTTCCATGAACATCTTCTTAATTGCTTGAATCATATGGTTTTTGTGAAAACAATATTGTATGATTAGTATTAGTGAATATGAACCTAGGATTATCAAGAAAATAAGTAAGTTTATGTGTGATGAACAACCATAAATGAGTTGACTGAATTGATAAATTTAGTTAACTAATATTACAAGTCATACTTGATCCGAACTAAACACTAGGCAACTTGTTAGTTTAATCAATTGATCACTATTTGAATTAACTTGTTTGCTAAGGATTAGTAATAGTGGACATGAACCTAATCACATTAGAAATCGGGAGCCAATGACATATTAGTCCATTGCACTTGCTACGAAATCAACCATAGGAATAAGTGAATCGAATCTAAATGGAAGTCTCTTTAAATTAATTGAATCCAGTTGTCTTTTGTTTCTCCTTAGTTGTTAATTGTCCTTTGTTTAAGTGTTTAAGTAGTTTCTTAAGTTTCTAGTCTTGTAAATCTAGAGAGAAATCCTTCTTTTTACTTGTTTTTATTTAGATAATATTAGCATTTATTTTAATTGTCACCGTTCCCTGTGTTTGATACCCTACTTACCTGAACTAAACTGGTAATCGATAGGTATACTGCCTTTCGTGTGTTTGTCTTTATGTTTATGTTTGTAGGATTAAAACTAATGCATTCTATACGTATCAAGTGTTTGGCGGGGTTTATTACATTAGTAACAAGAGAATCCTAGGTATACTTTAAAAAAAAGTTACATAAACAATTCCTAGGATTAATTCATAAAATTTTGGTAAAGCAATTAGGATTCCATGGTAGTATTATGTTAGATAATTTTATGAGGACTTAAATGTTTAGTTGAGCCTATGTACGTTGTAGTGCATTTGTGGCTCTCTTTATTCTAGTGAAATTATGGCACAAAAACACAACCTTGCTTAATTTGAGGGATGCAACATGTTTAGCATCGTGTACCAGAAATGTATCTAGGAAAACTTAAGTAGTCATTGCACAATAAGACTAATACCTTTAATCAATAAAGGATGAAGTTAAATCTCCTTGCATAAGAATATGTTTTTCTAGGATTTTTAGTTTGAGTGAAAAAAGTGTGGTTGAAAAAAAAAGTTAAAAAAAAGAGAAAAAAGAAAAGAAAAAAGGTGATGAAATGTTCGAATAAAGAATCTACAAATCTATGAAGAGAAAGAAGAAATTATTGAAGATTCAAGGCAAAAAGTTATCAAGTTATCAAGTATTTTATTTTTATTTATAATTTTCTTTTCTAGTTTATTTTATCGTATGTGTGCTTGGGGATTTAACAAAAAATGACTTGAGGTTAAGAATGTTTTCCGCAGATGGACTCGGAGGGATGCATAAAATGAGCATTGTTCAAAAGAAGTGGGAGAGTGTTTATGAGAATTGTTAGTATTTAGAATTAGGGGGGTCCTTATGAAAAATTTAGAGTCAAATGCATGCGTTGCAGTCTTGGCATAATGGCTGGGTTCAATTGGGATTGTCTAATGTGATATTAGTGTGCTAAAATTCAGTTCCGCTTGGGGGCAAGTAAAAGTCAAGTGTGATGTATTTTGATATGGACATATTTAGTTATAACATTCATATATTATCTTAATACTTTATGTTGATTTTATCTCATTTAATGAACAAAAGGTGCTTAATTAGTTTAGAATTTCATTTTTCAGCAACAAAGGCATGATTGGAAGGAAAAGGAAGCGAAATTGGCGATTGGAAGCTTGGATCTTGGATTTTGAAGAAAGAAGGATCTTGTTGATTCCATATCTCATGAACTATAACTCCGATTTACGAGATTGAAAATGTTCTGAAAGCTATACACAATTTTGGATGACATTTGTGTTATGAGAAAATGTTGATTCCAAACGGACTCGACGAGTTGGGTCAAAAAGCTCGTCGAGTTGGTTCTATTTTCAGAATTTATATATAGAAACACTTTCATTCGAAACCCTAATTAATCCTGGAAGCTTTGGACGAACTTTGGAGGCCAGAAGAGTTCTTAGAGCTGTGGTTTTCAAGAATTCAACCTAGAATTCAATTTGAAGAGATTAAAGGCAAACAAACATTACTTTTATCTTAATCTTTTGTGTAAACTATTTTTGAATCATTAGATTTTGATTTTAGGATGCTAGTTGATGTAGTTATGAGCTAAAAGCTTCATACGTCTATTTAGACTAGATGAACTTATGAATATGGTTTGATTTTATGGCTTAGATTAATTTGATTTGGTCAATTGTCTTGTTAAGCTTGTTAAAGAACCTTATGTGTTAGCGATAATTTTTTTTTCTGTTAATAATCAAGTTATTGAGTTGCATGAACATCTTCTTAATTGCTTGAATCATATGGTTTTTGTGAAAACAATATTATATGCCTAGTATTCGTGAGTATGAACCTAGGATTAACAAGAAAATAAGTAAGTTAATGTGTAAGCATGTGTGATGAACAACCATACATGAGTTGACTGAATTGATAAATTTAGTTAGCTAATATTACAAGTCTTACTTGATCCGAACTGAGAATTAGGAAACTTGTTAGTTTAATCAGTTGATCACTATTTGAATTAACTTGTTTGCTAAGGATTAGTAATAGTGAACATGAACCGAATCACATTAGAAATCGGCAGCCAATGACATATTAATCCATTGCACTTGCTACGAAATCAACCATACGAATAAGTGAATTGAATCTAAATGGAAGTCTCTTTAAATTAATTGAATCCAATTGTCTTTTGTTTCTCCTTAGTTTTTAATTGTGCTTTGTTTAAGTGTTTAAGTAGTTGCTTAAGTGTCTAGTCTTGTAAAACTAGAGAAAAACCCTTCTTTTTACTTGTTTTATTTAGATAATATTAACATTTATTTTAATTGTTTACCGTTCCCTGTGTTCGATACCCTACTTACCTGAACTAAACTGCTAATCGATAGGTACACTTCCTTTCGTGTGTTCGTCTTTGTGTTTAAGTTAGTAGGATTAAAACTAGTACATTTTACACGTAATAATACTCCTAATGGTGAAAAAACCATTGATTCCTTAACTATCGAACTAACACCTCACTGCTATATTTCCAAAACCCCCAAAACGTTTCCTTACCAGTACACAGGTAGGACCATCCTGAAACATAACCACTAGGACCCCGCACCACAATCTGAACTGAAAAACGTCCTTTTGGTCTTGTACTATCTTACTGATATCTTTGACGTACAAATTACTGAACCCTAAATTGATGATAAAACGATCTTTCGACTCCCAATGCGAGTCTCACTGATTTTCTACCTCGATACATGACCCATATCCCTAAATCCAAAGATTTACACTTAATTTTATCCAAAATAATCTAATTCCCCAACGACCTTTAACTATATTGAAATATAAAATCCCCAATCTACCGCTGAAACTGACAGCCTCACCCCTGGTCCAATCACCAGGATCCTATTGAGAGTCTAACTGATAAAGGCTACCGTACCCTACAGATCATACGAATACCAATCACTGACCATATAGTCTTCCCACTCTAAACCTAATCTAACACCTTCCCCCAACCAATTTCTACTGGGTCGCAACCGTACTATCTTAACCATACATGCGTCATCCATGGGTCTTACCCAGACTGCACAATTGAACGGGCCTCGCCATAGGCACGTGCTGATTCTCTTTCATACAGACTACCACCCAACAATAGCCTACATCATTCTGGTGAGTACAATGATCCCATCGTAGACTTACGAAACTTCCTTGATAGCCTGTCATCCTAATTTATGCTACAACTACCTCGTAGTCTTACAACGTTCCCACATCATCCTACCAACCTTTTGAATGCTATAGCTACCTTGTAGCCTTACATCACTTCCGTACTGCCATAGACCCAACCCATGGTTTTATAGTTCATCTAACATAGCAACCATGACCATCGTAAGTCGAACCTGCATCCAATTATAACTCAATCAGGTGTTCGGGTTATGCTTCGAATCCCGAAGTCTTAGTCTGACATGAACATGTAGAGAGGCTCTATGTGACAACCGTCAATTTTGGTCAAACAAAGGCAATAAAAGTCAACCAGGTCAACTCGAATCGTATTAGAATTTTAAGGGAAATGTGATATTCTCTAATATTTGTAATGTACCATTGATAAGTTATAATACAAAGTACCTCTCTGCTTTCCAATTATCGAATATAATCCCCCTTCCCCGCCAAAAAAAAGGGTTAGTATCGTAACGATTCGGTAATTCAATTTTATATTATTTAGATATAAATAATATTTATAACTCAATTTAGTGGAGTTCATAAATCTTATATTACATGGAAAATTCATATCGAATGTTACAAACAAAATTTTTTTGGTGAATTCATCACCAAAATGCGACAAATTCTATACCCACCTAAACACCCAATTTTTAACGGAATGAATTTAGAAATCCAACCTAACTATCTTGTAATGTATTATTATTATTTATAATAATGGTTTTTATGATAATTTGAATTTTATAATTCAAATTAAATATTTATACATCTTATATACCATATTTCCTTATAAAAATACCACTATTTTATAAAAATGTCAATCTTTTATAAAGGTTTGACTTCTTTTTTTTTTATAAAAAATCATTACAATCTAGGATGGTTCCCCCATAATTAACACTTTACGTACCAAAGCATATAGTAATACACTACTAGTCAAATCCTTCTCCCCCCATACCCCCTACCCACCCTATCACCCTCTCTCCCCCCATAAGTTACGCCCCCTCACTCTCTCTCACTTCATCATCTTCATTTTCTTCATTCTCTCATTTCCTCGCAACAACTCTTCAATTTCTTTAAGCATTACTCTTTCACAAGTTGGTTCTTAAGTTTTTGGTAGGATTTTCTCCATAAATCTATTGATACTACACATAAAATACTAGTTTTGTTACATTTACACACATCTATATGTGTTATTATCCATAGGGTAATTCAACGTTCAAGTGTTATTCAAGCATCTTCAAGTGTTCTATGCTTGAAAACCTTTATCCTCATATCTTTTTCCACCAAGAAACCCACTCTAGGTGGGTTCATACGCCATCATTTTCGAGTTTTTCCAAGTTTTAGAGGGGGGGGGGGGTGGTACAAATAAACTTGTATATTTTCTATACATTGTTTCTGCTTCACCATATGAATTGAATTTTGATGAAACTTTTGGTTTGATGTCGTCTAAAACAATCGGAGTCCAATACAAGGTGCCACCAGGAGAAACATAATCATGAGTAACATGTGGTTGTCCTGCTTAAACATAGCAAATACAAAATTATTATGAAAGAATTATATAACTTTTATTCTGACACAATTTTATTTTTTTCTGTAAAAATTAAAATATATTGAATTGAAATTGGTACCTTCAATGAAATCAATATTAAACTCTGTATCTTCATGAGTAACATGTGGTTGTCCTGTTTAAAATAGAAAATACATAATCATTCTGAAAGAATTATATAAATATTATTCTGAAAGCATTAACTTTTTTCTGTATCAACTTCAGTATCCTGAATTGAATTTATTACCTTCACTGTAATCAATATTAACCTCTATATCTTCATCAACGAAGTGATTTTTGTCTTCATCATTATTTGCTTCCTCTGTATGTTCAGCAATGAAAGTATTAACATTTAACATTAAACATGTTTGTTACAATATAGAATCGGAAAATAGAATGAAAAATTAAACAAAATATCAAAAAACTAACCTAAATTAGGATTACTGCTTTCTCCTGTTTGAAATCCGTCATTATATAATGTATCATTATCAGGAAAATCGAAATCTTCAATTCCATTATCATCATCACTAGCCAAATAATGTTCCTCATAAATGTGATTATTGACATCTGGTTCTTGATCGCCCATTGCTAAGAAATTCCGAGAGTGTTTGTATATGCTTTGTTAGTTGAAAAATCAAAATATTTAAAAATGTCATACAAACTAGATAGGGATGAAAATGGATTCTATGCAAATTAAAAGCCTTGATATTAGGGATCATTGATAATAATAAATGATTCCGATTTGATTTTTTTTAAAAACATGATAAAGGAAAAAACATGAAAACGGTACTATATTCACATTCCAAATATAAAAAATTCCAACAGTACATTATATTAACTACTTAACAATATTATTATGTATTTTTTTTAAGAAAAGTTGCAGAATATTTTATTGACGAAAGTATTCTATTAGAATGTTATATAAATATGCATTACAAAACTCTGCATGTTATCAGAATGAAATAATTCTATCAGAATACTATAGCAAGTATGACTTATAAAACATATCAATTTTTGTTAACTCGAATCAATGCACGCATTAATAATTTTTGTTAACTCAAATCTGCTATGATATTCTGTTGGAAAGATAACCTGTATGATCATATAACACATAAATATATCATAGAACACGAACATCTTATTAATTTTAACCATAATACTTAAAGAAAGACACATAGAATTCATCAAACGACAACTTTATTACACTGAACTGAAACTTGATAATACCATATAATTCATCAAAAATTACTTTTATTTTACTGAAATCAAACTAAATAATATCTAAAAACGACCAATTTGATGAAGTTCTTGTAGTTCTATGATTTCTTCAATCCAGAAGGATAATTCCTGCTATCATGACCAACTCCAAAGCATGTTTTACATCTTCTTATTTTCTTCACAACTTTATTCACCGGATTCTTGGAATCATTGACATTACCCAAATCCTTCCTGGGATTTTGATCATCGTTTTCCTGGAAGATTAGCAGATTTAATACATCTGTATATATAAAAACAATAAAAGGGTGTGTGGGGGACGTTTGAAACAAAATCAGTATTATCGTTGACAAATGCTTGTAAATATGTAGCAATACCTGGTTCCGATTTCCAGTATGAACATCCATCGAATGAGTAACACAAATTGATCGGCAGATTATGTATTCGAGAATTGTGATCTATGTTTGTGGATCGGACGTTAAAAACCATTATATAGAGAAAATTACATTAAAGATAACTAAATCAATCATAAAACATTGCCTAATATAAATGGATAAGATCCATATTAAATAAGGAATTAAAATGAAAGATTACATAATTACCCTTATGGATTAAAAAAATTAATTAATAATTTGCTAAATTGTGATTGGTGCATTTAGGCACACAATACTTATTGAAAACATTTGAACCTAACTATATATATATATATATATATATATATATATATGTGTGTGTGTGTGTGTGTGTGTGTGTGTGTGTGTGTGTGGACACAACAAAAAATATATGATAAACTATAATGGGTGTAGTTTATGGGTCATTAACACTATTTTATCATTTTGGGGCGAACAAATAATTATTTAAAGGTATAATTATTTTACACTACGTAATCACTATGGAAAGATAATATTTCCACTTACAAAAGGCTTTTCATTACACTATACGTAAACCTGATAATATAATTTTGTGAGACATAGTCTTCACTGTACCTACCAGAGTATCTACAAAATTCATGTATTATAACCAGGATCTCCCGTAAGAGAGCGTGATACTTGTGTATATATGTGTATACGGGATTGATAATCCTGCACGTAAGCTGTTAGCTACAGCTAGACCGACAGGTATGGGGTGGCAATTGTCATAACATTCTGACGCCTGAAGAATATCGCAGCATGCTAACTATTGTTTTAATATGATTGTAATAACTCACATGGGATATCAACAATACATTTGGTTTACGAGGAAAACATTTATTCATATGGTTTTATATAAGAATAAAACTACATAATACTATATTCGAGTACAACAAGTCTATACAATTTTGGTCTTAGGGTTTTAAAACTACAACTCTTATTTAAGAAAATATTTGATTTTCTGGAAACATACACTATCATTTTACAAGGAAAAGTTACGATGTTTTCTCTTACAAAACTCTTATGAACACACCAACTTAATTGTTGACAGTTTTTCAAACTAGTTGTATTTTCAAGGAATCGGTAAGCAAGGTAATTACAAAGCCGTGAGGATGGATGTTACAGCGTCACACTATTCATTTTTTTGTCGTGATGTAATTGGAATTGAAACAAACAACATTCGGATACAATGTAATTTTCCCAATTATAATTATGATGGTTATGTTGCTTTGATCACTATTATTCATTATGTTATGATATTGTTCAAGAAGTCATCCACCCTCCGACGTTTTCGCCGTTCTAGTTTGGGGTGTGACAGATTGGTATTAGAGAATTGTTTATAGTGAGTTGAGTATATCAAACCATGTAAGATATACAACTATAAATACAATGCAGCTAAAAAACTCTGACTAAAGCATTTTGCATAAGTATACTTCTAAAATATTATGATATGTTAGTAAAGTATAAGTACATACCTACATACTAGAACAGTGTCATAACAAAGACAATACAAAAGTAATAAGATAAGTAGAACACTACGAGTAGGCCTAGCTGGTATTTAATTAGATCTTGGATAAATATAGACTGGTCAACTATATTTATTCGAGACGTGATTAACATGTGCTTGAGAATAGTCGTGGTGAACAACAAGTCTAAAACTTACCAACAACCCATACAAAGAAACTCTTGAATCAAGCATAGAGTTTAAAAAACTAGAGGAGTATTTTATGATACTATAGAACTATACATCTACATTCTTTATGTGCCTCTTCCCAAAGGACATCATCCCTTTCCAAGGAGAGACCTTTAGCAATACGCGATCACCTGCTTGAAATTCAAAGGGCTTCCGTCATTTATCTGCGTTGCTCTTTTGTCGGTCTTTGGATGCCTTTAGTCGTTCCTTAATCTGAAGGATCTTCTCAATTGTATCTTTGATGATCTCAGGATCTATGAGAGTGCTATTGGGTACATGCCCTTTTTCCAACTGTGTATCTCCCAACTCAGCCCAATAGAGAGGTGATCAGCAATTATGTCCATATAGAACCTTAAAGGGAGCGACCTTGATGCTTGTATGATAGTTATTGTTGTATGAGAATTCGATTAGTGGAAAGTGGATATCCCATGCTTTGCCAAAGTCTATCACACAGGCTCTCAACATATCTTCTAGTGTTTGGATGGCCCTCTCACTCTGTCCATCTGTTTGGGGATGGTAATTAGTACTCATATCGAGCTGAGTTCCCAATGACCTCTGAAGTGACTGCCAAAACCAAGAGGTAAATCTACTATCCCTGTCAGAGATGATAGATATGAGCACGCCGTCTAATCTCACGATCTCTTTTATATAGGTCCAAGTTAACTTCTCCATTTTATCACTTTCCTTTATTTGCAGGAAGTGGCCGAATTTGGTCAATCGGTCAACGATTACCCAAATATTGTGAAGTCCACCCATGGTCTTGGGAAACTTGGTTACGAAATCCATAGTTATCCATTACCACTTCCACTCGGGTATTTCTGGTTGTTGTAGTAGACCCGAGGGCTTCTGATACTCCACCTTAACTTTGGCGCAAGTCAGACACTTGCTCACATAGGCAACAATTTCAACTTTCATATTCGGCCATCAATAATGTTGTTTGAGATCCAGGTACATTTTATCCGAACCCGGATAGACGGAGTACTTTGTTTTATGGGCCTTATTCATAACCACGTCTCTAAAGCCACCAAACTTCAGTGTCCAGATTCGGTCCATAAGGTAGTAGGGTCTGTCGTCCTTGATCGTGAGATTCTTGTCCATCCCTCGCACGGCTTCGTTTGCGATATTTTCCAATCTCAAGGCTTCTAGTTGAGCTTCTCTGATTTGCGAAGACAGGTGGGAATGGATGGCCATTGTTAGAGACTTGACTCGGCGATCAAAGTATTCTTTCCTGCTTAGGGCATCTGCCACCATATTGGCTTTGCCCAGATGGTACCGGATCTCGAGCTCGTAATCGTTCAACAACTCAACCCATCGCTACTGTTTCATATTTAGTTCCTTCTGATTTAGAATATGCTGGAGGCTTTTGTGATCCATGAAAATGGTGCACTCACTACAAGAAAAACAACATTTTACGAAACGCAATGCTTGTCGTAAAACGCTCAGATGACACACAAATGCGTGTCAAAGAAGGCCCTATCATAACAAAAGACAACACGCTTTTGCGCGTTGTCTATTTACGACACGCATTTATGACGCCAGTTACAACACACATTTATGACGCTCATTTACGACACACAATGCATATCAAGGAAGGCCATGTCATAGAGGAAGACGACACACATTTGCGTGTCGTAACCTCACGACTCGCATTGCGTCTCATTAAAGCCCTTGTCTAGAAAGGCCATACCATAAATGAAGATGACACACATTTTTGCGTATCGTAATTTTAAATGTTAAAAAAATATTATTTATAGATTTACTACTTTTCAAATTAAATTTGCATTTAATGTGTCCTAATAGAAAATAGAATATTATATACAAAAAATACAACCCATTGCATACAATTTAACGCCATACAAATAATCGTTCAAAGAAAGATAAAACAAATCAATAGAAGTTGTAACAGAAATTTGCAAACTAATTAGATACAAGAAATATGAAAAACTTGAAATCCCTAAGATTAATAGTTCTAACAGAAGCTTCACGTGAGATACATACAGTTGGACCAGTAAGCAAGGATGTTCCTGAATCTGCAATAGTAGCACGAGAACACGTACACGGTATCTTTTGCTAAAAGGTGTCGATCCAAAACTATTGTGCCTTTTTATCCTGCAAAAAAGAAATGTAAGGGTAAAATGATCATTTAGTGATTTAGTCTCATACAAACACTTTCTTGTTTATTTCAACTAGAAAAGAAAAATACCTAAAAGTATTATTTAAACAAACTAACAATGACTGCTTCTTTTTGGGACTGTATGAATGATCTGAATATGAAGAAGGTAAAATGAACATTTTACCCTTCTTGCTAGAAAAAACAAACCTGCAACCAAGCTCGTTTGGTGCTCTGAATGACATCTTGAACTGTATTAAAATCATAGTGAAAAGATCCTAGCAAACCTTTTGTGATAGCCTTCTGATTTCTTGGTTAAGGATTATAGTGAAAAGATCCAAATCTTCATTATTTCTCTTATTATTGAACTTCAGTTCCATTTCATCAACTTCCCCAAATATATACTTCTGAAATAATTTGAACACTAAAAGAAACAAGAATTTCCAAGATAAAGGGTAAATTGTTAATTAGCTAAAAACAAATAAAATATGAGAACAAAAACATAAAGGAAAATAGGTGAAGGGTTAATGTCTTGATTCAAATTGTCTTCCTTATCCTCATTCTTTTCATAGAAGTTAGAAAGTATAATGTTAATTAGAATTTTAGTTACAACTTTAGTCCATGTGTTATATCAAAACTTATAAATTTTTTCCAATTGTTTCATTTGTTGCATTGGTAGTTGCTAAAGTTTGGTTTGGTCGTAAATTATGTCCCAGATAATAACGTTGCACTAGGGATGAACTTTGCAACAAAACCAAGCTTTAATGACCACATGTGCAAAAAATGAAATCTGTTTACTAAACCCATAACTTTTGACATACCATGGGGACTAAACTTGTAATTTTCTCTAAAGAGTTTGTCTGGTGTGGTCATGTGTAATAAAAGCAAATATTCTAGTTTTGAGCTCATTTATAAGTATAATGTTGTGTTGATGGACTTACAGTTTTTAGTTGCTCATGATAAAAGTCTACAAGTTGGTTTAACATGCAGTCACTGTATAATAATAATAATAATAAACTTTACGTAATACATGTATTTTATAATATATTGATTATGAGATCTGGAAAAATGAAAATCATGTTATTTGGACCCACAATCATAAGCATTTCATCAGAAAATTTTATGTTTTTAATAAACTTATGATGCTAATGCTACCTACATATGGCCTAAAAAATCATAATGTCAATGCTTCAGCATACCATGTTTATATCAGGATTTGTAGTTAGAATTTGTTTTTCAGGGGGTAGTGTTTTATCTTTTTTGAGCTCTACGATATAATGGTAATAAGAAAGGTTTTCTAAGAAATTAAAAAAATAAAATAAAAGTGAGAACTACCAATAGTTGGAAGAGGGCCATCAATCAATGTAAGTATCAAGGATCCCACAAAGCGTCCCGGAACTGCTACCCGTTGGGTAACCGCCGGAACCAATATGTTATATGTACATAATATAATTGTTGCAACTTTGATGTTATAGTTGTTATTTTTAATAAAGAAAAACTTAAAAAATTCTTATGTAAAAAATGTTACTTAATTGTGACAGTGGGTAATTTTAAAATAATAAAAGAAATTTGTCATTATAAATGTGAACGTGAGATAAACGACTAACCAGAGGAATTGAGAATGCAACCACTACATATTATTTATACATAAACTTATTAGAAAAATGGCAATATATATATATATATATATATATATATATATATATATATATATATATATATATATATATATATATATATATATATATATATCAAGGTTGTAAAAAACGTTCGACGTTAACTAGTCGGTGGACTGGGGTCAAAGGATTAATCGGCTAGGCGGAGATTAATCGGGGACCATTAATTGCTAATTTGTTGAATTTTAAAATTTTAAATATGACTAATATCATATCAAAGTTCGTAAATACCACTAATATGATAACAAAATAGGTTAATATGATTAATACAACACTAATTATGACTTAAATAGTTTCATTGAGATAAAAATTCTTCAAAATGTTAAAATTTCATCATTTTATAATGTTTCATTCATTATGTATGCAGGGATTAATCGATAGGCGCCCTCTAATCGGTCGAGTAACGCCTAGGGATTAATCGGAGATTAATCGGGACCTAGTCGGGATTTTTACAACAGTGATATATATATATATATATATATATATATATATATATATATATATATATATATATATATAACATTAATGTCCATGCCTATGTACTGGTTGTTATCATCTGCGTTGTTATTGTAGTTGTTAGGTTTTGTATACTACAACATCCTATGGTGCACATACAACCCTAAATCCTTTGGATCTATTTTTTTCTCTAATTGTACATGCAATATTGTTTGCAAAGCCTGAAGCCAACAACTAGCATAGAACTGACCTAAACAACATAGAATTGAGTTATAAAATTACCTCTTTGTTGTAGCTTGTATTTTTGGCCTTCAAGAACTTAGCACGTCAAAAATGATGCCTCAAATGGTTCACAAACACCATGAATAAATGGAGGACTTTTCAGAGAGAATATGGAGCACTAAAATTCGGATATACTTATCTAAGAATATTCTAACGCAAAACTTGTGCAACCAATTTTATGCTATAGGGTATCATATATGTAGTGTAGGAATCCAAGAGTCACGAGTAAACCCTAATCTATACACTTGAGCTTATTATCCATGATCCATGTGGACTAACTCTTCATGGAATCTAGCATAAACTTAGTCCATCATGGATCAAAAACCCAAACCATATATATAACTAATTTATATAATTAGTCCCCTTCAATTTAATTAGTCTCTTTTGATCATTAAGTTAATTCCAAATTAGTTATTGATCAATACTAATTAAATAATAGGTTTTCATATTAATATATTAAAACTTATAGTATATTAATAAAGCATAAATATCCTCTTCTAAAAAGTTCATCCTATCAAATTGCTCTGGTGAAGGCAACCCAAATGGACCATGCTACTGCCGGGTCAAGTACATACAAATTATAGTGTTGGGCTTAGACGTCTAATCTAACAGTATCCTACTTGGATAAGTCTAATAACTATTATTGAAAGTACAACTTAAAACCTGACTAGCAATCGTAGCTCTTAAAAGCCGCTATCGAACTCTGACCTAGTCAATGACGCGCCCATTAGATAAGGGATCATATATTCCTCCATTCTAGATATCGTATGGACTAATAGATGGATTTTAATCATTATCTCTGTCCATCTGTTGTTTCCGAATTTCTGATTTAAGACGACCGACTAATTGAACAAATCAAACCAGTCCAGGCTTGGCCAAGCGCTTAGGGTTGTCATCAGTAAATCATCAAGGTTCCCACAAATATAACATTTATCCCTCTAAGGGTAAAAGGAATGGATAAACTTTAACTCATATGCTTGCTCTATCTACTCATCAAATCACACACAACAATATGTTTTATAACACCAAGTTACTGGTGCGTTTACATATTATCAATGTGCATCCAACTTGTAAACTACAACTCATATCTCTTCGTTTCAAGAATATAAGATATTATCGTCTCACCAATCACTCGTGATAAAATTCATGAAGTGATTAAGATAAGCATGGGTTTAATCCAATACTTAGACCTTATGAGCACTCATGAATGTTGTAGCAATATTTTTCTATGTCTAAGCACTTTAGACAATCTATAATCCAAATTCATAATAGTCTTGCCTCAATACCTACTTCCAAAGTATGACCGACTATGGATGGTTTGACTAATCTTATTGTTCGGGAAGTCAAAACATGCAAAGTGAAACACAAGAATAATCGAATCAAATATGGTCTCAGAACTTATGAATATAAATAAAACACCTTTTATTTAATCACCATATAGATTACACATTAATCATTGTATAATGTGTCGATTTATCAACTTAATACTTGAATTAAAACAATAGCTATGCCATGCTCCAAGCATGCACACTATGTTTGTCTATGGTCCTTAATTTGTGAAATAGATCAATCAAACACATCTTTAATGAAACTCATTTCACAATTCCAAATCTTTATTACAAGTGTAAGAATTCTAAATTTTTGTCACTGCTAGATTGTGTTAAATTCTAGACTATCATGAAATGATTCTTTTGTAATGTCTAGGTACCAAAAGTCACAGAGACTTGACTAACGATATTACAAAACTTCCCACTGGAAATTATTACAATACAATTCAAAGGAAGCGAAGTCTCAAATTCAAAGTACATTCCTTTGAACATCCTTCTTGCATAAAAGTTTTTAACTTTCTCATGTATTCTTAATCTCCAACTCCCATTATGGAAAATACTTCTATATTTTCCATATGACAACTCATTATTAATAGAATCCTGTCTAATCATAATAATGTCAATATGGTCCATCCATTACTATACTTCCAACTATCCTTAAGCGACCAATCCTTGGCGCACCTTAGATTGTCCTTAACAGTTATTTAACCACTTTAGTCATATCCAGTTCTATTCCTTTCTCCCTCTTAATTCCTTAGGCATTTGGAAAAGTAGAACACGAGAATATTTTGACATATGCAATCGATTCTATATCCGAAGCATATGGGACACAATTCATAATGTCTTTCATAAAGACATGAGACTTGATCAGTCTTTGCTATGATATCTCTATATATAGAATTTCCAATGTTGAAGCATTTCAACATGGTACACACACACACACACACACACACACATATATATATATATATATATATATATATATATATATATATCCTTGACTAAATTTGATTAAAATCTCACAATCTAAGCTTTTAGATTTGAAATGTAGTATGAATTCCTCTCCCTTAATTATAGCAAAACAATTTTACAAACCCTGCAACTTTACGATTTGAAACTTTTGTTTTTTTATAAATAACATTGCTAACTTTCCACACATACCATAAATCAACTAGACTTCTTGAAATCAATACTTAATGACTTTCATTACCAAAGTTTAGATTTCTGATACGAGATGCTTCAATGAGACTTTATCTAGGCTTCTCAAAATCATACACCTTTCCTTAGAGAACTCACATGTGTTTCTTAAATGTTTTAGAACTACAACAATAAGTCTCAAATGTTTAGACCTTTTTCTATTTCTCATAATTCGAACTATAAAGAGGGATGCTGTAATCATAATCAAATTTAGGAATGCAAATATCACAATAGCTATCTCCTTAAAATCTACTTAGTGAAAGTGTTTCCTCACAATCATTTTCATCAATTGGAGACAAAACTTATGATATTTAGATTTTATGGTGTATGTGTTCCTATCCATGTTAATTTTCATAACCATAATCATAAGACAAGGTCTATGACAAAATCAAACTCATATGGACTGAACTTGTTCAATCTTAATTTCTTGCCACCTGGCAGCACAAGGGCCTACCACATTTCCAGGTTGTTATACAAACAATTGAGAACTCATAGAACTCACATGCATAGTCAACTTTAACTGGATGGCCACAGAAAAAAGAATATGTCAACACGATAGGTTACAAACATCACGTCGTGTGCTAGTGATTAACAATAGGTTTACTCTTGATTAGTTCTTGAATTTTTTCAAGATCTTAAAGACTCTCACTGACCTCTTGACATATAAGATTCTCTTTTCAAGAAACATTCTTAACAAACAAATATTCAAGAGTTCATTGGGTTTCTTATCAAGGCAAACACTTCACACAATTGGTCTTAGTTGGTCTTTGTTTTATCCAAAACATCACAACTTACCAATTTCAAATGTACAAGATTAGAAAACATTTTACTCTACATTTGACAAGTGTTATAAACCTATCTTAAGATTATGTCACTCAAGGATCGATCTTGGAGTGTTACTCTAAGACTCGATTTTGGAATGAAGTATGATTCACGTTTTGATTTAACCATTTCAACAATTCACGATTCCTCTCCTTATCCATACAAATGCACTAAGATAAATTGTGATATGATTTCATAATCACTAAGATAATCATAAAACATGATACTCAAGTACTCTCCCTTCTTTTTAGATTGGAGAAACTTTTATCTTTCTGGCTAATTTGACTCTTCTTATTCGTTCTTCTATACATTGAAAAATTTTCAACGATTCAGAATTATACTTAATCTTGTACATATAACCATATTTACTAAACTTTAGTAAATCATGACAAATAGTCTTATTGTTCTGTGTGGTGGACCTGACTAGCGCACAACAAAGTGTACTCGATCCCCTAGTCCTTCACTTGACTCACACACACACACACACACACACACACATATATATATATATATATATATATATATATATATATATATGAACAAGGAATTAGTCTTAATTTCCTAAAGATGAAGGTTATCATTCATCACACACAATACTAGCTACATGTGACAACCTGAAATTTCCATTCTGAACAAACCATATCAAGCTAATAGAAGTAGAATAGTTACAGTGAAAATTCAGACTCCGAATATAAGTTTGGCAGTTTTCAGGATTTACACTTAAGGAGATATTAGGAGAATGGATGCACTAGGGTTTTGTGCAACACTGTTATTCCAATACTCTAGGACATTAGAGTTCGTTCCAGGAATAAAAATATTTTCTGCCAAAAATATCTCAGGACTATAAATAGAATTCTGAACCAAATTGGTTCATTTGTTGAATTCCATTTAGAGAAAAGTCAAAATTCTCTCTCACGGATCTTCGGGTTTTTATCCCAAATTTTGAGTACTTCGATCTACTTATGTTATATAGCTTAGATTGTGTTTAGAAACACCAATTACATATCAAATCTGTGAGATTCGGGAGTTTACCGCCCAAGAACGTTCTTGGAGAGTAAACTCCGATAAGTGGCTTAAATGCTACCTAGTCCTTTCCCCGTGAATTGTAACTACCTTAGACTTGTATGCTAGTGTGTATGTGATTAGAAAACATAAAAATAGGAGCAAGACACCAAGATTTGGGAGTTTACTGCCCAAGAACACTTGGGGAGTAAACTCCATTTTAAGGTCCTAAGGTGTCCCAAAGTCCCTCAAAGCTTTAGAACTCGAACTAGAACCCACCATTGCATGTTTAGGATACCAAAAACAATTAAAATCAATGATAAAAGTGAGTTCACGGCCAAGGAGCTTCTTGGGCCGTGAACTCCATGTTTAAGGGCCAAAATGTGCCCTAATCACTCCTAAAGCTTTAGACATTAACCCCCATTTATTCCTAGCTAAATTGTGGACTTTAAAACATCAAAAGCACCCCCTTAAAGTGAGTTTACAGCCAAGAGAATACTTATAGGCCGTAAACACCAAAAAAAGGGCACCAAAGTGTGCCTAGGGTCCTCATTAGCCTTAAACAAATGCCTAGAACTTATACCACTTGTGCATGAGGCTTGAAAACACCACAAACACCCTCCCATGGGAGTTTACGGCCATACACTCCAAGGGAATATGGTCCCAGGGTCGTAAAATCCTTAAAGGAGTTAATAGGAAGCCCAAACACTTGATTTAGCCTTCAAACAATTCACCACTAGAGTTGTAGTAATTCTAAGCTTCATTTAGTGACCTTAAGGAGAGTTTACGGCCATGAGTTTACTCCCCTGGGCCGTAAACTCCAAAACATATGGTCATTAGACCTTAAACTCCCATTAGAGGCCTTGTACTCCTTTGTTGCAACCCATTAGCCTCCTAGCACTTGACCAAAAGTGTTTTCCTCGCCTTTAAATGTTTATACTTGTATAATTAGTGTTTTAATCACTAATTATTTATATACATATGTCTTCATATGTAATTAGGATCATTGTGTGTGTCTAAAGTCTTCACTTGACACCAAGCACTTGTCCGATCCTTCCTTACGATAACAGTCCGTTCAATTCCAGTCACTTACTGCAGGTGAGTTCATACCCCTTAAATAATGTTTTAAACTATTTTTAAATGTTTTATGGGGGGGGGATACAAGTAGAATCATGCTAGTTATTATATCAACCACATGTGATTAATAAGTAGAATTATGCTAGTTATTATATCAATCACATGTGATTAATATGCAGCATTCAAATGATTTACTACACATTAGCCGTTTTACCAAACAGTTTCCTTCAAATGATTTTTATAAACATTTTATATGTTTTAAACTCCTTATTACACTGTACATTTTACTCTGTATATCATATTTCAAACTTATTTACAATTATGTTTCAAACAAATGTTTCCTTATACTTAAACTGTTTTATCAAACCTATGCCTTCAAACTGTTTTATAGGTTGACATCAAGTCGATCTTTTCTGAAGATAATAATTATGTTCAAATGTTTTACAAAACTTATTTATGCTTTTATATTATAAATTGCATGCCTGTATATGTATAGTTATATAAGAAATGTTTAAAAGACTTAGGAAGGCTATCCACCCTATTTCCTTTTCGCGCTTGAGATGTGGTCTGGTGGGATATCGGGTACTCATCCGAAGGTCGTTTAAATATTAGTTATATAACATATGTACATATATAGTCATAAAGGCCCTTCCAGTTCATTCCATGCCCTTGGGTAGCAAGGGTATACATCCATGTCCATACGTACCAGTTAGATTACTAGTAAACTACCATATGGGTAGTTTAGGAAGATACTAGAACTATTACTAGAACACAATATCATACTATGAGTCAGTTCATTCATGAGTCAATACTTACTACTATGAGGACATATACAACTATACTAGAGAAGAACATATACAACTATACTAGAGAAGAACATATACAACTATACTAGAGAAGAACATATACAACTATACTCGAAAGAGAACATATACAACGATACTAGAACGATTACATTACTATACTTGCTAGGTAGAGAGCACGTACATTACAACTAGAACAATTCACTACATTACATATACATGAATACGTTAATAATTGTGATCCACTGTATCGGAGCATGCCTTAAATGTCATGGCCGAAGTTGTAGCCAGAATTCTCTTGGAGGTAGAGCGTGAGTTTGCGTATAGATCTATACTTGATTGACTATCCTATACCTTGCTGCTAGCTACAGCCGGACCTGCAGGTCTGCGGGTGCCAAATGTCATTCCGTTATTACGACCATTCGTATGTCGTTGTTACCAGTTGATAGTATGGTGCAATTAATCACATGATGCCTTAATATAAATCCGGTTTAAGGTAGTTAGTACAACAGTAGTTCCTATAATACAACACTACAGTACTACATTTATTTTCCCTTTACATATATTTAGTGATCTTTTCACTTAGACCTTTAATGTAAAAACTATATTTTGATAATGATAGTTACACTTGGGAAAATTACATACTTTTACAAGAAACGAACATTTAGAACAGTTAAGTCTTGGTAGAAGACTACATTGAGAACAATTAAGTCTTGGTAGAAGATACCTTTATATAAAGTAGGAATCATAGGGATTTGTAGGTTTTTCAAACATTTACAATAGTTTTACAAATATTTTCATACTTACAGTTCATTTACAAACATTTTCATACTTACAGTTCATTTACAAACAACTTCTTACATAAAAATTAAGACACTAAGATACTTATGATCTCACCAGCTTCAAAGCTGATACTCGCTTTCAAAATTACTTGTATCCTCAGGTCATCATAGACAGGTACCGATGCAAGGAGAAAGGAAGATGGAGCTTGTTCAAGACTAATGTTTCATTTTGATTTATGCTTTAGTGTTTATCAAAATTTGACAGAACACTTGTATAATAATTATATTATTAATGCAATGGATGATGTTGTTGCTTGTTTACTACTTTTCATTGTTGTGGTACTGTACATGACGTCCTCCGCCCCAGAACATTTCCGACGTTCTTGGTTTTGGGGTGTGACACTGCATGATTCGAAGTTTCTATCCAACTGAAACTTGGGTGATGAGAATCTTTCCTTACTTGGTAAATTTGGACTCTACCACAAATGAAAGAATCAAATCCATTTTCCAATACTGTATTCAATGAAAACATATAAACAACAATTTTCACAAATGCCATTTTATGGAGACTTAAAATAAGATAACAATAAAAAAATCGTTATTTATAAAAGTGCAAAAAACTTGTCTGAAACATCCCAACAATACGGTCCAAAATTTTAATTTTCAAATCATTATTAAAACCATAAATCATCCATAAACATAAATAAAATCGTGTATCATGTATCATAAAGTATCATAATATCTGTCACATATCAAAATCTCATTGCAAAATATCAGAGTAAAACTCCTCAGCTGGAGACCGTGGCGTGTGCCATGCGATCATGTCGAGCCCTTCCCTTTACTAGTGGAAGTACCTGAAACCAAAAATGAAAACTGTAAGCACAAATCTTAGTGAGCTCCCCCAAACTACCACATACCATACACATATAACATGCAACTAAGACATACGGGCCTCGCCCACACTCTGATAACTAGTATATACGAGCCCCACCCACACTCTGTTGACTCTGAGATACGGGCCCTTCCCATACTTGGCTACAATGAGATACGGGCCCCAACCACACTCAACTGTTACGAGATACGGGCCCCACCCACACTCAGCTACTAAACAAACATACATGTATCACGTAGATACCATGACATATATCCATAATCGAACTAAACTGTGAGATACGGGCCCCGCCCACACTCGGCTACTAATATATCATACTACGGGCTGGACTTGCTGCCTTAGACCCATTCCTACTGAAGGGAAACTCACCTTGTAGGGTTGACTGCTGAAACTCGAGTGAAGAATCTCTGACTACTGCTCCGACGACTCCTCGATTATCAAATACATAATACACTTAATCAAAATATGATATTCCTTGACTATTTTACCCTTGGTCAACGTCAACATCCAAGTCAAAGTCAAATTCAACTCTCATTCAACCCCAACTCATTGAGTTATCTCCCAAATCGGCGAGTTCATGCACTACGCAGCCTCGTAGTCAACTAAGTTAACTCGTCGAGTCCCTGCCTAGACTCGTCGAGTTATTCCTGTCATAGCATCGGGACATATCGACTCTAACTCATCGAGTCCCTCCTTGGAATCATTGAGTTCTTCAGCTTCCGAGTCCTAATCTTATCCAACTCACTTAGTCATCTCCTAAACTCAATGGTTTCACTCATAACCAAAAAAGGGGTTAGGGTTCACGACCCGACTCGTCGAGTCCTCCATGTAATATATCCATTCAGTTGATTCTAATCCATTCCAATGCTTCAAATTCATAGATCTGGACTCCTTAGACTAGTATTACACGTAAAGTTGCTAACTTTACATGCATGCATGGTGCTATGAAGCTAAAACACCCAATAGAAGCCAAAATGAAGGTCTAAGTCATAGATTGGAGTCATGGTTGAATAAAGGTGGCAACAATGAGCTTCTAAAGCTTAAGAGTGTCCAAATTTGAAGTCCTTTCATTCCCAAGGGTTCAATTCTCAAAATGACCTTGGAAATGGCCCTAAAATGACAACATACAAACTAGGAAGGAGATCTAAGTGAATAACAGCCAAGGTATAAGCTTTATACCTCTATGAATACAGAAATGAGTCCTTAGCTTAGGGTCTCCAACCTTCCTTCTGCAACTCTAAGCCTTTGCTTCCTTCTTCTAGCTTTAAATCATAAAAATGGCAAGAAATAGCTCAATATCACACAAGGCTCAGTAGGGTTTCGAGAGTCGGCTGTGGAGGTGAGGGAGGCTGGGGTGGAGACCTGTTATGATGCTTAAATAGGGCGCAAACCCTAAAAATTAGGGTTTCCTCTTGATGGCTCTACTTGTCTAGTCTAGGCTTACGACTTGTCGAGTAGATCACTTACGACCCGCGTCCAAATCTGGCATCTACTCCATGATTTAGGGGTACCAACTCGTCAAGTAGCTTTAAAAATAAATACTTACATAGATTAAAAGAGTACCAGGAATGGGGCATTACAAATTTTCCCACTTGTCTTAGACTTCATCCTCGAAGTCTGCTGTGTCTGACAACAACTCCGAATAGTGCTCCATCATCTCCTCCTCGGGCTCCCAAGTCCACTCCGAGCCCTTGCGGTGCTACCACTACACCTTTACTAGCTCGACCCTCTTCTTCCTAAGCTCCTTTGTTTTGCAATCCAAAATCGCCACCGGTCTCTCAATGTAATTTAGGCTGTCATCTACCTGATTATCCTTTAAAGGTATAATTTTTATTTATTAAATACAGATAAATTACGAAAATCAGACTCCTATATATGAAAATCACCTTTGGCATTTTTATCAGATTATATATGTTTAATAAAATTGGAACACCAAGTTTGGGAATTTTTGCATACTGTTATCTAATTATCTTCATTTTTGCTAAAAAAAACACAAAAAATCATAAAATCAGTTTACACTATCTAAAAACCAATTTTGGTATTTTTTCCAAGATTATGTACGCTATATATGAAGCTTACAAAAAGTTTGGTAATTTTACTTAGCTGTTTAATAATTATTCACCAATCAATGCTTATTTAAGTGAATAAAACAAAGAAAATATCTAAACTATTTGGAAACCAATTTTTATACTTTTCTCAGCTTTTATATATGTAGTAACACTAGTACAAAAAGTTTGGGGAATTTTTCATACTGCTTTCTATTTATCTCTATTTTAATAGAGTAAATACACAAAAATAAGAAAAATCATGTTAAACTCTTTGAAAATACATTTTATTATTTTACCCTAGATTATTTACTATAAGACAGTTACAAAAAAAAGTATAAGAATTTTTTATGAAATTTTACTATTTTTCTATGAGTTTATGATTATTCAATAGTTAGACACATCAAAAACTCAAGAAAATCTATCTTAAGTTAAGTTGAAATGGAAATACAAACTTTGGGAAATTTTAGAACTAAATTAATTTAGTTATTGAATATTTAATCGTTAGAACACCTCTTGAAGTGTTAAATATTAACATTTCAATAATGAGAATTTCCACTTAAATTGTTATATAACAATTAATTTATGGAAATTTAATTTTCGTAAAAAAATGTTTATAACTTATCAATATCAAAATTTTGACCCATTATTGGCATAATTCTATTCTAGTAGTAAGTATACTAGTATTAGATTTCAATTAGAGACTCATTAGTGTGTAACGTCATCGTATGAATCGATAATGGTACGAATGGAGCGTAGTTCAAGGCACCATTTGCATCATCCCAATGCATTGTGAGTATTCACGACTCCCTTATTTTTGGTTTTTAAATGTTTTGGGGTGGAAAAGAATGTCCTAAACTATTTATGTTTGTTGCATTTATTTTGACTCGTATGAAACTTGGTGGCTATATCTTGTATGTATATATATGTTACTTTAATTCATGTGGACTGTATCGTGGTTATGTCCTTGGAATCATTCGACACAACTCCTTAACTCTTTTGAGCCTATGGTTATAACGGATAACGCTATTAGGAGGTAGTGTTGGATTAGGTGTCTAAGTTCATAACTGTTTCTGAAATGTACTTGACCCGGTTGGCATGGTCCATTTGGGTTGCATGACATTGCAACACGTGGATAGAGTAAATAAGAGAAAGGACACTTAAGAATTATTAATATATTATAAGTTCTAATATATTAATAATATTATTTAATTAGTATTGATGAAAGAATTAATTTGGAATCAATTAAGCGACCAAAAAGATACTAATTAAATATATGGGGTTGATTGTGTAAATCATCCGTTCTTGTATAGTGGGCTAGTGATCTATGGTTTATATGAATTGGGCTAAACCCATACGGTGCTCCATGGATAGTCCATCGGAGTTATAAACCCATGGATCATGGAATATGGAAGGCCATGATAATTAGGGTTTACATGGTGTAACCCTACTTGTGTCACAACTATATAAAGACCCCATGTCTACCAAGTGTAAGAGGGCTAGCCGAATTTTGAGTGTAAGCGAACTTCTCTCAAGGTTATTCTAAGTGTTGTGGTGTTGTGTGAGACATTTGAGGCATCACACTTGAGGTGCTAGGCTCACAAGGTTCTCAAGGAATCCAAACAAAAAAAGGTATGTACTTCAACTAGATATTATGTTTAAAAGTTCCCCATGTCATGCTAGTTAGGTTAATAACCTTGGAAAATCAAATTTGCATGTATCTTAGTAATACATAGATCCAAGGTTCTAGGGTTGCATGTACACCATAGGAGTGTTAGAATGCTTAAACCCTTCGACGAGTTCATGTGTAATATCATCCTACTCGTCGAGTAGGTTCTTGCAATCGACGAGTAGGATCCCTTGATTGCAGATTTTCGAGTTTTGCTGCTGGAAATGGTCTAGAAACATTACCCTAAACTGTTTTGGTCTTGTAAAACTTGTTTTAGATGGTGTAATGGTTATGCTAATCCCTTTTTAATGGCTAATATCAAAATTTCAAGTTTTGTATGGTTTATTTATGATTCATGAAATTGTTGATCTGAACATTCATGAACTTATGAGTTTAGAAGATCATAGGAATTATTGGTAACTTGCTTGTTAGTTTAATTTTTGATCTTGATGTGTTTTAATGGAATCCATAATTTGTCCTCAAGTTATGGATTACCAAAAGTCACGCTTTTAAAGTCCATTATTAAACACATAGGTTACATAAAATGAAAAGTCTCTTATTTTAATAAACCATTAACTCATAAGTTATGAATTTTGAAAGTTACAAAACCTGCTCTCAAGTTTTGGAACATGTAAAGTCTCTTTAAAACTTTAGTTCGAACCCTTAGAATTTTAAAAGTTAAAATTCAACCCTTGTTCTCTATAATATTATAAGTTTATATATATATATATATATATATATATATATATATATATATATATATATATATATGTATAAGAACAAAAGTCGTTTTACCGTTAGTAGGCCTCATTCACGAAGCCGGTCTATAAGGGGGGTATAAGGTTGTTGCCTATAAAATGATAGCTTAGTGGGTGTCCACTCTCACCCACCACTTCCTTGACTAGTGGAGGGTCGTTAGCCAAACAGGTAGGACAATGACTTTAAATCCTCATTAAAAGTATGATGAATGTAAAGTTTCTAAATGTTTTTAAAAATTCCCAATCTTGGTTACTTTGGGAAAATGTGAATAAGGTGCTAACCCATGAAATTACACTTTGCACTTTGCTTAAAGTCGTTAGTAGAGCGTGTGTGGTTAACCGGATCACTAACTAGGACTTCACAAGGTAGGAAAAGGGTGAATTAAGGTTTATGATAGGTTGGTAGAGCGCGTGTGGTTAACCGGCACATCGATTGAGTGATAAACATTAAGGGTACCAAGTAATTTGCATGGTTACTTCACACCTTGTTTTATGATCCTCGGCATCCTAGTCACAAAACTTGAAGGGCACACTAGAGATTGAAGCATGCCATTGAAATATTCAATGAAGCTCAAAGAATCTAGGAGTTTCAAAATTAATTAAAAGCTAATAATTGATTTCGTTTTTCATGGTGGAAATTGGTGAATTGTAATTCACCTACCTTCAAATATTTTATAGCTTGAGTTACGACATCCCTCTTCTAAGTTATAAAATATTGTGTTGGGTTCTAGCCTTAATATTACATTTGGGTGTTTTATTAAGGACTATCTTTATATCTAATCTAAACTTGTCTTTCTTCTTTTTTTAGATGTCTTCTAACGATGCTACTTTTGGGTCAAACCCTACCAGCTCCTTCTCTCTCTTGAACCTTTATAGGAGAGTCATCTTCGATGGTTCCAAATTTATGGATTGGATCCAGAACATCATGATAGTCACTCGTTAAGAGGACAAGGAATATGTCCTCAACAAGGAAGTTAAGGTACTTGATGAGTCGTCTACTACTTTTGAGGAGATCGCTGAATTCCAGACTCATGAGATAGATGCCACGAAAGTGGCATGTATCATGTTGGCTACGATGACAGCCGAACTCCAAAAGTCCTGTGAGGACTATTGCCCTTTTGAGATGCATCGAGACTTGATGGACCACTACCATCAAAGTGCTCACCAAGAGAGGCATGACATCATCTGCTCCATGATAGCAACCCGGATGAAGGATGGTGAACCCATCACCAGCCACTTGCAGAAAAAGCAAAGATATGTGGACCGGTTGTTGAAGCTAAATGTGAACTTTCCTGAGGAGTTGGCAATTGACATCATTTTGCACTCCTTACCTTCTTGTTTTGATCAATGCCGAATGACATACCACATGAAAAAGGAGGAAGTTACACCCAACAAACTTCCAGGACTCTTAAAGATTGCCGAAAGTGGTCTTAAGGGTAAGTCGGTTGTTACCACTCCTACTCATACCACGTCCCCTGTCTTGGCAATAGGGCAAGACAAAGGGAAGATCCCTTCAAAGGGTACCAAGGGAATGTCCCTTGATGGCTCCTCTTCAAGTGGAACCAAGAAAGCTTTTGTCACTCCTTCTGCTGACCCTAAAGATGCTCAATGCTTCTATTGCCACGAAAAGTCGCACTGGAAGCGAAACTGCCCAAAGTACTTGCAAGATGTAAAGGATGGGAAAGTGAAACCAGATAATACAGGTATTTACACTATATTCTCTAATAACTCACCTTATTCTAACTCTTGGGTCCTTGATACAGGTTGTGGTATTCACATATGTTCTGATTTGGAGGGACTAAGAAGAAGTGAGAATGTGGAGCATGGGAAGATAAACATGATTATGGGGAATAGGAAAGCATCACATGTCACCAAGATTGGAGTTTGTAGTTTGTTGCTAAGTAATGGGTTAACATTAGATTTAAATAAATGTTGTTACTCGTCTGAAATCGCAAGAAATATTTTTTCTTGTCATGCTTTGTGCAAACAAGGGTTTACCTTTTCTTTTGATAATGAATGTGGTGCTATTAATGTTTTCTTTAATAATGCTCATTATTTTAAAGCATTACCTTGTGATGGTGTGTATGAAGTTGTGTCTGTTGTATATAACCTAGTAAATAATGTGTTGTGTATTGATTCTTCCACTAACTTGGACAAAGCATCATTGTGGCATTGTCATCTTGGACATGTAAGCAAGAAACACAGAGGCCAACTCCAAAAGGATGGAGTCTTGGAGTCATTTGACCTAAAGTTGGATGATAGTTATGAATCTTGTCTGCTTGTAAAAATGACAAAATCACCCTTCACTAGTTCTTGTTCTTGGGGTGAAGGTTTGCTGGATTTGGTACACACTGATGTGTGTGGACCCTTCAGAACCACCACAAGGGATGTTAACTGCTTCTATGTGACTTTTACTGATGATTTTAGTAGATATGGATATGTCTACTTAATCAAGCATAAGTTAGAAACCTTTGAAAAGTTCAAAGAGCTTAAGCAGGAAGTGGAGAATCAATTGGGCAGGAACATTAAGATGCTTCAATTTGATAGAGGTGGTGAGTATCTTAGTACAGAGTTCCTTGACTATCTTAAGGAATGTGGTATTGTCTCACAATTGACACCCCCAGGACGCCACAACTTAATGGTGTGGCTGAGAGGCGTAATCGAACCTTGTTGGACATGGTTCGTTCCATGATGAGTAGAGCTTTGCTACTAATCTCATTCTGGGGGTATGCCTAAGAGACTGCAGCCCATATCCTTAATCTAGTCCCTATAAAGAAGGTTGCCAAAACACCTCACGAGATGTGGACCGGTAAAGTTCCCAATCTGGACCACATCAAGATTTGGGGTTGTGAAGATTTTGTGAGGCGCGAGACTCACGATAAGCTCGAACCTCGAAGTAAGAGGTCTATTTTCGTTGGCTACCCACAGAAATCCTTTGGTTACCTCTTCTACAGACCCAGTGATAATGTGGTCTTTGTAGCAAGGCGAGGAGTCTTGAGAGAGAGAGAGAGAGAGAGAGAGAGAGAGAGAGAGAGAGAGAGAGAGAGAGTTCATAAGCCAAGGAAATATTGGGAGGCAAATTGACCTTGTAGAAATTCATGAGTCAAGTGGTGAAGGAACCTTAAACTGTAGCAATCAACCTGAGGAGGAAACTCTTGTTGATCCGATTGACGAGTCTGTACCTCTGAGGCGTTCCACAAGAGTTAGGAATTCAGCTGAGAATTACTATGGTTTCCATATTACTGTGGAAGGTGATACACTTATCAGTGATAACACACTGATTGGTCTGGAAGAATCTAATAGCTACACGGAAGCGATAACAGGCCCTGAGGCTGCTAAATGGACAGCGAGATATAGTCCATGTATGACAATTAAATTTGGAACTTGGTTGACAATGTACCAGGTCATAAGATAGTCGGGTGCAAATAGATCTTCAAGAAGAAGACCGACATGGATGGTAATATACATACTTATAAAGCGTGACTGGGTGCAAAGGGCTTTTCTCAAACTTTGGGAGTTGATTATGATGAGTCCTTTTCACCAGTAGCAAAGATTAAGTCTATTAGGGTTATGTTAGCCATTGCTGCATTTCATGATTATGAAATATGGAAAATGGATGTCAAAACCGCTTTCCTTAATGGAAGGTTGGCTTAGGATGTTTACATGAATCAGCCAGAGGGTTTTGTCAGCACAGAGTACCCTAATAGAGTGTGTAAACTTGAGAAATCCATCTATGGATTGAATCATGCACCTCACAGATGGAATCTTTGTTCGAGGAGTGAAGATGAACCTTGTATATATGTCACGGCTAGTGGGAGTATAGCTAGCTTTTTGGTACTGTGTGTGGATGACATACTACTCATGGGAAATGACATCCCAACTTTGCAGGAGGTTAAGTCTTGGCTTGGGAAGTATTTCGCTATGAAGGACCTTGGAGAAGCTGACTATATCATAGGGATATGGATTTCGAGAGACAGGAGTAAAAGAAAATTTGGACTTAGTCAGAGTACCTACTTGGGTAAGGTGATGAATAGGTTCAACATGCAGAATTCCATGAAAAGAGAGTTATCGATCCAAAGTAATGCCAGATTGAGTAAGACTCAGAGCCAGATTACAGAGTCTAAGATAGCTGAGATGATTCGAGTACCGTATGCTTTCGTTGTAGGCTCAATCATGTATGCTATAATGTGTACTTGTCTTGATGTGGCCTTTACATTGAGCATGGTCAGAAGATATCAGGGGAACCCTGGCATGGCTCACTGGACTGTGGTAAAGAACATTCTCAATTACCTACAGAAGACTAAGGACTGTGTCCTTACCCTCGGTGGGAGTAATGAATTAAGAGTAGTAGGGTATGGTGATGCTAGCTTCAAGACTGATAGGTATAATTTCCCCTCTCAGTCATGCTGGGTCTTTACCTTAAACGGAGGAGCAATTACTTGGAAAAGTTCCAAGCTGGAGACAGTGGCTGATTCAACTTGTGAATCAGAGTATATAGTAGCAAGCGAGGCAGCGAAGGATGCTACATGTCTAAAGAACTTCATTGGAGACCTTGGAGTTGTACCGGATATAAAGGAGCATATGGAAATTTTATGTGATAGTGAAAGTGCAGTTGCCTTAGCCAAGGAACCAAGGGATCACGGGAGATCCAGACACATCGACAGAATATATCATTTCATTAGACATCGAATAGAAAAAGGACTCCTTGTGGCAAAGAGGGTATCATCGGTTGAGAACCCAACATATCCCCTCACGAAGGGACTGGGTAAGGTTAAGCATCTCCTACATGCAAGGCGTATAGGGCTAAAAGATGATATTAGTTTTAGTAGTTAGATAGCTTTGAAATTTGTAAAGTGTAATTGACATTTGATGATAAATAAAAGTTGTTGTTTATTTATAAGTATAAGTGTTGCTATTATTTTTCAATCGTTTACTATCATTTCATTTTGCATGTTTTGACTTCTAGAATAATTATGTTATAGTATATCACATTATTCAAATTCTCCAGAGTCGGTAATATGTTGGAAGTAGATGTGAATCAAGACTGTCATGAGTTGGCTTGTAGATTTCTAAGTTGTTGGACATAGCAAGAGGTGCTACAACACTCATGAGTGCTCATAAGTTCTGAGCATTGAATTCAACCCACACTCATTTGTATCGCTTCATGGAATTTATCTCGAGTGATTGTGAGTCAGTAATATCATATAAGTCTTCAAACCTAGAGCAATGAGTTGTTTTCTGTTAGTTGGTTATACATTGATTATACGAAAACGCATTGGTAACTCGATGTTATAAAACGTGCCTTTGTGTATGATTCAACAAGTAGTAGAACAAGCATATGAGTTGAAGTTTATCTGTTCCTTCTTGGATTAGAAGCGATATATGGGCCTCTCGATGATTTTATTTTGACCTAAGTATCGGGCCGGATCAGAACTAAATTGATGTGTTCGATTAAGTTCCATGTCAAACAAATCAGAAATCGGGAATCAAACTGCTGGACAACAAGTAAGACTTTGTTCCATGTATTTATCTAGCTGATATCTAGAACAGAGGATTATATGATCACTTATCTTAAACGACGTATCATCATCATCTTAGTTCCGTGAGACCTTGAAAGAGCTACGATTGTTGATCGGTTCCTGAAGTCATTCTTGCAGTTATAGATATTAGAATTATCAAAGTGGGAGACTGTTGGATTAGGTGTCTAAGTTCATAACTATTTCTGGAATTTACTTGACCCAATTGGCATGGTCCATTTGGGTTGCATGGCATTGCAACAATTGGATAGACTAAATGAGAGAAAGGACACTTAAGAATTATTGATATATTATAATTACTAATATGTTAATACTATTATTTAATTAGTATTGATCAAAGAATTAATTTGGAATAAATTATGTGATAAAAAAGAAACTAATTAAATATATAGGGTTGATTGTGTAAATCATCCATTCTTGTATAGCGGGCTAGTGATCCATGGTTTATATGAATTGGGCTAAATCCATAAGGTGCTCCACAGATAGTCCATGGGAGTTATAAACCAATGGATGATGGAATATGGAAGGCCATGACAATTAGGGTTTACATGGTGCAACCCTACCTGGGTCACAACTATATAAAGACCCCATCTAGCAAAATCGGCCACTACAAGAAAGTGTAAGAGGGCTAGCCGAATTTTGAGTGTAAGTGAACTTCTCTTAAGGTTATTCTAAGTGTTGTGGTGTTGTGTGAGACATTTGAGGCATCACAATTGAGGTGCTAGGCTTACAAGGTTCTCAAGGAATCCAAACAACAAAAGGTATGTACTTCAACTAGCTATTATGTTTAAAAGTTCCTGATGCCAGGCTAGTTAGTTTAATAACCTTGGAAAATGAAATTTGCATGTATCTTAGTAAAACATAGATCCAAGGTTTCTAGGGTTGCATGTACATCATAGGAGTGTTAGAATGCTCAAACCCCTTCAGGTAGACAATTCATCACTCGCATGATTCCCTTAAGTGTATTTTACGATTTTAGTCTTTATTTTTGCGATACTCATAATAATCAATTGGGAACGATTTGGTCATTAGGCTTGGCTTATGAACTCATGAATGGAAACTTCATGCACATATGAATCTTACATCTCATTTTAGTAACAAAACTTTTATACTCATTTTAGCGGTGGAACATTTATAATCATTTTATCAACAGAACTTGTATACTCAGTTTAGCGAAGAAAAGTTGTGTACTCGTTTTAGCAACTAACTTTATTTCCCATGAGAATTTGTAGTTTCCATCTCATTTTGGCAACATACTTTATTTCTCATGATGACAACGAACTTTGTTTATGCAAACTTATTTACTCATTTTAACAATGTACTTTTATTTATGGATACACTTATTAAAACTTAGATTATGATTCATGAAGCTAATATTATTTTAACGTGTTAGTACTCACCAACTATTTTTTATAAGTCACGTGTGTTTTACATGCTTTTTTAGGAATCATCTAGGAAGAGGAATGTAGAGACACAACCCTTGTAAGAGTATTTGCATGTGTTGACTTTTAAATACATTGTAATTTCTTTTAAAAAATGTTGTTCAAACTCATTGTAAATTTGTAATGATTTTTAATACTATGGTTGGTGTTGTCTTTTAACTTATGCTATGAAACCCTTTGTACTGTCACGCCCAGTATTTTCGCTTTATTGGGGTGTGACATTGTCTTAGCCTGCACCGAAGCGGTACAAGGCCGCTGATGTCAGATCTGGGGGTTGCAAGGGCCACATTTGTGGGAAGTGTGACAAGGTTCATGAGGGTGCTTTTCGATCATATTCTTGGTGCCACAATTATGGCCGACATGGCGATATGGCGAGGGATTGATGCCAGTAGGCCCCAAAACTCAGCTCTAGGATTTGTTTCCATTGTGACCAGGTTGGCCATTTGAAGGCCAAATGCCCCTTGCTTGCTTCTAGGCTGGCCCATACTCCAGCACTGGCTACTTTGAGGATTACTGATGGGAGTCAGGGCAGGGCGGAGGCCCCGAGAGATCGAGGTTGCCCTTTCCAGCTTACTATCGAGGAGGCCAGATCAGCTCCAGATGTTGTGACTGGTATGTTTGTATCCATTATTTTGTCAATTATGTTTTGTGTTATGCTTATATGTACCCCTGTTAGGTACATTCCTGGTGAACGCTTTGTCCGCTCTTGTGTTGTTTGACTCGGGTGCGAGTCCGTCCTTTTTATCCCGATCACTCTATAGTGAGTTTGATATGCCTATTGCAGAGTTAGAGTGTCTGTTGTGGGTTTCTATTGCCGACGAAAACAGGCTTTCCGCATCAATAGTGTATCAAGGTTGTGTATTAGAGATCTTCGGGGTGGCTTATCCGATCGATCTGATCCCTATTCCCATGGGGGATGTTTGCATGATTATAGGTATGGGTTGGCTGACCCGATTTGGTGCCATGATTGATTGTGAGGGCCAGCGAGTTGTAGTTCGAACCCTAAGTGGGGGAGAACTGATTATCTATAGAGAAGGAACCAAGATGGGTTTGGGGTTTTGTTCAGCGGTCAGGGGTCCTCAATATATTCAACTTAGGTATGCGGGCTACTTGGCTTAATTGGTGAATATGCATGTGGGGGATTAGATTTCAGTTTCATAGGTCCTGATGGTCAGGCAGTTTGCAGATGTGTTTCAGGAGGAGTTACCCGGTGTGCCTCCCGAGAGGCAGGTCGAGTTTAGGATTGCCTTGTGCCAGGTGCAGCCGCGATTGCCAAAGTGATGTACCACTTGGTGTTAGGCGTGTCAAACCCAAATTATAAAGGGGTACGATATACTCTAAAAGAACACTACTATATTGCATTAAAATGTAGTACAAGGCAAGAAGGGTGGATCCACAGAGACACAGGACAATCAGTGTAAATTTCTTTGCACAAGATACTTTGGTCACCAAAAGTAAATAGAGGGGGTTTTAATGCAATGATTAGAACAAATAATTAAAGACAAAAGTAATTGACTAAATATGTGAATTAAATTAAGAAATTGTAAGGACTCCAACTCTATGTATGATAACTTAGCAATGCAATTCAAAGATGACTACATACTTGCTCAATTCTATATAAGTTGGTACTTGAAAGTGTTAACAATCTCTAATAATTCCCATTCACCACATTATTTAACCAAAACACGCTCTTTGATTAACCCTAACCTTACTAACCAAATCTAAACAAGCTCTTAGAATTAGATTAAATGATTGCTTTAAGCTTTATGTGAATGTTTCCAACAACACTGAATACTCCTCACAAGCTCGGGAGTGTAAGAATGTATGAATTAGATTTACACTAACTCCATTAAATGGAAATCTGTTTAGTGCCTGTTACTTAGCCCAATTCACAAAACAATTATAGATTTTGCAAAATAGATAACTTGAATAACCTACCCTAATTTAAATGGCCAATAAGAATCACAATTAGAATCAAACATTCGATTAAAGCAAAATTAATTTCACTAGATAGAAATTAAAAGCAAACATTAGTTCATATGATTGAAATAACATATAAGAAGTCAAAACATGAAGTTGGAAATAATGTGCAGTTATAAATTAAAAATAAGAGAAATAATGTTTCCAAATGATTAATGATCAAATCCTTGAAAAAGCCTTCGAAATACCCACACCAATAGTGCTCTGATATGATGTGTCTGTGTAAAAATGATCCTCATCCCGTAATATGAAAGATAATAAAAATTGTCAAAAGGCAGTTTTTGGGTCGAACACGGCCCGTGTCAGAATAGGTTAAACTGACATGATTCATGTTAAACATGGTTAATAGCTTCTTCTTGGTCAAAGAATCCCCATGCCCAATTTTCAGTGTGAATCCAACACGACCCGTGTACTCCTCTGACTCTGAATCCAAACTTGATTTTTCCAACTTTTCCGTTCTTCGCCCGATCATCCCGAAATCTTCACCAATGCTTCCCAGCACCTCCCAAAGCATGCTCTAAACTCCGATTTACCTGAAAAGAACATGAAAGTGTGCAAATAAGGTTTTTCTAGAGACTAGCATGAATTGGATGAAATGCAAGAAAAATGAATAACAACTATGTTAAATAGATGCAAAAATGGGACTAAAAGGTGCACAAAATGCACCTAACAAATATCCCTAAACTTATACCTTTCTTGTCCTCAAGAAAGAACAAGAACCGGACGAAACAGGATGACTTGTAGATAGCAAAAAGAAACATAGAGCAAAATGGGACAGAAGGGTCCTAAAAGCTAAGAATGAATGCATGCAATGAAAACCATGAAAAAGAAATACATTTACGAAAGGAACATGAGAAAAATGAACCAAATAATCCTTTTATTTATTTTTATAAATATTAATATACATATTGGGAATAAAACCCTAATTGAGATTTGATGAACAAGATGCAGAAAATAAGAACAAACACAAATATGAAGATATGTTGAATGATCACCCGATTTATTCAATTATGAGGAAAAAAATTACACTTTAAGAAATAAGAATCTAACTCTACAATAAACCTCACAATGTGGCGGCTACATTTTGCCTCACTCTTAACCCTAATTATGAGTAATACATGACTATTTATAGGGAAAAGACAAGTCTTGGGCTTTTAACATACACTTCATGTGAAAGTCGTCGATTTCGAGTCAAGTCAAAGTCAACAAGTCAAACTGATCGACTCGATTAACCCTTGTGTATTAGGGTTCACGTTATGTAATTACTATTCATTGCACAATTTTAATGAAAAATCATCATTCGGAAAATTTGTGTGTTTAATTACCGTAGCCTTAGAAATGTTGAACATTGAACCAAAGCGATAACACGTCATTTCACACTCATCGGGAGTGTGTGCGACACTAAATCATGGCTTAACAGGGTTTATGGACCTTGCGTTGCGAAGCCGGACACTCATGAGTGTAACATACGGAACCTCTCTCAATCGTTTTCACTTTATCACTCTCTATCTAGAATCTCTCCCAAATCTCTCTCAAAAGTTCCCGTAACTTTTTATAGTCTTTCGGGCCATCCCGACCCTTAACCGGGTCAAAAACGACTCAAATACGGTAGTCTATGTGAAAAACGGACTTAAGGAGCGGAAACTCCTCTTAGAGGCCGAAACCTCTTTGGAGCCGAGCCACTCTTCTGAACTGAGACTAGGAGGAACCAAACCTTAGAAGAGCCGAGGCCGAGCCTCGCTTCCCAGTCAAAGCCGAGGCCGAACCTCGCTTCCCAGACCGAGCCGAGACCGAGCCTTGGTGGCCAGCCGAGAATGAGCCTCAGTGTCGCCTCCTTTCCCCCTTCCGATCGAGCCTCGCCTCTAGCCACATCTAGCACCCTCGGTTCATTTCCACCCTCTCGGTCCATCTTCTCTACTTTCGGTTCCCAAGCATCAGAAGCCTAACCTCCGAGCCAGGCTTCGGATTTTTATCACTTTTCACCCGTTTTCACTATTTTTAACATTTTAAGCCCGTTTTTCATTATTTTAACGCGGGATTTTCTCCAAAAATCATATTTTAACATTTAAAACCCTAAATAATTATAATTTAAGCATATTTTTGTGAAAATCTTTATTAAAGGAATAAAATCTAGTGGGTGAACAATGGGCGTGGAGTGTTGACTTTGCTTTACCTTATGACACAAGCAACCTCCCCCATACCCATTCTATGACCAGCCACACCGCCCCACCTTACCTAGGTCACTTCAATGTCCTTTCCACTCAATTATCAGCCCTCCCTACATTCTTAGAGATGGAGCATCCATCGTCTCTCCTCACACTTCATTTATTTTCTCATTTCTTCAACAAAAGATCAAACACTTTTCTCTCAAGCTTATTCTCTCTATTTCGGGACTCCAAGGCTGATCGCCAAGCTTTCTTACATTCTTGGTAAGTATAATTAATCCTCCCTGTGTTAATTTCACTCCATTCTACTCAAATCATAGATTGCTTACACAAATTCCATCATGTTGGTGTTAGATTCTCGAAAATATTCAAGGCATCTTCAAGTGTTCTTGAGTTGAACATCTCCCTACTCCGAATTTCACCCACTGAAATCATTCAAGGTGAGTTCATACCCCTCTATTTTCATGTTTTCTTAACTTTTAAGGGGAAGAATACAAGTTAAAACACCAAGGACATAACTAAACACTTCCAACAGCTTTCATCAGAAAAGTTGGACCCCATTCACGGACTGTTTTGGGAAACTTAAAAATTTTAGTTTTCAAACATATAGTTCAGGTTTTTAGCTTTACAATGACTACTTGCAAAACTCCATACGATTTTTCTACAATTTATAGTGATTTTTACAAAACTGTCTATCATTTCAAACATCAATCCGGACCAGTCTGTGATTATGGACTTGTTCACACAAGTTAGAGGTTACTAAAAATCAAGAGAAATTTATGAATAAACTAGACTCATTTTCCAAACTCTCAGAATTTATGGAATTTGATTTGGACATTTGATGATTTTTCTATAAATTTTCTAAGAACAGTTACAGAAAATGTTATCAACAGAAAAATACTGTCAATCTCATTTCACCTTGTAACATGTTGAGCAAGGCATATATCTTTATGTGATATTGTGTAATTACAATAAATGTCATTATGTCTTAGTATATAGATATACATCAGTTAACAAATTGGTTTTTGCTAGATAAAGCATAGAAGCAACAAGGTGTTAAAATCAAATTACATCCATTACATACAAACGTTTGAATGAACTATGTTAAGTATAGTTTATGTACATTACTACTACTACCCTTGTTTTGATAAACTATAATAGGTATGGTTTATGTTTCTATTAATACAATAAACACTTTTCGGAAGATTTATTCCCACTGAAAAAGGTTCTACACTCACGCACCCTACACGTAAACTTGTTAACTTAAGTTGTGAGACGTACTCTCCCCGTACGTTCGAGTACGGGATATCAATTCCTGTAAGTTACAACCAGAATCTCTTGTAGGGAGAGCGTGATAATTGTGTATAGATTTATATTGGGGTTGACATCCCACACCTCGTTGCTAGCTACCGCCGGACCGGCAGGTCTGCGGGTGACAAGAGTCATAGGATCAGGGTGTCATAGTATGGTTATAGCGGCTCACATAGAGAGTTAACAACACATAAAGTTTACGGGAATTTTTATAAATAAGAAGGGGTTTTATGTCGAGTTAAAATCACTTTTTATGTTTTTAAGTATGACAAATACTTGTTCACCTTTGGTCCTGGCACTTAGGACCTCATAACTTTTATAAGGAAAATATTGGATTTTCTTGGTATCATACAACTCATTACAAAGATCGATTTTCAAACTCTTACTAGCAAAAGCTTATGAACTCACCAACCTTGGTGTTGACACTTTTTTAAACAACTTGTATTCTTAGGAAATCACTAAACATGTAACCAAGTGCTTTTGAGGATGGGACGTTGAGGCGTCAAAATTTTCATATTTTGTCCATATATGGTAATTGATTTTGAAACGTGTAATTCATACAATGATGTAACTTTTTCAGTTATATATATGTTGGTTGTGTTTACTTTGATCACTATTGCCATTGTTGTTATGATACTACATGAAGTCCTTGTTAGGTCCAGCTTAGTGTTGCATCTGTTGGGCTCATTAGCTAGTCCATCCGTGAGTTTTATGTAGGGTTTATTATAAATAGATGCTTGCATGCATCCTAGAACGTAAGGATTAGAAACGATTAGATAAGTATTTTCAAGCATATTCATCGTTCTTGTTTTGTAACCCTAGAATCCTCTACAGCGGAAGTTCTTAGTCGAGCTCTGCTGAGGATTGAGTAATCAAATCATTTGACTCATTATGATCCATACTTGTGTTTTATTTCACTGTTTTTACGTTCTTTATTTACATGTTACAAAGATCTAATCGATCAAAAGAGTTTTTATAACTCTTCAATTGGTATCAGAGCAGGAGGCTGTGTAATTCATACACATCTTTTCTGTGAAAGAAGCGATTAGGGTTATTCTGCATTAACTAATATTTGTTGAGCCGTCATTCCATAATTGAGGTAACTCAGCATTTATTCGTTTTGCCCTAATTTTACGTATTACAAGTCTGATCTTTCAAACAAGTTAAACGATCAAGCATGGATGAGTCTCAATCTAATCCTATCAACATCTCAAACAACATTGATTCAACGACGAAGATTCCTATTCTATACACCCAGGATTATGAAGTATGGGCGCATCATTTTGAAGATTATGTCATCGGATATGAAGATAATGGATATCTTATTTGGGAAGCAATCGTGTTTGGACCATTCGCTCACTCAGGAACATCAAAGATCATCAAAACTCAGAAAGAATATAAGGATCTGTTAAAAGATGTAAAAGACGTTGCTCAAGACGAAAAGGAAAAGTTTCAGTGCAATATCAAAGCATTGAGACAGATCCGATTCGCTCTTGAATCTGATACATTCAGGTTGGTGAGTTCCTTCAGCACCGCTAAAGAAATCTGGGATAGGTTGTGAGAGCTTTATTCTACAGATGAAGATTTGGAGCATTCCATTCAGACGTTGCTGTTGTCTGAGTTTGGTGAATTTAAGCAGAATTATGATGAAACTATCACTCAGACATTCGATCGCTTCAATCATCTTCTTAGCAAGATGATCAAACATGATATAGAAAGGAAGCTGATTGAATAGAAGGTCACCTTTTTGAATGGCCTAAGACCCGAATGGAGAGCTGTTGTGTCTACAGTCAAAGCTCATGAGCAATTCAAGTCTTATTCGCTGGCAAAGCTGGTGGGAATTTTGAAATCCCAAGAAAAGATTGTCATGCAAGAGAAGAATGTGGTCTCAAGTTTGGGGTCCTTGGCCCTCTTGTCTAAAAGCAAAAATGTGGTAGAAGATGAAGATCTAAACCTAGAAGACTATGATCTTACTTCTGAATATTATGCAATGATGGTGTCTAATCCAAAGAGGTTTATCAAGAAAAGGTTCCCTACCAATAAGAACCGAAATTGGTAGGGAAGCTATAGTTCTGAAAAGGTTAGAGAGGAGCCAAAGACAGAAGAACCAAAGAAAGAGGCGAAGGTTGAAGGAGATTCTGGTGTCAACTGCTACTACTGTGGAGGAAAGAACCATTATGCCAAAGACTGTGTTCTGAAGAGAATGGCAGAGAAAGATGAAGAAAAAGATGAAGAAGCTGTCTTGATGAAAAAGCTAGAAGAGATCAAGAGGAAGAAAGCTACTACTAACCCTTCTATGAATGCTCTTATTGTACAGGGTTCGGCAGAAGATGACGAGTTCGGTGGCGTGCAGGTATGGTCTACCGACTCAGAGGATGATGAAGTGAGAAGGCCTTCACATGGAAAGGCGTATGTGGCAAGAGGTGACAAAAGCAGTGGGAAATGTCTGATGATGACTGATGTATCTCACATGAGGGGATACAATACTGATGGTGGAAAATAGGACACCAAGGAGCGAGAGGACTTATGCTTCACAGCAAAACCTCTCAGTGTGCAGATCAATGAGGTTGATGAATTGATCAAGAAGGTACAATCTCTTTTTGTTTCATTCAAAGTCCCACATAAATCATATGAAAAAGAATTAAATAGCTTAAATTCAAGAATCTCAAATCTGGATAGTTGTTTAACTCAAACAAGGGTCACCAATTCTAACCTAGCTGACCAAATAAGCAGGGTGTCATCCAAGAGTGAAGAGCGGAGGATGTGGATAGAGCTGAAGGAGTCGAAGCTGATTAAGTCTAAAGACGAAAACATTTATTTACAAAGAGACAATTTAAAACTTTTAAAACAGAGAAATGTTTTTTGCCTAATTGCTAAACGTCTTTACGCTAACATCACTCAACTGCATCTAAACTGTGAAATAGGGCAGAAAATTCATCGCATGATTTTGCCCTTCCTTGAATTTAAGGAGGATGAAATCGATGCTGAGGCATATAACTGCGAAAGTGTTGTTTCGTCTGATGATGTAAATCCCACTTACATGTATGGTCTGGACAAAATAGAATCTTTCATAAAGTCCAAACACCATAAGGACATGCTGAAAAACCTTTTGGATGAAAATGATAAGATGAAACTAACGACCGAAACTATATAAAAATTTGACTCATTGAATGCCAATTTAAGTTCAGAAAATAAAATTGATATTGAAAACGCGTCTAAACTTAATGAGGACGATGATATGAGTGTAATTTCTGTAGAGGATGAAGTCGACTGTTCTGAGTTTGTCAAGAGCGAACCTGAAAACCACAAAAATCTTATTTCTGAAAATTCTGTGGAGTTTGCACGATTGTCCCAAAATAAGTCCCCGACTCTAGAAGAAATGGCTGTTGTGTAACAAAAGGTGAGAACAACACCAAATCAGGTATATAAGGTCATAGGAGTAACCGAACATCAAACAGCCGAAACAAGTGAAGGATCAAAAGCAGCAAAGGAATCAAAGATACAAAAAGAATCTCTCTGAGTGAAAGCAGTTTTAGCGCTCCCAAAACAATCATTTGTCTTATCACGATAAGAATTCAAAGCAAGAGAAAAAGGATTTCAAGCCACATGAGGAACGAAACCGAAAGGACAGATTCGGTTCAAACAGTAACCGAAAGGACAGGTTCGGTCCCGAAAGCAATAGCTACCGAACGTCCAGGTTCGGTCCCTCCAATGACCAAAAACAAAAGGGTCATATCGAACCGCAAGTCAGAAGAAATTCCTATTCTAATTCTTCTCACTCTCAATTCTCTTCTAAACCTAATTCCGTTCCTGCTCAAAGTTCAAAATCAACAAAGGATTTGAAAGGAAAAGCGAAGATTTCCTCTATCAAGGATGACCGAAAGCTGTCTAAGGCCCAAACGCTAAAATCTGAAACCAAATTGACTATAATTAATTCTAACAAAATCAAAGTATACACCATTAAGAAGTAAGATGAAACAACATTAATAAAAAGAACATATCTTGTTGATGCTTCTCTTACTATTCCTGTTCCTGTGAAAGGCTCACGTGGACCCAAGAAACTTTGGGTTCCTAAATCTGCTTAATTTTTGCAGGTTATAAGTGACGAGCAGTTCGACGAAGAATGGTACATTGAAAGTGGCTGCTCACGTCACATGACAGGGAGAAAGGAGGAGCTAAGGGAGTTTCGATCTCTTCAGAATGGTGGGAATGTCAAGTTCAGAAACAACTCATATGGAACGATAAAGGGTTATGGTATGATAACCAATGGTTACTTCACCGTAAGAAAGGTGGCGTACGTTGAAGGGCTACAACATAATCTCATCAGTGTATCTCAACTGGTAGGAGGTACCGGTCTCAAAGTTTCATTTGACGATGAAGGTTCAGAAATTATAGAAAAGCAAACAAAGAGAGTGATTCTCAAATCAGAACGCAAAGGCGAAATGTTTCCTCTCAATCTCAAACCTATCAAAGGAAACCAAGCTATATGTCTTTTATCCAAAGCACATTCTGACGAAAGATGGTTATGGCACCGAAGGCTCTCACACCTTAACTTCAAAGACATCAACAAGCTTGTCACAGGAGGTCATGTTAGGGGTCTCCCATTGCTCAAGTTTGATCGACAACATTTGTGTGCTGCATGTGAAATGGGGAAGCAGAGTTGTCAAAGTCACCCGTCTATTATAAACACTAAAGTTGTTGAACCGCTTGAGTTACTTCACATTGACTTGTGTGGTCCATCATCTATCGAAAGCATTGGCGGTAGCAATTATATTCTTGTTATTGTTGATGACTTTTCATGTTTTACATGGGTATTCTTTCTGAAGCACAAATCTGAGGCAACTCTCAAGCTAAAGATGTTTATTAAGCAGGTTGAAGTGCAACTGAGAAAAGTCGTTCGCAACATCAGAAGCGACAATGGACTGGAGTTCAAAAAAAAAGAATTTGAAGACTTTTTGGCAGAAAAAGGAACCAACCACAACTTCTCAGCTCCCTACACCCCTCAACAGAACGGTATTGTCGAAAGACGAAACCGGTCCTTGTGTGAGGCGGCATGAACAATGCTAAGTTTCGCTTCTCTACCTTTATATTTCTGGGCGGATGCTATTGCTGCAACATGTTTTACGTAGAACAGGTCCTATCTCAACAAACGTTTTTCTCTTACTCCTTCTGAGATCATCAACAACAGGAAGCCGAACGTAAAATTCTTCCATGTATTTGGCTCACGATGCTTCATCTTCAACTCTAAAGAACATCGTAACAAGTTTGATGTTAAAGATGATGAAGGAATTTTTCTGGGATACTCACTCACTTCAAAAGCGTACCGGGTTTTAAATAAGCGTTCGAGGAAGATCGAAGAAACGTATTATGTGACTTTCGACGACAGCTACGTCAAGAAGCTAAAGGCCGTTGAAGAAGCAATTAGAGAGATTTTCACTCAAACAGGTCAAGTCACGGCCTCGATTGCTAATTTATTTGAACAGTTTGTAGAACTATTCGATGAACCAGAGAAAGCTACTCTCTCGGAAGCCAAGGCAGCAGACAACAAAGTCGACCATTTGAAGCAAATCGTCGAAGATGCCGCCAAACGAATGGGTGAAGGAGAACATGTTCCAAACGAACCTCCAAAGCATGGTGCTTCAGTTGAGGGGGGAGAATCCACCTTCTTCAAAACAACCGAGCTCACAAATTGAGGGGGAGAATTCCATTCCAGTTCCACCCAAAAGCTCAGTTCCACCCGAAAGCTCAACTACACCCGAAAGCTCAACACCACCCGAAAGTCCTGTAGCACCAGAAAGTCCAACTACATCGGAAAGCTCATCAATCGAGGGGGAGAATGCCGACATGTTCTACGACGATGATAGTCAATCCGAAATAGAAGAAATGGTGAATGCTGAATTGGATCCATCCTATGATCCAAATTACCCTCCTCTTGTTAAGTGGACTAGAGATCATCCTGTATCTCAAGTAGTGGGTAATGTTTCTGAAAAGGTTCTGACCCGATCTCAACTGAAGGCAAAGCAAACTTCTCTATTCTCCAAAGTAGAGTTATGTATGTACAATTCTTTCGTCTCAAAAGTTGAACCAAAGACAGTTAATACTGCTCTTGATCACTCTGACTGGGTTCAAGCTATGCAAGACGAACTCAACGAGTTTGAAAGAAACAAGGTTTGGCGCCTCATTCCAACTCCTAAAGATGCCTCAGTTGTTGGTCTCAAATGGGTATTCAGAAATAAAATGAACAAGGAAGGCAATGTGATTCGAAACAAAGCTCGTCTCGTGGTGAAAGGATACAGCCAGGAGGAAGGAATTGATTATGAGGAAACTTTTGCTCCGGTAGCGAGGCTGGAATCTGTTCGAATATTTCTGGCCTATGCTGCACATAAGAACTTTGAGGTCTACCAAATGGACGTGAAATGCGCCTTTCTGAATGGAGATCTTGAAGAAACCGTTTACGTGGAGCAACCTCCTGGTTTTGTCAATGAAAAATACCCCAATCACTGTTATATTCTGGACAAGGCGGTTTACGGTCTGAAACAAGCACCGAGGGCATGGTATGAAACGCTAACCAAGTTTTTAAAGATGTCAAAATTCAAACAAGGTTCGGTTGAACCAACCTTCTTTCGTAAGAAGGAAGGTAACCACCTTATGATTGTTCAAATCTATGTCGATGACATCATCTTTGGCTCAACGAATCCTAGCTTAACAGCTGAATTCAGAAAGCTGATGGAGACTAAATTTGAAATGAGCTTAATGGGTCCGATTAACTTTTTCCTTGGTTTAAATATTAGACAGGGACCCGAAGGCATCTTTATCAACCAGGAAGCTTACACCAAGACTCTTCTTGCTAAATTTGGCATGATGGGAGACTCAAAAGTTAAAGTTCCAATGGTATTCGGCACCAAGCTTACACCATCCTTGGAGAAACCGGCATTCGATATTACGTTATATCGCCAGATGATTGGTTCTTTAATGTACCTTACTGCTAGCAGGCCTGATATAATGTTTTCTGTTTGTTATTGTGCTAGATTTCAGGCGAATCCTCGTGAACCTCATATGCTTGCTATGAAAAACATACTCCGGTATCTGAAACGAACCACCTCTCTCAATTTATGGTATCCATCAAACTCAGGTTTCTTCGTTCAAGCCTACTCAGATGCAGATCTTGTAGGTTGTGGTTTAGATAGGAAAAGCACCACTGGAGGCTGCCAATTCCTAGACGGGAAGTTGGTTAGTTGGCAATCAAAGAAACAGACATGTGTATCTCTGTGTACAGTCGAAGCAGAGTACATCGCAGCTGCCTCCTGTACATCTCAAGTGATTTGGATCCAAAGCCAACTCCGAGACTATGGACTCAATATGAAAAAGATCCCACTATATTGCGACTCAGAAAGTGCAATTAGGATCTGTCATAACCCAGTGCAACATTCCAAGACCAAGCATATAGCACTGAGGTATCACTTCATAAAGGATCATGTGGAAGATGGCAACGTCGAAATTCACTTTGTTCGAACCACTGATCAACTGGCCGACATCTTCACCAAAGCTCTTCCTAAAGCATCTTTCAACAAAATTCTACAAGGGCTAGGAATGATGGAATCGGAGTCAGTACCAAAGACTACTTCTCAAAATTAAAAGTTGGAAGCGAAATATACCGAACGTTCGGGTTCGCGTCTCATGTGTGCTGAAATGAACCAAACGCTCGGGTTCGGATCTTGTTTTGGTATACCGAAATGAACCGAACGCTCGGGTTCGGCCGTATCATCTGATCGTCGCCTATCACTCAAAGGTAGTTTCTTTGGTTGTAAACCTTTTGTATTATTCTCTCAACTTCATTTCTCTTATTTTCAAACTTCTGCTCTTTTTCAAACTTATGTTTTGATCAACCGAAATAGACCGAACGCTCGGGTTCGGTTCCAAAGTTTTTAAACCGAAATAGACCGAATGCTCGGGTTTGGTTCCAAATTTTTTTTGTTCGTGTTTCCATTTTTTTTAAGTTTTTTTTTTAAATCAAAAATTCCAAAAATATTTTTTTACTCTTTTTCTTGTTTTCTTTTCGTTACTTCAAAAACTCCAAAAATATTTATTTTATTTTATTTTATATTTTTTTTATGTCTTATCTTTTTGTATGTCTATTTGTGAGGAAATCATTTCACTAGTTAAGTGTCCCTAGAAGCATGCTGCTGTATGTGTCCAAAGACTCACGTGATTCTGAATAATAGCCTTACTGACTTGGTACAAACAAACCTTGTCTTCCCAATTAGGCTTTCATATTTATTCTAATCATGAGCTACCTAACTCTCTTCTCACATGAGATAAGGCTTTTCTGCTTGGTCCATATTTTAACAGCAGAGGTACTTTGGTTTCTTTACACTATCTACACTACTTCTCCATCTCATTGGCTTCATAAACATAACCCTTGAGACTCTCAGAAATTACCACTGAGGTTTATGGTTACCCAATTTCTGTGTTTATGATCTTATCTTCGTGCAACTACGTGCTAAGTGAAACCCACAATTCCATACCTACTATGCATTGACGGTGAACGATAAATTTGCTCTAGCTTTCACTAATGAATTGACGGACTTATCCATGGGGATACAAAGTAAAATCTCTAATTTCCTGTTGAGTGATTTCTATGAAATTGTTAAAACCAATAACATTTCTTCCCTTGGAATCCAAATTTTTTTTTTTTTTTGAGATTTTACATAATCTACTTTATCTAGCCACTTAAATTGTTTCAAACCTACTTGTTCAATAGACTACATTGGTCTCACAAGTACTTCGTTCGTTTTCTGTCTTATGTCAAGATCAGGAATTCTAAATTGAAGCTAAAGCCACCCAAATTAGCCTAATTAAAAGAAGCCTTTCAACACTTCTCAATAAGTGTCTGATCGTTATTTAACGGGAAACCACACAAACACTTTAAAGTCTCTCTTGACTTTGAAGGAAGAGATTCATGCCCGGGATCCTTTGTTTCGTGTCTTTAATGACATCACAAAATCCTTCATATGTGTTGCTTTATTTCCTTTTCTTTTACACACTCAGCATGAAAATCATTTTGATTTTCCAAAATTCTGGTTTCATCAGTTACAAGTTCTTTTTGGGATGTGAAATTATAAAAAGATTGTGGTTAATATTGATCCACGTGGGCAACTTTGCTTTTCGATGACGTTAAAAGGATAAGATGATAATTTGCTGACTCAGGCGGGAGTCCAATCGATTTGATTTTCAAACGGCGCTTGACAGCCAGGCATGTGAAGAGGAACCGTTTCATTTCTAAATGGCGCCTGATGGGAAGGCGTGCTAATTGGGACTAACACTCTCTCTCATGCGTGATCATCGGCACTCATAACTGTCACGCATCCATCACTTCCGAAAAACTCTTCGCATTTCTCTCGAAGATTTGGGACGGATTCTTCTCTCTCCTCTACCCACAGTATAAAAGGTAACGTAAACCATTGTTTACCTCTTTACTGCCCCCATATTTCAGCGAGCAAGAAACCTTCAAGCATTCTACTGTTCATCATCTCTCCCATCTTCTTCACAACAATGGCGGATTCTTCATCAGTTCATGCTACCTCTCACATCTTGCCGATTCGTCCCCAGCAAAGTTTGATCATCGATCTTACTCCTCAGGTGTACGACGCTTTCATGTTCCCGATTATCAAGTGTCTCAAGTACTCGCCGATTGCTCCTACTCTTACAAAGGTTGAAGTAGTTCCTATGGAGTTCTTATCTCAGATCTTCGCAACTGCTCATTACGACAAGGCAGTCGACAAGATTTTCTTCGACGTGCTCGATCACAAGGCGTCGATCTCCAAACAACGTTTCTGCTCGATTTTGGGGTTTGAACCTGATTCAACTAGGGTTAACCCTGAATCGATTCCTGTGGGCCACCTGTTTTCAATGTTCTACAACATGGGATATACTGAGGTGCTGACAACGGTCACGAAGTTCAAGAAATCGTGCCTGCCTCCTCAGTAGAATGGGTTGTTCACAGTACTATTCAAAGGGCTGTCTGAACGAAGTGCTGGATCAGACGGAGCAAGTCATCTGTTCATCTCGATACTCTACGGGATCTACAATGGTATCAACTTGGACTACGGGTCGGTCCTTTGGCAACAGTTGATTCAGAGTCTATCTTCTACATCTCGGCATTCAAAGATTTCTTACGCTCATTTTTGGACTCTTGTTACCAAATGGGTGATGGACAAGTACCATGTCCCTATTGTTGCAGGTTCTCCAATGTCTTCGATTAGTACTTTCCATACCACGAAGATCATTGTCTCCAATGCCTCCAAATTTCAATTTATTGGCTCAATCCCAGAGACGATGTATGGAGATGTTCCTGCCAACAGCAGGATTATTCTCACTTACAAGGAGTTTCGACGCTCTGGTCCGAGAGAGCTTACTCCTGATATGCTCAAGTCTATTCATGAGGCTGACAAGCCTGCTGCAAGAGGAAAGAAGACTGACAAGGGCAAAGACAAGCAGATTGCAAAGGGAGGGAAAGGCCCTTCTCCCAAGAAAAGGAAAACCACCAAGACTGTCCAATCCCCTCCGATGAAGAAGAGAAAAACCCAACCACGGCGAAAGCTGGTTATCGCTTCCTCCTCAAGCGAATCTGAGGGAGAGAGTTCTGATTCTGACGGATCTCCTCGTGGTAACACTCCAACACGATCGCCTACTTCGGAAGCTCACTTTTCAACTTCTCCAATATCCTCTCCACCAGTTACAATTCCTATTTCCATTCCCCCCATAACCTCCACCACTCAAATACCATCCACCTCCATCCCAGTACCCCCACCCATCTTTACAGAAGCAACAACAACAACTGCAAAAGTAAGAACCAACGTATCTGATATGGGGGCTCATACCGACACACCCAAAACCACCCAACCCGAACCTACCTTTACTACCGAACCTCCAGCTTCACCACCATCATCATCTCCTGCTCATGCAGCAGAGAGTGAAGAACCATTCCTCGGCGGAGAGGACATGACCTTTGATTCGGTCTACTATAGTCCGTTTCAAGTTCAGAGTGATGACGATGATGATGCTCCCGTTACCAAGAAGCATCTCAAGGAGCTTCACGACAAGGTCGATTCGCTCATCGCATCCTCTTCCTCATCCCAGTCTACTATCTTTCAAGCTGCTATTCCGAAGATTGTTGATGCTTTTTCCAAAGCTCATCAAGTCTCTCTTGACTCCGCCACTGCAGCCATTGATGCCTCAACCAAAGCCTGTGAGGCTGCGACCGAAAAAGTCGATAAACTATTCACTGATGCGTCTTCTTTATTACAATCATTACAGGACACTGCTGAAGCCACCAAAACAAAGCTGGAACCCATTGTCAACCAGCTGGCTACATCAGTTGCATCAGATCTGAAGTCGTTCGCTTCTCTTCGTCAAACTCTATCAGACGACAACTCAGCTTTCAAGACAACCATTGAGGAGCGCCTCGCCAAGCTTCAAGAAGATCTAGCTGCTGAGAACTCCCTCATGGATGCTCTTGCTAGGAAGACCACTGCTCTTAAGGTCAAGAGTATTCAACTCTCCAACTCACAAAAGGAGATTGAGTCTCTTCGATCTGAAAGAGAGATAATTTCTTCGTGTGTTTCGGATGTCCACTCAGCCATATCCAACATCCTGGAAGCACATGACCCGATCCTCAACTATTCTGTGAGGCGTGACCTTGCTAAAAAGCTCTCTCCTGCCCTCTCACTACTAAGCAAGAATGAAGGGCTCCTTGATTTCGTGTCCATTCCGAACAAGGGGGAGAAAAAGAGAATGTGTCTCAACCGCCTCCTACTTCAACAGCAACACATACAACCGAACCTCCTCCTACAGGTGAAGCCTCAGGTTCCGGTGTTAAAGACAAGGGCAAGAAAATTGCTGAGGAGAGCGATGATGATGATAAGGAGACTATTGCTGACATTCTGAAAAGGCAAGGTCGAGACAGAGATGCTGACATCAACGCTCGTGTAGCTAGAGAGGCTGAAGAAGCCGACTGAAGACAGGAAGAAGCTCACGACCTTCTCGAGAGCAGGAAAACTCTTTTTCCTCCTTGGACTCTTGAGAAGCTATTGAAAGAAGCCATCGAAACACCCGGCATCTTGTGGCTAGAACCAGTGATCTCTTTAGATCGTTCTAATACTATCGATTCTCAGTTCGATATGCCACTGATCCGAAAGGCGTTCGTATTCCATGCCTTTGATAACATTGCTGAGTTCCCTCATCCACATCCAAAAATTGATAGGGACTTAGTCGAATTCTATCTAAGGGCCGCTCAACCACAGTACCAAACATGGAGCGCTCATAAGATTATCAATGTTCGGGTTCTGAAGCCGTACAGGGAAGCAAAATTCACCAACGTTCGGTTTAAGGTACTAAGGGGATCTGCTAAGACCGAACATGCCCTCTCGCTTGCTGATCTTCCCAATTTGAATCCACACGACTGGATCATCTTGCACAACATTCTTCTTACTAACGAAGCAGAATATGGTCCGATCATCGACCACTTTAAGAGGATGCTTGTTTGTTATATCATGGAAGTCGCAAAGATGGATCAGGAGATTGCGAGCGTATTTAAGAAAAAGCCTACCATATCTCCTGTTGGCTCAGCAAGTGACCTAAACATGATGAAGATGGGAAAGATATATCCATAGAGAAACTCTGTTATGTTTACCAGAGATGAAGGCCAGAAATGTCTTTTCGCTTTGGCAGACAAACATCTCTATACCATTGGATGTCTGGAGCATGTCTTAGGGATCATCCATCGATGCAAGCAAAATTCAGCGGATGACAAGAAGTACTTTGATGATATGATTCAATGGTACATTCGCTTCAAACAGACAATCCTCGCCCTGATCTCACGTCTGTTTGATACAACCAAGAAAGTTCCAGCTGCTGGTCCAAGCAAGAAGAAATGATAGTCTCGCTCCAAATTGACGCAAAGGGGGAGATTGTTAGGTCCAGCTTAGTGTTGCGTCTGTTGGGCTCGTTAGCTAGTCCATGTTTTGTCTCCGGTATGGGCCTGTCCATCCGTGAGTTTTATGTAGGGTTTATTATAAATAGATGCTTGCATGCATCCTTGAACGTAAGGATTAGAAACGATTAGATAAGTATTTTCAAGCATATTCATCGTTCTTGTTTTGTAACCCTAGAATCCTCTACAGCGGAAGTTCTTAGTCGAGCTCTGTTGAGGATTGAGTAATCAAATCATTCGACTCATTCTGATCCATACTTGTGTTTTATTTCACTGTTTTTATGTTCTTTATTTACCTGTTACAAAGATCTAATCGATCAAAAGAGTTTTAATAACTCTTCAGTCCTCCACCCCCGAACGTTTCCGCCATCCTTGGTTTAGGGGTGTGACAGATTGGTATCAGAGCACGGTTTATAGTGAATTAAGTATGTCAAACCACATAAGATATACAAACTATAAACACATTTGGGACTAAAAGTCTCTGATTTTAAACATTTCTCAGTTGGATATACTTTTAGAAAATAATAGTTTTCTTGATAAAGTATACATACATATATTACATGCTCGCATAGTGTCATAACAAGGGAGAACATTAAGTGAAGGAAGAAGAGTTGAACACTATGAGTATTCCTTAGCATGTGTAACTAGTTCTGGGAAGGATATAGCCTAATCAACTATATTCGTCCGAGAAGTGACTTACGTATCTTGGGGGATAGTCGTAATGGGCAACAAATCTAATAAACTAACTCCACTTTACAAGGAACGCTCTAAGAACCAAATCTAAACATTTAAAATACTATAGGAGTATTTGTATGTTGCTATAGCGCAGTATTATTAATATCCATTATGTGCTTCTTACCCCCTCCCCCCCCCATTTCTCGTGCAGACGTCATGGCAGGATTTCACCTACCAGGAGACCTGTACTTTCCCAATCATGGAAATGTTGGCTGGATCGAAGAAGAGCCCGAAGAACCAATCAAAGAAGATCCCGAAGAGGATCCTGAAGAGGATCCCGAAGAGGAACCGGAAGAAGAAGATGAGGAAGAAGAAGACGTCGAGATAGAAATGGACGAGGATGAAAGTGAAGAAGAGCCAGAAGTCTTCAACCCCCTTACATCGCAAGGGTACCTGCAAACCGCTGGGGGCACAACGGGTCTGAGCCCTATTGGGCAACAATAATCAAAAGGTGGAGCCGACAACAACGCCATCGCTCACCATGTGGTGACCAACATGGTTACTATGACCTCAGCCATGCGGACCGACTGATAGAGCCCTCCCCGTTATGGTCCAACACATCACGAACTTGGGGAACCAGAGTAGGGAAATGGCAGACCAGGTTCGAAGTCTCAGTGCTATTACGGCAGCCACCGATGCACGCACCAGGGATTTGGAGAGGGACTTCTATCCAGTGGACCAACTCATCGAGGACCTTACCATTGCTCGAGCGGAGGTAAGGGAGTACCAGGAGAGGCACACAACTCTCGAGGAGAGAGTGATCGCGGCCGAACGCCGGATTGCGGAGCTTCAGGGAGCCTCGACCTCATCTCAGAACCACCATGGACCATATGCCACCCGCCGCGAGTAGTGTTTACACTATTCAAAGGGGTTTTTGTACTGTTCAAACTATCTTTTGCATTGATGTAATGTAGACCCTTATGAGGTCAAACTCCCTCAAAACAATATGTATTAAAAAGTTATCTATGGTTTTGGCATGCATTTTATTTCATTGAATGTTGACATGAGATTTACTATGTGGTATTACAAACAATTTACAACTAATAATTCTATGATTTTAAGTGTACCTCATTGTTATGTGTAATTAAAACTGTAATCGACCTAGAAATGATGAGTCCGCCTTAGGACCTGTTCCTTGTTTGGTTGTGGACTTAGGGCAGACTCATTAGTATCAACAGTTTATTAAAATTTTAATTATGCGGGTATAATACAAATGAGATAAAACATGACTCTGTTTGAGTCACCACTATTAAATTCATAAGATTAATAGCGTAAACTCATCTATGAATTACTTGCTAATACAATAAAGTCGGGTATAATACAAATGAGATAAAACATGTAGCACTCGAATCGTATTTTTACTATTGAAGTCTTACCGACTTGTCATTTGTTTAAAATTTATGACAGAACCATGCCACCAAGGAAAAGACCAAGACCTTCCGGCAACACAGCACCGCCGCTTCTGCCGCCACCTCCGGAGTTTGATCCTGTGATGTTTCAGGCTGTAGTAACAGCAGCCATGGCTGCAACAATGTCGCAGATGGGTACAAATGGTTTCGACGGTTCAGGATCCGGGAATACTAACTCGAATCATGGGGACACCACTCCAACGCCACCGAAACAGTACGTGGGAACTCTTCCCAAGTGTAACAAGTGCAGCTACCACCACAGCGGTGCTTGTCGAGAGTTGCACTGTAATAATTGCAACAAGAAGGGACACACTGCACGATTCTATAAAGCATCGACCCAACCCGCCACTCAAGCCATCACGGCCGCCAGAACCGGAGCAAGCCAAACCTGTTGTGGCTGCAGAGAGACAGGGCACTACAAAAGGAACTGCCCAAAATCACGAAACACAAATACCGGGAATGTAGGAAGAGTCCTAACTTTAGGACACGGGGAAGCAGTCAGGGACCCCACCGTGGTTACCGGTATGTTTCTCCTCAATAACACATATGCATGCGTACTATTTGATAGTGGAGCCGAAAGGAGTTTTGTGAGCCACCAATTCAAACAAATACTTAAGCAAACCCCTCATTCACTAAAAGATGCATACATAGTAGAAATGGCAAATGGAAAAGAGGAACGCACTAATGATATATATTCAGGGTGTACCCTTACTCTAGATAACCACTCATTTAAAATAGACTTGATGCCAGTCACAATAAAATGTTTCGACATAATCATCGGTATGGATTGGTTAAGTTCCCATCGTGCCGACATTCTGTGTTACGAAAGGGTCGTTCTCCTTAATCTGCCAAGTGGCGAAACCCTCTTCATCTATGGTGATAAACCCAATTCCCATTTGCAGATCATCTCTTGCGTCAAGGCCCAAAAGTATCTCCGAAAGGAATACCACACATTCTTAGCCCACGTAATAGATACGAAACAAGAGGTGAAGGACATCAAAGACATTCCTGAGGTGTGCAACTACCCCGATGTATTCCCTGAAGATCTTCCAGGTGTACCCCTCGCACGACAAGTCGAATTCCGAATCGACTTAATTCCCGGTGCTACCCCCGTCGCCAAAGCTCCATACCGCTTAGCACCGGCAGAGATGCAAGAACTGTCCAGCCAGTTGAATGAACTGTTGAGCAAAGGGTTCATCAGACCAAGCCTCTCACTTTGGGGAGCACCGGTCATGTTTGTAAAAAAAAGGACGGATCTTTTTGCATGTGCATAGACTATCGGGAGCTAAACAAACTCACTATCAAGAACCGATATCCCCTACCCCAAATCGACGACCTCTTCGACCAACTCCAAGGAGCAAGCTATTTTTCAAAAATCGACCTGAGGTCGGGTTATCATCAACTACGAGTTCAAGAAGAGGATATTCCCAAGACTGCGTTCAGAACTCGCTATGGGCACTACGAGTTTGTGGTAATGCCCTTCGGATTAACGAATGCACCGGCAATATTCATGGACCTGATGAATCGAGTGTGCCAACCCTACTTAGACAAATTCGTGATCGTATTGATCGACAATATTTTAATCTACTCTAGAAGCGAGGAAGAGCACCGTCAACATCTTTGGCTAATCTTGGAAACACTAAGGGCGGAGAAGCTTTATGTCAAATTCTCTAAGTGCGAATTCTGGATCAGAGAAGTGAATTTTCTTGGCCATGTGGTCAGCGAAAAGGGGATACATGTGGATCCCTCAAAAATCAAAGCTATTGAAAACTGGTCAACACCTACAATGCCGACAGAAGTTCGACAATTCTTAGGGCTCACCGGTTACTACCGAAGATTCATACAAAACTTCTCCAAGATCGCCAAACCACTCACCACCTTGACTCAGAAAGGTGTGGTATTTAAGTGGGAAGATAAACAAGAAGCCACTTTCCAAACATTAAAACAAGCCCTATGCAGCGCACTGGTTTTGTCTCTTCCAGAAGGAACCGATGACTTCGTGGTATATTGTGATGCCTCAAAACAAGGCCTCGGATGCGTGCTCATGCAGAGAGGGAAAGTCATCACTTACGCATTAAGGCAACTTAAGACACACGAAGTCAATTATACCACCCACGACCTTGAGCTAGGAGCAGTAGTGTCTGCCTTAAAGATCTGGAGGCACTACCTTTACGGCACCAAGTGCACTATCTTCACTGATCACAAAAGTCTCCAGCATATTCTCAATCAGAAAGAACTTAACATGCGGCAAAGAAGATGGGTAGAGCTGCTGAGTGACTACGAATGTGAAATTCGCTACCACCCGGGCAAGGCCAATGTAGTGGCCGATGCCCTAAGGAGGAAGGAATATTTAGGCCGCCGAGTGAAATCTTTAACCATAACCATCCATTCCCACCTGACCACGCAGATCATGGATGCTCAACTAAAAGCCTTGAAACCAAAAAACATGGAAAATGAGGCATTAAGAGGAATGGATATGAACTTGGAAGTCAAGGATGATGGAGCTTGTTATCTCATGAACTGAATCTGGACATCGAAGTTCGGTGGGTTACGAGACGTTGTAACGAATGAAGCACACAAGACTCGATACTCCATCCATCCTGGGTCAGATAAGATGTATCTAGACCTCAAAAAGTTATACTGGTGGCCAAACATAAAGGCTGAAATTGCTACTTATGTGAGCAAGTGCCTGACTTGCGCCAAGGTCAAAGTAGAATATAAGAAGCCATCAGGACTACTTCAGCAGCCGGATATACCCGAGTGGAAGTCAGAGCGGATAACCATGGACTTCAAAACCAAGCTGCCTAAGACATCGGGTGGGCTTGATACCATATGGTTATCGTAGACAAATTGACAAGGTCTGCGCACTTCCTGCCGATAAAGGAAACAGACAAGATGGAGAAGTTAACCAGGACGTACATCAAAGAGATTGTGTGACTGCATGGTGTGCCAATATCCATTATCTCCGACCGAGATAGTAGATTCACCTCGCGGTTCTGGCAGTCCTTACAGAAATCTTTGGGAACTAAGCTTAACATGAGTACGGTCTACCATCCACAAACCGACGGACAAAGCGAGAGAACCATCTAGACCTTGGAAGACATGCTGAGAGACTGTGTGATAGACTTTGGTAAAGCATGGGATACCCACTTACCGTTGATCGAATTCTCCTATAATAACAACCATCACACTAGCATTAAGGTCGCTCCATTTGAATCCCTCTATAGTCGCATGTACAGATCACCCCTGTGTTGGGCCGAAGTGGGGGATACTCAGCTAGCTAGGGGGCAAGTACCTAACAACACCCTCACTGGTCCCGAAATCATAAGGGAAACCACAGAAAAGATTGTTCGGATTCGAGAAAGGCTGAAGACCTCCCGAGATCGACAAAAGAGTTATGCAGATACGCAACGCAAACCTTTGGAATTCCAGGTCGGTGATCGAGTACTACTAAAAGTTTCCCCTTGGAAAGGAATGATACGTTTCGGCAAATGTGGGAAACTAAATCCAAGGTACATTGGTCCATTCGAGGTCCTTGCCAGGATTGGAGCAGTGGCGTACAAACTTCGATTACCTCAAGAACTCAATAAGGTACATCCCACATTTCACGTATCGAACCTAAAGAAATGTCTATCTGACGAGACACTCGTAATACCACTCGATGAAATCGAAGTTAACGAAAATCTCCACTTCGTGGAGGAACCAGTCGAGATCATGGATCGGGAGATCAAAAGAACGAAACAAAGTCGCATTCCCATAGTGAAGGTTCGTTGGAATGCGAAGCGAGGACCTGAGTTCACCTGGGAACGCGAAGATCAACTGAAACAAAAATACCCGCATCTCTTCCCAAACCCTTGAAGTCCCAGTCAAATTTTAAATTTCGGGACGAAATTCCCTCTAACGGGGGGATGATGTGACAATCATCAATTTCGAGTCAAGTCAAAGTCAACAAGTCAAACCGATCGACTCGATTAACCCTTGTGTATTAGGGTTCACGTTATATAATTACTATTCATTGCGCAATTTTAATGAGAAATCATCATTCGGAAAATTTGTGTGTTTAATTACCGTAGCCTTAGAAATGTTGAACGCTGAACCAAAGCGATAACACGTCATTTCAGACTCATCGGAAGTGTGTGCGACACTAAATCATGGCTTAACAGGGTTTACGGACCTTGCGTTGCGAAGCCTGACACTTACGAGTGTCACATACGAATCCTCTCTCAATCATTTTCACTTTATCTCTCTCTATCTAGAATCTCTTCCAAATCTCTCTCAAAAGTTTCCGTAACTTTTTATAGTCTTTCGGGCCATCCCGACCCTTAACCGGGTCAAAAACGGCTAAAAAACGGGAGTCTACGCGAAAAACGAACTTAAGGGGCTGAAACTCCTCTTAGAGGCCGAAACCTCTTAGGAGCCAAGCCACTCTTCTGAACCGAGACTAGGAAGAACCGAACCTGAGAAGAGCCGAGGCCGAGCCTCGCTTCCCAGTCAAAGCCGAGGCCGAACCTCGCTTCCCAGACCCAGCCGAGACCGAGCCTCGGTGTCGTCTCCTTTCCCTCTTCCGACCAAGCCTCGCCTCTAGCCACATCTCAGACCCTCGGTTTATTTCCACCCTCTCGGTCCATCTTCTCTACTTTCGGTTCCCAAGCATTAGAGGCCGAACCTCCGGGCCAGGCTTTGGATTTTTGTCACTGTTCACCTGTTTTCACTATTTTTAACATTTTAAGCCTGTTTTACATTATTTTAACGCGGGATTTTCTCCAAAAATCATATTTTAACATTTAAAACCCTAAATAATTATAATTTAAACATATTTTTGTGAAAATCTTTATTAAAGGAATAAAATCTAGTGGGTGAACAATGGAGGTGGAGTGTTGACTTTGCTTTACCTTATGACACAAGCAACCTCCCCCACACCCACTCTATGACCAGCCACACCGCCCCACCTTACCTAGGTCACTTCAATGTCCTTTCCACTCAATTATCAGCCCTCCCCATGTTCTTAGAGATGGAGCATCCATCGTCTCTCTTCACACTTCATTTATTTTCTCATTTGTTCAACAAAAGATCAAACACTTTTCTCTCAAGCTTATTCTCTCTATTTCGGGACTCCAAGGTTGATCGCCAAGCTTTCTTACATTCTTAGTAAGTATAATTAATCCTACCTGTGTTAATTTCACTCCATTCTACTCAAATCATAGATTGCTTACACAAATTCCATCATGTTGGTGTTAGATTCTCGAAAATATTCAAGGCATCTTCAAGTGTTCTTGAGTTGAACATCTCCCTACTCCGACTTTCACCCACTGAAATCATTCAAGGTGAGTTCATACCCCTCTATTTTCATGTTTTCTTAACTTTTAAGGGGAAGAATACAAGTTAAAACACCAAGGACATAACTAAACACTTCCAACAGCTTTCATCAGAAACGTTGGACCCCATTCACGGACTGTTTTGGGAAACTTAAACATTTTAGTTTTCAAAACTGTTTTAGGTGCATGCAGTTCAGGTTTTTAGCTTTACAATGCCTACTTGCAAACCTCCATACGATTTTTCTACAATTTATAGTGATTTTTACAAAACTATCTATCATTTCAAACATCAATCCGGACCAGTCTGTGATTATGGAATTGTTCACACAAGTTAGAGGTCACTAAAAATCAAGCGGAATTTATGAATAAACTAGACTCATTTTCCAAACTCTCATAATTTATGGAATTTGATTTGGACATTTGATGATTTTTCTATAAATTTTCTAAGAACAGTTACAGAAAATGTTATCAACAGAAAAATACTATCAATCTCATTTCACCTTGTAACATGTTGAGCAAGGCATATATCTTTATGTGATTATGTGTAATTGCAATAAATGTCATTATGTCTTAGTATATAGATATACATCAGTTAACAAATGGGTTTTTGCTAGATAAAGCATAGAAGCAACAAGGTGTTAAAATTAAATTACATCCATTACATACAAACGTTTGAATAAACTATGTTAAGTATAGTTTATGTACATTACTACTACTACCCTTGTTTTGATAAACTATAATAGGTATGGTTTATGTTTCTATTAATACAATAAACACTTTTCGGAAGATTTATTCCCACAGAAAAAGGTTCTACACTCACGCACCCTACTCGTAAACTTGCTAACTTAAGTTGTGAGACATACTCTCCCCGTACGTTCGAGTACGGGATATCAATTCCTGTAAGTTACAACCAGAATCTCTTGTAGGGAGAGCGTGATAATTGTGTATAGATCTATATTGGGGTTGACATCCCACACCTCGCTGCTAGCTACAGCCGGACCGGTAGGTCTGCGGGTGACAAGAGTCATAGGATCAGGGCATCTAAAAGACGTTGTGCAGGTTACCTCTAGTCATAGTATGGTTGTAGCGGCTCACATAGGGAGTTAACAACACATAAAGTTTATGGGAATTTTTATAAATAAGAAGGGGTTTTATGTCGATTTAAAATCATTTTTTATGTTTTTATGTATGACAAATACTTGTTCACCTTCGGTCCTGGCACTTAGGACCTCATAACTTTTATAAGGAAAATATTGGATTTTCTTGGTATCATACAACTCATTACAAAGATCGATTTTCAAACTCTTACTAGCAAAAGCTTATGAACTCACCAACCTTTCCTTTTTCAAACAACTTGTATTCTCAGGAAATCACTAAACGAGTAAACCAAGTGTTTTTGAGGATGGGACGTTGAGGCGTCAAACTTTTCATATTTTGTCCACATATTGTAATTGATTTTGAAACATATAATTCATACAATGATGTAACTATTTCAATTATATATATGTTGGTTGTGTTTACTTTCATCACTATTGCCATTGTTGTTATGATACTACATGAAGTCCTCCACCCCCAGTCGTTTCCGTCATCCTTGGTTTAGGGGTGTGACAGTTCATCAAGGCGGCTCATTGCCATAATCAATGGAGTACTTTGAAACCCTACAATCTCCCCCTTGAAGTATGGAATGGATGACAATGCTTCAACTTCCAAAATAAGCATCTAGCAAATAAGAAAAGATATCGCGACGATGAAATGTAAAGCAATCCACGAATCTTGATTCTTCAATAATCTTCAAAAATGGGCTCTAGGATATATAAAACAAGCACTGAAGTAATGTCTTTAAACTTCATTTTCTAATGTAATCTCAAAGATCTTCAACCAAGGCAAACCCACCATAAAAACCATTTCAGAACAAAGAAACTGAATCACTTCTCCCCCTCCAAGTCACAATGATCTTCAAATAAGCTAATGATATAAGCCACCAAAAATTATCATGTAACAACCCAAATTTTAAGATTCGTAACGCCACTTGATCGAGAAAATACTAGAAGTCGGAGATATAACAATTCCTTAAAAGAGCTTGATGAAGAACTCCTACTGTAAAGGAAACTACTATGCAAAATCTTTAGAAGAGCTCGATAAAGAACTGCTACTTTAAAAGCTACCTTCATAATTCTACCATAAGCTTTATCAAAAATCTTCAAATTTTAAAAATCACAAATCCAATTTTGAATGGCCATACCAAATCCTCCCCCGATTTCGAATAAAAAACGTGATTATAAAGCCTTCATATGGTCATGAGAATGATCTTGAATGGATAAATAATTATTATGCTCCCCTGTGACAAAATGATATACACAATGAAGTATAAAATCCGAAAAAGTCGTGAAAATTGGTCGTTATCACGAAAAACGACCTTTTGAACCGCCAAGACTTGATGGAATCTTTAATTTTCTGTTCACGAAAAAATATATGCATTAAAAAATCCAAAACTATTCACCTGCCCTCAAATTTGCAAAATTTTCTCATTATTGGGCAGAAATTGTCACTTGCTGAAAGACATGGGTTGGAATGGTAATTCTGCTTCATTTTCTCTTTAATTTGTAACAAGTTTCTGGAATTGATCCAAAAAAGACAAACTATGAAAACAACAGGGCCCAAAAAGTCAAATCATTAAAATGCAAGGACGAATAATGTAACATTGTGTCTTCTTCCCCAATTGAACGTGTGATTAAAAGAATACGAGTGGAACGTGTTTCAAATGAATGTTCACAAGCGAAACCACAAATATGATTACATTCAATTCCTCATTTCCTAGCATAAAGATGCGAATCTGAGTCCACTTTCATTTCAAGCACAAGCAACCGATCCCAAGTTCCTTCCAAGTTTGTTGATACAAAAATGAAAGCATGTTCGTTCCGAGCATCACGATGCGAACAAAAGCAAAACCTTAGCCAAACCGAATCCAATCACAGGTTATTGAGACAGGCAGGTTCGCTGCGAGTCGCTAACAATGAACATTCGCAGGCATGCTCACAATTTTGACTTTACAGGTTGAGCAATGTTCATCCCAATTGAATATCAATTCTGGGAACCATTAAACGAGAACAATAAGAATTGTGAACCATGAAGTAGCGAGCATATGAGAACATCAAAATTTCAATTTTGAGTTTTCATTTTACTGTTGTCCTTCCCAATTGAGTCCCGATTTCATTCGCAGGTTGTCAAGCTCCAACCATTCGTATGCGAAATAGTTCTTATTCACAAATTCAATTTTGACTTTTAAGGTATGACCACCAACACCAGTTAACGCCAAATAACAAAATCAACTTTTCTCAATTCCATTTCCACGCTAAACAAGTTGAGTAAGAAATTAAACAGCACATTAAATCAACCTTCACATATTCTTCATCATCTAGACCTATGTAGTCGTTCACCAAAAACGATAAATCTCAAAAATCCATGAGACAAACAATTGAAATAAATTACAACAAGAAATCTTCTCTAGCTGGTTCGATTTTGAAAGAACATAAGATGGATGAGACTTAATTTGCAAACAAGAACATTCGAATGTCCAACACATCACAGTCGATTTTCAGACCCGGTCATAAATCATTGATCGAATCTCAAACATAAATCAATTGATCGAAACATAAATGAGAAACCATGGTTGGAAGACTATATTGTCGATGATGGATGATAAAAACCAGTAATTGGAACGAGGAAGTGAAACAAACTTGGGTTGATGAAATCGGATGAACAGTAACGAGTAAATCTTTGGGTTAAATCGGAAGAAATTCATTAGTTTTATTTTAATTAATAGAACTACGGGGATTCTAGGGGATACAATAAATGGTTTTATTTTAAGTAACGAAACTGTTATACATACTGGTAGTACCAAGGTTTTCAAACAAAATATTCTATACATACGGGTGGTAACCAGGGTTTTCAAACAGAACATTCTATACATATTGGTGGTAACTAAGGTTTTCAAACGAAACATTTTATACATATTGGTGGTAACTAGGGTTTTCAAACAAAACATTCTATACATTACTGGTAATAGCCAGGGTTTTCATACAAAAGGTTTTTCATTCAAAACAATGATATACAATACAGCTGGTGGTAACCAGGCATACAAAATAATACATTCTACACTACTACAGAACACTGTAACAAACATATATGTTAGCAAATATTGGATTTTCTTGGGAAGCATAACAACATTTTTACAGAATTCAATGACAGTTTTTCACTACAAAAACATACTTATGAACTTGCGAGCTTAATGCTGATACTCTTTCAAAATCGCTTGTATTCTCAGGAAATCACTAGACAGGTACTCCCACAAGCTTTTGAGAAGACGAAGCGTATAGAGTCTCGTCTTTTAGATTTTTTATACTTTTGATGTATACAAACTACGTATCAAACATATATAAATATTCATATCTTAATGTAATGGTTATGTTTACTTTGATTACTATGATGCAATTGTTGTGATATTGTACATGACGTCCTCTACCCCCGAACGTTTCCGCCGTTTCGGTTTAGGTGTGTGAGAGATTGGTATCAGAGCTATTGTTTATAGTGAACTAAGTATATCGAACCTTACATGGTATACACCTATAGTGACAAAAGGTTTTTCATTCAAAACAATGATATACAATACAGCTGGTGGTAACTAGGCATACAAAATAATACATTCTACACTACTACAGAACACTGTAACAAACATATATGTTAGAAAATATTGGATTTTCTTGGGAAGCATAAGAGCATTTTTACAGAATTCAATGACAGTTTTTCACTACAAAAACATACTTATGAACTTGCGAGCTTAATGTTGATACTCTTTCAAAATCGCTTGTATTCTCAGGAAATCAGTAGACAGGTACTCCCACAAGCTTTTGAGAAGACGGAGCGTATAGAGTCTCGTCTTTTAGATTTTTTATACTTTTGATGAATACAAACTACGTATCAAACATATATAAATATCCATATCTTAATGTAATGGTTATGTTTACTTTGATTACTATGATGCAATTGTTGTGATATTGTACATGACGTCCTCTACCCCCGAACGTTTCCGCCGTTTCGGTTTAGGTGTATGAGAGATTGGTATCAGAGCTATTGTTTATAATGAACTAAGTATATCGAACCTTACATGGTATACACCTATAGTGACAAAAGGTTTTTCATTCAAAACAATGATATACAATACAGCTGGTGGTAACCAGGCATACAAAATAATACATTCTACACTACTACAGAACACTGTAACAAACATATATGTTAGAAAATATTGGATTTTCTTGGGAAGCATAAGAGCATTTTTACAGAATTCAATGACAGTTTTTCACTACAAAAACATACTTATGAACTTGCGAGCTTAATGCTGATACTCTTTCAAAATCGCTTGTATTCTCAGGAAATCACTAGACAGGTACTCCCACAAGCTTTTGAGAAGACGAAGCGTATAGAGTCTCGTCTTTTAGATTTTTTATACTTTTGATGTATACAAACTACGTATCAAACATATATAAATATTCATATCTTAATGTAATGGTTATGTTTACTTTGATTACTATGATGCAATTGTTGTGATATTGTACATGACGTCCTCTACCCCCGAATGTTTCCGCCGTTTCGGTTTAGGTGTGTGAGAGATTGGTATCAGAGCTATTGTTTATAGTGAACTAAGTATATCGAACCTTACATGGTATACACCTATAGTGACAAAAGGTTTTTCATTCAAAACAATGATATACAATACAGCTGGTGGTAACTAGGCATACAAAATAATACATTCTACACTACTACAGAACACTGTAACAAACATATATGTTAGAAAATATTGGATTTTCTTGGGAAGCATAAGAGCATTTTTACAGAATTCAATGACAGTTTTTCACTACAAAAACATACTTATGAACTTGCGAGCTTAATGTTGATACTCTTTCAAAATCGCTTGTATTCTCAGGAAATCAGTAGACAGGTACTCCCACAAGCTTTTGAGAAGACGGAGCGTATAGAGTCTCGTCTTTTAGATTTTTTATACTTTTGATAAATACAAACTACGTATCAAACATATATAAATATCCATATCTTAATTTAATGGTTATGTTTACTTTGATTACTATGATGCAATTGTTGTGATATTGTACATGACGTCCTCTACCCCCGAACGTTTCCGCCGTTTCGGTTTAGGTGTGTGAGAGAGTGGTATCAGAGCTATTGTTTATAGTGAACTAGGTATATCGAACCTTATATGGTATACACCTATAGTGACAAAAGGATTTTCATTCAAAACAATGATATACAATACAACTGGTGGTAACCAGGCATACAAAATAATACATTCTACACTACTACAGAACACTGTAACAAACATATATGTTAGAAAATATTGGATTTTCTTGGGAAGCATAAGAGCATTTTTACAGAATTCAATGACAGTTTTTCACTACAAAAACATACTTATGAACTTGCGAGCTTAATGCTGATACTCTTTCAAAATCGCTTGTATTCTCAGGAAATCACTAGACAGGTACTCCCACAAGCTTTGAGAAGACGGAGCGTATAGAGTCTCGTCTTTTAGATTTTTTATACTTTTGATGTATACAAACTACGTATCAAACATATATAAATATTCATATCTTAATGTAATGGTTATGTTTACTTTGATTACTATGATGCAATTGTTGTGATATTGTACATGACGTCCTCTACCCCCGAACGTTTCCGCCGTTTCGGTTTAGGTGTGTGAGAGATTGGTATCAGAGCTATTGTTTATAGTGAACTAAGTATATCGAACCTTACATGGTATACACCTATAAATAGTAAAGGGCTGGAGTGCTCTGAAACTAAAAAGTATACTTTAAAATATAGGTATTTTTCAAGAAGTATACAAGAAATACATAGGTACAAGAAGCTACAACACAGTAAGAACTACATAAAAGTATTTAAGACGAGTTGGACACTATGTTTAAACCTGGACAGTTATTTAGTAACATGTGGGGCCAATATAACCTGGTCAACTATATTTTTCCGAGATATGACCAACATGTGTTTGGGAGTAGATGTGGTGTCGTGACAAGTCTAAAACTTACCAAATCCAATACTAATGAAACACAACTTTAAAATACTATAGGAGTATTTTAGCTAGATCCTAACTCAGTGTAGAGATTCATTCCATGTGTTGCTGCTTATACCTTTTCTAGCGATAGTTCACTTATGTTAGTAGCCTTTCTCTGTATATCGCTTAGTAGAACACTTTGACTATCTGGTTGTGATATGTCTTGTTTCATATCACTTGATTCTAAGGGACTTACCATCTTCTTCTTCTTGATTCTTTTAGAATAAGATGCCTTCGAAGAAGAGACCCAACAGAAAGAACAACAATCCTCCGACAGATCCGATGCCACCAAATCCTCAGTTCGATCCTGCCATGTTCCAGGCAGCAGTTACAGCCGTTGTAGCTTCTGCGATGTCGCAGATTAATTCTGGCGGCTCCAGTGGGTCTGGAAGTGGTACCTGTAACACCCCCCTCTGGCACGTATCACAATATTGTCCGCTTTGGGCCACTCGGCACGAGGACTTCCCAGGGGGTCACCTATCCTGGTACTACTCCCGCCCGAGCACGCTTAACTGCAGAGTTCTAATGGGATCTGCTGCCCTCACGACTTTAAAACGCGTTGTGTTAGGGAAGGTATCCACACCCCTTTATAAGGAAATGTTTCATTCTCCTTCCAAGCCGATGTGGGATCAGATCTAACCCACTTTCACCCCCCATTATAGGGTTCGACGTCCCCGTCGAACACATCGACCCATGCCCTGGCTCTGATACCATTTGTAACACCCCCCTCTGGTACGTATCACAATATTGTCCGCTTTGGGCCACTCGACACGAGGACTTCCCAGGGGGTCACCCATCCTGGTACTACTCCCGCCCGAGCACGCTTAACTGCAGAGTTCTAATGGATCTGCTGCCCTTACGACTTTAAAACGCGTTGTGTTAGGGAAGGTATCCACACCCCTTTATTAGGAAATGTTTCATTCTCCTTCCAAGCCGATGTGGGATCAGATCTAACCCACTTTAGGTAGTATACACTCACTTGATCAGAAGATGATCGGACAACACTACGACTTGCAGAAGTAGTAATCCTCAGCAGATCTGAAAGATCTTCACAAAAATCGAACTTCTCGCGGGCAGAGCTTCGGCTCAGGAACCGCACTTCTCGGGATCTTCTGGATCTCGGGACTTTCCTCGGGGCTTGAGTATGATACCGAGGCTTCGGGATATTTCTGGCATGCAAAACGATGCAAAACGGGAGAGAGAAGAGAGGAAATTGGCAAAAGACTCGGCTGCCTTCGGTTCCTATTTATAGGAGGCAGGAGCCTCGGAGTACGCAACGCGTACAGCTTCCGAAATCGTCACTGCATGTGTCATCCGAAATGTCGACACTCTTTGGAGTACGCAGGGCGTACGCCGGATCGGACCGGTGACTCGTCTTCGGATAATGCCGGATTAAAAAATTAATTTTAATTACAAAATATTTAATAAACTTCGGAAATTCATAACTTTCGCGTACGAACTCCGTTTTCGACGTTCTTTATATCCACGCGAAGGTGAGACTACGCTCTACAACCTTCGTTTAGACTCCGTTGGCTAATTTCGAATTTATTTTTATTATTTATTTTTAATAGGCTGCAACAGAAAAAACTTCGTTATAAATTCATAACACCTTCGTTTGACGTCCGTTCTCGCCTAACTTTTTATCGCTTTGATACCAACAACGAGACCTTCGATCCTCGTTTAGATTGCTTCGACTAAAAACCGCTCGATCTCAAATCGAGTATTTCGGGCTGCACACCGCTAAGCCGAAACTTCGATAAATCATAACTTCTTCATACAAAGTCAGATTTGGGCGTTCTATATATATTCGGAAACCTCGTTTCAACTAATACAACATTATTCAAAGATATTAAGTTTATTTTACACTTAAATTTTGACGCTTATTTTTATTCTTAATTAATCAAACCACATAATTAAGCAATTAAGCACAAAACACACAATACTCAAATAATACAATCTTTATTATTTCAAAACGGGTTACAAAGGTTAACCTAGACTATTACATTGCTAAAAATGGCAAGCCCGGAAACACAGGCGTTACAGTACCCATCCCCTTAATCTTGATGGTGGTCAGGGACACTAGAAGGAGTGTTCCTATAAAGCTTTCATGAATGCGAAGCCCAGATCCTTCGATAGCAATGGAGGTGTCATTGCACTCACTCGTTGGTTCGAGAAGATCGAGTCAGTTTTCGAGATTTGTGCGAGCCCCGAGGAAAGCAAGGTGAAGTTCGCCACCTGCACCTTCATCAATAGACCCTTGACTTGGTGGAATAGCCGAGTCAAATCCCTAACTCTGCCGGTAGCAAATGGCATAGGTTGGGAGCGTTTAAAGGAACTTATGCTTGCTGAGTACTGCTCAAGAGGCGAAATGTAGAAGTTGGAGCATGAACTTTGGAACCTAAAGATTAAGGGTTCTGACATTGCCACTTATACAGCTAGATTCTGCGATCTGGCTCTTCTTTGTCCAGGAATGGTCACCCCGGAAAGAAAGAAAATAGAAAGGTACATTGGGGATTGACACCCCCAACTCAAGGAAATATTTTGGCTGCTAAACCTCTCACATTTGACAGCGCCAAGTTTTTAGCGCAAACTCTCATAGATCACGGGGTTGATCTTGATGCAGTGGCAGCCATTTCCGAACCACAAAAGGCGAGTGGTGGGAAGAAAAAGTTTTGGAATAAGCGTAAGGGCCAGTCTTCGCAGGAGCCGTCCAAGAAACAACAAATAGTGGCAGTTCATGCTGCTACCACTCCTGCAGCTCAAGCACCTGCCAATAGATATGCTGGTACTCTTCTAAGGTGCTACAAGTGTAACTTTCATCATCATGGACCTTGTTGTGATATGCAATGCAATAGTTGTGGCAAGAAGGGGCACACATCTCGATTTTGCAAGACACCAGCCCAACCAACCAATCAGGCTCTTCGAGCGGACGTTGGTCAAGCCTGTTATAGCTGTGGGGAGATCGGGCACTTCAAGAGGAATTGTCCTAAGGCAAAAACAGCTGGGAACGTAGGGAGAGTGCAAGTTATGGATCAAGAGGAGGCAGTTGCTAATCCCACCATTGTTACGGGTACATTCCTCCTCTACAACACTTATGCATGCATTCTTTTCTATTCTGGTGCGGAGAGAAGTTTTGTTAGTCATGCATTCAAGCATCTACGCAAGCATAAACCCCAGCCTTTAACTGAAAACTTACCCTCGAGATGGCTAACAGAACGAAAGAGACCACTAACGACGTATTCATTGGCGGCACCCTTACCCAAGACGACTATTCCTCTCCAATTGAACTTATGCCAGTTTTCATAAAAAGTTTTGATTTCATCATCGACATGGATTGCTTGAGCCCCAATCATGCAGATATCCTCTGTTATGACAAAGCCATTAGACTCAATCTACCATCTGGCGGAGCCCTCATTATTTATAGTGATAAACTCAGCTCAAACCTCTGTATCATTTCATGCATCAAAGCCCAGAAATATCTTCGAAAGGAGTGCCTTGCATCCCTAGCTCATGTCGTTAATGAGAAGAAAGAAGTTAAAGACCTCGAGAGCATCCTCGAAGTCTGCAACTTTCCTGATGTCTTTACCGAAGAGCTTCCCGGAATCCCTCCCGAGTGCCAATTGCTAAATCCCTATACCGTCTAGCACCGGTAGAAATGCAAGATTTATCTAGCCAACTCAATGAGCTACTCAGCAAGGGATTCATCATACCGAGTTCCTCACCCTGGGGAGACCCGGTCTTTTTTGTGAAAAGGAAGGATGGATCCTTTCGAATGTGCATAGATTATCGTGAACTAAACAAGATCACCATCAAAAATTGTTATCCTCTTCCCTGAATCGACGACCTCTTCGATCAACTGTAAGGAGCCAGTTACTTCTCAAAGATAGACCTAAGATCGGGGTACCATCAACTACGAGTCCATGAGGGTGATGTTGCTAAGACAGCATTTCATACTCTATATGGTCACTATGAGTTTGTAGTGATGCCCTTTTGGTCTAACCAACACACCGACGGTATTCATGGATCTGATTAATTGGGTGTGCTGCCCTTTCCTAGACAAGTTCGTAATAATGTTTATTGATGATATACTTGTCTACTCTCGGAGTAAGGAAGATCATAGACATCACTTGGGGCTAGTTTTAGAAACACTAAGGGCGGAGAAACTTTATGCAAAGTTTTCAAAGTGCGAATTCTGTATTATAAAATTAGCTTTCATTGGTCACGTGGTTAGTGAGGAAGGCATACACGTGGACCCTTCTAAAATGAAGGCGATTGAAATTGGTCAGCACCGAAGACGCCTAAAGAAATCCGTCAATTCTTGGGTCTCGCTGGCTACTATTGTAGGTTTATCTAGAATTTTTCCAGGATTGCTAAACCTTTAACCACCCTAACTCAGAAAGGTGCATCGTTTAGTTAGGGAGAAAAACAAGGCACTGCATTTCAAACATTGAAGCAAACCCTATGCAGTGCACCTATCTTGTCTCTGCCTGAAGGGACGGAGGACTTCATTGTCTTCTGCGATGCATCATCTGGACCTAAGCTATGTGCTCATGCAACAAGGAAATGTTATTGTCTATGCCTCGAGATAGCTAAAAGCACACGAAGTCAATTATACAACTCATGACCTGGAATTGGAAGCTGTGGCTTCACATTAAAAATATGGATACATTATTTCGACGGAACCAAGTGCACTGTCTTCACTGACCATAAGATCCTGCATCACATTTTCGATCAGAAGGAATTGAACATGAGGCAAAGGCAATAGGTGGAGCTACTCAATGATTATGATTGTGAGATACGTTATCATCCCAGCAAAGCCAATGTGGTAACGAATGCCTCATCCGGAAAGAGTATTCAGGTCATAGAGTGAAGGCAGTGACAATGATCATCCATTCCCATCTATCCGATCAAATCAAAGAGGCATAGTTGGAGCCCTTAAAACCAGAGAACATGTCAGATGAAGCCTTGAGGGGGAATAGGAAAGAACTTGGAGATCAGAGGAGACGGATTTTATTATTTCATGAACCGGATTTGGACCCTAGTGTTCGGTGGTTAAAAGGAGGTTGTCATGAATGAAGCTGACAAGTCTAGATACTTCATTCATCCAGGTTCAGATAAGATGTACCTGGATCTCAAAAAGCTCTATTGGTGGCCAATAACATATTGCCTTCCGGCCCATAACATATTGCCTTCCGGCCCATAACGTAACAGCATACATAACATAACAGAACATAGAACAGCCATGCATATCGGGTCAAACTCCAGTCCAGGCAACCGAGTGCACATAAGATATAATCATATAACAGTTCACAGTCAGCAAATCGGTCAAACAGATCACAGAACATATCATCACCCTAACCAAGATATCGGCCTAGCCGATCACTAGCATAACATCCCCCTACGACTCATCCAACGTACTAATTACGCACATACGCCTTTCCAGGCCATGACCTTCCGGTCCACCTCACAATGCCTTCCGGCCCACAACATATAATGCCTTCCGGCCAACAACATATAATGCCTTCCGGCCATAACATAATGCCTTCTGGCCCATATCCTGCAATATCATAACAACAGACAACTACCCGGATTTCCATCCGATAAAGGGTCGGCCTTGGTGCCTTAAACCCCGTTGATATAGTGAAGATAACTCACCTCAAAACTGCCAACTGAACAAATAATCCAAGCTGCTCCGATCACTGATACGATCTCCACCACTGGACAACCACCAATGCACTGAACTCAAAACAATAATCAACAATTACCACAATGCCCCTGGAAACCACTGGTCAACCCTTGGTCAAAGACAAGGTCAAAGTCAACCCCTGACTGACTCTACTCGCCGAGTCAACCCGATGACTCGCCGAGTCCCCATACTTAGAACTTCCCTCAATCCGCGACCTCACTCGCCGAGTCACCCCGAGACTCGTCGAGTTCAACAACTCTGAGTCCACTCGCACACAACTCACCGAGTCATCCCTTGACTCACCGATTCTCGACTCGACCAGAAAATATTGGGACTCTTCGACAAGACTCGCCGAGTCTAAGGCTATCTTCAACCTACTCGCCGAGTTGTTCATACAACTCGTCGATTTCCAGGCCATCTTCATCCAAATCGCCGAGTTGTTCTTCCAACTCGCCGAGTTCCAGCTCATCTTCAAGCAACTCGTCGAGTACACCCATGTGACTCGTCGAGTACCACCGGTCTGAACCCATACAGAAGTATTCCAGACCATGCAATTGATCCAAAACATAGATCTAGCCTCCTACAACTCATCCATCACGTAAAGTGGCAAACTTTACGTGAATCCAAAGAGATCTAGGCCTTTTGCACATTGGGCTAGGGTTTGGGACATGATGGCTCCACAAAACACTCCAACACAGGGACTTTCATGCTCTCTGATCCTTCTCCATTCCAGATCTGAGGTAGCAACCTCGGATCTAACCTCTAGACTCCAATTACATCCAAAGACAAGCTCCCCACAAACCCCAAAATGAAGAAACAACATAACAACAACCCAAGAACGAGATATTACCTCCAAGGAACGCCCCAACTACAATGAAACTCGAATCCAAGCAAAGCCCCTTGCTCCAAGCCTTCAAACTCCCAAAATTCCTTCAACAAACACCTCCTTCAAGCTCCCAAATGAGATATGATCACTCACACACGAAGGCTAAGGGTTTCTGGACTTGAGGATGAATAAAGAGGCTGAGAGAGGGCTGTTATGTTCTTTATATAGGGCTCAACCCCAAGAATTAGGGTTTTCTCCACTCAGCGCCTACTCGCCGAGTCCATCTTACTGACTCGCCGAGTCGGCTACTTAACACGCGACCCAGTCGCGACTCTACTCGCCGAGTCCACCCATGGACTCGCCGAGTCACTCTTTCCCAATTTACTCTTTTAGCCCTTCTACTCTACTCTTGATATTTCGGGATGTTACATCTGTCCTTTCCTGAGTTGATATCCTTCATATCTCAGGTCCTCAACTTCTCTTTTATATTAATCAATTTGTTCCCGAAGAAATTTAATCGTATCTTGACATGATTGAGGACATGACACTTCACATGAATGAGAACACGACACTTCATTGACCGGAAGGTTTGCGGAACTCATTGTTTTTCTACAATTCAAAGCGTTAAGTTCTTCAATTATATCATCCAGACTAAGACGATTGAGATCTTTTGTCTTCTTGATGTCAGCCACGTCCATATCCCACGATTTCGGAAGTGCATTCAACACCTTTTTGTGTATTTCATATTTGGTCAAGACGATCCCAGCTATATTCATTTCAGTAGTGAGTGTAGTAATCGCTGCAACTGAGTTTCCAGGGTTTCTCCAGGGATATAATCGAACATGTTGAAATTTTGTCTTAAAATCTCCTGACGACTCTCTTTCATGATTCTAATTCCCTCGTGAACTTCAAAAACTATTAAAAGCAAAACTAGAACTTAAAAGAAAATGCCCTTTGACTGTAAACCTCAAAAGTCAACCTTAAAAGTCAAATTTAAAAAGTCAAACTCAAAAGGCAAACTTGAAAAGTCAAACTTAAAAGTCAAACCGAAAAGCTAAATTTGAAATTTTAAAAGTCAAATTAGAAAGTCAAAGTTTAAAGTCAAAGGTCAAACTTTAAAGTCAAAGTCAAAATTTTAAGTAAAAAGTCAAAAATAAAAGTAAAAAATTAAAAAATTAAAATTTTTGGTTGACAAAGATATTTAAAAAGGAAAGAAATTGATTTTTGGGCTGAAATTGACAAAATTTCGAAAGTTGGATGCGACTGGGAGTGGTTAAGTTTAAAATTTCGGAGATAAGAAACAAAGTCGTTGCTGGTGGAGTTGGTAAAGCGCCGTGTTTATGAATCTACGGTCGTGTGTTCGATCCCTGCCTCCCCCTAAGCTACGCGTCCTTTTTTATTAAAGCGCAGAGCCGAGCCGTCTTCAACAGCGATCCAAGCCGTTCTGCCGCGAAATTCCCTAGCCGTCCAAGCCGAGACCGCAAACAGCCGGCGGCAAACTCCGGCCACCGATTTCTGGCTCCGGCCGTAAACTCCGACCGTGAACACGTTTCCGGCCGTAAACTCCGGCCAGTAAACCCTTCAAACACCGTAAACTCTCTAGAAATCGCTGTTCTTGACGAAAAATAGCGTTTTTTTCACATTTTTTGTTCCAAAACTCAATCAAAAACTCATTTTTACGAAAAACGCGAAGAAGAAACCCCCCTTATTTTTGCGAGATCTATCCAAAAACGCTATTCTCTTTTCAAAATCAGATAAAATAAGCTGCAGATCTGAAAAAATTGATTGATACAACCAAGCTCTGATACCAATTGTAAGTCCCCAAAAATGCCTGTGTATCAATCAGATCCGTTTGATGGTGCGGAATCTCATTGAAACGGATGATGTTAGATCAAATAAAAGAGAAGTAGAAGAAGATTAATATGAATCTTGTATGATATGATTAGAATGAAGATCCGGATACAAGATTCACACACACTAACACACACTCTCTAGTTTCTCTCTCTAGAACACCTTCGAATACACACACTTAAGCTCCTTGGTGTTCATCATTCTTTTCCTTACACCCCTCACCCATATATATATATATACATGAGAATATGGGCCGTAAACAGGGTTTACGGCCGTAAAAACCCATTGGGCCGTAAACATCTATATAATATTACATAACAAATCAATTTCCTAGAAAAGCAAAGTATAAACCAAAATATTGACCCAACAAACCATAAATCTCAGTGGTTATGTCTAAGAGTCTCAAGGGTTACTGTTATGAAAGGATATGTGATGGAGAAATTTTTATAAGAGGGGTTTAAATAACTGAAATTGCCTCTGCTAAATAAGATTAACAAAGCAGAACTCTCCTTACTCATTTGAGAGGAGAGAGGTAGCTCAGGATGAAAGTGAATTTAGCAGCCTGATTGGGAAGAACCGATAGGTAGAATCGATTTATTACGGCTTCACTTATAGTCAATGAGGCTTTAGTCTACATGTAGCAGCATGCTTCTAAGGACGCGTAACTAGTTCAAGATAAGAAAATCCTACATGCCTCACACCAACTTTTGTAGTTATGAAATGCCCAATACTTAGACAATAGACAGAAAGAAACGAACCATGCATACAAACAAAATAAACAAAAAAAAATTATATGTTTTTGGATTTTTGAAATTTTCTGAAAAGTAAGAAAAACAGAAAAAGAAAATATTGTAGCACTAGACAAAAAAAATTGTTAAAAAAATAAGCATAATATACAACCGAAACCTTATCTTACAAGTATGAAGCGAAATAAGCCGAGCGTTCGGTTCATTTCTGTTCCTTAAAATTCCGTAGCCGAAATAGACCGAGCAATCGGTTCATTTCGGTTCCCAAAAATTTTGGAGCAGAAATAGACCGAGCGTTCAGTTCATTTCGGTTCCCAAAAAATCTGGAGCAGAAATAGATCGAGCGTTCGGTTCATTTCGGTTCCCGAAAAATCTGGACCCAAAATAGACCGAGCGGTCGCTCTATTTCGCTTGTCTAATTTTTAGTGAGAGATATTGGGATTCGGTACCGACTCTGCTTCCATCATTCCAAAACCTTGTAAAATTTTGTTGAAGCTTGCTTCAGGTAAGGCTTTAGTGAATATATCAGCAAGTTGATCAGATGATCGAACGAAATGGACTTCTACTTTCCCCTCTTCAACATGGTCCTTGATTAAATGATATCTTAGTGCAATGTGCTTGGTCTTTGAGTGTTGCACTGGATTGTGACATATTCGTATAGCACTTTCCGAGTCACAATAAAGAGGTATCTTCTTCATACTTATTCCATAGTCTCTTAACTGGATTTGTATCTATATTACTTGTGAGGTGCATGAGGCAGCAGCAATATACTCAGCTTCGACTGTTGAAAGAGACACACAAGTTTACTTTCTTGACTGCCAGCTAACTAGTTTGCCATCAAGAAATTGGCATCCACCAGTTGTGCTATTTTGGTCCAAACCGCATCCACCCAGATCAGCGTCAGAAAAGGTTTGAATAAAGAAACCTGACTTAGCTGGATACCAGAGACCGAGCGAGGAGGTTCGCTTCAAATAGCGAAAAATATTCTTTACTACCACCATGTGAGGTTCTTTTGGATTGGCTTGAAACCTGGCACAATAACAAACCGAGAACATAATATCTGGTCTACTGGCAGTTAGATACATGAGTGATCCAATCATCTGTCGATAGAGAGTTACGTCGACTGCAGGTTTTTCCAGAGATGATGTTAGCTTAGTGCCAAACACCATAGGAACCTTCACTTTTGAGTCACCCTTCATTCCAAATTTTTCTAATAGATTCTTCGTGTAAGCTTCCTGGTTAATAAAAATGCCTTCTGGTCCCTGTCTAATATTCAATCCAAGAAAAAAGTTAATAGGACGCATTGCGCTCATTTCAAATTTAGTCTCCATCAGCTTTCGGAATTCAGCTGTTAAGCTAGGTGTTCACCTTCTTTCTTGCAAAAGAAGGTTGGGTCAACAGAACCTTGCTTAAACTTAGAAATTTTTAGAAAACGAGTTAGTGTTTCATACCAGGACCTTGGCGCTTGTTTCAGTCCATACACAACTTTATCCAATACATAGCAATGATCAGGGTATTTCTCATTGACGAACCCAGGTGGTTGTTCCACATACACCGTTTCTTCTAGTTCTCTATCGAGGAATGCACATTTCACATCCATTTGAAAAACTTCGATGTTTTTATGAGCAACATATGCTAGAAAGATTCGAACCGATTCTAATCTAGCTACGGGGGCGAAGGTTTTCTCATACTCTATTCCTTCTTCTTGACAATATCCTTTTACCACCAGACGAGCCTTAATCCTGATGACATTGCCTTCTTTATCCATCGTGTTCCTAAAGGACCACTTCAATCCTACCACAGACACGTGCTTTGGAGTGGGTATTAGTCTCCAAACTCGATTGCGTTCAAACTCATAGAGTTCATATTGCATTGCATGCACCCAATCAACATGCTCAAGTGCAGTATTGATCATCTTTGGTTCGATTTTGGAGACAAACGAATTAAACATGCAAAATTCAACGTGAGAGAATAATGCAGTTTGTTTCGCTTTCTGTTGAGAACGCGTAAGAATTCATTCAGATGATTCTCCTATTATTTGTGATTTGGGATTGTCTTTAGTCCACTTAGTTAGATAAGGGTAGTCAGGGTCATAGGTAGGATCCAACTCTGCATTTACCTATACTTCAGATTCTGATCGATCATCTTTCTCATTTGGATTTTCATTCTCACCCTCAGATGACGAAGTGGTTTCCTAGTTAGGTTCAGGATCCTCCCCCTCGGTTGGAGTTGGATTCTCTTGCTCGGTTGGATGAGACACAGATGAGATCTCCCCCATGAATACTGCGTTGTTACTTGGAGGTTTTTCGGAGGGTTGATCATTAGCTTGGTTTGTAGGATCCTTTGCCATGTCTTTCACAGCATTTTTGATAATCTTTTTCATATGGTCGATTTTGTTGTCGGATGCATTCGCCTCGGAGTGTGTAGCTTTTTCTCGTTCATCAAATAACCTCATATATTCTTCGAACAAATTTGAAATGGGAATTGAGACCTGTCCTGATTTAGGAAAAATTTCCCTTGTGGCACTTTCTTTTGCTTGAGCTTTCTTTATGTAGAGGTCATCAATGGTTACGGAATATGTTTCTTCAATATGTTTGGAGTGTTTATTCAAAACCCTATAAGCCTTTGAAGTGAGTGAATAGCCCAGAAAGATTCCCTCATCTGATTTAACATCGAACTTGTTGCGGTTCTCTTTAGAGTTAAGAATGAAGCACCTTGAACCGAACACGTGAAAGAATCTGACGTTGGTCTTTCTGTTGTTCAGAATCTCATATGGAGTAATTGAGAATCGTTTGTTGAGTAAAGATCTGTTCTGAGTATAACAAGCAGTGGCAACTGCATCTGCCCAATAGTATAATGGGAGGCAAGCGAAGCTCAACATGGTTATGGCTGCTTCACAAAGGGAACGGTTCCATCTTTCAATGATTCCATAATATTGTGGAGTATAGGGAGCAGAGAAGTTATGAGATACTCCCTTATCGGTCAGAAAGTCTTCAAGCTCTTTATTCTTGAATTCTAGTCCGTTGTCGCTTCTGATATTTCTCACCACTTTCCGTAGCTGCAGTTCCACTTGCTTGATAAACATCTTTAATTTGGGAGTAGCTTCTGATTTCTGTTTATGAAAGTAAACCCAGGTGAAACGAGAAAAGTCATCGACAATGACAAGTAGGTACTTAATATCACCAATGCTTTCGATAGCCGAAGGTCCACATAAATCAATATGCAGAAGTTCAAGAGCTTCAATGATCTTGGTGTTGATATGTGTAGGATGGCTCTTTCGACTTTGTTTGCCCTTCTCACAGGCTGCACATAGGTGTTCCTTGTCAAATTTTCGTAGAGGGAGGCCTCGAACATGATCTCCAAGCACTAACTTATTAGTGTCTTTGAAGTTTAGATGTGATAATCGTCGGCGCCACAACCAGCTATCATCAGAATTAGCTTTGGACAACAGACATATAGTTGGTTTCCCTTTAATTGGATTGAGATTAAGGGGGTACATTTCACCCTTTCGTTCGGATTTTAACAAGACTCTTTTGGATTGTTTTTCAATGTTTTCTGAGCCTTCGTCATCAAAGGAGACTTTCAGTCCTGTTCCTACAACTAATTGAGATACACTTATGTGGTTGTGCTGCAATCCTTCAACATATGCCACTTTTCGAATTGTGAAATATCCATTGGTTATCATTCCATAACCTTTGATAATACCATAAGATTTGTTGCCATACTTTACACATCCACCAATTTTAAGAGACCGAAACTCCGGAAATTCTTCCTTTCTTCCTGTCATGTGACGCGATCAGCCACTGTCTATATACCATTCATCATCAAACTGCTCGTCACAGATAACCTACAAATTCAAGCAGATTTAGGAACCCAAAGTTTCTTGGGTCCAGGTAAGTCTTTTACAGAGAAGGGAATAACAGCAGAAAGATCAACTAAGTAAGTTCTTTTTATTAAAGTTGTTTCATCTTTTCGTTTAATGGTGTACACTTTAATTTTATTTTTATCTTTTTTAAACTTTAGTGTTTCAAATGATGTAATGTTAGATGGTTTTGAAATGTTCTTTTGAGTTGTGGGAAAGTCAGAATTTTTCATATTATTTATGTCAGTGTTAGTATCAAGCTTTGCCTTTCCTTTAGAATCCTTCATTGAATAAGTCTATTGAGGACATGTAGTATAACTGAAACCTGACTTTCGGTTCTCACACTTGGTGGAAGAACCGAAGCCTGAAGTTCCGTTCCGATGTGTACTGAAGCTAGGCTAGTTGTTTCGTGAAGAATAAGAGTTTAGACCGAAACTAGACTTCTGTTTGTTTTTGAACTTGTCACTTCCTTTGATATTTGTTTCTTTCTTAGTAGAGATGTGGTTAGGGTTCTGAGACAGCCAAAACCTTTTTCGCTCACTCAGATTTTTCATGTATCTATGGTTTCTTTCCTGTTTCTATTCAGCCAGTTGCTTTTGAGATTTATGAATGTTAAAGCTTGACTGCTGCTTCTTCTTTTGAGTTTGGGTTGAATTAGGAAACAAATTCATGGTTTTCTTTGATTCTTTTGGTTTCTTTCCTAGTTCTTCCGGTATCTCTTTCGTTCCACTAGTGCTTGGTTTGTCAAAGCTTGAGGGTTTGTTGATTGGTTCTGCTACATATCTTCCATTTACCCTCCATGAGGTTTGTTCTGACAGACTGACACTCTCATCTGCATTATCAATGGTGTTGGATTAGTGTCTAAGTCCATAACTATTTTGGTATGTACTTGACCTGATTATAAGCATGGTCCTTTTGGCTTGCCTTCACCATAGCAATATGTACGATGAATTAAGGAGAGAAAGGATTAATTATGATTTATTAATATATTATAAGAAAAATGTATTAAAGGAGAAATCATATTGTTTAATTAATATTAGTCAAGAATTAATTAAGAGTTAATTTTGTGGCTAAAAGAGATTAATTAAATTTAGGGGATAGGAATTGTAATTATTAGATAATTGCAATTGGGCTATGGATTGCTTTAGAATAAAGGTTGGACAAAATCTATGGTGAGCCCATATGATTTTCGTCCAAGAGGTATTCTAAAGGAAGTCCATGGACTGCTTAGGGCTTAAGCAGTCAAATTAGGGTTTCCTTGTTAGATAACCCTTATAGCCTACCTATTTAAGGAACCCCTAAGCCCCAAAAAGGTGGTGAATGATTCCTTAGGGTTTCTAGATGAATTTTGGTGCCTCCTATCTCTTTCTTCTTCATCCTTATTGCTTATGGTGTTTCTGACTCCATTAGAGGTGCAACACTTGAGGCACTAAGCTTTCTAAAGCCAATCAAAGCAAGGATTAGATTGTTATTGGTATATAACAATCAAGGTAATATCTAAACCATAGTTTTATGTTAATATGATTAATTGTATGCTAGATCTAGGGTTTATAAGTCTTGGAAGTTTATTACATGTTCAAAGTAGAAAAACTAGATCCAAGCAATTAGGGTTGCATGAACACCATAGGATTGTTATTATGCTCTAATTCCATCAGTGGTATCAGAGCCTAGGTCGTTTTTCTATTGAATTGATACATAATTGAACTGCAAAAGACCAGAAAATCGAAATTTCTTGCTGTCTGCCTGATGAACTCTCCGAGTTGCTCTTAGAACTCGACGATTAGCTTGAACTTGACGAGTTCCAAAGAGGACTCGACGAGTTGGTTGTTCAGTTGTCGAGTTTTTCGATTTTTTGGTCAGATTTTGATGTGATAATTTTTGATGTGGATAATTACCAAAACTCGTTTTTATTTCCTAAAATCGATTTTTTATGTTTGGAATGTTTATCCTTATCAAAATTGATGGATTTGGTTAAATATGCATAATATAGGATTATTATTAGATAAATATTTGACCTAGTAAGTTTGAAAAGTTTCAAATTTCCCCCTTTAGGTTTTATAGTTTAAATTTGAACTTAAAAGTTTTGTTTTTGAAATTGAAATAAATTAAACCCTAATGTTTTGAAAAGCTTCAAAACTTGCCCTCAAGTTTTGGAATTTAAATTTTTGATTAAAAGTTTAATTTTGAAATATTCTAAGAAGAACGAATAAAGAAGAATCTAAATTTTTGATTAAAAGTTTAATTTTGGAATTTAAATTTTTGATTAAAAGTTTAATTTTTGATTAAAAGTTTAATTTTGGAATTTAAATTTTAATTTTTTGATTAAAAGTTTAATTTTGGAATTTAAATTTAAATTTAAATTAAAAGTTTAATTTAAATTTTTGATTAAAAGTTTAATTTTGGAATTTAAATTTTTGATTAAAAGTTTAATTTTTTGATTAAAAGTGTAATTCTGAGTTAATTGAAAGAGTTTCAATGAATAGCAGAACGAATAAAGAAGAATCAAGTAGATAGAAAGATAAAAAGTTTCTCTATTCTAAGAAGAAGGGAGAGTACCTTTTATTGTGTTTTATGATAGGTGTTAATGATTAAAAACCATGTCTCTATTGATCCTCTAAGTGAGTCTTAGTGCAATTGCATGTCTAAGAAAAGGAATCAAGAATTGTAGAAATGGTTAAAATCAAAAAGTCAATCATACTTCGTTCCAATATCAAGTCTTAAAGTCAAGATTGTGACTTGAGTGAAAAAGTTTTAAGTAGGTTTGTAACACTTATCAAATGTAGAATAAGAAAAGTTCTTATTCTTGTACATTTGAAATTGGTAAGTTGTGATGTCTTGGATAAGACAGAGATCAATTAGGACTAATTTGTGAAGTGTTTTTATCTTGATAATAACTGCACCAACTCTTGAATATTTGATTGTCAAGAAATGTTTCTTGACAAAGAGAATCATATATGTCAAGAGGTCAGTGGGAGTTTTAATGATCTTGAAAAAGGTTTCAAAAACAAATCAAGAATAAACCTTATCGATCATCACTAGCACACGACATGAGGTTTACAACCTGTCGTGTTGACATTATTTTGTTTCTGTGTCATTCCAATTGAGTTAATTATGCATGTGAGTTCTATGAGTTCTCATTTAAATGCATAAAGACAAAGCACATAGATCGATCGAAAGTACATTGATATGTAAGGATAAGTTGCTAAACTACTTGGAAGACATGGTGGGCAATTGTGTCACCATAAGGCAAGAAATCAAGATTAAGAAAGTTCAGTCCATATGCGTTTGGATTTGTCGCAAACTTTGGTTTTGGCAAATTCACATGGATAGGAACTCATACACCGTAAAATCAAAGTGTCATAAGATTCCCTCCTTCATGGAAATGACTGTGAGGAAATGCTTTCACTAAGAGAGATTTAAGAAAATAGCAATTGTGAAAATTGTATTCTCAAATTCGATTATGGTTACGACATCCCTTTCCATAGTTCGAATTGTGAGGTTTGGCAATTAGTTTGAACATTTGGAACTTAGTAACATAAGTTATGAAGTGTTTAAACACACATATGAGCTATCTAAGGAAAAGGTGTATAAGTTTGAGAAGCTTAGATAAAGGATTATCGAAGCATCTAGTATTAGAAATATGAATTTTGTGGAATTCAATTAGCATTGTTTTTCTAGAAGTTCAGCGGTTTTCTGAATACATGTCAAAGCTAGTAGGGGCATAAGTGTTATGCTTATATAATAATAATCATCGTGATAGTGGGAGCATAAGTGTTATGCTTGTATGATTATTATGGCTAGTATTGCAAGTTAGCAATATTAATTATAGAAAAACAAAGATTCAATTTGCAAAGTTGCATGGGTTGAAAAGTTGTTTTTCTATAATTAAGGGAGAGAATATTATACTTCGTTCAAAATCTAAAGCTTAGATTGAGAAATTTTAATAAATATATGTGACATCCCCAAAATCACGGCCAGAAAAGACCGATTATTGTTTAAGCTTTATAAAAATCAGAGTACTTCATTTTACAAAAATGTTGCGGAATTTGTTCCCAGAAAAACGTGGTAAATATGTTATTAAAACATTTTCGAAGAAACGTATTTATTTCATTTTAAAACGTTTGGGATGTCATCGTTAATACAGAAACATAAGCATAAGCAGGACTTACATTTGTTTACACTAGTGATCTACATCTCTTTAAATCTCTCAGTGTAAAGTGACTTCATATCAACACCTGTGATATAAGTAAACTGAGTGGGTCAGGTTGGGAAACCTGGTGAGTACATAGGGTTTTCCACCCACAATAATATAAATATTATGTTAAACAATCAAACAATCCACCCAATTACCCATCCCCACTATCTTCTTTACTGTTAAGGATTTAACCAAAGAGTCATCTATCCTGCATTCGTTTATTCCGAAGTCCCTTACTTCCAGGGTTATAGGACTGGCACTAAATGTCACACCCCAAAACCAGAACGGCGGAAACGTTCTGGGGTGGTTGACGTCATGTCAAGTATCACAACACATGCATTATAGTAATCAGAGTACAACAAAACATTGCATTAATAGTAATAAATTTTACATGGTTACATTAATACATCAAAGTAATACAAGTAATAGAATAAATACAGCACGGTACTAAGCTATCTTCATCAACAGCTCCAGGGGTGTACCTGTCTAATGCTAACCTGAGAATACAAGTTATTTGAAAAGCAAGTATCAGCATTTTTACAAATGCTTGTGAGTTCATAAGCATTTAGTGACATTTCATTCATATAACTTTATAAAGTAATAGTTTAAGAGATTTCAGTGTATTAGAGTCCTTTCAAGAAAATGCTATATTTTCTTTAATAAAAGCAGCCTTCTACCAAGACTGGTCAGTGTTATGTGGTAAAAAGTTATTTTCCCTAAATTGCTATCATTATCAAAATACTGAATTTGATTATCGAGGAAAGCAAATGACATCAGGCAATAACATATGCCTCAGCAGTGAGGACTGCTGACTAAGGAAAGGAATCATAGACTCCAGGAGAGTATCGAACGAACGACACGCCTGGCTCAGTCTAACAAATAGAGACACAGACCCCAGAAGGTACCAAATGAAAGGTACAACTGGTAAGGTCCAAAACAGTGAATACAGACCGCAGACAATATCAAATGAAAGATACGTCTAGCAAGGTCTAAAACAGTGAATACAGTGAATACAGAGATTACAGTGGATACTGTAAATACAGTGGATATAGACCCCAGACAGCATCAAATGAGAGATACATCTTGTAAGGTCAAAATAGTGTGACTATGAAATTGAATTACCAGCATACAGTGTAAATTGCTGGCGAAATATCGTTACCTTAAGGCCATGAATTATAAGGTAACCCGGGATACTCGTAACCATACTAACCGACACTAGAGTACCAGACGCCCTACAATCGTCTATATAATGTGACATTTGTCACCCCTTGGATTGGTGAGCCGTGGACTGTAGCTAGCAGTCAGGGTGCGGGGGTGTCAATCTCGTATAGATCTATACACACAATGTCCGCTCTCCCTACAGGAGACTCTGGTTACCAACTAGACGACGGAGGAGGCCGTGTCCTGAAGATGCATCCCAATCAGTGGGTAGAGACTTCCAACTAGTGGGTTTCTAATGTAAGTGATGAACTAGAGGTAGAGACTCTTAACTAAATTGACTGAAGTAAACCCGTATGTCCATGCTTGTGTACCTACTATAACTAATGAATCAAACGACTTTTGGATGGACATCCGATCCCACCAGACCACATCTCAACGAAGAAAAGGAAATAGGGCGGACAAGCATTCCTAAGTCCTTCAACCATTATTTTTATGTATCTATACAAGCACAGACATACATATAACTACGCTTGAGTGGGTATCAAGTAAAAGTGATTCTCGTGAAGTAGGAGTGTCTAACAAGTGAAGTAGGAGTGGTCGCAAGTGAAGTAGGAGTATCTAACAAGTGAAGTAGGAGTGTCTAACAAGTGAAGTAGGAGTGGTCGCAAGTGAAGTAAGAGTGTCGAATGAGTATATGCGTATCACCAAGTAGAGACGACAATAAGTGAAGTAAGAGCGTATCAAGTATAAGTGAAGTAAAGGCGATATCAAGTATAAGTGAAGTGGAATCGTATCACTAAGTAAGAGTGTGAATAAGTATAAGCGCCCATCAGGTATAAGTGAGTTCAAGTATAAGTGAAAGCGTGACAGAGTAGGAGTATAAAATAAGTATAAGCGAAGCAGCAGTATTTAACAAGTAAAAGTATACGTCGAAAAAGGGAAACTTTGGTGAAAAACCTTTATATCCGGAGAAAATCACAATTTGTATTCTTTTGTAAAATATGTTTGAAAACCTAGGAAAATCTTTCATGAATCAGTTGGAATGAATTTAGATAAAACGGTATGAGTAAAAGTTTTGAAACAATTGAAAACCATTATAGTGTCCTACTCGGTAAAACAGTGTACAGTGGTAAAATCTTGTGCATGCGGGTTATCAATCACATGTGATTGATTTGATAACTGGCATGTTTAACTTGTATCCCCCCTCCTATAAAACATGTTAAAACATTTAAAAGGTTCGTTCAGGGGTATAAACTCACCTGGTGTAAGTAGGTCCGACGAAGGTGCCGTTTGGGCGTTCGGTGCCACGCAAGGACTTGAACACACACAATGACCTGTTTAACATATGATAACATATGTTTACATACAATTAGCATATTTAATACTAATTAAACAAATATACGCGCTCACAGGAGCGGAAAACACTTTGATTAAGTGTTTGGGTGTCCCGGGTAGCGTTTAAGGGTGTCAATGGCTAAGGAATGGAGCTTACTATCCAAGAGTACACTCCCAATGTTGAGTTTATGGCCCAGGGACATCTCACCATGAGTTTACAGCCATAAACTCATGGTGATGGGTTCTAGGGTGTTTAAGGCTTCTACTTGCATCATGGAATTATTCTAAGCACTTTTCCTAAAAGGCATGAGTGGGTTCAAGGCTCCTGAGGGATTTATGTTGGAGTTTACGACCTAGGGACACTCCTAAGGGAGTTTACGGCTGTAAACTCTCACCCTTAGAGTTTTGTGAAGTTTCAAGCCCCTATTCCCTTTCTAGCAATTTCTAATGAAGTGTGATGCTATTTTGGGGAATTAAAACTATCATTTAGATGTGTTTTGGGGAGTTTATGGCCTAGACACTTGCTTGGGCTGTAAACTCCTTTTAGTCCCACCATTTCTTGTGTTTAAGCCCTTAAATCCTTCCTAGTATTTTATGGTAAATGTCTAAGGCCATTTGGGGAAGCAAAACCACACTTTGGGCATGATTTGGGGTGTTTACGGCCTTGGTATAGACCTGGGCCATAAACTCCTTTTTATCCTTCATTTTGATGTGTTTAATTGATCCAAACCCCAAATACTAAGCCCTAAATTATGTATGAAGCCTAAGGGTGGTTTGGGAGTATTTTTGGGGCATTTTGACATGGTTTAGAGGGGTTTACGGCCTAAGCATGTGCTTGGGCCGTAAACTCTCATATATGCCCTAAATCATTGTGTTTTGATGTTTAAACACTCCTAGGCTAGATCCCCAATTAGTTTCCAAGCTTAAGGGCAAGTTTAAAGGCATGTTTGGCACCATTTTAGGGGTTTACGGCCCTAGAGTGTTCCTGGGCCGTAAAGTCCTTATCCCATGCCTTCTTGGATGATTTTTGGGCTATAACTAGAGCTAGTAATGATTAGAACAAGCTAGGGTAAGCGGAATTACAATTTGGAAGCGTTTGGTTGCGGATTCGGGGCGAAAACGGGTCTAGAGAGAGAGTATAGAGAGAGAGTGTAAAAAGTCTCCAATCGACTCCACTCATCCCTATATAGGGTTCATAGTCGGCACTCAGTGGAATTTTACCCGATACTGCCGTTAAACAGGGCTTTTGGTCGCGCCCGATTTAGTGGTCGTAACAATAAAACTTAACATTTTCCAACTAAATGGAAATGTGTGTTATGTGTTTTTATTTCCTTTTCTCACGACTTAACGGCATGTTAATGTGAACCAATGGAATGTTTATTAAATTGATGCCCTCTAATTAACGAAACTTTTATAAACTGGAATATTCTGTTATCGGTAACGGGGAAAATGTAACGGGACAACTTGGGTTGTCACATCATCCCCCCGTTAGAGGGAATTTCGTCCCGAAATTCAGGTCTGGGCAAGGAAGTAGGTATGAATGGCCAAGTAGAGGTAAGAGAGTACTTCCTATACGGTTTGCCCTCGCATTCCCAAGTGATCTCTGGTCTGTGTTTGTCATTCCGACAGACCTTCACGTACGGGATGCAGATTCCGTCTCGTGTAGCTAGTGGGTTCCGACTGGTGTATCTATGAAGTTAGGGTTCTCAAAGAATTCTATCAAGATAAATGAAGTACGAAGAATGATGTCTGGAATTCACATATCAAGTCTAAGAAGTGGATCGATCGGGTGTGAATCTTGTGGTATATTCGAAGGTAGTGGCGGCCGGAAAAAGGGTTGGACCGAGTCTCCATGAGGATTCTCATATGGTCCTAAGTTCTCGAAATGGTAGAGCTTTTCAGTACCAAGAACATAGTGTACTTCTATGGTAAGATCATCGCAGGCGTGATCGCCATTCCGAAGTTCCTAACGTTCTCACTCGTACTGTGCGTGTAGTCCTTCAGGTTGGTTCTAAGGAATCTCGAGTGGTCTTTGGTTTCGTGTTTTCTGTCAACTGGCTGATAGAGACTTTCTAGATCATCGAGTGGGTTGCGTGACTATGGTTATCGGTTTGCTGTAGAGTGCCTATCTCAAGCTTGTGCAAAATGGACCTGCACTACCGAATCTTGAGGTACGGAAACCCTGAGGGTCGGGGAGATAGGGTTTCACTAGACGAGTGTTGGACTGTCTCGGGAGGTGGTTCTACTATCTCTGCGTGAGATAGTATTCGTGGAACACCTAATAGTCCAATGAATCTCTAAGACTGTGGTTTATTCTAGCGTGGAAAGCGCATGCTCCTGCAGAATCCCTCGACTAACCCCAGGACTAGTGTCAAGTCTATAATCTCTTCGGGATTCGGGACTTGAGGCTTAACGCAACTACTTTCGTACTTTGATCAAGTATTCTTGGCTGCGAAGGTTATCTTGTGGTTCTCGGTATTCTAGTGTTTACTTCAGAAATTGTGGTTCTTCGTCTACCGGGCAACGATGATTTCCTCCTTGCGAGAGGGTGGAGGATGATAAGCACCACTTGTCTATAACTGGGTGGACGAGGTGCCTGAGTAGTGCGAACATCTACTGCAACTACTCTTCCGAAGGTTCTGAGTTTCCTCGGTCTAAGTCAAATCTAGTGAGTATAGGGTCTCACAAGTGTTGTTCTCTGGGTTCGCGAACCTGTTGTGCTAGGTGCGAAGGGTCTTTCTTGGGAATCTACGAAGTATGCTTCAGTTGGTTGTCGTCTAATGAAGTTTCTACAGTGTCGTTCACTTCGCTATTCATCTGGATACGAGGGGTCGGTTGACGGCGCACAGTACCCTCTCTTGGGTACTTTGGAAGGTTTGAGATAAGAGGGACGAGTGTCGGATCGCATTAGGTTTGATTATTTGTGTTAGGTTTAGGTTCGGGAGAACCTTCATTTGCCGACATGGCTATAGAGAAAGTTCTTTTTACACAGCACTAGGGATGAACACATGGTTGCGCGAAGCCAAACCATGATTAGTAGAGTCGTCGAAGTTGGCACACTCCGACACGATATAAAGTGAAGATTGATAGAGTCATGTGTCGAACAGGCACACAAGTTCTAAGTGTCTCGGGTTTCGTCCTATGTATCACTACCGTGGATACTTGGACCGATAGAGTCAACGCGGGACTATAGAGAGTCCTAAGTGTTTCCGAATAGAGTATCTTTTCATGAACGGATTCTCACGAGGCATTTCTATAATCGCCTCACATATACTAGTCATGTATATTTAAGGTGGGGAGGACTGTGGACTGAGCGACCCCGCCCTAAATCCACAACCAAACGAGGAACAGGAAATGAGGCGGCATTCGCTCACTCTAGGTCTGTCCATCTTAAATATACATGGCCGTAACGTATATGTTTAGCCATTATAGTTTTACCTAATGAATTTTAAATTTTATAACAGTGCTAAGACTTTCGCCTTACTGGGGAGAATTTACATTTGAATTTGTCTTTTATTGTTCTTAGTTTAGTTGTCCGAGATCGAGAGACGTACCAAAATCTAATGAATTTCCTTGCCGCTTCTCCCTAAGCAGTAGTGTCAGGCTCCTTCTGTGTCTTTGTCTTTCTCTTCGGTTGGGCAGTCCTTCTTGAAGTGTCCCAATTCACCGCATAGGTGGCAAACTGTACGGGTCGCCACATTGGTGGTTGATGTAATGAACTCAACCGAGGTTCTGCAGACGCGAGCAGTATGCCCCAACATGTGGCACCTAGCACAATAGAGTTCCCGGCAGGCACCATGATGATGGTAGTTGCACTTGCTGCAGTGGGGAAGGTCTCCTAGGTACGGTCTTCTTGAAGTCGGGAGGGAAGGATTTATAAGAGCATTAGCCGTCTTAGCTTGTTGCCCTTCGGAAGGTCCTTGAGCCGAGGCACTTCCCTCCTCAAACTTGAGTTTCCTCTTTAGTGAGTTCGGTTGAGGTTCTTGGATGACTGGGTATGAAAGTGTTGGTTGTTGCTGTCCATTGCCAGGATCGGAATTCCCGACAGGGCCCTTGCTAACATTTGCGGTGTTAGCATTCAGGTGAGCCATGACAGCTGCTACAGCTGCTGAGACTGCAGCTTGGAACGTAGCTTCATCGAATAGGAGAGCAGGTTTCTTGCTTGTGGATTGGTTATGCTTCTTCGGTGGCATGGTTTTCCTACACGGAAAGGAATACAAGGTAATGAGAGACGATGGTTAACCCTGGACATTTCTGTCCTTAACGTATTAGGCATAAATTTTCCCGTGCCTCGGATGTTGGTTGTCTGAGTGTCGACCTACATCCCTATGATGTAGTCCTGGTAATCGAAGTGAGTGTATGAGTATCGGAAAAAGGCCATAAGATGCGAGTCATTCCTACTAAGTTACCTTTATACTGGAGAAGGTTTCACTCTCCGGCCTGGAGAGATTTGAGAACGGTTCGGAACGAAACTGCAGAAAGAGAGGCTCACAAGGGCAGATGGCTAAAATTCTCTAAATAGAGATGTGGGGATCCGCCCCAATCGTGTATCTGGCAACGGGAAACGACGATTTACCTAACACATAGCGTAAGTAGTGTAACCACTAATCACTAAATTGTATTATTTTAAGGGTGAATTATCATGACGAATACGAGGAAAAGACAATTCTCGGGTTTCATGTACTGGCTACCTCGGTCTGCCTCGTATCTTTGACTGGAATTGGCGTTGGTTTCCTTCGGGTAGTTTCCTAGGGTTCTCTTCTCGTATGGACATATTGAATTTCTACTCCGCCTTCCTTCTAATTCCAACTATGGGTGTCATCACTTCATGATGGATGACTGTGAATCTCCGAAGTTTAGGCGAATTCCTCACCGATGTCCCTAAAAAAAATATAAGCACCTGGTGAATTCAATAGTCTCGACCCAGTTCATTTATTTCCGAACAGGAAATCTTCTCAATGAACCTTCTCTGGGTCTGTATCAACTCATCTGTCGAGCACTGAAGTGGATAGGGTTGTCTACAGGGTTCGCGCGAGAATGGAAATGTCTAAAGAATCCTAAGAGATTATTAACATTTCACTGGATGATCCATATCGAGTCCTGCTACGATTACACAGGGTATACAAACCATATATAGCTTAGATCCGATAGGCCTTCGAATATGTGATACTACTCTAGAACCACATCCCAACGAGGAAAAGGAAATAGAGCGAAACCACACATTCTCAGCCTATGGGATCCTTATTATATATAACCTTGGGAGTACACCCTCTGTAGTTGTAGGTATATCAATAAGGATCTTTTTTTTTAGTTATGCACGCAAGGTTAGTTATGGTTTCTAAAATACCCTTATGGTATTTTAATTCTTGTTTGATTCTTATCTTCTGATTATGATTCTGGGATTAGTGTGGATCTTTTAGTGTTCTAAAATACTCCTATAGTATTTTAACTTTATGTTTGGCTCTAGCAATCCTAGTTGGTAAGTTTCAGACCTGTTGTACACCACTATCACTCCCAAGCACACGTTCATTGCATCTCGGATAAATGTAGTTGATCAGGTTACATTTATCCCAGCTTACGATTACATAACTGCCCAGGTTTGACTGTAGTGCTCAACATCCGATGACTTTTATTATTGTTTCTTCTTTTGATACATTTATTCGAGTGTTTAGATTCTGGATGTTATTATACTTTGGTAAAATATGGTTATATTATAAAGTATAATTCTTGGTCAGAGTGTTTTATCCCTTTGTGTTTATAGGTTTTATATCTTTTATGAATTGATATACTTAGCTCACTATAAACAATGCTCTAATACCAATCTATCACACCCCAAAACCGGAACGGCGGAAACGTTCTGGGGTGGGTGACGTCATGTCAAGTATCACAACACATGCATTATAGTAATCAAAGTACAACAAAACATTGCATTAATAGTAATAATTTTTAGATGGTTACATTAATACATCAAAGTAATACAAGTAATAGAATAAATACAGCACGGTACTAAGCTATCTTCATCAACAGCTCCAGGGATGTACCTGTCTAATGCTAACCTGAGAATACAAGTTATTTGAAAAGCGAGTATCAACATTTTTACAAATGCTGGTGAGTTCATAAGCATTTAGTGACATTTCATTCAAATAACTTTATAAAGTAATAGTTTAAGAGATTTCAGTGTACTAGAGTCCTTTCCAGAAAATCCTATACTTTCTTTAATAAAAGTAGCCTTCTACCAAGACTGGTCAGTGTTATGTGGCAAAAAGTTATTTTCCCTAAATTTCTATCATTATCAAAATACTGAATTTGATTATCGAGGAAAGCAAATGACATCAGGGAATAACATATGCCTCAGCAGTCAGGACTGCTGACTAAGGCAAGGAATCATAGACTCCAGGAGAGTATCGAACGAACGATACGCCTGGTTCAGTCTAACAAATAAAGACACAAACCCCAGAAGGTACCAAATGAAAGGTACAGCTGGTAAGGTCCAAAACAGTGAATACAGACCGCAGACAATATCAAATGAAAGATACGTCTAGCAAGGTCTAAAACAGTGAATACAGTGAATACAGAGATTACAGTGGATACAGACCCCAAACAGCATCAAATGAGAGATACGTCTTGTAAGGTCAAAATAGTGTGACTCTGAAATTGAATTACCAGCATACAGTGTAAATTGCTGGCGAAATACCGTTACCTTAAGGCCATGAATTATAAGGTAACCCGGGATACTCGTAACCATACTAACCGACACTAGAGTACCAGACGCCCTACAAGCGTCTATATAATGTGACATTTGTCACCCCTTGGCTTGGTGAGCCGTGGACTGTAGCTAGCAGTCAGGGTGCGGGGGTGTCAATCCCGTATAGATCTATACACACAATGTCCGCTCTCCCTACAGGAGACTCTGGTTACCAACTAGACGACGGAGGAGGCCGTGTCCTGAAGATGCATCCCAATCAGTGGGTAGAGACTTCCAACTAGTGGGTTTCTAATGTAAGTGATGAACTAGAGGTAGAGACTCTTAACTAAATTGACTGAAGTAAACCCATATGTCCATGCTTGTGTACCTACTATAACTAATGAATCAAACGACTTTTGGATGGACATCCGATCCCACCAGACCACATCTCAACGAAGAAAAGGAAATAGGGCGGACAAGCCTTCCTAAGTCCTTCAACCATTATTTTTATGTATCTATACAAGCACAGACATACATATAACTACGCTTGAGTGGGTATCAAGTAAAAGTGATTCTCGTGAAGTAGGAGTGTCTAACAAGTGAAGTAGGAGTGGTCGCAAGTGAAGTAGGAGTGTCTAACAAGTGAAGTAGGAGTGTCTAACAAGTGAAGTAGGAGTGGTCGCAAGTGAAGTAAGAGTGTCGAATGAGTATATGCGTATCACCAAGTAGAGACGAGAATAAGTGAAGTAAGAGCGTATCAAGTATAAGTGAAGTAAAGGCGATATCAAGTATAAGTGAAGTGGAATCGTATCACTAAGTAAGAGTGTGAATAAGTATAAGCGCCCATCAGGTATAAGTGAGTTCAAGTATAAGTGAAAGCGTGACAGAGTAGGAGTATAAAATAAGTATAAGCGAAGCAGCAGTATTTAACAAGTAAAAGTATACGTCGAAAAAGGGAAACTTTGGTGAAAAACCTTTATATCCGGAGAAAATCACAATTTGTATTCTTTTGTAAAATATGTTTGAAAACCTAGGAAAATCTTTCATGAATCAGTTGGAATGAATTTAGATAAAACGGTATGAGTAAAAGTTTTGAAACAATTGAAAACCATTATAGTGTCCTACTCGGTAAAACAGTGTACAGTGGTAAAATCTTGTGCATGCGGGTTATCAATCACATGTGATTGATTTGATAACTGGCATGTTTAACTTGTATCCCCCCCTCCTATAAAACATGTTAAAACATTTAAAAGGTTCGTTCAGGGGTATAAACTCACCTGGTGTAAGTAGGTCCGACGAAGGTGCCGTTTGTGCGTTCGGTGTCACGCAAGGACTTGAACACACACAATGACCTATTTAACATATGATAACATATGTTTACATACAATTAGCATATTTAATACTAATTAAACAAATATACGCGCTCACAGGAGCGGAAAACACTTTGATTAAGTGTTTGGGTGTCTCGGGTAGCGTTTAAGGGTGTCAATGGCTAAGGAATGGAGCTTACTATCCAAGAGTACACTCCCAATGTTGAGTTTACGGCCTAGGGACATCTCACCATGAGTTTACAGCCATAAACTCATGGTGATGGGTTCTAGGGTGTTTAAGGCTTCTACTTGCATCATGGAATTATTCTAAGCACTTTTCCTAAAAGGCATGAGTGGGTTCAAGGCTGCTAAGGGCTTTATGTTGGAGTTTACGGCCTAGGGACACTCCTAAGGGAGTTTACGGCCGTAAACTCTCACCCTTAGAGTTTTGTGAAGTTTCAAGCCCCTATTCCCTTTCTAGAAATTTCTAATGAAATGTGATGCTATTTTGGGGAATTAAAACTATCATTTGGATGTGTTTGGGGGAGTTTACGGCCTAGACACTTGCTTAGGCCGTAAACTCCTTTTAGTCCCTCCATTTCTTGTGTTTAAGCCCTTATATCCTTCCTAGTATTTTATGGTAAATGTCTAAGGCCATTTGGGGAAACAAAACCACACTTTGGGCATGATTTGGGGTGTTTACGGCCTTGGTATAGACCTGGGCCATAAACTCCTTTTTATCCTTCATTTTGATGTGTTTAATTGATCCAAACCCCAAATACTAAGCCCCTAAATTATGTATGAAGCCTAAGGGTGGTTTGTGAGTGTTTTTGGGGCATTTTGACATGGTTTGGAGGGGTTTACGGCCTAAGCATGTGCTTGGGCCATAAACTCTCATTTATGCCCTAAATCATTGTGTTTTGATGTTTAAACACTCCTAGGATAGATCCCCAATTAGTTTCCAAGCTTAAGGGCAAGTTTAAATGCATGTTTGGCACCATTTTAGGGGTTTACGGCCCTAGAGTGTTCATGGGCCATAAAGTCCTTATCCCATGCTGTCTTGGATGGTTTTTGGGCTATAACTACAGCTAGTAATGTTTACAACAAGCTAGGGTAAGCGGACTTACAATTTGGAAGCGTCTGGTTGCGGATTCGGGGCGAAAACGGGTCTAGAGAAAGAGTATAGAGAGAGAGTGTGTAAAAAGTCTCCAATGGACTCCACTCACCCCTATATAGGGTTCACAGTCGGCGCTCAGTGGAATTTTACCCGATACTGCCGTTAAACGGGGCTTTTGGTTGCACCCGATTTAGTGGTCGTAACAATAAAACTTAACATTTTCCAACTAAATGGAAATGCGTGTTATGTGTTTTTATTTCCTTTTCTCGTGACTTAACGACATGTTAATGTGAAACAATGGAATGTTTATTAAATTGACGCCCTCTAATTAACGGAACTTTTATAAACTGGAATATTCCGTTATCGGTAACGGGAAAAATGTAACGGGACAACTTGGGTTGTCACACTAAATCCATAGCCGCCGATGTTCGTTCGTAAAGCACTAATTCCATAGCTGCTATAGTCTACTCATCGGGTACTAAATCCATAGCTACCAGTGTTCAATAGGTACTAAGTCCATAGCTACCAATTCCTAACAGGTACTAAATCCATAGCTACCAGTGTCTAACTAATTGGTACTAAGTCCATAGCTAACAATTCCTAACAGGTACTAAATCCATAGCTACCAACGTCTAACATGTACTAAGTCCATAGCTACCGGTGTTTGTCCCATAGGCATTAAGTCTATAGCTGCCAATGTATACTCACATGATATTCTATCTCTCATCATTCATCTACCCATCTCATACCCAACATATTCGTATATATAAAATACGTATACAGTTTAAATCCTTTAAAACATGTATGAAACGTTCATCCAGCATAAACAGCAAGTATTCAGATAATATGCACACATAGCACGTAGTTTATATAAAATACTTCATATCTATGTGTAAGATGAAAGGGACTATGCACTCACATAAAAGGTGATGACTCAGCACTCGGACAACGCTTCGATACTCTCAAAACGATTTTCCTTCGATAAAACCTAGTACCAATACCACTAGGGTTTAGTCTAACGATAACCGCGACAAATTAATTACTCTGACTATTATTAAGTGTTAATAACACTCAATATAACTCATAATAATAGCCCAAATAATTATTTTAAGGACCTAATAACATTCCTATAATTATTTGAAAGCTATATTAAAAATTGCGTAAGCGTAGCACACTTACAACGAATTTTATCGAAAACCGGAACTTAATTGGAGCAGCGTTTCGAAACCGAAAGGCTCTTTTTCTCGAGACTCCGGGAGCCTCGGGGCTTCCCTCGGGAGCTAGGGGTTTTATCTAGGGCTTAGGGGTGTTTAGAGGTGCTAGAGAGAGAAAGTAGTGAGAGAAAGAAGAGGTTTTGGGGTGAAGAGAAATGGCAGCCTCACACATCAATTTATAGGATCAGGCTTTGGACATTACGCTGGGCGTACTCCTCGGATAAGAACTCCAGCTCGGACCCAACTGTCTTCCACTCGTCGGATGGATCAGACCGAGGTTTACGCGGGGCGTTCCGGATATCCTACGTGGGGCATAGGGCGAGGCTTCGTGGCATGATCCGAACCGAGATCTAAGACCATCATCGGACGGCCCACAACGTGCCACGTCATCAATCCTCATCAACCTTCGCAAATACAATCATAAACTTTAAAAATTTGTAACTTTCGCATAAGAGCTCCGTTTTCGACGTTCTTTATATCCACGCGAAGGCGGGAACGTACTCTACAACTTTCGTTTAGACTCCGTCGGCTAATTTTGGCTCCATTTTAAATTTTATATTATTAACGGGCCGGGACATGATTGGTCCGTTAAATCCTCATAACTTCTTCATCCGACATCCGTTTTCGCCCATCCTTTTCTTGTTACACTACTTTTAACGAGACCTTCGATTCTCGTTTAGGTCGTGGCGGCTAAAAACCGCTCGGTCTAATATTCGAATTTCGGGCTGTATACTACTAGTCCGAAACTTCGAAAAATCATAACTTCTTCATACGAAGTCAAATTTGGGCGTTCTTTTTATCGATGTTCTTAGTTTAACATATTCTACGACCTTCGTTTAGATTGCTAAGGCTAAATATCGCTTTATCGTAAATTCACTATTTACGCTTCCCGGTGTCGTGCCGGTTCCATTGCGAAACTTCGACGAGTCATAACTTCTTCGTTATAACTCGGATTTCGGCGTTCTTTATATGTACGGAAACCTTGAGACATATCCTACATATTGGTTAAGATTATTTATTCTAGATAATCTTTTGTCGAAAAGTCGTTTTCGACCCCTATTGCCTCTAATTTGACTAGCCCGGATTTTGCGGGCGTTACAATTATCTCCCCCTTAGGATGATTATGTTCCGGAATCATCAACGAAACAGGGCTCGTATAATGACTCCATACGTCATCTCTTCATCCTAGGTAATAATTATAACTTCTATATTCCTTCAAGTCTATCTCTTAGACTCATTGACTGTATGCAGTACTCGATCGTGCACCTGCTCTCTACCTTAGGTTAGACTCCAAATTATGACCTTCAAGTCACAATCTCAATCCTTACTGGATACGAACTTGAGAGGATTTCTTTTACTACTACTATGGATCGATGTGTCATATTCTAATGACCTATCATCGTACGTTGCAACACTTAGACTTATGTCTCTTTCTAAAACAGACTATGCCTTCCTTCATGTTCTAATGTGATATAATCACACTTTAACATTAGGCAACTCTGGCTACCAAAGTTTTTTTTTTTTTTTTTTTTTTTTTTTTTTTTTTTTTTTTTTTTTTTTTTTTTTTAACAACGAGCGCGATACTTCTATTGATCGCTTTGATTCCAATCGTTTGGTTTAAGTCGGACGCTTCATCAAACTTGGTTCTCTGAACCACGTAACCTACTCATCGTAGTCGGACTCAATGGGATATGACCACTAGGGTCGGAATATCAACAATCTTCTTAGTCATTACCGAAACGATGGTAACAACACACTTGAATAAAACGGAATCAATTACTAGCTTCTTGGTAACCTTGTGACCTTCCCTGATCCAAGTGTGAGTCCTGTGCTGCCGGTAGTATAGGCCTCTACTACCTTTCACACCTACTCATACTCGTCCCAAGTATAGTCTCGCAGTTTTCCAAGTCACCATTCAAGAAAATCACATAACAATTTAACACACCAGATAACAAAACCAAGATTTTATTATTTCTTGAAACTATTACATAGATGTTCAAGTTCACCCTGGACTATGCCTCTAATGGGCTACATCATACGATACTATGGCTACTGCATAACTTGATCTTCGGATATAAAGTCCTCATCCTTGATTCCTCGCATGATTCTCTGCTTCGTCGAGGATCATGTGAAATGCCCTTGGCCTTGGTGGCGTTTCTGGTCTTGCTGCTTTATTTTTCCTTGGGCAGTCTCTGGACATGTGCCCCTTGCCTCCACATTCGTAGCATACTTTATCATTATGTGTGCAGTCTTTGGAATAGTGAACAGTCCTCCCACACTTGTAACAAGTCACTTCTTCGTTGCACTTCCCACCATTCTTCTTCTTGGATTTATCACACCATCTTGCTTCACCTCCATCTGCTCCTCCAAGCTTTGAGAATTTGTTTTCCTTGTTCGACCTCGAAGATCCTTCAAACTTCCGCTTCTCTCCTGCCTTATCTTTTTCTAGACCCTTTTCTCTTATCTGGGCCTGTACGTTCTTAGCTTCCCTAACAGCTGCTTTCAAGGTAGTTGCCATTTTGACCATTGGGCCAAAGTCAGTGGGCAGTCCGTTAGCAAACCTATCAATCTTGGAGAGTTCAGTAGGCACCAAGTAGGGGAATAGCTTCATCCTCTCGGTGAATGCGGTGGCATACTCATCAACACTCATCTTCCCTTTCTTCAGGTTCTGAAACTCGTTTTTTAGGTCTATCAGATCTATCTCCGAGCAGTACTGCATTTTTAACTGTTCCAAGCACTCCTCCCATGACATCCTTATGGCTTCTCCTCATGGCATCGTATCTGCCAATAGCTTCCACCAGCTCAAGACTCCAGTTTTTAGTTGTCTTACGGCAAAGACAGTCTTCTGTTTCTCATTACAGCTGCAGCTCTCAAACACCATCTCCATCTCAGAGATCCAATCCATAATCTCAACAGGCTTTGGGCTTCCTGAGAGGCTTGGTGGTTTCGCATCCAAGAATTTCTTGTACATCCGCCCATCCTTGTTGTTTCTCCCTTCTGGGCCATCCCTTTGCTCACCTTGAGTCCCTACTTGACTCACTTGGCGGCTGTAGTTCCCTTCCTCAGATTGCTCGGGAACTGGCTCCGTCGGTTCAACATGTACGGTAGGTTCGTCCCTATTTTCGTGGAGCATCTGTCTCATTTCTTCCCTTTGTTCAGCTAGCATAGCCCAAATCATGGCTTGAACTCCAGCCATGGTGACTGGCTCAGGCACAACTTCTTCTACATCAGGTATTTGCTGAACCACTGGGGGTTGATTCCTATTCCCTTTTGCATTCCCAGCTCCACTACGGGTTCTTGCCATTTTGATCTATACACCGAATAAGGTGAATCTAGATCTTAATTTAGGATTGACGTCTTAAATCATTCTTATCACCCCGAAACGTTTACATGCTAGTTCTAATATCGTAGTCGTACGTTTAGAATCCTAAACACATAAGGTTTCCACATCCGGTCGGCAACAGACCATAGATCCGAACAAATAACAATATATCATGCACAAAGCATTTAGCACATAAAAGCAATTTAAGCATCATTCCTAAAATAAGCTAGTGGTCACACCTCAAAATCATCGCTTAGCATTCTAAGTTTAAGTCTAGAAATAAATCCATATTCCTAGTTCGCTTAAACTAATGCTCTGATACCAACTGTGACATCCCCAAAATCACGGCTAGAAAAGACCGATTTTTGTTTATGCTTTATAAAAATCAGAGTACTTCATTTTATAAAAATGTTGCGGAATTTGTTCCCAGAAAAACATGGTCAATACGTTATTAAAACATTTTCGAAGAAACGTATTTATTTCATTTTAAAACGTTTGGGATGTCATCGTTAATACAGAAACATAAGCATAAACAGAACTTACATTTGTTTACACTAGTGATCTACATCTCTTTAAATCTCTCAGTGTAAAGTGACTTCATATCAACACCTGTGATATAAATAAACTGAGTGGGTCAGGTTGGGAAACCTGGTGAGTACATAGGGTTTTCAACCCATAATAATATAAATATTATGTTAAACAATCAAACAATCCACCCAATTACCCATCCCCATTATCTTCTTTACTCTTAAGGATTTAACCTAAGAGTCATCTATCCTGCATTCGTTTAGTCCGAAGTCCCTTACTTCCAGGGTTATAGGACTGGCACTAAATCCATAGCTGTCGATGTTCGTTCGTAAAGCACTAATTCCATAGCTGCTATAGTCTACTCATCGGGTAGTAAATCCATAGCTACCAGTGTTCAATAGGTACTAAGTCCATAGCTACCAATTCCTAACAGGTACTAAATCCATAGCTACCAGTGTCTAACTAATAGGTACTAAGTCCATAGCTACCAATTCCTAACAGGTACTAAATCCATAGCTACCAACGTCTAACAGGTACTAAGTCCATAGCTATCGGTGTTTGTCCCATAGGCACTAAGTCTATAGCTGCCAATGTATACTCACATCATCTTCTATCTCTCATCATTCATCTACCCATCTCATACCCAACATATTCGTATATATAAAATATGTATACAATTTAAATCCTTTAAAACATGTATAAAACGTTCATCCAGCATAGACAGCAAGTATTCAGATAATATGCACACATAGCACGTAGTTTATATAAAATACTTCATATCTATGTGTAAGATGAAAGGGACTATGCACTCACCTGAAAGGTGATAACTCAGCACTCGGACAGCGCTTCGATACTCTCAAAACGATTTTCCTTTGATAAAACCTAGTACCAATACCACTAGGGTTTAGTCTAACGATAACCGCGACAAATTAATTACTCTGACTATTATTAAGTGTTAATAACACTCAATATAACTCATAATAATAGCCCAAATAATTATTTTAAGGACCTAATAACATTCCTATAATTATTTGAAAGCTATATTAAAAATTGCGTAAGCGTAGCACACTTACAGCGAATTTTATCGAAAACTGGAACTTAATTGGAGCAGCGTTTCGAAACCGAAAGGCTCTTTTTCTCGAGACTCCGGGAGCCTTGGGGCTTCCCTCGGGAGCTAGGGGTTTTATCTAGGGCTTAGGGGTGTTTAGAGGTGCTAGAGAGAGAAAGTAGTGAGAGAAAGAAGAGGTTTTGGGGTGAAGAGAAATGGCAGCCTCGCACATCAATTTATAGGGTCAGGCTTTGGACATTACGCTGGGCGTACCGAGGGTACGCGGGGCGTACTCCTCGGATAAGAACTCCAGCTCGGACCCAACTATCTTCCACTCGTCGGATGGATCAGACCGAGGTTTACGCGGGGCGTTCCGGATATCGTACGCGGGGCATAGGGCGAGGCTTCGTGGCATGATCCAAAGCGAGATCTAAGACCATCATCGGACGGCCCACAACGTGCCACGTCATCAATCCTCATCAGCCTTCGCAAATACGATCATAAACTTTAAAAACTCGTAACTTTCGCGTAAGAGCTCCATTTTCGATGTTTTTTATATCCACGCGAAGGCGGGAACGTACTCTACAACTTTCGTTTAGACTCCGTCGCCTAATTTTGGCTCGATTTTAAATTTTATATTATTAACGGGCCGGGACATGATTGGTCCGTTAAATCCTCATAACTTCTTCATCCGACATCCGTTTTCTCCCATCTTCTTCTCATTACGCTACTTTTAACGAGACCATCGATTCTCATTTAGGTCGTGTCGGCTAAAAACTGCTCGGTCAAATATTCGAATTTCGGGCTGTACACTGCTAGTCCGAAACTTCGAAAAATCATAACTTCTTCATACGAAGTCAGATTTGGGCGTTCTTTTTATCGATGTTCTTAGTTTAACATATTCTACGACCTTCGTTTAGATTGCTAAGGCTAAATCTCGCTATATCGTAAATTCACTATTTACGCTTCCCGGTGTCGTGCCGGTTCCATCGCGAAACTTTGACGGGTCATAACTTCGTCGTTATAACTCGGATTTCGGCGTTCTTTATATGTACGAAAAACTTGCGACATATCCTTATCTTGGTTAAGATTATTTATTCTAAATAATCTTTTGTCAAAAAGTCGTTTTCGACCCCTATTGCCTCTAATTTGACTAGCCCGGATTTTGCGGGCGTTACAATATAGTCAAAGGATACATAGTGTGTTCTCATATTTCGATTATGATTACGGCATCCCTTTTCATAGTTCGAATTGTGAGAACGTGACACATAAAATATTATGGCAGAAGTTTGATAAAGTATCATATCTTTATGTAAGACATTATGCATCGTGTCACATACGCTTCGGGTATAGGAAATGCTATAATATTTGACCATTCTAAAATTTTCCAAATGTCTAGCGCATTAAGATGGAAAATAGACTAGAATCGGTTTTGACTAAAACAATTAAACAACTATCAAAGGACGATCCAAAGTTCGTTGAGGATTGGTCGCTTGTGAGTAGTTGGAAGTATGGTATTGGATGGACCATATTGACGTTATTATGAATAGATAAGATTCTATTAAAAAGGAGTTGTCATATAGCAAATCTGGAAATGTTTCCATATTGGGAGTTGGATATTGAGAATCTATGTCTAGATTAGAAACTTTTATGCAAGAAGGATGTTCAAAGGAATGTACATTGAATGTGATACTTCACGTTTATGGAATTGTCTTGTAAAAATTTCCGATAGAGTACTTTGTAATTTCATTGGCCAAGTCTTTGTGACTTTTGTGCTATGACCTTGCGAAAGGATCATTGCATTAAATGTTAGAATCTAGCATATTCTAGTAGTGGCAAGAACATTGTGTTCTAACACTAATGATAGGGATTGGGAATTGTGAAATGAGCATCATTGAAAAGGTTTTTCAATTGATCTATTTCACAAAGCAAGGACCATAGGAAATATAGTGTGCATGCTTTGTGCATGGGACAACTATTGTTGTAATTTGAGTAATAAGTTGATTTTCTGAAACATAAAATGATAAATAATGAGTAATCAATATGTTGGTTAAATAGAAGTGTTTTATTTACTCTCACATGTTTAGGGCCATATAGGATTAAGTATTATTGTTATGTTTCAGTTTGCATGTTTTGACTTCCAGAATAACTGGGTTATTCAAATCTCCACAGTGGATCATACGTTGAAAGTAGGTATGAAAGAAGACTGGCATGAATTTATCTGTAGATTATCTAAAGTGTATAGACATAGAACAAGTTTGCTTTAGGGTTCGCGAGTGCTTTAATAAGATTAGAGTATTGGATTAAACCCACGCTCGCTTGGATCACTTCATGGATTTATCACGAGTGATTAGTGAGACGATAATATTGTATATTCTTGAAACTGAGACATGTGAGTTGTTATTTGTTGGTCGGTTGCACATTGATAATAAGTAAACGCACCAATAACTTGGTGTTATAAAACTTATTGTTGTGTGTGATTCGATTAGTGCATCCAACAAGCATATGAGTCAAAGTTTATCCATTCCTTTTACCCAAAGTGGGATAAAAGCGATATATGTGGGCCCCTCGATAATTTAGTGATGGCACCTAAGTGCTTGGCCAAGTCGGGACAAAGTTGATGTGTTCAATTGTAGTCTGTTGTCAGGCGTCATAAATCAGAAGTTGGGAAACAATATAGAGAGAGTGATGGAAATTTGTGTGTTATGTCTATACGATATCTTGAGAATGGAGGAATATATAATCCCTTATCTAAAGGACACGCTATCTGATAAGATCAGAGTTGACAGCCGCTTTTGAAAGCTACGATTGTTGATCAGGTTCTGAAGTCATATGGAAAAATAGTTATTAGACTTATCCAAGTGGGAGACTGTTGGATTAGTGTCTAAGTCCATAACTATTTTGGTATGTACTTGACCCGATTATGAGCGTGGTCCTTTTGGGTTGCCTTCACCATAGCAATATGTAGGATGAATTAAGGAGAGAAAGGATTAATTATGATTTATTAATATATTATAAGAATAATATATTAAAGGAGAAATCATATTGTTTAATTAATATTAGTCAAGAATTAATTAAGAGTTAATTTTGTGGCTAAAAGAGATTAATTAAATTTAGGGGACAGGAATTGTAATTATAAGATAATTGCAATTAGGCTATGGATTGCTTTAGAATAAAGGTTGGACGAAAACTATGGTGAGCCCATATGATTTTCGTCCAAGAGGTATTCTAAAGGGAGTACATGGACTGCTTAGGGCTTAAGCAGTCAAATTAGGGGTTCCTTGTTAGATAACCCTAATAGCCTACCTATTTAAGGAACCCCTAAGCCCAAAAAACATGGTGCATGATTCCTTAGGGTTTCTAGATGAATTTTGGTGCCTCGTATCTCTTTCTTTTTCATCCTTATTTCTTATGGTGTTTGTGACTCCATTAGAGGTGCAACACTTGAGGCACTAAGCTTTCTAAAGCCAATCAAAGCAAGGATTAGATTGTTATTGGTATATAACAATCAAGGTAATATCTAAACCCTAGTTTTATGTTAATATGATTAATTTTATGCTAGATCTAGGGTTTATAAGTCTTGGAAGTTTATTGCATGTTCAAAGTAGAAAAACTAGATCCAAGCAATTAGGGTTAAATGAACACCATAGGATTGTTGTTATGCTCTAATCCCATCAGATAGGAGCGGACCAAAAATTGTTATCACACCCTTCAGCATTGTCTTTATCAACCAAGATTTTTAGTTCTACTGTTTGTTTTCCAGTTACTCCTGTAGCTGCATAAACCTGATTTGGCACGGTTTGAACTTTCTGATAAACCACTGCTTTCTCTTTGAGTTTCTTGGACTTGTCATTCGAAAAGCGAGCATACTCAACAGAGTTTTCAAATATAAGGGGTTCTTCTATCTCGGTTTCGTTCTTTAAGAACTCAAAGCAATCAACTACACTTCCACTGATATTTCACTCATGTCACATTCCTCATCGAATTCTGATGTGTTTTCGACATTTATTTTATGATCTAAGCAAAGTTTGGCATGTGACGAGTCAAATGTTCGAATGGTGTCGGACTTAATTTTCAACCTATCATTTTCATCCAACAGATTTTTAAGCATACTTTTGTGTTCTTTGGAGTCGATAAAGGTCTCAATTTTGTCCGGTCCATATTTGTAAGTGACTGAAATTTCGTCAGAGGACATTATTGATTCACATTCAGCAATAACTTCATCCTCCTTAAGTTCAAGGAAGGGTAAAATCATCTTATGAAACTTTTTCCCTATTTCACAATCTAGATGGAGTTGAGTTATGTTAGCGTATAAGCATTTTGCAATTAAACAGAAAAAATTTCGTTGTTTCAAAAACTTTAAATTGTCTCTTTGCAAATAAATAATCTCATCACTAGCCCTAGCTAACTCATGCTCCTCCAGCTGTATCCATGCTCTCCTTTCCTCACTCTTGGAAGACTCCCTGCTGAGTTGATCAGTTATGTTAAAATTAGCTAGTCGGGTTTGCATGAGACTACCACTTAAGTTGGAAAATTTAAATTTAAGTTCGTTTAGTTCTTCTTCATAGTTAGTGACAGGAACTTTCAATGATTCTAGGACGAATTGTACCTTTTTAATCAAACGATCACAGTCGTTGATTGTTTTGCTCATGGGCTTGGCTGCAAAACACTTGTCTCTTTTTAGATTCGACTCCTTATCCTCACCTAGGACGAAGGCTTTCTTACTTCTTCATCTTCAGAGTCGGTTGACCAGACTTCAACTCCACCGAACTCGTCATTTTCCAGATTCTCCTGCACAACTAAAGTGTTCATTGAAGTATTTGTTGCTTTCTTTTTCTTTATTTCATCCAACTTTCGCAGGTAATAGGCTTCATCATCTTCACTGTCATTTTTCTCTGCCAACTTTCTCAGCATACAGTCCTTGGCAAACTGGTTCTTGCCATGACAGTAATTGCAATCATATCCAGAATCTCCTGCCAGCTTGCTTTCTCTCTTCTCATCATCCTTTTGAGTGACGTTCTTCTATTCTTCTTTCATCTTTTTTGAGTTGTAGCTTCCTTGCCAGTTTCGGTTCTTATTGGCGGGGAATTTTTTTCTTCCAAACTTCTTAGGATTGGATACCATCATTGCATATTTCTTGCTTGTAAGATCACACTCAGACAAATCTGAATCAACTTCTTCTTCCGTCACATTCTTTCCTTTCGAGATAAGGGCTAATGAGCCAATGCTGGACCCAGCCTTCGCTTCTTTTGTTACTGTGCTTTTATGGGATTTTAGGATTCCCATCAGTTTTGCGAGTGAATAAGACTTGAACTGTTCATGAGCCTTTACAGTTGAGACCACTGCTATCCACTCCGGTCTTAGGCCGTTCATAAATGTGTCTTTCTGTTCAATCTCCTTTCTTTCAATACCATGCTTCATCATCTTGCTGAGCAGATGATTGTAACGATCAAACATCTAAAGAAGAGTCTCCTTAGGTTTTTGAGCAAAGGCACCGAACTCAGAGAGAAACAAGGTTTGTATTGAGTGCTCTAGATCTTCATCGGTTAAATACAGTTCTTTTAGTCTATCCCATATCTCTTTTGTAGTAGTGCATGAACTGACCAGAGAGAAGGTGATTGCTTGTAGGGCAAACCAGATCATCCTTAAAGCTTTGAGATTGCACGTTAACTTATCATTTTCATCTTGTGGTATCTTTTCTACATCCAATTAAAGCTTATTATATACCTTTTGAGTTTTTATTGTCCTGTTTGTACCAGAATGGATGAATGGACCGATCGTAATGGCTTCCCAGATGAGATAGCTAATATCTTTAGATCGAATCACGTAATCTTCAAAGTGATGTGCCCATACTTCGGGGTCTTGAGTGTAGAGAATAGGAACCCTTGTAGTGGATCCAATGTTGTTTGAGATGTTAATGGGATTGGCTTGAGAGTCGTCGTGTGACATGATGAGCTTGTTTTTCGGATCTGCTAGAATCAGACTTATAATCTAAAGATTAGGGTTTTTATCAATTACTAATAAAAGCGGAAACCCTAAAGAATTCTTCACACAAAAGAGATGCGTATGAGTAACACAGTCTCCCGCTCTGATAACAATTGTTGGAATAATATTCCATAAAGAGTGATAGATTCAAGTAGTAAAACAATAAAGGAAAAAATAAAGAACACAATAATAGTTTGAATGATGTCGAATGATAAAACTTTGACACCTCAGAAGAGCTCAATTAAGAACTTTGTATGTAGAGTTGTTTACGGTTAGAATGCAAAAGATAATTAATCAATCTCATATTAAGGCATACATGCATGCACTATATATAGTACGTAACCCTAATCTATAATCACAGTTGGACAGGCCCAAAACTGGATATACTAAAGAACAACCCATGACGCAACACATCAAACCTAACAAGATCAACGAGAACCTTAGCTTCGTGGAAGAACCAGTCGAAATCATGGATCGGGAAACCAAAAGAAAGAAACAAAGTCGCATAGGGATAGTGAAGGTCCGCTGGAATGCTAAGCGGGGACATGAATTCACTTGGGAGCACGAAGATCAAATGAAACAGGAGCATCCCCACCTTTTTCCGAGTCCTTGATTTGTATTCTATGTTTGAATTTCGAGAGGAAATTCCCTCTATCTGGGGGATGATGTAGTAACTCGAACCTTTTTCCGTTAAAGTTAGCCGTTTTTCATTAAATAAAATTCACATTTTTTTTTTGTTTTGTTAATTCCTATGGTTTGGAAAATCATTTATGTTTCATATAATCAAATTATATACGATTCGGAACCAAAAAAATCAAACAAAAAATTCAAGTTTCCTTCGAAAAATCGACAGTTTCCGGCCTGACTGGTGTTCAAGGCTGTGAACCTGATCATGGTCGTAAGCCTGTTCACAACCGTAAACTAGTTCTGTGACAACCGTCAAATTCTGGTCAAGTCAAAGTCAAATAAAGTCAAGAAGTCAAATCGATCAACCCAACTAACCCTTGTGTACTAGGGCTTACATTAGGTAATTACTATACAACCTGTTATTCTAATGAGAAATCATAAATTGAAAAGTTCGTACATCTAGATTTCCTTAACCTAAAACTGTGGTAAGTAACGAACTAAACCGATAAAATGATGTTGCATACTCACTGGGAGTGTGTAAGATCCTTAAACATAGCTTAACGGGGCATACGGACCTTGCGTTGTGGAGCCAAGCACTCAAAAAGGTCATAAAAGAAGCCTCTCCCAATCTCTTTCACTCTATCTCTCGCTACCCCAAATCTCTCCCAAATCTCACTTTATATGAGAAATCTCTCCAAGAATGTGAAATCTCTCCCAAATCTCTCTTTGTATGAAAAATCTCTCCAAGATTATGAAATCTCTCCTAAATCTCTCTTTGTATGAGAAATCTCTCCAAGTATGTGAAATCTCTCCTAAATCTCTCTTTGTATGAGAAATCTCTCCAAGAATGTGAAATCTCTCCCAAATCTCTCTTCGTATGAAAAATGTTTCCAATAATGTGAAATATCTCCCAAATCTCTCTTTGTATGAGAAATCTCTACAAGACTGTGAAATCTCTGCCAAATCTCTCTTCGTATGAAAAATCTCTCCAAGAATGTGAAATCTCTTCCAAATCTCTCTTCGTATGAAAAATCTCTCCAAGATTGTGACATCTCTCCCAAATCACTCTCCATATGAGAAATCTCTCCAAGATTGTAAAATCTCTCCCAAAATCTCTCTCAAAACCCCTTTCGATTTATTTTGATCATTTGAGGGCATCTCGGTACTTGGTTTGATGAGAAACCACTCAAAGAGGGGAGATGGTTTCGAAAATAGCCCCTTAGGGTCGAAGCCTCTCTATAGGGGCCAAGTCCTCTTGGATCCGAGGCCACTTGAACTGAGTCTGAGGCCCTTGAGCAGCCGCAGTCTTCGGACCGCAATGGAGTAGCCGTAGCAAGCTGACCGCAGCCAGCGAGCCGCAGCCACCGACCGCAGCAACCTCGCCTTCGGTTCCCTGCTGATGAAGCCACCGTGGTAGCTGCTCGGACCGCAACCCCTTTTTCCCTTCGGACCCACTTCAGCAGCCAAGCCCCACTTCAGATCTAATGCTGTAAGGCCGGAGTCACCCTCCTGACTTCGGATTTTTCCACTTTCCACCAGGTTTTCGACCATGACTCCGTTTTAAGCCCATTTTTCATCATTTTAACGCGGGATTTTCTCTAAAAATCATATTTTGATATACAAGACCCTAAATATTCATAATATAAACATATTTTTATGGAAATATTTATTTAAGAATAAAATCCATTAAGGGAGATCATGAGGTGGAGTGTGAATCTTGCCATAATATTTGACACAAACAACCACCCCATGCCCATTACTTTGACCAGCTATTGTACTCCCCACCACTCCTAGTCACCTCATGGCACTACCCCACTCATTTCCCAGCAAACCCACGTCCAAATGAGCTGGAAAACCCTCTCTCTCACTCTTCACTTCACTCATTTTCCTCATTTCCACCATGTATCAAACATCACTTTTCTCTTAAATCCTCTCACTCAAATTCGAGATTTAAGGGCTTATCTTCAAGTTTTATCTCATTTTTGGTAAGTTTCATCACCCTCCTTATGGTTATTACATTCCCTCTTACTCAAATCATAAATATCTTACACAAACATCATCACATTCATGTTAGATCTTCGAATCTTCAAGTGATCCTTTAAGTGTTCTTGAGTTGAACACTTCTCATCTTCAATATTCACCCACTGAAATCATATATGGTGAGTTCATACCCCTATCTTTTCATGTTTTTCTTAAGTTTTAAGGGAAGGGGGGGGGGGGAATACAAGTTAAAACACCAAGAACACAACTAAACTCATTTAACAGCCTTCATAAAAAAAGTTTAACTCCATTCACGGACTTTTTTGGGCAAATTAAACATTTTAGTTTTCAAAACTATTTTAGTTGCAAGTAGTTCCATTTCTTAGCTTTAAAATGACTACCTGCACATCTCCACACGATTTTTCTACAATTTATGGTGATTTTTACAAAACTGCCTATCATTTCAAGAGCAAATCCAGACCAGTCTGTGATTATGGACTTTTTCACACAAGTTGGAGGTCATTAAAATTCATAATAAAAATTATTAACAAACTAGACTCATTTACCAAACTCTCAGAATTTACGGATTCTGATTTGGACCTCTAATGATTTTTCTATAAATTTTCCAAGAACAGTAAACGAAAATGTTAACAACAGAAAAATGCTATCAATTTCATTTCACCTTGTAACATGTTGAGCAAGGTGTATATCTTTATGTGAATATATGTTTTTACAAATAGATGACATTTTGTCTTAGTATATAGTCATACATCAGAAAACAAATGGATTTTTCCCCTACAAAAGTATGGTAATTAATTATTTGTTATATTGCATGTTGCTTCACTTTTGTAAAAGGTATATATACATATCGGTAAACAAAATGGTTTTTACCTTCACAAGTACAGCAGTTAACCATAATAAACAAAGTTATACTGTTACATTTAAACGTTTTGATAAACTATAATAGGTATGGTTTATTTTTCCATTAACACAACAAAGACATTTCGGAAGGTTTTATTCCCATATAAAAAGGTTTTACACTTACGCACACCACACGTAAACTTGTTAACTTAAATTGTGAGACATTCTTCTCAGTACTCCTAGAGTACGGGTTAAAATTCCTGGTAGTTATAACCAGAGTCTCTTGCAGGGAGAACATAATAGTTGTGTATAGAGCTATATTGGGTTTGACACACCACACCTTGCTGCTAGCTACAGTGGGACCTGCAGGTCTACGGGTGACAAGTGTCATATCAGTTTTCGACGCCTGAGAAATGTCGTGGCAGGTTCATTCAGTCATAGTATGGTTATACCGAATCACATAGGGAGTTAACAACACATAAACTTTACGGGAATTTTTATTAATAAAAAAGAGTTTTATGTCGATTTAAAATCACTTTCTATATCAATAAGAACGGATATTACTGTACACTTTCGGTCTTGGTATTTAAGAGTACAAGTCATCCATTACGGGATTTTCCTCAAATTAAAAAGGGTTTTATGCCGATTTAAAACCATGTTTATATCTTCAAGTATGGAAAATACTTGTTTATTCTTGGTCCTGGGATTTAGGACCACATAACTTTTATAAGGAAAATATTGGATTTTTCTTGGGAACACACAACACATTACAATGAACGATTTCCAAACTCTTTAACTAAAAAGCTTATGAACTCACCAACTTAATTGTTGACACTTTTCCAAAATTACTTGTATTCTCAGGAAATCAACGAAACCAAGTAACCACAAGCTTTTGAGGATGGAACGCTACGGCGTTGAACAACTATTTTTATATCATGTCGTGATCAATCATTGAAATATGTAATACTTAAAACCGTGTAATTCTTTCCTGATTATATTTATGAATAGTTGTATTTTCTTTGAGCACTACTATACTCGTTGTTGTGATACTATACATGAAGTCCTCCACCCCTGGACGTTTCCGCCATCCTTGGTTTGGGGGTGTTACAAGTTCACGGATGGTGGACCCCACCACCGACCATGAACCCCCTATATATATATATATATATATATATATATATATATATATATATATGTAATTCCTACCCTCATTTACACTTTTCTAACCGAAAACTCCCCCATTCTCTCTCTAACTTCTCAACCGCAAACACAAAAATACCCTCTTTTCTTCAAAAAATATCAAAAATCACCTTTGGGCGTTATTGTGGAGCATCTAAAACGCGTTTTTCGTCGGATCAAGCATTGTTGTTATTGAGTTCACGACCAAGAACCCTTCAAATCTTCAAACCTTCAAGGGCTGAAAACCATTCACGGCTGTGAACCCTTTAAAAATTCATATTTCCTTCAAGAACACCGTTCACGGCCGTAAACCCTTCAAGGGGCAATTCATGGCCGTAAACAGTTCATGGCCGTAATCCCCTTCACGGCCGCAAACCCTCCCTAAGTGGTGAACTCGACTGAAAACTCATTTTCCTTGCTTCAACCAAGTGCCGGTAACATTCTAAACCAAAAGCAAGTGTTTTTCCAACACTATAAATAATGGTTTCGCTAATAAAATACGCATATGTATTTAATGGTTATTAGGATCCCGTTAAGTGTCGCGTACATCAATCTGAGGGTCTTCATTTCTAGTTTCATTGTTCGACATTTCACGCAACCAACAATGAGTTCATACCCCTATACTTTTATGATTTTAATGTTTTCAGGGGGAGAATACAAACCGAACACAACTAAATTGTGAATTTATACAAAAGGATTTCTAATCACTTAAAACTGATGCAATGAATATTGTTGTACAGTTTTCATTTTTCATAAAATACTTAGATATTTTATCCCTTTTGTATTATGCTGAGCATATGGGACGTTTTCGACTTACTACGAAATTGCATAGTTTTCAGACCCATTTATGGATCGAATACATAATATTCATGCAAACTATAATAGATATAGTTTGGGGTTTCAAAATACAACATTACAAATTTAGAGTTTATACATTCTTAAGCATATAAACTATGACAAACTTAGTTATGATATTCTTGGGTAACAAGGATACTTTATTACATAATTATTTAAGTATAATTATTACTCAATAAAGTATAAACACGGGTAAATACAATAGATCAATACAGAACTATACGTAAACTAGATTATACAGGATTGTAAGACTCTACTTCAAAACTGTACCCTTTGGTGTACTAAACTAAATTCTATCATAGTATAACCAGAGTCTCCCGGAGGGTTTTTCATTCAAAACAATGATATACAATACAGTTGGTGGTAACTAGGCATATGAACTAATACATTATACACTACTACAGAACAAAGTAATAAACATATATGTAAGAAAATATTGGGTTTTCTTGGGAAGCATACAAACATTTTTACAGAATTCAATGACATGTTTTCACTACAAAAACATATTTATGAACTCACCAGCTTAATGTTGATACTCTTTCAAAATTGCTTGTATTCTCAGGAAATCAGTAGACTGGTTCTCCCGCAAGCTTTTAAGAAGACGGAGCGTATAGAGTCACATCTTTTATATTTGTTATACTTTTGATGTATACAAACTATGTATCAAACAGATGTAAATTTTTATATCTGAATGTAATGGTTGTGTTTACTTTGATTACTATGATGCAATTGTTGTGATACTGTACATGACGTCCTCCACCCCGAAACGTTTCCGTCGTTTCGATTTGGGGGTGTGACACTAGGGGATGCAGTGCCATCAAGTCGGGCCATTCCTTTAGAAACAAAAGTAACTGAAAATTATTTAAACATAAACCGTAAGCACAAAGCTTAGTGATTTCCCCAAAGTACCAGATACTAAGCATACATCATAGCTTGAAACTAAAATATGTCTATTTCACCTGCTTTATTATCTTTTAATAGGTAATCGGTCTATTTCACCCACTATGGTATCTTTTGTCACACCCTCAAACCAGAATGACGGAAACGTTCGGGGGAAAAGGATATCATGTACAGTATCACAACAATTGTATAATAGGAATCAAAGCATCACAACCATTACATTGATAAAGTAAAGTGTTTACATCTGTTCAATGCATAGTTTGTTTGACATCAAAATGTATAGCAAAAGTATAAAAGACGTGACTCTATAAAGCTTCGTCTTCGCAATACCTTGTGGGTGTACCTGTCTTATCGGTTGCCTAAGAATACAAGTGATTTTGAAAGTGTATCAACCTTTAAGTTGGTGAGTTCATAAGCATATTTGTAATTGAAAACCATCAATTTGTTCCTTGAAAATGTAAGTATGTTTTCCCAGAAAATCCTATATTTTCTGTTGTAATTTCTTGAACTCAAAACGGGTAAATCTTATAGTACTCTGTAAAAGTAAAAAGGTAGTTTTAATTCACAAAAAACTATGACTATATGTTTTCTATATGTTGGAATAGTCTTTTTTGTTCGTACTTATGTTAAAAACCCTATGGATTCACCAGTGGTACTTGTAAAATAATGTTTTATAGCCTTATTATTTAAATAAAACTATGTGAAGTGGTTACTTATTCATACACTAATCGTGTTGTTCAATACCAAATTGCGAGTTATCATAACCATATTTGATCTCCTAGGATAGCCTGAAACGACGTTCTTCATGTGTTAGAATCGATACGACATTTGTCAACATAGGCATGCCGGCCTAGCTGCTGCAAGCAGCTCAGGTGCGAGGTTGTCAGTCCTGTATAGATCTATACACAAATTCGTGCTCTCCCTCCAGGAGAATCTGGTTATAATTTCATGGCTTTTGTTGGTACTTAGGTAAGTACTTGAAGGGCGTCTCACAAAGCTATACTGACGGTTATGTGTAGAATAATTGAAAATCCTTTCAAATGAATAACTATATATATGATCCATAAACTATACCTAACATAGTTTATATGTTCGTTACTATAATAAAGCCTGTATTTAGTAAGTTAATACTTATGTTCCATAAACTATACCAATTATAGTTTGTATGTTCATTTTTTTTTTGTATCTTTGCACTTTGTAAATTTGATATCGGTGTTCCATAAACTATACCTATTATAGTTTATATGTCCGTTCCATTTGAATTATGATTATTCTGAAAATTTTCCTTTGCTTAGCATGTTACAAAGGTTTAACAATTGTAATCATATATATATATATATATATATATATATATGTGTGTGTGTGTGTGTGTGTGTGTGTGCGTATGTGTGTTTCTGTAAGAATAATGGTTGCAACTGATTGAAACAGTTTAAAGTAATTTGAAATCGTTTACACAAATTTAGTTGCGTTGTACTTGTATTCCTCCCCCCCCCCCTAAAAATGTGGAAAAATATTGAAAATATAGGGATATGAACTCACCTCGTATTTGCGTTTGAGTTTGAATATTGAGCCGTAGAAACGATCCTCGGGTAAGCGTACGTGCGAATAACATTATCCTAAAAATAATTATATTTGACGTCATATTTAAATTAATAATATATATTAATTTAAATAATGAGTTAAATAATATTGGAAATATTAATTAAGGAATACTTACAATTTATTTGGAATTATTTGGAAATGTTGCAAAGTGTTTTTGGTTGGCAAAAAGGGTTTACGGTTGGATCTTGATGAGTTTACGATGTGTTCTTGGGAAGTTATGAAGATTTGAAGGTGGGTTTGAATGTTCTTGCTGAAAATATGAAGATTTGAAGGAATATGGGAGTAATCTCTTGAAGATTGAGAGAAAAAGGGGGTGTTCACGGATGGTAGTTGAGAGGATTTTGAGATTCGTTCACGGTTGAAAAGGTGGGAAAGGAATTGATTTATGAGTGAACACACACACACACACACACACACACACACACACACACACACACATATATATATATATATATATATATATATATATATATATATATATATATCGGGGGTGTCTATGGTTCTATTGGGCCTTGGGCTTTAGTGTTCACAGTTCCTCACTCTTAGGTTTTCGCCCTTAATGGGCTTTGGACTGTGTTTATGATCTAAAAGCAACTATAAACACTCATTTTATCCTAATTCTAAACCGTAAACCCTCTTGATCTTTATTCCTAATCTGTAAACCCCCTTTTGTTTGAATTTCTTGAGCGTGAAGTCCTTTTGGAGTTGTCTTTATGATTTAAACCTTAGAGTATCCACCTAAATTAATTTATAATATCATAATTCACTTAAGAACTAAGCTATATTTTGTTATTAGCTTATAAGTATGCCCCTGAGATAATAGAGGATGTATTTATACATAAGGATCGAAATGTAATTTATTTATTTATTTAATACTCTTACTGAATTAAGAATGACGAGTTGTTACATTATCCCCCCGTTAGAGGGAATTTCGTCCCGAAATTCTTTCAATAGTGAGTACATCATGGACTAGGGAAAAGATGTGGGTACTTTTGTTGCATCTGGTCTTCTCCCTCCCAAGTGAATTCAGGTCCCCGCTTGGCGTTTCAGCGAACCTTCACTATCGGTATGCGACTTTGTTTCGTTAGTTTGACTTCCCTATCCATGATTTCTATGGATTCTTCCACGAAGTTAAGAATCTCATTTATCTCTATTTTATTGAGTGGAATCACAAGAGTTTTGTCAGATAAAACTTCTTTGGATTTGACACGTGGAAGACAGGGTGTACGTTGTTAAGTTCCTGTAGTAAACGGAGTTCGTAAGCTACGGGGCCGATTCTAGCGAGAATCTCGAATGACCCGATGTACCTTGGATTTAATTTTACACGCTTTTCGAAGCATATCATGCCTTTTCAGGGTGAGACCTTAAACAGAACGCGGTCACCAATGTAACGACCCAATTTTTCAAAGAAAATTTTTGATTTTTGATTTAATCAAAACCAATCCCATAAACCATAAATTCCCAAAACATTTGTTTTCAAATAATCATTTATTACATCATTGTTTTCCTTTTTAAAACATCAAAGGGTCCCAACACATTAAAAAGAGAGATAGAGTGCACGCCACATCATCACGCTTTGCCCTTGCCCTTGGGCTGAAAAGTACCTGAAACAAACCAACAACCTGTAAGCGAAATGCTTAGTGAGTTTTCCAGAGCATACCACACACATTCACATACAGATATCCTGATGGCTAATAAATCCATAAACATGCTACAGAAACCATGCAATACGATTCAACAAGAATGGTATGGGCTACCCCACATGATCTTTACCTAGGACTGCCATGGGCTACCCCACATGGCCTTACATCCCATGCCATGGGCTACCCCACATGGTCTTTACCTAAGAATGCCATGGGCTCCTGCACATGGTCTTATATCCAATGCCACTTGCTCCCCTCGGGGTCTTCCGTACCAACATAATATCACATAACATATCAATTCATAAGCGAATAACATACATATAACATCTTCACACAATGGGCCAGCCTTGGTGCCGTAGACCCATTGGTATGGCGAGAAGACTCACCTCCGTCCGATGAATATGAATACTATCCTCCTAATGATTCACAACCTTCCAAGCTGAATAATAACAATAATAATATAATCAATGATAAGACCTTAAATTACCCCAGGAAAAGCCCAACCTTCAAACTCTACCCCCAAGGCCCAATTACCCTTTTCTTGCAAATGGCCCCCAAAGTCCAAGTCTAATATCCTTAATGGTCCCCTTGGCCAAATAAGGCCTAACCGATAAGTCCACGGCCCAAACAGATGAAAAGGCCTCTAACTCACAGAATCAAATCAAGCCCAACAACCAAATGAAGACCAAAGGCCTAAAACAGCTTAGGACCCAACTGAGCTATGTACGCCCAACGTACCACCTGGTACGTGCAGCGTAATGAAGGTTCAGGGACTACGCACCGCGTACAGCCAGTTACGCCCAACATACAACCATTTTAAGCACTTTTTCCATTAACTGCTTAACGCTCGAATCCTTCATGTCCAAAAGCTAATCTAAGTCTGAAAAGATGTCCTAAGGCATAAAGCTGGCAACTTTATGCCCTTGCATGTCTCATACACACCCAACTACACAATTAAGACCTTTCCAAGGTTTTTTACCCATGCATGAGGTCAAATTTCTCATCAAGCTTCCATTTTTATACTTCTAAATGACTAGGGGACCTCAGATCTGCCTTTCTTATCAAATGGGGAGGCTTAGCTCAACAAAACAGGTCCAAAGTTCATCAAAGGTAAAAATCACTAAAACCCTGGCTTGATCTAAAGATTAGAAAGGAATGATGCAAGCTTTTTACCTCCAGAAGCATTGCAAGATGATTTTGGTGGAGGATCTTGAAGCACCCACTTGATCCAAGCTTTCTTGACCACCCCTTCATCTTGAAATACACACTAAAAGGCCACAAATGCACTCTTTAAGGCTCAAAAATGATCTCACAAGGTTTCCAGGAGTATATGAACATTCTATAGCTATGGAGGCTCTCTGGGGTTTATACCAAGGGACTTAAAGTTGCATAAATAGGCCTCATGTCCGAAATTTAGGGTTTTGCGTCCCTGGCGCATACGCCCCGTGTAATTCAAGGTACTCCTAGCGTACCTTGATTCCTCCGCGACCACTTTCATGCAGTACGCTAGGTGTACACTTAAGTACGCCCAACGTACTTAAGGGACCATTTATGCACAAATTATCATTCCTTAGGGTTTCAAGACATACCAGAATTTAGGATGTTACAATCAACCTGGAATTCCAAGGGTTTTCGTCTCCTGTTTGCCTAGCTCTTTTGTCTATCTCTTGAGGCTTTCAACCGTTCTCAAATTTGTACGATCTTTTCTGTGGTTTCTCTAACGATTTATGGGCCAGTGAGAGTGCTATTAGGAACATTCCCTTTTGCTAGCTGCATGTTACCCACCTCAGCTCAGCATAGAGGGGATATGCACTTACGACCATAGAGGGCTTCGAATGGAGCAACCTTGATGCTAGTGTAATAGTTTTTGTTATATGAAAACTCGACTAGTGGCCAATGGGTGTCCCATGATTTACAAAATTCGATCACATAGGCTATCAGCATGTCTTCTAGCGTTTAAATGATTCTCTCACTTTGCCCGTCCGTTTGTGGATGGTAGGTTATACTCATGTAATAGTTGTTGTTATATGAAAACTCGACTAGTGGCCAATGGCGCAAGTTAGACACTTGCCCACGTAGGTAGTAATCTCTGCTTTCATGTTTGGCCACCAATAGAGTTTCTTGAGATCCACATACATCTTATATGAACCTGAGTGGACGGCATATCGAGTCTTATGTGCTTCATTCATGACAGCCTCCCTGTAACCACCGAACTTTGGGGTCCAGATCTAGTGCATGAAACAACGAACTATGTATCATTTGATCTCAAAGTTCTTCTCCATCCCTCTTAAGGCTTCATCCACCACATTTTCTAGTTTTAAGGCTTCCATCTAAGCCTCTTTGATTTGTGTGGACATTTAGGAACGGATTTTCATGGTTAGTGCCTTCACCCTATGACCAGAGTACTCCTTTCGACTAAGGGCATCCGCTACTACATTGGTTTTTTATCAGAATGATAGTGAATTTCAAACTCATAATCATTGAGTAGCTCTACCCATTGCCGCTGCCTAATGTTAAGTTCTTTCTGATCGAAGATATGTTGAAGGCTTTTGTGGTCGGTGAATATAGTGCACTTGGTACCATAAAGGTAATGTCTCCAGATTTTTAGAGCAAAGACCACTACTCCCAACTCAAGACCGTGAGTTGTGTAGTTGAATTCATGTGCCTTAAGCTATCTTGAGGCATAAGTAATAACTTTTCCCCGCTGCATAAGCACACAACCTAGCCCTTAATTGGATGCATCGCAGTATACAACGAATCTTATGTCCCTTCTGAAAGAGACAAGATAAGTGTGCTACGAAGGGCTTGCTTCAATGCCTGGAACGCAGTGTCTTGTTTTACTCCCCAACTAAAAGTTATGCCCCTCTGAGTCAGGGTAGTAAGTGGTTTAGCGATTCTGGAGAAATTTTTGTTGGGTTTTATCCATAAGAACTTTCCTATGTGCGCATGCAAAACCCTAATGCTTGGATCTAGGCTTTCTAATTAAACATGCTTTGAATCCAAGACTTCTAATGACTAATTATGTGTAAGAACAATACTAAATCAGATCTAGAATCATACCTTTGAATCTCTTGTTTGATCTTGTTGTCTTGGAGCTCTAGAGTCACAATTGTCACTCCTCTAATGGCTTACAAACACCAAATAGCAAAGAGGATGATTTGGGAGAGAGGAGGTAGGAGAAAATCGGCCAGGGGTTCTCTATTCTCAATGAGGTGCATATTTCCCTTTGCCATAGGGTCTATTTATACTTGTAGACTCCTTAAGGGTTACAACCCAAACCCTAGTTGGATAATCTTCTCTTAAAGCAATCCAAATCCATTCCTTAGATAGCCTTGGACGATTTTAAGCTATCCCTAGCTTCTAGAATTCGTCCAACCCCTATCCAATATGGATTTACAGTCTAAAGTTTAACTATCAAACAATTGACAGTTTATACCCTCTTATTTAATTAATCTCTTTAAGTCACCAAATTCATACCAATTAATTTATGAATTATATTAATCAAATAACAATATTATTATTCTTTATATTATTCTCATAACATATATATAATATTTATTCTCTCTTAATAAATCATCCTATCAAGTTACTATGGTGAAGGCAACCCAAAAGGACCATGCACAACCGTGTCAAATACTTGCCTAATATAGTTGCAGCCTTAGACACTATTCCAACAGTCTCCCACTTGGATAAGTCTAGTAACTATATGCACAAGTACAATTCGATTTGCAATAGTAGCTCTCAAAGACGCTGTCAAACTCTGATCTAATCAATCTTGTCCTTTAGATAAGGGATCGTACAGTCCTCTGTTAGATATCATGCTGAAAATTCTATGGAATGATTAGCCAAGCATTTATGTTTCTTGATCTCTGATTTATTCGACATAGAACTTAATCGAACACATCAATGCAGTTCTGACCGGGCCCGCATAATTCAAATCAAATCATCGAGCGGCCGAGATATCGCTTTTACCTTCTTGGGATAAAAGTTACAGATAAACTTCGACTTATATGCATTTACTTATTCATTAACCAACTATACACAACAATGCGTTGTATAACACCGAGTTACTGATGCGTTTTCGCATTATCAATGTACAATCAATTAACAAATAACAAACCATATATCTAGGTTTTAAGACTATATGATATTATCGTCTTGCGATCACCCTTTTATATCATATTCCATAAGGTGATTCCAGCAAGCACGGGTTTGTTCCAATGCTCAAAACCAGTTCATAAGATCTCATGAATGTTGCAGCAACCCTTTGCTATGTCTAACACCATTTAGACAATCTACACACCAATTCACGACAATATTCATTCATATCTACTTCCAACATATGAACGATTGTGGACAATTTGAATAATTCGATTATTCTTAATAAATTCAATTATTCTGGAAGTCAAAACATGCAAAGTGAAACAATAGTTAAACAATTAACATAAGATAATAACATTACTCATAAATAAAACTCCTTTTTTAATCATCAAATGTTAATTACATTCATCTATTACACGTTTCTAATGCTATCTATCTAATCTATGCTAATATCATCCTTCAGCCCAATACTCCTAGCATGCTGCAAGTGCTTAACCCTACTCAGTCCCTTCGTAAGCGGATCTGATGGGTTATCTTCTGATGATATCCTCTTCACTACGAGTTGTCCTTCTTCTACACGATGTCTAATGAAATGATATTTTCTGTCGATATGTCGTGATCTACCATGATCTCTTGGTTCCTTGGTCAAGGCAACCGCTCCTTCGTTATCACAGAAAATCTCCATGGGCTCCTTTATGGCAGGTACGACTCCAAGATCACCGATGAAGTTCTTCAGCCATATTGCCTCCTTCGACGCTTCGCTCACTGCAATGTACTCTGATTCGCACGTTGAATCAACTACGGTTTCCTGCTTGGAACTCTTCCATGTCACTGCTCCTCCATTCAGGGTAAAGACCCAGCCCGACTGCGAACGGTAGTTGTCCCTGTCGGTCTGAAAGTTGGCGTCACTATACCCTCGCACCTTCAAGTCATCACTCCCTCCGAGGACTAAGAACCATTCCTTCGTCCTCCGAAGGTACTTAAGGATATTCTTCACCGGAATCCAATGGGCTCTGCCAGGATTCCCTTGATATCTGCTAACCATGCTCAAAGCGAAGGCTACATCAGGGTGAGTACAAGTCATAGCGCTCATGATAGAGCCAACTGCGGAAGCGTATGGTACTCGGCTCATTTATGCTATTTCAGCTTCGGTACTCGGACTTTGAGTCTTACTCAACTTCGCATTACTTTGTATCGGTAATTCTCCCTTCTTCAAGTTTTCCATAATAAAACGTTTTAGTACCTTCTCTAAGTAAGTGTTCTGACTAAGTCCTATTAGTCTCTTACTTCTTTCTCTCACTATCCTTATTCCCAAAATATAAGAAGCCTCTCCGAGGTCCTTCATAGCGAAGCACTTCCCGAGCCAGGACTTAACCTCCTGCAGAGTCGGGATGTCGTTTCCTATGAGTAATATGTCATCGACATATAGAACGAGAAAGCTTACTATACTCCTACTGGCTTTGACATATACACACGATTCATCTTCGCTTTGTACAAACACAAACTATTTGACTTTCTCATCGAAACAAAGATTCCATCTGCGAGATGCTTGCTTAAGTCCATAAATGGACTTCTCAAGCTTACACACTCTATTCGGATGCTTCGGATCCACAAACCCCTCTGGTTGAGCCATGTAAACATCCTCAGTCAACTTCCCATTAAGGAAAGCGGTCTTGATATCCATTTGCCAAATCTCATAATCATGAAATGCGGCAATCGCTAGCATCACTCTAATAGATTTTATCTTCGCAACTGGTGAGAAGGTCTCATCATAGTCAACTCCGGGAGTTTGAGTAAAGCCCTTCGCAACTAATCGCGCTTTATATGTGTGTACGTTTCCATCCACGTCGGTCTTCTTCTTGAAGATCCATTTGCACCCAACGGTCTTACATCCGGGCACATTATCAACCAAATTCCAAATTTGGTTATCATACATGGATTGGATCTCGCTATCCATTGCCTCTTTCCATTTCGCAGACTCCGGGCCTGCCATGGCTTCCTTATAGCTATTAGGTTCATCAAGGTTTATTAGTGTACCGTCACTAATATATGTGTCCCCTTCGGTAGTAATATGAAAACCATAAAACTGGGGTTGAACTCTAACTCTATCGGAACGTCTAAGAGGTAAGGACTCGTCAATCGGTTCAACCGGAGTTTCCTCCTCGGGTTGTGCGCCAGCAGTAAAGGTTCCTTCATCTATCGACTCTTGAATCTCTTCAAGCTCGATTTGCCTCCCACTGTCTCCTTGGCCTATGATTTCTCGCTTTCGGAAAACTCCTCTCCTTGCAACAAAGACAACATTGTCCTTCGGTCTATAGAAGAGATATCCAAAGGATTTCTGCGGGTAGCCGATGAAAATACATCGCTCACTTCAAGGTTCGAGCTTGTCATGAGTATCTCGTCTTACGAAAGCCTCGCAACCCCAAACCTTGATATGTGCCAATGAGGGAGCTTTCCCTATCCACATTTCGTGAGGTGTTTTGGCAACCTTCTTAGTATGGACTCGGTTAAGGATATGGGCAGCAGTCTCTAAGGCATACCCCCAAAAAGAGATTGATAGTGAAGCACGACTCATCATAGTGCGAACCATATCCAATAAGGTTCGATTACGCCTTTCTGCCACACCATTCAATTGTGGTGTCCTAGGTGGCGTTAATTGTGAAACTATTCCACACTCCTTGAGATAATCGTGAAATTCAAGACTTAGGTACTCTCCTCCTCGATCGGATCGACGCATCTTGATTTTCCTGCCCAATTGATTCTCCACTTCATTCTTGAACTCTTTGAACTTTTTCAAAAGTTTCTGACTTTTGCTTGATTAAATAGGTATACCCATATCTACTATAGTCATCGGTAAAAGTCACGTAGAAGCGGTTCCCATCCTTCGTGGTTGATCTAAACGGTCCACATACATCGGTATGTATTAGGTCCAATAGATCCTCACCCCTTTCACATGTACTTGTGAAGGGTGACTTAGTCATCTTTCCAAGCATTCAAGACTCGCACGTGTCATCTTCCCTAAGGTCGAATGACTCCAACACTCCATCCTCTTGGAGTTGGGCTATGCGCTTCTTGTTGACATGTGCAAGACGACAATGCCACAAGGATGCTTTATCCATACTAGTGGAAGAATCTATGTTTAAAACATCATTTCCTAAGTTATCAACAATCATAACAGTTTCATAAATTCCATTACATGGTATAGCTTCAAAGTAAAAGACACCATTTAGATAAGCCAAAATAGAACCATTCTCATTATTAAAAGAAAATCTAAAACCTTGTCTACATAAACCATGAAATGAAATGATGTTTCTAACCATTTCTGGCGAATAGCAACAATTGTTCAAGTCTAAACATAAATTATTCCTAAGCACTAAAGAATACACTCCAATCTTGGTCACAGGCGACGATCTTCTGTTCCCCATGATTAGATTGATCCTTCCTTGCTCCACATCCCTACTTCTTCTTAGTCCCTGCACATTAGAACAAATGTGATAACCACAATCGGTGTCAAGAACCCAAGAAATAGCATGATTAGATTGTTAGATTTAATTGTGTATATACTTGCGAAAGACGGCTTAATCTTTCCTTCCTTGATGGCTTGCAGGTACTCTGGGCAGCTTCTCTTCCAATGTCCTATCTTATGACAGTGGTGGCACTCTGCCTCCTTTGGGTTAGGGCAGGTCTTAGTAGGATCAACTTTGGTCCCACTAGAAGAGGCACCATCTCGGGCTTTAACCTTGCGATAGTTCTTAGACGAAGCCTTCCTCTTCTTTCGCTTTCCTTGACTAATAGCCAAGACAGGAGCAGCGGGTGGATTGGGATTTGGTGCAACAGACTTGTCTTTGAAGTTGCTCTCAGCGACCCTCAAGAGACCTTGGAGTTTGCTTAGGGTGACCTCCTCTTTGTTCATGTGGTAGGTCATCCTAAATTGATTGTACATCGGAGGCAACGAGTGAAGCACCATGTCGATCACCAAGTCTTCCCCAAAGTCAACATTTAACTTGCGAAGGTGGTCGACATACCTTTGCATCTTTTGCAGGTGCACAGTAAGAGACTCTCCATGACCCATCTTAGTGGAAATCATGTTAGTGAAAATATCATAACGCTCTTGTCTCGCGTTTTGATGGTATCTCTCCAATAAGTCTTGATGCATCTCGTACGGGTACATGTCCTCATAGGACTTTTGGAATTCGGAGTTCATGGTGGCTATCATGATGCAATGTACCTTCGTTGGATCGCGCTCATGAGTTTAAAAAGCGGTCATTTCAGCCGGAGTAGCGATTTCAGGGTTGATTTTCTCGAGCTTCTCATCGAGGACATACTCCTTATCCTCATAGCGAGCAATGGTGCGAATGTATCTTATCCATTCGCTAAAATTCGTTCCATCGAAAGTGACCTTTTGGCAAAGGCTCATCAATGTGAAAGAACTAGCAGCAACGTTGTTTGCGTTCGACATCTACAAATAGAAAGGACAAAGATAGATTAGAATATGAATCCCTAGTTATCACCCAATAAGAAAAATTAGGGCTAGGATCCAACAACAATATTTATATATTAGAAAAGGGATGTCGTACTCTAACATGCAAATATATTGAAGGTAAGTGAATGACGATTCACTAATTCTCCACCATAAAAAACTAACTATAAGTCCTAAATGTATTGAGAATTCCTAGGTTCGGATGAGATTCATTGAAACTGTTCAATGGCATGTTTAAATCTCGATATGCCCCTCTTGTTTGTGACTGGGATATCGAGGATCACAAAGCGGGTGTGAATTACCATGCATATTCACATGGTGCCTTCATTGTAACGATCACCTATTCGATGTGCCGGTAAACCACACACGCTCCATTGAACTATGATAAACAATGAATCACCCTTTGCCACCTTTGCTTAGAACCAATTAGTGTGCCGGTAAACCACACACGCTCCACTAACTTCCTAGCAAGGGTGCAAAGTGTAATTTCATGGGATTGCATCAATTCACTTCTCCTAAAGTAACTAAGATTGGGAAATTTTAAAAATGTGCAGTTACTTTACATATTATACTTTTAATGAGAGGATGAGGTTGCCCTATCCTACCCATTCGGCTAACGACCCTCCACCGATCAAGAAAGCGGTGGGTGTGAGTGTACACCCATTAAGTGCCATTTTATAGGCTGCAACCTTATACCCACCTTATAGATCGGCTTCGTGAATGAGGCCTACTAACGGTAAGACTAGCATTTTTAGTCATACACACACACACACACACACACACATATATATATATATATATATATATATATATATATATATATATATATATATATATATATATATTATTCTTGTAATATTGTATTAGTATAGGGTTGTATTTTAAATCTTTTAAAATATAGGGTTTGAAATTTAAATTGTCTAAATTAAAACTTTTAATCACAAAATATAAATTTCAAAACTTGAGGACAAGTTTTAAACATTTAAAACATGGAGGATCAAATAACAAATAATTTTAATTAACAATTAATTCCCTAATTATCTATATTTGATTTATTCAAGATTTCATGCAAGATAATTACCAAATTAATCAAAATAATTAATTAATTATCATATAAGGAAATTAAATATTTTATTAGTTGATAAATATCTTTAATTAGATCAAGATAATAGTCATATATATCAAAAAATCGGATTAGGGTTGATCTAATGTGATTAAGGTAAGTTTCCATAAGATAATCATGAAGAAATCCCGAATCTGGCCATTCCTGACGCTTGGACTCGCCGAGTGCACCAAGGGACTCGCCGAGTCAGGCCAACTCGCCGAGTCCATGACTCAGAAACACAAAAATCGTATTTTGTAGTTAAGTTTCAAACAAACAAGTAACAATTTAATAGAAACCAAGCTAAGCTCTGATACCACTGTTGGGTTTTAGCCATAAGAACTTGCCTATGTACGCATGCAAAACCCTAATGCTTGGATCTAGGCTTTCTAATTAAACATGCTTTGAATCCAAGACTTCTAATGACTAATTATGTGTAAGAACAATACTAAATCAGATCTAGAATCATACCTTTGAATCTCTTGTTTGATCTTGTTGTCTTGGAGCTCTAGAGTCACAATTGTCACTCCTCTAATGGCTTACAAACACCAAATAGCAAAGAGGATGATTTGGGAGAGAGGAGGTAGGAGAAAATCGGCCAGGGGTTCTCTATTCTCAATGAGGTGCAAATTTCCCTTTGCCATAGGGTCTATTTATACTTGTAGACTCCTTAAGGGTTACAACCTAAACCCTAGTTGGATAATCTTCTCTTAAAGCAATCCAAATCCATTCCTTAGATAGCCTTGGACGATTTTAAGCTATCCCTAGCTTCTAGAATTCGTCCAACCCCTATCCAATATGGATTTACAGTCTAAAGTTTAACTATCAAACAATTGACAGTTTATACCCTCTTATTTAATTAATCTCTTTAAGTCACCAAATTAATACCAATTAATTTATGACATATATTAATCAAATAACAATATTATTATTCTTTATATTATTCTCATAACATATTAATAATATTTATTCTCTCTTAATAAATCATCCTATCAAGTTGGTATGGTGTAGGCAACCAAAAAGGACCATGCACAACCGGGTCAAATACTTGCCTAATATAGTTGCAGCCTTAGACACTATTCCAACAATTTTATATGAACCTGCGATAGTAGCCAGCAACACCCCAGAATTGACAATTTTTTGTGGGCATTCTTGGTGCTGACCAATTCTTGATTGCCTTTATTTTGGAAGGGTCTACATGTATGCCTTCTTCACTAACCACGTGACCAATGAAAGTTACCTTGCTAAACCAAAACTCGCACTTTGAGAATTTCGTGTAAAGCTTTTCTGCCCATAATGTTTCTAGAACTTGCCTTAAGTACTGGCTACGTTCTTCCTTACTTTGTATATCATCTATGAATACTATCACGAATTTGCCTAGAAAAGGACGACACACCCGATTCATTAAGTGTAACAACCCGAAATTTCATGTCACTTCTTGTATCACAACTTGTAATCCGATCCGATCAACCCAACGTTATTTTCAATTTCGTTCCCAATTTCGCCATTTTATTAAGTCATTAGTTTATATTGGCCTAAAATGATTTAATGAGTGTCTTAATACATTAGAAATCATTTTAAACACCCAACTTTAGTGATCGAAATATTTCTAGAAATTACCGTATCGGGTTACGGTAACTCAATCGGGTACGTCCAAAAACCCCACTTAACGTCGGTATCGGGTAGAATTCTATCGTGTCCAATTCCCGAACACTATATAAACATGTTTAAGACTCCATTTAAATCCTTTGGTCAATTTCTCACTAAACTCTTACAACCTCTCTCCTCAAACTAGAATTAAGGTCCAAATCTCAAGTTTAAGGCTTCAAATCTCTTAGGTAACCTCCCTAGCATGTTAATCAACATCTTTAACCTTCAAATTGATGAATTAATTGAGTTTTGGGACCAAGAACATGAGTTTACGGCCAAGGAGCAAGCTTGGGCCGTAAACTCCATTAAATGGGGTTTTAAGCCCTTAAACTCCTTCCTAAACTCAATTGGACTTTAGATATGGCTATGGGACATCAAGATATGGACTTAGAACATTTGAAACTTTGATTTTTGAGCCATTTGAAGGAGTTTACGGCCAAGGCATAAGCTTGGGCCGTAAACTCATGTAAAAGGGGTTTTTTCATGCCCTTAAACCCTTCCAAATCACTTCTATGGCTTAGATATGAATTATAGGACCTTGGTATTAGCATTTGGACACTTGAAACATAACTTTTGAGGGACTTATGTGAGTTTACGGCCAAGGTGAGTGCTTGGGCCGTAAACTCCCCAAAACAAGGCATAATTTCATTTCTAAGGTGTTAGAAAGCCATCCAACACCACCAAAAGCCTTGGAATAAATCAAAGGACCAACCAAAAATAGTTTAAGGGACTTAATCACATCATTTGTGGGATTTCTAAGAGTTTACGGCCAAGGCTTGTTCTTGGGCCGTAAACTCCAAGATTTTTGGTGTTAGAATGCAAACTAAACACCCCTAAAGCCTTTAGATGAATTTTAGAAGCCCTTCTATGCAAGTTTTAGACCTTGAAACACTTTGTATCACCATATATAAGAGTTTACGGCCATGAGGAGGGTCTCATGGGCCGTAAACTCCATAACACCCCTCAAATGTCCCATAAAACTCATGCTAGGTCTTGGAATAATCCTATTAATCACATGTGATTTGTTTTAACAACATTTAACACCAATTTCATGAAGATTAAGGAGTTTACGGCCAGGAGCCTATATTAGGCCGTAAACTCCCATAAAATAATCATTTTGATGATTTAAATTCATTCCAAGTGTTCCAATGCATTTTAGAAAATCCATTCTAGCAATCCCCATGTCCATTTAAGCCCTTAGATCATCAAAACCACACCAACATGAGTTTACGGCCGTAAACTCATGTGTGGGTGTGTTTTATGGTTGTAAACTCATTTAAATGTTTACTTATGGAGAGTAAACTCAAGTCCCAAGTCCCTAGTGCCATTACAAGTCCGAAGATGTCACCCGGGTCACTCCAAACGCTCGTTTTGAGGTATTTAACCTCATTGGAGTGTAATGTTCCATATGATTAGTGAATGTATCTCTAAATGTATATATGTGGACATTATTTCATTTTACATAGGGACATCGCAAGTAATCAAACCCCGAACCAACGTCTAGTATCCAAAACCGACACGTTTCCGAGTCCGGTGAGTTCATACCCCTACCTTTTTCAATGTTTTTCACTGTTTTCAGGGCGGGAACACAAGCAAAGTACATGGGTTTTCTTGTACTCAAAACTTATTTTCGTGTGTGTGTTTCACATTTCTTATGCTTTTAATACTGATATACGTAACTGATAACCAGTAGATCATACAGTTCACTTAAACATTTATTTGTGAAATGGATTTTATAAACGGTTATGTTTCATATATATTTCACAAATGGTTTCCACATTTTATCAGTTAAACGCATGACATTATAACACATGAACAATATAATTTGTACACTGTCTTGTCCTCGGTAACATTCCACAGAGATACGCGAATGGAGGATTACACTGTTATTACTAGTAAATTTGTTATTCCGTATGATTGGAGACACGTCCTCGGTGAACACTCCACAGAGATATGCGAGTGGAGGACTACACCCGTAACCAGAATCTCTGGGATTTAGAGAGCGTGACTTGAGTGTATAGATCTATACGGGGCTGACTACCCCACACTTGGCTGCTAGCTACAGCCGAACCAAAATGGTTCAAGGGTGACGAAAGTCATAAGGATTGTGGACCACTTATTGCCACAAGGCTGTGGACTACTTATTGCCACAGGTTCAGTCTTTAGTATGGTTATGGAACTCGCAACTAGGATAACAGAGATTTACTAATAGTAATAATGAATCACATACTACATTTTACAGATAACCAGGATTCAGTTTACATCTTTTACATCTGTTACATCTTTTACAAATGATAACCAACCTTCAGGAAGGTATGGGACCTTCCTGAGAAATCTTGTACACAACCAGGTCTAACAGAATACATCTTTTACATTGAAAACAAACATACAGGAAAGCATGGGGCATTCCTGGATAACCTACACATAATCAGACAAGAGTAACCAACTGAATAACATTACATCTTTTACAATAACTACACTTCAGGAAAGTATGGGACTTTCCTGGGAATACACTGATACATTAAAGACATAAAACAATGTACCGGATAACTAAACCATACATTACTCTTATGAAACAACAACCAACTTTTAAGAAAATATGGGATTTTCTTGGTGTGTGTTACATTTTCAGAAACAGAAAGGAAACATAAACATTTTCACAAAAACAAAACTGCTTATGAACTCACCAGCGTTATGCTGATTTTCAAATTGCTTGTGTTCTCAGGTCAACGATAATACAGGTACCGGAAGACTTACTTGGTTAAGGATCGTGTGCGTGCAAGGCTCGTTCATTTTGTTTATATCTATATTATGTATCACAACTGTATAAACTGTGTCTTTTGGAACAAATTGTAAAACTTTTATTATGTAATGTAATGTTTGTTTCACTTTACTTACTATGTACATTGGATTTGATACTCAACGTGGAGTCAACCCCGGAAATGTTTCCGCCTTCGGTTTTCGGGGTGTGACAGATTGGTATCAGAGCCCTTGTTTATAGTGAATAAAGTATACCAAACCTTACATGGTATAAAACTATAAACACTAAAAGGGCCTAAGTGCTCTGAAATAAAAGTATCTTCAGACTACAAGTATTTTCAAAAATATACAAGTATACCGAACCGTCGAGATTCGTATCTATAAATAGAACAAAACATAAGTAAATGGGTGTTGTGTATTGCAGTTAAACCTGGGCAGTTATGTAGTCGTGTCTAGGGTCAATATAGCCTGGCCAACTATATTCATTCGAGACACGGCCAACATATGCCTGGGAATGATTGTGATATGCGGCATGCCTAAAACTTAACCTAATACCACAAACATCGAGCTAGTATCGTAGCAAATCATGAAATACTATGGGAGTATTTCTCAAATCATTGTGCATGTTTAGACCCCGAACATTTCGTTATCGATAGTTTACTTGCTTCAATAACTCTTTCCTGCTTTACCGCTTAATTGGAGTTAATACCTGTCATATCTCTCGATTCAGAGGACTTATCATCCTATCTCTTTATTGATCTTATTAGATCAAGATGCCTCCCAGAAGAAGATCCAACTCCAACAACCCTCCACCACCTCCTCCTGAAATCGATCCCGTGTTATTTCAAACAGCTGTTACCGCCGCGGTGGCAGCTGCCATGTCCCAGCTAAATACCGTTGGTTTAGGAGGTAGTAATCAAAATCAAGATGGTAATCAAGAACGCCGTAAGGAGGGTTCCTACAAGGATTTCATGAATGCAAAGCCTTCTTTCTTCAATGGCACTGGTGGTGTCATTTCCTTATCCCGATGGTTCGAGAGAATCGAATCCATCTTCGAAATTTATGCCTGTGATGAGTCCGATAAGGTCAAGTTCGCAGCTTGTACCTTCCTTGATAAAGCATTGACTTGGTGGAATGGCCGACTCAAATCCTTAACTCTCCCCGTAGCCAATGCCATGGGCTGGGAGACTATGAAAGGACTCCTCCTTGCCGAATATTGTCCCAGAGGCGAAATGCAGAAGCTAGAGCACGAGCTCTGGAACCTAAAGATGAAAGGTTCCGACATTGCTGCCTACACTTCCCGATTTGATGATCTTGCCCTTCTCTGCCCTGGACTAGTCACTCCTGAAAGCAAAAAGATCGAGAGGTTTATTTGGGGGTTAACCAATCCGACCAAAGGTCATGTTTTAGCTGCTCGCCCAGATACTTATGACAGTGCTAAAACTCTAGCCCAAGCTATAATTCATCACAGTGATGATATTGAGGAAGCCACCCCTGCTGCCCCTGAGTCGACCAAAAGCAGTGGCGAGAAAAGGAAATTCTGGAAGAAGAAGAAGGGTCAATCTTCCCAAGGCTCCTCCAAAAGACAACAAACAGTAGCAGTTCATGCTGCTACTACCCCTATAGCTGCTGCTTCTGTTGTGGGATCCACGGCACCAACTCCTACCAACCAATATGTTGGTAACCTCCGTCTTTCTGAAAAATGCAAGTATCACCACAACCCTGGTCCCTGTCGAGAACTATCCTGTACCAATTGTGGTAAGAAGGGGCACACTGTTCGATATTGCAAAGCTCCGACTCAGTCAGCAAATCAATCCTCTGGAATAGGCGTTGGTCAAGCCTGTTATAACTGTGGTGAAGTCGGGCACTTTAAAAGGAACTGCCCAAAGAAGACTGTTGCTGGCACCACAGGAAGGGTCCTTGCTATGGGACGAGAAGAAGCAGTTGCCGATCCCAATGTTGTCTCGGGTACGTTTCTTCTCGACGACTCGTATGCTAATATTCTTTTCGATTCGGGCGCTGAAAGAAGTTTTATTAGTCATGCATTTAAACATAACCTAAAACATGATTCTCGACCTCTAACCGAAATGTTTACCGTCGAAATGGCAAACGGAGAGAAAGAAAGTGCGAGTGAGGTATTCGTAGATTGCAATCTCACTTTAAACGACCATTCATTTCCTATCGATCTTATGCCCGTATCCATAAAGAGTTTTGATGTCATTATTGGCATGGATTGGTTGAGTCCCAATCATGCAGATATCCTTTGCTTCGAAAAAGCCATCCGTCTTAATCTTCCATCGGGTCAAACTCTAGTGATCTATGGCGATAAACTTGGTTCCAACCTTCATATCATTTCCTGCATCAAAGCTCAGAAACTCCTGCGAAAGGAGTGTATTGCATTCTTAGCCCATGTAATCAATGAGAAACAAGAAGTTAAAGACCTCGCGAGCATCCCCGAGGTCTATAATTTTCCTGATGTGTTTCCCGAAGAGCTTCCAGGAATTCCTCCCGAACGTCAGGTCGAGTTCCGTATCGACCTAATTCCTGGGGCTACTCCTGTAGCGAAGTCTCCATATCGCTTAGCTCCAGCAGAGATGCAGGAGTTATCCAGTCAACTTAACGAGTTGCTTAACAAAGGATTCATTAGACCGAGTTCCTCACCCTGGGGAGCTCCGGTTTTGTTTCTCAAGAAGAAGGATGGATGCTTTCGTATGTGTATTGATTATCGTGAGCTAAACAAGTTGACTGTCAAAAACCGATATCCTCTTCCTCGAATAGATGACCTTTTCGATCAACTCCAGGGAGCTAGTTACTTCTCTAAGATAGACCTTCGGTCAGGGTACCATCATTTGTGAGTTCATGAAAGTGATGTGCCCAAAACAGCTTTCAGGACTCGATATGGACACTACGAGTTCGTAGTGATGCCCTTCGGTTTAACCAACGCACCGGCAGTGTTTATGGATCTGATGAACCGGGTGTGTCATCCTTATTTGGATAAATTTGTCATAGTATTCATCGATGACATACTCGTCTATTCCCGAAGTGAAGAAGACCACAAACAACACTTGAAGTTAGTGTTAGAGACCCTGCAATCCGAGAAGTTATACGCGAAGTTTTCAAAATGTGAGTTCTGGATACGGAAGGTAACTTTCCTTGGTCATGTGATAAGTGAGGAGGGTATTCATGTTGATCCTTCCAAGATTAAGGCAATAGAGAATTGGTCAGCACCGAAGACACCCACAGAAATCCGACAATTCTTGGGTCTCGCTGGCTATTATCGAAGGTTCATCCAAAACTTTTCCCGAATCGCCAAACCTCTAACCACTCTAACACAGAAAGGTGTACCCTTTTGTTGGAGTGATAAACAAGAGACCGCATTTCAGACGTTGAAGAAAGCTCTGTGCAGCGCGCCTGTCCTATCCCTACCCGAAGGGACAGAGGACTTTGTTGTCTACTGTGATGCGTCTACTCAAGGTTTAGGCTATGTACTTATGCAGAGAGGAAAAGTGATTGCTTATGCCTCTAGGCAGTTGAAAACACACGAGGTCAACTATACCACACACGACTTGGAGCTAGGCGCCGTAGTTTTTGCATTGAAGATTTGGAGGCATTACCTTTACAGAACCAAGTGCACGATCTTTACTGATCATAAGAGCCTGCAACATATTTTCGACCAAAAAGACCTGAACATGAGACAAAGGCGATGGGTAGAACTACTCAGTGATTATGAGTGTGAAATCCGCTACCATCCCGACAAGGCCAATGTGGTAGCAGATGCCCTTAGTCGAAAGGAGAATACCAGCAACAAAGTGAAGAGTCAGTCGATAACCATCCATTCCAACCTACCCGTGCAAATCCGAGAAGCTCAGTTAGAAGCCCTGAAACCTGAGAACATGACAACTGAAGCTTTGAGAGGGATGGAAAAGAAACTTGAGATCAGAAGTGACGGAGTCCATTGTTTTATGGATCGAATCTAGATTCCCAAGTCTGGAAGATTTAGAGAGTTAGTCATGGAGGAAGCACATAGAACCAGATACTCTATTCACCCGGGCTCTGACAAGATGTACTTAGATCTCAAGAAGCAATATTGGTGGCCAAATATGAAGGCTGAGATAGCTTCATATGTGGGCAAGTGTTTGACTTGCGCCAAGGTAAAAGTTGAACATCAGAAACCCTCGGGTCTACTCCAGCAACCTGAGATACCTGAATGGAAATGGGAAATGATCACCATGGATTTCATCACCAAACTACCCAAGTGCTTGAATGGGTATGATACCATTTGGGTGATTGTCGATCGTTTGACAAAATCAGCTCACTTGGTGCCAATTAAAGAATCATACAAGATGGAAAGACTCGCACGGATATATATTCAAGAGGTAGTCCGACTACATGGCGTACCTACATCCATTATCTCTGATCGAGATAGCAGGTTTACTTCCCGCTTTTGGCAATCTCTTCAGAAAGCCCTTGGAACCCAACTAGACATGAGCACGGCATACCATCCTCAGACTGATGGTCAAAGCGAGAGAACAATCCAAACTCTGGAGGACATGCTTAGGGTATGTGTCATTGACTTTGGAAAGTCGTGGGACGCACATCTACCATTGATCGAATTCTCATACAACAATAGTTACCACACCAGCATTAGGGCTGCCCCGTTCGAAGCCCTATACGGTCGCAAGTGCAGATCCCCTCTGTGCTAGGCCGAGGTAGGAGATACACAGTTAGCCAAGAGTCGAGTCCCCGACAGTACACTTACCGGTCCTGAAATCATCCGTGAAACCACTGAGAAAATTATCCAAATCCGTGAACGACTAAAGGCCTCGCGCGATCGTCAGAAGAGTTACGCTGATAATCGTCGGAAACCACTAGAATTCCAGGTTGGGGACCGTGTTCTGTTGAAGGTCTCGCCCTGGAAAGGCATTGTACGCTTTGGTAAACGTGGAAAACATAATCCAAGATACATTGGACCTTTTGAAATCATCGCCAGAGTTGGTCCGGTAGCCTATAAGCTTCATTTACCTTACGAACTTAGTAACATCCATCCCGTCTTTCATGTTTCAAACCTCAAGAAGTGCCTATCCGATGAAACCCTAGTGATTCTGTTAGACGATATTGAGGTCGATGAAAACCTCAACTTTGTGGAGGAACCAATCGAAATCATGGATCGAGAAGTCAAACGTACAAAACAGAGTCGCATCCCGTTGGTGAAGGTTCGCTGGAATGCCAAGCGGGGACCGGAGTTCACTTGGGAGCGAGAAGACTCGATTAAACAAAAATATCCACAACTCTTTCTAGGTCAATGAATCGTATATTATCTTATTTCTTGTCTTCAATTTCGGGACGAAATTCCCCCTAACGGGGGGATAATGTAACAACCCGAAATTTCATGTCACTTCTTGTATCACAACTTGTAATCCGATCCGATCAACCCAACGTTATTTTCAATTTCGTTCCCAATTTCGCCATTTTATTAAGTCATTAGTTTATATTGGCCTAAAATGATTTAATGAGTGTCTTAATACATTAGAAATCATTTTAAACACCCAACTTTAGTGATCGAAATATTTCTAGAAATTACCGTATCGGGTTACGGTAACTCAATCGGGTACGTCCAAAAACCCCACTTAACGTCGGTATCGGGTAGAATTCTATCGTGTCCAATTCCCGAACACTATATAAACATGTTTAAGACTCCATTTAAATCCTTTGGTCAATTTCTCACTAAACTCTTTCAACCTCTCTCCTCAAGCTAGAATTAAGGTCCAAATCTCAAGTTTAAGGCTTCAAATCTCTTAGGTAACCTCCCTAGCATGTTAATCAACATCTTTAACCTTCAAATTGATGAATTAATTGAGTTTTGGGACCAAGAACATGAGTTTACGGCCAAGGAGCAAGCTTGGGCCGTAAACTCCATTAAATGGGGTTTTAAGCCCTTAAACTCCTTCCTAAACTCAATTGGACTTTAGATATGGCTATGGGACATCAAGATATGGACTTAGAACATTTGAAACTTTGATTTTTGAGCCATTTGAAGGAGTTTACGGCCAAGGCATAAGCTTGGGCCGTAAACTCATGTAAAAGGGGTTTTTTCATGCCCTTAAACCCTTCCAAATCACTTCTATGGCTTAGATATGAATTATAGGACCTTGGTATTAGCATTTGGACACTTGAAACATAACTTTTGAGGGACTTATGTGAGTTTACGGCCAAGGTGAGTGCTTGGGCCGTAAACTCCCCAAAACAAGGCATAATTTCATTTCTAAGGTGTTAGAGAGCCATCCAACACCACCAAAAGCCTTGGAATAAATCAAAGGACCAACCAAAAATAGTTTAAGGGACTTAATCACATCATTTGTGGGATTTCTAAGAGTTTACGGCCAAGGCTTGTTCTTGGGCCGTAAACTCCAAGATTTTTGGTGTTAGAATGCAAACTAAACACCCCTAAAGCCTTTAGATGAATTTTAGAAGCCCTTCTATGCAAGTTTTAGACCTTGAAACACTTTGTATCACCATATATAAGAGTTTACGGCCATGAGGAGGGTCTCATGGGCCGTAAACTCCATAACACCCCTCAAATGTCCCATAAAACTCATGCTAGGTCTTGGAATAATCCTATTAATCACATGTGATTTGTTTTAACAACATTTAACACCAATTTCATGAAGATTAAGGAGTTTACGGCCAGGAGCCTATATTAGGCCGTAAACTCCCATAAAATAATCATTTTGATGATTTAAATTCATTCCAAGTGTTCCAATGCATTTTAGAAAATCCATTCTAGCAATCCCCATGTCCATTTAAGCCCTTAGATCATCAAAACCACACCAACATGAGTTTACGGCCGTAAACTCATGTGTGGGTGTGTTTTATGGTTGTAAACTCATTTAAATGTTTACTTATGGAGAGTAAACTCAAGTCCCAAGTCCCTAGTGCCATTACAAGTCCGAAGATGTCACCCGGGTCACTCCAAACGCTCGTTTTGAGGTATTTAACCTCATTGGAGTGTAATGTTCCATATGATTAGTGAATGTATCTCTAAATGTATATATGTGGACATTATTTCATTTTACATAGGGACATCGCGAGTAATCAAACCCCGAACCAACGTCTAGTATCCAAAACCGACACGTTTCCGAGTCCGGTGAGTTCATACCCCTACCTTTTTCAATGTTTTTCACTGTTTTCAGGGGGGGAACACAAGCAAAGTACAAGGGTTTTCTTGTACTCAAAACTTATTTTCGTGTGTGTGTTTCACATTTCTTATGCTTTTAATACTGATATACGTAACTGATAACCAGTAGATCATACAGTTCACTTAAACATTTATTTGTGAAATGGATTTTATAAACGGTTATGTTTCATATATATTTCACAAATGGTTTCCACATTTTATCAGTTAAAAGCATGACATTATAACACATGAACAATATAATTTGTACACTGTCTTGTCCTCGGTAACATTCCACAGAGATACGCGAATGGAGGATTACACTGTTATTACTAGTAAATTTGTTATTCCGTATGATTGGAGACACGTCCTCGGTGAACACTCCACAGAGATACGCGAGTGGAGGACTACACCCGTAACCAGAATCTCTGGGATTTAGAGAGCGTGACTTGAGTGTATAGATCTATACGGGGCTGACTACCCTACACCTGGCTGCTAGCTACAGCCGAACCAAAATGGTTCAAGGGTGACGAAATTCATAAGGATTGTGGACCACTTATTGCCACAAGGCGGTGGACTACTTATTGCCACAGGTTCAGTCTTTAGTATGGTTATGGAACTCGCAACTAGGATAACAGAGATTTACTAATAGTAATAATGAATCACATACTACATTTTACAGATAACCAGGATTCAGTTTACATCTTTTACATCTGTTACATCTTTTACATATGATAACCAACCTTCAGGAAGGTATGGGACCTTCCTAAGAAATCTTGTACACAACCAGGTCTAACAGAATACATCTTTTACATTGAAAACAAACATACAGGAAAGCATGGGGCATTCCTGGATAACCTACACATAATCAGACAAGAGTAACCAACTGAATAACATTACATCTTTTACAATAACTACACTTCAAGAAAGTATGGGACTTTCCTGGGAATACACTGATACATTAAAGACATAAAACAATGTACCGGATAACTAAACCATATATTACTCTTATGAAACAACAACCAACTTTTAAGAAAATATGGGATTTTCTTGGTGTGTGTTACATTTTTAGAAACAGAAAGGAAACATAAACATTTTCACAAAATCAAAACTGCTTATGAACTCACCAGCGTTATGCTGATTTTCAAATTGCTTGTGTTCTCAGGACAATGATAGTACAGGTACCCGAAGACTTACTTGGTTAAGGATCGTGTGCGTGCAAGGCTCGTTCATTTTGTTTATATTTATATTATGTATCACAACTGTATAAACTGTGTCTTTTGAAACAAATTGTAAAACTTTTATTATGTAATGTAATGTTTGTTTCACTTTACTTACTATGTACATTGGATTTGATACTCAACGTGGAGTCAACCCCGGAAATGTTTCCGCCTTCGGTTTTTGGGGTGTGACAGATTGGTATCAGAGCCCTTTTTTATAGTGATTAAAGTATACCAAACCTTACATGGTATAAAACTATAAACACTAAAAGGGCCTAAGTGCTCTGAAATAAAAGTATCTTCAGACTACAAGTATTTTCAAAAATATACAAGTATACCGAACCGTCGAGATTCGTATCTATAAATAGAACAAAACATAAGTAAATGGGTGTTGTGTATTGCAGTTAAACCTGGGCAGTTATGTAGTCGTGTCTAGGGTCAATATAGCCTGGCCAACTATATTCATTCGAGACACGGCCAACATATGCCCGGGAATGATTGTGATATGCGGCATGCCTAAAACTTACCCTAATACCACAAACATCGAGCTAGTATCGTAGCAAATCATGAAATACTATGGGAGTATTTCTCAAATCATTGTGCATGTTTAGACCCTGAACATTTCGTTATCGATAGTTTACTTGCTTCAATAACTCTTTCCTGCTTTACCGCTTAATTGGAGTTAATACCTGTCATATCTCTCGATTCAGAGGACTTATCATCCTCTCTCTTTATTGATCTTATTAGATCAAGATGCCTCCCAGAAGAAGATCCAACTCCAACAACCCTCCACCACCTCCTCCTGAAATCGATCCCGTGTTATTTCAAACAGTTGTTACCGCCGCGGTGGCAGCTGCCATGTCCCAGCTAAATACCGGTGGTTCAGGAGGTAGTAATCAAAATCAAGATGGTAATCAGGAACGCCGTAAGGAGGGTTCCTATACGGATTTCATGAATGCAAAGCCTTCTTTCTTCAATGGCACTGGTGGTGTTATTTCCTTATCCCGATGGTTCGAGAGAATCGAATCCATCTTCGAAATTTGTGCCTGTGATGAGTCCGATAAGGTCAAGTTCGTAGCTTGTACCTTCCTTGATAAAGCATTGACTTGGTGGAATGGCCGAGTCAAATCCTTAACTCTCCCCGTAGCCAATGCCATGGGCTGGGAGACTATGAAAGAACTCCTCCTTGCCAAATATTGTCCCAGAGGCGAAATGCAGAAGCTAGAGCATGAGCTCTGGAACCTAAAGATGAAAGGTTCCGACATTGCTGCCTACACTTCCCGAGTTGATGATCTTGCCCTTCTCTGCCCTGGACTAGTCTCTCCTGAAAGCAAAAAGATCGAGAGGTTTATTTGGGGGTTAACCAATCCGACCAAAGGTCATGTTTTAGCTACTCGCCCAGATACTTATGACAGTGCTAAAACTCTAGCCCAAGCTATAATTCATCACAGTGATGATATTGAGGAAGCCACCCCTGCTGCCCCTGAGTCGACCAAAAGCAGTGGCGAGAAAAGGAAATTTTGGAAGAAGAAGAAGGGTCAATCTTCCCAAGGCTCCTCCAAAAGACAACAAACAGTAGCAGTTCATGCTGCTACTACCCCTGTAGCTGCTGCTTCTGTTGTGGGATCCACGGCACCAACTCCTACCAACCGATATGTTGGTAACCTCCCTCTTTGTGAAAAATGCAAGTATCACCACAACCCTGGTCCCTATCGAGAACTATCCTGTACCAATTGTGGTAAGAAGGGGCACACTGTTCGATATTGCAAAGCTCCGACTCAGTCAGCAAATCAATCCTCTGGAATAGGCGTTGGTCAAGCCTGCTATAACTGTGGTGAAGCCGGGCACTTTAAAAGGAACTGCCCAAAGAAGACTGTTGCTGGCAACACAGGAAGGGTCCTTGCTATGGGATGAGAAGAAGCAGTTGCCGATCCCAATGTTGTCTCGGGTACGTTTCTTCTCGACGACTCGTATGCTAATATTCTTTTCGATTCGGGCGCTGAAAGAAGTTTTATTAGTCATGCATTTAAACATAACCTAAAACATGATTCTCGACCTCTAACCGAAATGTTTACCGTCGAAATGGCAAATGGAGAGAAAGAAAGTGCAAGTGAGGTATTCGTAGATTGCATTCTCACTTTAAATGACCATTCATTTCCTATCGATCTTATGCCCGTATCCATAAAGAGTTTTGATGTCATTATTGGCATGGATTGGTTGAGTCCCAATCATGCAGATATCCTTTGCTTCGAAAAAGCCATCCGTCTTAATCTTCCATCGGGTCAAACTCTAGTGATCTATGGCGATAAACTCGGTTCCAACCTTCATATCATTTCCTACATCAAAGCTCAGAAACTCCTGCGAAAGGAGTGTATTGCATTCTTAGCCCATGTAATCAATGAGAAACAAGAAGTTAAAGACCTCGCGAGCATCCCCGAGGTCTGTAATTTTTCCTGATGTGTTTCCCGAAGAGCTTCCAGGAATTCCTCCCGAACGTCAGGTCGAGTTCCGTATCGACCTAATTCCTGGGGCTACTCCTATAGCGAAGTCTCCATATCGCTTAGCTCCAGCAGAGATGCAGGAGTTATCCAGTCAACTTAACGAGTTGCTTAACAAAAGATTCATTAGACCGAGACGCGGGGGTGTTGGTTAGACAAAAGGGCATCACTACAAATTTGTAGTGACCATATGAGGTCTGGCATGATGTATTGGGAACATCACTCTCTTGGACTCATAAATGGTGATACCCCGATCACAAGTCTTTCTTTGAGAAGTAGCTCGCTCCTTGGAGTTGGTCGAAGAGGTTGTCTATTCTGAGTAGTGGGTAGCGATTCTTAATAGTGAGTTAGTTTAGCTCCCGATAGTCTATGCACATTCAGAAAGATCCATCCTTCTTCTTCACGAACAAGATCGGTGCTCCCCTGTGACAACCCGAAATATCTATCGTGTATAACATTCAATTCAATCAAAGTCAGACTCGTTTCTGCTATCTTTTAGCGTTGTTTAGGGTCTGTTTGAGTGTTATAATCCTAGTACAATCAAGGTTTGGATTTAGGGATGAGTTATCTAAGTCATAAGTGTTGCATTCGGACATCATATATATATATATATGATGTCCTTCATTTTTCCCTAACTTCTTCCATCTTCAAGTCAAGAATCCAGTTTCTCTCTCAACTATCATCAAAAACACCCTTTCTAATCTTCAAAAGTGTAAGTGATTCTACCATTATAAGTTGATATCCTTCCTAATCATGTAAACATCACATGATTCATCCATGAAAACATCTCTTTTATGATAGATCTTCAAATCTTCATCCATTTCACCAAGAACACCAAGAACATACACTTGTTCTTGGGCCGTAAACTCCTTAAAGACTTCCAAAGTGTGAGTATTTCCTCTATCTTTTAGTTATTCATGTTAAACACTTGATTCAAAGCCTTGAAACATCATCAAACTCATGAACATCATGAGTGTATGGCCATACACTCTATCTATGGCCGTACACCCTTGTTTGGTTCTTAATCTTGAGCCTTAAACACTTCTAGATACTTTTTGTCCATTAAAACCCATAAACCCTTGAATCCCTATGATTCATGACCCAAAAATGCATAATAGTGGAGTGTGTACGACCGTACACACTTGTTGTGGCTGTAGACACCTAGTGTAGCCGTGAAAACATTTCCCGCTGGCCGTAAACACCCTTAAACCAATCACATGTGATTGTAACACTTCATTTCAAGTGTTTCCTAGACCAAGGGTTGTCTATCCTAGCATGTTAGTTGTTTTATACACTAATATCATGTTTATATGCAACATTATATGATGATTAGGATCCGTTTGTGCTTCGGGATTTATTTCGTGTGTGTAACACTCTTATCCAGCACTTCAAACAAATCATCGACCAAAGGTGAGTTCGTACCCCTATAATATACCTTTTAAATGACTTTAAATGCTTTTAAGGGGGAAATACAAGTTGAACACAATCAAATTGTGTTAAATATAATCTATTTCTAATACAAATCACACCGAAAAGACTTTATTAATGTTTTAGAGATTGTGATAATAATAGTATATTTTCAAATGTCTCTAAATGATCTTAAGTCATGTAAACTCATTTAGAGTCACATGAAAACACTTGAAAATATTAGAAACAACTTTGAGTTGTCTTTTAAATTTCTCAAAACTTTAGTTTATTAAGTCATGTTCATATATTTATTTATGTATAAATAAGCTTTAACAAACTTAGGATCATCGCTATCGCCTTAACTCCTGTTCCTTGTTTGGTTGTGGGCTTAGGGTAGGTTCCATCATCCGACTGTCAGTTAAACCTTAGTTATACATGTTAGATATATATATATATATATATATATATATATATATATATATATATATATATATATATATATATGAACATTAAATAACGGTCAAAAATCATGTTTATATATGTACAGGTATATAATTAAGGCTTAGAGGACTTAGGACTAATGAATTGCCTTACTTCATTTTCCTTGTTTGGATGTGGGTTTAAGGTAAAGTTATATGTCCGAAGGTCGTTTCCTTCTTAATTATATATATGATACATATAGGAACGTAAAAGTTACCTCAATCTGATATAGACACCTTTGCTATAAGTAAAGCAAATGGGTCCTTTCATGAGTTATCATTTGAATCAGATAAAACATATAAATTATGGTAGTTATAATTTATGACACAAAGGAAATACCTATTTTTACTAGATAAGTTCACCAGGTTTAAAACCACTTTATTAAGAAAATGAAAACATTCAATCTTTACTTAAAACAAATAAACCAAAAATCTGAAATCCTACTTCATGATACAACAATTCAATTGTTGTATCATGTTTTGTAACCAGAGTCTCCTGGAGGGAGAGCGGGAATTGTGTGTATAGATCTATATGGGACAGACCATCCCACATCCCGACTGTTAGCTACAGTGTGACATCCCCATTTTCACGGCAAAAAAAGACCGATTTTGTTTATGCTTTATAAAAATCAGAGTACTTATTTTCATAAAAATGTTGCGGAATTTTTTCCCAGAAAAATACGATAAAAACGTTATCAAAACATTTTCGAAGAAACGTATTTCATTCATTTTAAAACGTTTGGGATGTCATTGTCAATACAGGAACATAAGCATAAACGGAACTTACATTTATTTACACTAGTGATCTACATCTCTTTAATCTCTTAGTGTAATGCCACTTCATATCGACACCTGTGATATAAATAAACTGAGTGGGTCAGGTTGGGAAACCTGGTGAGTACATAGGGTTTTCAACCTACAATAATATAATTATTATGTTTAAACAATTAAACAATCAACTCAATTACCCATCCCCATTATCTTCTTTATTCTTAAGGATCTGCCCTAAGAATCAGCTATTCCTTGTTCATTTATTCCTAAGGAGTATCCTAAGGAATATGTACAAATTTCATCGTTGTGAATGACGCATCTGTCAAGCACAACTGCTTGTTCTGTCACTAGGGCGTAGCTGCCAAAATTGTGACATTCTCTATGGGGCGCATCTGCCGAAAATAGTTCTTTAGGCGCATATGCCGGGGTTATGAGGTTCTCTATTAGGCGCTTCTGTGGGTAGAGTCTTTTAGGCGCATCTGCTGAGATTTATTGACAGTATCGTTTTCGAGAGTCCACTCGCAATACATATCAATGGGTTTTTAGAGTACACTGGTGAACACGTCGTTCACAACACCTACATGTTGCAGGCCTGCTAGTGTTCCACTGGACTGTCTAGAAAAGTTCGTGGTTGTCATCCATACTCTGTTGAATGACGGGGCCATCATTTGGGAAAAAGGCTTCTCACATCGTCCACCTCTCACCCTCACCTGACGGTCTATTTCACCTCTCAACTCATCATCCAACTTATATTTCATCTATTACATCTACCCATCTCTTATCCCAACATTTTCGTAGATATAAAATACTTATACAGTTTAAATCATTTAAAACGTGTATAAAATCGTTCATCTAGCATAGATAACAAGTATTCAGATAATATGCACACATAGCACGTAATTTATATAAAATACTTCATATCTATGTGTAAGCTGAAAGTGACCATGCACTCACCTGAAAGGTGGTGACTCAGCACTCGGATAGCACTTCGATACTCTCAAAACAATTTTCCTTCGATAAAACCTAGTACCAATACCACTAGGGTTTAGTCTAACGATAACCGCGACAAATTAATTAGTCTGACAATTATTATTATTATATAAGCGTTAATAACACTCAATATAACTCATAATAATAGCCCAAATAATTATTTCAAGGACCTAATAGCATTCCTATAATTATTTGAAAGCTATATTAAAAATTGCATAAGCGTATCTCACTTACAGCGAATTTTAAAGAAAACCAGAACTTTATTTGGAGCAGCATTTCGAAACCGAAATACCCTTTTTCTCGGGATTCTGGGAGCCTCGGGGCTACCCTCGGGTGCTAGAGGGTTTACCTAGGGTTTAGGGGTGGTTTGGAATCTTAGAGAGTTAAAGAAACTAGAGAGAGAAAGAGATTTGGTGTGAAAATGTGTGAAAAGCTTGGACCCTTCGCATGCCTTTTATAGGCGCCTGATCTCGGAATTACGCTGGGCGTACTCCTCGGATAAGGCTTCCAGCTGTCTCGGACATGGCTTGTTCTCGGAGTGGATAAGAAGCGAACGTACGCGGGACGTACTGGACCTCGGACGTGGGGCGTAATGCGAGGGTGATACGTCGTTCATCGGATGCGAGACGTAGGGCGCAAGGGAAGGCTAGGATCTCGCCACGTCATCACCAGCTTTGCAAATTGCACTCTCAACTTCTAAAAATCGTAACTTTCACATACGAACTACGTTTTCGACGTTCTTTATATCCACGCGAAGGTGGGAACGTACTATACAACTTTCGTTTAGACTCCGTCGGCTAATTTGAATAATTTTAAATTTTATATTATTAACAGGCCGGGACAGGATTGGTCCGTTAAATCCTCATAACTTCTTCATCCGACATCCGTTTTCGCCCATCTTTTTCTCGTTACGCTACTCTTAACGAGATCTTAGATTCTCGTTTAGTTCATGTCGGCTAAAAATCACTCGATCTAATATTCGAATTTCGGGCTGTACACCGCTAATCCGAAACTTCGAAAAATCATAACTTCCTCATACGAAGTCAGATTTGGGCGTTCTTTTTATCGACACTCTTAGTTTAACATATTCTATGAATTTTTTTAGATCGCTAAGACTAAAAAGTCCTCCATCGTAAATTCACTATTTTCGCTTCCCCGTGCCGTGCTGGTTCCGTCGCGAAACTTCGACGGGCCATAACTTCTTCGTTATAACTCGAATTTTGGCGTTCGTTATATGTACGAAAACCTTGTGACATATTATACAACTTGGTTAAGATTATTTATTCTAAATAATCTTTTGTCGAAAAGTTGTTTTCGACCCCTATTGCCTCTAATTTGACTTGCCTGGATCTGCGGGCGTTACAATTATCTCCCCCTTAGGCCATCCACAATGGGAGTTGTATGAGGGTTTAATAGAATAAATATGAATACAATAAAGAGGAGAGATAGTGTGGAGTTGAATGGGCATGCAACGGTTCAATGGATTTGTAATGAAAATTTATCAATTTTTTAAGAATTTAAATGAATGTATACATTCTCTTTCCTACTTGGCATTTCATACAACTCTCCATGGGTTTAATCCATTGGAGATGGCCTTAGGATGATTACGTCCCGGAATCATCAACGAAACAAGGCTCGTATAATGACTCCATACGTCATCTCTTCATCCTAGGTAATAATTATAACTTCTATATTCCTTCAAGTCTCTCCTAGACTTATTGACTGTCAGCAGTACTTAATCGTGCAGTTGCTCTCTACCTCGAGTTTGACTCTAAATTATGACCTATCATCATGTGATGCACGTTTAGACTCAGGTCTCTTATATTTAAATTCTAAAACAAACTATGACTTCCTTCATGTTCTAATGTAATATAATCACGCTTTAACATGTTGCATTTCTAGATACCAACTTCTTTAACAACGAGCACGATACTTCTATTGATCGCTTTGATTTCAATTGTTTGGTTTAAGTCGGACGCTACATCAAACTTGGTTCTCTGAACCACGTAACCAATTCATCGTAGTCAGACTTAATGTGATATGACCACTAGGGTCGGGATAACAACAATTTTTCTTAGTCATTACCGAAACAATGGTAACGCCATACTTGAATAAAACGAAATCAATTACTAGCTTCTTGTTAACCTTGTGACTTTCCCTGATCCAAGTGTGAGTCTTGTGCTTCCGGTAGTTTAGGCCTCTACTACCATCCACACCTACTCATACTCGTCCCAAGTATTGTCCCGTAGTTTTTCCAAGTCACCATACAAGAAAATCACATAACAGCTTAACACATCAAATATCAAAACGAAGGTTTTTATTATTCCTTGAAACTATTACATAGGTGTTCAAGTTCACCCTAGACTATGCCTCTAATAGGTTACACCACGTGGTACTATCTACATGACTACGTCATAACTCGATCTTTGGATGTCAAGCCTTTACTCCTGAATCCTTGCATTGTTATCTGCTTCGTCAAGGATCATTTGAAATGCTCTCGCCTTTGGCTTTGGCGGCACATTTGTCTTTGTAGCCCCTTCTCTCTTTGGGCATTCTTGCTTCAAGTGCCCTTCCTCATTACATTCGTAACACACCCTTTTGTTGAATTTACACTCGTTGGCATAATGCCCATGCTTCCCACACTTGAAACAAGTCACCTCCTCGCCGCATTTTCCAGAGTGTTTCTTTTGGCACTTATCGCACCATCTTTCTTCACTCCTCCTCCTCTGAACTTCCTTGTACTGGACTTGCTTCTCTCCTCGGGCTTCGCAGACCCCTCAAACTTCCTCTTTTCGTCAACCTCGGTCTTGTTGGCGGCTCTTCCCTTGATCCTCTCCTCAACCGACTTGGCAGCCCAGATAGCTACCTCTAAAGTAGGTGCCTGACGCACTGGTACCCTGTACTCCCATGGGAGTCCTTTTGCATACTTGTTGATTTTTTTCAGCTCATTAGGAACAAGACGTAAGGCAAACTCCATCTTCTCTATGAAGTTGTTGGTGTATTCATCAATAGACATGCTTCCTTTCTTCAAGGTAAGGAATTGGTTTTCTAGCTCGAGCAGATTTTGGGCTGAGCAGTACCTACGTTTGAACTGCACCAAAAACTCTGCCCATGTCAGTTGTAGGGGCTCATTGGGGCTTAGAGTCTTCCCCAGAGTGTTCCACCAACGAATCGCGCCTCCACTGAACTGGCGTACCGCAAACGTTGTTTGTATTTTGCCTCTGCAACCATACGTCATGAAGGCTAACTCCATCTCCGAGATCTAATCCATGACCCCAATCGGATCTTCCTTTCCAGTGAAAGTCGATGGCTTGCAAGTCATAAAATCCTTGTACTTGAATCCATTCCTCTCGACTCCGTCATCTTGGTTGTTTAGTCGAACTATTGGTGGGTTCACTTGACCAACGGTTCCACTGTAGTTCCCCTCCTCAGTCTGCCCTTCGTTCAACTCGGGCTGTTCGATCTGTATGGTCGCTTCCTCACGATTTTGTTGGAGTAAACTTCTGGTTTCCTCCATTTGACGATCCAACATTGCCTGGATCATTGCTTGCACTCTGGCCATTGTTATTGGCTCAACAGCGGCTACCACAACCGGTATTTGCTCAATCACTGGGAGCTGATTTCGGTTCCCATTTGCATTCACATTTCCACTACGGGTCCTTGCCATCTTGATCTATACACCGAATAAGGTGAATCTAGATCTTTATTTAGGATTGACGTTTAAATCATCCTTATCACCCCGAAACGTTTATATGTTAGTTCTAATATCGTAGTTAAACGCTTAGAATTCTAAACACATAAGGTTTCAAGATCCGGTCGGCAATAGACCATAGATCCGAACAAATAACAGCATATCAGACACAAGCATTTAGCGCATAAAAGCATTTTAGGCACCATCCCTAAAATAATCTAGTGCTCACACATCACAATCATCGCTTAACATTCTAAGTTTAAGTCTAGAAATAAATCCATATTCCTAGTTCGCTTAAACTAATGCTCTGATACCAACTGTGACATCCTCATTTTCACGGCCAGAAAAGACCGATTTTGTTTATGCTTTATAAAAATCAGAGTACTTCTTTTCATAAAAATGTTACAGAATTTGTTCCTAGAAAAATACGATAAATACGTTATCAAAACGTATTCGAAGAAACGTATTTTATTCACTTTAAAACGTTTGGGATGTCATTGTCAATACAGGAACATAAGCATAAACGGAACTTACATTTATTTACACTAGTGATCTACATCTCCTTAATCTCTCAGTGTAATGCCACTTCATATCGACACCTGTGATATAAATAAACTGAGTGGGTCAGGTTGGGAAACCTGGTGAGTACATAGGGTTTTCAACCCACAATAATATAATTATTATGTTTAAACAATTAAAAAATCAACCCAATTACCCATCCCCCATTATCTTCTTTATTCTTAAGGATCTGCCCTAAGAATCAGCTATTCCTCGTTCATTTATTCCTAAGGAGTATCCTAAGGAATAGGTACAAATTTCATCGTTGTGAATGACGCATCAGTCAAGTACAACTGCTAGTTCTATCACTAGGGCGTAGCTGCCAAAATTGTGACATTCTCTATGGGGCGCATCTGCCGAAATAGTTCATTAGGCGCATTTGCAGGGGCTATGAGGTTCTCTATTAGGCGCTTCTGCCGGTAAAGTCTTTTAGGCGCATCTGTCGGGTTTTATTGACAATACAATTTTGAAGAGTCCACTCGCAATACATATCAATGGGTTTTTAGAGTACACCGGTGAACACATCGTTCACAACACCTACAGGTTGCGAGCCTGCTAGTGTTCCACTGGACTGTCTAGAATAGTCTGTGGTTGTCATCCATACTCTGCTGAATGACGGAGCAATCATTTGGGAAAAAGGCTTCTCACATCGTCCACCTCTCACCCTCACCTGACGGTCTATTTCACCTCTCAACTTATCATCCAACTTATATTTCATCTATTACATCTACCCATCTCTTATCCCAACATTTTCGTAGATATAAAATACTTATACAGTTTAAATCATTTAAAACGTGTATAAAATCGTTTATCCAGCATAGATAACAAGTATTCAGATAATATGCACACATAGCACGTAATTTGTATAAAATACTTCATATCTCTGTGTAAGCTGAAAGGGACCATGCACTCACCTGAAAGGTGGTGACTCAGCACTCGGATAGCGCTTCGATACTCTCAAAACAATTTTCCTTCGATAAAACCTAGTACCAATACCACTAGGGTTTAGTCTAACGATAACCGCGACAAATTAATTAGTCTGATTATTATTATTATTATATAAGCGTTAATAACACTCAATATAACTCATAATAATATCCCAAATAATTATTTCAAGGACCTAATAACATTCCTATAATTATTTGAAAGCTATATTTAAAATTGCATAAGCATATCTCACTTACAACGGATTTTAATGAAAACCGGAACTTTATTTGGAGCAACGTTTCGAAACCGAAAGACCCTTTTTCTCGGGATTCCGGGAGCCTCGGGGCTTCCCTCGGGTACTAGGGGGTTTACCTAGGGTTTAGGGGTGGTTTGGGGTCTTAGAGATTGAAAGAAACTAGAGAGAGAAAGAGATTTGGTGTGAAAATGTGTGAAAATCTCGGACCCTTCGCATGCCTTTTATAGGCGCCTGATCTCGGAATTACGTTGGGCGTACTCCTCGGATAAGGCTTCCAGCTGTCTCGCACATGGCTTGTTCTCGGAGTGGATAAGAAGCGAATGTAAGCGGGGCGTACTAGACCTCGTACGTGGGGCGTAATGCGAGGGTGACGCGTCGGTCATCGGATGCGAGACCGTGGGGAGCAAGGGAAGGCTAGGATCTTGCCACGTCATCACCAGCTTCGCAAATTGCACTCTCAACTTCTAAAAATCATAACTTTCACATACGAGCTCCATTTTTGACGTTATTTATATCCACGCGAAGGTGGGAACGTACTCTACAACTTTCCTTTAGACTCTGTCGGCTAATTTTGATTCGATTTTAAATTTTATATTATTAACAGGTCGGGACAGGATTGGTCTGTTAAATCCCCATAACTTCTTCATCCGACGTCCGTTTTCGCCCATATTTTTGTCGTTATGCTACTCTTAACGAGATATTCGATTCTCTTTTAGGTCGTGTCGGCTAAAAATCACTCGATCTAATATTCAAATTTCGGGTTGTACACCGCTAATCCGAAACTTCGAAAAATCATAACTTCCTCATACGAAGTCAGATTTGGGCATTCTTTTTATCGACGCTCTTAGTTTAACATATTCTACGACTTTTGTTTAGATCGCTAAGGCTAAAAAGTCCTCCATCATAAATTCAATATTTACGCTTCCCGGTGTCGTGCCGGTTCCGTCGCGAAACTTCGACGAGCCATAACTTCTTCGTTATAACTCGGATTTCGGCGTTCTTTATATGTACGGAAACCTTGTGACATATTCTACAACTTTGTTAAGATTATTTATTCTAAATAATTTTTTTTCGAAAAGTTGTTTTCGACCCCTATTGCCTCTAATTTGACTTGCATGGATCTGCGGGCGTTACATACAGTCCGAGCCGGCAGGCCCAGGGGTGACAAAAATGTCACCTCACTATTTTCAATGCCAGAAGGTCATCGTGTTTACATCCATCAATCAGCATGGTTACAACCTTATCACATTTTAACCCTAATTAATAATCTTAATTACATGGTTGTCATTACACCAGTAGTGTAGATTTATGGTTTATAAATTCATCACGTGGTAACCCAAATTAATAACCTTAATATTAGGGGCGTGATTGCATTGGTAGTGCATGCTTAATAAATACTACTGCATTAATAAATTTCCACAAACAAACGAAACAGTTTTATGGGAATTTAAAACTACAAACAAAAGGAATGGTTTTATAGAGAATTAAAACTACTTTTAAAACTAAAGATGGATCGTTCACCCTATAATTTTATGAAAGGTTAAAATTATGTTTAAATAGGTTATAAGTACAATAACACTTAATCGAAACGGTTTTATGGAGTAAAACTACTTTCCAGTTGTAAAGCAGGAAGTATAGGACTTTCTGGAGGAAACACAATCATTTTGTTAAAACTAAACAACCACAACTAAATACTTATGAACTCACCAGCATTAAGGTGCTGATACTCTCTTTCAAAATAACTTGTATTCTTAGGAATCCATTAGACAAGTACACTCCAGGAGCTTTTGCGAAGATAGCCTAGTACCGAGAGTTGCATCCTTTGTCTCTTACTTTATCTACTTTTGATGTTGAATACTTAATGTTTGAACTTATGTAAAACTTATACATTATTAATGCAATGGTTGTTGTACTTTGCTTACTATATTGCATGTGTTGTGATACTTGACATCACGTCCTACGCCCCCAAATGTTTCTGCCAATTCAGTTTGGGGTTTTGACCTCCCCAGGGTGGGAAGCTTGGTCAAATGAATCCCTTACCAAGCAGTTCGTTTAATTGGTTGGATAATTCCTGCATTTCTGCTGGTGCTAGACGGTATGGGAATTAGGCTACGAGGGTAGATCCAGGGATCAAGTTGATTCAGAGCTCAACTTGGTGTTCAGGAGGAACTCCTGGAAGATCTTCGGGGAAGATATCAGGAAAGTTGCAGACTTCGGGGATTCTCTCGAGGTCTATAACTTCTTGTTTTTCGTTAACTAAATGAGCTAGGAATGCATGACACTCCTTTTGCATGTATTTTTGGGCTTTGATGCACAAAATGATGCGAAGGTTTGTGCTGAGTTTGTCACCGTAGATAACGATTAGGACTTAGTCAGTCTATGACGATGATCACATTGAAGCTTTTTATGGAGACCGACATAAGATCGATAGGAAAGGGTTTATGGTTGCAAAGTCTTTTTGGTTGGTAAAAAGGGTTTACGGTTGGATCTTGATGAGTTTACGGTGTGTTCTTGGGAAATTATGAAAATTTGAATATCATATGAAGATTTGAAGGTGGGTTTGAATGTTCTTAATAGAAATATGAAGATTTGAAGGAATCTGGGCGTAATCTTTTGAAGATTGAGAGAAAAAGGGGGTGTTCACATATGGTAGTTGAGAAGATTTTGAGAGTGATTCATAGTTGAAAAGGTGGGAAATGAAATTATTTACGGGTAACACACACACACGCACACACACACACACACACACACACACACACACACATATATATATATATATATATATATATATATATATGGATATATATATATATATATATATATATATATATATAGGGGTTTTTATGGTTCTAGTGGGCCTTGGGCTTTGGTGTTCACGGTTCGACACTCTTGGGTTTTCGCCCTTAATGGGCTTTGTATTCTGTTTACGGTCTAAAAGCAACTGTAAACACTCTTTTTGTCCCAAATCTAAACCGTAAACCCTCTTGATCTTTATTCCTAATCTCTAAACCCCCTTTTGTTTGAATTTCTTGGACTGTGAACTTCTTTTGGGGTTGTTTCATTAACCGAGAGCTCCATTTGGAGTTAATTTCTTGGTTGTGAACTCCTTTTGGAGTTGTTTTTTATGATTTAAACCTTAGACTATCCACCTATATTAATTTATAATATCATAATTCACTTAAGAATTAAGCTATATTTAGGTATTAGCTTATAATTATGCCACTGAGATAATAGACAATGTATTTATACATAAGGATCCAAATGCAGTTTAATTTTTTTTTACTTTTATTGAATTAAGAATGACAGGTTGTTACAACTTTCAATCGATATTGGGTCTATTTCACCCCCTTCGGTATCTTTCAACCGGTATTGAGTCTATTTCACCCCCTTCAGTATCTTTCAACCGGTATTGGGTCTATTTCACCCCTAAAGCTAAGCATACAATCATATCAGCAATAGTCACAAATACAACAACCACATACATGCATATCAGTAGATGTTACAAAGACAGCTACCATCCTAAAAACATAATCTAATGGGTCGACATTGGTGCCTTCAACCCACAAATATAGTTAAGAGACTGACATGAATCACAATGTTGGCTAAAACCATGCACAACGCCGCACCATACACAACCAACAGCTCCTACCACCAAAATATGGGTGGTAAACATCTCTAAACAGTCCACACAAGGCAAACCCTATATCTACCTTCTACAAATAGATATTGACTAAAAGTCAGCTCATACCAAAAGTCAACGATCAAAGTCAACGACAAGGTTTGACTTTATCTAACCGTCGTGTCGTGGCCTACCTTGGCCACATTATAGCCCTCATAAAATAAACCGACGGGAAAGACCAAGTCGCCGTGCTGTGGGCACTAGGTTTCCTACAGCTTAATGGATTAAGTTGCTTTCTTTGATTCTAAGAGCTCTAAAGCTCAGATCTGGTCCATTCCATGGTCTAAATGGATAAAGTTTCCAACTTTATCCATTAAGACACTCAAAGAGATCAAGATCTCCAACCCTATATCCAAATAAAGCCATAAACCACAATGTATTAACCAATAATTCCTAGAAGGGATTACAATACTAGATCCCTCATAAAGTTGAAAGCTTAATTGACATGTATGCCGAAAACACGTCGTGAATCCGTTTTTGGTTATAATAAGCTAAAAGTTCCCAAAAACTCATGTAATGATAAGAACTCCAACCAAAGTCTAGATCTACAAAATATGATGCTCTTAGGACTCAAGAGAGTCGTAAAGTTGCCAACTTTTGAGTTCCTTCCTTCCAACTTGCTCAAATCATTAAGAACATGGGATAAAACATAGATCTAACCATGCACAACAAAAAAAGTGGATGTTTTGATACTTACAAAGGTCCAAATAGAATATGAGATGATGGCAATGATGATGTTTCCTTGCAAGCTTCACGAATAAAAGACCTTTTTCTTCTTCTTCACTTCTTCTTAAAGCCAAGAGATGCACCAAAAAAAAGTCAAGAATCAACTATGGAATAAAGTTTAGGGTTTCTATAATCTATAAGGGTGTTGGAGGCTGGAAATAAACCCTAGAAATGGCTTAGAGGGGTTTAAATATGAATGGAACCCTAAAAGTGTCATGGGCTTGGGCCTAAACAACTGATACGTCGTGGCCTTCCTTGGCCACGCTATGGTGGCCCAAATATACGTGATCAAATAATTATTGCCACACCATAGCCTTCCTTGGACATGTCGTTGCACAAAGTTTCTTCCAAAACTTCATCTTCGGTCCTTAATAAAAGTAATCTTAACAATTATGGAGCACGGATGTTATAGCTTTCCACATTTTTCTAATTACAAAAACTTTCAAAAGTATAAACACACACCTACCCCAACCCCACCCACCTCCATATATGCCCCACCGTAACACCCCCAACCCACCCACACCCACCCACTCCTAAGCCCTACCTCGATCCACCCCTACCCTACCCCCACCCCCATGCACAAATACATACATACCAACACCGCCACTAAACCCCCTTCTACACAAACGCACCTCCACATACAACTGATGGGTTTTAGCCATAAGAACATCCTATGTGCTCATACAAACCCTAATGCTTGGATCTAGGTTTCTCTATTGTACATGCAATTCATCCAAGACTATAAACCCTAGATCTAGTATATGATAATCAATATAACATATGAATTAGGGTTTAGATCATACCTTGATTGTTATGTAGCAATAACAATCTCAAATTCTCCTTGTATTGACTTTAGAAAGCTTAGAGTCACAAATGTCACTCCTCTAATGGTTCACAAACACCAAGAGCAAGAGGATGAAGAAGAGAAGAGAAGGAGGCTCTCAAAAACGTGTGGAAACCCTAAAGATTCAGTTGCCCACGTTTTTGGTGCCCAAGGGGTCCTTAAATAGTGAGGCTATTAGGATTATCTAACAAGGAAACCCTAATTTGGATGCTTAGGCCCTAAGCAACACATGAACTCTTTTCTTAAATGCCTTGGACGATTTCTAATGGGTTTCCCCATAGAATTCGTCCACCCCTTTAATATGGAGTCCATTAGCTCAATATTCAACTATCACACAATTGACAATTCTAGTCCCTTAAGTTTAATTAATGTCTTTTAGCCACAAACTTAATTCTTATTAATTCTTGACTAACATTAATTAAACAATATGATTTCTCCTTTTAATATATTATTTTCATAATATATTAATAAATCATAATTAATCCTTTCTCTCCATAATTCATCCTATCAAGTTGCTTTGATGAAGGCAACCCAAAAGGACCATGCACCATCGGGTCAAGTACATACCAAAATAGTTATGGACTTAGAGACTAATCCAACAGTCTCCCACTTAGGTAAGTCTAATAACTATTCTGCGTATGAATTCAGATCCTGATCTGCAATCGTAGCTTTCCAAAGTCGATGTCAACTCTGATCTTATCAGATACGCGTGTCCTTTAGATAAGGGATCATATATTCCTCCTTCTAGATATCGCATAGACTGAGACATGGATCTAAATCATTCTCTCTGTCTATGTGTTGTTTCCCGAATTCAGATTTATGACGACTGACAACAGACTACAATTGAACACATTAATTTAGTCTCGACTTGGCCAAGCGCTTAGGTGCCATCACTAAATCATCAAGGGGCCCACATATATCGCTTTTATCCTACTTTGGATAAAAGGAACGGATAAACTTTGACTCAATGCTCGCTTGCTCTCACTCACCAAATCACACACAAGAATATGTTTTATAACACCAAGTTACTGGTGCGTTTACATATTATCAATGTGCAACCGACTCGCAAGATACAACTCACACATCTCGGTTTCAATAATATAAGATGTTATCATCTCACCAATCACTCGTGATAAAATCCATGAAGTGATCCAAGTGAGCGTGGGTTTAATCCAATGCTCAAATCATATTCATAAGCACTCATGAACGTTGCAGCAAACAATTGCTTATGTCTAACACACTTTAGACACTCCACACACGAATTCACGACAGTTTTCATTCATACCTACTTCCAACATATGATCGACTGTGGTCCGTTCGAATAATTTGACTGTTCTGAACTAATTAAATTATTCAAGAAGTCAAAACATGCAAAGTGAAACAGAAGGATAATACTAATCCCATATGGCCTCAAACCTTTGAGTATAAATAAAACACCTTTTATTTATCACCATATCGATTACTCATTATTTGTTGTTTCAGGTAATCAACTTCTTACTTGAATTACAACACTTGTCCCATGCTCTTAGTATGCACACAATGTTTACCTATGGTTCTTACTTTGTGAAATGTATCAAATGAACACATTTCCAATCATACTCATTTCACAACTCCCAATCCTTATCATAAGTATAAGAATATCAAATTCTTGCCACTTATAGAACATGTTAGATTCTAACATTTTATGCAATGATTCTTTTGTAATGTCACTGCACTAAGGTCACAATGACTATTGCCAATGAATTACAAAGCTCTCTATCGGAAATTGTTACAAGACAATTCCATAGATGTGATGTCTCTCACTCAAAGTACATTCCTTTGAACATCCTTCTTGCATAAAAGTTTCTAATCTAGACATAGATTCTTAATATCCAACTCCCAATATGGAAACTTTTCCATACTTACCATATGACAACTCATTCTTAATAGAATCTTTTATATTGATAATAATGTCGATATGGTCCATCCAATACTATACTTCCAACTACTCACAAGCGACCAATCCTTGGCGAACTTTGGATTGTCCTTTGATAGTTGTTTAATTATCTTAGTCAAAACTGATTCTTTTCCTTTTCCCTCTAAATGCGCTAGACATTTGGAAAATTTTAGAATGGTCAAATATTATAGCATTTGTAATTGATCCTAAACCCTAAGTGTATGGGACACGATGCATAATGTCTTACTTGAAGCTTTGATACTTTATCAATCTTATGCCATAATATTTTATGTGCTACGTTCTCTCAACTCGAAATATGAAGAGGAATGTCGTAATCATAATCGAAATTTAAGAACACACTATGTATCCTTTGACTAATATTATTAATATTCCACAACCTAAGCCTTTAGATTTGAAATGAAGCATAATATTCTATCCCTTGATTATAGCAAAACAACTATTCAACCCTTACAACTTTGCAAAGTATGACTCTTGTTTTCAATAATTAATATTGCTAACTTGCAATACTTGCCTTAATAATCATGCAATCATAAAATTTATGCTCCCACTATCACGATGATTATTACAAACATAACACTTATGCTCCCACTAGCTTTGACATGTATTCAGAAACAACTTAACTTTCAGAGAAACAATGCCTATTGAATTTCTTTAAGTTCATATTTCTAATACCCAATGCTTTGATAATCTTTTATCAAGGCTTCTTAAACTTATACACCTTTGCCTTAGATAGCTCAAATGTGTATCTTAAACAATTCAGACTAATTGCCAAATCTCACAATTTGAATCATGGAAAGGGATACCGTAACCATAATCGAATTTAAGAATGCAATTTTCACAATCACTATCTTCTTACAATCTCTCTTAGTTAAAGCATTTCCTCACAGTCATTTTCATGAAGGAGGGAAACTTATGACACTTAGATTTTAATGGTGTATGTGTTCCTATTCATGTGAATGTGTCAAAACCAAAGTTTACGACAAATTCAAGCTCATATGGACTGAACTTTCTCAATCTTTATTTCTTTCCTTATGGTAACATGGCTGCCCACCATGTCTTCCAAGTAGTTAAGCAGATCACCCTTTCCTATCAATGTACTTTTCATTGATCAAGGTCCTTGCCTTTTATGCATTCAATGAGAACTCATAGGACTCATATGCATAATTAATTCGATTGGAACGGCACAGAAACAAGATAATGTCAACACGATAGGTTGTAAACCTCTACTCATGTGCTAGTGATGATCGATAAGGTTTATTTTGATTTATTCTTGAAACCTTTCAAGACCATTAAGACTCCCACTGACTCCTTGACATATAAGGTTCTCTTGTCAATAAGCATTTCTTGACAAACAAATATTCAAGAGTTAGTGTAGCTTTTATCAAGACAAAACACTTCATAAATTGGTCCTAGTTGGTCTTTGTCTTATCCAAGACATCACAACTTTCCAATTTCAAATGTGCAAGAATAAGAAAACCTTTTTCCAAATTCTACATTTGATGAATGTTATAAACCTTCTTAAGACTTGTCACTTAATCTTATCTTTAACACTTGTTTTGGAAACGAAGTATGATTGACTTTTTGATTTAACGATTTCTTCAATTCTTGATTCCTCTTCTTAAACATACAATTGCACAAAGATTCACTTAGAGGATTAATTGAGATATGGTTCTTAATCATTAAGACCTATCATAAAACATGATAAAAGGTACTCTCCCTTCTTCTTAGAATAGAGAAACTTTTATCTTTCTACCTACTTGATTCTTCTTATTCGTACTGCTATTGATTTAAACCTTTTCAATCAATTCAGAATTACACTTAATCTTATAAGTATAACCATATTTACTAAACCTTTAGTAAATCATGACGAATATCTTTGTTACTCTTGTGGTGGACTTGATCAACACACAACTTTGTGTACTTGATCTCCTAGTCCTTCACTTGACACTTGTCAACGAATTAGTCTAATTTCCAAATATGAAATTTCTCATTCATCGTGCCACCAAGTTGCATGATTCCAAGTTTCTGTCCAATTGAAACTTGGGCGATGAGAAACTCTCCTTATTTGGTAAATTCTCGACATTTCAACAATTATCATAATTGAGAATCACATCCATTTGTTGTAGAAATATGCAAGCATCAATTTTTCATAACGATTTCATTGCAAGGAAATAAATAAATAAATAAATAAGTCAAACCAAAATTTATTTTTTATTTATAACAGCAGCGGAAAATATTTGTCCTTACAATGCAAAATCAACTGAAAAACTATGTAATCAAATATTCCTAACAACTCTATCATAACTTTCTAAGCTCAAATCTAATCTTTGAATCCATGCGATCGAGATCCATTTCTTCGTGATTAGACTCATCTTGCTTTCTCATCAAACTTCCTCTCTTTTCACTGATCCTGCAAAACATTCAAATGCAATCTTATCACATCATGTATTAAGAATCAAAGAATAGGAACTTAATGAAGTTAGATAGTGGATTTTTTACCTGAAGCACAATCATACTCTTTGACTCTCCCATCTTCTGGACTCTTCAGGCTCTTAGGACAGACTTGTATCCAACGCCCTTTCTCTTAGCAGCAAACGCAGGTCGGTTCTCCTAGAACGTCCTCGGAAGCATGGTTGGTTGACTTTCCCAACAAATACGCTCCATTGCTTTGCCAAATCATTTCTGATTCAGCAGCAATGAGCATGTAAGTTAGGTCAATGAGGTTTTTCGTCATGACCCATCATATAATACTTTCTCTTGAACTCATTATATGATTCGGGAAGTGACTGCAGAACCCAATTCACAGCCAACTTATCCGAGAATGACGCACCCAACATTATCAACCTATCTATGTGTGATTTCATTCCTAGAACGTGGGCACACACGGGTTTACCATCTTCATGTTTCATTTGCAATAGGGCTTTAGTGACATTGAACCTTTCTATTCTTCGATCTTGTGGATCAGGGAGAATAACGGGAGGAGGAGGAGGAAGTGAAGCATGATCTCTTGTTCCTCGATCGAATCGTGGAATGTCATCTTCATGTGGAATGCTTGTTCCACGAGATTTGGGAAGACCATAGTTGTCGAACTTTGACATCTACAAAACGGGAGAAAACAAATTCAAGTTAGTTGATCGATTGAGTCCTTAGTAAATCACCCAAATGATATACTAGGGCTAGGACCCAATACAATATTCTACAACTCGGGAGAGGGATGCCGTAACCCTAATTGCAGAACATTTGAAGGTAAGTGAATGATGATTCACTAATTTTCCACCATGAAAAATGAAAAAACAGATTAAGTCTTAAATGTATTGAAAACTCCTAGATTCTTTGAAATTCATTGAACCTTTTCAATGGCATGTTTAAATCTCGATATGCCCCTTTAGTTTGTGACTGGGATGCCGAGGATCACAAAGCGGGTATGAATAACCATGCAAATCTACATGGTGCCCCCACATGTTACAGTCGCCTATTCGATGTGCTGGTAAACCACACACGCTCCATCGAACTATGAGAAACATTGAGTCGCCCTTTGCTACCTTTGCTTAGAACCATTTAGTGTGCCGGTAAACCACACACGCTCCACTAACGTCTTCGCAATGGTACAAAGTGTAATTTCATGTAATTGCATCAATTCACTTTTGCCTAAAGTAACTAAGATTAGGAATTTTATGAAAACATTTAGCTACTTTTATACTTCATTATAGTTATAATGGAAGGTTTCTGTCCTATCCTACCCGTTCGGCTAACGACCCTCCACTAGTCAAGAGTGTCGTGGGTAAGAGTGGATACCCATTCAATCACCATTTTATAGGCAATTTCCTTAAACACCCCTTATAGACCAGCTTCGTGAATGAGGCCTACTAACGGTAAGACTGACTTTTACTCATACATATATATAATGTTAGACTTTTAATGTTATATATAGTATTATACTTTTAAAATACTAGGTGGTCTAATTTAATAATTATACTTTTAATTATATTAAATAGTACACCAAAACTTTATGGATTTACTAAATCTCTTTTAATTATACACTTTAATTAATTAATAAAACCATAAGGGTGTGATTTGAACTTTTCAAAACATTACTAGAGTTTTAGAATTTAACCTTCCTAAATTAAACTTTTAATCAACTTTTAAATTCCAAAACTTGAGGGCAAGTTTTGAAACATTTCAAAACATTAGGGTTTAGAATTTAAATATTTCAAAATCAAACTTTTTAATCAAAAAATTAAATTCCAAAACTTGAGGGCAAGTTTTGAAACTTTTCAAAACATTAGGGTTTAGAATTTAAATATTTCAAAATCAAACTTTTTAATCAAAAATTTAAATTCCAAAACTTGAGGGAAAGCTTTGAAACTTTTCAAAACACTAGGGTTTTAACTATTTAAATTTCAAAACAGAACTATTAAGTTCCAATTTAAACTATAAAACCTAAAGGAGAAAAATTAAAACTTTTCACTAGATAATTCAAATCTAAATTACAAATAATCAAATTTTATCTAATAAAACAAATGATTATCTAAATTTTGACAATTATCTTCTATTTAGGTAAGGATAATCACCAAATATTGATAAAATTCGGAATTTATAACAAAAACATATTTAAGGTAATTATCCAAAGCCAAAACAGGAAGAAAATCACGAAAACGAGCTGTCAGACGTTTCAACTCGTCGAGTCTGGACCTGGACTCATCGAGTACACCTGACTCGGCGAGTGCACCAAGTGACTCGGCGAGTCAAACACTCAGAATCAAAAATTTTCGATTTTTAGTGCTGATTTCGATCAAATATTCATCAATACAATAGAAACCAATCAAGGCTCTGATACCACTGATGGGTTCTAGCCATAAGAACATCCTATGTGCTCATACAAACCCTAATGCTTGGATCTAGGTTTCTCTATTGTACATGCAATTCATCCAAGACTATAAACCCTAGATCTAGTATATGATAATCAATATAACATATGAATTAGGGTTTAGATCATACCTTGATTGTTATGTAGCAATAACAATCTCAAATCCTCCTTGTATTGACTTTAGAAAGCTTAGAGTCACAAATGTCACTCCTTTAATGGTTCACAAACACCAAGAGCAAGAGGATGAAGAAGAGAAGAGAAGGAGGCTCTCAAAAACGTGTGGAAACCCTAAAGATTCAGTTGCCCACGTTTTTGGTGCCCACGGGGTCATTAAATAGTGAGGCTATTAGGGTTATCTAACAAGGAAACCCTAATTTGGATGCTTAGGCCGTAAGCAACCCATGAACTCTTTTCTTAAAGGCCTTGGACGATTTCTAATGGGTTTCCCCATAGAATTCGCCCACCCCTTTAATATAGAGTCCATTAGCTCAATATTCAACTATCACACAATTGACAGTTCTAGTCCCTTAAGTTTAATTAATGTCTTTTAGCCACAAACTTAATTCTTATTAATTCTTGACTAATATTAATTAAACAATATGATTTCTCCTTTTAATATATTATTCTCATAATATATTAATAAATCATAATTAATCCTTTCTCTCCATACTTCATCCTATCAAGTTGCTTTGATGAAGGCAACCCAAAAGGACCATGCACCATCGGGTCAAGTACATACCAAAATAGTTATGGACTTAGACACTAATCCAACAACAACCACCCTACACTCACAAACACACACCCACCCATCCACAAAACACATACACACCACCCCCACAAACACACACACACACACACACACCGCCCCCACAAACACACACATACACACAACACCTCTATGAAAACCTCTCCTCCTCACACACACATCCTTATGCCCACACCCACAAACACACACACACACACACATACACAACCACCCCCCACAAATATATTGCCACACCCAGCCCCACCCCTATAAACATACACACACCCACCCACCACCCCCACTACCTCCACAAACATACACTACTACCATAAATTCCGACATAGCAACACATCTACTACTACCACCACCACCACCATAATCACCACCATCAAGTTGTCACCACTGCCACACCGCCAACACCACTACCATCCCACCACCATAACTGACGCCATCATCACCACCACCGTCATCACCGCACTATTGTTACCGCCACCAACACCATTATCATCATTCACACCACCACTGCCACCTCGACTGCCCCCAGCACCGTCATCGCCACAAACACATTCACTACCCACCCGTCACCCCCCCCCCCCCCGGTGGCCTCCCCCACCACTACCATTTTCTAAAAATGAAAACAGATAGAAAAATACACATGTAAATTTTTTTTCTAATTTTATGTAACCAAAAATGAAAAGGTAACAAGTTTTAACTAAACACATTTTCTAAAATTTTCAATGAAAATGTAAAACGGAAAATGAAAACTGAAATTGAAAAATGGAAAACAGGAAAGGAAACTTGTTTTTCCGTAACTAAATGCAAACTAGGTTTTTGGAGAAATGGAGAATGCTACGATGGATCATGTGAAAACAATGATGGAAAACGTAATGCTTACCGGTAGGAATGGCAAAAAAAACCCGAACCTAACGGGGAAACCCGAAACCCGATTATTTCGGGTCAGGTAACGTGTGGTTATCGGGTTTTTTATCGGGTTCGGCGCAGGGAGTGGGTTATCCTCGCCCTGACCCGACCCGCCCCGATTATATATATATATATATATATATATATATATATATATATATATATATATATATATATATATATATATATATTTGAATCTTTTTGATGTTAATTGCACGCATTCAAAGATAAAATACTTATAGTAGACAATTTTTTTAGTTATTAACAATCTGGTGTGAATGATCATTTTTTATGTTTTGACTTATTACACTAAAATTAAATCAAATAATTTTTAATATAACGTTAAGTTAATTTTATTAAAGTGATTCATCATATTTTTAATTTAAAAGGGAGGTTAGAACACATATTTTTTTATAAGAGATCGGGGTATCCTAAAATAAAATAAAGATTTCGTTATGAATTGTTGTAAACCCGATAAGATACTCGAAACCCGATGGGAAAAGCCGAACCCAACGGGACACCCCGATAAGATACCCGAAAGATATCGGGGCGGGTTTGGGAAACCATGTCCCGCCCCGAACCCGCCCCGTTGCCATTCCTACTTACCGGGTGTTGCCCTCCCTTCGAGGTTGGGTGTTCAAGTCTCATTGGAGACATAGATGATATTATGTGTAGTGTAGATTTTCCGTCCTTAAAAATAAATAAATAAATAACCTACTAGATTTTTTTTTTAATTTAAAACATTTAGGTTTACCTAAGTTTATAATTGAAACTTAAAGATTGGAAATAATACTAAAATTTCGGGGGTTGCACTCATTATGGTTTTGAATGTTCAAGATGAATAAACATACACGATTACACAACATTACAATAACTGTAGCTTCTATTGTTATAGATGTTAAAGATGAAAGAATGTTTAAAAGTTACTTAAATTGATTAAATAGATAATTAATTAGGGTAAATATGATATTTTGATATTTATAATTGATAGAGATAATATTTTATATTTAAATTTATAAAAATGGTAGAATAGTCTATTGATAAAACTAAATATTTAAAATAATTATAAATTATTTAAAAAATGATTTGGATAAATATGATATTTTGAAAGTTTAAAATAATAAATATAATATTGTGAAATTAAGTTAGACAAGTATTATATATTAGTGTTTAGTAAGATATATATCAAATTCATCCTTAATATTATATAATTAAAACTATTATATATTCTCAAACACATCTCATGTATATACTTCATCTATATGAAAATTTTGAGAAACATTTATGATATTAACATATATTTTACTTTTAGTTCAATTCTAGTAACAAGACTTTTCCTTGACAAACATTTTTTATGAACGCACTGCCAATAATATTAAAATGAAAAAAAAAAATCCCAATAGAGGTTTCACATTATAAATAATTATAAACAATAATACTATTTTGTGTATTCACACACAAGTCAATAATAAAGTAATGAATATTGATTTACAACCTTCTATAAGATAAAGTCTTTTAGTCTACTTTTTAAAAACCATTAAAGCCAACCCATCACCCCTGTAGACGTTGACTTCGACAATCTCTCCTCTATATTTACGTCATCCAATTTCTGCACTCTACACCCATCGGAAAACTTCCTTTCTCCCGGCTCAAAATGAGTTCTGATCACTTTGCAGCACCCCCTTCCGTATCAAATGGGGCTCTTAGAAGCATGGAGCCTGACTATCCAGAAGAAAGCGAATATGAAACACAAGCAGCAGCTCCGAGCCAAGTAAGATTTGTTGGTAGTTCCCAGCAGTTCCCCGTAGTTGATGAACGAACAGTGCCTATAGTTGACTTTGGCTTACCTCCTCAACAATCAACTTTACGTCCTTTCTTTGTCTCGAATGATAAACTTAATGGAAAGGACAACCCTTCATCGGCTGAAAACGGCGGTGGTGGTGCTGCTACTGTCTCCGGTTGGGTGCGCCCAAAAAATTCTGAAAATATCACCCACAATCCTTATAGTAACACGTTAGTCCCAGCTAGCCGCTCAAGCTTTGATGCCCGAGCTCGATCCAATGTCAGTATGAGGGGAGACAAATTCAAGCATGCCAACCAGCAACTTGATCTGTATTGATTGACATCCAAATTAATGAAGAAATGAATAAAGTCGCATGTGCAATATCTCACTTGATGGGATCTGTTAGAGGACTGCGTTAAACTTTATGTATGATTTGTGAATCTTGATTCTGATGTATTTGGTTTCGTCCATTGAAATGTTTCTTGATATTATTACTATGGCTAAATTGCAAATACTATTTTATTTAGTATATATAGATGTAATCGGGGATTTGTTAAATTAGGTCAGAACTAAGTTTTTTCCAGCATTATACTTTGGCAACAAGTTGTATCTGTTTCTGTTATTTCCATGTTCATATTCCTCTGTCTTCGTCCCTCTTTCTTCTCTCCTGTTTCTGCTGTTTTTCCTTGGTGCACAAGGTGCAGCTACAGCTGCAAATCTCTCTGATTACACTTGGTATCAGAGAGCATAACCAGGTACAAGGTACAGTCAATCACATCATGGATGGCCAGGAGAAAGACGGATCAGCATCGCTTCGTTACCTGATGCTGTCACACAGGAACTAAGCCGTATGGGCCATAAAGCTGAGGGACTTTATTCGGGCGCAAGATGTTTGGGAGGCTGAGGAACCTAAGAAGCCCCAAAACACCATACCAGTTAATAAGGACAAGATAGCATTGGCAACCATCTATCAAGGAATCCAGGAGGATGTCTTGCTGTCAATTGTGAAGAAGCAAACAGCAAAAGAAGCATGGGATATGCTTAAAGCATGTATCTTGGAGTGGATAGGGTGGAGGCTGCGAAAGTACAAACCCTAAAGGTAGAATTTGAGGTTCTAGCGATGAAGGAAATGGATTCGATTGATGACTTTGCGCTCAAGATAAATAGCATAGTAAGCAACATCCGCGTTTGGGGGGACACAATGGAAGCACAATACGTGGTTAAGAAGTTTTTAAGGGCAGCCCCAACAAGGTCCGTGCAATTGTATCAGCCATTGAACAATTTGAGGACATCGAAACCATGACAATTGAAGAAGTGATCAACTGTTTGAATGCTTATGAAGAAAGAGTTCGGAAATCTAGTGAAGTGGATGAAAAGAAGCTACTCCTAACTCATCGAGAGTGGGTAGAAAAGCCAAAGAAAAAGGGCGATAACTCCAAAAACTCCAATAAGTCCTATAAGTCCTATCGCGGTAACAAGTCGCGAGGTCGTGGTAGAGGCTGGGGAAGAGGTGAAAATACGTGTGACAGGAGAGTATGTATCAAAGTAATCAATGCCACTTTTTTGTCTATAAACATTATTACTTGCCAATGTATCCATCTGCTTTCATTTTCTTTTTGAAAATCCATGTATAGCCTAGTGGTTTGCAACCTTGATGTAAATCCACTAGTTCCCATGTAGTTTGCAAGATGAAATCGATTTCGCTTTTAATTGCCTCTTCTCACTGAGGTCCTTCAGAAGAGGTGACTACCTCTTTGAAAGTTTGAGGCTCTCTTCCAACCATATATGTAACATCCCGATTATGAAGTATTTTCAATTTTAACCTTATGTTTGAAGGAATATTTCATTTTGACCATTGTACATGAGAAAGATTGCAAAAATGGCCCATACTGACATTTTGGTGATTTTGGCCAAAGACTTAGTACGTTGGGCATACTTGGGCGGACCTTAGTATGTTGGGCGTACCCTTCATACGTAGGGCATACGTGAAGGATCCTCAGACCCTAAATTTTAGGCTTTAGTCTATATATAAACATCATTACCTCCTCATTTCTCATTCACTTCTGCACGTCCGCTTCTATTTCGTCCATCTAGAACCCTAATCCTTCTGGAAAGTGTTCTTGAGCTTTTGTGGGTACTTTTGGTGATTAAGAACAATGGAGAAGAAGTGAGGACCACCTTGGAAGAGTGAGGCACCTTAGATTCAGAATCTCATCACCATTTTACATCATTTTAAGGTAAAAAGCTCTAAACTTGATGATGATTTGCTTAAGATATTTTTAGCCTTAAAGTTGTGAACATTTGGGTCCCATTACCTTGGAATTATGAGTATGGGTTACTCTAAGTCATTTGAGCCGTCCTTTTAGATGTTTCAGAACGTTGTGATGCAAAAAAACAAAAAAAAAAAAAAGATTTTAAGTGTGTTATGCAATCCATGCATGTGTTAATTAGATGGTTCTATTAGGATAAGAATTTAGGGTTTTAGACAATATGCACTTTATAGCCATGCAAAGTCTAAAAGTTTGAAACTTTATAACTTAAGACATCATTATGGGCTTGGATATGAGTTTTGGACGCAATGGCTTAATGAAATAAGCTCTTAATGGAGTTTTGGGATTGGACTGCATACGACAAGTGTACCTGGTGGTACAATGCGTGTACACGTCCAACGCCCCATTTTTTTTCAACATTAGAGTACACTAGGCGTACTCTCTTGGTATGCAGTGCGTACTCCGCTAGGAAGGGATTTTGACTTTTGCACCTTGACCATTGACCTTGACTTTGACCAGGGTTGACCAAGTTTGACTTAAGGGTAGTTTGGGTATTTCGAGCTATAGTTAAGCCTTGCTCTCAATTTGTTGAATCGGTAACCTGTAGATCAGTTATTCAGAGCAGTGTATTGTTCAGCTATTTGTCAGACTGCAAGGTGAGTTTCCTCATTGTATCGTGGATCGAAGGCACCAATACCGGACCACTAGATTATTGATCCTGGATAGGATCGTGTTATGCTAGTCGGTAGCTTATTAGTAGATCTGCATGATTATCTTTATTTGCTGGTTCTGTGTTATGTTATTTGCTATATATGTCGACATATTGTGTTCGGTTAAGGTTATATTGCTTTGTGCAGTAGCCAAGAAAACCAGAGTAATCTAGACATTAGTTGTGGGATCAGGGGCAAGCCAGACTTATGATGTGGGCTCGGGAGCAATCCAGATATGAGTTGAGGGCCCGAATGGCATGTCAGACTCAGGGCATCTCCAACCCACCCCCAAACTCCATTTCTTCCCTAATTTTTTTCCCTTATTCTTCTCCAACACTCCCCCATTTTCACCTCCATTTTTGGAAGTGAAGTTAGGTTGCCAATTTTAGTCCTTCTCATTTTCATTTGACAAAATTACAAAAATGGTCCCTGTGGTTTGCCAAAAGTCACAAAGTCAGTCCCTGCTAATTTTTTTGATGCAAATGGTCTGTGTGGTTTGCAAAACTTGCCCTTTTTACTAACACCGTTAGGGACTGAATCTGTAAGGGTATTTTCGTCTTTTCAAGTATAAAGGGACTGAATTCGTGACATTTGATAAACCACAGGGACCATTTTTGAAATTTCTTTGAAAAAGACAATTAAATTGCTTGGGGGAAGGATTGAACTCGTGACCAACACCTTTCTATAGTGCCCAACAACTTAACCACTTGAGCTAAAGGCCCACTTGGTTTTTACCTTCTAAAACTTATTTATATAATAATAAATCGACAAAAATAAACAATAAATAAATTAAAAAAAACATTTTTTTACATATTTTTTTAATAAAACAAAATATATTTTTGCGTATTATAAAAAAATACGTTTAAAAAAAGTATTTACGTTTATGTATTTGTTTTACATAAAATACTTTTTTAATAAAACATAAACAATAAATAAACTACAAAAAACATTTTTTTACATAATTTTTTTTAAATAAAATAAAACGTGTTTTCCGTATTATTAAAAAAAAATAAGTAAATTACAAAAAAACATTTTAAGTAAAACAAAACATATTTTTTTTTCTAAAACACATATATACAATAATAAAATCGACAAAACATAAACAATAAATAAAACATATTTTTATGTATTTATTTTACATAAAATATGTTGTTTTATGTATTTCTAAAAATCGTTTTTCGGTTATATGTATTTAAAAACACATAAAACCTATGCGGTTATATGTCTTATTTAAAATACGTATTTCAACTTAACCGTTCATTTTAAATCGTATGGTTAAAATGACGATGGAAATAAATAAAGATTTATTTTTTTAAAATAACAATAACTAACACTAATTGTGACATAAAAAAATATTAATTGTTTAAATACATATAGCAAAATTGTTGTTAAGTTTTTTTTAACCGAAAAACGGTTTTTAGAAAATCGATTTGGCCAAAAAAAGAACCAATTCGGCCGATTTTGGCTTTCATTACAACATAATAGCATATTATACGAAAACGTATTTTTTAAAGACATAAAAAAATATTTTATGTAAAATAAATTCATAAAAATAAATATTTAAAAAAAAATGTTTTATTATAAAAACATTTTATGTAAAATAAATACATAAAAATAAATACTTTTTGCTAAACGTATTTTTTTATAATACGCTAAAATACATTTTGTTTTATTAAAAAAATATATGTAAAAAAATGTTTTTTTTAATTTATTTATTGTTTATGTTTTATTGATTTATTATTATATAAATGAGTTTTAGAAGGTAAAAACCAAGTTGGTCTTTAGCTCAAGTGGCTAAGGTGCTAGACATTATTGAAAGGTGGAGGTCACTGAGTTGATCCCTTCCCTTTGCATTTTAATTGTCTTTTTCAAAGAGATTTCAAAAATGGTCCCTGTAGTTTATCAAATGTAACGAATTTAATCCTTTTAGACTTGAAAAGACGAAAATGTCCTTAGAGATTCAGTCACTAAAGGTGTTAGTAAAAAGGGCCAACTTTGCAAGTTTTGCAAACTACAAGGACCGTTTGCATCAAAACAAATTGGCAGAGACTGACTTTGTGACTTTTGGCAAACCATAGGGACCATTTGGTAATTTTATATTATCATTTGATACATTTCTAGTTTATTTTATCTACTAATTATAATTTAAATGCAATATTTAATATTTATAATATGATGTTATATAATAATTTATATTAATTAATCATAAATATAGAGTTTAATTAGTAGATGGGTGTATTTGACAACATATATAAGTTATAAAAATGAAATATTCTAGGAATATACTTTTTTGAGTAAAAATGGGGTAGAAAATGCAGTAGGGTTGGAGATGAAACACTATTTACTCCATTTTTTACTCCATTTATGGAGAAAAAAATGGAGATGGGTTGGAGATGGTCTCATACTATGGGCTTGGGAGCTATCTAGATATGAGCTGAGGGCCCGAATGGTATGCCAAACTTATATTGCGAGCTCAATATATGTTATTATATGTGTATGTGTGTTGGTACCATTGGGGGAACTCACTACGCTTTGGCTTACAGTTTTATTTTATGGTTTCAAGTACTTCCGAGGATCGTGAGAAAATGAAGGTGTGATCATGTACATCTTCCTGTTCTACATCACTGAGTCTTGGGAAAAACTCTGATTTGGAAATAATGCTTTTGAAAAAAATGTCTTTTTTTTGTAAGCAATGTTTATTAATTGTTGATTTTGAAAATTTTAAATTTATTGTGATTTTTGGGATGTTACAATATAAGTGTAGAAATCATCTCCAAATGACTTCTCAAATCATGTGATTTTTACTTCTCTGGGGCTCTATTTCTTCTTGTATTTCGTCGTCATGAGAGGATTCATTTCGCTTGACTATTTTTGGAGCATTTTTCTCAGCCTTATGAAGACAGGGAAGCAAATTCTCAAAGAACGATGCATTTCTTGACTCCAATATTGCACCTTCGCATATTTATGGTATTTTTGAGTCATGTACAAGCAACTGATAAGCACTACTATTTTGTGCACATCCAATAGTCTTGGATTCTATCTTAACCACCTTGGGTGCAGGTACCACGACCTTTGCAAGACACCCTCACATTTGAAGGTACTTGTAGGATGGTTTTATACCCGACCATAACTTGTATGATGTTTTATCTGATTTCTTTACGGTACCTTATTTAAAAGGTACTTAGCTAACAATACAGCTTCCCTCCCCCCCCCCCCCCCCCCAGTTGAGGATGGCAACCCAGAACTTAAAAACATGGCATTTCAAGGTACAGTTTTTTCTTTCTGCGATTCCATTCTTTTGTGGTGAATAAGGTGAAGTAAGATCATGTATTATACCATGATTTGCATAAAAATTTTCAAATGGTGACACATATTCTCATCCACAATCACTTCTTAGTGCTTTAATTTTCTTCTTGAGTTGATTCTCAACTTCACTTTTATACACTTTAAACTTCTCTATGGCCCCATATTTACTTCTAAGTAAATAAACATAGCATAATTTAGTGTAATAATCAATAATAGTGACCAAGTACTTATTTCCAGCCTTAGATGGAATCGACTTCATGTTACACACATCTATGTGAATTAATCCAAGTGGTTCAGTTGTCTTTTGAATAGTTTTGAAAGATTATTGTGTTAATTTCGATTCAACACAAGTGTTACATTTGCATTTTTAGTCAATGTAAAAATATGATATGAGATCGAGTTTAATTAGACATCGAAGAGTATCAAAGTTAACATGTCCTAATCTAGCATGCCAAATGCTTGAAGACTCGAGCATGTAAGTAGAAGAGTTATTCATTTCATTATCATTGTCATTTGGATTAAGAGCCATTACACATAACTTGAACATACCCCTATCAGCATACCTCTTACCCACATACATACCATTTTTGGTTAACACAAATTTATCCAACTCAAACACCATGCAAAAACTATGCTTTTTCAAGAACCAACCCGAAACAAGATTCCTACGAATTTTAGGTACATACAACACATCATAATGCCAGGTCTCTTCCTAATGTCATCTTCAAGAAAGATGTCATCTTCAAGACAATCTTCCCAACACCATGGATATCAGAATTCATCGAGTTTCCCATGAAGAACTTGTCACCATTATCCACAACCTTGAGGTTTCTGAACCAATCTCTATTCAAGCAAACATGACGAGTGGTTCCTGTATCAATCCATCATTCCCTTAGATTGGACTCAATAAGGATAAGTTCAGAAATAACTTTTTAAGATCGATATCAGACACATCTTTGGCTATCTTCTCTATAATGTTTGCCTCTTTTTCCTTCTTTGAAAGGTTGCAATTAGCAGAATGATGACCAGGTTGGTCATAATTGTGGTAGTTTCCTTGAAACTTCTTCTTAAAAGTTCCACCTTTGAATCTGAAGTTTGCACCTTTTCCTTTCATTTCGAATTTTCCCTTTCTAAATTTGTTCTTCCATGAACTTTGACCATGCTCCACCACATTATCTTTTTCAAAAGTAGGGTTAAAGCTACTATTTTGAGCTATCTTATTGTCCTCTTCAATTCGAATGTGAACAATAAGGCCCTCAATGGACGTTTCCTTTCTCATATGTTTCAAGTAATTCTTGAAATCAACCTAACTAAGGGGTAGCTTCTCAATCATGAAAGCAACAAAAAAGGATTATTAAACCCCATACCCTTGGCATACATCTCATGTAGGAGGACTTGTAGTCCTTGAACTTTGGACATAACAGTTTTCCCATCGACCATTTTATAATGTAGAAAATGAGCAACCACTTACTTCTTGGTCTCGACATCTTCTGTTTTGTACTTTTGGTCCAATGAGTCCCATAGCTTATTGACCGGTTTTGTTATAGAATAGACATTATAAAAAGAAACAATAAGACAATTAAGAACATAGTTCCTACATAAGAAATCATAATGTTTCCAAGCTTCAATAGAAATTAAAGCTTGCACACTACTTTACCTTCGGTTAACTTTGGAACCTCTTCAGTTAAGAATCTAGCTAGATTCAATGTGGTGAGGTAGAAGAGCATCTTTTGATGCTACTTTTTAAAGTACATCCAAGAAAACTTTTCTAGTTTCCCTACATGATTAATCGGAATGGTCATCATTGGAACTCCTTGAGAATTAGGAGTACCATTAGTCATTAGTTATTTGGTGTTTTCAACAATCATACTACATATATAAACGAAAAATTTTAGTTAAACCAAAACAAATCAGTTAAAGATCAGTACACAATCACAACAAGTAAAATTGTTAAGGGACTATATTTTTCCGAAAAATACATTTTGAAAACTGTTAAACACTTAGGTTTGAAATCTGTTTTAGAAAGAATTTCTAAAAAAAGAAGCAAATTAGGAATGATATTACTCGAAATTGAATCACAACAGAATTTGGAAGCTATTTTAGATATTTGTTTCTGAAAAGAGAATCTGAATTGTGAAGGAGGAAAAAAATCACGGCTTTTTTTTTTATAACTATAATATATGACAACAAGTTTTTTATTTCAGTTGTTCGTTTCATATAAAATAAATTTGTTTTAAGAATGTTAGGAATGTATAATAGGTAATTGCACAAAAGAACATACTTAAACAATTGTTGTTGAGGCCTGTGTTTAACACAATGTCTTTAAAACAAATTCTCCTTATATGGGTGTTTGTTTCCCATGATACAATCGTGAAAAGCGATTCTTCAAGATCTCCGTAATCCTCACATAGCCCGAAAATACATTGGTTGCACGAGTAGGAAGAAGAAGAAGTAGAATTGAAAGAGAGAAAGAGACGATTTGATTCTATGGTGTAACCCAATCAATGAAGGAGATGTAGCATTTCTGTTGCAAAACGTACTTGATGTGATTATTTGAATCATAACTATCAAAATTAAATGGAACAATCAATCAAGAAATCAAAACAAAAATTCATGGCTTTCAATTTTGGGTTTATAATCGATACATTTTCAGTCCAGAAAAGAAAATAATTACAAAAAATGTCCTTGAACTTTTCTGTTCGACCGGTGGTACATTTTTACCCGCAGGACGCGCTCTCGCATACAAGTTCAGTGAACCAAAGCCAAACTAGCTCGCATTTGCACCCACCCCTCAATGTGTGTGTGCAGGAGAGATTCTTGGTTCTTTAAATCTTACATAGATAGCTAGTCTTTGTAATTATACATCCATTTTCTTTTTCTTCTTCCCACCTATGTGGGATAAAGTAGAAAGATGCAATTAACTTCCAAACACCTCACTATTTTTCCAACAGTGTCGCACATACTAGATGGGATTTGAGCACTACATCATTCCTATGGTGTACATGTAAACCCTAATAGCTTTAGATCTGGTTTGTCTAATGAACATGTAATTGAATATCCTAAGCTATAAACCCTAGATCTAATAAACTATAACTGAAATTAGAGTTTAGATCTTACCTTTGATTGTTATGTAGCAACAACAATCAATTCCTCCCTTATAATTGGCTTCAAAAAGCTTAGTGTCTCAAGTGTCGCACCTCTAATGGAGTCACAAACACCACTAAGCAACTAGATGAAGAAGAAAGTGAATGATAGCCCCAAAAATGTCCAGGAAACCCTTCCTTATTGTTCACCGCGTTTTTGGGTTTACATAGGTAGGCAATTAGGGTTATTTAACAAGGAAACCCTAATTTGACTGCTTAAGCCCTAAGCAGCCCATGGACTCCCTCTTTAGAAGCCTTGGACAAATTCTTATGGGCTTCCCTATAGAATTCGTCCACTCTAACTTCTATGGATTCCATTAGCCCATCTATGTAATTATCTTATAATTACACAATCAGTCCTCTAAGTTTAATTAATCTTTTTTAGCCACAAAATTAATTCTTGACTAATATTAATTAAACAATATGATTTCTCCTTTAATATATTATTCTCATAATATATTAATAAATCATAATTAATCCTTTCTCTCCTTAATTCATCCTACAATTTGCTATGGTGAAGCCAACCCAAAAGGACCATGCTCATAATCAGGTCAAGTACATACCAAAATAGTTATGGACTTAGACACTAATCCAACAGTCTCCCACTTAGATAAGTCTAATAACTATTTTGCATAACTTTAGAACCTGATAAGCAATCGTAGCTTTCAAAAGCCGCTGTCGACTCTGATCTTTATCATATAGCATGTCCTTTAGATAAGGGATCATAGAATCCTCCATTCTAGATATTGTATAGACTGAGACATTCTTTCTTTCTATAAGTTGTTTCCCGACTTCCGATTTATGACGACTGACAACATACTACAATTGAACACATCAACTTAGTTCTAGCTTGGCCAAGCTCTTAGGGTGTCATCACCAAATCATCGAGGGGCCCACAGATATCGCTTTTATCCCACTTTGGGCAAAAGGAATGGATAAACTTCGACTCAAATGATCGCTTTCTCTTACTCATCAAATCACACACAACAATATGTTTTGTAACACCAAGTTACTTGTGCATTTACATATTATCAATGTGCAACCGATCAGCAAGTAACAACTCACACATCTTGGTTTCAAGAATATATAATATTATCGTCTCACTAATCACCCATGACAAATCCATAAAGTGATCCAAGTGAGCCTGAGTTTCATCGAATACTCTAATCTTTTTAAAGCACTCATGAACTCTGCGGAAAACTTGTGCTATGTCTAAACACTTTAGACAATCTACAGACATATTCATGATAGTCTTCCTTCATACCTACTGTCACACCCCGAAACCGATGACGGAAAAATTCCCGGGCGGAGGTGACGTCATGCGTAGTATCACAACAATTGTATTATAGTAAGCAAAGTAACACAACCATTACATTATAATATGAATATTTACAATTGTTTGAAAACATTGAAAACATAGTTTATGTACATCATTATAAGCAAAAGTAAAGATGAGACTTTAATATGCTCCGTCTTCTCCAAAAGTGGCGAGGTACCTGTCTAACGTTGACCTGAGAATACAAGCGGTTTGAAAACGTATCAGCATAAAGCTGGTGAGTTCATAAGTTTGTTTTTGTATTGAAAACTTGTCACTGATTTTGTACAATTTATTTCTTTTCATTATAACAAAAATGTCGTTTGTATCAAATACCATTATCATTAAGTTCTGAAATATGAATGCATGTTTTCCAAGAAAATCCAATATTTTCGAACACTTATGTCAGTTTCTGTATGAAAAATATGTTCTGTTAGAAAAACCCTGGTTACCCACCAGTATGTAATGTATGTTCGTTTAGAAACCCTGGATACCACCAGTATGTATAGTAGTTTTATGATTTACGATAAAACCATAGAAGAAAGTAATCTCGTAAATAAAAGTTAGTTAATACTATTGTGAGTTGGTATAACCATCCTAATGTGACTGATGAACCTCCTTGATGTTTCTTTAGGCGTCGTATGATTACGAAACTTGTCACCCCAGGCGTACCCGCCTAACTGTAGCTAACAGTTCAGGTGTGGGATTGTCAGTCCCGAATAGATCTATTCACAAATTTCATGCTCTCCTTCCAGGACACTCTAGTTATACCATAGGTGAGGATTTATTGGTACCCCGAGGGGCATAACGATGATAAGTCTCACAATCCTGTGTAAACTAGTTTACGTGTTGTTCGGTTGTTCTCGACTTCGAATTCGTTTGTTATCAGTGTGGAGTATAAGTAATTATTCAGCAAGATACTCTAGGTTTGTATTCGTAGTAATGGATAACTAAATCTGACATAGTTTATATGTTGACTTTGTATGAAGTTTGAATCTGTAAGACTGGTAATGAAATCCCAAACTATACCTATTATAGTTTGAATGGTTTGTTACGTTCATGTATGGTTTTGAAAACTATGCAACTATGATTAGAAAATATCCCTTATGCTCCGCATATTACAAAAGGGATAATTTGTATCTAAATGTTTGATATAAAAACCGTTGTAATTGCATCAGTTTTTAAGTTATGAAAACCTTTATGTTTAACTTGTAAACAACGGTTTTTAAGTTATGAAAACCTTTATGTTTAACTTGTATTCCCCCTGAAAACATGAAAAACTCAGAAAAGTGTAGGGGTATGAACTCACTGTTTATCGTAGGATCCGAAAGCACAATTGGTTATGAGCATCGATTGTCAATTGACGTTGTGTACACGAGTGGATCCTATTAACATGTGATTACACATATGTGATTACACTTAAGGTATATAGCCTATGTTAGACACATGGATACATCTTAGGGGCATGCAAACACTTAGAATTAGGTGTTACAAACACCTATTGAAGTCCCCAAATGAGTGTAATGCTTTAAATTTGAGTGTAAGGCCACCAAACTCGACTTTTATGTGTGTGCGGCCAGGGTGTGCGGCCAACATGAGTGTGCGGCCGTACACAGGAGTGTGCGGCCGTACTGTCCTCATTTGAGTCCGAAATGTCGATTTTGAAGTGTTTTCGAGGTGTTCTTGTGCTAAAACCAAACCCTAAGAGTAAATGAAGGCCAAAACTCTTCACTTTGGAGAGTTTAGTGTGTGTGCGGCCATCTTATGAAGGTGTGCGGCCGTACTCCTTCAAAGAATGAAGAACACGAAGAACATGGGGAGTTTTGAGCTCAGATTTAAATGTTTTACCTGGATAACAAGCTAGATGATGGAGTTTTCACATGTTTAGGCCTTTTTTGAGTGTTCTTGGATGAAATTTTTAGAGAGAGAAAGTAGAGAGAGAAGTAGAGTGCAGCCAAGAAAAGGAATGAATGGAGGGTGGTCTTCCCCTATATATAGGGTTGGGTGTGCGGCTGGGTGTGCGGTTGGCTAGCCGCACAGTCGGGTGTGCGGCCGCGCACACATTTTTTGGTGTGTTCAGCCTGATTTTGTGATGCTTCACATTTTCTAAACCGTCTTACGACTCATATCTAGGTTATACTAAGCCTAGAGCACTCATATGGACCCACAATTTTGATAAAAGATGATAAATCAGAGTTTAATATTGATATACAAATCAATTACACAGGATAAAAGTTTCAGGTTGTCACATCATCCCCCCGATAGAGGGAATTTCATCCAGAAATTCAAGAATAAAGATACAGATCATGGATTTAGAAAAGATGGGGGTACTTCTGTTTCATTGAGTCTTCGCGCTCCCAAGTAAATTCAGGTCCACGCTTGGCATTCCAACGAACCTTCACTATTGGAATGCGACTTTGTTTCGTTTGTTTGGCCTCCCGATCCATGATTTCGATTGGTTCTTCCACGAAGTTGAGGTTCTCGTTGATTTCAATCTCATTGAGAGGGACCATAAGGGTCTCGTCGGATAAACACTTTTTAAGATTTGAGACGTGGAATACAGGATGGATGTTGCTAAGCTCTTGAGCTAATCGGAGTTTGTAAGTTACCGTACCGATCCTAGCAAGGATCTCGAATGGTCCTATGTATGTTGGATTTAGCTTCCCATGCTTTCCAAAGCGTATCATGCCTTTCCAGGGCGAGACCTTTAACAGGACAAGGTCTCCAACCTGGAACTCCAAGGGTTTTCGTCGTTTATCAGTGTAACTCTTTTGTCTGTCTCGAGAGGCTTTCAATCGTTCTCGGATTTGGATGAACTTTTCGGTGGTTTCGCGGATGTTTTTCAGGACCAGTGAGAGTGCTGTCAGGGACTTGTCCCTTGGCTAGTTGCGTGTCAGCCACCTCGGCCCAACACAGAGGGGATCTGCACTTGCGACCATAGAGGGCTTCGAGCGGAGCAACCTTGATGTTGGGTGTGGTAGCTGTTGTTGTAAGAAAACTCAACCAAGGGTAAATGAGTGTCCCGCAATTTACCGAAGTCAATGACGCATGCTCTCAACATGTCTTCCAAGGTCTGGATGGTTCTCTCACTCTGCCCATCAGTCTGAGGATGATAAGGTGTGCTCATGTCTAGGTTAGTTCCAAGGGCCTTTTGCAGGGATTGCCAAAATCTCGAGGTAAACCTGCTATCTTGATCGTAGATAATGGACACAGGCACACCGTGCAATCGAACTATCTCGTGGATGTAGATTCGCATGAGTCTTTCCATTTTGTACGTTTCTTTGATCGGTAGGAAATGAGCAGATTTTGTCAATTGATCGACTATTACCCAGATGGTATCGTACCCACTCGGAGATTTGGGCAATTTGGTAATAAAATCCATTAAAATCATCTCCCACTTCCACTCAGGTATTTCCGGCTACTGAAGCAAACTTGAGGGCTTTTGATATTCGACCTTCACCTTGGCACAAGTCAGACACTTGCCCACAAATGTAGCGATCTCTGCTTTCATGTTTGGCCACCAATATAACTTCTTGAGATCAAGGTACATCTTATCCGATCTTGGGTGAACGGAGTATCTAGTCTTGTGAGCTTGGTTCATGAAAACCACTCTATAACCACTGAACTTTGGGCTCCAGATCAAGTTCATGAAATAATAGACCCCATATCCCTTGATCTCTAAGTTTTTCTCCATCCCCCTTAAGGTTTTGTCTGGCATGTTCTCTGGTTTTAGGGCTTCTTGCTGATCCTCTCTAATTTGTGCGGATAAGTGGGAATGGATGGTCATAGTAAGTGCTTTTACACTGCGAGCTGAGTGCTCTTTTCGGCTGAGGGAATTTGCTACCACATTGGCCTTGCCGGGATGATAGCTTATCTCGCACTCATAATCGCTAAGTAACTCTACCCATCGCCATTGTCTCATGTTTAAGTCTTTCTGATCGAAGATGTTTTGCAGGCTTTTGTGTTCGGTGAAAATCGTGCACTTGGTTCCGTAGAGGTAATGTCTCCAGATCTTCAATGCGAAGACCACTGCTCCAAACTCCAGGTCGTGAGTTGTATAATTGACTTCGTGTGCTTTCATCTATCTTGAGGCATAAGTGATAACTTTTCCTCGCTGCATGAGTACACAGACTCATGATCCTGGTTGGATGCATCACAATAGACAACGAAGTCCTCCGTCCCTTCAGGCAGGGACAGGATAGGTGCGTTGCATAGGGCCTGTTTCAAGGTTTGGAACGCGGCATATTGCTTTTCACTCCAACAAAAGGGTACACCTTTCGGAGTCAGAGTGGTTAAGGGTTTGGCAATTCTGGAGAAGTTCTGGATGAATCTACGATAATAGCCAGCAAGACCCAAGAATGGACGGATTTCTGTGGGTGTCTTCGGTGGCGACCAGTTCTCTATTGCCTTGATTTTGGACGGGTTCACGTGTATGACTTTCTCACTTACCATGTGACCTAAGAAAGTTACTTTTCGAATCCAAAATTCGCATTTGGAGAAATTCGCGTATAGCTTTTCCGTTCATAGAGTTTCTAACACTATTCTCAAGTGTTGTTTGTGATCTTCCTCGCTTCTGGAATAGACAACTATACCGTCTATGAACACGATAACAAACTTGTCCAGGAAAGGATGGCATACGCGGTTCATCAGGTCCATGAACACTGCTGGTGTGTTGGTTAGACCGAAGGGCATTACTACGAATTCGTAGTGACCATATTGAGTTCGGAATGTTGTTTTAAGAACATCACCCTTGCAGACTCGTAGCTGATGGTACCCTGATCTGAGGTCTATTTTTGAGAAATAGTTGGCTCCTTGAAGCTCGTCGAAAAGGTCATCGACCCGAGGAAGTGGGTAACGGTTTTTGATGGTGAGTTTGTTCAGCTCGCGATAATCAATGCACATCCGAAAGGATCCATCCTTCTTTTTCACATATAGAACTGGGGCTCCCCAGGGTGAGGAACTCTGTCTTATGAATCCTTTGCTGACCAGTTCATTGAGCTGGCTAGATAGCTCTTGCATTTCTGCTGGCGCTAAATGATATGGGGACTTAGCTACAGGGTTAGCTTCGGGGATTAAGTCGATACGAAATTCGACTTGGCGCACAGGAGGAATTCCCGGAAGCTCTTCTGGAAAGACATCAGGAAAATTGCAGACTTCAGGGATGCTCTCAATGTCCTTAACTTCCTGCTTCTCATTACTCACATGGGCTAGAAATGCATGGCACTCCTTTCGCAGAAGTTTTTGAGCTTTGATGCACGAGATGATAAGAAGGTTGGAGCCAATTTTATCACCATAGATCATGAGGGTTTCACAAAGAGAAGATTGAGACAAATCGCTTTTTCGTAGCAAAGAATATCAGCACGATTAGGGCTCAACCAATCCATGCCAATGATGACATCGAAGCTTTTCATGGAGACCGACATGAGGTCATTAGGAAAAGAATGATCGTTGAGGGTAAGGGTGCAGCCTATGAATATGTCGTTAGCGTTCTCTTTCTCACCATTAGCCATCTCGACAGTAAATGTTTCAGTTAATGGTTGAGGTTTATGATTAAGAAGATGTTTGAATGAATGGCTAACAAAAATTTTTTCCGCACCAGAATCGAAAAGAATGCATGCATAAAAGTTGTCAAGGAGGAATGTACCCGTAACAACGGTGGGATCTACAACTGCTTCCTCCTAACCCATTGCTAGAACTCTTCCGGTGTTGACTGCAGTCATTGCCTTGGGACAATATTTTTTGTATTTCTTGACTTCTCCGCAACCATAACAGGCTTGATTGATACCTACTCCAGGTGCCTGATTGGTTGGTTGGGCTGGTGTTCTGCAGTTTTGAGTCGTGTGACCCTTCTTGCCGCAATTTTTGCAGAGCATTTCACGACATGGGCTGGAAATGAGATGATGGTAGTTGCACTTGTTGCACCTAGGGAGGTTACCGACATACCTACTGGTAGACGCTTGAGTGGTGGGGGCAGCAGTAGGGGTAGTAACAGCGTGGATTGCCACTGTCTGTTATTTCTTGGAGGGCCCTTGCGAATTTTGTCCCTTTCGCTTGTTCCATAATTTCTTTTTATTCTCGCCACTCACCTTTGCTTGGTCGGGAGTGGCTGTTGTTGCATCAAGATCAACCCCGTGATCTATGACGGTCTGTGCCAGCCACTTGCCACTGTCAAAAGTGATTAGCTTGGCAGCCAGGACATTCCCTTGTGTTGGGGGCCTTAATCCCCAAATAAACCTCTCAATCTTTTTGCTTTCCGGGGTGACTATTCCCGGGCAAAGAAGCGCTAGGTCTTCAAACCTAGAGGTGTAAGCAGAAATGTCGGAACCCTTCATTTTCAAGTTCCAGAGTTCGTGTTCCAGTTTCTGCATTTCGCCCCTTAGGCAGTATTCAGCGAGCATGAGCTCCTTCAGTCTCTCCCATCCCATAACATTCGCTACTGGCAGGGTTAACGATTTGACCCGACCATTCCACCAGGTCAATGCTCGATCGATGAAGGTGCAAGCGGCGAATTTCACCTTGTTGGCCTCAGAACAGGAACAAATTTCGAAGATAGACTCGATCTTTTCGAACCATCGAGTCAGGGCAATAACACCTCCATTGCCGTTGAAGGTTGTAGGTTTTGCATTCCTGAAGTTTTTATAGGAACACTCCTTCTGGTGCCTCTGCCTATCGTCCTGATTCTCGGATGAGTACCGCCACCTGACCCACCAGAGCCACCAAGATTCATTTGAGACATTACGGCAGCCACAGCAGCAGTAACGGCTGCCTGAAATATAATGGGATCGAACTGTGGAGGTGGCGGCGGATGATTGTTGTTCTTTGCGCTGGGTCTTTTCATTGGAGGCATCTTGTTCTAAAATGATCAGGAAGAGGAGGATGGTAAGTCCTATGAATTGAATTAAGAGATATGAAGCAAGAAATATCTCAACATGATAGCTACAGTGTTCTACTAAGCGATAAACAAGGGAAAAATTCTAATACAAGGAATTTATCGCAAGAAGAATGAGTAGCAATACTTGGAACTGATTTTCTGCAAAGAATTTGACTCTAGTAAAATACTCCTATAGTATTTTGTGTTTCATTGCACTAATTTTTTGTTGTATGGATAGTTGGTAAGTTTTAGGCCTGCTGTAACACCACAGTCACTCCCAAGCACATGTTGGTCATGTCTCGAATGAATATAGTTGATCAGGCTATATTGACCCTAGACATGATTACATAACTGCCTAGGTTTAACCGCAGTGTCCAACATCCAATTACTTTTGTTTTGTTCTTCTTGTGGTTACTGTTTCTGTGGAATAGGTATACTCGTATACTTCTTGTAAAAATACTTATATATTTTAAGTATACTTTTCGTTCAGAGCACGTTGGCCCCTTAATGTTTATACTTGTATACCATATAAGGTTCGGCATATTTTGTTCACTATAAACAATAGCTCTGATACCAATCTGTCACACCCCGAAACCGATGACGGAAACGTTCCGGGGTGGAGGTGACGTTATGCGTAGTATCACAACAGTTGTATCATAGTAAGCGAAGTAACACAACCATTACATTATAATATGAATATTTATAACTGTTTGAAAACATTGAAAACATAGTTTATGTACATCATTATAAGCAACAGTAAAGATGAGACTTTAATATGCTTTGTCTTCTCCAAAAGTGGCGAGGTACCTATCTAACATTGACCTGAGAATACAAGCGGTTTGAAAACGTATCAACATAAAGTTGGTGAGTTCATAAGTATGTTTTTGTATTGAAAACTAGTCACTGATTTTGTACAATTTATTTCTTTTCGTTATAAGTAAAATGTTGTTTGTATCGAATACCATTGTCATTAAGTTCTGAAATATGAATGCATGTTTTCTAAGAAAATCCAATATTTTCTAACATGTACGTCGGTTTCTGTATGAAAAATATGTTCTGTTAGGAAAACCCTGGTTACCCACCAATATGTAATGTATGCTCGTTTAGAAACCCTGGATACCACCAGTATGTCTAGTAGTTTTATTATTTACGATAAAACCATAGAAGAAAGTAATCCCGTAAACAAAAGTTAGTTAATACTATTGTGAGTTCGTATATCCATACTAATGTGACCGATGAACCTCCGTGACGTTTCCTTAGGCATTATACGATTACGAAACTTGTCACCCAGGCGTGCCCGCCTAACTGTAGCTAACAGTTCAGGTGTGGGATTGTCAGTACCGAATAGATCTATTACAAATTTCACGCTCTCCCTCTAGGTGACTCTGGTTATACTATAGGTGAGGATTTATTGGTACCCCGTGGGGCATAACGAAGATAAGTCTCACAATCCTGTATAAACTAGTTTACGTGTTGTTCGGTTGTTCTCGAGTTCGAATTCATTTGTTATCAGTGTGGAGTATAAATAATTATTCAGCAAGATACTCTAGGTTTGTATTTGTAGTAAAGGATAACTAAATCTGACATAGTTTATATGTTAACTTTGTATGAAGTTTGATTCCGTAAGACTAGTAATGAAATCCCAAACTATACCTACTATAGTTTTAATGGTTTGTTACGTTCATGTATGGTTTTGAAAACTATGCAACTATGATTAGAAAATATCCCTTATGCTCCGCATATTACAAAAGGGATAATTGTATCTAAATATTTGATAGAAAAACCATTGTAATTGCATCAGTTTTTAAGTTATGAAAACCTTTATGTTTAACTTGTATCCCCCCCCCTTGAAAACATGAAAAACTTGGAAAAGTGTAGGGGTATGAACTCACTGTTTATCGTAGGATCCAAAAGCACAATTGGTTATGAGCGTCGAGTGTGAATTGACGTTGTGTACACGAGTGGATCCTATTAACATGTCATAACACATATGTGATTACACTTAAGGTATATAGCCTCTATTAGACAAATGGATACATCTTAGGGGCATGAAAACACTTAGAATTAGGTGTTACAAACACCTATTGAAGTCCCCAAATGAGTGTAATGCTTTAGATTTGAGTGTAAGGCCACCAAACTCGACTTTTATGTGTGTGCGGCCAGGGTGTGCGGCCAGCATGATTGTGCGGCCGTACAGAAGGTGTGTACGGCCGTACACAGGAGTGTCCGGCCGTACACTCCTCATTTGATTCAGAAAATGTCGATTTGGAAGTGTTTTCGAGGTGTTCTTGTGCTAAAACCAAACCCTATGAGTAAATGAAGGCCAAAACTCTTCACTTTGGAGCGTTTAGTGTGTGTGTGGCCATCTTATGAAGGTGTGCAGCTGCACTCCTTCAAAGAATGAAGAACACGAAGAACATGGAGAGTTTTGAGCTTAGATTTAAATGTTTTACCTGGATAAAAAGCTAGATGATGGAGTTTTCACGTTTTTGAGGCCTTTTTGAGAGAGAGAGAGAGAGAGAGAGAGAGAGAGAAAGTAGAGCGAGAAGTAGAGTGCATCCAAGAAAAGGAATGAATGAAGGAGGTACTCCCCTGTATATAGGGTTGGGTGTACGGCTGGCTGGCCACACACACCTTCTTTGGTGTGTGCAGCCAGATTTTGCGATGCTTCACATTTTCTAACCCTTCTTACGACTCATATCTAGGTTATACTAAGCCTAGAGCACTCATATGGACCCACAATTTCGATTAAAGATGATAAATTAAAGTTTAATATTGATATACAAATCAATTGCACAGGATAAAAGTTTCGGGTTGTCACACCTACTCCCAACATATGATCGAATGTGGATGTTTGAATAACCTAGTTATTCTGGAAGTCAAAACATGCAAACTGAAACACAATAATAATACTTAATCCTATATGGCCTCAAAAACTTTTGAGAATAAATAAAACATCTCTTATTTAGTCACCATATTGATTACTCATTATTGATTGTATAATGTTTCGGATAATCAACTCATTACTTGAATTATAACAATAGTTGTCCCATGCTCCGAGCATACACACTATTTTTCATATGGTCTATGCTTTGTGAAATAGATCAATTGAAAAACTTTTCCAATGATGCTCATTTCACAATTCCTAATCCTCATCGTTAGTGTAAGAATACAAGGTTCTTGTCATTATTAGAATATGTTAGATTCTAATATTTTATGCAACGATCCTTTCGTGAAGCCACAACACGAAAGTTACAAAGACTCGGCCAATGAAATCACAAAGTGCTCTATCAGAAACTGTTACAGAACAACTCTATAGATGTGATGTCTCTCACTCAAAGTACATTCCTTTGAACATCCTTTTTGCATAAAATTTACTAATCTAGACATAAATTCTTAATTTCCAACTCCCAAATATGGAAACATTCCATATTTTTCTATATGACAACTCATTCTAAATAGAACCTTATGTATTCATAATAACGTCGATATGGTCCATCCAGTACTATACTTCCAACTACTCATAAGCGACCAATCCTCAGCGAACTTTGGATCGTCCTTTGATAGTTGTTTAATTATTTTGGTCAAAACCAATTCTAATCCCTTTTTCCCTCTTAATGCCCTAGGCATTTGGAAAATTCTAGAACGGTCAAATATTATACCATATGCAATCGATCCTATACCCGAAGCGTATGGGACACGATGCATAATGTCTCACATAAAGATGTGATACTTTATCCGTCTTCTGTCATAATATTTTATGTGCCATGTTCTCACAATTCGAACTATGAAGAGGGATGCCGTAATCGTAATCAAATTTTGAGAATGCATTATGTATCCTTGACTAAATTTATTAATATTTCTCGATCTAAGCTTTAGATTTTGAAACAAAGTATAATATTCTCTCCCTTAATTAGAGTAAAACAACTTTTCAACCTCTACAACTTTGCAAAGTGAATCTTTGTTTTTCTATAATTAATATTGCTAACTTGCAATACTTGAAATAATAATCATGCTCCCATTAACACGATGATTATTACCATACAAGCATAACACTTATGCTCCCACTAGCTTTGACATATATTCAGAAAACATCTGAACTTCTAGAAAACAATGCTTATTGAATTCCTTAGGTTCATATTTCTAAATACCTGATGCTTTGATAAGCCTTTATCTAAGCTTCTTAATCTCATACATTTTTGCCTTAGAAAGATCACATATGTGTCTAAAGAAATTCAGAACATATGTTACTAAGTCCCAAATGTTCAGACCAATTGCCAAATCTCACAATTCGAACTATGAAAAGGGATGCCGTAATCATAATCGAATTTGAGAATACAATTTTCACAATTGCAATCTTTTTAAAATCTCTCTTAGTGAAAGCATTTCCTCACAATCATTTTCATGAAGGAGAGAAACCTTATGACATTTAGATTTTAAAGTGTATGTGTTCCTATCCATGTGAATTTGTCATAACAACAGTCATAAGACGATGTTTGTGACAAATCCAACTCATTTGGATTGAACTTGTTCAATCTTGATTTCTCGCCTTATGGCAGCATGAATGCCCACCATTGCTTTTAGGTTGTTAAACAGCTCACCCTTACCTAATCAATGTACTTTCCATTGATCATGGTGCCTTGCCTTTATGCAATCTAATTAAGAACTCATAGAAATCATATTGCATAGTTGACTTAACGTTGAATGGCACAGAAACAAAATTATGTCAACACGATATTTTGCCAAACTCAATTCGTGTGCTAGTGATTAACTATCGGTTTATTCTTGATCAGCTCTTGAACTTTTTCAAGACAATTGAGACTCCCACTGACTTCTTGACATATATGATTCTCTTGTCAAGGAACCTTCCTTGAGAAAACAAATATTCAAGAGTTAGTGCGAAATCCTATCAAGACTAACACTTCGCTCAATTGGTTCTTATTGGTATTTGTCTTCTGTAAGACATCACAACTTACCAATTTCAAATGTGGAGGAATAAGAAACTATCAAACTCCACATTTGATAAGTGTTATAAACCTACTTAAAAACATGTCACTCAACTCACAATCTTGGAGTATAACTCTAAGACTCGATATTGGAACGAAGTATGATTGTCTTCTTGATTTAACCATTTCCATAATTCTCGATTCCTATTCTTAGCCATACAAATGCACTAAGACTCACTTAGAGGATCAATTGAGATATGGTTCTTAATCATTAAGACTATCATAAAACATAATAAAAGCTACTCTCCCTTCTTCTTTGAATAGAGAAACTTTTATCTTTCTGCCAAATTGATTCTTTTTATTCGTTCTGCCTTTCATTGAGACCATTCCAATGATGCAGAATTATACTTAAACTTGTAAGCATAATCATATTACTAAACTTAAGTAAATCATCACGAATTAGTTTATCTATCTTTCTTTGTGGTGGACTTGATCAACGCACAACCAAGTGTACCTGATCCCCTAGTCCTTCACTTGACTCTTTGTCAAGGAATTAGTCTCAATTTGTCAAATATGAAAGTTTTTCATTCATCATACTATACATGTTGCGTGATTCCAAGTTTCTATCCATTTGAACTTGGGCGATGAGACACTCTCCCTATTTGGTAAATTCTCGACATTTCCACAAATAACCAAATTAAGAATCAAATCCATCATTGCTAATAATAGAAATATTTAAACATCAATTTTTCATACATGCCATCGCAAGGATAAATAAATAAGACAAAATCAAAATTTATTTTATTGCGGAAAAATTTCTCCTTACAATGCAATTCAACTGAAAACTATGTTATTACATATTTCCTAGCAATCAACCCTAACTCTAAAGTAGCAGCTCAAAAATATGATCTTTGAATCCAAGCGATCGAAATCCATTTCTTCGAGATCAGATTCAACACGTTTATTTCTTAAGCTTCCTCTCTTTTCTTCGATCCTGCAAAACATCATTTTGTAATCCTATCACATCTTGTATTAAGAATCAAAAATAGGAACTTATAGAGTTAGTTAATGGATTTTACCTGAAGTAGAGCTATACGACTTGACTCTCCTATCTCTTAGATCTCTCAGGTAAACAGGACAGTTTCGTCTCCAATACCCCTTCTTATGAAAATGAAAGCAAATGGACTCCTTTGGCACAACACATCGGACAATCACAGACTTAGTCCTTTCTGGAGTTCCAATGTTGCCAATGTCCATTGAACTGAAGGAGTTTGATTGACCAACCAAATTTGCTTGACCAGCACACCCAATCATCGTTGATTCGGCAGCTATAAGCAAATAAGTGAGATCAATGAGGGTCACGTCGTGTTCCATCATATATTACTCTCTTACTAACTCACTATATGATTCAGGAAGCGACTTAAGAACCCAGTCTACAACCAGCTCCTTGGGTAGGACAACACCCAGCATACCTAACCTGTCAATGTGTGACTTCATCTCTAAGACATGTGCACACACAGACTTTCCATCTTCGTGCTTACTTGCCAGTAGGGTTTGAGTGAGATTGAGCTTTTCAAGCCTTTGAATTTGTGGGTCAGGGAGAACAATTGGAGGAGGTGGAGGAAGTGAAACATGATCTCTTGTTCCTCGATCGTATCATGGAACATCATCTTCAAAGGATTCAGGAAGACCATAGTTGTTTGGCATCTACAAAACAGGAGAAAATTCAATTCAGTTGATAAGAATCATTGATGTAACACCCAAATGAAACATCAAGGATAGGATCCAACACAATACTCTACAAACTAGAAGAGGGATGTTGTAATCTAGTTGCAGAATATTTGAAGGTTGGTAAATAAAGATTTACCAATCCACCATGAAAAACGAAAATGAAGTTTAAGTTTTAAATGAATTGAAACTCCTAGATCTTTTGAGATTCATTGAACTTTTCAATGGCATGTTTCATCTCGATTATGCCCTTCATTTGTGACTGGGATGCCGAGGATCACAAATAAGGTGTGAATAACCATGCAAATCAACATGGTGCACTCAATGCTACTATCACCTAATCAATGTGCCAGTTAGCCACACATGCTCCATTGATCTATGATAAACATCGAGCCACCCATCACTACCAATGTCAATCCTAAATTAGTATGCCGGTTAACCACGCACGCTCCACTGACATTTGACAAGGGTATGAAGTGTAAATCCATGGATTAGCATACAATTTCACATTTTGCCTAAAGTAACTAAGATTTGGGAATTTGAAAAAACATTTAGTTACTTTGTCTTCATTATACTATAATGGAAAGTTGTGTCCTATCCTACCTGTTCGGCTAACGACCCTCCACTAGTCAAGAGTGCGGTGAGTAAGAGTGGATACCCATTCAATCGCCATTTTATACGCAATTTCCTTAAACACCCCTTAGAGACCAGCTTCGTGAATGAGGCCTACTAACGGTAAGACTGACTCTTTTCTCATACACATATATAATATTAGACTTTTAATGTTACATATAGTTTAATGGTGTATTTTATACTTTTAAAATACTAGGTGGTCTAATTTAATAAATTATACCTTTAATTTAGTTAAATGTAAACCAAACTTTATGGATTTATTAACTCTGTTTTAATTATACACTTTAATTAATTAACAAACCATAAGGGTGTAATTTGAACTTTTCAAAATACTAGGGTTTTAGAATTTAATATTTCAAAATTTAACTTTTAATCAAATTTTAAATTCCAAGACTTGAGGGGAAGTTTTGAAACTTTTCAAAACACATATGATCAAATTGCAAATAATTTTTAAAAAAATTAAAAAATTATTTTATGATTATCTAATTTGATATTTGATTTTATTATTCACAAGATAATTCAAATCTAAATTACAAATAATCAATCTTTATCTAATAAAACAAATGATTATCTCAATTTTGACAATTATCTTCTATTATGGTAAGGATAAACACCCAAAATCAATAAAAATCAGATTTTATCAGTTAAAAATGTTTTTGGTAATCATCCTAAGCCAATACAGCAAGAAAATCGTGAAAATCAGTTGACAGACTCACTGACTCGTCGAGTCTGCACTGGACTCATCGAGTACCCAGTGGACTCGACGAGTTCAGTCATGGACTCGGCGAGTCCAGCCCTAAAAACTCAAAATTTTCGATTTTCAGTTAATATTCAATCAAATAAGCATCAAATTCATCAACAAACAACCCTAATCTTTGATACCACTGATGGGATTTAAGCACTACATCATTCTGTGGTGTACATGCAAACCCTAATAGCTTTGGATCTAGTTTGTCTAATGAACATGAAATTGAATATCCGAAGCTATAAACCCTAGATCTAATAAACTATAACTGAAATTAGGGTTTAGATCTTACCTTTGATTGTTATGTAGCAACAACAATCAATTCCTCCATTGTAATTGGCTTCAAAAAGCTGAGTGTCTCAAGTGTTGCACCTCTAATGGAGTCACAAACACCACTAATCAACTAGATGAAGAAGAAAGAGAATGATAGCCCCAAAAACGTCCAGGAAACCCTTCCTTAGTGTTCACCACGTTTTTGGGTCTCAAGGGGTCTTTATATAGGTAGGAAATTAGGGTTATCTAACAAGGAAACCCTAATTTGACTGCTTAAGCCCTAAGCAGCCAATGGACTCCATCTTAAGAAGCCTTGGACGAATTCTTATGGGCTTCCCTATAGAATTCGTCCACTCTACCTTCTATGGAGTCCATTAGCCCATCTATGTAATTATCTTATAATTACACAATCAGTCCCCTAAGTTTAATTAATCTCTTTTAGCCACAAAATTAATTCTTAAACAATATGATTTCTCCTTTAATATATTATTCTCATAATATATTAATAAATCATAATAATCCTTTCTCTCCTTAATTCATCTTACAAGTTGCTATGGTGAAGGCAACCGAAAAGGACCATGCTCATAATCGGGTCAAGTACATACCAAGATAGTTATGGACTTAGACACTAATCCAACAATACTAAAGTCGTCAAAAGATATCAAAGTAAGCTAGAAGATAGAAGTATAAAGCTTGTTCATCTAGGGACTGAAATGGGCAACAAAGCATATAGGTTGCTTGACTTTGAAGCTACAAAAAATTATACTAGGAGATGTAGTATTTGAAGAAGATCGAGCATGGAATTAGGAGGAATCAAGCAAGTTTGACGAATCAAGCAAGTTTGATGCTACAGGTACGTTTGAAAATATTAATGATCGACCTAACTATGATGATCAGGAAATTCTATCTCATATCACACAACCAAGTCACAATGAATCTAGTGACTCGTCATACACGTTATCACTAGAAGAGTCAAATATGAGAGATGAAGCTCCTATACGACTAAGATCACTCGATGATATATATGCCGATTATGAAGCAATGTTACTATTTCATGACGGTGAACGCGAGTTACTCGCCACAGATCAACAAGGTGAAATTTTGTTAAAAGAAATGAAAAGTGAAAGTGAAGCAATTGAGAAAAATAAAACATGGAAGCTTGTCAACTTGCCGCCAGGAAACCATAAGTATAAAATGGTTCTACAGAGTAAAATGAAATCCCGAAGGGAATTTAGTGAAACACAAGGCGAGACTTGTGGCAAAAGGGTATGTGCAAAAACCTGGTGTAGACTACGATGAAATGTTAACACCCGTTGCTCAAATTGAAACAATACAAATTTTACTTGTTCTTGCTAGGGAAATTTTGCTAGAAAATACACCATCTTGATGCTAAATCGAGCTTTCTTGAACGGTGTCCTTGATGAAGAAGTTTTCGTTTCACAATCTGAAGGATTCGTGAATAAGCAAGAACCCCAGAAAGTATATAAGTTGTCAAAAACTCTTTATGGTATTCGACAAGCGCCAAGAGCAAGGAACTATCGACTCGAAAAATGCTTGAAAAATCTTGGTTTTGTCAAATGCCCTCAAGAACATACGGTTTATTCATGGAAGAGAATTTTCAATTGATTAATAATTGGTGTATATGTTGACGACTTAATTGTTACAGGTAGCTTGGAAGATGTCATCAAGAGTTTCAAAGACCAAATAAACCATGAATTTGAGATGAGTGATCCGGGAATGCTTGCTTACTACCTCAGTTTGGAAGTGACTCAAAAGGAAGGTGAACTTTGCTTAATACAAAAGGCTTATGCAAAAAGGCTTCTCAAAAAGTTTCGGATGAATAACTATAATTCTTTCAAATATCCCATGGAAGCAAAGTTGGAATTGAAGAAAGATGAGAAAGGGGAGTTAGTAAATCCAACTCATTATAGAAGCCTTGTGGGTGCATTGAGGTATCTCACACATTCTCGATATTTCCTTTTTAGTAGGAATGGTAAGTAGATTTATGGGAAAACGCACAAGTATGCACATGCAAGCTGTAAAACGCATACTAAGGGTCTGTTTGATAAGCCTTCTAACTAGGTTCAAAGTTAGCATCGGGTCCTCAATCCCCAATCAGCTTGTTTCTTTTGCCTTTTGCATCATTGGACTCGGTTCAAATCAGGGACTCAGTCCCCAATTTTATGACGATTCGGTCCTCCAATAAAACGAAGCTGACTCGGTCCTTCTTTTACCTTTCATTTATTTTCCCTTCACCTTTATTCCAAAATAGAATTCACGCCTTCGCTTCTTCCTCCTGTCTAAAACAACAGGAATGATATCCACCATCTCTCTTTCCACTAAGGGTGGCAAATCGTGTTATCGTTTCGTGTTTCTGTATGACACGGCACGACACGACAAGGTTTTTGGTAACACGAACACGACACGACACGATGTCGTGTTTTTTTTAACTAACACGAAAACGAACAAATTAAAAAACGACAAACATGACACGACACGAAAAATATAACATATACTAAAAACTAGTTTATTTAATGAATACTTTATGCAATATAACATGATAAACACGACAAACACGATAAAGAACTGCTAAATTGTGTCAATTTCGTGTCGAATTTTAAACACGAACACGACACGACACGACATCGTGTTTTTTACAGCTAACACGAACACGACATGAACACGAATTCAAATTTTAGTTTCGTCCCAATTTCATTTCGTGTCGTGTATTTTTATCGTGTCGTGTCATAAATTGCCACCCCTACCTTCCCCCTCTCATGCATTCTCTCTTCGTCTCCGCTCGGTATGGAAATATAGATTAAAGTGCGAGGGGAGAGCTCTGAATTCATCGCCATCAACTGATTGTTGTCGTATTTGTGGCCTCCTTGCAATCGGAATTAAGGTTTCTCAATCCAATATAATGGTACTCCCAAGTCCCCTCTTTGATTCTTGTGTTCTTTGACACTTTAAAAGAGCTTCAATTAGTGATTTTTGGAACTTGGTATGTTATCAGGTATTGAATGAGCACTTTCTGCTTCTTCTACTCACTGATGTTCATAGAATGTATATGCGTGAATACCCTGCTGCTCATTACACTTAAACAGAGGTAAAATCTCATCCTTTTCTTTATTTATATTATGTCTTTGGATTCTTCGATTTTTGTTATATCATATGTGTCTGCTCATGATTCTCGGATTCAAGTTTTACCTGTTTCTTGCTTATTTACGTAGAAAAACTTCGGAAGGTTATTTTGTTTATATAAATAATTCTTACTTATTTACCTTCAAATTTTGAGTATGTTGCTTGCTAATTTCAATCAATTTCGTATGGTTCTGTTTAGTTTGAAGATTGGTTGATTTTATGATATTTTTACACACCTTTCTTTCATGTAACCTGAATCACTTTCTTTGATATGAGATTCATGGCTGCAACCACAGCAGCATGTCAACGAATATGGATATACTGTATGATCCATGCTGTAACTGGAGTCCTATCTGCCCGGTTGTCTTTCACGTTGATAACAAGTCAGCTCTCGAATTGATGAAAACCCAATGCTCCATTGGAGAAGTAAGCACATAGATGCTTGATATCACTTCATTCGAGAGTGTGTTCAAAGAGGTGACATAGTCGTTTCACATGTTAGCACCCTTAAGCAACGAGCTGACAAACTCACCAAGTTGTTAGGCAGGATAAATTTTAAAGACATGCGTATGAAAATAGGAATGAAGGAAATTCTAAATTACGGTGGAGAATGTTGGTTTAATTCGGGAAAAAGGGTTCAAGGGCATTTTTGGAAACTTGCCTCTTTTTTTTTTTTTTTTTTTTTTTTTTTTTTTTTCCAGTTTTAGAGTATGACTCAAATATTTTTTTATTTAGTAATATATGGATGTAATCAAGGCTTTGTGAATTCAATTCAGAACTAAGCTTTTTCCAGCATAATACTTTGGCAACAAGTAATATTTGTTTTTGCTATTTCCTCTTTCATGTTCCTCTATTTTCGTCCCTCTTTCCTCTCCCCTGTTTCTGCTGTTTTTCCTTGGTGTACAAGATGAAGGTACAGCTGCAAATCTCTCTGATTACACAAACATGATTTGTTACTTTTAATGGGCATCATCACATAGTCTTTTACAAACATAATTACAAAACCAAATTCAATCAAAAACCCCAAACAAAGACCGGTGAGATCTATCTCATATATAGCTTGCACAGCTTACATTTCGTAGCGCCAAATCTCATATAAAGCAAATTAGAGCTTTACAAGCCACCAAGATTTTTTTTGGGCATTCTGCTAAATTCGGTGTCTGGATTTCTTCTCATAAAAGCATTCGAAGCCTATACATATGTATAATTTTGTTAATGTACAAGCACAAGATACAAGAAATTAGCAATACACATAATCAGCTCTAATACGATCATGCCATCGAGTGATCACTAACTAATCAGCATGAGCATTAAAATCCGGCTCTGGAGGCTTTTGCAATTTCATCATTTCCCTTGCAATCTTAAGGTTCCGGTTCCTGTAAACTCCAAGAATCACCTTGGCAGCAAATGTCAAGGCCAAAAACGTAGCTCCGACACTGGAGGAAGTTCCACCGACACCACCTCCATTGATGCATGTATTCAATTCAGCTTCTTCCTCCATCCTTCGCTGCTTCAAAACCTTCCTCTTGGAATATCTCCGCCAGGCTGTTTGAATAAAGAATGCCGACCATGTCCTCCACCGCTTTGAGTAAAATCGAAAAGTGTGTTGCAGCTGTTTCTGGGGAATCCCAAAGTGATGGACAATAAATTTCAACTGGTTAGCTGGTAATGCAAATGCCTCTATCTCACTTAACGCCTTCAAGGTTCTAGTGGAAGATGGGAAGTTAGCACCGGATTTAGGGTCAATTGCCCAGGTAAGAAGCTCCTCGGAAGTGAAGTCACCATCTCCTAGATAACCATTGTTGAAGACACTGTTTTTCTCTTTGTATGTGGTTGTACTCTCAAGATGACCACGTATTAGGAAGAGCATTTCATCGACAGGATCTCCCTCTTGGATGATGTAAGTATTATCAGTGTATAATCGCGGCTTCAGTCGTTGACAGATATCGTGGAGTTGCCTCTCATTCATGTCCTTGAACAAAGGAACCTGCGATAATCGTAACAATTTTTTTTACTATTGGCCCAATATCCACAACATTTTTGGGACTAGATTAATAATATAAAGACAAAGATCTTATTTTCCTCGATTGTTTATGATATGAAATATGTGTTTCGAAGTAGTGAGTATGTGAATATAACTGTGATAAATTGAATGTCAATAGATGTTATAAGTATGTTTGTTACATAGGTCAAGCTTTCAAAGGCTATTTTTGAGATCAAGAGTGATCCCGATCTCACCTTTATTGTCACGGTTTGCTTCTAATGGAGCCTCAAAAAGTAAAGGACGGACTATTATTTATGGATCAACTATGATAAGTTGATAACACATGTCAAACATTAAAAAAGTGTGAATATCCAAAATAAAAATTAGTGAATTACCCTCTTGACCAAGTCAACACAAATATGTCGCTTTAGGTCTTTTCTTGGATCCTTTGGCAGATTATGGACCAAATTCTCCTCTTCCATTCCATGAGTTTCCAACCACTTGTACTGATCCTGGTGTCTCCCATGTTCTCGGAGATCAACCTAGAATACATTAAACATGAATCTAAGAATTGTCCAATTAATAGAAAATAAGTTTAGGCAAATGTCACTTTACTTAATCAGATATTTCAATTTAGATCAACAACTTTCTAGTTTCTATTGTTAAAATTACTAAGGAGTCGTTACATCCTATACGAGTGTAATTTGAGGTTGTAAAGGCTCAAAAATACTGCAATATACTTATCAACTAAACTGATCAAACCAAACCAACCTTTTCTTGTTTGAGCTTTTCAAAACCGGGCTGGTATGTGGGTGTTGATACTGAAGCAGCTGAGAGCTGTTAACAAGTTACAATGAGATTTATTTATATAGCAAACTGAACAAGATATTTGATAATATAGACGTGACACTTTGAAACATACATAGAATGTATAAACATACATATTGAGACGATTATTAGACAAAATGAAAGAATAGAAAGATTAAAAAAAAAAAAAAGCAACTTACTTGATATTCAAGGGCAGTCTCAAGTTCTTTCACAACCTGTTTCATTAATGGACGTTTTTCATTGTCACACTTCAAACATCGATAAGCAATTGTTGAAAACACCTTCAAAGAACTAGGATGTATTTCATCTTTTATATTGCCCCATACAATTTCATTGAGGTTGTTCCGTTTGTAATGCTTTCGGACCAATTGAGTAAAGGATCCATTATTTCCAAAGCACAATCTCCCACATAATACTTCAAACAAAACCACACCAAAGGAGTAAACATCGGACTCCTTTGTTAGTAATCCAGTCTCTAAATATAGAGGATCACAATAGCCAATGGTGCCTACAGTATTATTGGTCACAAGAAAGGTGTATTTCTGGTTAGCAGGACCAAATCTAGATAGACCTAAATCTGCAATTCTCGTGTTCCAGTTTTCATCTAATAGGATGTTTGAACTTTTAATATCACGATGTAATACTCTTTGTTGGGTCTCACCAGGATCATGAAGATATGCTAGTCCACGAGCTGCCCCGATGCAAACCGTAAGGCGCCGAACCCACGTTAGATCCTTGTTGTCGAGATGCAAGTCTAGACTTCTATTGGATGCATACTCGTACACGAGAATTTTCTCGCCTTTTTCATCACAAAACCCTAGGAGGGAGACAATATTTTGATGCCTATAAACTGAAAGCATAATGAGCTCCTTCCAAAACTCAGAGTCACCTTGCCCAAAAGCACGATCTAAACGTTTTATAGCTACCATGCTATGCCCCTTCGAATGGAGGAGTTCTCCCTTGTAGACTTTCCCAAATCCTCCTCTTCCGATGCAGCTTTCTTTAGCAAAGTTGTTAGTTGCTGATTTTATAACTTCTAGTCGTATTCTGAGGTGCTCGAAATGTTTTAGAACAGACATCGTTTTGATGATCTATCAAATATAGAATACAAAGACCAAGATTTCCAATTAAGTAAATTCGAAAGGGGTAGGTATTGCGAGGGAAAAACAAAGGTAGAAGCAAGGGGCGAAATAAAAAGGAGGAGGAGATAGGTTACATGCATGTGGGAGAAAAAAAGCAAATCATTTCCAAATGTTTTCCTCAAGTTGTTAACTTTTAATCCTTTATAAAGTATAAGGATTTTAATTTCTAAAGATTGTAATATTGAAATTCTCATGACAAGAGTTTTTTCAAAGTTATAAATAACCCGATGCATGATATAACGACGTACAATGTCAAGCTTCAAGTTTGTGAGCTGTGACAAGCCACAACGTTTATTAAGGCATGACTTATATCGGCAATTTTGTATATAATTAATAATTATATTTATATTTTTTAATATTATTCATTTTTATATACATATATGACTGAATCCAACATTTTGTTAAAGCGTGACGTCAAATACAAACCTTAGAGACATGATGTATTGTAACAAAGGTATGATGAGTTTTTTAGAACTAAGACTTTTGATGGGTTTTTTTATAAGTTTTTTCATGCCAAAAAAAACACTTGAAATAATTTAAAAAAAAAAAATTAAGGTTATTCAATTTTTTTAAAAAATTACTTATGTGGCCAGGGAGATTTGCATGATTTCATGGCATGATACATAACCTCATATTTATAGTTGGATTTATAGTTGTGGATGTGTGCGAAAATCGGCCTAAAAACCCTCGTTATGAAATTCCCTCTTTGAAAAAACTTGTTTTGTAATAATTGTGTTTCTAGGATATGTTTTTAACAAATCATAATTGATAACTTGGTGAAACGATTCATAAAAGGCTAAAAGTTATTCAATTCTAGTGATATAGTAACGTTTTACATTTGAAGTTTTTTCATGCCAAAAAAATAATATAAAATCATCATGTTTGTTGCTCTTAGGTTAAAATATAAGGGATCGATACTCTAAATTAAAATTCAAATCTAATTTTTGACATTTTGTGGTAATTATAATTTAGTAAGTTTATAATTCAAATTTCATTAAGCTTACTTATTTTTGGACAGAAATGTATCTCACATTTAGCATAATAAATTTTCAATTATCATTTATCTTGCATATACACACAAACATTTTTACCTGTTTATTGATTTGACAGATAGGCCCTAACACTATCTACTAGAGGGTTTTCAAAAAGTTTTTGCTATTAAAAAACCTTTTGAAAATGTTTTTTGCGTTGGAAGAAACTCACTTGTGAAAATCATTTCTTTTATGCAAATCAACTTTTTTAAGTAAAAGATAAATAATTTTCATTATTTCTACATATTTTTCTTAATTCTCATTGCATATGATTATCACATTTTTATCGATTCACTTGCTAAAAAAGGCTGGAAATACATTAATATTTTTCAAATAACAATAAAAACAATCAAAAAGTAGAAAGGTATGCACTACAAGAATTTAGGGCAATAGGGTCGACAAAAGTCACTCTTAATACATTTCAAATTCGTCCTAGTGTTTGCAACAAGTCATGTAATGTCGCCACTAATATATCTGCAATTGATGTCGCCCTACTGATGTCACCCACATTTCTAGTTATTTGCTAAGTCATCAAATATTATTTTCTCAGCACCCAAGAGGTATAAAAAATACATAAACAACATCAAAAAAAATAGAAAAAACATTACATAAAAAAAATTGTACAAAAATGATTAATGTTAAAGTTATTTGTCATAAATGTCTACAAAACATATAGTAAAACATAAAACTACTTGGCAGTGGCATTATCGGCGTCCCTCTCGATGTTGTTCCCCCGTTAATGCCCATACAATATTTGATTTCACAATCAATTATTGTGCTCAGGTCTCGCTTATACATCACATTATTAAGAAAAGCATCAACAAAATTTATCTACCAAATAAACAAAATGTACCAAACTACCGAAGTATCAACATATATAAACAAATGTATCAAACTACGAAAATATCAACATAAACCAAACTATCAATTACCAAAATACCAAACCATCTTATAACAAATAGTCAAATATAAATAAAAAATTCCAAACTAGCATGCATTCATCATCCTTCAATAAAATTTTGAAACTAAAAAAGCTAGTTTTGTTAAACCAGTATATTAACTAATTTACATGTGTATGGTGTGTTGCTTGTGATTGCCTCTCACAGTAACAACTTGAACTCGAGGTGCTAAAAGGTTTACGCCTAATGCATTTTACATGTCTCGTCAAAGACCCATTACCTTTTCAAAGACAACTCGCTCATCCATACAAATATCAAAAAGTCTCGTGACATCCCGATTCCATACGGTGGTATTTGATAATGTGGCCCCCAACATAGGCCAGGAGTAGAGCTCTCGGGCTGGAGGACCCTTCATCTGGTTTGGCTAGGCCTAGCGTGGCCGCTCCAGCAAGACTCCAGCCCCCTGGGCGTTCCCTCAGGGTGGTATGTCCGCACGAAACGTTCGGATCTGCCAAGGACACCTTACGCTACACGATAAGCATAACGACTCCAGGAAATAAGGAGTATGCTTAGAGCATTATCGCTTGAACCAATCATTGTCCCTAACACAGCGAAAGACATGATTAATGAATCAGGATAACGGATCCTGCCAGAGCTACAGTCCCTCTCCCTCGTACAGACCATCGAGGATCCTCGGTATAAAAGGACCTCTACCTTGCTTTGAGAGGTAAGTTATAATACTTCCTTCCGCTACACGACATCATAACGGCTCCAGGCAACATGGAGTATTCTCAGAGCGTTATTGCCTGAACCAATCGTTGGCCCCAACACAGCGAGGGACATGATTAACCAGTCAGGGTAACAGATCCCGTCGGAACTACAGTCTCTATCCCTCATACAGACCAATGAGGTGTTGGATGAGTGTCTAAGCCTGTAACTATAATCGGTAAGTATTTGACCCGATTATGCATGGTCCTTTTGGGTTGCCTTCACCAAAGCAACTTGACAAAATGATTTATGAATAGAGAGGTTAATATGGTTTATTAATATATTATATGAATAATATATTAATAGAAATCATATAATTAAATTAATATTAGACAAGAGTTAATTAGGAAATTAATTCTAGTGCTAAAAGACATTAATTTAATATCATAGACTTAAACTGTCAAATATGTGATAGTTAAGTATTAGACTAAGGAGCCTCTTGGACTAAGCATGGACGAAATTAGGATGTGTCCATCCATAATTTCGGCCATAAGGGCCTTATTCCAGAAGCTTCCTTGGATTGCTTAAGGCCTAAGTTGTCTATTAGGGTTTAGGTTGAAACCCTAGCAGCTCCAGTATAAATAGGACCCTAAGGCTTCCAATTTCCTAGGACTTGATACCCTAGAGAGATCATAGCCAAAATTCAGTGCCTCATTCTCTCTCCAAATCATCCTCTTGCTTGTGTGGTGTTTGTAAACCTTTAGAGGAGTGACATTTGTGACTCTAAGCTCCAAGACAAGAAGATTCAAGCTATTGTTCAAGAGGTAATCATATGGATCTGTTTTCTTATATTAATTTTGAATCATGTATGCTAGATCTAGTGTTTGTAAGTCTTGGATGAATTGCATATACAATAGAGAAACCTAGATCCAAGCTTTAGGGTTTGCATGAACACATATGATGTTATTTTGTGTAAAACCCATCAGTGGTATCAGATCCTTGATTTGTTTCTTTTGTATTGATACCTTGCTTGTTCATCCTCTCCGAAAATTGTTTTTCTGCCTTCTACCCGACCTGACTCGGCGAGTCACTAGTTGGACTCGGTGAGTCAGTCCAACTCGGCGAGTCCAGTTAGTGACTCGGCGAGTCGGAGTGTCAGACATAGGGATTTTCGGGATTTCTTGCTGTTTTGCTGAAGGATAGTTGCCTAAATCATTTTTTACTAAAGAAACTCTGAATTTTATTGTAGTTATATGATTATCCTTACCAAAACCAAAGATAATTACCAATTGTTAGAATAATTAATTCCTTATTTGATAATATTTGATTGTTTAAATTAATTGTTGAATTATCTTGTAAATAAAATGCATTAAGTCAAATTTAGATAATCATTAAATTAAATTTTTAATTTTAAGTTATTTGCTAGTTGATCCTATGTGTTTTCAAAAGTTCAAAACTTGCCCTCAAGTTTTGAAATTTAAATGTTTGCTTATAATTTGAACTATTTAAATTTCAAACCCTAGATTTTTACAAGTTTAAAATTCAACATTATACTTTATTTATTATAACATTAATATATATATATATATATATATATATATATATATATATATATATATATATATATATATATATATATATATATATATATATAACTTAAAATGCTAGTCTTATCGTTAGTAGGCCTCATTCACGAAGTTGGTCTATAAGGGGGTATAAGGTTATGGATTATAAAATGGTCTTTTAATGGGTAGGATAGGGTAACCCTCTCCTCATTAAAAATATAATGAATTTATACATGTAACTAAATGTTTTTTAAAAATTCTCAGTCTTAGTTACTATAGGTAAAAGTGAACTTGATGCAATTCCATGAAATTACACTTTGTACCCTTGCTAAGACGTTAGTGGAGTGTGTGTGGTTAACCGATAGACTAATTGGGTTCTAAAAAAAGGTGGCAAAGGGTGACTCATTGTTTGTCATAGTTCGATGGAGCGTGTGTGGTTAACCGGTAGATCAAATAGGTGACTGTAACAATGAGGGCACGATGTGCATTTACATGTTATTCACACCCGCTTTGTGATCCTCGGCATCCCAGTCAGAAACTAGAGGGCCATATCGATATTTAAACATGTCATTGAAAATTTCAATGAATCACAAAAGATCTAGGAGTTTCCAATACATTTAAAACTTAATCACTTTTTCGTTTTTCATGGTGAAGAATTAGTGAGTCGTCATTCACTTACCTTCAAATTATTTTCATGTTAGATTACGGCATCCCTTTTCTAATTTGTAAATAATGTTGTTGGATCCTGTCACACCCCCAAACCAAGGATGGCGGAAACGTCCGAGGGTGGAGGACTTCATGTATAGTATCATAACAACAATGGCAATAGTGATTAAAGTAAACACAACCAACATATATATAATTGAAAGAGTTACATAATTGTATGAATTACATATTTCCAAATCAATTACAATATGTTGACCAAAAATGTGAAATGTTTGATGCCTTAACGTCCCATCCTCAAAAGCACTTGGTCACCTGTTTAGTGATTTCCTGAGAATACAAGTTCTTTGAAAAAGTGTCAACACAAAGGTTGGTGAGTTCATAAGTTTTTGTAAGTCGTTATGAAAACCCTTTTCTTGTAAAAATAGTGTCCGTTCCATAAAATCCAATATTTTCCTTAATGTGTAAATGTAGTCTTAAAACCCAAAGACCGGAATGTACATGTAATTTGTCATATTTATAGTAAAACAAATGCCAGTTTAAATCGACATAAATTCATTTGATTTTGATGAAATCCCTATAAATTCTATGTTTGTTAATACCTAATGTGAGTTATTATAACCATGCTATGACCTAGTTGGCCTGAAACGACGTTCTTCAGGCGTCGGAAATGTTATGACATTTGTCACCTCAGACCTGCCGGTCTAGCTGTTGCATGCAGCTCAGGTGTGGGTTTGTCAAACCCAATATAGATCTATATACAACTATCATGGTCTTCCTCCAGCAGACTCTGGTTACAATACATGACTTATCGGTAGTGTGAAGCGAATGTCTCACAAAAGTCATTAACGAATTTACGTGTAGTGTAATGAAAATCCATTTTTGAATAAATGTACCCTTTTTTTGTAATGAATGCGTTATGTAATGTAACATAAACTATACCTATTATTGTTTATCAAAACAAGGGTAATGATAGTAATGTACGTAAGCTATACTTAACATACTTTATCCAAATGTTTGTATGTAATGAATGCACTTTGATTATAACAATTTGTTATCTTCTATGTTCTATATATAAAACTCCATTTGTTAACTGATTCATGTCTATATACTAAGACAAAATGTCATATATTGCAATAACATATATTCATGTACATATATACACCTTGCTCAACATGTTACAAGGTGAAATGATTGCTGATAGCATTTTTCTGTTCTTACATTTTCTGTTACTGTTCTTAGAAAATTTGTAGAAAAATCATCAAAGGTCCAAATCCGAATCCGTAAATTCTAAGAGTTTTTAAATTGAGTCTAGTTTGTTTGGATATTTTCTTGTGATTTTTAGTGATCTCCAACATGTGTGAAAAAGTCCATAATCATAGACCAGTCCGGATTGGTTCTTGAAATGATAGACAGTTTTGTAAAAATCACCATAAATCGTAGAAAAATCGTGTGGAGTTGTGCAAGTAGTCATTTTAAATCTAAGAACTGGAAATACTTACACATAAAACAGTTTTGAAAACTAATTTGTTTAAGTTGATCAAAATAGTCCATGAATGGAGTCCAACTTTTCTGATGAAAGCTGTTAGAAGAATTTAGTTGTATTCTTGGTGTTTTAACTTGTATTCCACCCTTAAAACTTAAGATAGCATGAAAATATTGGGGTATGAACTCACCTTGAGTGATTTAAGGGGATGGATGTTGAAGGAGAGAAGTGTTCAACTCAAGAACACTTGAAGGATTACTTTGAAGATTCAAGAATCTAACACAATAGTGATGGAGTTTGTGTAAGGAATCAATGATTTGAGTAAAAGGAAATGTACTAACCATAAGGAAGATGATGATACTTACCAAAATGAAGGAGAAAAGCTAGGAAATGCCTTGGAAATATCGAATTTGTGAGAGAGAGTTAGAGAGAAAAGAGGGGTTTGATCTTTACTGGAAATGAGTGAAGTGAGTGAAATGAAGAGAGAGTGAGAGTCTTTCAGCTCTTGGACGTGATTATGGCTGCAAAAATGAGTGGGAAAGGACCATGAAGTGACTAGGGATGGTGGGGAGGGGTGTGGGTTGGTCATGGAGTGGGTATGGGTGGTTGCTTGTGTCATAAACTAAAGAAAAGTCAACACTCCTCCTCTTGTACTTCCCCCACTCTTCTTGGATAAGATTTATTCCCAAAACATGATTATTTAATAAATATGGGGCCTTATATGTTAAAATAAAGTTTTGGGTGAAAATCCCACGTTAAAATGATGTAAAATGAGCTTAAAATGAAGTCGTGGTCGAAAACCGGGAAAGGTTGGGTTTTCCTGCGAGGCCCATCGGATCCAGTGGCTTCGGATTTGGGATATGGGGTCTGGGGCTTCAGACTTCGGATCTGGGGTCTGAGGCTTCAGACTTCGGATCTGGGGTCTGAGGCTTCGGACTTCGGATCTGAGGTCTGAGGCATCGGACTTCGTTCAGACTTCGAATTTGGGGTCTGAGGCTTCGGACTTCGGATATGAGGTCTGAGGTTTCAGACTTCGGATCTGAGGTCTGAGGCTTCGAACTTCAGATTTGGAGTCTGAGGCTTCGGACTTCGGATGTGAGGTCTGGGGCTTCGGACTTCAGATTTAGGGTCTAAGGCTTTGGATTTCGGGTCCTATTTCACTCGTTTTTACCCCGTTTCGAGCCGTTTTTGACCCGATTAAGGGTCGGGATGACTCGAATGATTTCCAAAAGTTAAGGGAACTTTTGAGAGAGATTTGGGAGAGATTTCAAATAGAGAGAGATAGAGTGAAAGGGATTCAGAGAGGTTCCGATTATGACCTTTTTAAGTGTCCGGCTTCGCAACGCAAGGTCCGTAAACCCTGTTAAGTCGTGTTTTAGCGTCCTACACACTCCCGATGAGTGTGTAATAGTGTTTTATTGCTTTGCTTCGTTGTTTAGCATTATCAAGGCTAAAGAAAATTAAACAAACAAATTTTCTAAATAGTGTTGTCTCATTAAAATAGCGAGTTGTATAGTATTTACATTAACGTAAACCCTAATATACAATGGTTAATTGAGTCAAGCAGTTTGACTTGTTGACTTTGTTTGACTTTGACTTGACACTAAATTGTCTATTGTTACATCTTCCCCCTCTTAGCGGGAATTTCGTCCCGAAATTTACATTCTGACCGGGACTTCAAGTGTTTGGGAAGAGGATTTTGTTTCATTTAATCTTCACATTCCCAGGTGAACTTAGGTCCTTGTTTAGCATTCCAACAGACCTTCACGATGGGAATACGACTTTGTTTCGTTCTTTTGATCTCCTGATCCATGATTTCGACTGGTTCCTCCATGAAGTGGAGATTTTCATTAACTTCGATTTCGTCGAGTGGTATTACGAGTGTCTCGTCAGATAGACACTTCTTTACGTGTGATGCAAGAAATGTAGGATGTACTTTATCAAGTTCTTGAGGTAACCAAAGTATGTATGCTACTGGCCCAATCCTCGTAAGGATTTCAAATGGACTGATGTACCTTGGATTTAGTTTCTCGCGTTTTCCAAAACGTATCATTCCTTTCCAAGGGGGAACTTTTAGTAGTACCCGGTCGCCGACTTGGAATTCCGAGGGTTTGTGTCGTTTGTCTACATAACTCTTTTTTCGATCGTGAGACGCCTTCAGTCTTTCTCGAATTTGGACTATCTTTTCCGTGGTCTCCCTTATGATTTCAGGACCAGTGAGGGTGCTATTAGGGACATGACCCCTAGCCAGTTGTGTATCCCCACTTCAGCCCAACATAGGGGTGATCTGCACTTGCGACCGTAGAGAGCTTCGAATGGAGTGACATTAATGCTAGTGTAATAGCTATTATTATAGGAGAATTCGATAAGCGGTAAATGGGTATCCCATGACTTACCAAAGTCTATCACACGGGCTCTCAACATGTCTTCCAATGTTTGTATGGTTCGCTCGCTCTGCCCGTTGGTTTGTGGATGGTAGACCGTACTCATGTCAAGTCTAGTTCCTAGAGATTTCTGTAAGGACTGCCAGAACCGGTAGGTGAATCTACTATCTCAGTCAGAGATAATGGATATTGGTACACCATGCAGTCACACAATCTCTTTGATATAAGTCATGGTTAAGTTCTCCATCTTGTCGGTTTCCTTTATCGGTAGGAAGTGCGCAGACTTGGTCAATCTGTCTACGATTACCTATATGGTATCAAGCCCGTCTGACGTCTTGGGCAGCTTGGTTATGAAGTCCATGGTTATCCGTTCCCACTTCCACTCGGGTATTTACGGTTGTTGTAGTAGTCCTGATGGCTTCTGGTATTCTAGATACATCTTATCTGACCTGGGATGGATGGAGTATCGATTCTTGTGTGATTCACTCATGACGATGTCTCGGAACCCACCGAACTTCGGTGTCCAGATTCGGTTCATGAGATAACGAGCTCCATCATCCCTTGACTTCTAAGTTCTTATATATTCCCCCTTAATGCCTCACCCGCCACATTTGTTGGTTTCAAAGCTTCTAGTTGAGCTTCCTTGATCTGTGCGGTCAGGTGTGAATGGATCGCCATGGTTAAGGATTTTATTCGACGGCCCGAATATTCTTTTCTGCTTAGGGCATCGGCTACTACATTGGCCTTGCCCGGATGGTAGCGAATTTCGCACTCATAGTTGTTCAGCAGCTCTACCTATCTTCTTTGTCGCATGCTGAGCTCTTTTTGATTGAGAATATGCTGAAGACTTTTGTGATCGGTGAAGATAGTGCACGTTGTGTCGTAGAGGTAGTGTCTCCAGATCTTTAAAGCGAACACTACCGCTCCTAGCTCAAGGTCGTGGGTAGTATAATTAACTTTGTGTGTCCTAAGTTTCCTTGACGCGTAAGCGATGACCTTCCCTCTTTGCATGAGCACACATGCGAGACCTTGATTCGACGCATCGTAGTACACCACGAAGTCTTTGGTTCCTTCTGGAATGGACAAGACCGGCACGCTGCATAGGGCTTGTTTTAAGGTCTGGAAAGAAACTTCTTGTTTATCTTCCTACTTGAACACCACACCTTTCTGGGTCAAGGTAGTGAGTGGTTTCGCAATCTTGGAGAAGTTATGTATGAATCTTCGGTAGTAGCCGGCGAGCCCTAGGAAATGTCGGATTTCTGTCGGTGTTGAAGGTGCTGACCAATTCTCGATGGCCTTGAGTTTGGAGGGATCCACATGTATCCCTTTCTTGCTGACCACATGCCCAAGGAAATCCACTTCTCTGATCCAGAACTCGCACTTAGAGAACTTAGCATAAAGCTTTTCAGCCCTTAGTGTTTCCAAGACTAGTCGTAGGTGTTGGCGGTGCTCTTCTTTGCTTCGGGAGTAGACCAAAATATCTTCGATGAATACGATCACGAATTTGTCTAAGTAGGGTCGGCACACTCGATTCATCAGGTCCATGAATACCGCTGGTGCGTTTGTTAATCCGAAGGGCATTACTACAAACTCGTAGTGCCCATAGCGCGTTCTGAATGCAGTCTTGGGAATATCCTCTTCTTGAACTCGTAGCTGATGATAACCCGATCTTAGGTCTATTTTTGAAAAGTTGCTTGCTCCTTGGTGTTGGTCGAAGAGGTCGTCGATTCGGGGTAGGGGATATTGGTTCTTGATAGTGAGTTTGTTTAGCTCCTGATAGTCTATGCACATGCGGAAAGCTCTGTCCTTCTTCTTTACAAACAGGCCCGGTGCTCCCCAAGGTGAGAAGCTTGGTCTGATGAACCCTTTACTCAACAGTTCATTCAACTGGCTGGACAGTTCTTGCATTTCTGCTGGTGCTAGGTGGTATAGAGCTGTGGCGACGGGGGGTAGCTCCAAGAATTAATTTGATTCGGAATTCGACTTGTCGCACGAGTGGTACACCTGGAAGATCTTTTGGGAATACACCGGGGAAGTTGCACACCTCGGGAATGTCTTTTATGTCCTTCCCCTCTTGTTTCGTATCTACTACGTGGGCTAGGAAAGCGCGGTATTCCTTTTGAAGATACTTTTGGGCTTTGATGCAAGAGATGATTTGTAAATTTTCACTGGGTTTATCACCATATATGAAAAGGGTTTTGCCATCTGGCAGATTAAGGCAAACGACCCTTTCGTAACATAGAATGTCGGCATGATGAGAACTTAACCAATCCATACCGATGATTATGTCGAAACTTTTTATGGTGACCGGCATCAGGTCTATTTTAAATAAATGGTTGTCTAGAGTCAGGGTGCACCCTGAGTATATATCATTAGTGCGCTCTACTTTTCCATTTTCCATTTCTACTACATATGTATCTTCTAGTGGTTGTGGGTTTTGCTCATGTAATTGTTTGTATTGGTGGCTTACAAAACTCCTTTCTGCTCCACTATCAAATAGTACGCATGCATATGAGTTATTGAGGAGAAACATACCGGTAACCACTGTAGAATCCTTGACTGCTTCCCCATGTCCTATCACCAGGACTCTCCCCACACCACCAGCATTAGGAGCTTGTGCTTTGGGGCAGTTTCTCCTAAAGTGTCCTGCTTCACCACATCCATAGCAGGTTTGGCTTGCCCCTGCATTGGCAACTTGGTTTATTGTTCGTGCTGGCGCTTTACAGAAACGAGTGGTATGCGCCTTCCTGTTGCAAATTTTACAGTGCAATTCCCAACAAGCACCAGCGTGGTGGAAGTTGCACTTGTTGCACTTAAGGAGATTTCCAACATATTGTTTCGGTGGTGCTGGAGTGGTAGCAGTAGTGGCAGCATGGACAACAACTGTTTGATGTTTCTTTGTGGGATCCTGCGCTGGTTGCTTCTTTTTATTGTTCTAGAACTTCCTCTTGTTGTTCCCCCCTTTAGCTTGGTGAGTGTTGGCGATCACGGTACCCCGACTGGCCCTGTGATCGATAGGTTGTTGTGCCAATTCCTTGGCTCATTTAAAGGTAGCGGGTTTCGAGGCCAGTACACTATCTTGAATCTGGGATGATAGTCCCCATAGGTATCGTTCCACCTTCTTCTCTTCTGTAGTGACCATTGTTGGACAGAGGAGTGCTAGGTCATTGAAGCGAGCAATATAAGTTTCAAGGTCTATGCCTGACATTTTGAGGTTCCAGAGTTCTTCTTCGAGTTTTTGTATTTCACACCTCGGGCAATACTCCTTTAGCATCAACGCTTTCAAGTCTTCCCAACTTATGGAGTTAGCCACTACTGGAGTAAGTGACTTAACTCTGCCATTCCACCAAGTGAGAGCCCTACCAGTGAAAGTGAATGCCGCGTACTTGACCTAGCTCGTTTCGGGACAAGCACAGATTTCGAAGACTGCTTCGGTCCTTTCAAACCATTGCATTAGTGTGATGACGCCCCTGCTCACATTGAAGGTATCGGGTTTGCCATTTGTGAAGTCCTTGTAGGTGCATTCCTTTGTGCGCCCCAAACTGTCACCCTAGTTAGAAGGTGTGGAACTAGATCCGGATCCACCATTGCCATTAGTGTCGATTTGCGACATAGCTGCCGCCACAGCTGCTGCTACTGCAGCCTGGGACATTGCCAGGTCAAATTGTGATGGTTGCGGCGGGGGAGGTGGTGTTGCGCTGGTGGAAGATCTTGGTCTTTTCCTTGGTGGCATAGTTCCGTCATAAGTTTTAAAAATGACAAGTCAGTAAGACTTCAATAGTAATAACAAGTCGAGTGTTACTTGTTTTATCTCATTTGTATTTTATCACGACTTTTATCGCATTAGCAAGTTCATAGAAAAAGTTTATGCAATTAAACTTATGAATTAAATAGTGGTGACTCAATCGGAGTCATGTGTTCTGTTTCATGTCTGATCCACTCCTAAGAGTCACTTGATGTTCCCCACTTATGTGTAATTAAATTTTTTTTAATAAGCTGTTGATTCTAATAAGTCTGCCCTAGGTCCACAACCAAACAAGGAACAGGTCCTAAGGCGGACTCATGATTTCTAGGCCAGTCATTTCTTAATCACACATAACAGTGAGATACACCTTAAGATCTTAGAGTTATCAGTTGCAAATAGTTTTCAATGTCAAGTAGTGATATCAAATGCCAAACATCCAATGAAATAAAATGCGTGCCAATTCCATTGATAAAATTTTTTATTACATATTGTTTTGGGGAAAATTTGACCTCACCAGGGTCTACATTACATCAAGGTAAAAGATAGTTTTGGCAGCACAAAAGCCCTTTGAGTAGTATAATCACTTAATCGCAGGGTCAACCTATTCGCATGAAAGAGTAGCACCAACGCATACTCGAAATCCTAGTTTTATTAGAAAACATGAGCAGTGAAAACACTACTCACGGCGGGTGGCATTTGGTCCATGGTGGCCCTGAGATGAGGTCGAGGCTCCCTGAAGCTCTGCAATCCGGCGTTCAGCTGCGATCACTCTCTCCTCGAGAGCTGCATGACTCTCCTGGTACTCCCTTACCTCCGCTCGAGAAGTGGTAAGGTCCTCGATAAATTGGTCCACTGGATAGAAGTCCCTTTCAAAATCCCTGGTGCGTACATCAGTGGCTGCCGTAACATCATGGAGATTTCGAACTTGATCTGCTATTTCCCTATTCTGGTTCCCCAAATTTTTAATATGTTGGACCATGACGGGGAGGGCTCTGTCAGCCGGTCCCCCGTGGCTGAGGTCGTAGTAACCACGTTGGTCGCCATATGGTGCCTTTGGCGTTGTTGACGACTCCACCTCTCGATCATTGTTGCCCAACGTGTGACAACCCGAAATTTCCATTCGGTCAAACCCTAAAAGTCAACCACTTCGTATCATAAGTTGTTAGAGTTTAAATGTTGTAATATGTCGAAGTGTTAGTTGTTACGAAGGATCTTTAGTCTTTGTAAGAATAGTCTTCGGATGTAATATTATTTTTATTAAGGCATTTTAATGAATAGTCTTAATGTCTAGTCCTTAGTATTTTGTTATGCTTTTGTACGCCTATAAATAGGAGACTGTACTGAGTGAGAACTTAAGTTTTCACATATTCTTTACAGATAATTCCTTTGTACTCTGTAAAATAAAAAGCATAATATGAGCTGAACAAATATTATATTTACTCTCATGTTCATCGTGTTTTTTTCTTTCTTAATTCTTACGTGAATTGATCTTTAAACTCGATTACAATTCTCATCAATTGGTATCAGAGCAGGAATCCTTTCTGTGATCTGATTTTCATTCGATCAAAAAGGTTTTTGAATCTACTGTATGATTCAAAAAGTTTCCGTCCTTTTTGAATTTGAAAATTTCATCTAGATCTCAATCTAGGATTTGATTCTGCAAAAGTATTTGTTAATCGAGTGTTCGTTGTGTAATTCTGAATTGAATTATACAAATTGATTTTCAAAATTCTCAAAAGTTTAGTATCATCTTTAAGTTTTTGTCCGTACAACAATGGCGTCATTCAATCTGAATTCGATGACATCATTTTCTCATTTGCTTGGATCATCCACAAAAATTCCAATGCTTATTCCAGAATATTATGATCAATGGGCAGATCGTATGGAAGATTACTTGAACGGATTGGATAAAGAATTATGGAAATGCATCTCAGGAGAAATCAATCAACCTGCACAAGTTCAGCCAATCGGCATGTCTTCAAGCAGTTCAGAAGTTGATAATCAAACAGATCGTTTAAAACGTCTGGAGAAGAAATGCATGAGGGAATTAAGAGGTGCGTTGCCTCCTGTTGTGTACAATTATGTCAGAACATGCAAAACAGCTAAAGAAATCTGGAACAATCTCAAAGACAAATTTCAACGGAGTGAAAAGACGAAGATCACATCTGTGAAACAATGCCTGCTGGAACTCAAAGATTTCAGACAAAAAGAAAATGAGTCTATTGAAGCATACTATGATAGGTTCAACGAGTTAATCTATCGTTGTAATCGGTATAGTATAATTAGGTCATCAATGGAGTACAATTTGATATTTGTAATGGGACTTCGAAAGGAGTGGAGAAGTGTGAGCATGATGGTGAAAAATCAACAGAGTTTTGATACTTCGACTTCGAATGACTTGTACAATCAATTGAAATCTCATGAAAATGAAGTTACTGAAATAGCTGAAGAAGCTATAGCAAGTCTTGGTGGTCCTTTGGCTCTAGTTTCGAAGGTTTCAGAAAGAGAAAGTGAAAAATTGAAGTCTGATGAAGAAGAAGGTTTTTTAATGAATTCTAATGACGAGGCAGTTGCATTTTACTCAAACAATAGAGTAAAGAAATTCTTTAAGAAACCTTTCCATCCAAAGAAGTCATCAGATTCGAAGGGTAGTTATGAGAACAAAAACAAACTGGATGAAAAGAAGAAAGAAATGAAGACAGATTCGAAGAATGAGCTGGAGCAAATGAAGATGAATTTGAAAGGTGATACAGGGATAAATTGTCATTACTGTTATGGAGCAAATCATTTGGCAGTTGATTGCTTGTTGAGGAAGAAGGAGGAAAAGAAAAATTAAACAAAGGATGAAGCTTACTACACTGAGAAACTAGAGGAAGTAAAGAAGAAAGCAAATAATTTGTCATTGGTGGCTCATGGAGAAAATGAATCAGATGGAACATATCAAATATGGTCTTCGGGTTCTGATGATGAAGAGATGAAAAATCCAACTCATGGAGCCATGTATGCAAAAATGGAAGAGGATTCAGATGATGAACAGACTGACGAAGTGTGTGGGCAATGCTTCGTTTCAAAATCTACTGACAAGTCGCCCATGACTACCAAGGTACGTAACATTCTTGAATCTTTTAACATTCCAGTTTCTGCATATAATTCTGAGCTAGTATCTTTTGATGAAACTGTTACTTACTTTGATTCAATCATTGTGTCTGCTAGCAATGAAGCGAAAAAGTTAAGTGATCAATTACTAGAGACGAGAAAAATGATGGATTCAAAAGTCACTAGGATTGATTACTTAGAACTGCAAGTTTCAAATATTATGGAGGATAGAGAAAAATTAGCAAAAGAAATAAACCTGTTGTTAGCTCAAAGAAATATTTTTTGTAATTCAGCAAAAAGATTGTATGGAAAATTAACTGAGTTACATCATTCATGTAAAATAAGTAAGGAACCACATAGAAAATTACTACCTTTTTTAGCTTATGATAGAGCTAAGGTTGATAGTATTTCGTATGATTGTGAAAAAGAAATTTCTGATTTTAACAAAGTCCAAGATGATAGGTTTAGATATGGAATTGCAAAAGTCGAAGATTATTTTGATGCTGATGATTTAGTAAAAATTGTAAATGAAACCTTAACCAAATCAAAACAACTTCGATTTTTGAAAAAGACTGAGAATTCTACATCTAATAGTGAAACTAATATTGCTGATATTGAAGATAATTCTGATAATATTAGTGAAATTAGTGATTTAGAAGATGTAGATTGTTCACAGTTGTTTGTCATAAATGTTGCAAATTCATTTAAAGGGAAAGAAAAACGTGACGATTTATTAATGAAAATTGAAACTGATAAACCCTCAACTTCGAAAGTTTGTGATATGGAGTTTGTGGAAATACATGAGAGTCAAACTGATGATAGTGACAATCAGGAAGAAAATTCAAATACAAAGTCAAATCAAAAGTCGAAAGAAATTGAAATTCCTCAAGTGGTTGTTGATCAAGTCTATTTGGATACACAAGAATTTGAGAAGATTCTTAGTGAAAAAGGTGCTCATTTTCTTGAATCGAATACTGTTGTTTATCCAATCTTCAAATGCACTGATGATATTGTGTTCCCAAATCAAGTCTTCATAACAACCGGTAATGTTGAAAATATAAAACCTGAATTCAAAAAGATGGTTGAGGAAGACAATATGCAAACATCAAATGAAGGATTCTTTTCAAATCAAAGTACAGTTGAAAATAATCTTACAAAGAATACATATAAATTTCAACATGATAAACCAAAAAGAGTATGGATTGAAAAGTCAAAAGTTGAAAAGAAGGAAGTTGTCCCAACTGCAAATGTGGTCACAAAGCAAGAAGGTGTTAAAATTGATGTTAAAACAATTAAGAAAGCAATAAAATTAAATTCAAAAGAATTTAAAGCTGAAGTTGAAAATTTTTCAAAGGACAATAATATTTCGAACGTCAAGCGAGAAAAACAATTTTTTGGCAAACTGTTGAGTCATCAAAATTGAGATCAAGAAATTTTTCAAAAAGTAGAAAAGTTTTTAAAGAAAAATCAAAGTCACAAATTTTTGAAAAGAAAAGTGCTTCGTTGTCAAATAAAAATTCAAAAGTTTCAAATGAAATAAAATCTACAATACCAAGAATTTTTTTTCAGAAAAAGGTTGGAAATCAAACTTCAAAGTTTCAAAACAAGACATCTTATCATGAATCATATCTTTCAAAACCAAAAGTTGATTATGTTCCAATTTCAGCAAAATGTTATAATCCTTTGAAGAAACGAGCTGACAAAGTATCATATGCAAAGGGAATAACAACAAAAAGAAATATTGATCATTGGTTGGAAGGAAAAGGAAAGATATACCAATCAAGTAAGTTTTCGAAAGAACAAATACATGAGGCATATGACAAATATGCTAATCCTTCAACGAATGGTAGTTCATCATCCCAAGAGTCAAATATATCAGTTAAAGTTTGGCAGCCGGTCACAAGAGCAAAAAGTGAAAAATCACAAACTCAAGATGCGAAGGGTGAAATTAGTGAAAATTTGAAAATAATAAAAACTCATATATCTGACCCTTCGAATGAAAATGTTAGATTTATTGACAGTTTCAAAACCAAAGTATATGATCGGGTTAATGGTTGTACTTTACAATTGAATCATAAACCTAATATGAATGGACCCAACACAGCTTGGGTACCTAAATTTTTCCAATGATTGCAGGTACTTTGTGACGAGCAATATGATAACAAGCGGTACATTGATAGCGGTTGCTCACGTCACATGACTGGGAAGAAGGAAAACTTGCGTGATTTTCGAAGCCTAGAAAATGGAGGAGTGGTTAAGTTTGGTAATAATCACAAATGCAAAGTCAAGGGTTATGGGAAGATAACGAATGGAAATTTCACTATCAACAGAGTTGCATTTGTTGAAGGTTTACAACACAACTTGATAAGTGTTTCACAACTTGTTGTGGGCACTGGCAGTCAAGTTCTTTTTAATGAAGAAGGAAATGTCATTTCGAATGTTAAGACAAAGGAAATTTTACTTAAGTAAAAAAGAAATGGTGATATGTTTACATTGGATATTGTTCCTATTATAGGTAAACCTGCTGTGTGTCTACTTTCGAAGGCTGCTGCTGATGTTAGCTGGTTATGGCACAGGAGATTATCACATCTCAATTTTCGAAACATCAACAAACTTGTAGTACAAGATCTGGTAAGAGGTTTACCTACTCTTAAATACGATAATGACAGTTTGTGTGCAGCTTGTGAGGTAGGAAAACAACACAAACAAGGTCATCCTATCACAATAGATTCGAAGATTGTTGAACCCCTTGAACTCTTGCATATTGATTTATGTGGTCCTTCAACAGTTGCTACTCTTAACAAGAAGAGGTACATTTTGGTAATTGTCGATGGTTTTTCAAGATTTATGTGGGTATATTTTCTCAGGTTAAAATCCGAATTTCCACAAATGATGATTGATTTTATCAAAAAGATGGAAGTTTCATTGAAGAAGACAGTTCGAAAAATTAAAAGTGATCATGGAACTGAATTCAAAAATCATGTCTTCGATATATTTCTGATGGAAAAAGGAATTTCGCATAATTTTTCATCTCCTTATACACCACAACAAAATGGTGTAGTTGAGAGAAGAAATCGATCATTATGTGAAGCTGCAAGAACAATGTTGGCTTTTTCGAATTTACCTGAATATCTTTGGGCTAAAGCTGTTTCAACTGCTTGTTTTACTCAAAATCGATCATTCATTCATAGACGGTTTGATGTTACTCCTTATGAAATCATCAATAATCGAAAACCTAATGTCAAATTTTTCCATGTTTTTGGATGCAGATGTTTCATAATGAATCTTAAGGATAATCTTTCGAATTTTCAAACAAAAGCAGATGAGGGAATTTTCTTGGGATATTCACACAATTCAGTTGCTTATAGGGTGTTAAATAAGCGAACTCGCAAAGTCGAAGAAACTTTTAATTTGACATTTGATGATCATTACATTAAAAAGTCTAATCATAAATTTGCGAATTATCCTATTTTGCAAAATTCTTCAAATATAGATGATTCAATTGAAATGGATGATGTTAATTATGATTCGATTTTTGGTATTTCAGATCAAGCAATTGAGGTAGAAAGGAATGCAACTGATAATCATACATCAGAAAATTCGAAGCATAACAATGATTCAATTTCGGATTTGAATCTAAACTCAAATGAACAAACTAATGATCCAGTGGAGGCGGAACACTTGGATTCAAATAGTTTTGTTGAGGGGGAGCATTATAATGAAAAAGATAACATGTCAAAAAATGTTAATGTCGAGGAGGAGCCAATTCTTGAAGAAGAGCCGATCAGTGAACCAGAGCAAAATATTGAAACGGAGTCAATCATTGAGGGGGAGCATATACTTGAGAATGATCAAAATCGTGAAGAAGAAAATTTTGATGATGCTGATGATTCAATTTCCATAATTGGATCATAAACAGATGTAATGTTCGAAGATGCACTTTTGGATTTTGATCCTAATTATCCACCATTGGATAAATGGACAAGAAATCATCCTAACGATCAAATTCTTGGTGATCCACAAGCAGGAATAATGACAAGAGCACAACTTCATGCACGAAATGAGGTATTGAACAATCATCAAGAGTTCTGCATGTTTAATGTTTTTATTTCCAAAATCGAACCAAAGACAATTAAGGTTGCAATGGAACACTCTGATTGGGTTGTTGCTATGCAAGCGGAATTGTCTGAATTCGAAAGAAATAAGGTTTGGAGATTAATTCCAAAACCTAAGGATGTGTTAGTTGTTGGACTAAAATGGATTTATAAAAACAAAACTGACAAAGATGGAAACATTATTTGAAATAAGGCTAGACTTGTTGTTAAAGGATATTCTCAACATGAAGGAATTGATTACAAAGAAACATTTGCCCCTGTCGCAAGACTCGAGGCTGTTCGTATTTTTCTGGCTTTTGCAGCTCATAAAGATTTTGATGTCTATCAAATGGATGTCACATGTGCATTCTTAAATGGAGAACTCGAAGAAACGGTATATGTTGAACAACCTCTAGGTTTTATAAACTCAGAGCATCCTGATTATGTTTATATTTTAGATAAAGCTGTATATGGGTTAAAACAAGCACCAAGAGCATGGTATGCAACTCTAACATCATTTTTGAAACAATCTAAATTTAAACAAGGCTCAGTTGATCCTAATTTATTTCGAAAGAAAATTGGAAATCATCTGATGCTTGTTCAAATTTATGTTGATGATATAATTTTTGGCTCAACTGACCCTACTTTATCTAAAGAATTCGAAGATCTGATGAAAAACAAATTTGAAATGAGTATGATGGGTAAAATTAATAACTTTTTGGGTTTGAATATTCGTCAAAACTGGGAAGGCATCTTTATTAATCAAGAGAAATATACGAAGAATTTGTTGGAAAAGTTTGGCTTGACGAATAGCACAAAGTTACGAATACCAATGGCAACGGGCATAAAGCTAACTCCTTCGTTAGATAAATCTGCTGTTGATATTACTTTATATCGAAGCATGATTGGGTCTTTATTGTATTTAACTTCAAGTAGACCTGATATTATGTATTCTGTTTGTAATTGTGCAAGGTATCAATCAAATCCACGTGAACCACATCTCACAGCAGTAAAGAATATTTTCCGATATTTGAAAGGCACTACTTCGTTAGGATTGTGGTATCCTTCGAAAACAGGGTTCTTTGTACAAGCTTATTCGGATGCGGATCTTGGAGGATGTAGTCTTGATCGTAAAAGCACAACTGGTGGGTGTCAATTGCTAGATGGGAAGCTGGTCAGCTGGCAATCGAAGAAGCAAACATGTGTGTCAATATCAACCGCTGAAGCTGAATATGTTGCTGCAGCTGCGTGTACATCACAAATAATATGGATTCAAATTCAATTAAGATATTATGCAATTAATATGAAAAAGATTCCTTTATATTGTGATTCACAAAGTGCAATAAGAATTTGTCATAATCATGTGCAGCATACAAAGACCAAACACATTGCTCTTCGATATCATTTCATCAAAGATCATGTTGAAGAAGGAAATGTTGAAGTTCATTTTGTAAAAACAACGGAACAATTAGCTGATATTTTTACAAAGGCTTTGGATGAAAAATTGTTTCTTCGGATCTTAGATGGATTGGGAATGATAGATGGAAATTCTCTTCAAACTGATAAAAGCGAAGAGTGATGGGTCTGAATCATTTGGCGTATGGATGAACAGGATGATTCAGTGTTCAGAGGTTACTGTTCATGGTCAACGCTTCGAACGCTTCGCATTCGGAAGTTTTGAAGTAGATAATCAGAGGTTACTATTCAAGTCAACGGTTCGAATGCTTCGTATTTGTACACATTTCAACTATGGTTAGCTTTTTAGTTTGTTAATTTTTTTTTTGAAAAAAAAAAAAACCTGAAAAATCAAAAATATTTTCTTTTATTGAAAAATTAAAAATCCAAAAAGATTTTGTTTCAGTTTGTCCTTAATTTTTTTTGAAAAATTACAAAAATAACAAAAATATTTTTCATTTTTTAGTTTTAACATGTGTATTGAGAGTTTTGTCAAGTTTCAAATATGAAGGATTCATGCGTTTGGATTTGAAGGAAAGGTATGAACTCTATACATTTTGGATTAGTTAGGATGTCACTAGAAGCATGCTGCTGCATGTTGTCTCAAGCCTCGAATGATTCTATGTGTGAGAGATGAAAGCCTTGATGAAATTATCTCATGAAAATTTCTTCCCAACAAGGCTTGTATTTGCATAAATCAACAAGAGCTACCTTACTCTTCTCAAATGAGTTAAGAGTTTTCTGTTTTGTGCAAATATAGCAGAGGTACCCTTCGATTCTTAACCAATCTTTTTAAACCAAACAATTCTTACATTCCAAATATTCGAAGATTTGTCCTTGAGGTATTTGATCAAACCAATCAAAACCTAGACAAATCACAAATCTGTGTTTATGATCTAATATCATGAGTCCGTGATAGTAGTGAAACCGAAAATACCATAAACCTTAAGGAATTGACGGGGAACCATGTTCCAGATCTTACGAAACATTTGTTTCAATACCTTTTATACTCCAAATCATATTCATTTCTTTTGAGTGATCTTAATCAAACATTCGAAAACTACGATGTTTGTTCCCAAAAAGATCCAACATAAATGTTTTTTTATGAATATGATTTCTGTGTGAGTATATTTTCAAAATACTAGTTACTTTGAATATCATTCGCAACCAAGTTGTCACTGACTACACTGGTCATACAACTAATTTTGTTTACAATTCCTCACCTTATTTTAAGGTTGATATGTAACAAAATTTTCGACGCCACCCATTTGTCATATAAAAGAAAACCCTTCGAAACTTCTCTACAAGTTATCGATTCTAATTCACGGGAAACCAAACAAGCTGTTAATTATCTCTCTTGATAATTTTCGAAGATATCTTTGCTTGGGATAAAATTGTTTTTGTGTCACAAAGAAATTGTTGAGATCACAAGTTTTCAAATTTTTTTTTTATTTTGTTTCTCATCTAATTTCTTTTGGAACACAGCACACATGAAATCCTTGAGGTTTGAGTAACACCAACTTAAACTGACGATTTCGAAATTCTGGCAAATGACTTCGCTTTTTAAACCCCAAAGTGAAAGAGCCTGACCTCAATTCCGAAGGCATCCGACGGTTACAATTCTTTTGGGGAAACCAAACAGTCCTATCTCTTGATGACGCATGGTGTATGATAAGCGTGTAAGGCGTGTTGACAGTTACGATTGTTACTTTTTGATGAGTACATTCCGGATTTCAAGGTGCCATGTCAGCAAGCATTTATTGTATCCCGCTTCAAATTCAAAATTCTAGGGTTACATATAAAAGGGAAAATCAAAACTCAAGAACATTATACGCGACTACTTCATCACCAACAACAGACGAGATCATCAGTGTTCTGATTTTGAAGATCCAGGGTTCCAACTATCAAGTAGAATCGGATTTGTCAAAATATTCGGAAGAACTACAAATGCTTGTGGTTGCTTTACAGAATTATGTTCTATCTAAAGCAATGTTTGACTCTTTTGCTGCTCCAATGTCCTGGTTGTCAAAAGCAGGTTCTACGGCATCATACAACAAGGAGACTGGATGTGTTGAATTCACAATGGTCACAGATACAAGAATTAGGGTCTCAAAGAGCTTGTTTTGCAAGATTTTGGGAATTTTGAATTCTGGCCCGTATGATGAACTTACTTCTTCGCAAGTGGTCTATATGTTCAATGAGATGGGTCACCAACCTCCATTGACACGTATTAGTGACTTCAAGAAGTCGGGGTTACCAACAATTTGGAACTTTTTGTTTGGCATCTTTCTTAGATGTCTTACTGGAAGAACTGTGGGGTTGGATAAAGGAAGGATGGAGGTCTATGCAATGGTAGCTGGGCTATACTACGATTTACAAGTTGATTACTCAGAGCAGTTATGGACAGAGTTCATAACAAGTATTTCGAAGACCAGTGCTAAGCAGGGGATTTCGTGTGCAAGATATTGGAGTCTGATAGTCCAATATGTCTATCAGAAGGAGAAGATCGAAGTTCCTGATTACGAAGAGAAAGTTGTTTTCCACATGTACGGGAGTCCGAAGGAGGTACATGATGATCTGACTATCTTTACCACAGTTGCTCGCATTCCGGATGCAATGCTAAAGAAGGTGGATCCCACGAAAAATGTGTTGGTGTCATACTTACAATACATTGACACAACCGCTGTGACTGGAATATTACAACTAGAAGAGAAGAAGAAGTCGAAGAAGTCAAAGAAGACAGAGGGTGACTCTTCGGAAAAAGGGGTGAAAGAAGAACAAAAGAATCAGGAGCTAATCGTTACATCTCGAACTGTCGAAGAGGTGTCTCCTGTTTTAACCTCAGTGGCTGATACACCTGTTATTGAAGCCTCTCCATCTAAAGAAATGATTCCTTCGAAGACGGGGGTTTTTCGAAGAATAAAAATCAAGCGAAAATCTCAGTTGGTGAAGAAAACTCAGGTTACTCATCAAGGGGTTACCGTTCGAGAAATTCCAGCTCCGGTATCTCCATCTTCTAAAAAGCGAAGGGCTGAAGATATGGCAAAATTTTTGAAGAAAACCCAACGAATCGAAGAAGTGGATCAAGTTCCTGAGACTCCCGAAGATGACATTCCAAAAGAAGTAGAAATCTTTCAGTCTACTGAGATTTCGAAGCCTGCTGACATAAAGATCCTTGAACCAACGTCTTTACCACAGGTTACTTCAACAACTGATTCTCCAACATTCCAATCTATAATGGCTCAACCTTTCACCACCATATTCTCTACACAATCAACCGAACCACCAAATCCATCATCACCTGTTGCTGAAACAATGGCTATTGATGAGGAAACTGACAACGAAGGGTTTGGAGGAACATTCGAAGCTCTTTCCTTTGATAAAGCTAAAGAAGATTTTCCTGACCATATGCTGATGACGATGAAGCAGTTCAAGATATTGAATTCAAAATTGATTTCTATCTTGCAATCTCAAGCAGATGTGGGAAGTGCTAGAATTAATATCATGGAAGTCGATTCTATTATGAAGGAAATGGAAAGCAGAGTGATTTCGAAGGCTTCAGGGTTAATACATGATTCTGAAAGCCGCATTCTTGAGAAGACTGATCAGACTGATAGTTCTACAGAGAATAGAATCAATTCTCTGAGATCTGATTTTCTGAAGGAGGTGAAGGATTTAAAGACGGTTACGAAGGAGCGTCATGTGCTCTTCGTACAGGAAGTTAAGAAGGTTCGAGAAGACGTTAATATGCAAATTTGTGAACTTCGTGAAGAAATGACGAAGGAAGTTCAGCATATTCAACAAGGGTATGAATCAGCACATCAAGAGATCGATATCATTTGTGATGCGGTTGTTCAGTGTGTTAAGATGTTCGAACAACTAAATCCACAGATGATCTCTCTTTCAACCGCAGACGCACAACATTTTGGAGAGTTGATGAAGCTGCTGAATGAACTCAAAGAAATATCTTCGAAATCATCTTCTCCGATTATCTCTCAAGAATTTCTTTCTCAGAAATTCATTCATTTCGATGCCATCTTACAAAAACACCTTGCTCCATTACTCAGAATTTCAATCCTTTTGCCGAACGTATCAGATGCCCCACCTGCTGTCACAGGGGTGCAAGGGGGAGAAAAGGTTGTTCAAGCAAAGGCTGGGGAACATGAGAAGAAAACTGAAGATTCGAAGGTGGTAGGAAAGGTTTATCCTTCGAAAGTTGTTGTTAAACCAACAATAGTTTCAGCTGCTCCAGTCATTTCGACTGTGACTACAACTGTTCCAATTTCAAGACCTATTACAAAAGGTATTGTAATTGAGAATGTTGTTTCTTCAAATGTTTCTTCGTCAAAGAATGTAGCTCTTTCGAATGTTAATGATAAAGGAAAAGGAGTCTTGGTTGAGAAGACTAACAAAGAGATAAAAGCTGAGGTGGCAGCGGAAGTTGAAAGAATGAGGCATGTTGAAAGTATTATGCGTCAGAGAGCCCTTGAAGGTTCGAATGTTGATAAGGGAGATCCTTCGAAAGTATACAACTACGAAACTATTGAATCAAGGGTGTTGTTCGATCATATGTACTCGTTTGAAAAGATTCCAAAGAAGAGTTTTGTGGTGACAAATACTGATTATGGTCAACTTGATTTTCCAATCAACGAGATGATGTTCGTTATGCCACAGTTCAAAGAAGAAACAAAGTCTATGGATGTCGAAGAGGGAAAGAAGATGAAAATTCGATTTCATGCAGTGTTAGCAAAGGGTCAAGAAGAAATTTGGTTCTTGGAGAAGATTAAGAAGGTGATATCCATAAAAAGGGATGTTATTTTCGAAGGGAAGTTTCAGAAATTGAAATATGTTGTGACAAGGGCAAGTGGAAAGATACAAGAGTTCACTGTGGCGGACTTTCCATTGATGAACACTTACGACCTCATCAATGTTGCTCTGATACTTAAAGATAAATCCTTCTCTTTTCTTCAAGAAACAGAACCCGATGTCTTCAGTCTTGGGTGTAGCCACATAAAAATTTTCTTCGAGAATTATTTCGAATGCTTAGCTCAAACTGATGTCGAGCTTGCTACTGTTAAAGGCATCGACATTACAGCACCAATGGCTCCTACGAAGAAGCAAGTTGAGTTGAAAAAGTACGAAGACGGTGAAATATGTTTAAAGCCATTGGGGATTGTCTTTGCTGGAAAAGATAAAGCTGGAAGACCTAAAAGATTTTTGTTTCAAACTTCTGAAGTGGAGAGATATTCAAATTCATAATATACAAACTTAATTGTTCGTATGAATCATTGCAAGAAGAACTCAGAAGGAGACAAGAAGGAGATAAAGAAAGTTATCTCCTGGTACATGGAAATCCGAAGAGTATTGATGTATGCCGTTCAACTACTAACTTCATGAAGACTTCGACCTTTATTCCAAAGGGGGAGATTGTTAGAGTTTAAATGTTGTAATATGTCGAAGTGTTAGTTGTTACGAAGGATCTTTAGTCTTCGTAAGAATAGTCTTCGGATGTAATATTATTTTTACTAAGGCATTTTAATGAATAGTCTTAATGTCTAGTCCTTAGTATTTTGTTATGCTTTTGTACGCCTATAAATAGGAGACTGTACTGAGTGAGAACTTAACTTTTCACATATTCTTTATAGAGAATTCCTTTGTACTCTGTAAAATCAAAAGCATAATATGAGCTGAACAAATATTATATTTACTCTCGTGTTCATCGTGTTTTTTTCTTTCTTAATTCTTACGTGAATTGATCTTTAAACTCGATTACAATTCTCATCATAAGTCAATGTCATTATTTCTTATTTTTAAGAAATATAAAATTCGTTTGATTATTTTAATATTATTTTTAAGTGAATGGGTGAAAGAAAGTGTCGTCTCGGGTTTTGATTTTTGAAAACCGCAAACACTTCGCGTATTAGAAACACCCGGCCAAACATTTATGTTTGGGTTGAAAAATCACCCAAAAATCGTGAACTCATACCTATGTATGAGTTTACTCCCAAAAACTAGTCATTTGTGTTTACTCCCTAAAAGTCAAAAAGAGTAAACTCCAAAATATCCTCTCAAGTATCATCCAAGTTTTTATTCCAAATCTTCAAAGTTGTAAGTGTTCTAAGCATTTCAAGTTAGTATATCACTTAATCTAGTGATTTTACATCCTTTAATCCATTCATTTATGTGTTTTGACTAGTTTTTCCAAAACACCAAGAACACACACTAAGTGTTCTTGGCCTTTTAGCTAAAATCAAGCCTTCTTATAGTAAGTACTTCCATCCTTGAGCATTATTGAGCTAGTACTACATTTAAACATCAAGAAAATATGTCAAGAAAACAAGATTGGAGGTGTTCACGGTCCAAGAATGTTCTTGGGCCGTAAACACCATAAAGGGCACCAAAGTGTGCCTAAGTCCTTATCTAAGCCCTAGTTTGATGTTTAAACCATCCTTAACACATTTAAACCCTTCCTTATAGTGTTTAAGCCTTGAAAAAGCACCAAAACCCCCACTTTTATGTGTTTACGGTCTAGGGATGTCCCAAAACCGTAAACACCCCAAAAAGTGTGTAAATGTCCATTAAAAGTCCGATGGTTGTTCCTTATGGCTAAATCTAACCTAGACTAGTGCCATGATTGAGCTTAGGACTTGAGAACCCCAAATACCATAAACTTAGGAGTTTAAGGTAATAAACTCATGAGTTTAAGGTAGTAAACTCATGAGAAATGGTCCTTAGACCGTAAACTCCATTTAGGAGTGTTTTGATGCCACATAACACTTCCTAAGACTAATTCATGAAGTAGGAATGCTTGGAATAGCCTAGAAGACTTCAAATCACCAAATGGTCAAAAGGTTAGGAGTTTACGACCATAAACTCAAGAGTTTACAACCGTAATCTCAAGGGGTGTTGATCCTTAGGGAGTAAACTCATTTTAAGAGTGTTCCTTGAACCCCAATCATACTAGCCTTTCCCTACAACACTTAGATGCACTCCTTAGCACTTATAACACTTATACAAAGTGTTTGTCATGCTTTAGAGTGTCTTGACTTTGTTTATTAGTTGTTTAAAAACTAATTGTTAATATACATATATCCTTATATGTTATTAGGATCTTTGTGCGTGTCTAAGTCTTCACTTGACACCAAACACTTATCCGACACTTCCTTCCGATCCACTTGCTACAGGTGAGTTCATACCCCTTAATCAATGTTTTAACTATTTTTAAATGTTTTATGGGGGGGGGGGATACAAGTATAAACATGCTAGTTATTATATCAATCATTTGTGATTAATAAACAACATTCGAATGATTGGCTACTCATTAGCCGTTTTACCAAACAGTTTCCTTCAAATGTTTTTCATAAACACTTTATGTGTTTAAAACTCCATATTACATTGTACCTTTTACTCTGTATGTTTCATTTCAAACTTATTTACAATTGTGTTTCAAACAAATGTTTCTTTATACTAAACTTTTTTTATCAAACCCATGCCTTCAAACCGTTTTATAGATTGACATCTAGTCGATCTTCTCTTAAGATAATAATTATGTTCAAAGGTTTTACAAAACTTATTTATGCTTTTATATTATAAATTGCATGCCTCTATATGTATAGTTATATAAGAAATGTTTAAAAGACTTAGGAAGGCTATCCACCCTATTTCCTTTTCGCGCTTGAGATGTGGTCTGGTGGGATATCGGGTACTCGTCCGAAGGTCGTTTAAATATTAGTTATATAACATATGTACATATATAGTCATAAAGGCCCTTCCAGTTCATCCCATGCCCTTGGGTAGCAAGGGTATACATCCATGTCCATACGTACCAGTTAGATTACTAGTAAACTACCATATGGGTAGTTTAGGAAGATACTAGAACTATTACTAGAATGTGATATCATACAATGAGTCAGTTCATTCATGAGTCAATACTTGCTAGATAGAGAGAGCATACATTACTATGAGAACATATACATTACATTACTATGAGTACATATACAACTATACTAGGAGAAGAACATATACAACTATACTAGAAGAGAACATATACAATGATACTAGAACAAGTACATTACTATACTTGCTAGGTAAAGAGCACATACATTACAGCTAGTACATTACAGTACATTACTATGCTTGCTAGGTATAGAGCACGTACATTACAGCTAGTACATTACAGTACATTACTATACTTGCTAGGTAGAGAGCACGTACATTACAGCTAGAACAGTTCGTTACATTACATATACATGAATACGTTAATTATTGAGATATGAATCAGAGCATGACTTAAATGTCATGGCCTGAGTTGTAGCCAGAGTCTCTTGAAGGGAGAGCGTGAGTTTGCGTATAGATCTATACTGGATTGACTATCCTACACCTTGCTGCTAGCTACAGCCGGACCTGCAGGTCTACGGGTGCCAAACGCCATTTCTTTTTACGACCTACATTTGTCGTTGTTTATCCAGTCGATAGTATGGTACAATTAATCACATGATGCCTTAATATAAATCTGGTTTAAGGTAGTTAGTACATCAGTAGTTCTTATAGCGCTACACTTTAGTACTACATTAGTTTTCCCTGTACATATATTTAGTGATCTTTTCACTTAAACTATAAATGTAAAAACTATATTTTGTTAATGATAGTTACACTTGGGAAAATTACACACTTTTACATGAAACGAAAATTTAGAACAGTTAAGTCTTGGTAGAAGACTACATTGAGAACAGTTAGGTCTTAGTAGAAGACACACTTTATATAATAGTAGGAATCATAGGGATTTCTAGGGTTTTTCAAACGTTTACAGTTGTTTTACAAACATTTTTACACTTACAGTTCATATACATACAAATCCTTACATACAAATCAAGACACTAAAATACTTATGATCTCACCAGCTTCAAAGCTGATACTCGCTTTCAAAATTACTTGTATCCTCAGGTCATCATAGACAGGTACCGATGCAAGGATTAGGGAAGATGGAGCTCGTTGAAGACTCATCTTTCATTTTGATTTATGCTTTAGTGTTTATCAAAATTTGACAGAACACAATTGTATAATAATTATATTATTAATGCAATGGATGATGTTGTTGCTTATTTACTACTTTTCATTGTTGTGATACTATACATGACGTCCTCCGCCCCAGAACGTTTCCGCCGTTCTTGGTTTTGGGGTGTAACACAACGGGGCTCAGGTCCGTTGTGGCCAAAGCGGTTCGCAGGAACCCTGGTGATGTAGGGAAGGTTGAAGACTTCTTCCTCCGGTTCCTCTTCCGATTCTTCGTCTTCGTCCATCTCCTCCAGGTCTTCCTCATAATCCTCCTTGATCATCTCCTCAGGTTCTGCCTCGAGCCATCCAGCGTTTCCCTCATTAGGGAAGTACGGGTCTCCAGTTAGGTTAAATCCGGCCATGTCGTCTACGCGAGAAATGGAGGTGTAAGAAGCATATAATGGATAGTAATAATATTGCGCTATAGCAACATACAAATATTCCTATAGTATTTGAAGTGTTTAGATTTGGTTCTTAGAGCATTCTTTGTAGAGTGAAGTTAGGTTATTCGATTTGTTGATCATTACGATTATCCCCCAGGACGTGTAAGTCACTTCCGGACAGATATAGTTGATCAGGCTATATCCTTCCCAAAACTGATTACACACACCAAGGCATACTCGTAGTGTTCAACTCCACTTCTTTTACTTCATGTTCTCCCTAGTTATGACACTATGTGATCATGCTTGAATACTTTAAACAAGAAAACTATTTATTTTCTAAAAGTATATCCAATTGAAAATGTTTCAAATTAGAGACTTTTAGTCCCAAATCTGTTTATAGTTTGTATATCTTATGTGGTTTGATATACTTAATTTACTATAAACCGTGCTATGATACCAATCTGTCACACCTCCAAACCAAGGATGCCGGAAACGTTTGGCGGTGGAGGACTTCATGTATAGTATCATAACAACAATGGCAATAGTGACTAAAGTAAACACAACCAACATATATATATATATATATATATATATATATATATATATATATATATATAATTGAAAGAGTTACATCATTGTATGAATTACATGTTTCCAAATCAATTACAATATGTTGACCAAAAATGTGAAATGTTTGACGCCTTAACGTCCCATCCTCAAAAGCACTTGGTCACCTGTTTAGTGATTTCCCGAGAATACAAGATGTTTGAAAAAGTGTCAACACAAAGGTTGGTGAGTTCATAAGTTTTTGTAAGTAGTTATGAAATCCCTTTTCTTGTAAAAATAGTGTTCGTTCGAGAAAATCCAATATTTTCCTTAAAACCCAAAGACCGGAATGTACGTGTAATTTTTCATATTTATAGTAAAACAAATGCCAGTTTAAATCGACATAAACTCGTTTGATTTCGATGAAATCCCCGTAAATTCTATGTTTGTTAATACCTAATGTGAGTTATTATAACCATGCTATGACTTAGTTGGCCTGAAATGACGTTCTTCAGGCGTCGGAAATGTTATGACATTTGTCATCTCAGACCTGCCGGTCTAGCTGTTGCATGCAGCTCCGGTGTGGGTTTGTCAAACCTAATATAGATCTATATATAACTATCGCGCTCTCCCTCCAGGAGACTCTGGTTACAATACAGGACTTATCGGTAGTGTGAAGCGGATGTCTCACCAAAGTCATTAACGAATTTACGTGTAGTGTAATGAAAATCCATTTTTGTATAAATGTACCCTTTTTTTTGTAATGAGTGCGTTATGTAATGTATCATAAGCTATACCTATTATAGTTTATCAAAACAAGGGTAGTGATAGTAATGTATGTAAGCTATACTTAACATACTTTATCCAAATGTTTGTATGTAATGAATGCACTTTGATTATAACAATTTGTTATCTTCTATGTTCTATATATCAAAATCCATTTGTTAACTGATGCATGTCTATATACTAAGAAAAAATGTCATATATTGCAATAACATATATTCATGTAAAGATATACACCTTGCTCAACATGTTACAAGGTGAAATGATTGTTGATAGCATTTTTCTGTTGTTACATCTTCTGTTACTGTTCTTAGAAAATTTGTAGAAAAATATTCAAAGGTCCAAATCTGAATCTGTAAATTCTTTGTTTTGAAATTGAGTCTAGTTTGTTTGTAAATTTTCTTGTGATTTTTAGTGATCTCCAACGTGTGTGAAAAACTCCATAATCATAGACTGGTCCGGATTGGTTCTTGAAATGATAGACAGTTTTGTAAAAATCACCATAAATCTTATAAAAATCATGTGGAGTTGTGCAAGTAGTCAATTTAAAGTTAAGAACTGGAACTACTTACACCTAAAATAGTTTTAAAAACTAAAATGTTTAAGTTGGTCAAAACAGTCCGTGAATGGAGTCTAACGTTTCTGATGAAAGCTGTTAGAAGTATTTAGTTGTATTCTTGGTGTTTTAACTTGTATTCTCCACCCCTTAAAACGTAAGAAAGAATGACAATATTGGGGTATGAACTCACCTTGAGTAATTCCAGGGGATGGATGTTGAAGGACAGAAGTGTTCAACTCAAGAACACTTGAAGGATTACTTTGATGATTCAAGAATCTAACACAATAATGAGGGACTTTGTGTAAGGAATCAATGATTTGAGTAAAAGGAAATGTACTAACCATAAGGAAGATGATGATACTTACCAAAATGAAGGAGAAAAGATGGGAAATGTCTTGGAAATCTCGAATTTGTGAGAGAGAGTTAGAGAGAAAAGAGGTGTTTGATCTTTAGTGGAAATGAGTGAAGTGAGTGAAATGAAGAGAGAGTGAGAGTATTTCAGCTCTTGGATGTGATTATGGATGCAAAAATGAGTGGGAAAGGACCATGAAGTGACTAGGGATGATGGGGAGGGGTTTGGGTTGGTCATGGAGTAGGTATGGGTGGTTGCTTGTGTCATAAACTAAAGAAAAGTCAATAGTCCACCTCTTGTACTTCCCCCACTCTTCTTGGATAAGATTTATTCCAAAAACGTGATTATTTAATAAATATCGGGCCTTATATGTTAAAATAAAGTTTTGGGTGAAAATCCCGCGTTAAAATGATGAAAAACGGGCTTAAAATGAAGTCGTAATCGAAAACCGGGAAAAGTTGGGTTTTTCATGCGAGGCCCTTCGGATCAAGAGGCTTTGGATTTCAGATCGGCAGTCTGGGGCTTCGGACTTCAGATCTGGGGTCTGAGGCTTCATACTTCGGATCTGGGGTCTAAGGCTTCAGACTTCGGATTTGGGGTCTAAGGCTTCGGACTTCGGATATGAGGTATGGGGCTTCGGACTTCGGATTTGGGGTCTGAGGCTTCACATTTCATGTTCTATTTCACTCGTTTTTACCCCCGTTTTGAGCCGTTTTTGACCCGGTTAAGGGTCGGGATGACCCGAATGATTTACAAAAGTTAAGGGAACTTTTGAGAGAGATTTGGGAGAGATTTCAAATAGAGAGAGATAGAGTGAAAGGGATTCAGAGAGGTTCTGATTATGACCTTTTAAGTGTCCGGCTTCGCAACGCAAGGTCTGTAAACCCTGTTAAGCCATGTTTTCGCGTCCTACACAATCCCGATGAATGTGTAATAGTGTTCTATCGCTTTGGTTCCTTGTTTAGCACTACCAAGGCTAAAGAAAATTAAACACACAAATTTTCTAAATAGTGTTTTCTCATTAAAATAACGAGTTGTACAGTGTTTACATTAACGTAAACCCTAATATACAAGGGTTAATTGAGTCAACCGGTTTGACTTGTTGACTTTGTTTAACTTTGACTTGACACGAAATTGACTATTGTCACAGATGCTGACCATAATTTTTCATTTGGGTGTTGTATTGGGGATTTGTTTCTAATCAAACTTTGTCTTTTTCTATTTCAGATGTCGAACGTCAAAAACAACGCTTTCGGCTCCAATTCCTCCGGCTCGTTCTCACTCTTGAACTTGTATGGGAGAGTGATCTTTGACCGGTCCAACTTTAATGATTGGATCCGCAACATCCGAATGGTCACTCGCTACGAGGACAAAGAGTATGTCCTTGATGAGAAGCTGAAAAAAATCAACATAAACACTGCTTCTGCCGATGAGATCGCAACCTTTGAGGCCCATGAGCGTGATGCCACGAAAGTCCATTGCATCATGCTAGCGACTATGACTACAGAACTCCAGAAGTCCTATGAGTACATGTACCCCTATAAGATGCATCAAGATCTACTCAACCGGTACCACCAGAGCGCTAGGCAAGAAAGGTATGAGATCATCACTTCGATGATTACTACCAAAATGGGTAGTGGAGAGTTCCTTACCGCTCATCTGCAAAAGATGCAGAGATATGTTGATCGTCTACTAAATTTAAATGTTAACTTTGATGAAGAGTTGGCAATCAACATCATCCTTCACTCCTTGCCTCCCTGCTGCAACCATGACCTACCACATGAATAAGGAAGAGGTCACTTTGAGCAAACTTAAAGGCTTGCTAAGCACTGTTGAGAGGAATCTCGAAGAGACGTCTATTGCATCGACTCCTACTCCCACTGCTGCCCTTATTTTGGCAATAAGGAAGGGGAAAGGCAAGAAGAGGAAGGCTCCCTCAAAGAGCTAGGGAAAGTCCCAAAGTGGTACCTCTTCTAGTGGAACCAATGTTAGTTTTGCTAAAGTGTCACCACTGTCACAAGATAGGGCAATGGAAATGAAGCTGCTCAAAAAATCTGCAAGCTATCAAGGTGGGGAAGATCAATCCATCCTTCGCAGGTATATAAACTAATAAATCTAATGATTCATCACATGCTATTTCTTGGGTTCTTGATACAGGATGTGGTTTTCACATATGTTCCGATTTGCAGGGACTAACAAGAAATAGGGATGTGGATCATGGGAAGATAAACTTGATCATTGGGGAACAGAAGATCGTCACCTGTCACCAAGATTGGAGTTTACTCTTTGATGCTTAGTAATGGATTAGGATTAGACTTAAATAATTGTTTCTATTCGCCAGATATGGCAGGAAACATCATTTCATTTCATGGTTTATATAGACAAGGTGTTGAGTTTAAGAGGTTGCGCCATTGTGCCTAAGTAGTTCGGTCCATTTAATACTCATGGTTTGGGCCTGTCCAACCATGTTTTTCTATCTAGGGTTTAGTATATAAGCTGAATGCATACATTCTTGTTATTAACGTTTTAATGATCATATTGATTGTATTGTAAACCCTAGCACACCTCTATAGTAAAAGTTCTTATTTGAGCTCTTCTGAGGTGTGACTATATTTTAATCATTCAACATACGTTGATTCATTGTGTATTCAAGTGTTTTTTTGTTTTGTTCATTTGCCTGTCAAATATCTAATCGATCTAAAGAGTTTTTCAACTCTTCAATTGGTATCAAAGCAAGAGACTGTGTAATCAATACGCATCTCTTCTGTTGATGAAGGTTTTAGGGTTTTCTGCTATTATCATTTTCCTCCAGAACCGTCATTCTTCATTGACGCAGTTCTTAGACTTCGATCTTACCCTAACTTTGTTTAATAGTCTAATCTTGAGCAGGTTTTCAAACAAAATCATCATGTCTCTTGAAGATTCACAAACGAACCCAATCAACATCTCCAACAGTATCGGATCAACCACCAGGATTCCTATCCTATATACTCAAGATTATGATGTTTGGACACATCACTTTGAAGACTACGTGGTTGGTTCAGAAGATAATGGGTACTTAATCTGGGAAGCCATAACTATAGGTCCATTTGTTCACTCTTGCACAAACAGAATAATCAAGATACAAAAGGAGTACAACCAACTCATGGTTGATGTAACGGATGTTCCTCAATACGAAAAGGAAAAGCTTATGAGAAACATTAAAGCACTAAGAATGATTAGATTCACCCTACAATCTGACACATTCCAGTTGGTCAGTTCATGCACGACGACAAAATATATATGGGACAGATTAAAGGAGTTATATTCCACCGATGAGGATCTTGAGCACTCTATCCAAACTTTACTGCTTTCGGAGTTTGGAGACTTCAACCAAAAACTAGAAGAGAAGCTCATTCAAGCCTTTGATCGTTTCAATCATCTTCTCAGCAAAATGATAAAGCATGGCATTGAAAGATAGGTAATTAAGCAAAAGGTCACATTCATGAATGGCCTAAGAACAAAATGGATGGGGGTGGTGTCTATAGTAAAAGCTCATGAACAATTCAAAGCTTACTCCTTGGCGAAGCTAGTGGGGATTCTAAAATCACATGAAAGTGCGGTGACCAAAGAAACGAATGTTGTTTCAACCATGGGATCTTTAGCTCTCATATCAAAAGGAAAGAATGTGGCTGAAGAAGAAGAAGATTTAGATCTATTAGAATTTGATCTAACCAATGAAGAATATTCTTTGATGGTCTCTAATCCAAAGAAGTTCGTACGTAGAATGTTTCCTAACTCCAAGAACCAAAATTGGAAAGGAAGCTACAGTTCGGGTAAAGCAAAGGAGGAACCGAAGAACTCTCCTCAACATGAAGAACTGAAGAAGGAAAGTAAGCTTGTAGGTGACTCTGGATTTGATTGTCACTTCTGCAAAGGCAAAAATCACTTTGCCAAAGATTATGTCTTGATAAAGATGTCAGAAAAGAACGAGAATGAAGACGATGAAGCCTACTACCTGCGAAATCTAGAAGAACTAAAAAAAAGAAGAAAGATGTTGCTAACAACACTATGAATGCTTTAATTGTGCAGGAAAATCTTGTGGATGATGAGTTTGGTGGTGTGGAAGTCTGGTCTACAGACTCTGAGGACAAAGAGGTTCGTAAGCCCATACATGGCAGGGCTTTTGTGGCAAAAGAAGCTGACACTGAAGATGCATGGAAGTGCTTGATGGTAACTGTTGGAGCCTCTCAAATGAGGGGCTACACAAGCGAAGGAGAATGTATTGAAGCGAATCAGCGAGAAGACAAGTGCTTTGCTACCAAACCAGTTGGCGAGCAGATCAACGAATGCGGCTAGTTGATCAATAAGGTACAACCAATTCTGGAATCATTAAAAATCCCTGTCACAAACTATGAAAAGGAACTGAACGAATTAAAATTAAAATTTTCTTGTTTAAGTGGTAGTTTAACACAAAATCGCCTCATAAACTCTAACCTAACTAATCAACTCAGCAGGGTGTCTTCGAAGAGTGTGGAGAGACAGATGTGGATAGAGCAAAAGGAGAAAAAGTTAGTCTAGATTAAGGATGAGACAATTTATTTGAAAAAGGGATAATTTAAAGGTTTTAAAACAGAGAAATGTTTTTTGTTTAATTGCTAAACGTTTATATTCCAATATTACCCAATTGCATCTGGATTGTGAACTAGGCAAGAAAATTCATAGTACGATTCTGCCCTTCCTTGAATTAAAGGAGGATGAAATTGATGTTGATGTATATAACTGTGAAGCTGTTGTATCTTCTAATGAAACTTCTACAGCATACAGAATTGGTCTTAACAAAATAGAGTCCTTCATCAAGTCCAAAGACCATAAGGACATGCTTAAGAACCTTTTGGACAAAAATGACAAATTAAAAATTAAAACCGAAACCATGCAGAAATTTGACTCGTTGAATGCCAAGTTAAGTTTAGAAAATAAAATTGATGTTGAAAGTACTTCTGAATTTGATGAGGATGATGACATGAGTGAAATATCCGTAGAGGATGAGGTGGATTGTTCTAAATTTGTCAAAAGCGAACCCAAACCTATAAAAAATCGCATTTCTAAAAATTCCATTGAGTTTGCTTGTTTGTCTCAAAATAAGTCCAAAATTCTGAATGAAAAGGCTATGGTATATCAAAAGGTGCAAACTGCACCAAATCCGGTTTATGCTATTACAGGAGTCACACAACAACAAACAACCGAATTAACAACAATAGTAAACGAGGACAATGATGAAGGCAATGAGGAGCATTTCTGGTCAGCTCCAATCGACAATGCTGATGAGACAGTTGGTTTGTCTGAGAAAACATCACGGAGGGTCAAAGGAATATATATGGTTGAACCACTCAACAAGCCTACACGTTTTGATGTGCCAAGCATAAGTGGTACCAAAAAGATTCCAAGAGAATCAGTCATGGCGACAAGCGAAACCTCCTCGCCAAAGAGCGAAACTTATGATGAAAGACCAAAACCCAAGGTTAACATCCATAAAACTCTAAAGCAGTTGTAAGAGAAGAAACATCAACGTAATAGGAGATATAAGAAGAATCTCTCTGAAAGGAAGCACTTTTGGAGGTCCCAAAACCCTAATTACGCTCACTCAGACAAGTCTTCACTTCTTACAGAAGAAACAAAACTAAAGCGTAACACTACTACTTGTACTCAATGCCATTACTGCAGTCAAGCGAACCGAAAGAGTAGTTTCAGCTCCCAAAGTGGATGCAAATGAAACTAGAAAAGTGGTTTCGGTTCTCATCCTAACAACGAAAAGAACCGAAAGCAAGGTTTCGCTCCTAAAACTCATCCCTCTCACTCAAAGCAAAATCCAAAAGTGGATGAAAAGGGAAAAGGGAAGCTAGTCTTGGATGATGAAAAGAAGACAAAGCAAACGACTACTAACTCTAGGAAACATAAAGAAAAGTTTATGAACAATAAAAACACAGTTCTAAAGACTTAAGCTAATAAAACAAAATCTAAGAAAATCAAAATATTCACAAGTAAAAGAAAAGATGAAACCACCTTAATAAAATGAACTTATTTGGTTGATTCTTCTCTTACTATTCCCTTTTATGTAAAAGGCTCACGAGGACCCAAGAAAGTTTGGGTTCCTAAATCTACTTGATTATTGCAGGTAATATGTGACGAGCAGTTCAATGACGAATGGCATATCGACAGTGGCTGCTCACGTCACATGATAGGGAGAAGGGAAGAGCTACGGGAGTTTCGGGCTTAAAGGATGGTGGATGTGTCAAGTATGGAAACAATTCTTTTGGCACAATAAAAGGCTATGGAATGATCACAAATGGAGATTTGTCGATCAGAAAGGTGGCATATGTAGAAGGCTTACAACACAATCTCATTAGTGTTTTCGCAACTGGTGGTGAGAACAGGATTAAAGGTTTCGTTCGATGATGAAGGGTCAGAAATAATAGAAAACAAGACCCAGAACGCTCTACTGAAATCTCAAAGAAATGGTGAAATGTATCCATTGAACCTTAATCCAATACGAGGGAAGCCATCTGTGACAACCCAAAGTTCGTTCCATTATTTGTAACCCTTTCCGTTAATACATTCGTCGTTTTCAATTTCATTTCCGTTTACGTCATTAAATTAAGTCATAAATGTGGGACTTCTATTATGACTTAATACTTGTCCTAACGCGTTTAGAACTCATATTAACACCCCATTTTAGTAATCAGAAAATTTTTAGAATCGACCATATCGGGTTACGACAACTTGATCGGGTGCGACCAAAACCCACGTCTAACGTCGGTATCGGGTAGAATTCCACCGTTTCCCGAACTTAGAACATATTTAAAGCCCAGAAGACTTCATTTTGAAGCTTTTGCACTCTCTCACTACTCTCTCTCTAACCTTTCTGCTCAAATCCAAGCTTTAGGTCCAAAATCATCAAATTAAAGCTCCAAATCATCAACGTAACTATGCTAACTCATAGATTAGCATCCTTAGCCTTCAAATTCGTGTTTAATCTATGAAAAAGGACCATGTTCATGTGTTTATGACCCTGGAACACTCTTGGGCCGTGAACACACATCGATGGGTTTTTTGAGCCTTAAAACCCTTCCAAACCACCTTTGGAGCTTAGATATGGCTAAATGGCTTAATGGAACGGACTTAGAACACCTTGAACTTAACTTTTGGGGAGTAAACTTGAGTTTACTGCCCAAGATCTTGCTTGGGCTGTAAACTCATCATCATGGGTAGTAAACTCAATTTTAAGTGTTTAAGTGCCACTTAAACACACCAATAGCCTTGGATTAAAGTCTTGAACCAACCACAATCGATTTAGGGGCCTTATACATGATGAAAACCTTCCCTTTTGGAGTTCACGGCCGTAAACCCCCCAAGAATGGGTTCCTGGGTCGTAAACTCATATACACTAGTCAAATGATGCCCTAAATTCATTCTAAGGCTTGTAAAATTAGTTTGAATCACATGTGATTGATCTAGGGCCACCAAATCATGAAAGGAATGGATAGATAGGAGCTTACAGCCGTAAACTCCTAGTTTACATCTGTAGACTCAATATGGTAATACCTTTGGTGGTTTAATTCATTCCTATGCCTTAGATTAAATCATACCAACATTCCCCAAGTGATATTTGACCATTTAGCACCTTAAAACCCACCAACCATGAGTTCATGGCCGTGAACTCATGTGGTCATGGTCTTAGGGCCGTAAAATCCCTAAGGAGTTTACTCTTGAAGAGCAAACACATTACCTGAGCCCTATATGTCTGTAGATGTCACCCGGGTCACTCCAAACACTTGATTTGAAGTGTTTTCGCGTCTTGGAGTGTATAATCACATCTAATTAGTGAATTAAAGTCTAATTAGATACATTTTTTTGTATCATTCCATATTACATAGGAACCTCGCGCGTTATCAAGCCCCGAACCGACACTTAGCATCCAAACTGTCACGTTTTCTCGCCTTGTGAGTTCATACCCTATCCTTTTTCAATGTTTTTCACCGTTTTCAGGGGGGGGGGGGGGGAATACAAGCAAAGTACAAGGAATACTTGTACTCAAAAACTTGTTTTACATGTGTTGTGTTTCATATTTCATATGCTTTTAACGTTGACAATCATAACAAATAACTGTTTGAACTTGCAGAACACATTACCGTATTATTTGTGAAAAACGTTGTAAAATGTTGTATTTTATATTTTCACAAATGGTTTTCCACATTATATCAGTTAAAAGTATAACATTTGAACTTTGAACATGAAACTTAGTACACTATTTGTCCTCGGTAACACTAAACAGAGATACGCGAGTGGAGGATCATTGTTTGTAACAGTCTCTTTATGTATTATTGCTAGTAAATTTGTTATTCCTATAAATTGGAGACACGCCCTCGGAGAACACTCCATAGAGATACGCGAGTGGAGGACCGCACCCCTAACCAGAATCTCTTAGATAGGGAGCGTGACTTGAGTGTATAGATCTATATGGGGCTAACTACCCCACACCTGGCTGCTAGCTACAGCCGAACCGAAAGGTTCAACGGTGACAAAAGTCATAAAGTGATGTGGACTACTTATTGCCATATCTAGACTATCGTATGGTTATGGAACTCGCAATTTGGATAACAGGGATTTACTTGATGGTAAGAATGAATATAGTAACTAGTTTACTTGTACATTTTAGTTTTATATACGTGTTAAAACTAATACATTTCACAAGGATAACCAAGTTTTCGGTATACATCTTTTACATTACAATTTGGATTGGTAACCAACTTTTAGGAAAATATGGGATTTTCCTGGGGTAACGTTTGTACATAACCATATTCGTGTAACAAACCAGATAACTGAACTTTACAGTTCACAAGGGTAACCATGTTTTCAGTATACATCTTTTACATTACATTTCGGATTAGTAACCAACTTTTAAGAAAATATGGGATTTTCTTGGTACGTAACTTTTTCAGAAAACAGAAAGGAAACTAATACATTTTCAGAAAACAAAACCACTTATGAACTCACCAGCTTTATGCTGATTTTCAAACTACTTGTATTCTCAGGACCACATTAGACAGGTACCCGATGACGGAGTACGTAGAAGACAGGTCTTAACTTTTGTTCATATATATATATATATATATATATATATATATATATATATATATATATATATATATATATATATATATATATATATATATGTATGTATCACACTTGTAACACATGGTTTTCAAACAAATGTAAACTTTTATATGTAATGTAATGGTTGTTTACTTTGCTTACTATGTACATTGGTTATGATATTCAACATGAAGTCACCTCCGCCCCGAAACGTTTCCGCTGGGTTTCCGGGTGTGACACCATCTGTATGTCTACTAACGAAATCACATTCCGATGAAAGTTGGCTATGGCACCGAAGGCTCTTGCATCTCAACTTCAAAGACATCAACAATCTCGTTCTTGGTGATCATGTGAGAGGACTTCCTCTTCTCAAGTTTGATAAGGAACATTTGTGTGTTGTGTGTGAAATGGGAAAGCAAAGCAGGAAGAGTCATCCAACTCGTGTTAACACAAAGATCATCGAACCGCATTAGCTTCTACATATTGATCTATGTGGACCTTCGGCTATTGAAAGCATCAGTGGTAACAAGTATATTCTTGTTATAGTTGATGATTTTTCTTATTTCACTTGGGTTTTCTTTCTTAAACTGAAATCAGAAGCAACTTCTAAGCTCAAAGTCTTTATAAAGCAAGTAGAGCTTCAACTGTGAAAGGTGGTTAGAAACATTCGTAGTGACAATCGATTGGAATTCAAAAACCAAGTCTTTGAAGAGTTTCTTGATGAAACTGCTCCACATACTCCACAACAAAATGGGGTCGTTGAAAGGCGAAACTACTCGTTGTGTGAGGCAGCCCGAACCATGCTCAGCTTCGGTTCGTTGCCATTTTATTTCTGGGCTGATGCCATTGCAGCTGCTTGTTACACCCAGAACCGGTCTTTTCTCAATAAGCAATTCTCAGTAACTCCTTATGAAATTCTAAACAACTGCAAGCCTAACGTCAAGTTTTTCCATGTGTTGTTTCAAGATGCTTCATCTTCAATTCTAAAAAGAACCGAAACAAGTTTGATGTGAAGGAAAACGAAGGAATCTTTTTTGGATATTCACTTACTTCAAAAGTGTATAGGATTCTGAATAAACGCTCAAAGAAAATCAAAGAAACTTACTACGTGTCGTTTGATGATAACTACGTGAAGAAAATCAGATCAAGCAAAGAGGGTAATTGATGAATATTTGTAGCTCTTTGATGAGCCAGAGACTACTACTCTATCTGAAGCGAAAGCAGCTGACAACAAAGAAGATAATCTGAACGAAGCTGCTAAAATCATAGAAAGCGAACATTCAAGTTCAAGTGGATCTCAAAAATGTGTCAAATCTCAAAAGCTAAGTGAATCTTCCCATTCTACAATCCAGGGGGAGAACCCATCAACCGCCATAACTAATGAACGTCTAGGGGGAGAATGTAAATACAAATGATGATGATGATGAGGCACTGTCCGAATTCGAAGAAGTAAATGCCAAATTGGATCCATCGTATGATCCAAATTACCCTCCCATCACCAAATGGACAAAAGATCATCCAAAAACCCAAATCATTGGTGAATCATCGGAAAAAGTTCTCACACGTTCTCAACTAAAAGCAAAGCAAACTGCATTATTCTCTCAAGTGGAATTTTGCATGTTTAATTCGTTTTTCTCCAAAGTTGAATCAAATACTGTAAAAACTACACTCGATCACTCTGATGGGATACAGGCGATGCAAGACGAATTCAATGAATTGGAGCGAAACAAAGTATGGAGACTGATTCCTACACCAACAGATGCATTTGTGGTTGGATTGAAGTGGGTTTTCAGAAACAAGATGGACAAAGAAGGAAATGTTATTCGCAAAAAGGCTCAGTTAGTTGTAAAGGGATATTGTCAGGAAGAAGGAATTGACTACGAAGAGACTTTCGCTTCGGTAGCAAGACTAGAATCGATACGAATCTTTCTGGCCTATGCTGCTCATAAGAACTTTGAAGTATACCAAATGGATCTCAAGTGTGCATTCTTAAATGGAGAACTAGAAGAGACGGTGTACGTAGAGTAACCACCTAGTTTCATGAACGAAAAATATCCTGATCACTGCTATGTTCTGGACAAGGCAGTCTATGGTCTGAAGCAAGCTCCTAGAGCTTGGTATGAAACACTTACTCGATTTCTAAAAATGTCCAAGTTTAAACAAGGTTCGGTTGACCCAACCTTCTTTCGTAAGAAAGAAGGTGACCACCTTATGATCGTCCAAATTTATGTCGATGATATCATCTTCGGTTCCACGAATCCTGGCTTAACAAATGAATTTAGGAAGTTGATGGAGACTAAGTTTGAGATGAGTTCAATGGTTCCAATTAAATTTTTTCTTGGCTTGAATATTAGATAGGGACCCGAAGGCATTTTTATTAATCAAGAGGCTTACACCAAGACCTTACAAGTCAAGTTTGGAATGATGGGAGAATCAAAAGTGAAGGTTCCTATGGCGTTTGGCATGAACTTAACACCTTCTCTGGAAAACCCGGCTGCTGACATGACCATCTATTGCCAAATGATAGGGTATTTAATGTATCTCACAATGAGTCGACTAGACATAATGTTTTATGTCTGTTATTGTGCTAGGTTTCAAGCTAATCCACGTGAACCTCACATGATGGTTGTGAAGAATATTTTTGGATATCTGAAGTGAACCTCATCTCTCGGTTTATGGTACCTGGCAATCAAAGAAGAAAAAATGCGTGTCTCTTTCCACAACCGATGCCGAATACATAGCCACAGTGTCTTGTACCTCACAAGTCATACGGATACAGAGTCAACTTAGAGACTATGGCCTGAACATGAAGAAAATCCCTTTGTATTGTGACTCTGAAAGCGCAATAAGGATATGTCACAATCTAGTGCAACATTAAAAAACGAAACATATAGCATTGAGGTATTATTTCATCAAGGATCACATGGAAGATGGTAATGTTGAAATCCATTTTGTTCGAACCACTGATCAACTAGCTGACATCTTTATGAAAGCCTTACCTGAAGCAAACTTTACAAAAATTTTACAAGGCTTAGGAATGACTGAAGCTGAGTCAGTATCGAAATCGCTTTCGCCTCAGTAAAAGTTGGAAAGAGAAATAGAGCGAACCCTCGATCTATTTCGAGTCTGGATTTTTCGGGAACCGAAATGAACAGAATGCTCGATACATTTTGCCTCATATCTCATGGTGAAGTTTTGGTTGTATCTTTTCTACACTACCTTTTTTATGCTCTTATTTTACTTTTCACAAAATACAAAAATATTTATATCTCAGTTTTTAACTCTTTTCAAAAAACATCACAAAATCCAAATATATTTTCTTTTCTGTTTTTATTAAATTTCAGAAAAATTAAAATTCCAAATTTTTTTTTCTATATTTATTATTTTTCAGAAATATTAGAAATCCAAAAATATTATTGTCTGGCATCATAGATGTTCAATCATGATGGAGCCGGGACAAGTATTTCACACTCTCTCCTTTAGACTAGCTACCTGTCCCTAGAAGCATGTTGTTGTATGTTGACCGAAGCCTCAAAGACTTCATGTGAAGCCTTAATGATTCGATATATACCAATCATTTCTTCCCAATAAGTCTTTCAAATTCACTTAAGTCACGAGCTACATTTCTCTTCTCATTCTGAGTAAAGATTTTACTGCTTGGTCATTTTTACATCACAGAGGTACTTTCGGTTCCTTAGCCAAATCTTAACTATTCTCCATCTCCTTTCGGTTCATTCTCGTAACCCTTGAGACTCTCAGACTTTACCATCGAGGCTTATGGATACACAACATCTGTGTTGATGATCTTAGTTTCGTTTACCACATGCTAAGTGAGATCCAATATCCAACTTCCATAATGAACTGACGGTGAACAATAAAATGTTCTAGTTTTCACCCTAGTTTCAACGAATTCCCTTTGATGGAATGTACCAAGAAATCTTGTTTTCATTTTTGAAAGACCTTTATGAAATTGTCTAAATACCAAGATTTTTCTTCCCAAAGATCCAATTTATTGTGTTTTTGAGATTTCTTCAAAAATCACCAAGTCACTGCAAATTATTCAAAACTACTTGTTTAGTAGGTTACATCGGTCTCGCAAGTACTTCATCCACTTTAGGTCTTATGTCAAGAACCAAAGCGTGGATTGAAGCTCGCCCACCATTAATAGCCTTATAATAAAAAGATGCCTTTCAATGCTTCTCAACAAGAAAATCGCTTTGTATTGTGACTCTGAAAGCGCAATAAGGATATGTCACAATCTAGTGCAACATTAAAAAACAAAACATATAGCATTGAAGTATCATTTCATCAAGGATCACGTGGAAGATGGTAAAGCTGAAATCCATTTTGTTCGAACCATTGATCAACTAGCTGACATCTTTACGAAAGCCTTACCTGAACCAAGCTTTAACAAAATTTTACAAGGCTTAGGAATGATTGAAGCTGAGTCAGTACCGAAATCGCTTTCGCCTCAGTAAAAGTTGGAAAGAGAAATAGAGCGAACCCTCGATCTATTTCGAGTCTGGATTTTTCGGGAACCGAAATGAACAGAATGCTCGGTACATTTGGCCTCATATCTCATGGTGAAGTTTTGGTTGTATCTTTTCTAAACTACCTTTTTTATGCTCCTATTTTACTTTTCACAAAATACAAAAATATTTTTATCTCAGTTTTTAACTCTTTTCAAAAAACATCACAAAATCCAAATATATTTTATTTTCTGTTTTTATTAAATTTCAGAAAAATCAAAATTCCAAATTTTTTTTTCTCTATTTATTATTTTTCAGAAATATTAGAAATCTAAAAATATTATTGTCTGGCATCATAGATGTTCGATCATGATGGAGCCGGGACAAGTATATCACACTCTCTCCTTTAGACTAGCTACCTGTCCCTAGAAGCATGTTGTTGTATGTTGACCGAAGCCTTAAAGACTTCATGTGAAGCCTTAATGATTTGATATATACCAATCGTTTCTTCCCAATAAGGCTTTCAAATTCACTTAAGTCACGAGCTACCTTTCTCTTCTCATTCTGAGTAAAGAGTTTACTGCTTGGTCATTTTTACATCACAGAGGTACTTTCGGTTCCTTAGCCATCTCTAAACTATTCTCCATCTCCTTTCGGTTCATTATCGCAACCCTTGAGACACTCAGACTTTACCACTGAGGTTTGTGGTTACACAACATCTGTGTTGATGATCTTAGTTTGGTTTACCACATGCTAAGTGAGACCCAATATCCAACACCCATAATGAATTTACGGTGAACAATAAAATGTTCTAGTTTTCACCCTAGTTTCAACGAATTCGCTTTGATGGAATGTACCAACAAAATCTTGTTTTTCATTTTTTAAAGATCTTTAAGAAATTGTCTAAATACCAAGACTTTTCTTCAAAAAAGATCCAGTTCATTTTTTTTTTGAGATTTCTTCAAAAATTACCAAGTCACTGCAAATTATTCAAAACTACTTGTTTAGTAGGCTACATCGGTCTCACAAGTACTTCATCCACTTTAGGTCTTATGTCAAGAACCAAAGCGTGGATTGAAGCTCGGCCACCATTAATAGCCTTATAATAAAAAGATGCCTTTCAATGCTTCTCAACAAGAAAATCCCTTTGTATTGTGACTCTGAAAGTGCAATAAGGATATGTCACAATCTAGTGCAACATTAAAAAACAAAACATATAGCATTGAGGTATCATTTCATCAAGGATCACGCAGAAGATGGTAATGTTGAAATCCATTTTGTTCGAACCACCGATCAACTAGCTGACATCTTTACGAAAGCCTTACCTGAACCAAGCATTAACAAAATTTTACAAGGCTTAGGAATGATTGAAGCTGAGTCAGTACCGAAATCGCTTTCGCCTCATTAAAAGTTGGAAAGCGAAATAGAGCGAACCCTCGATCTATTTCGGGTCTGGATTTTTTGGGAACCAAAATGAATAGAATGCTCGGTACATTTCGCCTCATATCTCATGGTGAAGTTATGGTTGTATCTTTTCTACACTACCTTTTTTATACTCTTATTTTACTTTTCACAAAATACAAAAATATTTTTATCTCAGTTTTTAACTCTTTTCATAAACGTCACAAAATCCAAATATATTTTCTTTTCTGTTTTTATTAAATTTCAGAAAAATCAAAATTCCAAATTTTTTTTTTCTCAATTTATTATTTTTCAGAAATATTAGAAATCTAAAAATATTATTGTCTGGCATCATAGATGTTCAATCATGATGGAGCCGGGACAAGTATTTCACACTCTCTCCTTTAGACTAGCTACCTGTCCCTAGAAGCATGCTGTTGTATGTTGACCGAAGCCTCAAAGACTTCATGTGAAGCCATAATGATTCGATATATACCAATCATTTCTTCCCAATAAGGCTTTCAAATTCACATAAGTCACGAGCTACCTTTCTCTTCTCATTATGAGTAAAGAGTTTACTGCTTGGTCATTTTTACATCACAGAGGTATTTTCGTTTCCTTAGCCATCTCTTAACTATTCTCCATCTCCTTTCGGTTCATTATCGTAACCCTTGAGACTCTCAGACTTTACCACTGAGGTTTGTGGTTACACAACATCTGTGTTGATGATCTTAGTTTCTTTTACCACATGCTAAGTGAGACCCAATATCCAACACCCATAATGAATTCACGGTGAACAATAAAATGTTCTAGTTTTCACCCTAGTTTCAACGAATTCGCTTTGATGGAATGTACCAACAAAATCTTGTTTTTCATTTTTGAAACATCTTTAAGAAATTGTCTAAATACCAAGACTTTTCTTCAGAAAAGATCCAGTTCATTTTTTTTTGAGATTTCTTCAAAAATTACCAAGTCACTGCAAATTATTCAAAACTACTTGTTTAGTAGGGCTACATCGGTCTCACAAGTACTTCATCCACTTTAGGTCTTATGTCAAGAACCAAAGCGTGGATTGAAGCTCGGCCACCATTAATAGCCTTATAATAAAAAGATGCCTTCAATGCTTCTCAACGAGAAAATCCCTTTGTATTGTGACACTGAAAGCGCAATAAGGATATGTCACAATCTAGTGCATCATTAAAAAACAAAACATATAGCATTGAGGTATCATTTCATCAAGGATCACGTGGAAGATGGTAATGTTGAAATCCATTTTGTTCGAACCACTAATCAACTAGCTGACATCTTTACGAAAGCCTTACCTGAACCAACCTTTAACAAAATTTTACAAGGCTTAGGAATGATTGAAGCTGAGTCAGTACCGAAATCGCTTTCGCCTCATTAAAAGTAGGAATGCGAAATAGAGCGAACCCTCGATCTATTTCGGGTCTGGATTTTTTGGGAACCGAAATGAATAGAATGCTCGGTACATTTCGCCTCATATCTCATGGTGAAGTTTTGGTTGTATCTTTTCTTCACTACCTTTTTTATGCTCTTATTTTACTTTTCACAAAATACAAAAGTATTTTTATCTCAGTTTTTAACTCTTTTCATAAAACATCACAAAATCCAAAAATATTTTCTTTTCTGTTTTTATTAAATTTCAGAAAAATTAAAATTCGAAAATTATTTTTTTTCTATATTTATTATTTTTCAGAAATATTAGAAATCCAAAAATATTATTGTCTAGCATCATAGGTGTTCACTCATAATGGAGTCGGGACAAGTATTTCACACTCTCTCCTTTAGACTAGCTACCTGTCCCTAGAAGCATGCTGTTGTATGTTGACCGAAGCCTCACAGACTTCATGTGAAGCCTTAATGATTCGATATATACCAATCGTTTCTTCCCAATATGGCTTTCAAATTCACTTAAGTCACGAGCTACCTTTCTCTTCTCATTCTGAGTAAAGAGTTTACTACTTGGTCATTTTTTCATCACAGAGGTACTTTCGGTTCCTTAGCCATCTCTTTACTTTTCTCCATCTCCTTTCGGTTCATTATCGTAACCTTGAGACTCTCAGACTTTACCACTGATATTTATGGTTACACAACATCTGTGTTGATGATCTTAGTTTCGTTTACCACATGCTAAGTGAGACCCAACATCCAACACCCATAATGAATTCACGGTGAACAATGAAATGTTCTAGCATTCACCCTAGTTTCAACGAACTCGCTTTGATGGAATGTACCAACAAAATCTTGTTTTTCATTTTTGAAAGATCTTTAAGAAATTGTCTAAATACCAAGACTTTTCTTCCCAAAAGATCCAGTTCATTTTTTTTTCTGAGATTTCTTTAAAAATTACCAAGTCACTGCAAATTATTCAAAACTACTTGTTTAGTAGGCTACATCGGTCTCACAAGTACTTCATCCACTTTAGGTCTTATGTCAAGAACCTAAGCGTGGATTGAAGCTCGGCCACCATTAATAGCCTTATAATAAAAAGATGCCTTTCAATGCTTCTCAACAAGAAAATCCCTTTGTATTGTGACTCTGAAAGCGCAATAAGGATATGTCACAATCTAGTGCAACATTAAAAAACAAAACATATTGCATTGAGGTATCATTTCATCAAGGATCACGTGGAAGATGGTAATGTTGAAATCCATTTTGTTCGAACCACTGATCAACTAGCTGACATCTTTACGAAAGCCTTACCTGAACCAAACTTTAACAAAATTTTACAAGGCTTAGGAATGATTGAAGCTGAGTCAGTACCGTAATCGCTTTCGCCTCATTAAAAGTAGAAAAGCAAAATAGAGCGAACCCTCGATCTATTTCGGGTCTGGATTTTTCGGGAACCGAAATGAATAGAATGCTCGATACATTTCGCCTCATATCTCATGGTAAAGTTTTGGTTGTATCTTTTCTACACTACCTTTTTTATGCTCTTATTTTACTTTTCACAAAATACAAAAATATTTTTATCTCAGTTTTTAACTCTTTTCATAAAACATCACAAAATCCAAAAATATTTTCTTTTCTATTTTTATTAAATTTCAGAAAAATTAAAATTCCAAAAATATTTTTTTTTCTATATTTATTATTTTTCAGAAATATTAGAAATCCAAAAATATTATTGTCTAGCATCATAGATGTTCACTCATGATGGAGTCGGGACAAGTATTTCACACTCTCTCCTTTAGACTAGCTACCTGTCCCTAGAAGCATGCTGTTGTATGTTGACCGAAGCCTCACAGACTTCATGTGAAGCCTTAATGATTCGATATATACCAATCGTTTCTCCCCAATATGGCTTTCAAATTCACTTAAGTCACGAGCTACCTTTCTCTTCTCATTCTGAGTAAAGAGTTTAACACTTGGTCATTTTTACATCACAGAGGTACTTTCGGTTCCTTAGCCATCTCTTTACTATTCTACATCTCCTTTCGGTTCATTATCGTAACCCTTGAGACTCTCAGACTTTACCACTGACGTTTATGGTTACACAACATCTGTGTTGATGATCTTAGTTTCGTTTACCACATGCTAAGTGAGACCCAATATCCAACACCCATAATGAATTCACGGTGAACAATAAAATGTTCTAGCTTTCACCCTAGTTTCAACGAATTCGCTTTGATGGAATGTACCAACAAAATCTTGTTTTTCATTTTTGAAAGGTCTTTAAGAAATTGTCTAAATACCAAGACTTTTCTTCCCAAAAGATCTAGTTTATAATTTTTTTGAGATTTATTCAAAAATTACCAAGTCACTGCAAATTATTCAAAAGTACTTGTTTAGTAGGCTATATCGGTCTCACAAGTAATCATCCACTTTAGGTCTTATGTCAAGAACCAAAGCGTGGATTGAAGCTCGGCCACCATTAATAGCCTTATAATAAAAAGATGCCTTTCAATGCTTCTCAACGAGGAAATCCCTTTGTATTGTCACTCTGAAAGCGCAATAAGGATATGTCACAATCTAGTGCAACATTAAAAAACAAACACATATAGCATTGAGGTATCATTTCATCAAGGATCACGTGGAAGATGGTAATGTTGAAATCCATTTTGTTCGAACCACTGATCAACTAGCTGACATCTTTACGAAAGCCTTACCTGAACCAAACTTTAACAAAATTTTACAAGGCTTAGGAATGATTGAAGCTGAGTCAGTACCGAAATCGCTTTCGCCTCATTAAAAGTAGGAAAGCGAAATAGAGCGAACCCTCGATCTATTTCGGGTCTGGATTTTTCGGGAACCGAAATGAATAGAATGCTCGGTACGTTTCGCCTCATATCTCATGGTGAAATTTTGGTTGTATCTTTTCTACACTACCTTTTTTATGCTCTTATTTTACTTTTCACAAAATACAAAAATATTTTTATCTCAGTTTTTAACTCTTTTCATAAAACATCACAAAATCCAAAAATATTTTCTTTTCTATTTTTATTAAATTTCAGAAAAATTAAAATTCCAAAAATATTTTTTTTTCTATATTTATTATTTTTCAGAAATATTAGAAATCCAAAAATATTATTGTCTAGCATCATAGATGTTCACTCATGATGGAGTCGGGACAAGTATTTCACACTCTCTCCTTTAGACTAGCTACCTGTCCCTAGAAGCATGCTGTTGTATGTTGACCGAAGCCTCACAGACTTCATGTGAAGCCTTAATGATTCGATATATACCAATCGTTTCTCCCCAATATGGCTTTCAAATTCACTTAAGTCACGAGCTACCTTTCTCTTCTCATTCTGAGTAAAGAGTTTACTACTTGGTCATTTTTTCATCACAGAGGTACTTTCGGTTCCTTAGCCATCTCTTTACTTTTCTCCATCTCCTTTCGGTTCATTATCGTAACCTTGAGACTCTCAGACTTTACCACTGATGTTTATGGTTACACAACATCTGTGTTGATGATCTTAGTTTCGTTTACCACATGCTAAGTGAGACCCAATATCCAACACCCATAATGAATTCACGGTGAACAATGAAATGTTCTAGCTTTCACCCTAGTTTCAACAAACTCGCTTTGATGGAATGTACCAACAAAATCTTGTTTTTCATTTTTGAAAGATCTTTAAGAAATTGTCTAAATACCAAGACTTTTCTTCCCAAAAGATCCAGTTTATTTTTTTTTGAGATTTCTTCAAAAATTACCAAGTCACTACAAATTATTCAAAATTACTCGTTTAGTAGGCTACATCGGTCTCACAAGTAATTCATCCACTTTAGGTCTTATGTCAAGAACCAAAGCGTGGATTGAAGCTCGGCCACCATTAATAGCCTTATAATAAAAAGATGCCTTCAATGCTTCTCAACGAGAAAATCCCTTTGTATTGTGACACTGAAAGCGCAATAAGGATATATCACAAGCTAGTGCATCATTAAAAAACAAAACATATAGCATTGAGGTATCATTTCATCAAGGATCACGTGGAAGATGGTAATGTTGAAATCCATTTTGTTCGAACCGCTGATCAACTAGCTGACATCTTTACGAAAGCCTTACCTGAACCAAACTTTAACCAAATTTTACAAGGCTTAGGAATGATTGAAGCTGAGTCAGTACCGAAATCACTTTCGCCTCATTAAAAGTAGGAAAGCGAAATAGAGCGAACCCTCGATCTATTTCGGGTCTGGATTTTTCGGGAACCGAAATGAATAGAATCCTCGGTACATTTCGCCTCATATCTCATGGTGAAGTTTTGGTTGTATCTTTTCTTCACTACCTTTTTTATGCTCTTATTTTAGTTTTCACAAAATACAAAAATATTTTTATCTCAGTTTTTAACTCTTTTCATAAAACATCACAAAATCCAAAAATATTTTCTTTTCTATTTTTATTAAATTTCAGAAAAATTAAAATTCCAAAAATATTTTTTTTCTATATTTATTATTTTTCAGAAATATTAGAAATCCAAACATATTATTGTCTAGCATCATTGATGTTCACTCATGATGGAGTCGGGACAAGTATTTCACACTCTCTCCTTTGGACTAGCTACCTGTCCCTAGAAGCATGCTGTTGTATGTTGACCGAAGCCTCACAGACTTCATGTGAAGCCTTAATGATTCGATATATACCAATCGTTTCTCCCCAATATGGCTTTCAAATTCACTTAAGTCACGAGCTACCTTTCTCTTCTCATTCTGAGTAAAGAGTTTACTACTTGGTCATTTTTTCATCACAGAGGTACTTTCGGTTCCTTAGCCATCTCTTTACTTTTCTCCATCTCCTTTCGGTTCATTATCGTAACCTTGAGACTCTCAGACTTTACCACTGATGTTTATGGTTACACAACATCTGTGTTGATGATCTTAGTTTCGTTTACCACATGCTAAGTGAGACCCAATATCCAACACCCATAATGAATTCACGGTGAACAATGAAATGTTCTAGCTTTCACCCTAGTTTCAACAAACTCGCTTTGATGGAATGTACCAACAAAATCTTGTTTTTCATTTTTGAAAGATCTTTAAGAAATTGTCTAAATACCAAGACTTTTCTTCCCAAAAGATCCAGTTTATTTTTTTTTGAGATTTCTTCAAAAATTACCAAGTCACTACAAATTATTCAAAATTACTCGTTTAGTAGGCTACATCGGTCTCACAAGTAATTCATCCACTTTAGGTCTTATGTCAAGAACCAAAGCGTGGATTGAAGCTCGGCCACCATTAATAGCCTTATAATAAAAAGATGCCTTCAATGCTTCTCAACGAGAAAATCCCTTTGTATTGTGACACTGAAAGCGCAATAAGGATATATCACAAGCTAGTGCATCATTAAAAAACAAAACATATAGCATTGAGGTATCATTTCATCAAGGATCACGTGGAAGATGGTAATGTTGAAATCCATTTTGTTCGAACCACTGATCAACTAGCTGACATCTTTACGAAAGCCTTACCTGAACCAAACTTTAACAAAATTTTACAAGGCTTAGGAATGATTGAAGCTGAGTCAGTACCGAAATCGCTTTCGCCTCATTAAAAGTAGCAAAGCGAAATAGAGCGAACCCTCGATCTATTTCGGGTCTGGATTTTTCGGGAACCGAAATGAATAGAATGCTCGGTAGATTTCGCCTCATATCTCATGGTGAAATTTTGGTTGTATCTTTTCTACACTACCTTTTTTATGCTCTTACTTTACTTTTCACAAAATACAAAAATATTTTTATCTCAGTTTTTAACTCTTTTCATAAAACATCACAAAATCCAAAAATATTTTCTTTTCTATTTTTATTAAATTTCAGAAAAATTAAAATTCCAAAAATATTTTTTTTCTATATTTATTATTTTTCAGAAATATTAGAAATCCAAACATATTATTGTCTAGCATCATAGATGTTCACTCATGATGGAGTCGGGACAAGTATTTCACACTCTCTCCTTTGGACTAGCTACCTGTCCCTAGAAGCATGCTGTTGTATGTTGACCGAAGCCTCACAGACTTCATGTGAAGCCTTAATGATTCGATATATACCAATCGTTTCTTCCCAATATGGCTTTCAAATTCACTTAAGTCACGAGCTACCTTTCTCTTATCATTCTGAGTAAAGAATTTACTACTTGGTAATTTTTACATCACAGAGGTACTTTCGGTTCCTTAGCCGTCTCTTTACTATTCTCCATCTCCTTTCGGTTCATTATCGTAACCCTTGAGACTCTCAGACATTACCACTGACGTTTATGGTTACACAACATCTGTGTTGATGATCTTAGTTTTGTTTACCACATGCTAAGTGAGACCCAATATCCAACACCCATAATGAATTCACGGTGAACAATAAAATGTTCTAGCTTTCACCCTAGTTTCAACGAATTCGCTTTGATGGAATGTACCAACAAAATCTTGTTTTTCATTTTTGAAAGATCTTTAAGAAATTGTCTAAATCCCAAGACTTTTCTTCCCAACAGATCCAGTTCATTTTTTTTTTGAGATTTCTTTAAAAGTTACCAAGTCACGGCAAATTATTCAAAACTACTTGTTTAGTAGGCTACATCGGTTTCACAAGTACTTCATCCACTTTAGGTCTTATGTCAAGAACCAAAGCGTGGATTGAAGCTCGGCCACCATTAATAGCCTTATAGTAAAAAGATGCCTTTCAATGCTTCCCAACAAGAAAATCCCTTTGTATTGTGACTCTGAAAGCGCAATAAGGATATGTCACAATCTAGTGCAACATTAAAAAACAAAACATATTGCATTGAGGTATCATTTCATCAAGGATCACGTGGAAGATGGTAATGTTGAAATCCATTTTGTTCGAACCACTGATCAACTAGCTGACATCTTTACGAAAGCCTTACCTGAACCAAACTTTAACAAAATTTTACAAGGCTTAGGAATGATTGAAGCTGAGTCAGTACCGTAATCGCTTTCGCCTCATTAAAAGTAGAAAAGCAAAATAGAGCGAACCCTCGATCTATTTCGGGTCTGGATTTTTCGGGAACCGAAATGAATAGAATGCTCGATACATTTCGCCTCATATCTCATGGTGAAGTTTTGGTTGTATCTTTTCTACACTACCTTTTTTATGCTCTTATTTTACTTTTCACAAAATACAAAAATATTTTTATCTCAGTTTTTAACTCTTTTCATAAAACATCACAAAATCCAAAAATATTTTCTTTTCTGTTTGTATTAAATTTCAGACAAATTAAAATTCAAAAAATATTTTTTTTCTATATTTATTATTTTTCAGAAATATTAGAAATCCAAAAATATTATTGACTAGCATCATAGATGCTCACTCATGATGGAATCGGGACAAGTATTTCACACTCTCTCCTTCAGACTAGCTACCTGTCCCTAGAAGCATGATGTTGTATGTTGACCGAAGCCTCACAGACTTCATGTGAAGCTTTAATGATTCGATATATACCAATCGTTTCTTCCCAATATGGCTTTCAAATTCACTTAAGTCACGAGCTACCTTTCTCTTCTCATTCTGAGTGAAGAGTTTACTACTTGGTCATTTTAACATCACAGAGGTACTTTCGGTTCCTTAGCCGTCTCTTTACTATTCTCCATCTCCTTTCGGTTCATTATCGTAACCCTTGAGACTCTCAGACATTACCACTGACGTTTATGGTTACACAACATCTGTGTTGATGATCTTAGTTTTGTTTACCACATGCTAAGTGAGACCCAATATCCAACACCCATAATGAATTCACGGTGAACAATAAAATGTTCTAGCTTTCACCCTAGTTTCAACGAATTCGCTTTGATGGAATGTACCAACAAAATCTTGTTTTTCATTTTTGAAAGATCTTTAAGAAATTGTCTAAATACCAAGACTTTTCTTCCCAAAAGATCCAGTTTATAATTTTTTTGAGATTTATTCAAAAATTACCAAGTCACTGCAAATTATTCAAAATTACTTGTTTACTAGGCTACATCGGTCTCACAAGTAATTCATCCACTTTAGGTCTTATGTTAAGAACCAAAGCGTGGATTGAAGCTCGGCCACCATTAACAGCCTTATAATAAAAAGATGCCTTTCAATGCTTCTCAATGAGAAAATCCCTTTGTATTGTGACTTTGAAAGCGCAATAAGGATATGTCACAATCTAGTGCAACATTAAAAAACAAAACATATAGCATTGAGGTATCATTTCATCAAGGATCACGTGGAAGATGGTAATGTTGAAATCCATTTTGTTCGAACCACTGATCAACTAGCTGACATCTTTACGAAAGCCTTACCTGAACCAAACTTTAACAAAATTTTACAAGGCTTAGGAATGATTGAAGCTGAGTCAGTACCGAAATCGCTTTCGCCTCATTAAAAGTAGCAAAGCGAAATAGAGCGAACCCTCGATCTATTTCGGGTCTGGATTTTTCGGGAACCGAAATGAATAGAATGCTCGGTAGATTTCGCCTCATATCTCATGGTGAAATTTTGGTTGTATCTTTTCTACACTACCTTTTTTATGCTCTTATTTTACTTTTCACAAAATACAAAAATATTTTTATCTCAGCTTTTAACTCTTTTCATAAAACATCACAAAATCCAAAAATATTTTCTTTTCTATTTTTATTAAATTTCAGAAAAATTAAAATTCCAAAAATATTTTTTTTTCTATATTTATTATTTTTCAGAAATATTAGAAATCCAAACATATTATTGTCTAGCATCATAGATGTTCACTCATGATGGAGTCGGGACAAGTATTTCACACTCTCTCCTTTGGACTAGCTACCTGTCCCTAGAAGCATGCTGTTGTATGTTGACCGAAGCCTCACAGACTTCATGTGAAGCCTTAATGATTCGATATATACCAATCGTTTCTTCCCAATATGGCTTTCAAATTCACTTAAGTCACGAGCTACCTTTCTCTTATCATTCTGAGTAAAGAATTTACTACTTGGTCATTTTTACATCACAGAGGTACTTTCGGTTCCTTAGCCATCTCTTTACTATTCTCCATCTCCTTTCGGTTCATTATCGTAACCCTTGAGACTCTCAGACTTTACCACTGATGTTTATGGTTACACAACATCTGTGTTGATGATCTTAGTTTCGTTTACCACATGCTAAGTGAGACCCAATATCCAACACCCATAATGAATTCACGGTGAACAATAAAATGTTCTAGCTTTCACCCTAGTTTCAACGAATTCGCTTTGATGGAATGTACCAACAAAATCTTGTTTTTCATTTTTGAAAGATCTTTAAGAAATTGTCTAAATCCCAAGACTTTTCTTCCCAAAAGATCCAGTTCATTTTTTTTTTTTGAGATTTCTTTAAAAGTTACCAAGTCACGGCAAATTATTCAAAACTACTTGTTTAGTAGGCTACATCGGTTTCACAAGTACTTCATCCACTTTAGGTCTTATGTCAAGAACCAAAGCGTGGATTGAAGCTCGGCCACCATTAATAGCCTTATAGTAAAAAGATGCCTTTCAATGCTTCTCAACAAGAAAATCCCTTTGTATTGTGACCCTGAAAGCGCAATAAGGATATGTCACAATCTAGTGCAACATTAAAAAACAAAACATATTGCATTGAGGTATCATTTCATCAAGGATCACGTGGAAGATGGTAATGTTGAAATCCATTTTGTTCGAACCACTGATCAACTAGCTGACATCTTTACGAAAGCCTTACCTGAACCAAACTTTAACAAAATTTTACAAGGCTTAGGAATGATTGAAGCTGAGTCAGTACCGTAATCGCTTTCGCCTCATTAAAAGTAGAAAAGCAAAATAGAGCGAACCCTCGATCTATTTCGGGTCTGGATTTTTCGGGAACCGAAATGAATAGAATGCTCGATACATTTCGCCTCATATCTCATGGTGAAGTTTTGGTTGTATCTTTTCTACACTACCTTTTTTATGCTCTTATTTTACTTTTCACAAAATACAAAAATATTTTTATCTCAGTTTTTAACTCTTTTCATAAAGCATCACAAAATCCAAAAATATTTTCTTTTCTGTTTGTATTAAATTTCAGACAAATTAAAATTCAAAAAATATTTTCTTTCTATATTTATTATTTTTCAGAAATATTAGAAATCCAAAAATATTATTGACTAGCATCATAGATGCTCACTCATGATGGAATCGGGACAAGTATTTCACACTCTCTCCTTCAGACTAGCTACCTGTCCCTAGAAGCATGATGTTGTATGTTGACCGAAGCCTCACAGACTTCATCTGAAGCCTTAATGATTCGATATATACCAATCGTTTCTTCCCAATATGGCTTTCAAATTCACTTAAGTCACGAGCTACCTTTCTCTTCTCATTCTGAGTGAAGAGTTTACTACTTGGTCATTTTTACATCACAGAGGTACTTTCGGTTCCTTAGCCGTCTCTTTACTATTCTCCATCTCCTTTCGGTTCATTATCGTAACCCTTGAGACTCTCAGACATTACCACTGATGTTTATGGTTACACAACATCTGTGTTGATGATCTTAGTTTTGTTTACCACATGCTAAGTGAGACCCAATATCCAACACCCATAATGAATTCACGGTGAACAATAAAATGTTCTAGCTTTCACCCTAGTTTCAACGAATTCGCTTTGATGGAATGTACCAACAAAATCTTGTTTTTCATTTTTGAAAGATCTTTAAGAAATTGTCTAAATACCAAGACTTTTCTTCACAAAAGATCCAGTTTATAATTTTTTTGAGATTTATTCAAAAATTACCAAGTCACTGCAAATTATTCAAAATTACTTGTTTACTAGGCTACATCGGTCTCACAAGTAATTCATCCACTTTAGGTCTTATGTTAAGAACCAAAGCGTGGATTGAAGCTCGGCCACCATTAACAGCCTTATAATAAAAAGATGCCTTTCAATGCTTCTCAATGAGAAAATCCCTTTGTATTGTGACTTTGAAAGCGCAATAAGGATATGTCACAATCTAGTGCAACATTAAAAAACAAAACATATAGCATTGAGGTATCATTTCATCAAGGATCACGTGGAAGATGGTAATGTTGAAATCCATTTTGTTCGAACCACTGATCAACTAGCTGACATCTTTACGAAAGCCTTACCTGAACCAAACTTTAACAAAATTTTACAAGGCTTAGGAATGATTGAAGCTGAGTCAGTATCGAAATCGCTTTCGCCTCATTAAAAGTAGCAAAGCGAAATAGAGCGAACCCTCGATCTATTTCGGGTCTGGATTTTTCGGGAACCGAAATGAATAGAATGCTCGGTAGATTTCGCCTCATATCTCATGGTGAAATTTTGGTTGTATCTTTTCTACACTACCTTTTTTATGCTCTTACTTTACTTTTCACAAAATACAAAAATATTTTTATCTCAGTTTTTAACTCTTTTCATAAAACATCACAAAATCCAAAAATATTTTCTTTTCTATTTTTATTAAATTTCAGAAAAATTAAAATTCCAAAAATATTTTTTTTCTATATTTATTATTTTTCAGAAATATTAGAAATCCAAAAATACTATTGTCTAGCATCATAGATGTTCACTAATGATGGAGTCGGGACAAGTATTTCACACTCTCTCCTTTAGACTAGCTACCTGTCCCTAGAAGCATGCTGTTGTATGTTGACCGAAGCCTCACAGACTTCATGTGAAGCCTTAATGATTCGATATATACCAATCGTTTCTTCCCAATATGGCTTTCAAATTCACTTAAGTCACGAGCTACCTTTCTCTTCCCATTCTGAGTAAAGAGTTTCCTACTTGGTCATTTTTTCATCACAGAGGTACTTTCGGTTCCTTAGCCATCTCTTTACTTTTCTCCATCTCCTTTCGGTTCATTATCGTAACGTTAAGACTCTCAGACTTTACCACTGATGTTTATGGTTACACAACATCTGTGTTGATGATCTTAGTTTCGTTTACCACATGCTAAGTGAGACCCAATATCCAACACCCATAATGAATTCACGGTGAACAATAAAATGTTCTAGCTTTCACCCTAGTTTCAACAAATTCGCTTTGATGGAATGTACCAAGAAAATCTTGTTTTTCATTTTTGAAAGATCTTTAAGAAATTGTCTAAATACCAAGACTTTTCTTCCCAAAAGATCCCGTTTACTTATTTTTGAGATTTCTTCAAAAATTACCAAGTCACTGCAAATTATTCAAAATTACTTGTTTAGTAGGCTACATCGGTCTCACAAGTAATTCATCCACTTTAGGTCTTATGTCAAGAACCAAAGCGTGAATTGAAGCTCGGCCACCATTAATATACTTATAATAAAAAGATGCCTTTCAATGCTTCTCAACGAGAAAATCCCTGTGTATTGTGACTCTGAAAGCGCAATAAGGATATGTCACAATCTAGTGCAGCATTAAAAAACAAAACATATAGCATTGAGGTATCATTTCATCAAGGATCACGTGGAAGATGGTAATGTTGAAATCCATTTTGTTCGAACCACAGATCAACTAGCTGACATCTTTACGAAAGCCTTACTTGAACCAAACTTTAACAAAATTTTACAAGGCTTAGGAATGATTGAAGCTGAGTTAGTACCGAAATCGCTTTCGCCTCATTAAAAGTAGGAAAGCGAAATAGAGCGAACACTCGATCTATTTCGGGTCTGGATTTTTCGGGAACCGAAATGAATAGAATGCTCGGTACATTTCGCCTCATATCTCATGGTGAAGTTTTGGTTGTATCTTTTCTTCACTACCTTTTTTATGCTCTTATTTTAATTTTCACAAAATACAAAAATATTTTTATCTCAGTTTTTAACTCTTTTCATAAAAGATCCTAAAATCCAAAAATATTTTCTTTTCTGTTTTTATTAAATTTCAGAAAAATTAAAATTCCAAAAATATTTTTTTTCTATATTTATTATTTTTCAGAAATATTAGAAATCCAAAAATATTATTGTCTAGCATCATAGGTGTTCACTCATGATGGATTCGGGACAAGTATTTCACACTCTCTCCTTTAGACTAGCTACCTGTCCCTAGAAGCATGTTGTTGTATGTTGACCGAAGCCTCACAAACTTCATGTAAAGTCTTAATGATTCGATATATACCAATCATTTCTTCCCAATATGCTTTCAAATACACTTAAGTCACGATCTACCTTTCTCTTCTCATTCTGAGTAAAGAGTTTACTACTTGGTCATTTTTACATCACAGAGGTACTTTCTGTTCCTTAGCCATCTCTTCACTATTCTCCATCTCCTTTCGGTTCATTATCGTAACCCTTGAGACTCTCAGACTTTACCACTGAGGTTTATGGTTACACAATATCTGTGTTGATGATCTTAGTTTCGTTTACCACATGCTAAGTGAGACCCAATATCCAACACCAATAATGAATTGATGGTGAACAATAAAATGTTCTATTTTCACCCTAGTTTCAATGAATTCGCTTTGATGGAATGTACCAACAAAATCTTGTTTTTCATTTTTGAAGGATTTTAAGAAATTGTCTAAATACCAAGACTTTTCTTCCCAAATGATCCAGTTTATTTTTTTTTTTTTGAGATTTCTTCAAAAATTACCAAGTTACTGCAAAATTATTCAAAACTACTTGTTTAATAGGCTACATCAGTCTCACAAGTACTTCATCCACTTTAGGTCTTATATCAAGAACCAAAGCGTGGATTGACGCTCGGCCACAATTAATAGCCTTATAATAAAAAGATGCCTTTCAATGCTTCTCAACAAGAAAATCCATTTGTATTGTGACTCTGAAAGCGCAATAAGGATATGTCACAATCTAGTGCAACATTAAAAAACAAAACATATAGCATTGAGGTATCATTTCATCAAGGATCACGTGGAAGATGGTAATGTTGAAATCCATTTTGTTCGAACCACTGATCAACTAGCTGACATCTTTACGAAAGCCTTACCTGAACCAAACTTTAACAAATTTTACAACACTTAGGAATGATTGAAGCTGAGTCAGTACCGTAATCGCTTTCGCCTCATTAAAAGTAGGAAAGCGAAATAGAGCGAACCCTCGATCTATTTCGGGTCTGGATTTTTCGGGAACCGAAATAATGAGAATGCTCGATACATTTCGCCTCATATCTCATGGTGAAGTTTTGGTTGTATCTTTTCTACACTACCTTTTTTATGCTCTTTTTTTACTTTTCACAAAATACAAAAATATTTTTATCTCAGTTTTTAACTCTTTTCATAAAACATCACAAAATGCAAAAATATTTTCTTTTCTGTTTGTATTAAATTTCAGAAAAATTAAAATTCGAAAAATATTTTTTTTTCTATATTTATTATTTTTCAGAAATATTAGAAATCCAAAAATATTATTGTCTAGCATCATAGATGTTCACTCATGATGGAGTCGGGACAAGTATTTCACACTCTCTCCTTTAGAATAGCTACCTGTCCCTAGAATCATGTTGTTGTATGTTGACCGAAGTCTCACAGACTTCATGTGAAGCCTTAATGATTCGATATATACCAATCTATTCTTCCCAATATGGCTTTCAAATTCACTTAAGTCAGGAGCTACCTTTCTCTTCTCATTCTGAGTAAAGAGTTTACTACTTGGTCATTTTTACATCACAGAGGTACTTTCGGTTCCTTCGCCATCTCTTTACTATTCTCCATCTCCTTTCGGTTCATTATCGTAACCCTTGAGACTCTCAGACTTTACCACTGATGTTTATGGTTACACAACATCTATGTTGATGATCTTAGTTTCGTTTACCACATGCTAAGTGAGACCCAATATCCAACACCCATAATGAATTCACGGTGAACAATAAAGTGTTCTAGCTTTCACCCTAGTTTCAACGAATTCTCTTTGATGGAATGTACCAACAATATCTTGTTTTTCATTTTTGAAAGATCTTTAAGAAATTGTCTAAAAACCAAGACTTTTCTTCCCAAATGATCCAGTTTATTTATTTTTTTTTGAGATTTCTTCAAAAATTACCAAGTCACTGCAAATTATTCAAAATTACTTGTTTAGTAGGCTACATCGGTCTCACAAGTAATTCATCCGCTTTAGGTCTTATGTCAAGAACCAAAGCGTGGATTGAAGCTCGGCCACCATTAATAGCCTTATAATAAAAAGATGCCTTTCAATGCTTCTCAAAGAGAAAATCCCTTTGTATTGTGACTCTGAAAGCGCAATAAGGATATGTCACAATCTAGTGCAGCATTAAAAAACAAAACATATAGCATTGAGGTATCATTTCATCAAGGATCACGTGGAAGATGGTAATGTTGAAATCCATTTTGTTCGAACCACAGATCAACTAGCTGACATCTTTACGAAAGCCTTACCTGAAGCAAACTTTAACAAAATTTTACAAGGCTTAGGAATGATTGAGGCTGAGTTAGTACCGAAATCGCTTTCGCCTCATTAAAAGTAGGAAAGCGAAATAGAGCGAACCCTCGATCTATTTCGGGTCTGGATTTTTCGGGAACCGAAATGAATAGAATGCTCGGTACATTTCGCCTCATATCTCATGGTGAAGTTTTGGTTGTATCTTTTCTTCACTACCTTTTTTATGCTCTTATTTTAATTTTCACAAAATACAAAAATATTTTTATCTCAGTTTTTAACTCTTTTCATAAAAGATCACAAAATCCAAAAATATTTTCTTTTCTGTTTTTATTAAATCTCAGAAAAATTAAAATTCCAAAAATATTTTTTTTCTATATTTATTATTTTTCAGAAATATTAGAAATCCAAAAATATTATTGTCTAGCATCATAGGTGTTCACTCATGATGGATTCGGGACAAGTATTTCACACTCTCTCCTTTAGACTAGCTACCTGTCCCTAGAAGCATGTTGTTGTATGTTGACTGAAGCCTCACAGACTTCATGTGAAGTCTTAATGGTTCGATATATACCAATCGTTTCTTCCCAATATGCTTTCAAATACACTTAAGTCACGAGCTACCTTTCTCTTCTCATTCTGAGTAAAGAGTTTACTACTTGGTCATTTTTACATCACAGAGGTACTTTCTGTTCCTTAGCCATCTCTTCACTATTCTCCATCTCCTTTCGGTTCATTATCGTAACCCTTGAGACTCTCAGACTTTACCACTAAGGTTTATGGTTACACAATATCTGTGTTGATGATCTTAGTTTCGTTTACCACATGCTAAGTGAGACCCAATATCCAAAACCCATAATGAATTGATGGTGAACAATAAAATGTTCTATTTTCACCCTAGTTTCAATGAATTCTCTTTGATGGAATGTACCAACAAAATCTTGTTTTTCATTTTTGAAGGATTTTAAGAAATTGTCTAAATACCAAGACTTTTCTTCCCAAATGATCCAGTTTATTTTTTTTTTTTTGAGATTTCTTCAAAAATTACCAAGTCACTGCAAATTATTCAAAATTACTTGTTTAGTAGGCTACATCGGTCTCACAAGTAATTCATCCACTTTAGGTCTTATGTCAAGAACCAAAGCGTGGATTGAAGCTCGGCCACCATTAATAGCCTTATAATAAAAAGATGCCTTTCAATGCTTCTCAAAGAGAAAATCCCTTTGTATTGTGACTCTGAAAGCGCAATAAGGATATGTCACAATCTAGTGCAGCATTAAAAAACAAAACATATAGCATTGAGGTATCATTTCATCAAGGATCACGTGGAAGATGGTAATGTTGAAATCCATTTTGTTCGAACCACAGATCAACTAGCTGACATCTTTACGAAAGCCTTACCTGAACCAAACTTTAACAAAATTTTACAAGGCTTAGGAATGATTGAGGCTGAGTTAGTACCGAAATCGCTTTCGCCTCATTAAAAGTAGGAAAGCGAAATAGAGCGAACCCTCGATCTATTTCGGGTCTGGATTTTTCGGGAACCGAAATGAATAGAATGCTCGGTACATTTCGCCTCATATCTCATGGTGAAGTTTTGGTTGTATCTTTTCTTCACTACCTTTTTTATGCTCTTATTTTAATTTTCACAAAATACAAAAATATTTTTATCTCAGTTTTTAACTCTTTTCATAAAAGATCACAAAATCCAAAAATATTTTCTTTTCTGTTTTTATTAAATCTCAGAAAAATTAAAATTCCAAAAATATTTTTTTTCTATATTTATTATTTTTCAGAAATATTAGAAATCCAAAAATATTATTGTCTAGCATCATAGGTGTTCACTCATGATGGATTCGGGACAAGTATTTCACACTCTCTCCTTTAGACTAGCTACCTGTCCCTAGAAGCATGTTGTTGTATGTTGACTGAAGCCTCACAGACTTCATGTGAAGTCTTAATGATTCGATATATACCAATCGTTTCTTCCCAATATGCTTTCAAATACACTTAAGTCACGAGCTACCTTTCTCTTCTCATTCTGAGTAAAGAGTTTACTACTTGGTCATTTTTACATCACAGAGGTACTTTCTGTTCCTTAGCCATCTCTTCACTATTCTCCATCTCCTTTCGGTTCATTATCGTAACCCTTGAGACTCTCAGACTTTACCACTAAGGTTTATGGTTACACAATATCTGTGTTGATGATCTTAGTTTCGTTTACCACATGCTAAGTGAGACCCAATATCCAAAACCCATAATGAATTGATGGTGAACAATAAAATGTTCTATTTTCACCCTAGTTTCAATGAATTCGCTTTGATGGAATGTACCAACAAAATCTTGTTTTTCATTTTTGAAGGATTTTAAGAAATTGTCTAAATACCAAGACTTTTCTTCCCAAATGATCCAGTTTATTTTTTTTTTTGAGATTTCTTCAAAAATTACCAAGTCACTGCAAATTATTCAAAATTACTTGTTTACTAGGCTACATCGGTCTCACAAGTAATTCATCCACTTTAGGTCTTATGTTAAGAACCAAAGTGTGGATTGAAGCTCGGCCACCATTAACAGCCTTATAATAAAAAGATGCCTTTCAATGCTTCTCAATGAGAAAATCCCTTTGTATTGTGACTTTGAAAGCGCAATAAGGATATGTCACAATCTAGTGCAACATTAAAAAACAAAACATATAGCATTGAGGTATCATTTCATCAAGGATCACGTGGAAGATGGTAATGTTGAAATCCATTTTGTTCGAACCACTGATCAACTAGCTGACATCTTTACGAAAGCCTTACCTGAACCAAACTTTAACAAAATTTTACAAGGCTTAGGAATGATTGAAGCTGAGTCAGTACCGAAATCGCTTTCGCCTCATTAAAAGTAGGAAAGCGAAATAGAGCGAACCCTCGATCTATTTCGGGTCTGGATTTTTCGGGAACCGAAATGACTAGAATGCTCGATACATTTCGCCTCATATCTCATGGTGAAGTTTTGGTTGTATCTTTTCTAAACTACCTTTTTTATGCTCTTATTTTTCTTTTCACAAAATACAAAAATATTTTTATCTCAGGTTTTAACTCTTTTCATAAAACATCACAAAATCCAAAAATATTTTCTTTTCTGTTTTTATTAAATTTCAGAAAAATTAAAATTCCAAAAATATTTTTTTTTCTATATTTATTATTTTTAAGAAATATTAGAAATCCAAAAATATTATTGTCTAGCATCATAGGTGTTCACTCATGATGGAGTCGGGACAAGTATTTCACACTCTCTCCTTTAGACTAGCTACCTGTCCCTAGAAGCAAGCTATTATATGTTGACCGAAGCCTCACAGACTTCATGTGAAGCCTTAATGATTCGATATATACCAATCGTTTCTTCCCAATATGGCTTTCAAATTCACTTAAGTCACGAGCTACCTTTCTCTTCTCATTCTGAGTAAAGAGTTTACTACTTGGTCATTTTTTCATCACAGAGGTACTTTCGGTTCCTTAGCCATCTCTTTACTTTTCTCCATCTCCTTTCGGTTCATTATCGTAACCTTGAGACTCTCAGACTTTACCACTGATGTTTATGGTTACACAACATCTGTGTTGATGATCTTAGTTTCGTTTACCACATGCTAAGTGAGACCTAATATCCAACACCCATAATGAATTCACGGTGAACAATGAAATGTTTTAGCTTTCACCCTAGTTTCAACGAATTCGCTTTGATGGAATGTACCAACAAAATCTTGTTTTTCAGTTTTGAAAGATCTTTAAGAAATTGTCTAAATACCAAGACTTTTCTTCCCAAGAGATCCAGTTTATTTTTTTTTTGAGATTTCTTCAAAAATTACCAAGTCACTGCAAATTATTCAAAATTACTTGTTTAGTAGGCTACATCGGTCTCACAAGTAATGCATCCACTTTAGGTCTTATGTCAAGAACCAAAGCGTGGATTGAAGCTCGGCCACCATTAATAGCCTTATAATAAAAAGATGCCTTTCAATGCTTCTCAACGAGAAAATCCCTTTGTATTGTGACTCTGAAAGCGCAATAAGGATATGTCACAATCTAGTGCAGCATTAAAAAACAAAACATATAGCATTGAGGTATCATTTCGTCAAGGATCACGTGGAAGATGGTAATGTTGAAATCTATTTTGTTCGAACCACTGATCAACTAGCTGACATCTTTATGAAAGCCTTACCTGTACCAAACTTTAACAAAATTTTACAAGGCTTAGGAATGATTGAAGCTGAGTCAGTACCGAAATCGCTTTCACCTGATTAAAAGTAGGAAAGCGAAATAGAGCGAACCCTCGATCTATTTCGGGTCTGGATTTTTCGGGAACCGAAATGAATAGAATGCTCGATACATTTCGCCTCATATCTCATGGTGAAGTTTTGGTTGTATCTTTTCTACACTACCTTTTTTATGCTCTTATTTTACTTTTCACAAAATACAAAAATACTTTTATCTCAGTTTTTAACTCTTTTCATAAAACATCACAAAATCCAAAAATATTTTCTTTTCAATTTTTATTAAATTTCAGAAAAATTAAAATTCCAAAAATATTTTTTTTCTATATTTCTTATTTTTCAGAAATATTAGAAATCCAAAAATATTATTGTCTAGCATCATAGATGTTCACTCATAATGGAGTCGGGACAAGTATTTCACACTCTCTCCTTTGGACTAGCTACCTGTCCCTAGAAGCATGCTGTTGTATGTTGACCGAAGCCTCACAGACTTCATGTGAAGCCTTAATGATTCGATATATACCAATCGTTTCTTCCCAATATGGCTTTCAAATTCACTTAAGTCACGAGCTACCTTTCTCTTCTCATTCTGAGTAAAGAGTTTACTACTTGGTCATTTTTTCATCACAGAGGTACTTTCGGGTCCTTAGCGATCTCTTTACTTTTCTCCATCTCCTTTCGGTTCATTATCGTAACCTTGAGACTCTCAGACTTTACCACTGATGTTTATGGTTACACAACATCTGTGTTGATGATCTTAGTTTCGTTTACCACATGCTAAGTGAGACCCAATATCCAACACCCATAATGAATTCACGGTGAACAATGAAATGTTCTAGCTTTCACCCTAGTTTCAACGAATTCGCTTTGATGGAATGTACCAACAAAATCTTGTTTTTCATTTTTGAAAGATCTTTAAGAAATTGTCTAAATACCAAGACTTTTCTTCCCAAAAGATCCAGTTTATTTTTTTTTTTTGAGATTTCTTCTAAAATTACCAAGTCACTGCAAATTATTCAAAATTACTTGTTTAGTATGCTACATCGGTCTCACAAGTAATTCATCCACTTTAGGTCTTATGTCAAGAACCAAAGCGTGGATTGAAGCTCGGCCACCATTAATAGCCTTATAATAAAAAGATGCCTTTCAATGCTTCTCAACGAGAAAATCCCTTTGTATTGTGACTCTGAAAGCGCAATAAGGATATGTCACAATCTAGTGCAGCATTAAAAAACAAAACATATAGCATTGAGGTATCATTTCATCAAGGATCACATGGAAGATGGTAATGTTGAAATCCATTTTGTTCGAACCACTGATCAACTAGATGACATCTTTACGAAAGCCTTACCTGAACCAAGCTTTAACAAAATTTTACAAGGCTTAGGAATGATTGAGGCTGAGTCAGTACCGAAATCGCTTTCGCCTCATTAAAAGTAGGAAAGCGAAATAGAGCGAACCCTCGATCTATTTCGGGTCTGGATTTTTCGGGAACCGAAATGAATAGAATGCTCAGTACATTTCGCCTCATATCTCATGGTGAAGTTTTGGTTGTATCTTTTCTTCACTACCTTTTTTATGCTCTTATTTTACTTTTCACAAAATACAAAAAATATTTTTATCTCAGTTTTTAACTCTTTTCATAAAACATCACAAAATCCAAAAATATTTTCTTTTCTGTTTTTATTAAATTTCAGAAAAATTAAAATTCCAAAAATATTTTTTTTCTATATTTATTATTTTTTCAGAAATCTTAGAAATCCAAAAGTATTATTGTCTAGCATCATAGATGTTCACTCATGATAGAGCCGGGACAAGTATTTCACACTCTCTCCTTTAGACTAGCTACCTGTCCCTAGAAGCATGTTGTTGTATGTTGACTGAAGCCTCACAGACTTCATGTGAAGCCTTAATGATTCGATATATACCAATCGTTTCTTCCTAATATGGCTTTCAAATTCACTTAAGTCACGAGCTACCTTTCTCTTCTCATTCTAAGTAAAGAGTTTACTGCTTGCTCATTTTTACATCACAGAGGTACTTTCGGTTCCTTAGCCATCTCTTTACTTTTCTCCATCTCCTTTCGGTTCATTATCGTAACCTTGAGACTCTCAGACTTTACCACTGAAGTTTATGGTTACACAACATCTGTGTTGATGATCTTAGTTTCGTTTACCACATGTTAAGTGAAACCCAATATCCAACACCCATAATGAATTGACGGTGAACTATAAAATCTTCTAGTTTTCACCCTAGTTTCAATGAATTTGCTTTGATGGAATGTACCAACAAAATCTTGTTTTTCATTTTTGAAAGATCTTTAAGAAATTGTCTAAATACCAAGACTTTTCTTCCCAAAAGATCCAGTTTATTTTTTTTTTTGAGATTTCTTCAAAAATTACCAAGTCACTGCAAATTATTCAAAACTACTTGTTTAGTAGGCTACATCGGTCTCACAAGTACTTTATTCACTTTAGGTCTTATATCAAGAACCAAAGCGTGGATTGAAGCTCGGCCACCATTAATAGCCTTATAATAAAAAGATGCCTTTCAATGCTTCTCAACAAGAAAATCCCTTTGTATTGTGACTCTGAAAGCGCAATAAGGATATGTCACAATCTAGTGCAACATTAAAAAACAAAACATATAGCATTGAGGTATCATTTCATCAAGGATCACGTGGAAGATGGTAATGTTGAAATCCATTTTGTTCGAACCACTGATCAACTAGCTGACATCTTTACGAAAGCCTCACCTAAACCAAACTTTAACAAAATTTTACAAGGCTTAGGAATGATTGAAGCTGAGTCAGTACCGAAATTGCTTTCGCCTCATTAAAAGTAGAAAAGAGAAATAGAGCGAACCCTCGATCTATTTCGGGTCTGGATTTTTAGGGAACCGAAATGAATAGAATGCTCGGTACATTTCGCCTCATATCTCATGGTGAAGTTTTGGTTATATCTTTTCTTCACTACCTTTTTTATGCTCTTATTTTACTTTTCACAAAATACAAAAATATTTTTATCTCAGTTAACTCTTTTCATAAAACATCACAAAATCCAAAAATATTTTCTTTTTTGTTTTTATTAAATTTCAGAAAAAATAAAATTCCAAAAATATTTTTTTTACTATATTTATTATTTTTCATAAATATTAGAAATCCAAAAATATTATTGTCTAGCATCATAGATGTTCACTCATGATGGAGTCGGGACAAGTATTTCACACTCTCTCCTTTAGACTAGCTACCTGTCCCTAGAAGCATGCTGTTGTATGTTGACTGAAGCCTCACAGACTTCATGTGAATCCTTAATGATTCGATATATACCAATCGTTTCTTCCCAATATGGCTTTCAAATTGACTTAAGTCACGAGCTACCTTTCTCTTCTCATTCTAAGTAAAGAGTTTACTACTTGCTCATTTTTACATCACAGAGGTACTTTCGGTTCCTTAGCCATCTCTTTACTTTTCTCCATCTCCTTTCGGTTCATTATCGTAACCTTGAGACTCTCAGACTTTACCACTGAAGTTTATGGTTACACAACATCTGTGTTGATGATCTTAGTTTCGTTTACCACATGCTAAGTGAAACCCAATATCCAACACCCATAATGAATTGACGGTGAACTATAAAATCTTCTAGTTTTCACCCTAGTTTCAATGAATTTGCTTTGATGGAATGTACCAACAAAATCTTGTTTTTCATTTTTGAAAGATCTTGAAGAAATTGTCTAAATACCAAGAATTTTCTTCCCAAAAGATCCAGTTTATTTTTTTTTGAGATTTCTACAAAAATTACCAAGTCACTGCCAATTATTCAAAACTACTTGTTTAGTAGGCTACATCGGTCTCACAAGTACTTTATTCACTTTAGGTCTTATGTCAAGAACCAAAGTGTGGATTGAAGCTCGGCCACCATTAATATCCTTATAATAAAAAGATGTCTTTCAATGCTTCTCAACAAGAAAATCCCTTGGTATTGTAACTCTAAAAGCGCAATAAGGATATGTCACAATCTAGTGCAACATTCAAAAACAAAACATATAGCATTGAGGTATCATTTCATCAAGGATCACGTGGAAGATGCTAATGTTGAAATCCATTTTGTTTGAACCAATGATCAACTAGCTGACGTCATTACGAAAGCCTTACCTGAAGCAAGCTTTAACAAAATTTTACAAGGCATAGGAATTATTGAATTTGAGTCAATACCGAAATCGCTTTCGCCTCATTAAACGTTGGAAAGCGAAATAGAGCGAACCCTCGATCTATTTTGGGTCTGTATTTTTCGGGAACCGAAATGAATAGAATGCTCGGTACATTTCGCCTCATATCTCATGGTGAAGTTTTGGTTGTATCTTTTCTACAATACCTTTTTTATGCTCTTATTTATACTTTTCACAAAATACAAAAATATTTTTATCTCAGTTTTTAACTCTTTTCAAAAAACATCACTAAATCCAAAAATATTTTCTTTTCTGTTTTTATTAAATTTCAGAAAAATTAAAATTCCAAAAATATTTTTTTTCTATATTTATTATTTTTTCAGAAATCTTAGAAATCCAAAAGTATTATTGTCTAGCATCATAGATGTTCACTCATGATAGAGCCGGGACAAGTATTTCACACTCTCTCCTTTAGACTAGCTACCTGTCCCTAGAAGCATGTTGTTGTATGTTGACCGAAGCCTCACAGACTTCATGTGAAGCCTTAATGATTCGATGTATACCAATCGTTTCATCCTAATAAGGCTTTCAAATTCACTTAAGTCACGAGCTACCTTTCTCTTCTCATTCTGAGTAAAGAGTTTACTGCTTGGTCATTTTTATATAACAGAGGTACTTTCGTTTCCTTCGCCATCTCTTTACTACTCTATATCTCCTTTCGGTTCATTATCATAACCCTTGAGACTCTCAGACTTTACCACTGAGGTTTATGGTTACACAACATCTGTGTTGATGATCTTAGTTTCGTTTACCACATGCTAAGTGAGACCCAATATCCAACACCCATAATGAATTGACGGTGACCAATAAAATGTTCTAGTTTTCACCCTAGTTTCAACGAATTCCCTTTGATGGAATGTACCAAGAAATCTTGTTTTTCATTTTTGAAAGATCATTATGAAATTGTCTAAATACCAAGACTTTTCTTCCCAAAAGATCCAGTTTATTTTGTTTTTGAGATTTTTTCAAAAGTCACCAAGTCACTGCAAATTATTCAAAACTACTTGTTTAATAGGCTACATCGGTCTCATAAGTACTTCATCCACTTTAGGTCTTATGTCAAGAACCAAAGCGTGGATTGAAGCTCGACCACCATTAATAGCCTTATAATAAAAAGATTCCTTTCAATGCTTCTCAACAAGTATTTGATCGTATTTAATGGGGAACCACATAAACACTTCTAAGTCTCTCTTGACTTTGAAGGAAGTGATTCATGCTTGGGATCCATAGTTTCGTGTCTATCTAGACATCACTTAAATCCCACGAATAATTTCCTTCCTTTCTTTTCTTTTGGCATAGTCTTGCACGAAGGTCTTTATGATTTTCTCAATTCTTGTTCATGGTAATAATGGAAAATTTGCAGAATTGATGGTTCGGTTGTCGCTTTCTGGAGGAACACTAAATTAAGGAGTGAACCTCGTCAGCTATTTGAAGTGAACGGAATTTGAATCGTTTTTTGGAGATGATAAGGTGGTAACCAGATAAGATTTTAATCCAAGTCACTGGATAAGAATTGTAATGGGCGCGTGAATTTGAAACGGTTCCAAAACCCACGCCTGGTGATGTATATCAAGGGAAACCAAGCTGTCAAATCATGCTTTTTCAGGCCCCGTTTCAGGGGATCGTATCATCATTATATCAGATTCTTGCTCTCTCATGGAAACGGTATAAAAGGGTTTCCTACACTTCCTGTACCTCCTTACCACCTCCAAAATATCTCACGAATAGAACATGAAATTTTCAACTGTTCATCTTCTTCCTTTCTACAACAATGGCAGGATCATCATCCATTGAAGAACAAACTACTACCTCATCTCTTCTGACTATCAAACCCAATCAGAATCTTATCATCCAACTGAGTCCCTTTGTCTATGATTCGTACATGCTTCATGTGGTCAAATGTCTCAAGTATTCCCCACTGGTGGTTGCTCTCACATAGGTTGAATTTGTTCCCATGCCACTGCTCTCACAGGTCTATTCATCTGCTTCTTACGACAAACACAAGGAATGTATCTTCTTTGATATCTTCAATCACAAGTTTTCTGTTCCAAAGCTCGCTTATATTCTCTGCTAGGGCTTGCTGCAGATGCCTCTGTCAACTCTTCTGATTTCATTACCACTACCCAGCTATTCACTATGTTTTATGCCATGGGGTACACCGATGTCCTTACTACGGTGACAAAGTTCAAGAAATCTTGCTTACCACCTCAATGGAATGGTCTTTTCACTCTTATCTACAAGGGATTAGCCGAAAGGGTTGTTGGGTCTGATGGTGCCATCAAAGGCTTCATGACCATTCTTTATGATCTCTATCATGGGATCAATCTGGATTATGGCTGCTTTATTTGGTCTAACCTGGTGCAGAGCCTCAATTGATCGTCCAAACACTCTAAAATTTCGTGTGGATGCTTCTGGACGCTGGTTACTCGTAGAGCCATTGAGCATTTTCATATTCCCGTCATGATGGATGCATTGCAGTCTTCAATCAACACTTTTCACACTACAAAAATCATTGTTACTGACCCCACAAAGCTCATGTTCATTGGTTCAATTCCTGAATCGAAGTCTAGGTGTGTCTCAAGCGAAAGCCATGTTATGGTTGATTACAGAATATTTACATGTTCGGGTCTAAGACAACTCACTTTGGAAATGCAAAGTGCCTTGGAGGTTGTTGACAAACCGGCAAAGAGGGGAATGAAACCAACACAACAGAAGAAGGAAGCCGAAGGTCAATCATCCCAAGTGGCCACACCTAAAAAGAGAAAACAAGAAAAAGAATCTTCTCCTACCCACAAAAAGTGAAAGGCTAAGAAGATGGCCAAGAGACCGAAGGCTGCCTCTTCCACTGATTCAGATTATTTTCAGTCAGATTGAGATCAATCGAAGTCCACTGAAGCCGAAACCATTCATCTTGAAAGCTCACTGCAAGGAAATTCACCTCCTCGGTCTCCATCTCCTGAGGTACATATAACCTAATCGGTTCCAACTCCTCCTCATTCTCCACCTCATACTACTGTGTCTGTTTCAATTGTACCACTTCCACCACTGATTGACTCTCAATCTGTTTCTTCTCAACCTACACCCACTATACTCCTTCCCCCTCCTATCATTACTCAAACAATTGTTTCAACTATTACTCTTCCACCTCTGGTCCTTACACAAGCAACCACTACAACCGAACCTCCTGTTATTGACAACGTATCTAATACGGGGGCAACTACCAAAGTTCTCACCATCATAGTCATTTCAAAACCTGTATCCCCACCTCCCTCAACTGAATCTGATCCAGTTCTTGGTGGAGCCGATCCAGTTCTTGGTGGAGCCGATATGGAGATTGACTCGGTTTATCTTAGTCCATATCGGGTTCTAAGCGATGAGGATGACGATGCTCCGCTCACTAAGTGGCACTTCAAGAATCTTATTGCCAAACTTGATACGTTGCTCGCTTTAGCCACTTCGTCCTCATCATCTACTTATACAAACGTTGCTGTCAAAGCTCTTATTGAAACATCCATCAAGCAGTATGATGAGTCGACCAAACAAGCGACTAAGGCGGTGTATGCCTCAACCTTGTCATGTAAAACTGCTTCTGATAATGTTGCTAACATTATGAATGATGCCCAGATTTTTCTAGATTCACTCAAGGGGGCTGCTGCATCCAATGCTAACAAGGTCAATTCTGCAATTGACTCTCTATCACAGTCCCTTCAGGGTGAGCAACAAAAGTTTGAGAAGATGCGTGATTCTCTAAAGGATGATCAGACTATACTTCTGTCTTCCATCTCTTCTTGTTTTGACAAACTGCAAAATGATATCGCCCTGGAAAACAAACACAAAGATGAGCTAGCTATCAACACAACTCAGGTCCAAATTCAAGCTCACCAGATCACCCACCTCCAAAAAGAAAATGATGAGCTCAAATCCGAGCGAGCTGTCATTCGGAGCAATGTTGGTCGCATCCACTCTATCCTTCTACATCTTCTGGACTGTCACACCCCGCTAAAGCGGAAACGCAAGGTATGACAGCGATAACGGTTTCAATGCAAAAGATAAAGATACATCACCATAGCAATATTTAAAAGTTACAACCCATAGCTTCAAACGAAACAGAATACAAGTTTTTCAAAATAACATTGTTCAAAATATAACTTCATAATAGCTTCAACACGATGCAGCATGCTCTATGATGATGAATCTTTACATTCACTTACTAATGATTTCCTGAAAAAGCATGTAAAACGAGCGTCAACTATGAAAATAGTTGGTGAGTATCACAAGTTTATAAAAGCGAGCTTGAAATAATGCTTTTCGTAAGTACAAGTACATTGCTTTAATGATACAAAGTTGATTGCTATTAAGGAATACAAGTTTATTGCTATAACGAGAAACGCGTTTGTATGTGTATGAGCAAACAATGAGTCTCAACCAAACCTATGACTGAAGCCCTATCGAGATCTATGCTTATCGTTCCATAGATGAATATGGTATCATGCACTCCAGCGATTCGGGCGAGTGAGGAGTTGTCAATTCCTAATAGCGCTATCCATAATGACCATTGGCTCAAAGAGTTAATGGTTAGAGATAAGGGAAGGGCCTTAGTACGATAAGTTCTCATGTTCCGTGTTGCATAGACATACATAAAGAAACATAGCAATACAATAGCAATCATGTTTGATAATAATTAATTTAAATACAACATGCAAATTATAGTTTTTCTGGACATGCTTTTCCACCCCAAAACATAAAAACTGAAAATAGGGGAGTGCGTGAATACTCACGATGTTTTGTGTAGACACAAGCAGTACTTCGGGATGCACCAACGTCTTACTACCGGGATCCTACGACATCAAACACACGCACTAGTGAGTTTCCATGTCGATATCTAATGCTAATATACTAAATTCTACATATAGGGAAATGCCAATTTATGTTTTAGTATTGGATTTTATATCAATTAGTTACACTTTTTCTGAAGTAATGAAATTCTATATATATCGGGCGATTAATTACAACCTTGGAATATAAACTTTCCAAATTTTTAAGTCCTTATTACAACATAAATTCACGAAAATAGCATTCGAGGGATAAAAATTCTCAAACTTTTTATTTAACTGCTATTACACAATACAATGCTGGGAAAAATATAAAAATGGATTTTCAAGCTGTTTAATTATATTTTATGATTTAAGGGCATTTATTCCAATAAAAATTGAAATAAATAGAAAACAGTTTCCGAAATTAGCCAAACTTTTTATTTAATTGTTATTATACATAACTACACTGGGAAAAATATAAAAGATATTTTTCAGTGGTTATTTGTATTTTTCCTTGTTTTATTCCTTTAAATAGTCATTAATTAAAGAAATAATATTAAACAGTTAAAATAAATCACCATAAATTTTTGTAACATCATTTACAGTATAATATCCTAGGAAAAATATAAAAAGTGGTTTTCATAATGTATAAACCGGTTTTGGGTATTTATGTATATTTAAGTGTATTTTAGTGCAATTAACTTTAGAAAATAAGAGAAAAATAGTTTACAGTAGAGAAAAATATTCAAAATTTTTATGTAACCTCCTACTGTATAATATTATATCCTGGTAAATTTTCATGAATTTTGGATAATCAGAACTATTTTTCCCATTTTTAGACCATTATAATTACCAAGAATTGGTAAAAATAGTAAGACATGATGAAAAATCTTGAAATTATTTTCTGAAGTCACCCATAACAGTTAAGGTATGCGAAAATTGTTAGATACAATTTTCATATCCTCTAAGGTGGTTTTGTAATTTATCATGTCCTAAATAAAAGAAAATTAGAAATCGTATTAAACAGTAACAAAAATTTCTGAAATTTGGTGAGGGGTCATTATTCCCCATAAGTATCATCCATGAATTTATTTAGGATTTATTGACCTCTGGAAGTATTTTGTATGATTTATGCCCTTGGTTTTAGCAATAACTCTAATAAATCAAAGAAATAACAAAAGCTCTTGAAATTTTCCAGATTATCTCATGCATGCAAGGGCTTTCAAAAGGAAAAATGTAAAAAAATGTATTCAGAAGAGAAATGAGGGTAATGATTCCAAACAATTTAAGAAAAGTTGCATGCAATAATGCATGAAGTGTAGATGTGGCTGAAGTTCATGAATTTGTGTAGCCCATTCTGTGAGGTTCTAAGCCACGAAATTTCAACCATCATTCACTAGATATGTTAAGTTTCTAAGGTATTTTTCCTCAGATTTATGGTTGGTTTTAAGGCCATTGTTTAAGCAAGATAAAAATAGTGATCACAGAAAAAGAGCTGTATGCGCAACCTTTTTGTAAAATCTGCCAAAAATCGGATATTTAATATTTTACAGTAAGATCAGTTGGGTTTGAAAGTTAATTCGTGGAACTAACCAATACAAAAAGAATATCATGATTTGGTTAAGAAATGACTGAGTTATGACTGTTCAAAGTCGAACAAAGTAATCTGGCAGATTGCATGTTTGCTTGTGTGCATTATTAAGGTATTTCAACAAGAACATCATGCATGTCTTTGGTAAGGCCCGATTTCTAATACATGCATGGAATGAATGAGCATCCAAGATGTACTAGAAATGGTTTAAATGCTTTTGTTCATGCATGAACACAAAAGAAATGGAGAAGAACATGAAATATTAGGTTTTGATGTCACATGATCATATGTGCATCTTTTCCACTCCTTGCATGGGTTTGATCCCGGATTTTCACCATCTTTAACACATGCATTGTGTTATGGTGAGAATCTACAAACCACAAGGGGAGAATAAAGATTTCTAGCCATGGAAAGGCATAGAATCCGAAAAGTAGAGAAGATTAAGAAGAAAAGAAGTTTAACCATGAACTATGGAAGAAGATGTTGTTGTTTACCTTGGTTTTGACCTTGAGAGAAGTAGGAACACTTCAAGGGCTTCACAATCTCGAAATTTTGCAGAGAAATGAGAGGATTTTCGTGAGTTTAGAGAGAGGGAAGAAGAGAGTGAAGTGTGTGAAGAGAGTGAAGTGAGAGAGTGAAGAGGGAAGAGGTGGAGTAAAGGTTTAAGCTTAATGATTGTGTTTTGGGGAAGAGAGAGGGCATGGGGAGAGGTGATGGCCGGTTTTTGCATGCATTTTGGCCTCCTCTCTCCTAAATTTTAAACTTTATAAAATTCCCTCCTAAATCTTTATAAAAATCCTAATTTTATAAAAGTGTTTATTAAGCAAATTTGGATTTATTTAAAATCTTGTTTTCAACAAATAAATTATGATTAATACTTGGTTATTTAATTTCTATTTCATTGACTATAATTCATAATTTGATTAATAAAAATTTGATATTAGGAAGTTTATAGCCAAATTTTATAAAGTTTTTAAGCTTTATAATTTATAACTTTGGATTTTTGGCTCTTTAGGGTTTTTGGAATATTGTTTGATATTCAACAACATGTTGAAGTATAATTAGAATGTTTTAATTTATTTTTAGAGTTTTATACCCTATTTCAATTATAACAAAGCTTGAGGCTTTATTAATTATAGTATTGGCATTTCCTATTGTAGCTAAGCGACTTACTAGAATTGTAAGTATCAAGTATATTAGTCCTAGACCTTAGTTGGATCCTAGTTTATGCAAGATTTTTGACCTAATCTATACTACTAGGTCATGGCATGTTGTGCATGAATGGTTTTTATAGAGATGCATGAGTCCGAGAATGACCTGAATTGGCAGTTGTCACATGGACGCTCATGATTCGGTTCTTACTATAACCGTTTGTCGTCACCTGGCTGAGAAATTGAGACCAACTCTAGATATCCTTAGTCGGATTGAGGGTGTTTCGGAGTCTAGTGTCCCTCCAAAACAAGGGGGACATAAGGTTGTCCAACAGAAAGTCACAGTTGAACCAAAGGATAATGTAGCTTCGGTCAGTTTAAAGGACAAAAAAAAGAACAAAGTTGTGGTTGAAGATGATATAATTATTGATGATGTAATTGAAGGTGAAGCCACTGCACTTGAAAATCCAAAACTCAAACACAGTAGTCAAGAGCTCACCGAGAAGCTTAAAAAGGTTCATGAAGATATTGAAAGAGAGAAGAAGGAACAAGAAGTGTATGAGGCCCTGGAACGAAAGAAGTCCTTATTTCCTTTGTGGTCAATGGAAAGTCTTCTGAAAGAGGCTATCGAATCCCCGAGCATGCATTGGCTTGAGCCAGTTCTTTCCTTCGGTATTGAAAATACCAAGGATGCTCGGTTCGATACGCCCATCACCCGAAAAGCATTCCTATTTCATTGTTTTGATTCAACTGTTCCTATCCCCTATCCTGATCCAAAGGTTTATATAGACTTGCTCGAATTTTATCTTTCTTTCTCTCAACCACAATACCTCACTTGGAGTAATCAGAAGATCACAATTGTGAGGGTATTGAAACCCACTTCGGCAGGGAAGTATACAAATGTTAAATTCAAGGTTACACGAGGGTCAAGTGGCTCGGTTCATGAGATCTCCCTTGCTGATTTGCAAAACTCAAATCCCCACGATTAGATTCTTTTGAACAACATTTTTTTGACCAATCAATAAGAATATGGGCCTATTATTAATCATATCAAGCGAATGTTGGTCTGCTATATTCTTGAAGTGGCGAAAATGGATCAGGAGGTTGCCTCTACAATAAAAAAGAAGCCTATTGTAAAGCCAACTGGGAAGGCAAGCGACATGACGGTGATGATTAAAGGTAAAATATATCCATAATTTTACATCGTTTTGTTCACAAGGGGTGAAGATCAAATATGTTTGTTCGCTCTGGCCGATAAGCACTTGTTCTCCACCGCGTGCTTAGAGCACATTCTTGAAATTATATATCGGTGTGACCAGAACATTGACGCAGATAAGAAGTTGTTTACGGATATGCTTTGGGGGTATATTCACTTTCATCAAACTATGCTTGCCCTTATACTGAAGCTATTCAAGAATGTGAAGTCATCTGCTCCCACTCAACCGAAGTGATCTCTCGCCTCAATTGGCCCAAAGGGGATTGTTGAGTTTAAGGGGTTGCGCTATTGGACATTAGTAGTTCGGTCCATTTTGTACTCGTGGTTTAGGCCTTTCTATCCACTAATGTTTTAATGATCATATTGATCGTACTACCCTAGCACACCTCTATAGTAGAAGTTCTTAATCGAGCTCTTCTAAGGTGTCACTATAATTTAATCATTCGACATACGTTCGATTTAATGCGTATTCAAGTGTTTTCTTGTTTTATTGATTTACATGTCAAAGATCTAATAGATCTAAAGAGTTTCTCAACTCTTCACAAGGATTTAGATATTCATTTAATAAAGAAAAGGGTTCTATTTATGCTTATCTTAATAGTCTTTTCTATTTTGAAGCATTGCCTTGTAATGGAATATATGAAATTGTGATGATTGCAGATAATTTAGAAAATGATGTGCTGTGTATTGATTCTTCCAATAGTTTGGATAAAGCATGCTTGTGGCATTGTCGTCTTGGACATGTCAACAAGAAACAAATAGCCCAACTCCAAAATGATGGACTATTGGAGTCATTCGACCTTAGGGATGATGACGTGTGCGAGTCTTGTTTACTTGGAAAGATGACCAAGTCACCCTTTACGGGAACTTGCTAAAGGGGTGAGTGTTTACTGGATCTCATACACACTGATGTGTGTGGTCCCTTTAGATCCACCGCAAAGGATGTTAACCGCTTCTATGTGACTTTCACCGACAGAGCCGGTCCATTGGTCCATGATGCCCTGGGCGAGTCTAATATTAATGCCCATTTGATTGTGTCGTCAAACACACAATACACAAACAACAAAAATTTAAAAAACAAAAGTTTTCGTAAAATTTTTTAATTAACCAAAATTCATGTAAAATGTTGCAAAAATCGCCTAAACAATTCATACATTCTTTGAAGCAAATACATCAATTACTTTATGATTTCCAATAATAAATAAAACCAAAATTTGATAATAAACATTTCTAAATCAATGATAACACCCACTCATAGATCGGAATGATGAATATCTTTAGTTTTAGGTTCACATTAGATCTAAGTTCACATTAGATCTGCTATCCAATCTTGCTTCATGTTTTAACTGACTTCACTTTGTTTGCTAAATTTAAATTCAAATCAATGTACATAAGCAATTAAATATAAATATTATGAAAAGAGGCATATGACTAATTGACAACATCTTTACACATTATTTGACTCCATTGATGATCAGCTATGTGTTTCCTGTTAGCAGCATTGTCCTTCCTTTAGAGCTGATTTTCTTGTTTCTTTTCTTAAGCACATTCTTCATTCTCTTTTTGTTTCTTCAAAAGATGTTCAGGATCCAATTGTCCTGCATTAATTACTTCAACCATATCTTCAAACTACAATAAGCTTATAAATTTATAGGAATTGTAATTATGTATATTGCTTCATTAGACATATTAATCTAAGAATAATGAAAATTTGAGAAAAAATTGCATAAATTTTTAAAGGCTTCAAAGAAGTTCAAACCAAACTATTTGAAGCCATACAAAACAAACTTTGGAAGCAAAATAGTTGTTCATTCAATATGAAAACGACATAAATCCTAACACCAAACACAACAAATATTCATGCAGTGTTCTCTCAACATAAAAAACAAAACTGCACCTCGAGTTCTAAGAACAATGGAAAAACATTAGAGATAGGAATCAAAATACTTACGTGTTAGATGTTTGAACTCCAAAAAGAGAATAAATCACTTGGTCTTTAGTTGTTTGAACTCCAAAAAAGGTAGAATTTACTCAATAAGCATCCAATCAAAAAACAATTAATCAGAAGTTGGGGATTAAAAAGGTCTAAATGCAACCAATTAGAAGATATGAATATTGATAATAACATGAAGGTAGTCAACATAATCACAAAGCTGGTCAGCAAAATCAATCAAAATAAAAAATTAAAAACTCATGAAAATTTCAAAATTGAAAGAAGAAACGGGATTTAATGATTGAATTAGAATCATAAATCAGAAAACTTAAGAATATTAGTTTTAAGAACTCAAAAATGGGAAACACAATCGAAACTGATTGTCTGATTCTATGCTAGCTTGTTGCAATACATTCTGGATTTCAATGCAGCAAGAGCCATCTCCTTGTTTTCTGAAATGGCATGAAGATGTGCCATCCCCTCGTCTTCTAAACTAGATTTGTAATTATTTTCTTTTGCGCCTGCTTCAAGCTGATTCGGCGATGCCCTAGACTTCACTTGTATTTCTAGTATACCGTCAACCTTGATAAAAAAAGTGGGTCAAATTCATATGTTATGTATAACATGTAGACTTTAAACTGTTGCCCCTTACATGTTGCTGCCCTAGGCTCTGGCCCAGCTCGCCCAGCCCTGTTCACCAATGATTATAGCAGATATGGGTATATCTACTTAATCGCGCACAAGTTAGAAACATTTGAAAAGTTAAAAGAATTTAAAAAATAAGTGGATAATTAGTTGGGCAGGAAAATCAAGATGCTTCGATCCGATCGAGGTGGAGAGTACCTAAGTCTTGAATTCCACGACTACCTCAAGGAATGCAAAATCGTTTCACAATTGACGCCACCTAGGACACCGCAGTTAAATGGTGTAGCTGAGAGGCGTAATCGAACCTTGCTAGACATGGTTCGTTCCATGATGAGTCGAGCTTCGCTACCTATCTAATTTTGGGGGTATGCCTTAGAGACTGCTGCCTATATCCTTAACTTAGTCCCTACCAAGAAGGCTGCCAAAACACCTCTCGAAATGTGGACAGGGAAAGCTTCCCCGTTGGCACATATCAAGGTTTGGGGTTGTGAGGCGTCCGTAAGACGAGAGACTTACGACAAGCTCGAACCTCATAGTGATCGGTGTATTTTCATCGGCTATCTGCAAAAGTCCTTTGGATATCTCTTCTACAGACCGAGTGACAATGTTGTCTTTGTTGCACGGAGAGGGGTTTTCTGAGAGTGAGAACTCATAAGCCAAGGGGATAATGGGAGGCAAATCGATCTTGAAGAGATTCAAGAGTCGAGCGATGAAGGAACCTCTAACGCTGGCACTTAACCCATGGAGGAAACTCCGACTGAACCGATTGACGAGTCCTTACCTCTTAGACGTTCCGAAAGAGTAAGGGTTCAACCCCAGTTTTATGGTTTTCATATTACTATAGAAGGGGATACGTTCATTAGTGACAATACACTAGTGAATTTAGATGAACCTAACAGCTATAAGGAAGCCATGGCAGGCCTGGAGTCTGCAAAGTGCAAAGAGACAATGGACAATGAGATCCAGTGCATGTATGAAAACCAAGTTTGGAATTTGGTTGACAATGTACCGGGTCGTAAGACGCTTGGGTGTAAATGGATCTTCAAGAAGAAGACCAACATGGATGGGAATGTGCACACTTATAAGGCACGATTTGTTGCAAAAGGCTTTACTCTAACTCCCAGAGTTGACTATGATGAGACCTTCTCACCGGTTGCAAAGATAAAGTCTATTACGATGATGTTGACCATTGCTGCATTTCATGATTATGAGATATGGTAGATGGATGTCAAAACCGCTTTCCTTAACAGGAAGTTAGCTGAGGATGTTTACATGGCTCAACCAGAGGGTTTTGTCGATGCAAAGTACCCTAATAGAGTGTGTAAGCTTGAGAAGTCCATTTATAGACTAGAACAAGCGTCTCGCAGATGGAATATTTGTTTTGATGAGAAAGTCAACGAGTTTGGTTTTCTGCGAAGCGAGGATGAATCATGTGTATATGTCAAAGCCAGTGGGAGTATAGTTAGCTTCCTCGTATTGTATGTCGATTACATACTACTCATAGGAAATGACATCCCGACGTTGCAAGAAGTAAATTCCTAGCTTAGGAAGTGCTTCGCTATGAAGGACCTCGAAGAAGCTGCCTATATTCTGGGAATAAGTGTTGGATTAATGTCTAAGTCGATAACTATAATTGGTAAGACTTGACCCGACCCGGCATGGTCCATTTGGGTTGCATGGCATCATGTACTTGGATAGACTAAATGAGAGAAATAAGACACTTATGGTTATCAATATATTATAAGTTCTAGTATATTAATAATAAGAATAGTAAGATTATTTAATTAGTATTGATCAAGAATTAATCTAGGATTAATTAGGTGATCAAAAGAAGACTAATTAAATATATGGGTTGATTGTGTAAATCATCCATACATATATAGTGGGCTAATGCTCCATGGATTATCTAGTTGGGCTAAAACCCATATGATGCTCCATGGATGCTCCATTGTGTTTTTGTATCCATGGATCATGAAAATGAAAGGCCATGTTAATTAGGGTTTACATGGTGTAACCCTAACTATATATGCATCTTATTCTTGACCAAAATCGGCACTAGTGTGTGTAGTAGAAGGGCTAGCCGATTTTCATGAAGTGTAGAATTTTCTCAAGTTATTCCAAGTGTATTTGGTGTTGTGTGAACCATTTGAGGTGTCACACTTGAGGCACTTGGCACTCAAGCTTCATGAAGACATTCTACATCAAAGAGGCATGTATTATATCTTGTTATATTCACTGTTTTGTATGCTATACTAGGATAATACCTTGGAAGTTCATATCTGCATGTATAATAGAGAAAACATAGATCCAAGGTATTTAGGGTTGCATGTACACTTAGGAGTGTTAGAATACTCAAAACCCAACAGTGGTATCAGAGTCTAGGCTTGTTTTCTTGTTATACTTGCAAAAGTAGCTGAAAAATCGTGTTTTGATGTTGTCTGCCCAGCAGACTCGCTGAGTCCATGAATGGACTCGCCGAGTCCAAGGCAAAAAGCATCCAACTCGCTGAGTTGGTTCGTGTACTCGACGAGTTGGATCCCCAGACAACATAAATTCGACCTTTTTGGTTGGAATAGGACTAGGAACATTACCATAAGATGTTATTGGACTTATAAACTTGTTTTTGATGTGGTAATGTTCATGCTAATCCAATTTCAAAGATAATTGTCAATAGATTCATGTTTTGTATTAGCTTAAGGTTTAGACTAATTACATGAAAAATGTTTGATTTGAATTATCTTGTTCTTATGAGTTGCTTAGATTAATAGAAAAGTTGAGTGAAATAGTTGTTTTAAATCCAAATTAATCTAAGAGTTGATTCTAAAATGTGTTTTTGTAACTTGTCCTCATGTTATATGAAAAGTCACATTCAAGTTTCATAAAACTCATAAAAGTTGGCAAAGGTTACAAAATGAAGAGTCTAGTTCTAATTAAATGGTTTTATGACACCATAACTTGTCCTCAAGTTATGGAGGACCAAGAGTCTCTTCATTAAATAATAAATAAAAAAAAGTGTAACCATAATTAATTCCATAAGTTATAAAATAAAGAAAAGTTAATTCTTTTATTAGTTTAAAGTCTTCCATGACTTGTCCTCAAGTTATGGAACTTGAAGAGTTTTTGGACTAAAACTACTTTAAACACCTAAGTTATGGAATTAATTAGTTTTCAATAGTTTCGAAACTTGACCTCATGTTTTAGAATTTGAAAAGTTTTCACTTATGAATACTTTAATTCCAAGTTAGCCCTTAGAATTTTAAAAGTTAAAATTCAACCCTTATACTTTATAATATTATAAGTTAATATTATATATATGTATAAGAGTAAAGTCAGTCTTACCGTTAGTAGGCCTCATTCACGAAGCCGGTCTATAAGGGGGGTATAAGGTTACTGCCGATAAAATGGCATTTTAATGGGTGTCCACTCTCACCCACCGCTTCCTTGACTGGTGGAGGGTCGTTAGCCGAACGGGTAGGACAAGGACTAGAATTCTCCCTTCATAAAAAGTATTAATGATAAATACTAAGTAACTAAACCTTTTATTAATACCCAATCTTAGTTATTTAGGAAAATGTGAATAAGGTGCTAATCCATGAAATTACATTTTGCACTTTGTTTAAGTCGGTTAGTGGAGCGTGTGTGGTTAACCAGCACACTAACTCGTATTTAACAAGGTAGGCAAAGGGTAACTTAATGTTTATCATAGTATCGATGGAGTGTGTGTGGTTAACCGGCACATCGATTGAGGGGTAAACACTTAAGGGCACCAAGTAATTTCCATGGTTACTTCACACCTTGTTTTGTGATCCTCGGCATCCCAGTCATAAAACCTGAAGGGAACACTCAAGATTGAAACATGCCATTGAACAGTTCAATGAATCTCAAAAGATCTAGGAGTTTCAAAACCAATTAAAACCTAATAATATATTTCGTTTATCTTGCTGGAAATTGGTAAATCTTCATTCACCTACCTTCAAATATTTTATAGCTTGGATTACGGCATACCTCTTCCAAGTTATAAAAGTATTGTGTTGGGTCCTAGCCTTAATATTTCATATTGGGTGTCATATTAAGGACTTTAAGTCAACTATCTTGAATATCTCCCAAACGATGTCTGGTTTAGACATTTATGATCTTCCTAAATCTCTTGAAACAAGCTTCCTAAAAGAAGATGATGTCCCATGAAAATCATACTTCTTTCACCTCCTCCAATTATTCTCCCTAACCCACAAGTTCCTGAAACATTTAAGGTCACTCAAGCCCTATTGGCAAGGCAAGGTCTAGGTGTGATCAGATCTTCGCGATGAAGTCACATATTGACAAGCCGGGAGAGTTGGGTGTCAAAGTCTTGAGAAAGTTGGTGGCTCAACTACTTTCTAAGTCTCACAGTGACTTCCTTTGGGACTCCTATGAAACAGACTAAGACAAGACCCTTAATGATCTTATCCATTTCCTAAGATCAACTTCCTAAAACTTTATGGACATTGACAATGATAACATTGGATATCCAGTAAGGCTCTCTCTTCCTAATGGAGTGGGATCGGCCATAGTCAATTCAGTTGACCAATTGGTAAAGAGAAATGCTAAGTCTGTGATAGTCCCATGTACCATTGTCAAAGAGTCCATATGTTTATATTGCCAAAGGAAGGGGCATTGGTTGCGAAGCTGCCAATTTACCTAAGGGTGTTAAAGTCAGTAAGTTTGACTCTACTTCAGGTAAAAGTCCACTATCTAACTCTGCTAAGTTTCTATTCTGAGATCCTTGATACATGATGTGACTGGGTCACATGTTGATGTTTTAAGAATCAAAGAAAAGTAAAGAAACTTAAAGAAAGAGTATGCTGAATCTGATCGCGTAGATGGATTTCTATCGCATAGTTTGAAGATCAGATTCTTGAGCTACTTCTTAGGAGTTATGAGATATTGCTTAGGAATAGATAACAACAAGTTTTCATATGGATTGTAAGGCTAAGTTTTTCCGCAAAGTTTTAAAATAAAAGAAAATTTTTGATTTTATTTATTTTAAAATATCCTTACAATGGCAATTGAGGAAAAATTGTTGCTTATATGATTCCTTTAATATGAAATTGATTCTTTCATTTATGGTAATGTCTAAATTTACCAAATAAGGAAAGATTCTCATCACCCAAGTTTCAATTGGACCGGAACTTGGAATCATACAAGTTGTATAGAATGATGAATGGTAACTTTCAAGTATTAAAAACTTAAGACTAATTACTTATTCACATGGATGTGTGAGTCAAGTGAAGGACTAAGGGATCGAGTACACATTCTTGTGCACTGATTAAGTCCACCACAAAAGATCGATAAGACTATTCGTCAAAGTTTACTAAAGCTCAGTAAATATGATTATACTTACAAGCTTAAGTTTAATTCTGAGACATTGGAAAAGGTTCCAATGTAAGGCAGAACTAATAAGAAGAATCAGGCAGAAAGATAAAAGTTTCTCAAATCTGAAAAGATGGGAGAGTACTTTAGTATCAGTTTTGTGATCATCTTAATGATTAAGAAACCATAGCACAATTATTTCTCTAAGGAAATCTTATTGCATTCTTATGACTAAGAAGAGGAACTTGAATTGATGAAATGGTTAAATCAAGAAGATGAGTCATACTTCGTTCCAATACAAGTCTTAGAGTCATACTCCAATTTTGTAATTTGAGTGACATATCTTAAAGAAGGTTTAAAACACGTGTCAAATGTAAGAGTAAAAGTTTTCTACCCTTGCACATTTGAAATTGGTAAGTTGAGATGTTTTGGATAAAACAAAGACCAACTTAGTCCAATTGTGTGAAGTGTTTGTCTTAATTAGAATCCACACTATCTCTTGAATATCTGACAAGTAAGTCTTATATGTCAAGAGGACAGTGGGAGTCTTAAAGGTCTTGAAAGTCTCAAGTACTAATCAAGAATAAATGCTGAAGTTCTTCACTAGCACACGACTTGAGGTTTATAACCTATTGTGTTGACATAAACTGTACCCATTCCAGTTAAAGTTAGCTTTGCATATGAGTTCTTAGAGTTCTCAATTTTTTGCACAACAACTTGGAAGCAATGGCAGACCCTTGAGCTGCCAGGTAGCAAGAAATTAATATTGAGTTCAATCCATATGAATTTGGATTTGTCATTATCCTTGTCTTGTGACTATGGTTTTGACAATTCACATGGATAAGAACACATACACCAGTAAATCTAAGTGTCACAAGGTTTCTCTCCGATTCATGAAAATGATGGTGACGAAACACTTGCACTAAGTAGATTTTAGCTAGATAGCAATTGTAATATTTGCATTCTTAAAGTCGTTAGTGAAGCGTGTGTGGTTTACCGGCACACTAACCTGGACTTGTGAGAAGTGTCAAAAAGGTCTAACCATTATGATTATGGCATCCCTCTTCATAATTGTTTAGACACACAAGTGTGCTATATAAGGGAAGGTGTATTATTTTGATAATGTTTTTCTCAGAACAATCTAGTATTAGAAATCTGAACTTTGGTAAGAAAGTCAGCTGATTTCTGAGTACATGTCAAAGCTAGTGGGAGCATAAGTGTTATGCTAATAATCATCATGTTAGTAGGAGCACAATAATTATGAAAAGTATTGCAAGTTAGCAATGTTAATTATAGAAAACAAAAGGTTTCAATTGGGAAAAAGTTGTTATGCTATAATTAAGGAAGAGGAAATTATACTTCATCTCAAATCTAAAAGCTTAGGTAGAGGTTTTAATCATATTTAGTCAAGAATATATATATATATATATATATATATATATATATATATATATATATATGAATGTTATGTTGGAATCGCTCAACATAAGAAAATTCTATATATGGGTCCGTTATTTGCGTTCTAAAATTCGATTATGATTACAGCATCCCTTTTCATAATCTGAATTATGAGAACTTGGCAAATAGAAATGGAAATATTATAGCAAAACATTGGTTTAGTCTTTATGTGAGACATCATGAATCGTGTCCCGTATGCTTCAGACATAGGATCGATTACATGTGCTATATTCATCCTTTCTAAAAATTTCCGAATGCCTGGGGCATTAAGAAGGGAAAAGGTCTAGATTTGGATATGACTAAAAGGATTAAATAATTGTCGAGGACAATCTAAGGTTTACCAAAGAGTGGTTGCTCAAGGACAGTTGGAAGTATAGTGATAATTTTGGAAGGACCATATTGACATAATCTGTAAGGAGGCAACTCTTGTTCAAAAGTGATAGTTACAATGGAATCTGGAAATGTTTCAAAGTTAGAAATTATTCAATTTGTGTAAGATTAGGAAACTTAATGCAAGAAGGATGTTTCCAAGGAGCTGATCTCCTTTGGAATGCTCTGTAATGGTTGTTGTCAAGTCTTTCTGACTTTGTGCATAATCATTACAAGAAGATCAATGCATATAAGTTTAGAATCTAACAGATTTCAGTAAATGGCATGAATTTGGAATTCTTGCATTTGCAGTAAGGATTTGGGATTGTGAAAGAGGATCATTGGAGTTTTGTTCAATTGATCTAATTCACAAAGTGAAGATCATAGACAAACATAGTATGCATACTTGGTGTGTGGCATGACAAGTGTTTAGAAAACATAGTGTACATGCTTGGAGAATAGGACTACTATTGTTTTAAATTCAAGAATAAAGTTGATAGCTGAAATAGTATACAATGAATAATGTGTAATCATATGGTGATAAATAAAAGGTGTTTTATTTATATTCATAGGTTTTGATACCATATTAGATTCTATTATTATTGTGTTTCATTTTGCATGTTTTGACATCTAGAATAACTAGGTTGTTCTTCCTGAATGACTAAGTTATTCAAACCATCCACAGTCGGTCATATGTTGGAAGAAGATACGAATTAAGATTGTCATGGGTTGGCTTGTAGAGGTCCAAGATGTTGGACAAAGGGCTACAACACTCATGAGTGCTCATAAGTCCCGAGTATTGGATTCAACCCGCACTCATTGGAATCACTTCATGGATTTTAACACGAGCGATCATGAGACGATAATATCTTATATTCTTCAAACCTAGACAAATGGTACAACACTACTGAGTGCTCAGAAACCTAGCACACGACTTGAGGTTTATAACCTATCGTGTTAAAATATTCTGTGTCCATTCCAGTTAAAGTTGGCTTTGCATAAGAGCCCTTAGAGTTCTCAATTTGTTGCACAACAACTTGGAAGCAATGGCAGACCCTTGAGCTGCCAGGTAGAAAGAAATTAATATTGAGTTCAATCCATATGAATTTGGATTTGTCATTATCCTTGTCTTGTGACTATGGTTTTGACAATTCACATGGATAAGAACACATACACCAGTAAATCTAAGTGTCACAAGGTTTCTCTCCGATTCATGAAAATGATGGTGACGAAACACTTGCACTAAGTAGATTTTAGCTAGATAGCAATTGTAATATTTGCATTCTTAAAGTCGTTAGTGGAGCGTGTGTGGTTTACCGGCACACTAACCTGGACTTGTGAGAAGTGTCAAAAAGGTCTAACCATTATGATTATGGCATCCCTCTTCATAATTGTTTAGACACACAAGTGTGCTATATAAGGGAAGGTGTATGATTTTGATAATGTTTTTCTCAGAACAATCTAGTATTAGAAATCTGAACTTTGGTAAGAAAGTCAGCTGATTTCTGAGTACATGTCAAAGCTAGTGGGAGCATAAGTGTTATGCTAATAATCATCATGTTAGTAGGAGCACAATAATTACGAAAAGTATTGCAAGTTAGCAATGTTAATTATAGAAAACAAAAGGTTTCAATTGGGAAAAAGTTGTTTTGCTATAATTAAGGAAGAGGAAATTATACTTCATCTCAAATCTAAAAGCTTAGATAGAGGTTTTAATCATATTTCGTCAAGAATATATATATATATATATATATATATATATATATATATATATATATATATATATATATATATATATATATATATATATATATATATATATATATATATATATATATATGAATGTTATGTTGGAATGGCTCAACATAAGAAAATTCTATATATGGGTCTGTTATTTGCGTTCTAAAATTCGATTATGATTACGGCATCCCTTTTCATAATCTAAATTATGAGAACTTGGCAAATAGAAATGGAAATAATATAGCAAAAGACTGGTTTAGTCTTTATGTGAGACATCATGAATCGTGTCCCATATGCTTCGGACATAGGATCGATTACATGTGCTATATTCATCCTTTCTAAAAATTTCCAAATGCCTGGGGCATTAAGAAGGGAAAAGGTCTAGAATTGGATATGACAAAAAGGATTAAATAATTGTCGAGGACAATCTAAGGTTTACCAAAGATTGGTTGCTTAAGGACAGTTGGAAGTATACTGATAATTCTCGAAGGACCATAGTGACATAATCTGTAAAGAGGAAACTCTTGTTCAAAAGTGATAGTTACAATGGAATCTGGAAATGTTTCAAAGTTAGAAATTATTCAATTTGTGTAAGATTAGGAAACTTAATGCAAGAAGGATGTTTCCAAGGAGCTGATCTCCTTTGGAATGCTCTGTAATGGTTGTTGTCAAGTGTTTCTGAGTTTATGCATAATCATTACAAGAAGATCTGTCACACCCCAAAACCAAGAACGGCGGAAACGTTCTGGGGCGGAGGACGTCATGTATAGTATCAACAACAATGCAAAGTAGTAAACAAGCAACGACATCATCCATTGCATTAATAAAATAATTATTATACAATTGTATTCTGTCAAATTTTTATAAACACTAAAGCATAAATCAAAATGAAAGATAAGTCTTGAATAAGCTTCATCTTCCTTTCTCCTTGCATCGGTACCTGTCTATGATGACCTGAGGATACAAGTAATTTTGAAAGCGAGTATCAGCTATAAAGCTGGTGAGATCATAAGTATTAATGTGTCTTAATTTGTGAAAACTTATAATTTCTAAGACTAGACATTGCTTTGAAAGAAAGCTAGTTTAAGTATGAAAATGTTTGTAACTCAACTGAAAATGTTTGAAAATCCCTAGAAATCCCTATGATTCCTATTAGTAACAAAAGGAGTCTTCTACCAAGACTTAACTGTTCTGGGTGTAGTCTTCTACCAAGACCTAACTGTTCTGAATATTACCCTTTTGTACTAGGGTAACTATCAATGTTAACTTTAAGCCATCCGTAGATGTACTCTTACCTCTGTTGCGAGCAGCTGGGTATAGGAATAGTCAATCCCTTAATTGTGCACCTGCAATGGTACCAACCGTTTGACATCCGTGGATGTACTTTTACCTCTGTAGCTAACAGAGATTCTAGGAATGGTCAATCCCTCAATACGTATCCTTTGGTACTAGGATAATAATCCATTCTATCTCGTCGATTATGTGATTTTATCACAAGGTAAAGATAAGAACACGGATTCGATAACAGAGTCGATACATATAAAATGTAATAGGACTCCTACTGATATATCAATGCCCAAGTACCCCTACAAGTATAATAATGTAAATATTATAGTAGAGTCCGGTAAAGTTCTACGTGTACTGGCTAGAGTGTGTGTTCTCCCCATCTAGTAAGTATTGTTACGTAAGCGTTCTAGTATATCTGTATATGTATTGTTTCTAGTATATCTGTATATGTATTGTTTCTAGTATATATATGTATATGTATTGTTTCTAGTATTTCTGTATATGTATTGTTTCTAGTATATCTGTATATGTATTGTTTCTAGTATATCTGTATATGTATTGTTTCTAGTATATCTGTATATGTATTGTTTCTAGTATCTCTGTATATGTATTGTTTCTAGTATATCTGTATATGTATTGTTTCTAGTATATCTGTATATGTATTGTTTCTAGTATATCTTCCTGACTACCCCTATGGTAGCTTTCTAGTAATCTAAGTGGTACGTATGGACGTGGATGTATACCCTTACTACCCAAGGGCATAGGATGAACTGGAAAGACCCTTTATGACTATATATGTACACATGATATATAACAAATCTTTAAACGACCTTCGGACGAATACCCAATGTCCCACCAGACCACATCTCAAGGCGCGAAAAGGAAATAGGGTGGATAGTCTTCCTAAGTCTTTTAAACATTCCTTATATAACTATACATATAGAGGCATGCAATTTATAATAAAATAAAAGCATAAGTATGTTTTGTAAAATATTTGAAACAGGAATATTATTTCAAGAGAAGATCGACTTGATGTCAATCCATAAAGCAATTTGAAGGAATAAGTATAATAAAACAGTTTTGAGTATAAAGAACATTTGTTTGATAAAACAGTATAAGTACAAGGAACACTTGTTTGAAAATACAGTTGTAAATGGGTTTGAAATATGATGACAGAGTAAGAAGTACAGTGTAATAAGTAGTTGAAAACATATAAAATGTTTATAAAAATCTTTTGAAGGAAAACTATTTGGTAAAACGGCTAATGAATAGCCAAATCTTTTGAATGCTGTATATTAATCACATGTGATTGATGTAATAAGTAATATAATCCAACTTACTAATCACATGTGATTGACATAATAAGTAGCATGATTCTACTTGTATCCCCCCCCATAAAACATTTGAAATAGTTTAAAACATTAGTTAAGGGGTATGAACTCACCTGCAGTAAGTGACTGGAATTGAACGGGCTGTTATCGTACGGAAGGATCGGACAAGTGCTTGGTGTCAAGTGATGACTTAGACACACACAATGATCCTAATTACATATGAAAACATATGTATATAAATAATTAGTGATTATAACACTAATTATACAAGTAATAACATTTAAGCGCGAGGACAACACTTTTGGTCAAGTGCTAGGAGGCAAATGGGTTGCAATAAAGGAGTGCAATGCCCATAATGGAAGTTTAAGGTCAAAAGACCATAATCATTAGAGTTTACGGCACAGGGGAGTAGGCTCCTGGCCGTAAACTCTCAAACAAGCCATGAAATGGTGCATAGAAGTACTACAACTTTAGAGGGGAAATGCTTCGAGGCTAGGCAAGAGTTTAAGGCACCATATTGACTCCTAAGGGGAGTTTACGGCCCAAAGACCCTTTTCCCTTGGAGTTTACGGCCGTAAACTCCCTTGGGAGGGTTCTTGTTGTCTTTTCAAGTGGCTAACAATTCTAGGAACAAGTCTAGGCTTCAATACTTGGATTAAGGGAGGTTTAAGGCACTAAATGGGACCATTTGATGGAGTTTACGGCCATAGAACTCTTTGGGCCGTAAACTCCCTCACACATGAGGTCCTAAGAATTTTAACTAGTCCATATCTCCTCTAAGTACTTGCCCTAAAAGTTTCTTAGCCTATGGAAGTGTTTAGGGTGTCCTTTGACCCCATTTAAGGAGTTTACGGCCCAAGAAATACTCTTGGCCGTAAACTCTCAAACACTTATGCTTTTTATGATTTTCCTTGGTCCTAAACCCATTAAGGTGCATGCTAAAAATGAAGACTAAGCCCTAGGAAGAGTTTCAAGGGGTTTTGGCCCTAAATCTTGGAGTTTACGGCCTAAGGAGCATCTTGGCCGTAAACTCCCTTCCAAAGTGGGTTTCTAATTGTTTTGATGGTCTAGAACACTTGCTTAAGGCTTCTAGGTTCTTGTTCTAAGGTTAAAGGATCACTAGGCACTCATTTGTGCCCTTTACTTGGAGTTTACGGCCCAAGAGGTGGTTCCTTGTCCGTAAACTCCTCAAACTAAGTGATTTTGATTTGCTTCTAGCCTCTAATGATCATTCATAAAGCCCTTAGTTAGTTGCCTAACACGGAAATGGGACTATGTGGCCTTTAGGCTTGATTTTGGAGTTTAATCCCCAAGAACGTTCTTGGGCGGTAAACTCCCGGATCTAGTGTTTTGGACATGTAAACAATGTTATAAAGCATATAACAAGTATTAAAACACATTTAGGGAAGTAGACTCACAATCTGGGATGAAAACCCGAAGATCCGTGAGAGAGTATTTGGCTTTTCTCTAAATGGAAATCAAATAATGAACCAATTTGGTTCAGAATTCTATTTATAGTCCAGAGATTTTTGGCAGAAAATATTTCTATTCTCGGAGTGGATTCTAATGACCTAGAGTAATGGAATTACAGTGTTGCACAAAATCCTAATGCACCCACTCTCCTAATAACTCCTTAGGTGTAAAACCCTAAAACTGCCAAACTTACTCCTAAAGTTTGAATTCTCATTGTAACTGCTCTACTTCTATTGGATTGAAATGGTTTGATTTGAATGGAAAATTTCGGGTTGTCACAAGATCAATGCATACAAGTTTAGAATCTAACAGATTTCAGTAAATGGCATGAATTTGGAATTCTTGCATTTGCAGTAAGGATTTGGGACTGTGAAAGAGGATCATTGGAGTTTTGTTCAATTGATCTAATTCACAAAGTGAAGATCATAGACAAACATAGTATGCATACTTGGTGTGTGGCATGACTAGTGTTTAGAAAACATAGTGTACATGCTTGGAGCATAGGACTACTATTTTTTTAAATTCAAGAATAAAGTTGATAGCTGAAACAGTATACAATGAATAATGTGTAATCATATGGTGATAAATAGAAGGTGTTTTATTTATATTCATAGGTTTTGATACCATATTAGATTCTATTATTATTGTGTTTCATTTTGCATGTTTTGACTTCCAGAATAACTAGGTTGTTCTTCCTGAATGACTAAGTTATTCAAACCATCCACAGTCGGTCATATGTTGGAAGAAGATATGAATTAAGACTGTCATGGGTTGGCTTGTAGAGGTCTAACATGTTAGACAAAGGGCTACAACACTCATGAGTGCTCATAAGTGTCGAGTATTGGATTCAACCCACGCTCATTGGAATCACTTCATGGATTTTATCACGAGTGATATTGAGACGATAATATCTTATATTCTTCGAACCTAGACAAAGGACTACAACACTCATGAGTGCTCATAAACCTAGCACACGACTTGAGGTTTATAACCTATCGTGTTAAAATATTTTGTGCCCATTCCAGTTAAAGTTGGCTTTGCATAAGAGCTCTTAGAGTTCTCAATTTGTTGCACAACAACTTGGAAGCAATGGCAGACCCTTGAGCTGCCAGGTGGCAAGAAATTAAGATTGAGTTTAGTCCATATGAGTTTGGATTTTTCATTATCCTTGTCTTGTGACTATGGTTTTCACAATTCACATGGATAAGAACACATACACCAGTAAATCTAAGTGTCATAAGGTTTCTCTCCGATTCATGAAAATGATCGTGAGGAAACACTTTCAATAAGTAGATTTTAGCTAGATAGCAATTGTAATATTTGCATTCTTAAATTCGTTAGCGGAGCGAGTGTGTTTTACCTACACACTAACCTGGACTTGTGAGAAGTGGCAAAAAGGTCTAACCATTATGATTACAGCATCCCTCTTCATAATTATTTAGACACACAAGTGTGCTATCTAAGGGAAGGTGTATAATTTTGATAAAGTTTTATCAGAACAATCTAGTATTAGAAATCTAAGCTTTGGTAAGAAAGTCAGCTGATTTCTGAGTACATGTCAAAGCTAGTGGGAGCATAAGTGTTATGCTAATAATCATCATGTTAGTAGGAGCATGATAATTATGATAAGTATTGCAAGTTAGCAATATTAATTATAGAAAACAAAAGGTTTCAATTGGGAAAACGTTTTTTTGCTATAATTAAGGGAGAGGAAATTATACTTCATCTCAAATCTAAAAGCCTAGATAGAGGTTTTAATCATCTTTAGTCAAGAATATATATATATATATATATATATATATATATATATATATATATATATATATATATATATATATATGAATATTATGTTGGAATGTCTCAACATAAGAAAATTCTACATGTGGGTCCGTTATTTGCGTTCTAAAATTCGATTATGATTACGGCATCCCTTTTCATAATATGAATTATGAGAACTTGGCAAATAGAAATGGAAATATTATAGCAAAAGACTGGTTTAGTCTTGATGTGAGACATCATGAATCGTGTCCCACATGCTTCGGATATAGGATCGATTAAATGTGTTATATTCATCTTTTCTAAAAATTTCCAGATGCTTGGGGCATTAAGAAGGGAAAAGGTCTAGAATTGGATATGACTAAAAGGATTAAATAATTATCGAGGACAATCTGTGGTTTACCAAAGATTGGTTGCTCAAGGACAGTTGGAAGTATAGTGATAATTCTGGAAGGACCATATTGACATAATCTATAAGGAGGCAACTATTGTTCAGAAGTGATAGTCAAAATGGAATCTGGAAATGTTTCAAAGTTCGAAATTATTCAATTTGTGTAAGATTAGGAAACTTAATGCAAGAAGGATGTTTCCAAGGAGCTGATCTCCTTTCGAATGCTCTGTAATGGTTGTTGTCAAGTCTTTCTGACTTTGTGCATAATCATTACAAGAAGATCAATGCATATAAGTTTAGAATCTAACAGATTTCAGTAAATGGCATGAATTTGGAATTCTTGCATTTGCAGTTACATTTGGTACTGTGAAAGAGGATCATTGGAGTTCTGTTCAATTGATCTAATTCATAAAGTGAAGATCATAGACAAACATAGTATGCATACTTGGTGTGTGGCATGACTAGTGTTTAGAAAACATAGTGTACATGCTTGGAGCATAGGACTACTATTGTTTTAAATTCAAGAATAAAGTTGATAGTTGAAACAGTATACAATGAATAATGTGTAATCATATGGTGATAAATAAAAGGTGTTTTATTTATATTCATAGTTTTTGATACCATAATAGATTCTATTATTATTGTGTTTCATTTTGCATGTTTTGACTTCCAGAATAACTAGGTTGTTCTTCCTGAATGACTAAGTTATTCAAACCATCCACAGTCGGTCATATGTTGGAAGAAGATATGAATTAAGACTGTCATGGGTTGGCTTGTAGAGGTCTAAGATGTTGGACAAAGGGCTACAACACTCATGAGTGCTCATAAGTCCTGAGTATTGGATTCAACCCGCGCTCATTGGAATCACTTCATGGATTTTATCATGATTGATCATGAGACGATAATATCTTATATTCTTCAAACCTAGAGATATGAGTTGTTAATATGAGTTGGTTATACATTGATTGCACGAAAACGCATACGGTAACTCGGTGCTATAAAACGTGCCTTTATGTATGATTCAACAAGTAGTAGAACAAGTGATATGAGTTGAATTTTCTCCATTCCTTTTACCTTCGGGATAAAAGCGATATCTGTGGGCCCCTCGATGGTTTGATGATGACCAATGGAAGTGCTCGGCCGGGCCAGGACTGATTTGATTTGTTCAATTCGTCAGTCATCATGAATCGGAAATCGGGAAACAACAGATGGACAGAGAGAATGATTATAATCCATGTCTCAGTCCATATGATATCCAGAATGGAGGAATATATGATCCCTTATTTAATGGAGAAGTATCTGACAAAGGTCAGAGTTCATCTACAAGGTCAGACTTCGACAGAAGCTTTTGAGAGCTACGATTGCCAGTCGGTTCTTGAAGTCATACACAATAATAGTTTTAGACTTATCCAAGTGGGAGACTGTTGGATTAATGTCTAAGTCCATAACTATAATTGGTAAGACTTGACCCGACCCGGCATGGTCCATTTGGGTTGCATGGCATCATGCACTTGGATAGACTAAATGAGAGAAATAAGACACCTATGGTTATTAATATATTATAAGTTCTAGTATATTAAAAATAAGAATAATAAGAATATTTAATTAGTATTGATCAAGAATTAATCTAGGATTAATTAATTGATCAAAAGAAGACTAATTAAATATATGGGTTGATTGTGTAAATCATCCATACTTAGATAGTGGGCTAATACTCCATGGATGCTCCATGGTGTTTTTGTATCCATGGATCTTGGAAATGAAAGGCCATGTTAATTAGGGTTTACATGGTGTAACCCTCACTATATATGCATCTTATTCTTGATCAAAATCGGCACTAGTGTGTATAATAGAAGGGCTAGCCGATTTTCGTGAAGTGTATAATTCTCTCAAGTTATTCCAAGTGTATTTGGTGTTGTGTGAACCATTTGAGGTGTCACACTTGAGGCACTTGGCACTCAAGCTTCATGAAGACATTCTACATCAAAGAGATACGTGGCTTAATATATGGTGACTAAATGATGTTAGCGGCCATATTTTAGCTCGTCAAACAATTAAATGACTTATCTTGTAGTGATTATAGAATACAAAATAAAGTATGGTTGCTTTATGTGATAATCGTATTATATTATAGAGATGGTTACCTTCCATGTTCTACTAGTTGTAAGACTTATGCATTATATGAGTTAATTTTTTAAAACAATTAATATGAAAGTCCAAATATTTTAGAACTTGGAATTTATAAGAAAATAAGAAAAATAATGTATTATTAAAATTGAAATGTTTTTTTTATCTTTTTAATTTAAAAAGTAATTTGAATAAATAAACAAAAGAAACTAATTAACTTTAATTTATGAATTTTAAAATTAGGAGGTAAGTTCATTAAAGAAATTGTTATTCATTTATTACTACATTTATTGTAATTATTAAATTAAATTATTAGGTAGAATTTTTTTAAATAGGAAACCCCATAAAATCACATGTGGAAAAAATTAATTCAAAATAATCATACAATGACATTTGGCAAATTCAATGAGTGTGACACGTGGCAAAAAAATCTTTTTTTATTAGAATATATATATATATATATATATATATATATATATATATATATATATATATATATATATATATCAAAGTCTTTTTTAAATACTCGTTATTTTCGGGTCAAGAAACAAAATCAGGGCAAAAATCATTGTCCAAAAAGTGATTTTGCAGCTGGAATATAATAAATAAATAACAGATGGGGTGTAGTCATCTACTATTTCATTGGCTAATTTCGAAAAAAAAAAATGAATTTTTTGGCTACTTTTTTAAAAATCATTTGTATTTTTGGCTAAAATTTCAAATTTTATCAAAAAAATATTTAAGACATTTAATCCAATGACCAATATTTTTTTGTCATTAGGCCTCTAATGCAATGACAATTAGTTTCGGTCACTAATACTAGAACGATATATATATATATATATATATATATATATATATATATATATATATATATATATATATATATATATATATATATATATATATATATATATATATATGGAAAAGTTATATGGAAAATGAATGATTAGGGCAACACATATTTGAACCAATGAAAACATGACAACACATCACTTCCACAATAACTTCCACAATACATTACTTGTGAAGAAAGAAATGGACACGTGTCATTTGATTATTGGTTCTGGTAGATGTTGTCCTAGTTATTTGTTTTCCATAGAACTCATTCCTTTTATATATATATATATATATATATATATATATATATATATATATATATATGTATATATATATATATATATATGGTTTATTGACCAGTGATGATCAACATATATAGTAACATTACCAAACGGCTTAATATAGGAAAATATTTAGAAAAATCTCAATATTTTGAGAAATATTTTAATATAGTCATACATTTTATTTTTTGAGCAAAAAATCCCGACACTTTCATTTTTTGAATAGAAAGTCCAAGAAACCGGCTAATTTTTTCATTTTACCCCTTTTTGACCTGTTCAACAGGTCATATGACAAAATTGTGAATTTATTGAAAATAATGAGACTTTTTTGCAGATATTGTCAAAAATTTTAAATAATGTATAAACATATTTTTTTACGTATTTATATCTAGTTTTACGTATCTATGTATTTTGTAAGCTTTTATATGTATATATTTTTATGTATTTTAAATGTATAAACGTAATTTTTTAGTTACTTACATGAATTTTTAACCATTTTACATATTTCTTATGTATTTTATATATATATATATATATATATATATATATATATATATATATATATATATATATATATATTAATTTCAAAGCCCCTTAGGAAACAGTACACTATTATCATTGGTGGGTTAATTTTTTTTTCTGTTTTATTTTGATGGGTTTATTTTTAATTTAATGCATATGTGTCTTTCCGCAATAAATCTTCTCTGGTTTATTTTTTACATTCTATCTCTTTTTTGTTTTCATTTTCCCCAGTTCTTGGTTTTAGAGCATTCCTATACACGTTATCGTAAGGATAATTACCTGCTACGTGTTATCATTTCAATTTACTTTTGTTATTTATTCCTGATTCTTCCACCGCAATATGACCTCGTTACTTTACTAATTCCTTCATTGCCTCCGTTGACGAGTTCGCAGATAAATAATAGAGAAGCACAACGACTCCGGCTAGGGGCTGTCTCACCATCCGCAACCCACGACAACCCAATCTGCTCCCTGTGACCTGTCGCCTGACCTACCTTCTCCATTTTTCTTTTCGTCTCACCGTTCGTCACAAGGCCATCTTACGATCCCCAACTCACAATAACCCAACAGTGGTTTATGGTTTCTGGTTGTGTTAGGTTACATAGGAAGACCTCTCTATCTCCCACCTCTGACTCTTCGTTTTGATGACTCCAATGTAACTACTCTACCGTCGTTGTCACCTTCTCTGGTACTTTCTACACACCATTAATTTATTTCTTAATTAATCGTGTGACCTAATTTATATATTTGCCTCCACGTATCCAGGTGCAAAGCCGATACCCTCAATATTATATATATGATGACCACCGACACAACATCGCCAATCCCCTACCAAAAAACCTAAAAAGGCCAATCTTTTGGATCATCACTTCATGCATTTTGCTACAATTCTTCTTGCCATTTTAGCTGAATAATACTTCAATGGATCAATATGTGAAATAAATATCATACTTTTTTTAGTTATATCAATTATGTTAGGATGGTAAGAATATTTTACTTGATTAAGCACAAATCTTGTTCGCTCCTTTCAAAATTGCTAGAAATTTTTTTAGCATAAAATCAATATCCACGTATTTAACTATTCGACCCTTACTTGAAGATTTTCACTTTTCTTACCAAAGAGATCAAATATATTTCCTTTCAGTGGTAACAAGAAGTTCCCTGATAATAGAATTTTTCTCATCAAGTGCATTGGATTATATCCTTTTTGATCTGTAGTTTTTGGGTGCATTATGTTTCAACAATAAGTAACTGAAACTTCATATGGGCTCACATTTCCTTTTTTTCACTTTTTTTATGCATGATGTATCCTTTATATTGTCACTATTTCAAAATTGAGTGTGTTTAATCCTTGACTATTGCAAGTATGTCTTATTCAACTGGATATTGCAGCCAATCGTCTACACCAAGGAAAAGAACTCAATTTTGTTTACATATTCTCCAGTAGTAAGTTTCTCTTTTCTTTTTCAGATATAGTTGAAACCTTTTGTTCTTGCTTTGTTTGGTGAGATTTTTCATAGATAACAATTCAATCTACTTTTGAATTTTATAGATGGTGTATTACCTCAACTGTTTATTGATTAGTTGTATGCTTGCATCAGAATATTAAATCTACAACATCTTTCTTTAAAGATTTTATTATCTCACTATGTAATATTGGCAGAGGTCTGTTTACATCAGAATCTTACATCTACAACATCTTCCTTTGTAAGTAGGTTGCTATGATAAACAAATCAATTCACTTTACCCATACAGGACTTAATTTGTTGTTTGGAATGTAGGGGTAAAATGGTCATTTAATAAGAAATTTTCAATTGTGATTTAATATATGTTAGGTATGTTGGATTAGATGCCTAAGCCCATAACTATTATTGGTACGTACTTGACCCCAGAGTAGCATGATCCATTTGGGTTGCATATCATCAGGACAATTTGTTAGGATGGACTTTTGAGATAAGATGTTATATATGATTTATTAATATATTATCAGTTATTATATATTAATAAGAAATCATATGAGTTAATTAGTATTGATCAAGAATTAATTTGGATATTAATTTAGTGATCAAAATAGACTGATTAATCTATAGGAACTAATTGTGTAAATTAGTTATATTTATAGGTGTTGGGCTTATGATCAATGTTGGACCAAGTTTATGTACGGATACATAAAGAGTTGGGCCACATGAACCATGGATCAAAAGAACCATGAGTATGGATTTGGGTTATATTCATGACCATAGAAATCCCACATATAAATCATAATTCATTGCCCAAAATCGTAACTAGTGCATTCGTGGAGTTCATGGTGGCTTTTGGGTACATGGAGATTCTCTCTCAAGTTCATCCTTTTTTCATGATGTGTTGTGATTCCACTTGAGGCTTCCACACTATTGGAGCTAAGCTCTTAAGGCTAGCTACATCAAGACTTCAAGCTCCAAGATCAAGGTATGTTATCCTAACTAGATTCTTGTGTAGCGTAAGACAATTACATGCTAGTTATAGGTTTAATACCTTGGAACACCATTGAATGTAAAATCAGTGAAAACATAGATCCAAGGTATTTAGGGTGAACACCTTAGGATGTTAGAATGCTCAAAACCCTACAAGGTACCACGACTGACGTGTGTAAAACGAACTAGTTTTAATCCTAACAAGCTCAAATAAAAACAAACACACGTAGGCAGTGTACCTGTCGATAGCAGTTTAGTTCAAATAAGCAGGGTATCGAACACAGGAACGGTAATAGCTAAATTAAATACTAAAATTACCTAACTAAAAACAAATAATTTAAAAGTAAGGGGTTTTCTTTAGTTTTGCAAGACTAAAAACTTAACTATTAACACTTTAAACAAACAAAAACTAACAACTAGCAGCAAAGGAAATCGAAAATAACTAGGTTCGACTCACTTGTTTCTGGAGTTGATTTTATGGCAAGTGCAATGAATTACTTTGTTATTGGTTACCGATTAATGTGATTAGATTCGTGTTCACTATTACTACTCCTTAGAAAAAAAATTAATTTAAACAGCGGCCAGTTGGTTAAACTAATGAATTTCCTAGTATTTTGATTCGGGTTAAGCAAGACTCGTAGTTGTAGTCAATTAAATTACTAATTCAATCAACATCTTGTATGGTTGTTCCTCATACAAGCTCATGCATTAACTTGCCTATTTTCTATTAATCCTATGTTCATATTCACTAATACTAGGCATATAACAATGTTTTCACATAAATCATATGAAGTAAGCAATTAATATGATGTTCATGCAACTTAATACACTCAATAACTAACATAAAATAGGTATGGTTAACACAAGATGATCATTCACAAGCTTGACAAAACAAATTTTCACCAAAACAAGTAATTCACACCATAAAATCAAACTATATTAGCAAGTTCATCTACCCTAAACAGAAGCTACGAGTTTTAGCTCATAATTGCGGCAAACAATAACTCAAAAGCGAAATCTAAGAATAAAAACATGGTCTTGTTCAATAGATTAAGAAGAATAAGAGATATGTTGCCCTTAATCACTTTCAGATTGCACTCTAGGGCAAAATCTTCGAAATCCAAAGCTTCAAATACCCTTCAATCGCAACTGAGTCACAAAAGGTGTCACACCCCCGAACCAGACGGCGGAAACGTCTGGGGGCTGTCGTGACTCAATTGCATACCATAACATTGAATATATATGAAACATAACAACATTCGTCACCATTCATTACATAGTACAACCAGTAGTGTTTACATGTCATACATTGTTTAAAACATTACATTCCCAAAAATTAATTTGTTCCATTCATTCAAAAATAAACTGCAACCGTCACTGAATATGATTTCCCTTGATTCACTGGTTCCCTGAGAATACAAGTATTTTGAAAAACGTCAACATATGAAATGTTGGTGAGTTCATAAGTAGTGTTTGAAAGCGAATGTTTGTACTGTTTGAAAATCCACCAGAAAATCCGATATTTTCTGAGAAGAAAAGCTTTTGAAAACGTTTGTGAAGATCCATAGGTATGCTTGTTTGTTTCTATACTTGTAAAAAAAATGTTCATTTGAGATGTATGCCTTTCAAATCTGTATGTATTGAAAACCCTAGGAAAACCCGATGTTCTCCTAGTTCCTTGAGTTACATGAAGTTACGTTGAAACCATTATGTAGCGTATAGTGTCAGTCCCAGGCGACGTTGGAAGGTTCTCGAGCAGGATTATTTACTACAAACCCGCGTTACACAAACGCCTAGTTTATAGTTATACTAACGACTCCGAAGGCGTCGTCAGTACTAATCGCGTTATCCAATCGCCCGGACTAGGTGTAGTCCCACATCCGAAGAGAAAGAGGTCACGAAGACCCCGGTGACTCCATTAACCGGTTGGGGAAAATATGTGTGCGAGGGGTCCCCGACCCGCCTCGTAAAATATGCAGACTCTTCTAGCAATACCAAGGACCCTTGGGGACCAGTGGTACAAGCCATTGAAAGTCACTCTACGTTGTGCCAAGTCGGTGAAACTCAACACTTCGTAGAAAATATGTGTCTTCGGGCCTTAAGATCAGGTCATTGGGCTAGCTAGGCCCAACAAGCAAGATTTTACACTTTTGGGGCCCGAAGATGGTGCGTAGACGTCTGTGCACACTCGTATGTATATGTATTACCAAACGTTATTTATATGAATCGTAGTATCGAAGAGTTAGTAGTTGTAGGTTTCCATTGGCTCGAGACCGAGCCAATTCGTTTAGCAACGACTTTTGGTATTGTAATGAGTTGTATTTCGTCGATAGTCGCGGTGTCATTATTTGATCAAATTGTACATATTGAATTAGCCTTGAAATATTTCTGTTTTCAGCCCCTCATTATTTGTAAAATTTACATTTTCAACCCTTTTTATGTAATATTTCCCGGTTTGGTCCTTAAACTATTTTTCTTGACATTTTAACACCAAAAATTATTGAAATTAATATTTTCCAGCATATTTTTCATAGAAAACAGTTTAAGTCCCTGAAAATGCAGTTTTTCTCGGTTTTAGCCCTTCTTTTCGCAATTTTGACAATTTTGGCCCAAATTGGAAAATTTTTGCAACTTTAGTCCTTTTTAAATTTAAAAAGCATTTTAAACCTTTGAAAAGGATTTGGGACACTTATAGTCCACTGTTTTACAGAAATTCACAGTTTTGGCCCTTCAAAACAGAAAAATTCGCATAATGGGCCTCCTTGGGCCGAAATTTTCATTTTTAGCCCAATAAGCTTGAAATTTATGTTTTTACTCCTCTAATTGAATATAATTCCAGAAATAGTTTTATGGAAACTGTTTTGGCACATTTCATCCATCAGAATCTGTGAAATGTCAATTTGGGCCCTTAATTTTGTATTTTTCACATTTTTGGCCCAAAATGTGTGTTTTTAGCTTAAAGAAAATTGTTACTAACCACTTAGCTATTTTTCTTGTATCACTTTATATGTAGAAATATATTTGAAGCTAAAATCATAAAACATAAGTTATATCTCGGTTTTGAGGGGTTTAATGGCTAGATCCAACATTAAAACACATAAAAGCATACATATAAGCATGGAAATCATACAAGGCATACAAACATATATAGATCTACACTTTCACTTGTATTCCCCCCCCCCCCCCCACAAAACTCATAAAAACAGAAAATAGGGGGTATGAAGCTCACCTTGGGGTGTTGTTTCGGTTTTTGGAAGAAAAGATGGAAGAAAAATGAAGTGTTTTTGGCCTTAGCTCCCTTTGATGAAGATCTCGAGTTTTGAGATGGTTCTAGGATGCAAGATCACGATTTTTGTATAGATTAGGAAAGGATTTTGATAACAAAAGAATTTAAACCATAGATCTATGCGTAATCTTACCTTAGATGAAGAATATTGTGGAGATTTCCTCTTGAATGCTTCCTAGAACTCGAGATTTTTGAGTGGAGAGGGAAAGTTGTTCTTGAGTGATCTAGAGAGAATTTGTGAGAGATTTTTGGTGTGTGGGTGTGTATGGCCGAGAGTGAGAGAGGAGAGAAGAGGAGATGTGATCTTGAAGTGATATGCATGGAAGCATGGGAAGTAATGCATGGAAGTCCTATGGGTAATAGTGAGGTGGCAACCAAAGTCAACTTCTCTTCTTATCCTCTTGAGTTTGGGCCTTTGGGCCGAGGTTTTTGAAAGGGAAAAGAAAATTTTGGGCTTTTTCCCTTAAGCCCAAAATTAGAGTTAGTTAGAGTGTGTTTTATGCTTAAGAGAATGTAGTAGGATTTTTATATTTTTATTGGACTAGTTTAGGTTATTCATGTATCAAGGCTCTTAATCCATTTCATTCATGACCTAAAATGTTGAAATAAATAAATGTGGGTCCAATTAGAGCCCAATTAGGGTTCTAAGCCCATGATAGTCCAATTGGAAGCTTATTGGTCCATTTGGGTCCAATAAGGAAGTTCTAGTCCAAAATAGACTTAACAAGAGCTTCTAGGGTTTTCCAATTGTTTGATGACTATTTGTGGTACTAGCATGATGTATTTGATTGAAGTTTTTGATTCACATTAACTTGAATATATAGATTTCATAGCTCAAAATTTTCAGTTGTGACATCATCCCCCCGTTAGAGGGAATTTCGTCCCGAAATTCTGTTTGAAAGCTAGATTTGAGAATGCTAAAATAGGTGAGGGTACTTTTGCTTCATTTGATCTTCGCGTTCCCACGTGAATTCTGGCCCACGCTTTGCGTTCCACCGTACCTTCACGATCGGGATGCGGCTCTGCTTAGTACGCTTCACCTCCCTGTCCATGATTTCGATTGGCTCTTCGACGAACAGGAGATTCTCATTGATTTCGATTTCGTCAAGAGGAATGACAAGGGTTTCATCTGATAGGCACTTTTTCAGATTAGAAACATGAAACACGGGGTGTACACCGTTTAGCTCTGCGGGTAGTCGTAGTCTGTATGCTACTGGACCTATTCGGGCGACGATTTCGAAAGGTCCAATGTATCGCGGGTTCAGCTTTCCCCGTTTTCCGAAACGTATAACCCCTTTCCAGGGTGAGACCTTTAATAATACTCGATCACCGACCTGGAATTCTAAGGGCTTTCACCGTTTATCAGCGTAGCTCTTTTGCCGGTCACGCGATGCTTGTAATCGAGCTTTGATCTGGACAATCTTTTCTGTGGTCTCGCGAATGATTTTCGGTCCCGTTAATGCCCTGTTTGACGTATGTGTTCTTGCTAGCTGGGTGTCACCTACTTCAGCCCAACATAACGGTGATCTACATTTACGCCCGTACAGTGCTTCGAAAGGAGCCACCTTAATGCTCGAATGGTAACTATTGTTATATGAAAACTCGATCAACGGTAGGTGGGTATCCCAAGACTTTCCGAAGTCTATCACGCATGCACGAAGCATGTCTTCAAGCGTCTGGATGGTTCGTTCGCTTTGACCGTCCGTTTGTGGGTGATACGCGGTGCTCATATCAAGATGAGTTCCCATGGCCTTGTGGAGCGACTGCCAAAAGCGTGACGTGAACCTACTGTCCCTATCCGAGATGATAGATTTTGGCACTCCATGAAGTCTTACAATCTCTCGTAGGTACAAACGTGTCAGCCTCTCCATCTTGTAGGACTCTTTGATTGGCAGGAAGTGGGCAGATTTCGTCAGTCGGTCGATTATTACCCATATGGTGTCCAATCCGTCCGACGTCTTGGGTAGCTTGGTCACGAAGTCCATAGAAATCCCCTCCCATTTCCACTCAGGGATTGCCGGTTGCTGTAACAATCCGGAAGGTTTCTGGTATTCCACTTTTACTTTGGCACACGTAAGGCACTTACTAACATAAGTTGCGATTTCCGCCTTCATGTTAGGCCACCAGTAGTGCTGCTTAATGTCCAAATACATCTTGTCCGAACCGGGATGAATGGAGTATCGTGTCTTGTGGGCTTCCTTCATAACGGTCTCCCTAAATCCTCCGATTTTTGGGACCCAAATACGATTCATGAAGTAGTATACCCCATTCTCCTTAACTTCTAGGTTCTTCTCCATTCCGCGCAATGCCTCGCTAGTTCTATTTTCCGCTTTCATAGCCTCTGACTGGACTGATGCAATTTGAGTGGCCAAATGAGACTGAATGGTTATCGAGTGCGTTTTCGTACGGCGATTTGAGTACTCCTTCCGACTTAATGCGTCAGCTACCACGTTGGCCTTGCCTGGATGGTACTTGATCTCGCATTCATAGTCATTTAACAATTCCACCCATCTTTGTTGTCTCATGTTCAGCTCCTTCTGATTCAAGATGTGCTGGAGGCTCTTGTGGTCTGTGAAGATGGTGCACTTTGTACCGTACAGGTAGTGCCTCCAAATTTTTAGGGCGAAGACCACGGCTCCCAGTTCTAGGTCATGGGTTGTGTAATTTACTTCGTGTGTCTTTAGTTGACGGGACGCATATGCTATCACTCTTCCACGTTGCATGAGAACGCAACCTAAGCCTTGATTTGACGCGTCACAGTAAACTACAAAATCTTCCGTTCCTTCAGGTAGAGATAGTACAGGAGCGCTACAAAGAGCTTGCTTCAAGGCTCGAAACGCAATCTCTTGTCGATCTGTCCACTTGAATGGCACACTCTTTTGCGTAAGCAAGGTAAGTGGCTTGGCGATTTTAGAGAAGTTTTGGATGAATCTCCTATAGTAGCCTGCTAGGCCTAAGAACTGACGAATTTCTGTGGGCGTAGCCGGAGTTGCCCATCCTTCCACAGCTTTGACCTTAGAGGGATCCACATGAATTCCATCTTGGCTAACTACGTGACCTAGGAAATTCATGCTCCGTAGCCAAAACTCACACTTAGAGAGTTTGGCGTAAAGCCTTTCCGATCGCAGCGTTTCTAGGACTTGTCGGAGATGTTGGCCATGCTCCTCTTTGCTTCGAGAATAGATGAGGATGTCATCGATAAACACAATGACGAAGTTGTCCAAGAACGGTCGACAGATTCGGTTCATTAGGTCCATAAATGCGGCGGGTGCATTTGTTAGACCGAAGGGCATTACGACGAATTCATAATGTCCATAGCGGGTTCGGAAAGCGGTTTTAGGAATATCTTCTTCTCGGACCTTGAGTTGATGGTATCCGGATCGTAGATCTATTTTAGAAAAATAGCTAGCTCCTTGGAGCTGGTCGAATAGATCATCGATTCGTGGGAGTGGGTAGCGGTTTTTAACAGTGAGTTTATTCAACTCTCTGTAATCGATGCACATTCTGAAAGATCCGTCCTTCTTCTTGACAAAGAGCACCGGAGCTCCCCATGGCGAGTAGCTAGGTCGGATAAATCCCTTGTCCAGAAGCTCACTGAGTTGGCTGGATAATTCCTGCATTTCAGCAGGTGCCAACCGATATGGTGATTTAGCGAGAGGAGTTGCTCCTGGAACGAGGTCGATTCGGAACTCAACCTGTCTCTCTGGGGGTACTCCCGGAAGATCTTCGGGAAACACGTCCGGAAATTCACACGCTACCGGAATGTCTTGGATGTTAGTTTCTTCTTTGGTCTTGTCCACTATGTGAGCCAAGAACGCTAAGTTGTTCTTTCGCAGATGTTTTTGTGCTTTGATGCACGAGATAAGACGAAGATTCGTGCTAGGTTTGTCTCCGTAAATTACTAGGGTTTCGTGATTCGGGAGACGAAGGCGAACGGCCTTCTCGTGGCACATAATCTCAGCATGGTGGGGGCTTAACCAATCCATGCCGATAATCACATCAAAACTCCTAATTGATACTGGCATTAGGTCTATTCGAAAGACGTGCTGGTTAAGGGTTAGGGTACATCCAGTGTAGATTTCCCTAGTGGATTCGGTCTTCCCATTGGCCATTTCCACCGTATAGGTTTCATTTAGCTTTTGGGGTTGTTGTTTTAATAAGTGTTTAAACTTCTCGCTTACGAAACTTCGCTCCGCTCCGGTATCAAATAAGATGCATGCATAAGTGTGGTTTAGGAGGAACGTACCGGTCACAACTGCGGGGTCCTGAACTGCATCACTCTGACCCATAGTCAGCATTCTTCCTGCTCCTCTGTTTCCTGAGTTGTTGTTGTTGTTAGGGCAATCTCGACGGAAATGTCCCGTCCTTCCACACCCGAAACAGGTGTGGCTAGGCCCTGCGTTGTTGCCGCCGGCATTGGTGTTGTTGGTATTGCGGTGGTTGTTGTTGTTGTTCTGGTTGTTTCCCTGACTCTGGTTCTGAGAAGGATAAGTCCTGCAGAACTTTGCAGTGTGTCCCCCTTCGGTTGCAACTGGTGCAATGGAACTCCTTACATTCTCCATGGTGATGGAAACTGCACTTATTGCACTTGGGAGCATTACCGGAATAGGGTCTTGAAGTATTGGAAGCAGCTGAGGCTGGAGCATGTGAGGTGACTGGAACCGGTGCAGTGACAGCGTGAACTGCCACCGTTTGCTGCCTTTTAGAGGTCTCGGGGCCCTGACGTCCCTTTCTCTTGTGGTTCCATCCTTTCTTACCATCACTCTCCTTCTTCTTCTCGGTCTCCACTGGTTTTTCGCCCTTTTTGTGGTTATGATCATATAGCCTATTTGCCAATCTCTTCGCGCTGTCAAACGTTTCAGGGTTAGCAGCTATCACATTCCCTTGAATGGGGGATGTCAGTCCCCAGATGAATCGTTCAATCTTCTTTCCCTCTGATGTGATCATACCCGGGCACAACAGGGATAGTTCGCTGAATCTCGATATGTAAGCATCGATGTTCCCATTCTGCACCGTGAGATTCCACAGCTCCTGCTCCATCTTCTGTATTTCACCTTGGGAGCAGTACTCAGCCGTCAACATCTCTTTCATTTCTGTCCAGGGTATAGAGTTGGCGACAGGAAGTGTCATAGCTTCTATGTGACCATTCCACCAAGTGAGTGCTTGGTCCACAAAAGTGCAGGCCGCGAACTTCACCTTCATCTGCTCGGGGCACTCGCATATCTCGAATACCGACTCTACCTTCTCGATCCATCGCTTTAGGGCGATCACTCCTCCGGTACCGTTGAAAGTTCGGGGTTTAGCGTTCGCAAAATCCTTGTAGGTGCACGTTTTAGTGAGTCCTTGGTTCGTCCCGTTGTTCGAACTTCCGGAGCCTTGACCATTGCCTCCTCCATTGTTTCCTCGGTGAAGTTGCGCCATAGCTGCCATGACCGCAGCAGACACAGCTGCCTGGAAAGCAGTGGAGTCAACTTCGGGCGGGGTTGGTTCGGGATTTCCGCGAGTAGCTGGGCGAGGCATCTTTCTGTCATGAAACGGAAAGATGTTGAGTGTACGTGGTTTCGGTGAGGTTATGATCCTACTAACTAGGTGTAGGGTACGAACCTAAACATTACTATCATCAAGCATACAATCATAACGTCTCAACACATAGCAACTGAGGATATCATAGCAAAACACACAAAAGTTTATTAATATTATCCGTGTTTAGTACAAGAAAATTTGCTCGTAAGAGCATACATAAGTAACACTAATTCGACAGCATACGGCTCCATGAGTAGTGTAGTCACTTAAACATAGAGCCGGAGTACATAATATAGTTACTAATATCCTACTACGATAGGTCTATCCCTAACCGCGATGAGCTGCGTCAGGAGGTGGTGCCAAAGTCATATGCCGAAATGTTGTGCCAGTAGCTGCGCCATCTCTGCCATGTCTCCTATAACCTCATCCCTCTCATGCTCTGCTTGCACTGCCCGAGCCTCCATAGCATACAACTGTTGTCGCAGTGCAGCGATCTCAGCTTCGAGGGAACGGTTCTCTCTTGGGGGGTTCGCTGGTGAGGCAGGGTGATCTGGTTGTGCCTCGTCCTCGCATGGCGGGATGGGGTCCTGGTCCCCGACCCGGCCGTCTTCGTCTTCATCGTCGAGCTCTCCAAATTCGTAGTCAGTGTCTACGTATTCGTCGGGTCCGACATCGTGTGCTTCGCCTGGATTCCCTCCTGGCTCATCCACAAGCATCCCGTGAGCTACTAAGGCCTGATGAAACTGGATACCCTGCTGCTCCTCCTCGGGCTCCTCCTCCTCCTCTAGCCACCCGTTGTTTCCCTGATTAGGGAAATAGGGGTCTCCAGGGTGATGAAAACCAGCCATGCTGTCTGCGCGGGTACGTAATTATGCTACATTATTCCTAGGGTACTATGACTATTACACAGACTAAGCAAACATTCTTTGTTTGGGTGATAAAGGGTATAATTTTTAGGTTCCCTGGCTATCCCGATCTCGTCAAGACGTGTGTTAGTTTTACCTTGGAGAGAATGTAGTTGATCAGGCTACATTCACTCCTTGGTATCACTAAGAACAGTCCCGAGTTAACCAAGATACCAGTGTTATTGTGTTTGATTCAGCGTTGGATCCTTATTCCTAATGCAAGCAAGTGTATTTTATTCATTTGTTTTGTTCAGAGTTATGTTAGTCCTTCTTTTTGGTTTATAGTTGCATATCAATGTATGGCTCGACATGCTAGTTCACTATAAACAAAGCTCTGATACCAACCTGTCACACCCCCGAACCAGACGGCGGAAACGTCCGGGGGCTGTCGTGACTCAATTGCATACCATAACATTGAATATATATGAAACATAACAACATTCGTCACCATTCATTACATAGTACAACCAGTAGTGTTTACATGTCATACATTGTTTAAAACATTACATTCCCAAAAATTAATTTGTTCCATTCATTCAAAAATAAACTGCAACCGTCACTGAATATGATTTCCCTTGATTCACTGGTTCCCTGAGAATACAAGTATTTTGAAAAACGTCAACATATGAAATGTTGGTGAGTTCATAAGTAGTATTTGAAAGCGAATGTTTGTACTGTTTGAAAATCCACCAGAAAATCCGATATTTTCTGAAAAGAAAAGCTTTTGAAAACGTTTGTGAAGATCCATAGGTATGCTTGTTTGTTTCTATACTTGTAAAAAAAATGTTCATTTGAGATGTATGCCTTTCAAATCTGTATGTATTGAAAACCCTAGGAAAACCCGATGTTCTCCTAGTTCCTTGAGTTACATGAAGTTACGTTGAAACCATTATGTAGCGTATAGTGTCAGTCCCAGGCGACGTTGGAAGGTTCTCGAGCAGGATTATTTACTACAAACCCGCGTTACACAAACGCCTAGTTTATAGTTATACTAACGACTCCGAAGGCGTCGTCAGTACTAATCGCGTTATCCAATCGCCCGGACTAGGTGTAGTCCCACATCCGAAGAGAAAGAGGTCACGAAGACCCCGGTGACTCCATTAACCGGTTGGGGAAAATATGTGTGCGAGGGGTCCCCGACCCGCCTCGTAAAATATGCAGACTCTTCTAGCAATACCAAGGACCCTTGGGGACCAGTGGTACAAGCCATTGAAAGTCACTCTACGTTGTGCCAAGTCGGTGAAACTCAACACTTCGTAGAAAATATGTGTCTTCGGGCCTTAAGATCAGGTCATTGGGCTAGCTAGGCCCAACAAGCAAGATTTTACACTTTTGGGGCCCGAAGATGGTGCGTAGACGTCTGTGCACACTCGTATGTATATGTATTACCAAACGTTATTTATATGAATCGTAGTATCGAAGAGTTAGTAGTTGTAGGTTTCCATTGGCTCGAGACCGAGCCAATTCGTTTAGCAACGACTTTTGGTATTGTAATGAGTTGTATTTCGTCGATAGTCGCGGTGTCATTATTTGATCAAATTGTACATATTGAATTAGCCTTGAAATATTTCTGTTTTCAGCCCCTCATTATTTGTAAAATTTACATTTTCAACCCTTTTTATGTAATATTTCCCGGTTTGGTCCTTAAACTATTTTTCTTGACATTTTAACACCAAAAATTATTGAAATTAATATTTTCCAGCATATTTTTCATAGAAAACAGTTTAAGTCCCTGAAAATGCAGTTTTTCTCGGTTTTAGCCCTTCTTTTCGCAATTTTGACAATTTTGGCCCAAATTGGAAAATTTTTGCAACTTTAGTCCTTTTTAAATTTAAAAAGCATTTTAAACCTTTGAAAAGGATTTGGGACACTTATAGTCCACTGTTTTACAGAAATTCACAGTTTTGGCCCTTCAAAACAGAAAAATTCGCATAATGGGCCTCCTTGGGCCGAAATTTTCATTTTTAGCCCAATAAGCTTGAAATTTATGTTTTTACTCCTCTAATTGAATATAATTCCAGAAATAGTTTTATGGAAACTGTTTTGGCACATTTCATCCATCAGAATCTGTGAAATGTCAATTTGGGCCCTTAATTTTGTATTTTTCACATTTTTGGCCCAAAATGTGTGTTTTTAGCTTAAAGAAAATTGTTACTAACCACTTAGCTATTTTTCTTGTATCACTTTATATGTAGAAATATATTTGAAGCTAAAATCATAAAACATAAGTTATATCTCGGTTTTGAGGGGTTTAATGGCTAGATCCAACATTAAAACACATAAAAGCATACATATAAGCATGGAAATCATACAAGGCATACAAACATATATAGATCTACACTTTCACTTGTATTCCCCCCCCCCCCCCCCCCCACAAAACTCATAAAAACAGAAAATAGGGGGTATGAAGCTCACCTTGGGGTGTTGTTTCGGTTTTTGGAAGAAAAGATGGAAGAAAAATGAAGTGTTTTTGGCCTTAGCTCCCTTTGATGAAGATCTCGAGTTTTGAGATGGTTCTAGGATGCAAGATCACGATTTTTGTATAGATTAGGAAAGGATTTTGATAACAAAAGAATTTAAACCATAGATCTATGCGTAATCTTACCTTAGATGAAGAATATTGTGGAGATTTCCTCTTGAATGCTTCCTAGAACTCGAGATTTTTGAGTGGAGAGGGAAAGTTGTTCTTGAGTGATCTAGAGAGAATTTGTGAGAGATTTTTGGTGTGTGGGTGTGTATGGCCGAGAGTGAGAGAGGAGAGAAGAGGAGATGTGATCTTGAAGTGATATGCATGGAAGCATGGGAAGTAATGCATGGAAGTCCTATGGGTAATAGTGAGGTGGCAACCAAAGTCAACTTCTCTTCTTATCCTCTTGAGTTTGGGCCTTTGGGCCGAGGTTTTTGAAAGGGAAAAGAAAATTTTGGGCTTTTTCCCTTAAGCCCAAAATTAGAGTTAGTTAGAGTGTGTTTTATGCTTAAGAGAATGTAGTAGGATTTTTATATTTTTATTGGACTAGTTTAGGTTATTCATGTATCAAGGCTCTTAATCCATTTCATTCATGACCTAAAATGTTGAAATAAATAAATGTGGGTCCAATTAGAGCCCAATTAGGGTTCTAAGCCCATGATAGTCCAATTGGAAGCTTATTGGTCCATTTGGGTCCAATAAGGAAGTTCTAGTCCAAAATAGACTTAACAAGAGCTTCTAGGGTTTTCCAATTGTTTGATGACTATTTGTGGTACTAGCATGATGTATTTGATTGAAGTTTTTGATTCACATTAACTTGAATATATAGATTTCATAGCTCAAAATTTTCAGTTGTGACAAAAGGAATCCCCCAAGAGGTTTAGTTTTGGGCTATTATGTCTTATTTATAGATTTTTGAAAACAGGGGCGACTCGTCGAGTCCATAGGCTAACTCGGCCAGTCAATCACAAAAAATTCGTGTATGGAAAGTCTTTAAACCTTCGCGAACATTCGTGTCTACTCGGTGAGTAGATGGCCAACTCGCCGAGTTCTTCATTCTTTTCTTCATTTTCTTCTTGTAACATCCCAAGTTTTGTCATTTGAAGTCCCTGGGCATAAAAGGGTAAAGCCATGAAGAGCCCAAGGGCTAATTTGTAATTTTAGGACCAGGAGGAGTACACAACGCGTACATAACGGTACGCAGGGCGTAGTGGGGCGCACCCTAGTATGCTGGGTGTACATTGTGTATGCTGGGCGTACTCATAAATGAAGGAAACCTTAATATCTCGGATTAAGGGCTATATAAATGTCCTTATGGTTCATTTTTTCTCATCATTCTCAGCCTCCATCTTCCAGAAACGTCCCCAAACCCTAGTTCTTGTCTGAGAGTGTGAGTTGGTGGGTATTTTGAGCTCTTGGAGGTAAGGGCATTGCACCAAGAAGTTGGAGAAGAAGATTGGCTTGAAGATATGAAGTTGGTGTGTGTTCTAGAAGCTCCAGGAGGTAAAAATCTAGGAACTTTATTATTGTATAAGTTAGATCTAGTCATTTTAGCTTCATGGAAGCATTCTTGTCCCAAAAGTCCCAAAATGGTGAATGTCATGATTTGGACGAGATGAGTTGTCCTTTTCAGGCTCTTGAAGGGGTTATGAGTGTTAAAAATGAGGTCCCAATGACTTAGGTGTCCCATGAATGCATTAGGAAGGTCTTAATGGATTAAGACCTAAGATTAAGAGCTTTCTAGATGTCCAAAGTGATAAAGTTCGAGACTTTATAATTCCTAGGAATATTTGGTCGATGGATCTGAAGTTTGGGCTTAAGTGCTTAAGCCATTAAGCACTTATGAGAGTTTTTTTCAGCTCGCTTACGCCCCGCATAGGTAGAAGTACGCCCCGCGTACCGGGTCAATGGCCCGTTTTCCAGTCAACAGGAGTCAAAGTACGCCCCATGTACCATAGGGGTACGCCCAGCGTACGTCCTCTGTTGGGGGTTTTTTATATTAGGCTTCGAGTTTGGGCTGTCTATGGACTAGTTGGACTTGGACCTTTGCTGGACATTATGGGTAAGGTGTTTTGGGCCAATTCTTGGTTTTGGATCTTGGATGTAGGCCCAATTAGGTAGTTGGGCCCAGTTTAGAAAGTTGGGCCAATGTTGGGCCTTGTTATATGGACTTGGATCATGGGTTTGGTTTTGGGCCTTGGCCCTAAATTAGAGAAAAGAAAATTGACTATTATTGTATGAGTGATTCTTGGTCAAGATTTATACTCCCCTTGTGTTGACTCATTATTTGCTATTCTGGATAGTTCGGGATTGTCGGTGAGAAAGTGGTTCGGGAATCTGCTTCTTCAGTTCAGATCGACATTTCAAGGTGAGTTATATTCACTATATCAACAGGGTCTAAGGCACCAAGGCCGACCCTTTCTCGGATCGTATACTTGTATTGGTTTGATATGCGTATTGATCTGTTAGATCGGCGTCCTGGTAACTAGGATGGTACTATGTTAGTGACCTGGTTTAGGTTGATATCCTAATATATAGGATGGTACTATGTTAGTGACCTGTTAGGTCGGTATCCGGGAGAGGATGTTGCTATGCTATATGATCGGTTAGATCGGTTTGTTATATATGGACTGTTCTGTGATTATCCGTTTATGTGCACATGATTGTTTGATATGGGGGTTGGGTTGAGGTGGGTACTGCTTCATGTTGTAGGACAACAAACCCGGGGCAGACCGGATAAACTGTAGACCCGGGAGGGAACATACTCAGGTCGAAGGCCCGACGAGCGGTCCTGATAGGCTGAAGGCTCCACCAGGGCGGTCCAGACGTGTCGAGGCTCGGAGAGTGGACCAAATAGACGGAAAGCCCGGTGCGGGCGCTACAGTCATAATGTAGACTCAGAGAGTGGACCAGGTTGACTGAAGACTCGGTGCGGGCGGACCAGTCACTCTGTAGACTCGAGATGCATGGTTGTTCTGTGCTTGTTATATGATATGTTTATGGTTATATGAGGTTGATATTTTGGGGGGTAACTCACTAAGACTTCGAGCTTACATTTATCGATTATTGTTTCAGGTTTGGCGGATGACCGCGGGAAGGCAAAGGCGTGACCGTACACTTTCCTCGATTGATGATTATGATTTCTGGGAAATATGATGTTTAAACTATTTTGAAAACAAATTTTAATAGTTGAATGGTTTTATATGAGTTAAAAAGTTTTTAAATTGCTTCAAATTTTGTGGATGTTACACTTCGTTTTTTACTTCCCCGTGCTTCCATTAGCTACCCATGCTTCCTTTTTATCTCGAGCATGTCTTTGAGGCTGCAAATACAATTTAAGCACAATTAATTACCTTTTTTTCAATAACTAGGACAAATTAGCCAAAAAGTATTAAGATTTTAGAAAAAATATGTAACTAAATATGCACATATCAAATTACCCCACACTTGACTTTTGCTTGCCCCCAAGGAAAGTTGAATTTTAACACACTAATATCACATAAAACAATCATAATCAACCCAGCCATTATGCCAAGACGGCAACGCATGAATTTGTGTCTAAATTTTTTCCTAAGGACCCCTCTTAATTCTAAATACTCATAATCCTCATAAACAGTCACCCACTACTTTTCAACAATGCTCATTTTATGCATCTCTATGAATCTATCCGCAGAAAACTCTCTTAACGTCAAGGTATTTTTGGTTATGCTAACCAAGCACACATAATCTAGAAACATTACACTTTTGATACCACAATGGAGTTCTTTGAATTCTTCACTTTCTTGAACATTTGATCTTTGATGTCTTGAATTCACCACCTTTTTGTTTGATTTTTGGTATCTTCCACCTTTTTGTTTGATTTTTGGTATCTTCCACTTTTGGGAATTCTCTCTCTTATTTTTAAATATCTCACTTTTTTCTCACTCAATCCCTACATGCTTACGCATGGTAGCTTAACTTCAACCCTTATTGGTTAAAGGTACTAGTCCTCCTGGATACATTTCAAGTACATGATGCTAAACATATTGCTTCCCTCAAACTAAGTGAGGTTGTGTTTTTTTCCCATGGTTTCACTAGAATAAAGGAGGCCATAAATGCATTGTAACGTGTATAAGCTCAACTAAACATTTGGGTCTTCAAAGAATCATCAAACATAATACTAGCATGAACCCTAATTGCTTTTCCCAAATTTTCTAAATTAGACCCTAGCAATATTTATGCAAAATTTTTCAAAATTTAACTAAAATTCTAAATTAACTAAATGTAACCAACCCCCTACCCCACACTTAATTTATGCAATGTCCCCATTGCATATTATGCATGATAAAAAAAAAGTAAAGAGGGAATTGGAACAAACTCCCCTGGGATAGTAGTGGCGAGGTTGATTTTCTGTATGTAAAGCCCCATCTACAATTAACTTTAGGAATGGGAACAGCTCATCCAAACCTCGGGTGTCAAATCTCGTGTGGTTGACAGCTCTAGATATAGAAGAAAAAACTCTTGAAAATACTCATGAAATCATCTTCAAAGAATATGACTAATGCCCGTATCAAATGTGATCAAATTGTGAACTTGAAAATATACTAATGAGTGAACCGAGTTGTAGTGTAACTGGCAGAAAAATCGTGTTTTTTAACTTGGACTCGTCAAGTCCTATATGTGCACTCGACGAGTAGGCGTTGTATGGAAAAGAATTATATTTTGCTTTAGGTCTGATTCTGGAGTATTTGGCAAACATCAAAATGACATTCCCCCCCATTTTCCTTCAGTCAATAGGCACTCTTTTAGCCCCCTTTCATGATTGGACTCATACTTGGACTCAAAACATCTATTTTCTTGTCTAGACTCGGCTCTCCATGTTATACTCTTGCACTCTATACTCTTGTATTTTACCCTTATAAAAATTTGGAAAGGAACAAAAGCGAACACATGTAATAAAAAATGAAAACAAACAATCCTAAAAATACTACTTGTTCAAAAGCAACACAAACAAACAAAATAAACCAAACAAAATAAAAAGTGTTTCAAAGCAACCACACAATTAAAAATAAAAAGGATAATTTAATCTTCATCTTCTTCCTCATCATTACCACCTCCACTTGCTCCGATTCCACTTCTTCTTTGGCTTATCCTCTCAAACCAACCCCTCACATACGGGTACTCGATCCCATCCATTGGTCGAATATTTAAGTTATTGAACAAGTGAAAAAATGAACTATTGTGATAATTCATGCTTCTTCCAAGGTCATCTTTGTACCTTCTTAATTCCTCATTATACCAATCCATAGGCAACTCAACATCCACTGGGATTACCGATGGGTCTTCTCGTGCATGCTCATGTCTTGGTCTAACCCGCCTACCCGGTTCCCCGGGCGTCTTAACTACATCATTAACCGGAATTGCAAAATAACCACCACCATAGTATTTAATTATCCTTGATCTCCTATAAAGCATAAGACTAAATGGAGGTGTGGGTACCATTGTCAAGAAATTCCCAACTCCTCTCTCCAATACACCATATGACCTTGCCAAGCGGGTCACAAACATCCCACCATTAATTTTTGAAGTTGTTCTATTTTTCACCGCCCCCTCGCCTAAATATTTTGCCAAAAAATAAGGTATGTTGCAAAATGTGTTTCGCATAATAATGTTCCACAAATAGAAGATGTCAAGAGTCGGAACTTTGTCGTCATCTTTTCGCATGTTGATGCTGCTAGCGATCAAGGGGTGAATTATCCGGTGGATGGGGGACCGTATGCTCCCCTCTTGAGCAGCCAAAGGAATGTAGACTCGATTAGCTATAGTGTTCCACTATGTGGAACCAACAATACCCTCTGGAAAATCCTTATGGAAATGGTCAAGGAAAGTACCAAAAGCCCCATACATAACCACAGATTGGTCATAAATGTCCATCCTCCAACTCAGCTCCGCAATGCTATAATGACGGACTTCCCGACTAAGAAAAAACGTGAGGACATTTGGGTTGTAATAATCATTACCCCCCTTGGAAGGCAATGGTGTAGAAGAATTCCCAGCAAAGTTCTTGGTAAACTGGTTCTTGTATCCTAAACAACCCGCTCCAGCCGTCGCAGGTAACTGAATCCCCGTTTCGTACAAAAGCTTTTACCAAATAAGGAGTCAACTCATCTTCCAACCCTACCTGTCCTAACCACTCCCAGTTTATCTCGTTTGGTACATAAATTTATTTCCCTCTCAATGCTTCAAGTTTCTTCTTTGCTCGAACCAAATTTGACTTTGAATTAATTTGCAGAAAGTTCAACCAAGGAATGTCCCCTTGGCCGCCTCCAGAACTTTGGCCTCTCCTTGACAATTTCTGTAAAATCACACAAAACAAAAAAAAACACCACAAAACCATAGAAACATTAAAAAAAAATCTAGACCACTGCAGCAGGGACTCGTCAAGTCCATGAACTGACTTGGCGAGTCGGAAGAACTGCTCGAGTCATATGTCTGAATCGGACCAAATCATCCATCAAAACTCAAAATTTGTTCTAGGGTTTTTTTAGGGATGTATATCAAGTGTTAATTCACAATTTTTTTTAACTATAATACTCTAATTTGGCCAAAAACAAAACCCTAGAATTCAAATCATGTTCAGAATCGGGTTTTTTTTCACAAATTAGGGCCATTACTCTACAAAAGATTGAACCTTTAACAGAATTAGGAGTAAAAGTTGTTACCTTTTGATAAGAAATTGTAGAAAGCACAAGATTGGAGATGGTTGCTTGAGAGGTACTTTGCTCGGCGAGTGTAGGCTGTGGAGGCTGAGTGAATAATAATTTAACTTTTAGGGTTAAAACCCTAATTAACATAGTGTAAAAATTATATATATTTTTTCCGGTTAAAAAGTTGACTCGTCAAGTAAGGGTACGACTCGGAGAGTAGGTTTTTGATTTTGAGAAAAAGTCGCGAAATCTCAACTAGACTCGCCAAGTCTATGAGTAGACTTGGCGAGTTATTGACTCGGTTTGAAAAAAAATTGTTATACTCAAATTTATTCCACCACACCCCACACATAAGCATTGATTGTCCTCAAGCAATCATTTTAAGCTAAAATGAAGATGTAGACTATAAATCCTAGTAATATACCAAAGAAAAATAACATTAAAAATAAAATCGAAAAGGAAAAGGTAAAAAGAAAGCAAACTCAAATGACGGGTTGCCTCTCGTAAGCGCTTATTTTTTAGGAGTCTTTACCTGGACTCCTTCCCGCCCTACGTTTCAGCGGCTTTCTCCAAGTGCACTCCTTCTTCTAGTCCTTCATCCATTGGCAACCCCTCTTCGTACCTATTGACCATATGCCCATTGAATTTGAAACTCGATCCATCATTACTCTATAGCTCAACCACCCCATATGGATAGACTTGTTTGATTGTAAAGGGCCCGGACCAGCGAGTGCGCAATTTGCCCGGAAAGAGCTTAAGTCTTGAATTGTATAAAAGAACCGTTTGCCTTTCTTCAAACTCTTTATTACCCTTTAATCTTGCATCATGCCATTTCTTAGTCTTGTCTTTATAGATTAAAGAGCTAGTGTATGCTTCATTTCTAAGTTCCTCAAGGTCATTCATTTGCATTAACCGGTTAGCACGGAGTTCGGTTAGGTCAAAATTGCATAGCTTTAATGCCCAAAATGCCTTATGCTCAAACTCAACCGGCAAGTGGCAATTCTTTCCATAAAGTAACCTATATGGTGTAGTACCTATAGGTGTTTTATAAGTTTTTCTAAATACCCAAAGTTTCTCATCAAGCTTGTTCGACCACTCTTTTTTATTGCTTCCAACCGATCGCTCCAATATTCACTTCAATGCTCGGTTTGTAACTTCGGTTTTCTAACTTGTTTGTGGATGATAAGATGTTGAAAATCTATGGTGCACACCATATTTTTGTAACACCTTGTACAATTGATCATTTACAAAATGGGCTCCCCAATTACTAATTAAAGCCTTCGGAACATCAAATCTTGAAAACAACTTCTTAAGGAAGTATACCACCACACGAGCATCATTAGAAGGCATGGCTTGTGCTTCAGCCCATTTAGACACATAATTTACCACCACCAACATATATTTGATTCCCTTGGACATTAGGAATGGTCCCATAAAGTCAATCCCCCATACATCAAATATTTCACAAACTTGAATGCTATTTTGCGGCATCTCATTTCGGGATGAAATATTTCCCGACCTTTGTCATGAATCACATTCCTTGACATATTGAGCGGAATCTTTGAAAATTGTAGGCCAATAAAAACCTGTATCAAAAACCATTTTCGCCGTGTATTGTGCTCCGTGATGTCCTCCGGTGGGCCCGCTATGACAATGTCTCAAGATTTCTCGAGTTTCTTTCCCGAATACGCATCTTCTTATCATACCATCGGCACAACTTTGAAAGAGGTATGGCTCATCCCAAAAGTATTACTTAATTTCAGATAAAGAATTTCTTCCTTTGCTGTCTACTCAAATCCCTTGGGACATAGTCACTTGCTAAATAATTTACCAAATCTGCATACCAAGGTACTTCACCTGCTATAACCATAAGGTACTCCTCGAGAAAATCATCTCCAATCTTGTCATCTTCAAATTCTTCTAAGTGCGGGTTTTCTAACCGTGATAAATGACCGGCTGCTACGTTTTCCATTCCCTTTTTGTCTTTAATTTAAATTTCAAACTCTTGTAACAACAATACCCAACGTATCAATCTTGGTTTAGTATCTTGTTTAGCAAAGCGATACTTGAGGGAAGAATGGTCGGAGAATACAATTGTCTTTGAGAAGACTAGATATGGGCGGAATTTATCAAAAGCATAAACCACCACAACTCCTTCTTCGTAGTAGTGTAGTTTTCTTGAGTGGGGTTTAAAGTCTTACTTGCATAGTAGATCGACTGAAAATGTTTTTCAGTTCTTTGTCCGAAAACAGCTCCCACCGCATAGTCACTAGCATCACACATTAGTTCAAAAGGAAGACTCCAATTTAGGGATATCATGACAGGAGTACTAGTCAGCTTTTCATTTTGCAATTGAAAAGATTCATTGCATTCTTTAGATAAGTCAAACAGGGCATCCTTCAAAAGAAGTTGAGTCAATGGTCTTCTCATCTTGGAAAAGTCCTTAATAAAATGTCGGTAAAACCCTGCATTGCGTAGAAAGCTCCTTACCCCTTTTACATTAGTTGGAGGTGGCTATTTGGCTATTGTATCAGTTTTTGCTTTGTCTAGCTCTATCCCCAATCTTGAAATCTTGTATCCTAACACAATTCCCTCCTTTACCATGAAGTGGCATTTCTCCCAATTTAGGACTAGATTTGTCTTCTCACATCTTGCCAATATTAGATCTAAATTAGATAAACAATCTCCAAACGATGAACCAAAACCCGAGAAGTCATCCATGAAAACTTCCATAAATTCCTCAATCATGTTGTGGAAGATAGCCATCATATATCTTTGGAAGGTAGTTGGTGCATTACATAACCCAAAAGGCATGCATCTATATGCAAATGTCCCACTTGGGCAAGTAAAAGTGGTTTTTTCTTGATCTTGAGGGTCAATTGGAATTTAGAAGAACCCCGAGAAACCATCAAGAAAACAATAATAATGATGGCCGGATAGCCTTTCAAGTATTTTATCGATGAATGGTAGTGGAAAGTGATCCTTACACGCAGCATCATTAAGCTTCCGATAGTCAATGCAGACGCGCCACCCGGTTACGATTCTTGTTGGTAGAAGTTCGCTCTTTTCATTTGTCACAACCGTCATTTCCCTTTTCTTCAGCACCACTTGAACGGGACTAACCCTTGGACTATCAGCAATGGAGTAAATAATTACCATATCTAAAAGCTTAACAACTTCATTCTTTACCACTTCTTGCATGTTTGGGTTTAACCGTACTTGGTGTTAAACAACCGGCTTTGCACCTTCTTCCAGAATTATTTTATGAGAACAACAGGAAGGACTTATTCCCTTTATTTCGGTGATATTCCATGCGATGGCGTTTTTTCGTTTCTTTAGAACTTGCACTAGCCCTTCTTTTTCAGCCTTGGTGAGGTCGGAAGCAATAATAACAAGCTTTTGATTACCTTATTTGAGAAATGCATATTCTAGATGTTCAGGTAAGGTTTCCAGCTCTAATTCCATGTTTTGAACACTGAACACATCGATTCCATAGAACGGACTCATCGAGTCCAAGCTAAAATCTTTGACTGATCGCGGAATTCCTGATGGACTCGTCGAGTCAATGTCTGTGACTCGGCGAGTCAGCTTTTCAAATCCCTTGATTATTTCTTCGTACTCAGATTCTTCAAGCATTCTCTCTATCTCTTGTAGGTCTCTTTCAGCATCAAATTCATCTTCAAGGTCGTATGTGGACTTGTTTGGCTTATCTTCCTTCAATTCTTCCATTAGCTCATCAAAAATGTCCACCGAAAACACCGTGTCATCACTATACTTGGAATGTTTCATTGCTCGATCAATGCCAAATGTGACTGACTCATCTCCCACCTAAAGGGTAAGCTTGGATTCTCTCATGTCGACTATGGCACTTGCGATATTTAGGAAAGGTCTTCCAATGATGATAGGGACTTGGTGATCTTCTTCCATATCAAGAACTACGAAATCTGCAGGGAGTACAAATGTATCAACTTTCACTAATAAGTCCTCACATATTCCCCTTGGAAAAGTTACCATCTTGTTTGCTAAATGTATTTCCATACGGATTGGTTTTGGCTCCGGAAGGTTCATCTTATTAAATAAAGAATATGTCATAAGGTTGACATTGTCCCCCAAATCCATTGATGCATAACTTTTAGCTAAGTTTCCAAACTGGCATTACAAAGTTAAGCTACCCGGGTCTCCGATCTTCTTTGGTAATTTGTTCAACATTGTAGTTGAACAATTTTCATTAAGCACCACCTAGAACACTTCCTACAACTTCTTTCGGTTTATTAGTAGCTCTTTTAAGAATTTCATGTACTTGGGCATTTGCACAACCGCTTCTATGAAAGGAATATTGATTTGGAGGGCCTTGATATGTTCCAAGAACTTTTGATCATCTTCATTCTGCTTGTCTTGTATTGCCATGCTTGGAAATGGCAATGGAGACTGATAAGGCTTCAAAGGAGGATCAATTTTCTTTTCTGACTGTGGACACGTCGAGTCCATATCTCCGACTTGATGAGTCAGGTCGTCTGACTGGGATTTGGGTCTTCATTCTGCTTTTCTAGCACCTCTCTTGTAACATCATTTGTTATAGGAGTTAGAGGGGTAATTATTTTCCCACATATGGTCGTCACAATGTTTATTTGAGCACCCCTCGGATTTTTCTCAATATTGCTTGGAAGTTCACCCGGTGCTCTTTGATTGATATGCAGTGTAAGTTGGCCTAACTGTTTTTCAATTTTTAGTATAAACGCTTGCTGATTTCTCATCAAAGATTGTTGCTCTTTCATCATGGCTTGTTGTTCCTTAATTTCAACATTGGTTTCATTGTGTCTTTTTTCAAATGTAGCTGCAAACCTTGTGAACATGTCTTCAAAGTCCATCTTTTTATCTTGCATTGAATCCTACTTTTGATAGAAACCCCTTGTCTTCATCTTGTATTTTTCCTCCTTTGCCTTTTTGTATTCTTCATATGGTAGCCACTCCTTTTTTGGTTTCCTCCAATCCTCGTCGTATCTATCGCCACTTGAATAGCATACTTGTACCTTCCAGTTCCCATTCTCATCTAGATCACAATCCTCAGTAAGATGAGGCCCACTACAATTGTCACATGCCACCCAGATAGCATGGATGGATTGATCCCTTTCTGTCATTCTTCGGTCTAGACTATCCAATTTTGTCATCATTGCTGACATGCTATCTGAAACTAAATTTACTGCCCCACGTGTTGAGTCCTTTGGGTTATGGTATTCTCTAGAGTGCTTAGAGAATTCTTCAATCAGCTCTTTTATAACACTAGGGTTCTTCTTTGTAAGTGGTCCTTGGGAATCAAGGAGCTGCCTAGTTGTCACATTGACTCCATCATAGAAACTGGAGACTTCTTGTTGAATGTTATGATCATTGTGGGGGAACTCCTCAACAAACCCGTGTACCTTTCCCATGCTTCATAGAGTGACTCTCCAATTTGTTGTTCAAATTTTGCAATGGCTTTCTTCAATTTTGCTATTTTGGAGGGATGACAAAATTGATCAATGAACTCTTCATGCAATTGAGCCCATGTAGTGATGGATCCTGGAGGCAGTGCTTTTAACAAATCTTTCGTGGCTCCTTTTAGTGTAACCGGTAGCATGCGAAGCAAAACAGTCTCGTGGGGAATATTCATAATGTTGAAATAGTCGGCTATGTCGTTGACTTCATCGATGTTCTTGTACGTGTCTTCGTGATCTTTCCCGTAGAATGGGATATCTTTGAGTTGGGCTAGGATGTGGCCTTTTAACTCAAAATTAGTAGTTGCTGGAATTGTAGGTTGCATGAGGCCCGATTCGGTAACATCACACATCCTTCTCTTGTATTCACCCATGGTAATATTCGCAATGTCACACATGGTGTTGATGGGATCGCTTTCTTCTTCGGATTATGACTCATATTCGGTTTCTTTTGGAATTGGATTCTCTTCAAAATTATCAAGCTTGCTTTCCTCGCTCTTTTAACTGCTAGACTCACCCACTTTCTGGCTTTTCTTCTTTCTAAAAACCGATTTAAGATCCCTGAAAGGTGACTTTGGTGGGTTAGTGTCTTCAACGGCTTTATCCTTGTTCATCCTAAGAGCGGATTCTGGGTCTTTGAATGGTAGGACCTAAGGTGTATTTGATCCTCGGGTCATATAATACTTGTAAAGAAACAGAAAACACCCGTAAAAAGAACAAAAATGAAATAAAATGAAATTGCAGAATTTACGAGTGACTCGTCGAGTCAGTTCGAATGGACTCGACGAGTTCAAGTGAAATTTTCAAAAAATAAATAAACTACTAATTAACTAAAACGATTTACTAATTAACTAAAATGGTAACTTTCTACAAGATAAATCTTACACAAAGGATCGATAACTCTAGCAATTAAGATAACTAATTAAAATTGTCCCCGGCAACGGCGCCAAAAACTTGATGTGTGTAAAACGAACTAGTTTTAATCCAAAAAAACATAAATAAAAATAAACACACGTAGGCAGTGTACCGGTCGATAGCAGTTTACTTCAAGTAAGTTGGGTATCGAACATAGGAACGGTAACAGCAAAATTAAATACTAAAATTACCTAATTAAAAACAAATAATTAAAAAGAAAGGGGTTTTCTCTAGTTTTGCAAGTCTTTTTCACAGCTTTAAGATGAACTTGATGAATCTTCAATAAATGACTTCATCTTGACTAGTTGGGCTTTTCTTCAGAATTTGACATTGAACACACATTGGGTGAGGAGGCTTGATGTAGAGATTCTTAAAAGATAGCGCCTTCAGCTTGAGAATATTCAGAGAGAATATTAGAGAAAAGTAATCTTTTGGATCACATCAACAGGTTCATAGATAACAGTAAACTAATTGAGGAGGCTTCAATGTAATCCGTCACATAATCTCCAGTTGCATCTTCACCTTGCTTTTGGGGTTGAAAGATTGAATGTTGAAAGAATAGTCTTCATTTCTTGCTCCTTCGAATGAGAATTCTTTGATGATCATGGATGAAGCCTTAGATTAGAATATCTCGATACAGTCTCCATGAGTCTCAACTACATCTGAATTCACTTTTCAAGACAAAACTAAACTAAAAGAAATAACACTATTTTTGGATTTTTGATTTTTCTGAACAAGAAATAAAAACAGAAATAACACTATTTTTGGCTTTTTGATTTTTTGTTTTTTATTTGATTTTTAAAATTTTAATTCTCCGCCAAAATTTGTGCATAGAGGAAAACCATGAACAAATTTAATAAAAACAAAAATATTTAGGATCAAAGTTTTCAGGCAATCCAATATCGTTTATCAGTACATGCCTGTATGTCTGGATCTGGTCAATCACTGGTATTGTGATCCACTTAAGCACAAATGATGTTGACAATTTGGATAGATTGTAAGTGACAAGACATGGTGATCTATATTCTTAAATGGACATTTAGCTGACAACGACCAAGGATATTATTGTCCGCTTAAATTAAGCAGCAAGATCTACAGACAACTTATTAAATAGTTCAATTTTAGATGTATTAGAATGTGTTTCCAACTTCCCAATATACCCTGATAACCAAGAACTTCCAAAGAACTCCTAACTTTACGTGAGTATTCAATCATTAAGAAAGAAGTTAGATATAGAAGTTCATATGTTGTATCCTAAGTCGAATGTCTTCCAATTACACAGAGGGAACAACATATGACTAACAAAGACAGGGGGTTAAAGATGTAGTAGAGTGCATATGTTGTGTCTCAGGTCGGATCTTCCAATCACGCAGAAGGGACAGCATATGGCTAACATATAAAAAGAATTTCATATAGAAGATGCATAGAAATAGAGTTGCATATGTTGCGTTCCAGGTCGGATATATTCCAATCATGCAAATGGAGCAATATATGACTGATAGATAGAAAGCAAGAAAATAATTTCCTACAGGCCTACTTTATTAGACCCCCCCCCCCCAATTGTCCTATTAGTACTGGAATTAAGGACATAAGTCCATACATTGAGGAAATGTTGAGCCACAGTTCTAGATAATTAACTTTTAGTATATCTCGCAAGGCTCCCATGTTTATCTCACTACTCAATCTAAATGAGCGTCGTATTGTCAGTCCAAATGAAACTATCTAAGTCCATATTTTCTAGTCCTTTCATTTGTCAGTCTAAGTCTAGTCCTTTTGAATCCTTTATGTCTAGCAGCACATTAAACACAGAGTCTAGACAATTCGTCTTTAGTTCATTACACAAATTTTATATTGCCCTTTAGCACTAAGCTTCATATCACTTCCTAATTAACAAAACTAATGAAAGACTATAAGAAAATAAAAGATTATCTTTAAAACGAATCAATCTAAGAAAAACTCAGGAGTATCGAGAAGAAAACTCAAACCATAATTCATGGATTGAATTTGCATCCAGAAGTTCTGAGAACAACATGCATAATCTCAGAATAGATCCGAAAATTCTTCACATCGTTAAGCGCAAAACCGCATGTGTGATCCTTTGCTTTCTTCGTTTGCCGCAAAAGGACAGATACTCTCAACCAAAGTTCCAAGTGTTGCACAGTTGAGAGATGTCCCATATCATGTGCCTGGAACAGCCACTACCAACAAACCGAAGTCTGATGATATGCCTCCATAGCTGCTCCATCACAGAGCGGGATCAGTTGGTCTTTGGAACCCAATCCATTTTGAAACTGGGTCGACATTTGTCATCTTTGCAAGGTACTCTCTCCCATGACATGTCCTGCTTATCACAAAAAGAAGATGTAGAAATATTAGAATCATTAGAAGATTTGGGAGAGTGAACCTTTGGTACCCATCTATAGTCGGGTTTGACCCATTTCTTGTTCGAGCGGATGGGTGCCTCGGCACTTGTGTGTGAATTTGAAGTCGGCTGTCGAGATGACTTTGACCTAATCGGTCTTTGTTTCACTGGAGCATCTCTTGGATTGGACTTCTTGGCCGGCATTCCATTCTTGTTCTTGGGAGTTCGATTCTTGGCCTTATAGGTTTGATTCTTAGCCTTCTACGTGTTCCAGTCACCATTGTGCGATTGTGACCTCGGATAATGTCTTTTGAAGAATCTCCCACTTTGCAAATTCTGCCATCCTTGTGCATAGTAGGGAACGTATGCATGATTTGGACAATTTCGGGTAATGTGTCCAGGTGTTCCACAGTGAAAGCATGTATTTTCCTTCACTGGGAAGTTGTTTCTTCCTGCCCCTGGTGGCATATTCTTGTCTTGTCTTTGATTGTTCCCACAAGCACACTTGCAGTAGGCACTTTGTTTCGCTTGTGTTGGTGGCCTATATTTACCAATAGCAGGTTGATCAGAAGCAACTGAGTTCGAAGCAACAGATTCTGAGTTCAAGGAGTCATTGTTTTGATCAATAGTGTTCTCCTTGTTCTCATCTTCTGCTATTTTCTCTGCACATGTAACAGAGTCATTAGAAACGTTCACCTTAATTTTTTATGGCACAATCACAGCAGGTTTCCCATATTGAAGATGTGCCTCCTCGTCTATTTCTTCCTTTGTCATAGGGATGGATGTGTAGTTATGATTAAAAGGAGGAGGAACTCTATCATACCCTATACCCTTTTGTTAGTTATATTTAAATTTCAAACAATTATCAATCATGGACACAACTACCTCACTTGACACATCAAACTTCTTAAAATTGAATTCAACATCTTTATATTTTGCTTTTAATGCATCAAGTTCGGCAGTTATAGTGGCAAGCTCTTTCTTAACATATTTATAGTTTACGAATTTCTTACTATAAGCCTCCTGCACTTTATTATCACTAGTCGCGGCCTCTAGTTATTCTTTTAATGGTTTTTGGCCTTTCCTAAGTTGGTACCCCTCATATTTTAGGTCCTCTTTTTCTCTTTTTAGCAAATTAATTTGTTCGCGAAGAAATTTAATAGTAGTTTCACAAGATGGAGTACATGAAACTTCATTGGCCAGGAGGGATGCGGAACTCATTTTAACAGAAAAAACCCCTTTGACTAAAAACTCAAAAGTCAACCTTAAAAGTCAAATTTAAAAAGTCAAACTTGAAAAGTAAAACTTAAAAGTCAAACCAAAAAGCTAAATTTGAAAATTTTAAAGTTAAACGAGAAAATCAAAGGTCAAACTTGAAGGACAAAGTCAAAATTTAAGGTCAAAAGTGAAAAATAAAAGTCAAAAATTAAAAACTAATATTTTTGGTTGAAAATGGATTTAAAAATTTTGAAAATTTGATTTTTTGGTAAAATATGTGAAAATTGTGAAATTAAGAAGACACAGCGAAGCCTTAAGATTTAAAAACAGAAGCTGATTAACGAGTTCCTTGCTAGATCAAGTGGAAGAGGCGTTGGTTGATGACACAAGGGACCCGTGTTCGATCCCTGGCAACCCCCAAAATGTTTCCTTTTTTTTAAGTAAACAAGTTGCTGGAAGGGAACACAAAGCGAAGATCGGGAACACCTGTTGGGCCGAGAACGAAGCGAGAACCATGAATGTCGACCTTAAACCTGAGGGCCGCAAACTGCTGAGCCGTAATGTCACACCCCCGAACCAGACGGCGGAAACGTCTGGGGGCTTGTGCGTGACTACATCTTGTAATATCATCACAATGTATATAATTGAAACAAGAAAACACCATCATCATACATATCAAAATACAACCAGCATTGTTTACATCAAGTATAGTATCATAAGTTACATACCAAATTAATCAATGTATGATGATAACAAAATTCAATAAATTCCACATTCCCTGCTAACCTTTCTGCTTAACGATTCCCTAAGAATACAAGTTATTTTGAAAAGGTCAACATATATAATGTTGGTGAGTTCATAAGCATGTTTGAAAAAAAGTTTTGCATGGTTAGTAAAACACTAGAAAATCCGATATTTTCTGAAAGATGGTTTGAACATGATGTGACAAAATCAAGTATTCATGCATGTGTTTTTTCGGTTTCTGGAAAGTATATAAAAATGTAATCCGGTTAAAAACCTTGTATTTTCTATTGTAAATAGAATGTATTGATTAACAGTGTATTTCCCCATAAAAATCATATATTTTCCATTTATAAAAATGTTGTGGTCTCAACCCTGAGACCGAATATCAGTACATGTATGTTTTCATATCAACAATATTTTTTAGGAGTTCCATAAGATTATGTTGGATGGATCTCTATGTGAGCCGTTTTAACCATACTTGATTATGACGAATTCGCCTGTCGTTGTGTTTTCAGGCGTCGGCTTGATTAAGGTAATGTTTGTCACCCTAGACTAGCCTAGTCTAATTATAGCGAACAATTCAGGTATGAGGTGTCACCCCGTATAGATCTATACACAAACTCTCGCTCTCCCTTCAGGAGACTCTGGTTATAACTACAGGCTACGATCATACACTCTAGAAGTGTTAACCGACATGTCTGACTAGCATCCTTGACTGAATTTACGCGAATATGGTATTATGTTATATAATGTATACTTGTATGTTTTATTTTTGAAGAATCCAACGAGTATGTATATGAATGAATGAGACCCAACAAACATGTAGAAAGACCACTAAGGCCCGGTAAACATGTAACTCATAGTTTAGGCCCAATAAGCATGTACATGGGCCACTAAGTCCCAAAAAACATGTATTGTATAGTTTTATCCAAAAAGCATGTAGATGGGCCACTGAGGCCCAATGAACATGTAATGAATAACCCAGGCCCAAAAGCATGTAAATAGGCCATTGACGCCCAAATAAACATGTAATGTATAATCCAGGCCCAATAAACATGAAAGTTTACATCTTTAGTTCAATTGTATGTGAGTTGACATTTTTGGCCCAAGTAAGTATAAATTTATGTTTTCGGCTCATGATTATAAAAATTTACATTTTTATCTCATTTTTTTTCTCAAAGTGATATTTGCGGCCCAAGTTTTGGAAAATTTGCATTTTTAAGCCCAAATCCAAATAATGTGGCATTTTCAACCCATAAAACCGTAAGTTTACATTTTTTACTCAAACTTGTGTAAAATGACAATTTAATCCATAAAAGTCGGAATTTTTACAATTTAGGCCCAATAAAACAGAAAAGCCCATTTTTAAGGCCCATTATTCAAAAAGTTACGTTTTGGCCCTTTTCTCACTAAGAATATCATAAAAACCCATTTTTATATAAAAGTGACTCTTTTAGTCCTTGTAAAACCGTATATGCCATAAAAAATCCCATCTTTTTGTTTATTTTTCAAAAATGGCCCTATTTCAAGATTTTGTTTAACTTATCTAAACAATCTTCACATGTTTACACTTTCATTTTCATGGTGCGATGTAATAAGTGTTATATTTTACAAATATTACAGACTTTTGTTATAGATTTCGAGATCCATGGAGTTTCATCACAAAATCACAACACATAACATGGAGTACACATATAAACATGCACAAATACATATATCTAGCACATATCAACTTGTATCCTCCCCAAAAACATAGTACAACCAAAAATCAAGGGCCATGATCTCACTCTTGTTTTGATGTTTCGGTTCTTGGTGAAGAATGAAGAACTCTCGGCCCTAGCAAACTTCTTGAGAGAGTTTCGAGTCCTAGGGACTTCTGTGACAACCCGAACCTTTTTTCGTTACTGTCACACCCCAAAACCGAGAACGGCGGAAACGTTCTGGGGCGGAGGACGTCATGTAAAGTATCACAACATAGTAAAAGTAAATAAGTAAACAACATCATCCATTGCATTAAATATATAATTTTAATACAAGTGTGTTATGTACAGTATAGACACCAAAAATAATGTAAGTCAAAATAAAGAGATGAGTCATGTATGCGCTTCATCTTCTCAAAAGCTGGTCTCGGTACCTGTCTACTGATGACCTGAGAATACAAGTTATTTTGAAAGAGTTTATCAGCATTAAGTTGGTGAGTTCATAAGCATTTTAGTGTCGGTGTGTTTTATCAAAACGTTTGAACATGTCTCAAGTGTAAGTGTGTAAAATGTAGGTAAACGTTTGTAAAAGTTTGAATCTCTCAGAAAAACCTATATTTTCTATTAAAGTAGCCCTTTACCAAGGCTTAACTGTTTTGTAATACTCGTTTGTTGTAAAAGTGTGTAATTTCCCAAGTGTAACTATCATTAACAAAATATAGTTTGTACATAAATGTTTAAGTGAAATAATCACTAAATGTATATAATGGGTAAATTAACGCAGTAATGTAGTGTTGTATTATGGGAACTACTGCTTTACTAACTACCTTAAACCGGATTTATATTAAGGTATCATGTGATTTATTGTACCATACTATCGACTGAGTAACAACGACAAATGTAGGTCGTAAAAAGGTATGACGTTTGGCACCCGCAGACCTGCAGGTCCGGCTGTAGCTAGCAGCAAGCTGTAGGATAGTCAATCCAGTATAGATCTAGACATAAACTCACGCTCTCCCTCCAAGAGACTCTGGTTACAACTCGGGCCATGACATTTAAGGCATGCTCCGATACAGGGGATCACATTTATGAAAGTGTATGTATGTATATGTATATGTATTGTTCTTGTTCTAGTATCGTTGTATATGTTCTCTGCCTTAGTATAGTCGTATATGTTCTCATTCTAGTATAGCTGTAAATGTTCTCTTAGTAATGTAATGTATATGTTCTCGTAGTAATATAATGTATATGTTCTCATAGTAATAAGTATTGACTCATGAATGAACTGACTCATTGATCTAGCAATAGTATAAGTTTAATCATGTGTTACCCCGATGGTAACTTACTAATGATGTAACTGATACGTATGAATATGGAAGTACTTTTATGTCTATATATGCACATATGATATATAATTAATATTGAAATGACCCTCGGACGGCTACCCGACATCCCACCAGACCACATCCAAATCGAGGAAAAGGAAATAGGGTGGATGGCCTTCCTAAGCCTTTTAAACATTTCTTATATATATCTATGCATATATGGAAATACAATTTATAAGAAGTATAATAAAGTTTAAATAAAAGTATTTGATAAGTAAAAGAGTTTGTAAAACATTTTGAAGTAAAACAGCTTGATAAACATTTTGAAACAGTGAAGAAATCATTGGTTTGGTAGTTATTAATCACATGTGATTGATGTAATAACTATAAGTATTCAACTTGTATTCCCCCCCCCCCCATAAAGGCATTAAAACATTTAAAAGTCATTCAACGGTTAATTAAAGGGGTATAAACTCACCTGTAGTGAGTGGTTCTGATGACAATGTTGGATTAGACGTTAGGTGTCAAGTGGTGACTTGAGTACACGTGCGAATCCTATTTAGCATATATAGGCACATATATGGATTTAATTAGTGTTATGAATAACTAATTGATGATTTTGGGACCACCTTAGGGACTAGTAAACACTTGTAATAAAGTGTTATAATCATATATGATTGTATGAGGGTTTATAAGGCTATACAAGAGGGTGTATGGCCAAAATACACACTTTATGTGTGTGTGCGGCCAGGTGTGCGGCCTAGTGTGCTGCCAGCACATGTGTGCGGCCCTGTGTGCGGCCATGTGTGCTGCCAGGTTGTGTGTGCTGCCATGTGTGCGGCCAGATGAAGATCTTGGTGTTCTTGGTGTTCTTGGTACCTTTTATGAAGATCTTCAAGGAGAATGGATGATATTAGAGAGTATTTTCGTGTTCTATGCTTGAAGAAATGAAGGAAGTGTTCAAGAATGATCTAAGGGTGGCATATATAGGTAGAGTGTGCGGTTGGGAAGGTCTGAGGCCGCAAACAAGAGTGTGTGGCCGCACACTCCATGTGTTGGAGTGTTTGGCTCGGTTTTTGATTCCTACACTTTGAGTTAACCCTTTTTAACACTCCTACCTTGATTATATCGCACTTAGAACGCTTCACTAGACTCTAAAGGGTACTACCATATAGTAAAATAAGTCTAATATTGGAAAGAATTGAAGAGTGCACGCAAGAAGTTTTTCGGGTTGTCACATCATCCCCGTATTAAGGGAAATTCATCCCGAAATTTGAGTTTAAATTACTAGATTATTACAAATAACTAAGTAAAAAGATGAGGATATTTCAGTTTCATCTGATCCTCGCGTTCCCAAGTGAATTTCGGCCCGCGCTTGGCGTTCCAGCGAACCTTCACAATCGGGATTCGGCTTTGCTTCGTCCGCTTGACCTCACGGTCCATGACTTCTACGGGTTCTTCCACGAAGTTGAGGCTCTCATTGATCTCGATCTCGTCGATTGGGATTACAAGAGTCTCATCGGATAGACACTTTTTCAAATTGGAAACATGGAAGGTAGAATGTACGTTACGAAGTTCGTTCGGTAGATTAAGTTTGAAAGCCACTGGGCCGATTCTTGTGAGAATCTTGAAAGGCCCAATGTACCTTGGATTTAGCTTTCCACGCGTTCCGAAGCGTATCAAGCCCTTCCAGGGTGAGACCTTCAATAAAATGCGGTCGCCCACCTGGAATTCCAACGGTTTCCTACGTTTATCGGCGTAGCTTTTCTGTCGGTCTCTGGAGGCTTTCAATCGTTCACGGATCTGAACGATCTTCTCCGTCGTTTCCCGAATGATTTACGGACCTGTGACAGTATTGTCAGAAGCTTGACCCTTAGCTAATTGGGTATCACCCACCTCAGCCCAGCACAGAGGGGATCTGCACTTTCGGCCGTAGAGGGCTTCAAATGGAGCAGCCTTGATGCTCGTGTGATAACTGTTGTTGTAGGAAAACTCGACAAGGGGTAAATGAGTATCCCATGCTTTTCCAAAGTCGATCACACAGGCTCTCAACATATCTTCCAGTGTTTGGATGGTCCTCTCACTTTGTCCGTCGGTCTGTGGGTGGTAGGTTGTGCTCATGTCTAGCCTTGTTCCCATGGAATGTTGTAGTGATTGCCAGAATCTTGAGGTGAACCTACTATCTCTATCGGAGATAATAGATATAGGAACACCATGTAGTCGTACGATTTCCCTAATGTATGTTCTTGTAAGTTTCTCCATCTTGTCAGTTTCTTTGATAGGCAAGAAGTGTGCAGATTTGGTCAATTTATCGACGATGACCCATATGGTATCAAGTCCACCCGCTGTCTTGGGCAACTTGGTTATGAAATCCATAGTGATCCGCTCCCACTTCCATTCTGGGATCTCTGGTTGTTGTAGTAAAACCGAGGGTTTCTGGTACTCGACCTTGACCTTTGCACAAGTAAGGCATTTACTTACAAAGGTAGCAATCTCTACTTTCATATTAGGCCACCAGTATAGCTTTTTAAGATCCAGATACATCTTATCTGAACCTGGGTGGACGGAATACCGAGTGTGGTGCGCCTCGGTCATGACCAAGTCTCGGAAACCACCGTGCTTCGGGGTCCAGATCCGGTCCATGAAATATAGGGCTCTGCCACCCTTGGCTTCTAAGTTCTTATACATTCCTCTGAGGGATTCACTCACCACATGTTCAGGGTTCATAGCTTCGAGTTGAGCCGCCTGAATTTGTTTAGACAAGTGCGAATGGATAGTCATCGTCAACGACTTGACTCTTCGACCATAATATTCCTTCCGACTTAGGGCGTCTGCTACTATGTTGGCTTTACCCGGATGATAATGAATGTCTCATTCATAGTCATTGAGTAGCTCGACCCACCGTCGTTGTCTCATGTTGAGCTCCTTCTGATCGAATATGTGTTGTAAACTCTTGTGGTCGGTAAAAATAGTACTTTTTGTGCCATACAAGTAATGTCTCCAGATCTTCAGGGCAAACACAACTGCCCCCAGCTCAAGATCATGTGTGGTGTAGTTGGCTTCGTGTGTCTTTAGCTGTCTCGAGGCGTAGGCGATGACCTTACCCCGTTGCATCAGGACACAACCGAGCCCTTGATTCGATGCATCGCAATAGACTACAAAGTCTTCTAATCCTTCGGGTAGGGATAGTATTGGTGCGGTGCACAAGGCTCGTTTGAGCGTTTGAAATGCTCTTTCTTGTTTCTCTTCCTAGTCGAAGGCCACGCCTTTCTGGGTCAATGTTGTAAGAGGTTTCGCAATACTGGAGAAGTTCTGTATGAATCTGCGGTAGTAGCCAGCAAGACCTAGAAATTGACGAATTTCTGTAGGCGTCTTTGGTGCTGACCAGTTCTCAATAGCCTTAATTTTAGATGGATCCACGTGGATTCCCTCTTCGCTTACCACATGTCCTAAGAATTCGACTCTTCGGATCCAAAATTCACATTTCGAGAAGTTCGCATAGAGCTTCTCTATTCGTAAAGTTTTTAAGACCTGTCGTAGGTGATTGCCATGCTCTTCCTTACTCCGGGAGTAAATCAGAATGTCGTCGATGAATACAATTACGAACTGATCCGAGTAAGGTCGGCACACTCAATTCATCAGATCCATCAAAACTGCGAGCGCATTGGTCAATCCGAATGGCATCACCACGAACTCGTAGGGTCCGTAACGAGTCCGGAAGGCTGTCTTCGGCACATCTTCCTCTAGCACTCGTAACTGGTGATATCCGGATCTCAGATCAATTTTGGAAAAATAATTCGCCCCTTGAAGTTGGTCGAATAAATCGTCGATGCGAGGTAGAGGGTAACGATTTTTGACCGTCAGTTTGTTGAGTTCCCTGTAGTCGATACACATACGGAAAGATCCGTCTTTCTTCTTAACAAACAAGACTGGTGCTCCCCAAGCCGAGAAGCTTGGTCTTATGAAGACCTTGCTGAGCAGCTCATTAAGTTGACCAGATAATTCCTGCATCTCAGCTGGTGCTAATCGGTATGGCGACTTAGCTACTGGGTTAGCTCCTGGAATTATGTCGATTCTGAAATCGACCTGTCGTTGCGGAGGTAAACCGGGTAGCTCTTCTGGAAAAATGTCGGGGAAGTCGCTCACTACTGGGATGTTCTTTAGTTCTTTCGTTTCGAGTTTTGTATCGACCACGTGAGCTATGAACGCGCGATATTCCTTACGTAGGTATTTCTGTGCTTGGATACTGGAGATAATACGAAGACTTGTACTGGGTTTGTCACCGTAGACTATGAGAGTTTCGTTAGACGGGAGGTTTAGACGGATTGCTTTCTCGAAGCACATGATGTCAGCGCGATGAAGACTCAACCAATCCATGCCGATGATAACGTCGAAACTTTAATGGAAACCGGCATGAGGTTGATTGGAAATAAATGGTCATCTAGAGTTAAGGTACAACCAAAGTATATGCTCTTGGTTCTTTCAGTTTTCCCATTAGCCATTTCTACCGTGAATTGTTCTTTAAGTGCGTGTGGTTGATGTTTAAGTATGTGAGCAAATTTATGGTTCACGAAGCTTCGCTCCGCTCCACTATCGAACAGGATGCATGCATAGGAGTTATCGAGAAGGAACGTACCAGTTACCACAATCGGGTCAGCAACCGCTTCCCCATGGCTTATTGCCAGTACTCTCCCCGATCCACCTGCATTCTTTGCTTTGGGGCAGTCCCTCTTGAAGTGGCCTGCTTCGCCACATCCATAGCAAGTTGGGCTCGCGCCTGAGCCGGGGACTTGGGCGATCGGTCTTGCCGGAGACCTACAGAAACGGATAGTGTGTCCTTTCTTGTCACAGTTAGAACACTGCATTTCACGGCAGGGGCCGTTGTGGTGGAAGTTGCATTTGTTGCAATTAGGTAGAGTTCCTGCATACTGCTTCACCAGAGCAGTAGCAGCAGTAGGGGTTATTGCAGCATGCACGGCCACAATCTGCTGCTTTTTGGCAGCTCGCTGCTTCTTCTTGTCATCCCAGGACTTCCGCTTAGAGTTAGCAGGTTTGGAGGGTTCCGGGATGACCAGGGTTGTTGTCGCTGTTGGTGATTGAATTCCATGGTCAACAAGTCGTTGTGCCAACCGCTTGGCACTGTCAAAAGTAGTAGGGTTTGATGATAGAACATTTCCTTGGTACGGAGGCACCAGCCCCCAGATGTACCTTTCGATCTTTTTCCCTTCAATGGGAACCATATTGGGGCAGAGAGCCACCAGTTCGCTAAATCTGGCGGTGTAAGCGACCACATCGGTGCCCTTCATTGTCAGGCTCCAAAGTTCCTGTTCCAATTTCTGGATTTCGCCCCTCGGGCAATACTCCTCAATAATGAGGTCTTTCATTGTTTCCCAGCCCATGTCATTGGCTCCGACGAGAGTTAGAGCTTTAACGTGCCCATTCCATCACGTCAGGGCTTTTCCTTCAAAGGTGCAGGCGACATATTTAACCTTGCTCGCCGCAGGACATGAAAAAATTTCGAAGACCGATTCAGTCTTCTCGAACCATTGCGAGAGGGCAATGACTCCGCCGGTTCTATAAAAGGATTTCGGCTTACAGTTGGTGAAATCCTTGTAGGAGCATTCTTTCGTCCGCACATGGATTTCAGCATGAGTGGATTCAACAAGGGTTCCACCTTGGCTGTTGTTAGTTGAGTGATATTGAGCCATGGCAGTTGCCACTGCCGCAACTACTGCAGCATTCAGGGCTGCAGTATCGATAACCAGAGGAGGAGATGGTGGAGGTGCAGGGTTATTCCGGGGAGATTTGCGAGGAGGCATCTTTCAGCTATAAGTTTATAAAGACAGATATAATGGTAAGAATCAATTGTAAGTAAGTTGAGAGTGACACATGGACTAAATAGCCATAGTCCAACAGTTGAATGAGTGTACGAATTGAATTCACAATAGGGAAAAATAGCAGGAAAACATAAGTATAAAGATTCTCTCACAGATTAGCTAGCTGTCAATATTATTGGTATTATTGATGTAACGGGTTCAGGGAAACTCGACCTAACAGTAGGTCTTACATCATACCATATGGAAAAGTTTGACAATCACTAGATTCCTAGTTAGCGTACTGAGAGTTAGGAATACTTTACAGATAAGCGTTACTAAAAGTCCAGACACTAAAGGCTATTCCTTAATCAAAAGACAAAGATGTATTAGACATCTTCTAACGACGACGAGAATTCCTAGGGCGAATCCTCATATCTGCCAGCTGGCGAACCACTTCTTGAAGGTGTCGTTTGTGAGCTCTTTGGCGAACTCGAAGTTCTGCGATTTCGGTGGTTAATTGCGTTCGCAGTGCATCATTTTTTCTCCTCATCCCTTCGAGTGCTTCTTCTAGATGTCGAATGCGGATGGTATTAACACCCGAGTTGGCATCAATTTCCATGACTCGGTCGATGGCTGCTCGACCTTGTTCGACATTTCGAGCAATTCTACGCACCATGACAGGCAAAGCTCTATCCGCAGAACCACCTTCGCTAACGTTGTAAAGGGTTCGGTCCCCAAAATAAGGTAAAGGTTGACCCTGCTCGTCGCTCCAGCGATTTAAGTTGTTTACCCACATAGGAGTGGGACCTGGAAATGCTGGTCGGGGATCGTTATTTGGGGCTTGACCTATGGGGGGTAGATTGTAGACTTCCGGCTCTGAGTTGGATCCATCAGAAAAGCCTTCTGCGAGGTGATCATCCAAATGGATTGGATGCTCATCTTCGGGCTCTTCTTCAATCCACCCTGCATTGCCTTCATCTGGAAAGTACGGGTCGCCGTGATGGAATCCAGCCATTTAAATCTACGCGAGAAGAGAGGTATAAGAATATAGTATATATGTAGCTAGTAGTACAAAATACACCTATAGTATTTAAGTTTAGGTTCTACTGATCTTCTTGTGGTATTGTTGGTAAGTTTTTAGAGTTGTTAACACATCACAACCATTCTAGGGCATGTGCTAATCACTCCTCGGACCAGCATAGTTGATCAGGCTATGCCATTCCCAAGACTGCCATACATCCCCGAGATTACCTGTGATATTTAACAATCGTAATACTTTTGTTCTTGTCGTTGTGACACTGATTTTAGTATGAATGCAACCTAGTATACTTAATTAAATATTTTGGTATTTAATGTATAGACTCTCGGTCAGAGTGTTTTAATCCCAAATGGGTTTATAGTTTAGTATATCTTTTATGGGTTGATATACTTAATTCACTATAAACAATGCTCTGATACCATTCTGTCACACCCCAAAACCGAGAACGGCGGAAACGTTCTGGGGCGGAGGACGTCATGTAAATTATCACAACACACTAAAAGTAAATAAGTAAAAAACATCATCCATTGCATTAAATATATAATTTTAATACAAGTGTGTTCTGTACAATATAGACACAAAAAATAATGTAAGTCAAAATAAAGAGATGAGTCTTGTATGCGCTCCATCTTCTCAAAAGCTGGTCTCGGTACCTGTCTACTAATGACTTGAGAATACAAGTTATTTTGAAAGAGTTTATCAGCATTAAGCTGGTGAGTTCATAAGCATTTTAGTGTCAGTGTTTGTTATCAAAACGTTTGAACATGTCTCAAGTGTAAGTTTGTAAAATGTAGGTAAACGTTTGTAAAAGTTTGAATCTCTCAGAAAAACCTATATTTTCTATTAAAGTAGCCCTTTACCAAGGCTTAACTGTTTTGTAATACTCGTTTGTTGTAAAAGTGTGTAATTTCCCAAGTGTAACTATCATTAAAAAAATATAGTTTGTACATAAATGTTTAAGTGAAATAATCACTAAATGTATATAATGGGTAAATTAACGTAGTACTATAGTGTTGTATTATGGGAACTACTACTGTACTAACTACCTTAAACAGGATTTATATTAAGGTATCATGTGATTTATTGTACCATACTATCGACTGAGTAACAACGACAAATGTAGGTCGTAAAAAGGTATGACGTTTGGCACCTGCAGACCTGCGGGTCCGGCTGTAGCTAGCAGCAAGGTGTAGGATAGTCAATCCAGTATAGATCTATACGCAAACTCACGCTCTCCCTCCAAGAGACTCTGGTTACAACTCGGGCCATGACATTTAAGGCATGCTCCGATATAGTGGATCACATTTATGAAAGTGTATGTATGTATATGTATATGTATTGTTCTTGTTCTAGTATCGTTGTATATGTTCTCTTCCTTAGAATAGTCGTATATGTTCTCATTCTAGTATAGTTGTAGATGTTCTCTTAGTAATGTAATGTATATGTTCTCATAGTAATATAATGTATATGTTCTCATTGTAATAAGTATTGACTCAGGAATGAACTGACTCATTGATCTAGCAATAGTATAAGTTTAATCCTGCGTTACCCCGATGGTAACTTACTAATGATGTAACTGATACGCATGAATATGGAAGTACTTTTATGTATATATATGCACATATGATATATAATTAATATTGAAATGACCCTCGGACGGCTACCCGACATCCCACCAGACCACATCCAAATCGAGGAAAAGGAAATAGGGCGGATGGCCTTCCTAAGCCTTTTAAACATTTCTTATATATCTATGCATATATGGACATACAATTTATAAGAAGTATAATAAAGTTTAAATAAAAGTATTTGATAAGTAAAAGAGTTTGTAAAACATTTTGAAGTAAAACAGCTTGATAAACATTTTGAAACAGTGAAGAAATCATTGGTTTGGTAGTTATTAATCACATGTGATTGATGTAATAACTATAAGTATTCAACTTGTATTCCCCCCCCCCCCCCATAAAGGCATTAAAACATTTAAAAGTAATTCAACGGTTAATTAAAGGGGTATAAACTCACCTGTAGTGAGTGGTTCTGATGACAATGTTGGATTAGACGCTAGGTGTCAAGTGGTGACTTGAGTACACGCACGAATCCTATTTAGCATATATAGGCACATATATGGATTTAATTAGTGTTATGAATAACTAATTGATGATTTTGGGACCACCTTAGGGACTAGTAAACACTTATAATAAAGTGTTATAATCATATATGATTGTATGAGGGTTTATAAGGCTATACAAGAAGGTGTATGGCTAAAATACACACTTTATGTGTGTGTGCGGCCAGGTGTACGGCCTAGTGTGCTGCCAGCACATGTATGCGGCCCTGTGTGCGGCCATGTGTGCTGCCAGGTTGTGTGTGCTGCCATGTGTGCGGCCAGATGAAGATCTTGGTGTTCTTGGTGTTCTTGGTACCTTTTATGAAGATCTTCAAGGAGAATGGATGATATTTGAGAGGATTTTCGTGTTCTATGCTTGAAGAAATGAAGGAAGTGTTCAAGAATGATCTAAGTGTGGCATATATAGGTAGAGTGTGTGGTTGGGAAGGTGTGAGGCCGCAAACAAGAGTGTGTGGCCGTACACTCCATGTGTTGGAGTGTTTTGCCCAGTTTTTTATTCCTACACTTCGAGTTAACCCTTTTTAACACTCCTACCTTGATTATATCGCACTTAGAACGCTTCACTAGACTCTAAAGGGTACTACCATATAGTAAAATAAGTCTAATATTGGAAAGAATTGAAGAGTGCACGCAAGAAGTTTTTCGGGTTGTCACAGTTACCGTTAGCCGATTCCCGTTATTAAAATTTGAATTTTAATGAGTCCCGTCAGATTCCTTTGGTTTGGAAAATCATTTAGTTATATGATTGGACTTTATATAAGATTTGGGACCAAAACCACACGAAATTTTGAGTTTTCCTTTAAAGAAAACAAGATTTCACAGCCTGACTAGAGTTCACGGCCGTAAACCCATTTACGGCCGTAAACCCGTTTACGGTCGGTGCCAGGTGGTCCCCACCACCGACTATACCCCTAGTCTATATATGGGACCCCTGCCTTCATTTGAACCTTCTTGGCAGAATACTCTCTCATTCTCTCACTCTACCTCCCGACCGTAAACCCCAAAGCACCCTCATTCCTTCCGAAAATCATCAAGAAATCACCGTTGGAGGTTGTTTTGGAGCATCTAAAATGCGTTTTCACCGAATCTAACATCATTGTTCTTGAGTTTACGGCCGTAATTCAAATCTTTAAAGACTGCAAACAGTTGACAGTCGTAAACCCTTCAAGAGGCTGTTCACGGCTGTAAGCAGTTCACGGCCGTAAGCCCCCCTTCACGGTCGTAAACTCCTTCACACCGTGAATCTTGGCTGTGAACATTCTATTCCACCTCGATCGAGTCTCGGTAACATTCCTAAACCAATAACAAGTGTTTTCCAACACTATAATAAATGGTTTCGCTAATAAATTACGATTATGTAATTAATTGTTGATTAGGATCCCGTTGACAATCGCGTACATCAACCCGAGGGTCTTCATTTCCAGTTTCATTGTTCGACATTCCACGTGCAATTTGTATTCTATCTTTAAATTTCGGGATGAAATTCCCTCTAACAGGGGGATGATGTGACAACCCGAACCATTTTCCTTTACTGTTAGCCGATTCCCGTTAATAATATTTGAATTTTATTGAGTCCCATCAGATTTTGTTGCTTTGGAAAATCATTTATCTATATGATTGGACTTTATATAAGATTCGGGACCAAAACCACGCGCAATTTCGAGTTTTCCTTCGAACAAAACAACAGTTCACGGCCTGACTGGAGTTCACGGCCGTAAACTCATTTACGGCCATAAACCTGTTTATGGCCGGTGCCAGGTCGTCCCCACTACCGACCATACCCCCAGTATATATATATATATATATATATATATATATATATATATATATAGGACCCCTACCTTCATCTGAACCTTTTTGGCCGAATACTGTCTCATTCTCTCTCTCTCTCTCTCTCTCTCTACCTCTCCACCGTAAACCCCATAGCACCCTTATTCCTTCCGAAAATCATCAGGATATCACCTTTGGTGGTTGTTTTGGAGCATCTAAAAACGCATTTTCACCAAATCTAACATCATTGTTCTTGAGTTTACGGCCGTACACCCTTCAAATCTTCAAAGACTGCAAACAGTTCACGACCGTAAACCCCTCAAGAGGCTGTTCACGACCGTAATGTAACGCCCGTAGATCCGGGCTAGTAAATTTAGAGACGATAAGCATCAAAAATGACTTTTTGATGGAAGATTATTTAAAAGAATTAATCTTAACCAAGTTGTAGTATATGTCACAAGGTTTTCGTTCATATAAAGAACGCCAAAATCCGAGTTATAACGAACAAGTTATGACCTGTCGAAGTTTCACGACAGAATTGGCACGACCCAGCGCAACCCAACGCAATGTAAATAGTGAATTTAAGGTAGATAGATATATATATCCTTGGTGATCTAAAAGATATTCAAAGATGTCTTTGATAGTAGTCCAACGATAAAAAGACAGACAAAAACGGAGTTCAGATGAAGGAGTTATGAATTTCGAACGGTGTTTTCCTGTCCCGGCCTACTAAAGATAATATATAATCAATATATTTATAATATATTAAAAATAAAGTCAAAATTAGCCATTGGAGTCTAAACGAGAGTTGTAGAGCATAACCTCACCTACGCGTCGATATAAAGAACGTCGAAAATGGAGTTCGTATGCGAAGGGTATGAATTTCTGAAGTTCGGGGCGTGAAACCCCAAAACTGTCAGATACCACGACGTGGCAGGTCTTCTGACACCTCCGGGAGTCCCCCGGACGCAACTTGTGATGACGCATGCAGTGACGACCAAGCCCACGACGTGGAAAAAGGTGTCACGACGTGGCAAGGGCTAGTTTTGCCATATAAATAGATTTGAAGGACCAACCGAGTTTGGTTGCTCATTCTGTCATCTCTCACCCATATTACCTCGATTTACGTGCAAAGAAGTACCCCTGAAGCCCCGGTATCATCCTGAGACCGGAAGCGAGTGCCGAAGTCCGAAGATCCCAAGAAGAAAAGAGTTTCCGAGCCAAAGCTCTGCCCGCGAGAAACCCGGTGTGTGAAGTGATCCCGGTTTCACCGAAGAATACAACTTCTACAAGTCATAGTGCTGTCCGATCATCTTCTGATCAAGTGAGTGTGTGGTCACTTTCTTCTAACACATAAATATTAAGTATTTGCTATGAAATATGTGCTGTGTGTATAATATAAAGTTGTTTATATGCGTGGGTGTATAGTCCCTTTCATAAACACCATTTTAATACAAGTATTGTTTGAATGTATCAAGTATATGTTTGGTGTGAGTGTATAGTTACTTTCTTCTAACACATAAGTAATTAAGTATTTGCTACGATATAAGTGTTATGTGTTTATATATTGTCGTATATTTGAGATAAGCGTGGAATGGATGTTTTATATAGGTTTTAAATGAGTTAAACTGTATATGTATGTTATATCTACAAATATGTTGGGTAGAACATGGGTAGACGAATTAGTTGGTGTGTGATGACGGATGAGTTTGAGTATGAGACGAAGGATGAACCTTGGTAGCTATGGATTTAGTACTATATAGATGAACCTTGGTAGATATGGATTTAGTACCGTATAGACAAATGTTGGTAGCTATGGATTTAGTACTGTTAGATAGACGATGGTAGCTATGGATTTAGTATTGTTAGATAAACGTTGGTAGCTATGGAGTTAGTACCTACACCGGTAGCTATGGATTTAGTACTGTTAGATAAACATTGGTAGCTATGGGCTTAGTACCTACACTGGTAGCTATGGATTTAGTACCCGATGAATGAACCATAGCAACTATAGAATGAGTGCTCTATGAAGGAGCCTTGGTAGCTATTGTCTTAGTGCCTAATAAAGAATCTTGGAAGCTGTTGTCTTAGTGCCTAATACGGAGTGAACGAATAGATGATTCTTAGGGTAGACCCTTAAGAGTAAGGAAGATAATGGGGATGGGTAATTGGGTTGATTGTTTGATAATTAAATATAATAATTATATTATTGTGGGTTGAAAACCCTATATGCTCACCAGGCTCCCAAGCCTGACCCACTCAGTTTAATTATATTAGAGGTATCGATACGAAGCTACTTTGCACTGAGAGATTAAAGGAGATGTAAATCACTAGAGTAAACGAATGTATGTTCTATTTATGCTTATGTGTCTGTATCGGAACATGACATCCCAAGGTTTTATTATTTTATGAAAAATACATTCTCTTTGAGAAATTTTTTGATAAGTTTTTATCATATCTTGTTTTGGGAACAAATTCCGCAACCGTTTTCTTTAAACGATTACTCAGATTTATAAAACAAAGCATAAACAAATCGGTCTTTTCTAGCTGAGAAATTGGGGATGTCACAGTTGGTATCAGAGCATTAGTTTAAGAAAACTAGGAATTTGTAGGATTTCTAGACTTAAACTTAGAATGCTAAGTGGAGATTGTGAGATGTGTGTCTGTTATATTATAGACACGAGCACTAGTATATTTTAGGAAGCTGCGTAAAATGCCTGTACGTGCTAAATGTTATATGTTGCCATATATGATATTATTTGTTCAGGATCTATGGTCTGTTGCCGACCGGATTTGGAAACCTTATGTGTGTAGGATTCTAAGCATACGTCTAGGACATTAGAACTAGCATGTAAACGTTTCGGAGTGATAAGGATGATTTAAATATCTACCGTGAATGAGGATCTAAGTTCACCTTATTCGGTGTGTAGATCAAAAATGGTAAGAACCATAAGTGGAGTTGGAAATGTGAACGAAGACAGGAATCAACCACCAGTGATTGAGCAAATACCTGGTGTAGCTGCTGCCCCCAAGCCAATAACGATGGTTGGTGTACAAATGATGATTCAAACGATGTTGGATCGTCAGATGGAGGAGACCAGGCAGTTGCTTCAATAGAATCGTGAAGAACTGTCAATTCAAGTGGAAGAGCCCGATGTGAATGGAGGGCAGTCGGAGGGAGGCAACTACAGTGGGACTGTTGGGCAAGCAGAACCCCTAGTGGCAGAAAGGAATGACCTAAAAAGGGAAATAAACAGGGATGGGCGTATGTATAAGAATTTCTTGTGTGCCAAACCGCCAAGTCTTAATGGGAGCCCAAAGCCTGTAGAGATTATGGACTGGATCTCCAAAATGGAGATGGTGTTTGAAAGTTGCGAATGTAGAAACAAACAAAAGACTGTCTTTGCAGTTAGACAACTGAAGACTGGAGTCTTAAGCTGGTGGAAGTTACTGGCAGATATGATGCTTCGAGGGGAAGCCCTGAGGATGTCCTGGGAATCATTCCTGGAGCAGTTAAAGATGCAGTACTGCTCAGAGATAGATGTGATTGATCTGAACAATGAGTTCCAAAACTTGAAAGGGGGGAAAATGAGAATTAGTGATTATGCTACTACGTTTATCGAAAAGATGAAATTGTTTCCATACATGGTGCCGACTGAGCTCGCCAAGATCGAAAAATTTGCTAACGGATTGCCATCAGACTTTGGCCCAACGGTCAAAATGACAAGTACGTTAAAGGCAGCCGTTAGAGCTGCTAAGAATGTCGAGACTCAAATAAGAGAGAAGGGTCTAGAGAAGGTTGAAGTTGGAGAAAAGAGGAAGCTTAAAGGACCCTTAAGACCTGATAATAAGGGAAAGTTCGCAAATTCTAACCTAGATGACCAAAGGTATGGACCCAAGTGGTGTGAAAAGTGCAAGAAGAAGCGCTTTGGAGCATGCAACGAAAAAGTAACCTGTTACAGATGTGGAAGGATCGGCCACTATTCAAAGAACTGTACACACAATGATAAGGTGTGCTACGGATGCGGAGGCAAGGGGCACATGTCTAGAGACTTCCCAAAGAAAATTGAAGCAGCAAGGCTAGAAGTGATGGTTTTGGTCATAAGACATCCTATATGCTCATACAAACCCTAAAGCTCGGATCTAGGTTCCTCTATTGTACATACTTTGAATCCAAGACTATAAACCCTAATTCTAGCATATGGAAATCAGAATTCACATGTAAATAGGTTTAAGAACATACCTTGATTATTATATAGCAATAACAATCCAATTCCTCCTTGAATTGACCTTGGAAAGCTGAGAGTCACAAGTGTCACTCCTCTAATTGCTTACAAACACCATAAGCAAGTGGAGAAGGTATAAAGAGAGAGAAGGGAGGTTAGAATTCGTCCTTAGGACCTCTTGGGAAGGGTTCGACGAATTTCTAAGCCCTAGGGGGTTTATATAGGTGTAAAGATTAAGGTTTTAGTCTTTATCCTTATCTAGTTGCTTGTCCACCAAGCAACCATAAGATAAGTCCTAGAAACCCTTATCCTAGTCGAATTCTAAGGGATTTACACCTCAAATTCGTTCACCATATATATAAGATAATCCTAACCTTATTTTGTAACTATCACATAATTACAATTCAGCCCCTCTAGTTTAATTAATTACACTTGATCACAAAATTAATTCTTAATTAATTATTGACCAATATTAATTAAACAAATATGATTTCTCCTTTAATATATTATTCTTATAACATATTAATAAATCAAAATAACCTCTCTCTCTTTATTTATTTCTCCAATCAAGTTGCTTTGGTGAAGGCAACCCAAAAGGACCATGCACCATCGGGTCAAGTACATACCAAAATAGTTATGGACTTAGACACTAATCCAATAGTCTCCCACTTGGATAAGTCTAACAACTATTGTGCGTATGACTTCGGATCCCAATCTGCAATCGTAGCTTTCCAAAGCCGCTGTCAACTCTGATCATATCAGATACGCGTGTCCTTAGATAAGGGATCATATATTCCTCCATTCTAGATATCGTATGAGATATGATTTCAAATCATTCTCTTTGTACCATATCTCGATTCCCGATTTATGACGACTGACTAATTGAACAAATCAAATTAGCCCTAGCCCGGCCGAGCATTTACGTTTGTCATCACTAAATCATTGAGGGGCCCAAAGATATCGCTTTTATCCTACTTTGAATAAAAGGAACGGATAAACTTTGATACAATGCTCGCTTGCACTCACGCACCGAATCACACACAACAATATGTTTTATAACACCAAGTTACTAGTGCGTTTACATATTATCAATGTGCAACCGATTCGCAAGATACAACTCACACATCTCGGTTTCAAGAATATAAGATGTTATCGTCTCACCAATCACTCGTGATACAATTCATGGAATGATCCAAGTGAGCGTGGGTTTAATCCAATGCTCAAATCATATTCATAAGCACTCATGAACGTTGCAGCAAACATTTGCTTATGTCTAATACTCTTTTAGACAATCCACACACCAATTCACGACAGTCTTCATTCATATCTACTTCCAACATATGAACGACTGTGGCCCGTTTGAATAATTCGATTATTCTTAATAAACTCAATTATTCTGGAAGTCAAAACATGCAAATGTGAAACACAAGAATAATACTAATCCCATGTGGCCTCAACCCTTTGAGCATAAATAAAACACCTTTTATTTATCACCATATTGATTACTCATTATTTGTAGTTCCGGGTAATCAACTTCTTACTTGAATTACAACACTTGTCCCATGCTCCTAGCATGCACACAATGTTTACCTATGGTTCTTACTTTGTGAAATAGATCATATTGAACACATTTCCAATCATTCTCATTTCTCAACTCCAAATCCTTTTTCCATAAGTTAAAGAATATCAAATTCTTGCTACTTATAGAATATGCTAGATTCTAACATTCTATGCAACTTATCCTTTCGTAATGTCACTGCACCAAAGTCACAAAGACTATTGCCAATGATATTACAAAGTCCTCTATCGGAGATTGTTACAAGACAATTCCATAGACGTGATGTCTCTCACTCAAAGTACATTCTTTGAACATCCTTTTGCATAAAAGTTTCTAATCTAATCATAGATTTCTCAATATTCAATTCCCAATATGGACACACTTCCATATGTTCCATATGACAACTCATTCTTAATAGAATCTTATCTATTCGTAATGATGTCGATATGGTCCATCCAATATGGAAACATTTCCATATTTTCCAATACTATACTTCCAACTACTCACAAGCGACCAATCCTCGTCGAACTTGGATTGTCCTTTGATAGTTGTTTAATTATTTTAGTCAAAACCAATTCTAGTCCCTTTTCCCTCTAAATGCGCTCGACATTTGGAAAATTTTAGAATGGTCAAACATTAAAGCATTTGCAATCGATCCTATACCTGAAGCGTATGGGACACGACGTATAATGTTTTATTTGCTATGTTCTCAAAATTCGAATTGTGAAGAGGGATGCCGTAATCATAATGGAAATTTTAAGAACACACTTTGTACCTTTGACTAAATTTTATTAACATTTCTCAACCTAAACCTTTAGATTTGAAATGAAGCATAATATTCTCTCCCTTAATTATAGCAAAACAACTCTTCAACTATTGCGACTTTGCAAAGTATGACTCATGTTTTCTATAATTAATATTGCTAACCTTGCAATACTTCCTTTAATAATCATACAATCATAACATTTAAATTCCAAAACTTGAGGGCAAGTTTTGAAACATTTCAAACCATAAGGGTTTAGAATTTAAATATGCATCAAAATTAAACTATTTAATCAAAATTTAAATTCCAAAACTTGAGGGCAAGTTTTGAAACCTTTTTCAAAAACATTAGGGTTTCAACTATTTAAATTTCAAAACAACAAAACTTTTGGGGTTCAAATTTAAACTATAAAACCTAAAGGGCCAAATATGAAACTTTTCACAACAACAAGGATCAAATAACAAATAATTCAAATTAACATTTAATCACATAATTATCCATATTTGATGATTTCTTGCAAAATAATAATTAATCAATTATCTTATAAGGAAACAATTATCTTATTAATTGATAAATATCTTCAATTAGATTAAAAATATAGTCAAATATATCATATAATCAGATTAATTTTAATCTAACATGATAAGGTAATTATCCCAATGCAAAAACAGCAAGAAATCCCGAGATAAGCACTGTCTGACGCACCGACTCGCCGAGTCACCCTCTGGAACTCGCCGAGTAGGGCTGACTCGCCGAGTCCAAGAGTGACTCGCCGAGTCAGGTCGAACAGTGAGGCCAAAACACGATTTTCAGTTACATCAAGCATCAATACAATAGAAACCAATCATGTCTCTGATACCACTGATGGGTTTTGGTCATAAGACATCCTATGTGCTCATACAAACCCTAAAGCTCGGATCTAGGTTCCTCTATTGTACATACTTTGAATCCAAGACTATAAACCCTAATTCTAGCATATGGAAATCAGAATTCACATGTAAATAGGTTTAAGAACATACCTTGATTATTATATAGCAATAACAATCCAATTCCTCCTTGAATTGACCTTGGAAAGCTGAGAGTCACAAGTGTCACTCCTCTAATGGCTTACAAACACCATAAGCAAGTGGAGAAGGTATAAAGCGAGAGAAGGGAGGTTAGAATTCGTCCTTAGGACCTCTTGGGAAGGGTTCGACGAATTTCTAAGCCCTAGGGGGTTTATATAGGTGTAAAGATTAAGGTTTTAGTCCTTATCCTTATCTAGTTGCTTGTCCACCAAGCAACCATAAGATAAGTCCTAGAAACCCTTATCCTAGTCGAATTCTAAGGGATTTACACCTCAAATTCGTTCACCATATATATATAAGATAATCCTTACCTTATTTTGTAACTATCACATAATTACAATTCAGCCCCTCTAGTTTAATTAATTACACTTGATCACAAAATTACTTCTTAATTAATTATTGACCAATATTAATTAAACAAATATGATTTCTACTTTAATATATTATTCTTATAACATATTAATAAATCAAAATAACCTCTCTCTCTTTATTTATTTCTCCAATCAAGTTGCTTTGGTGAAGGCCACCCAAAAGGACCATGCACCATCGGGTCAAGTACATACCAAAATAGTTATGGACTTAGACACTAATCCAACAAGAAGCACCGCCAAAGCCAAGGGCATTCCACATGATCCTTGATGAAGCAGAAAAAAACGTGAGGATCCAAGGATGAAGACTTCATATATCTATATAAAGCTTGTATCAAGAAGTGTAGCCTATTAGAGGCGTAGCATAGGTGAACTTGAACCTTTGTGCAATCGTTTCAAGATATTATATAAACCCTAGTTTTGCTATCTGATGTGTTGTATGATTGTGTGATTTTCTTGTATGGTGACTTGGCCGACTGCGGGACAATACTTGGGACGAGTATGAGTAGGTGTGAAAGGTAGTAGATGCATATACTACTGGAAGCACAGGACTCGCACTTGGATCAGGAAAAGTCACAACGTTACCAGGAAGCTAGTAACTGATTATGTTTTGTTCAAGTGTGTCATTACCCTTGTTTCGGTAGTGACTAGTAAGATGGTTGTTATTCTGACCCTAGTGGTCATATCAAATTGAGTCCGACTACGAGGAGTTTGTTACGTGGTTCATAGAACCAAGTTCGAGGTAGCATCTGACTCAAGTCAGAAGATTGAAATCAATGCGATTGATAGTATCGCGCTCGTTAAAAAAAAGGAGTTTGTAGCGAGGCATGCTACATGTTAAAAATGTGATTATATCACATTAGGATATGAAGGAAGGTATATTCCATTCTAGAATTTGACTCTAAGAGACGTGAGTCTAAGCGTTGCATCATACGATGAGAGGTCATTAGAACATGACCCATCGATCTATTGCAACAGATGAATGAAAGTACTTATCCTAAGAAGAAGAAGGAGTCCTCAATAAGGATTTATTTTGTAACTCGGGAGTAATTATTGAAAGTACATCATAGTACGATAAGCAGATGCAAGATTGGGCATCATCTGCGGTCAAGAAAGCCATAGAGTTAAATACTCTTTCGAGGAAACATAGAAGTTACGGTTATTACCTAGGATGAAGAGAATCATTATGCAAGCCCTATTTCGTTGATGATTCCGGGACGTAATCATCCTAAGGGGGAGATAATTGTAACGCCCGTAGATCCGGGCTAGTCAATTTAGAGACGATAAGCATCAAAAATTAATTTTTGATGGAAGATTATTTAGAAGAATTAATCTTAACCATGTTGTAGTATATGTCACAAGGTTTTCGTTCATATAAAGAATGCCAAAATCCGAGTTATAACGAAGAAGTTATGACTTGTCGAAGTTTCGCGATAAAACCGGCACGACCCAGCGCGACCCAGGGCAACGTAAATAGTGAATTTAAGGTAGATAGATATCTATCCTTAGTGATCTAAACGATATTCGAAGATGCCTTCGATAGTAGTCCAAAGATAAAAAGATAGACAAAAACTGAGTTCAGATGACGCATGTGGTGACGACCAAGCCCACGACGTGGAAATAGGTGCCACAACGTGGCAAGGGCCGGTTTTGCCCTATAAATAGATTTGAAGGGTCAGCCAAGTTAGGTTGCTCATTCTCTCATCTCTCACCCATATTACCTCGATTTACATGCAAAGAAGTACCACTAAAGCCCCGGTATCATCCCGATACCCGAAGCGAGTCCCGAAGTCCGAAGATCCCGAGAAGAAAAGAGTTTCCAAGCTGAAGCTCTTCCCGCGAGAAACCCAGTGTGTGAAGTGATCCCGATTTCACCAAAGAATACTACATCTACAAGTCGTAGTGTTGTCCGGTCATCTTCTGATCAAGTGAGTGTGTAGTCACTGTCTTCTAACACATAAATATTAATTATTTGCTATGAAATACGTGCTATGTGTATAATATAAAGCTGTTTATATGCGTGGGTGTATAGTCCCTTTCATAAACACCATTTTAATACAAGTATTGTTTGAATGTATCAAGTATATGTTTGGTGTGAGTGTATAGTTACTTTCTTCTAACACATAAGTATTAAGTATTTGCTACGATATACATGTTATGTGTTTATATATTGTCGTTTATTTGAGATAAGCGTGGAATGGATGCTTTATATAGGTTTTAAATGAATTAAACTGTATATGTATGTTATATCTACAAATATGTTGGGTAGAACATGGGTAGACGAATTAGTTGGTGTGTGATGACGGATGAGTTTGAGTATGAGACAAAGGATGAACCTTGGTAGCTATGGATTTAGTACTGTATAGATGAACCTTGGTAGCTATGGATTTAGTACCGTATAGACAAACGTTGGTAGCTATGGATTTAGTACTGTTAGATAGACGATGGTAGCTATGGATTTAGTACTGTTAGATAAACGTTGGTAGCTATGAACTTAGTACCTACACCGGTAGCTATGGATTTAGTACTGTTAGATAAACGTTGGTAGCTATGGACTTAGTACCTACACTGGTAGCTATGGATTTAGTACCCGATGAATGAACCATAGCAACTACGGAATTAGTGCTCTATGAAGGAGCCTTGGCAGCTATTGTCTTAGTGCCTAATAAAGAATCCTGGCAGCTATTGTCTTAGTGCCTAATACGGAGTGAACGAATAGATGATTCTTAGGGTAGACCCTTAAGAGTAAGGAAGATAATGGGGATGGGTAATTGGGTTGATTGTTTGATAATTAAATATAATAACTATATTATTATTTGTTGAAAACCCTATATGCTCACTAGGCTCCCAACCCTTACCTACTCAGTTTAATTATATCATAGGTATCGTTATGAAGCTACTTTGCACTGAGAGATTGAAGGAGATGTAAATCACTAGAGTAAAGGAATGTATGTTCTGTTTATGCTTATGTGTCTGTATCGGAACATGACATCTCGAGGTTTTAATATTTAATGAAAATACATTTTCTTAGAGAAATGTTTTGATAAGTTTTTATCATAACTTGTTTTGGGAACAAATTCCGCAACCGTTTTCTTTAAACAATTACTCTGATTTATAAAACAAAGCATAACAAATCGGTCTTTTCTGGCCGAAAAATTGGGGACACGTAAGCCCCCCTTCACGGCCGCAAATTCCTTCACACCGTCAATCTTGGCCGCAAACCTACTTTTCCACCTCGATCGAGTCTCGGTAACATTCCTAAACCAATAACAAGTGTTTTCTAACACTATAATAAATGGTTTCGCTAATAAAATACAATTATGTAATTAATTGGTTATTAGGATCCTATTGAGTGTCACATACATCAACCTGAGGGTCTTCATTTCTAGTTTCATTGTTCGACATTCGACGCAACCAACAGTGAGTTCATACCCCTATGCGTTTACTATTTCTAACGTTTTCATGGGGGAATACAAGCCAAAAACAAATGATTTTTGTGAACTTATACAAAATAATTTCAACAGGCTTAAAACTTATGCAATTGATACAACCAAAAGCTTTACATGTTTGATAAAATATTTAGTTATTTTATCCCTTTTGTAACATGTTGAGCATAAGGAACATTTTCAATCTATAGTTAAAATTGAATCATTTACAGACCAATACATAAACCAGTTACATAACATACATGCAAACTATAATAGGTATAGTTTGGGTTTTCAATACACAGAATTATGAATCCAGAGTTATACATAACAAAACATATAAACTATGACAGATTTAATTTATGATATACATTACTACATTTGGATTTCAATAGTGCAACATTAAATAATTATTTAAGTATAATTATTACCCTATAAAGTATACCCATGGGTTTAAATACAGTAGATCAATACAGAACTACATGTAAACTAGTTAATACAGGATTGTGAAACAACTCTTCAATTGTACCTTTCGGGGTACAGGTTAAATCCTATCATAGTATAACCAGAGTCTCCTGGAGGGAGAGCGTGAGATTTGTGAATAGATCTATTCGGGACTGATAATCCTACACCTGAACTGCTAGCTACAGTCAGGCAGGCATGCATGGGGTGAAAAATGTCATATATATGACACTTGAAGAACGTCGTAAAGGTCACTAGGTCATATCAACCATGGTTATATGACTTAAAATAGTACAAACTAGCCTTTGTTTACAGGACTTCATTCTTCATTAGTTTTATTTTAATTAACAGACCTACCATACATTACACTGGAGGATTTCAGGGATATGATACTCGGTTATATTCTAAATAATAAAACTACTATACATATTGGTGGTAGCCAGGGTTTTCAAACAGAACATACTATACATACAGGTGGTAGCCAAGGTTTTCAAAATGAACTTACATGTTAGAAAATATTGGATTTTCTTGGAAAACATGCATACGTTTTTCAGATTCATCGACAAGATTTTTCATTACTGAAAACATTCTTATGAACTCACCAGCTTAATGCTGATAATTTTTCAAAAATCGCTTGTATTCTCAGGAAATCAGTAGACAAGTACCTCGGCAAACTTTTGAGAAGACGGAGCATATAGAGTCTCGTCTTTATTTTGCTACTTTTGATGTATATATAAATATGAATCAAACATATGTAAATACGTTTTTATATATATATATTCAATGTAATGGTTGTATTTACTTTGATTACTATGATGCAATTGTTGTGATACTACATATAACGTCCTCCACCGCCAAACGTTTCCGTTGTTCCGCTTTGGGGGTGTGACAACTTCTATGAGCATGGATCATGGTTTAGGTGACAAATATCACACCGTTCCGACGCCTGAAGAACATCGCAGAGGTCACTAGGTCATATCAAGCATGGTTATGCCAAACTCACAACAATATAAACTAACCATTTGTTTACGGGATTTCAATTCTTCAAATAGTTTAATTTTAATTAGTAGAACTACTATACACTACAAATGGAGGATCCATGGAATACAAACACATGATTTTATTTTAAGTAATAAAACTGCTATACATTACTGGTGGCAACCAGGGTTTTCATACAGAACAAACTATACATTACTGGTGGTAGCCATAGTTTTCATATAGAACAATATTATACACTACTGGAAGTAACCAAGGATTTCATACAAATGTTTTCATACAAGACAACACGATACAATACAACTGGTAGTAACCGGGCATGCATACTAATACTTTCATATACAACGACAAAATACAATAACGAACGTACATTTTGGTCTTAGGGTTTAAGACTACTTTACACTACTAAAGAAAATATTTGGTTTTCTTGAGAAACATACACATTTTCACGGATTCAAAGACTAGTTTTCATTACAAAAACATTCTTATGAACTCACCAACTTAAATGTTGATACACTTTCAAAACCAATTGTATTCTCAGGGAACGGTAGACTAGTATACCTGAAGGTTTTGAGAAGACGGAGCTTTTAGGGTCGCGTCTTTTATACTTTTGTTATACATTTTGTTGTCATACAAATTATGTATCGAACAGATGTAAATACTTTACTTATTCAATGTAATGGTTATGTTTACTTTGATTACTATGATGCAATTGTTGTGATACTATACATGACGTCCTCCGCCCTCGAACGTTTCTACCGTTTTGGTTTGGGGGTGTGACATAAATACGTTAAAAAATACGTTTATAAATTTAAAATACATAAATAATATAAACATGTATATATTACAAAATGTCATAAATACGTATATATATATATATATATGTATATATATATGTATATATATATATATACATGTGTGTCAGCCGAGAATGGGCTAGGAAAAATGGATATGAAATAGTTTGGGCCCTTTCTTAGTTTAGTTTGAAATTATAAAGCCAAATAATATTTTTCGGCCCATTGGGCTGTCACACCCCAAAACCGAGAACGGCGGAAACGTTCTGGGGCGGAGGACGTCATGTAATGTATCACAACAATGCAAAGTAGTAAACAAAGCAACAACATCATCCATTGCATTAATAGTATAATGTTAATTACATTTGAGTTCTTTCATAGTATAATTCTACAAAATGAATATTCAAAAATAAAAGACGAGTCTTGATATCTCCGTCTTCACAGAACCTGGTAGTTGTACCTGTCTATCCGTATCCTGGGAATACAAGTTATTTTTAAAGCGAGTATCAGCAATAATGCTGGTGAGTTCATAAGTATTTATGTGACTTTGATTTGTAAAGCTGTAAAGAAAACCTGTAAATGTATGAAGGAAAGTTTGTACCAACGAACATGTTTGCAAGTAATTGTAAACGTTTGAAAACCTTAGAAAATCCCATATTTTCTACTAGTATAAATTGTAGTCTTCTACCAAGACTCGACTGTTTTGAATGATTGCTTCAGAAATCCAATATTTGTTTATAAGTGGGTGGTAGTTTAAAAGACCCAAAGATGTACTACCATGATATTTTCCATGTCTAAAACAGTAGATTTGTGTACAGTTATAACTGCTAAGGTATATGATAACTCTGTAAATCAACGTGTTTTTAATACTCCATGTGAGTTTTATAACCATGTTATTGAAATTGATGGCCTGTAACAACGTTCTTCAGGCGTTGGAATGTTATGACATTTGTCACCCCAGACCTGCCGGTCTAACTGTAGCTAACAGTTTAGGTGCGAGATTGTCAATCCCGTATAGATCTATACACAAGTATCACGCTCCCCCTCCAAGGGATTTTGGTTTATAATACAGGACTTAAAATGCATACTCGAACGTACGTGAAGCTGAAATGTCTCACAATTCTTAGTATTAAATAGATTTATGTATGAAAGTACATTTTGTTTTTGTATATGAATATACCTTCTTGATATGGTACTTGTAGTATATAAAATGTTATGAATATCTAGTATACTATCCCATGTAATTGTATTCCTTGAAATGGTATGTCTTGAAGTTGTATGCTTCGGTAATTGTATGTCTTAAGATTGTATGCCTTTTTAATCATATATAATTGTATCTCTTCGCATAGTATGTAATTTATTTGTATTGACTCATGAATAGACTGAACCTTGTATAACTCCTGGTACTTGGAATGGTAAATAGTATGTCTTAACTATACCTATTATAGTTATTGATAATGTGTGTGTATAATTCGAAATATGTCTTTGCTACTCAAAGGTACTGAACGAACTGACGGAAACTTTTATGTCTATATATGTACATATATATAACTAATATTTAGACGACATTTGGACGAATAACCGATGCCCTAAGGCCACATCCCAACGAGGAAAAAGGAAATAAAGCGAGCTAGCCGTCCTAAGTCCTTCAAACATTACTTATATAAGTATGCATGTATAGGCAAGCACAAAATATAAAAGAAGTTTTGTAAAACCTTTGAAAAGTTTAATAAATAAGAAATGATGACTTGATGTCAGTTTATAAAATGATTTGAAGGTAGTTTGTTTGATAAGAACAATTTTAAATATAGGAAGACCTTTGTTAGAAACATGATTCTAACAGCGTTTGAAAGGAATCATAAAGTATGTAAGACAGTTTGATAAAGAGTTTTTAACATGTATAAATGTTTGTCGTAAACTATTATACTTTTTCCAAAAGTTCGTTTCGTTTGTATAGTAACCCTAGTGTAATGCTCACTTGTTATGAAATGTGTAACTTTTTGTGGTGACATAATGAACACTTGTACTCGAGGTATAAATAAACTGTTTGATTCGTATACGTATAACAACATATTTAATTTCAATATATATCAGACGATATCGTGTTATGTTTTCCGTATGAAAGATTCCACATAATGATAGTGAATCACATATGATTTACTTGATAAAAAAAAAATGAGTATTTAGTGAACCTTTGAGTTACACACGATAATAATCGTGTGTTTACTTGTATTCCCCCCCTCAAAAGTGTATATTAAAACAATATTGATAACACATTTAAAAATGTAGATTATAGGGGTATGAACTCACCGAAGAAAGTGCGTGATTTGAAGAAAACGACATTTTCCCGGGCGGCACCTCGACCGGAAAGTGACGAGATTCTCGGGAATCTCGGGGCTTCGGACTTTTGTCGGGGCTCAAGTGCGGAAATCGAGGTCTTCGGGATAGCTTCTAGTGCTTGGAAGTGTGTGAGAGTAATTGGAGATTTGAGAAAGTGTGTCTAGAACTCGAAGCTTATGCCATCTATTTATAGTGCTGGAGGAGTGAGTACGCGGGGCGTAATTTTGGAGTACGCAGCGTGTACCTCGTTACGCTGGGCGTAAGAATGCGTCATGGCTTACGACTCCTGGCTAGCTAAGCGTAGAGTGGGCGGGCCGATGGGACTCGACTCTAGGTCTAGTACGCGGGGCGTACTCCCAGAGAACGCGGGGCGTAATCCGGCCTGTCCTCTTCTAAATTCCATAACTTTCGTGTACGAGCTCCGTTTTTGACGTTCTTTATATCCACGCGAAGGTGAGAAAATACTCTACAACTTTCATTTAGACTCCGTTGGCTAATTTTGAATTTATTTTTAATTATATTTTAAGTAATAGGTCGGGACACGATAACTTCGTTAAAAATCCGTAACTTCTTTATCCGAAGTCCGTTTTCGTCATACTTTTTATTGTTATACTCCTATTGTCGGGCTCTCCCACTTTCGTTTAGGTTGTGTCGGCTAAAGATCGCTCGATCTCTGTTTCGAGTTTTTTTTAGCTGTCTACTGCTAGGTTAGAAACTTCGGAAAATCATAACTTCCTCATACGAAGTCAGATTTGGGCGTTCTTTTTATGCATGCTCACAGTTTAACTTTATCTACGACTTTCGTTTAGATACCTAAGGCTAAAAACTATTGCATCGAAACTTTGCGTTTTACGTCTACCAGCGTTGCCGGTTCTCGCCGTGAATTTTTGATTGGTCATAACTTCTTCGTTATAACTCGGATTTTAGTGTTCTTTATATGTACGAAAACCTTGATACGAGTCCTACCACTTTATTTAACCCAAATATGATTTTAGGAAAGTTAAGTTTTGGCTTAAATTTGACTGGCGTTACATTTTATCATCTCAAAATATCGGGTTGCTACATCATCCCCCTGTTAGAGGGAATTTCGTCCCGAAATTCGAGTTTTAAGTAGTATTAACAATCATGCTACCGATAGGAGTTCTATTTGATACTCGTGTTCTTAAGCAAACATTTGTCTTCACCTGGCATTCCAGTGAATCTTTCACTAATGGGATGTAACAACCCGAAATTTCATGTCACTTCTTGTACCACAACTTGTAATTCAAACCCGATCAACCCAACGTCATTTTCAATTTCGTTTCTAATTTCTCCATTTCATTAAGTCATTAGTTTATATTGACCTAAAATGACTTAATGGGTGTTTTATTACATTTAGAAATCAATTTAACACCCAGCTTTAAGTGATCGGAATATTTCTAGAAACTACCATATCGGGTTACGGTAACTCAATCGGGTACGACCAAAAACCTCAATTAACGTCGGTATCGGGTGGAATTCTATCGTGTCCAATTCCCGAACATTATATAAACATGTTTAAGACTCCATTTGAATCCTTTGGCCAAATTATCACTAAACATTTCCCACCTCTCTCCTAATCCAAGTTTAAGGGATCAAAACTCAAATTTAGGGCTTCTAATCTCTAAGGTACCTTCCTAGCCTTAACCTATAGCATAATTGTCATCCAATTTCGAGTTTAAGACATAAATTAGGCCTAACATTCATGAGTTTACGGCCATAGAACATTCATGGGCCGTAAACTCATATTTCAAGGGTTTTTAAGCCCTAAAACCCTTCCTTTACAAAGTTGGACACTAGATATGACTTAAGGGCTTAAAGGGAAGAAATTATAACGTGTAGAACATGGATTTAGAGGGACAAAAGTGAGTTTACGGCCAAGGAGCATTCTTGGACCGTAAACTCATATACAAGGGGTACTTAAGCCATTTAACTCTTCCAAAACCTAGTTGAGAATTAGACATGAACCTTGGACTTGCTAATCTAGACTTGGAACACTTTAAACTTGATTTTTGTGTAACAAAGAAGAGTTTACGGCCAAGACACTCTCTTGGGCCGTAAACTCCTCTAAAAGAGTGATTTAAGGCCTTTAAACATGTTCAAATGCTTCCAAACTCAATATATAGCTTTGTGGTAAAATCTAGATGCATCTAAAAATGGTTTAAAGGATTAAAACACAACAAAAGTATGATTTATGGGAGTTTACGGCCTAAGAACATATTCTTGGCCGTAAACTCATAAAACAATGTTTAGGAGGCATTAATCACACTCAAATGTCTTGTGTAAATTTCTAGAATCACATGTGATTGTTTTAAACACCAAAAACTACTTTGTTCAATTATAAAGGAGAGTTTACGGCCTTAGAACATACCTCTAGGCCGTAAACTCCAATAAATGTCTTAATTGATGTTCTAAATTCATAACAATGCTTAGAAAATTAGTTTGAATCACATGTGATTGCCCTAAATAGCTTAAATCAATTTTTCTTAGCCTTAGTGAGTTTACGGCCGTAAACTCTATGAGTGTGGCCGTAAACTCATGCTTTAAATGTGTTAAATCCATTCCAAGTGTTCCAAGGTGTCTAGATGATCATTCCTAGCAATCCCTAAGTTCATTTGAGTCCTTAAAACACCATAACCTCACCCACATGAGTTTACGGCCGTAAAATCATGTATGTGGGTGTTCCATTGTTGTAAACTCTTTAAAATGTTTACTTATGGGGAGAAAACTCAAGTCCCAAGTCCCTAGTGTCATTGCAAGTCCTTAAGCGCCACCCGGGTCACTCCAAACGCTCATTTTAAGGTGTTTAACCTCATTGGAGTGTAATGTTCCATATGATTAGTGAATGTATCCCTAATTGTATATATATGGACATTATTTCATTTTACATAGGGTCATCGCGAGTAATCAAACCCCGAACCAACGTCTAGCATTCAAATCCGACACGTTTCCGAGTCCGGTGAGTTCATACCCCTACCCTTTTTCACTGTTTTTACTGTTTTTAGGGGGGAACACAAGCAAAGTACAAGGGAATTCTTGTACTCAAAACATGTTTTCAGATGTGTGTTTATTAATTCATATGCTTTTGTTACTGATTACCACAACTGATAACCAATTGAACATGCATATCACGTAACATATATTTGTGAATTAGGTCTTTAAACTGTTATGTTTTACATATATTTCACAAATGATTTTCCACAATTTATCAGTTAAAAGCATTACATACAACATTTGAATATAATACCTGTACACTGTAAAACTTTAATATGTATCACAATTGTACAAACTTTACTTTTGAAATAACTGTAAAACTTTAATATGTAATGTAATGGTTGTTTTACTTTACTTACTATGTGCATTGGATTTGATACTCAACGTGGAGTCAACCCCGGAAATGTTTCCGCCTTCGGTTTTCGGGGTGTGACAGATTGGTATCAGAGCCCTTGTTTATAGTGAATGAAGTATACCAAACCTTACATGGTGTAAAACTATAAACACTAAAGGGGCCTAAGTGCTCTGAATTAAAAGTATCTTCAAACTACAAGTATTTTCAAAAAAGTATACAAGTATACCGAATCGTCGCTATCCGTAACTACAAGTAGAACCAAACATAAATAATTGGGTGTTGTGTATTATGGTTAAACCTGGGCAGTTATGTAGTCGTGTCTAGGGTCAATATAGCCTGGCCAACTATATTCATTCGAGACACGGCCAACATGTGCTTGGGAGTGACTGTAATATGCGGCATGCCTAAAACTTCCCCAATATCCCAAACAACAAATCGTCGCTGCAGCAAACCATGAAATACTATGGGAGTATTTCTTGAGTCGTTACTCTGTAGAAATTCTTGTATACGCGTTAATCCTTGAATATTACTCTTGTGATAAAATATTCTATATATATAACTCCTTTCTGCTTATTCGCTTAGTATGATGCTATAATTGCCTTGATGAGATATCTCCTGTCCCATATCTCTTGATTCAATTCAGAGGACTTATGATCCTCTCTTTCCTGATCTTTTTAGATCAAGATGCCTCCAAGAAAAAGACCCAGCTCAAAGAACAACGAAAATCCCTCTTCGCCGCCACCCCCTCCCCAGTTTGACCTAGCATCACTCCAAACGATGATGACAGCTGCAATGGTAGCAGCTATGTCGCAGATGAACTCAAATAATTCAGGAGGTGGTTCTCAATCTCAAAACCCTGAGGGTAGTCAGGGACACCAAAGAGGAAATTCTTATAAGGATTTCATGAACGCGAAACCAACATCCTTTAATGGCACTGGAGGTGTCATATCCTTATCCCGATGGTTCGAGAAAATCGAATCCATCTTCGAAATCTGTGCTTGTGCAGAGTCTGATAAAGTTAAATTTGCGGCTTGTACCTTCGAGGATAAAGCCTTGACTTGGTGGAATGGCCGAGTCAAATCTCTGACCTTACCTGTAGCCAATGCCATGGGCTGGGAGGCCATGAAAGAACTTCTCATTGCTGAGTACTGCCCCCGTGGCGAAATGCAAAAATTAGAACACGAGCTGTGGAACTTAAAGATGAAAGGTTCTAACGTTGCTGCGTATATTTCCCGATTTGATGACCTCGCACTTCTCTGCCCGGGATTAGTCACTCCTGAAAACAAAAAGATCGAAAGGTTCATTTGGGGGTTATCTCAACCGACAAAGAGTCATGTTTTGGCTGCTCGTCCGAATACTTATGATAGTGCCAAGACTTTGGCTCAAATTCTGATTGATCACAGCGACGACGTTAAGGAAATCACTACCACTTCTGAACCGACTCAAAGGAGTGGTGAAAAGAGGAAATTCTGGAAAAAGAAGAAGGGTCAATCTTCTCAAGGATCTTCCAAGAAACATCAGACGGTAGCAGTCCATGCTGCTACTGTTACTCCTGTCACTACAGTTTCTGTTATGGGATCCACAGCTTCAACTCCTACCAGTAAATATGCTGGTAACCTTCCCCTGTGTGACAAGTGTAAATACCATCATCATCCTGGTCCTTGCCGAGAATTGTCTTGCACCAGCTGTGGTAAGAAAGGGCACACGGTTCGATTCTGCAGAACTCCTACCCAATCAGCCAACCAATCATCGGGAGCAGGTGTTAGTCAAGCCTGCTACAACTGTGGAGAAGTTGGGCATTTTAAAAGGAACTGTCCCAAGAAGTCAACTGCTGATAACACTAGAAGGATTCTAACCATGGGACGAGAGGAAGCGGTTGCTGATCCCACTGTTGTTTCGGGTACGTTCCTTCTCGACAACTCATATGCTAGTATACTTTTCGATTCGGGTGCTGAAAGGAGTTTTGTTAGTCATGCATTCAAACATAATCTAAAACCAAATCCTCAACCATTAACTGAAACGTTTACCGTCGAGATGGCTAACGGTGAGAAAGAACGCGCTAACGATATATTCATAGGCTGTACGCTTACCTTAAACGATCACTCATTTCCTATAGATCTCATGCCCGTCTCCATTAAGATCTTTGATGTTATCATTGGCATGGATTGGTTGAGTCCCAATCATGCTGACATTCTTTGTTACGAAAAAGCTATCCGTCTCAATTTTCCTTCGGATCAAATTCTGATAATCTATGGCGATAAACCCAGTTCCAATCTTCATATCATCTCTTGCATCAAAGCTCGAAAGCTCCTTCGAAAGGAGTGCATTGCATTCTTAGCTCATGTGATCAACAAGAATCAAGAAGTTAAAGACCTCGCGAGCATCCCCGAGGTCTGCAATTTTCCCGATGTGTTCCCTGAAGAGCTTCCAGGAATTCCTCCCGAACGTCAGGTCGAGTTCCGTATTGACCTAATTCCTGGAGCTACTCCTGTAGCAAAATCTCAGTATCGACTAGCTCCGACAGAAATGCAGGAGTTATCCAGTCAACTCAATGAGTTGCTCAGTAAGGGATTCATTAGGCCGAGTTCCTCACCCTGGGGAGCTCCAGTTCTGTTTGTCAAGAAGAAAGATGGATCCTTTCGAATGTGTATCGACTATCGTGAACTGAACAAATTGACCGTTAAGAACCGATACCCTCTTCCACGTATAGATGACCTCTTCGACCAACTTCAGGGAGCCAGCTACTTTTCTAAGATAGACCTTCGATCAGGGTACCATCAGTTGCGAGTTCACGAAAGTGATGTGCCCAAAACAGCTTTTAGGACTCGGTATGGACACTACGAGTTCGTAGTGATGCCCTTCGGTTTAACCAACGCACCGGCAGTGTTCATGGACCTTATGAACCGGGTGTGCCGTCCCTTCTTAGACAAATTCGTCATCGTGTTCATTGACGACATCCTCGTTTACTCTCGAAGCGAAGAAAACCACAAACAACACTTGAGGCTAGTGTTGGAAACCCTTAGATCCAAAAAACTATACGCGAAATTTTCCAAATGTGAGTTTTGGATATGGAAGGTAATTTTCCTTGGTCATGTGATAAGTGAAGAGGGTATTCATGTTGATCCTTCCAAGATTAAGGCAATAGAGAATTGGTCAGCACTGAAGACACCCACAGAAATCCGACAATTTTTGGGTCTCGCTGGCTATTATCGAAGGTTCATCCAAAACTTTTCCCGAATCGCCAAACCTCTAACCACTCTAACACAAAAAGGTGTACCCTTTTGTTGGGGTGATAAACAAGAGACCGCATTTCAGACATTGAAAAAAGCTCTGTGCAGCGCGCCTGTCCTATCCTTACCCGAAGGAACAGAGGACTTTGTTGTCTACTGCGATGCATCTACTCAAGGTTTAGGTTGTGTGCTTATGCAGAGAGGAAAAGTGATTGCTTATGCCTCTAGACAGTTGAAGACACACGAGGTCAACTATACCACACACGATTTGGAGCTTGGAGCCGTAGTTTTTGCATTAAAGATTTGGAGGCATTACCTTTACGGAACTAAGTGTACGATCTTTACTGATCATAAGAGCCTGCAACATATCTTTGACCAAAAAGACCTGAACATGAGACAAAGGCGATGGGTTGAACTACTCAGTGATTATGAGTGTGAAATCCGCTACCATCCCGGCAAGGCCAATGTGGTAGCAGATGCCCTTAGCCGAAAGGAGAATACCAGCAACAAAGTGAAGAGTCAGTCGATAACCATCCATTCCAATCTACCCATGCAAATCCGAGAAGCTCAGCTCGAAGCCCTGAAACCGGAGAACATGACAAATGAAGCTTTGAGAGGAATGGAAAAGAAACTTGAGATCAGAAGTGACGGAGTCCAGTGTTTTATGGATCGAATCTGGATTCCCAAGTCTGGAGGATTAAGAGAGTTAGTCATGGAAGAAGCACATGGAACCAAATACTCTGTTCACCCGGGTTCTGATAAGATGTACTTAGATCTCAAGAAACAATATTGGTGGCCAAACATGAAAGCTGAGATAGCTACATTTGTGGGCAAGTGCTTGACTTGCGCCAAAGTCAAAATCGAACATCAGAAACCTTCAGGTCTGCTTCAACAACCCGAGATCCCCGAGTGGAAATGGGAGATGATTGCCATGGACTTCATCACCAAACTACCCAAGTGTTCTAGTGGGTACGATACCATTTGGGTAATTGTTGATCGTTTGACAAAATCCGCTCACTTCATTCCAATTAAAGAATCATACAAGATGGAAAGACTTGCGCGAATCTACATCCAGGAGGTAGTACGTCTACACGGTGTACCTGTATCCATTATCTCTGATCGAGATAGCAGGTTTACTTCCAGATTCTGGCAATCTCTTCAGAAAGCCCTTGGAACCCAACTAGACATGAGCACGGCATACCATCCTCAGACTGACGGTCAAAGCGAGAGAACAATTCAAACTCTGGAGGACATGCTTAGGGCATGTGTCATTGACTTTGGAAGGTCGTGGGACGCACATCTACCATTGATCGAATTCTCATACAACAACAGTTACCACACCAGCATTAGGGCTGCCCCATTCGAAGCTCTATACGGTCGCAAGTGCAGATCCCCTCTGTGCTGGGCCGAGGTAGGAGATACACAGTTAGCAAAGAGTCGAGTCCCCGACAGCGCACTTACCGGTCCTGAAATCATCCGTGAAACCACTGAGAAGATTATCCAAATCCGTGAACGACTAAAGGCCTCGCGCGATCGTCAAAAGAGTTACGCTGATAATCGTCGGAAACCCCTTGAATTCCAAGTTGGAGATCGGGTTCTGTTAAAAGTCTCGCCCTGGAAAGGCACTGTACGTTTCGGTAAACGTGGGAAACTTAATCCAAGGTATATTGGACCTTTTGAAATCATCGCCAGAGTTGGTCCGGTAGCCTACAAACTTCAGTTACCTCACGAACTCAGTAACATTCATCCTGTCTTCCATGTTTCAAATCTCAAAAAGTGCCTATCCGATGAAACCCTAACAATTCCCTTAGACGAGATTGAGATCGATGAAAACCTCAACTTTGTGGAGGAACCAATTGAGATCATGGATCGAGAAGTCAAACGTACGAAACAGAGTCGCATCCCGTTGGTGAAGGTTCGCTGGAATGCCAAGCGAGGACCGGAGTTCACTTGGGAGCGAGAAGACTCGATGCAACAGAAATATCCACAACTCTTTTCTAATCCATGATTTGTATCTTGTCTTGTGTTTAAACTTTGAATTTCGGGACGAAATTCCCTCTAACGGGGGGATAATGTAACAACCCGAAATTTCATGTCACTTCTTGTACCACAACTTGTAATTCAAGCCCGATCAACCCAACGTCATTTTCAATTTCGTTTCTAATTTCTCCATTTCATTAAGTCATTAGTTTATATTGACCTAAAATGACTTAATGGGTGTTTTATTACATTTAGAAATCAATTTAACACCCAGCTTTAAGTGATCGGAATATTTCTAGAAACTACCATATCGGGTTACGGTAACTCAATCGGGTACGACCAGAAACCTCAATTAACGTCGGTATCGGGTGGAATTCTATCGTGTCCAATTCCCGAACATTATATAAACATGTTTAAGACTCCATTTGAATCCTTTGGCCAAATTATCACTAAACATTTCCCACCTCTCTCCTAATCCAAGTTTAAGGGATCAAAACTCAAATTTAGGGCTTCTAATCTCTAAGGTACCTTCCTAGCCTTAACCTATAGCATAATTGTCATCCAATTTCGAGTTTAAGACATAAATTAGTCCTAACATTCATGAGTTTACGGCCATAGAACATTCATGGGCCGTAAACTCATATTTCAAGGGTTTTTAAGCCCTAAAACCCTTCCTTTACAAAGTTGGACACTAGATATGACTTAAGGGCTTAAAGGGAAGAAATTATAACGTGTAGAACATGGATTTAGAGGGACAAAAGTGAGTTTACGGCCAAGGAGCATTCTTGGACCGTAAACTCATATACAAGGGGTATTTAAGCCATTTAACTCTTCCAAAACCTAGTTGAGAATTAGACATGAACCTTGGACTTGCTAATCTAGACTTGGAACACTTTAAACTTGATTTTTGTGTTAGAAAGAAGAGTTTACGGCCAAGACACTCTCTTGGGCCGTAAACTCCTCTAAAAGAGTGATTTAAGGCCTTTAAACATGTTCAAATGCTTCCAAACTCAATATATAGCTTTGTGGTAAAATCTAGATGCATCTAAAAATGGTTTAAAGGATTAAAACACAACAAAAGTATGATTTATGGGAGTTTACGGCCTAAGAACATATTCTTGGCCGTAAACTCATAAAACAATGTTTAGGAGGCATTAATCACACTCAAATGTCTTGTGTAAATTTCTAGAATCACATGTGATTGTTTTAAACACCAAAAACTACTTTGTTCAATTATAAAGGAGAGTTTACGGCCTTAGAACATACCTCTAGGCCGTAAACTCCAATAAATGTCTTAATTGATGTTCTAAATTCATAACAATGCTTAGAAAATTAGTTTGAATCACATGTGATTGCCCTAAATAGCTTAAATCAATTTTTCTTAGCCTTAGTGAGTTTACGGCCGTAAACTCTATGAGTGTGGCCGTAAACTCATGCTTTAAATGTGTTAAATCCATTCCAAGTGTTCCAAGGTGTCTAGATGATCATTCCTAGCAATCCCTAAGTTCATTTGAGTCCTTAAAACACCAAAACCTCACCCACATGAGTTTACGGCCGTAAACTCATGTATGTGGGTGTTTCATTGTTGTAAACTCTTTAAAATGTTTACTTATGGGGAGAAAACTCAAGTCCCAAGTCCCTAGTGTCATTGCAAGTCCTTAAGCGCCACCCGGGTCACTCCAAACGCTCATTTTAAGGTGTTTAACCTCATTGGAGTGTAATGTTCCATATGATTAGTGAATGTATCCCTAATTGTATATATATGGACATTATTTCATTTTACATAGGGTCATCGCGAGTAATCAAACCCCGAACCAACGTCTAGCATTCAAATCCGACACGTTTCCGAGTCCGGTGAGTTCATACCCCTACCCTTTTTCACTGTTTTTACTGTTTTTAGGGGGGAACACAAGCAAAGTACAAGGGAATTCTTGTACTCAAAACATGTTTTCAGATGTGTGTTTATTAATTCATATGCTTTTGTTACTGATTACCACAACTGATAACCAATTGAACATGCATATCACGTAACATATATTTGTGAATTAGGTCTTTAAACTGTTATGTTTTACATATATTTCACAAATGATTTTCCACAATTTATCAGTTAAAAGCATTACATACAACATTTGAATATAATACCTGTACACTGTTTTGTCCTCGGTAACACTTCACATAAATACGCGAGTGGAGGACTATTCTATTATTACTAGTAAATTTGTTAATCCTGTATAATTGGAGACACGTCCTTGGAGAACACTCCACCAAGGTACGCGAGTGGAGGACTACACCAATAACCAGAATCTCTGGTATTTAGAGAACGTGACTTGAGTGTATAGATCTATACGGGGCTGACTACCCCACACCTGGCTGCTAGCTACAGCTGAACCGAAATGGTTCAAGGGTGACGAAAGTCATAAGTATGTGGACGACTTATTGCCACATGTGGACTACTTATTGCCACAGGTTTTAGTCTATTGTATGGTTATGGAACTCGCAATTAGGATAACAGAGATTTACATATAGTAATAATGAATCACTTTATACATCTTTTACATCCTTCCCATATTTCGTAACACTGTAACCAACATTCAGGAAAGTACGGGACTTTCCTAGGGAAAACATGGAAACCAATCACTATTACATCTTTTACATCTTTTCATTGTTTACATGTGAAACCAACATGCAGAAAAGCATGGGGCTTTTCTGGGTAACACTTACCTAACTAGAAAGAGTAACAAACTGGATAACATTACATCTTTTACAATTTGTAATGCGCAATAAGGAAAGTATGGGACTTTCCTGGTAACACATGACAAGCAAACAGATCAGTTTAATCAATCAGATAACCAACTATACATTTTCTCATGAATAAACCTATTTTCAATGTACAAACTTATCATACCTTTCATTTGTGAATTAATAACTGACTATTTAGAAAATATGGGATTTTCTTGATACATTCGACATTTTCAGAAACAGAAAGGAAACGTAAACATTTTTACAAAACAAATCTACTTATGAACTCACCAGCTTTATGCTGATATTCAAACCGCTTGTGTTCTCAGGTCATCTTTAGAACAGGTACCCGGAGATTTCTTTTGATTAGAAGATGGAGTACATGAAGATCCGTTTCTTTTGTCTATATATATTATGTATCACAACTGTACAAACATTACTTTTGAAATAACTGTAAAACTTTAATATGTAATGTAATGGTTGTTTTACTTTACTTACTATGTGCATTGGATTTGATACTCAACGTGGAGTCAACCCCGGAAATGTTTCCGCCTTCGGTTTTCGGGGTGTGACATGGGATACGACTTTGCTTCTTTCGTTTGACTTCACTGGTATGATATCCTTTCCTTGTCGAAGGTGTGTTGTGTTTTTCCGTGTTCGGTGAGAGTATTACACCTTGTACCTTACAAGTAGTGTCTCCAGATCTTCAGAGCAATCAACGCTGCTCCTGAATCAAGGTCATGTGTTGAACAATCAAATTCTTGGGTCTTAAACTGTCTTGAGGTATAGGTAGTGATCTTTCCCCTTGCATAATAACACAACCAAGCCCTTGGTTATATGTATCGCATTACACCATGCAATATTCTATCCCCTTTTTGGGAGCGATAATATTGGTGCGATGCATCAGACTTACTTTAGCGTTTGGAACGCTCTTTCTTGTTTACAGATGAATCCGGTGCTCTTCCAAGTGAGAAATTTGTCCTAAAGAATCCCCTTCTGAGGAGTTTGTTAAGCTCGTTAGGAAGTTCTTGCACCTCGGTTGGAGCTAGACAATAAGTTGATTTGGCTACTGGAACTAAGTCGATTCTAAATTTGACTTGACGCCGTGTTGGTAGTCTCGGTTGTCCTTTCGGAAAGGTGTTGGGAAAAGCCGTGTACTTCTTGGATGTTCTGAATGTCCTTCATTTCTTGGCATGTCTTGGCGATGTGTGCAAGGAATACATGATATTCCTTTCGTAAGCATTTCTGAGCTTGCATACACGAATTTGATGAGAGGGTTCGTACTTGGTTTGTCGCTGTAAATAACTAGATCTTCGTTGTTTTAGGGAGGTTAGGACGAACTGCTTTATCAAAGCACCTGATGTCGGTTCAATGTAGACTTAACCAACTCTTGCAGATCATGATGTTGAAACCTTGGGGTGGATTAGCTTTCGTGAATATCTAAAAGAAGTATGACTACTCATGAATTAGGGGAAAAGGATAGGTATTTCTAAGTTTATTCTTACGGACGCACGATCACTCGCAGTCTTGGGCAGTCTCCGTCTTGAAGTTCATAGTAGAACTCATACCTGGTTCATCCATCACAGTCTCGGTTATACGAGTCGTTTATAATTAAGGTTGAAAAGGTAGTCGAATAAATGATTCTTCTTTAAGCCCTCATCCCATCGAGGAAAAAGAAGTTAAAGTGGAATTGTCAATTCCAAACTTGTAGAACCTTGATTATATATCACCCCTATGTATACGTTCATCAGCGAAGTTCAACCGTATGGACTCTTTGGATTTGAACTTGGCGTACTGTACAAGTGGTAATTCGGAGATTCCTTTGGAAAAGAAAAGAACTATGAGGTATTCTATACATGGGTACTTCGGTGTTTCGGAATGATGGTTTCGCTAGAAAGAAGTTTTCGGAGAAGGAGATGTACGTATGAAGCTGTTTTTGAGAGGATCAAATTGAATCAAGTCGTAAGATAATGTTGGAGTCATAAGGAAACTTAAAGACATTTGATTTGAATATGAAACGTTTACAGACAAAACACAACCGTGCAACCATCAACAGAGTCACAGTACTTTAGACTACTACAAGTCTATTGCCGTGAATAAGGTATACTATAAATGGCAAGTATACACAGTACGAGCATCCCTATACTGACGGGATCCCGCAAAGGATAAGACTTTGATTATGCGAGTTTTGGATGGTTTATAAGTCTGTTACAATGAAACGCCTAAATTACATTAACGTAGGTTCGTAGTAAGTTCTCCTGCAGCTGTGACCTTGAGAATCCTACTGTTCGCGCTAGAGTTCTTTGTTATAGGACAATCCTTCTTGAGATGCCCTATCTCCCAATATTGGTGGCACGACTGGCTAGTACTTAGCCTTGGTGGCGGGAGTGAGGTGTTTAGCCAGAGTTATGTGGACACGAGTGTCTTCCTCATTACACCACCTTGGAAACTGCTTTCTAAAGCGTTTCGTAGGAGTTGCCAATTGTTGTTGTGGCATGCAAGTCTTTGGGATCTCTTGCGCTCCTTTAGGGCTTGACGATATCGCCTCTTCCTTTTGGTCTTATGGCTTCGCGAGTCTATGACTGTTGCCATTTGTTGTTTTCCCGGTTCGGTATTACCATCGGAACTCTCGACTTCTTTGTCGGTCTTGCTTGTGTTTCTTAAGTTGATGTGTGTAAGGAAAATTGTCACCGTAGCTGCTACTGCAGCTTGAATTGAAACGGCGTCGATATGGAGGATAGGGTTTTCATTGCTCGGTTGATCGTTTCCGGATGACGACATGATTCTGTAATACGTAAGATAAAGATTTTTGTGAGCGATTCTGGTTGACTCTTGATGTACATCGATTGCTTTAGGTAAAGGGTAAAAGTATGTTCTCGCAAGTTTGACCTACATCCCTATGATGCATTTCTAGTATGGATTGGAAGTATGTTCATGAAGGTTTGATCTACATCCCTATGATGCAATCATAGTATAGAGTAGAAGTATGTTTGTAAAATGGTCTTTCAAGACGTTTGTCGTTCAAGCTGAGGTATCGCTGGTTGGTGGATAACATGATCCCACCACTAGAAGAGACGTGGAAATGCCTCCGGAGTTAAGTTACTATAGTCCAATGACTTGACTAAAGCATATTAACGAAGGTATGATGAGGGTTTCTGAACCAAAGGTGACACGGGAGTTAGCCGACTGTCAATATCATCGATGCTTTACGATGTAATAAGCTTAGGAAAAATTTGACTTTGAAGAAGGTCTTACATCATATCCAGAGTAGGAAGGTTTTAGCAGCATAAAGGCCCAACTTACAGTACAAGATAGTTTCATAGAAAATGCTGCATCGGGCATAGACAGAAAAATAGTCCATTTAAACAAGGTAGGGAAACAAAGCCTTTCTTTCTGGCGGAGGTCATCCTTCTGGTGAACTCTCAGTTAGCCAATTAATGTTCCATTATTATTAAGAAGGTGTCCTTCGTACACCCGTTGGAGTTCTTATGACTTCGGCTTGCGTTTCAGCTAATGCTTGCAGCAGGGTCTCATGGTCTCTCTTAGTTCTCTCACGAGTGTTTTCAAGATGATTGGTGTAGATGGTGTGCATTATTGCATTGGTATTTAACTTCTTTGAGATAATGGAGCGTCGTCCTGCCTTGAATTTCATTTTGACCAACTCTGCGGATCATTATTGTTAGAACTTTGTCTGCTGAGCTCCCTTCGCTTAAGTGGTAGTAGCTTCGGTCTCCTTTTGACGACATAGGTTGATCTTGCTCTGCGCTCCATGTTTCTAGGCATACTACCTAAGGAGGCGTCGAGCCATGAAGAGCTATATGAGGGTTAGGGTTTGAATTGGAAGTTACCAGGGGTAGGTTCTCCTTCTAGAGTTCAGAGTTATCATCATCCGAAAGGTCTTCAGTATGGTGATCATTCAAATGGGATTGGATGATCATTCTTTGGTTCTTCTCTGAACCATCCAGCATTGCCTTTGTTCGGGAAGTACGAGTTGTCGTGGGTATGGGGTCCAGCTATGTTATCCAAGCGATAATTTGGGGTATAAGAATCTAACACATAAGTAGTTTATAGAATACACAAAATACTCCTATAGTATTTTAGGTTTATGTTCGATTGTTCTCATCGTGGTATTGTGGGTAAGTTTTTAGACTTGTTGCAGCTCACAACCACACTTAGGCACATGCTAGTCAACCCTCAGATAATATAGTTGATCAGGCTATATCATCCCAGTTTTAACTATATGTCTCTAAGTCTACTTGTGTTGCCCAACAATCGTAATACTTTTGTTCCGTCCTAGTGATACTGATTTTAGTATGAATGCAGGCACGTATACTTACTTAAATATTTTATTACTTAAAAGTATAAACTCTTTATCAGAGTATTTTAATCCCTATTGTATTTATAGTTTGTATATCTTTTATGGGTTGATATACTTGATTCACTATAAACAATGCTCTGATACCAATCGGTCACACCCCAAAACCGAGAACGGCGGAAACGTTCTGGGGCGGAGGACGTCATGTAATGTATCACAACAATGCAAAGTAGTAAACAAAGCAACAACATCATCCATTGCATTAATAGTATAATTTTAATTACATTTGAGTTCTTTCATAGTATAATTCTACAAAATGAATATTCAAAAATAAAAGACGAGTCTTGATATCTCCGTCTTCACAAAACCTGGTAGTCGTACCTGTCTATCCGTATCCTGGGAATACAAGTTATTTTTAAAGCGAGTATCAGCAATAATGCTGGTGAGTTCATAAGTATTTATGTGACTTTGATTTGTAAAGCTGTAAAGAAAACCTGTAAATGTATGAAGGAAAGTTTGTACCAACGAACATGTTTGCAAGTAATTGTAAACGTTTGAAAACCTTAGAAGATCCCATATTTTCTACTAGTATAAATTGTAGTCTTCTACCAAGACTCGACTGTTTTGAATGATTGCTTCAGAAATCCAATATTTGTTTATAAGTGGGTGGTAGTTTAAAAGACCCAAAGATGTACTACCATGATATTTTCCATGTCTAAAACAGTAGATTTGTGTACAGTTATAACTGCTAAGGTATATGATAACTCCGTAAATCAACGTGTTTTTAATACTCCATGTGAGTTTTATAACCATGCTATTGACATTGATGGCCTGTAACAACGTTCTTCAGGCATTGGAATGTTATGACATTTGTCACCCCAGACCTGCCGGTCTAACTGTAGCTAACAGTTTAGGTGCGGGATTGTCAATCCCGTATAGATCTATACACAAGTATAACGCTCCCCCTCCAAGGGATTTTGGTTTATAATACAGGACTTAAAATGCATACTCGAACGTACGTGAAGCTGAAATGTCTCACAATTCTTAGTATTAAATAGATTTATGTATGAAAGTACATTTTGTTTTTGTATATGAATATACCTTCTTGATATGGTACTTGTAGTATATAAAATGTTATGAATATCTAGTATACTATCCCATGTAATTGTATTCCTTGAAATGGTATGTCTTGAAGTTGTATGCTTCGGTAATTGTATGTCTTAAGATTGTATGCCTTTTTAATCATATATAACTGTATCTCTTCGCGTAGTATGTAATGTATTTGTATTGACTCATGAATATACTGAACCTTGTATAACTCCTGGTACTTGGAATGGTAAATAGTATGTCTTAACTATACCTATTATAGTTATTGATAATGTGTGTGTATAATTCGAAATATGTCTTTGCTACTCAAAGGTACTGAACGAACTGACGGAAACTTTTATGTCTATATATGTACATATATATAACTAATATTTAGACGACATTCGGACGAATAACCGATGCCCTAAGGCCACATCCCAACGAGGAAAAAGGAAATAAAGCGAGCTAGCCGTCCTAAGTCCTTCAAACATTACTTATATAAGTATGCATGTATAGGCAAGCACAAAATATAAAAGAAGTTTTGTAAAACCTTTGAAAAGTTTAATAAATAACAAATGATGACTTGATGTCAGTTTATTAAATGATTTGAAAGTAGTTTGTTTGATAAGAACAATTTTAAATATAGGAAGACCTTTGTTAGAAACATGATTCTAACAGCGTTTGAAAGGAATCATAAAGTATGTAAGACAGTTTGATAAAGAGTTTTTAACATGTATAAATGTTTGTCGTAAACTATTATACTTTTTCCAAAAGTTCGTTTCGTTTGTATAGTAACCCTAGTGTAATGCTCACTTGTTATGAAATGTGTAACTTTTTGTGGTGACATAATGAACACTTGTACTCGAGGTATAAATAAACTGTTTGATTCGTATACGTATAACAACATATTTAATTTCAATATATATCAGACGATATCGTGTTATGTTTTCCGTATGAAAGATTCCACATAATGATAGTGAATCACATATGATTTACTTGATAAAAAAAATGAGTATTTAGTTAACCTTTGAGTTACACACGATAATAATCGTGTGTTTACTTGTATTCCCCCCCCCCCCCCCCTCAAAAGTGTATATTAAAACAATATTGATAACACATTTAAAAATGTAGATTATAGGGGTATGAACTCACCGAAGAAAGTGCGTGATTTGAAGAAAACGACATTTTCCCGGGCGGCACCTCGACCGGAAAGTGACGAGATTCTCGGGAATCTCGGGGCTTCGGACTTTTAATGGGGCTCGAGTGCGGAAATCGAGGTCTTCGGGATAGCTTCTAGTGCTTGGAAGTGTGTGAGAGTAATTGGAGATTTGAGAAAGTGTGTCTAAAACTCGAAGCTTATGCCATCTATATATAGTGCTGGAGGAGTGAGTACGCGGGGCGTAATTTTGGAGTACGCGGGGCGTACTCACATACGCAGCGTGTACCTCGTTACGCTGGGCGTAAGAATGCGTCATGGCTTACGACTCCTGGCTAGCTAAGCGTAGAGTGGGCGGGCCGATGGGACTCGACTCTAGGTCTAGTACGCGGGGCGTACTCCCAGAGAACGCGGGGCGTAATCCGGCCTGTCCTCTTCTAAATTCCGTAACTTTCGTGTACGAGCTCCGTTTTTGACGTTCTTTATATCCACGCGAAGGTGAGAAAATACTCTACAACTTTCATTTAGACTCCGTTGGCTAATTTTGAATTTATTTTTAATTATATTTTAAGTAATAGGTCGGGACACGATAACTTCGTTAAAAATCCGTAACTTCTTTATCCGAAGTCCGTTTTCGTCATACTTTTTATTGTTATACTCCTATTGTCGGGCTCTCCCACTTTCGTTTAGGTTGTGTCGGCTAAAGATCGCTCGATCTCTGTTTCGAGTTTTTTTTAGCTGTCTACTGCTAGGTTAGAAACTTCGGAAAATCATAACTTCCTCATACGAAGTCAGATTTGGGCGTTCTTTTTATGCATGCTCACAGTTTAACTTTATCTACGACTTTCGTTTAGATACCTAAGGCTAAAAACTATTGTATCGAAACTTTGCGTTTTACGTCTACCAGCGTTGCCGGTTCTCGCCGTGAATTTTTGATTGGTCATAACTTCTTCGTTATAACTCGGATTTTAGTGTTCTTTATATGTACAAAAACCTTGATACGAGTCCTACCACTTTATTTAACCCAAATATGATTTTTGGAAAGTTAACTTTTGGCTTAAATTTGACTGGCGTTACATTTTATCATCTCAAAATATCGGGTTGCTACATCATCCCCCTGTTAGAGGGAATTTCGTCCCGATATTCGAGTTTTAAGTAGTATTAACAATCATGCTACCGATAGGAGTTCTATTTGATACTCGTGTTCTTAAGCAAACATTTGTCTTCGCCTGGCATTCCAGTGAATCTTTCACTAATGGGATACGACTTTGCTTCTTTCGTTTGACTTCACTGGTATGATATCCTTTCCTTGTCGAAGGTGTGTTGTGTTTTTCCGTGTTCGGTGAGAGTATTACACCTTGTACCTTACAAGTAGTGTCTCCAGATCTTCAGAGCAATCAACGCTGCTCCTGAATCAAGGTCATGTGTTGAACAATCAAATTCTTGGGTCTTAAACTGTCTTGAGGTATAGGTAGTGATCTTTCCCCTTGCATAATAACACAACCAAGCCCTTGGTTATATGTATCGCATTACACCATGCAATATTCTATCCCCTTTTTGGGAGCGATAATATTGGTGCGATGCATCAGACTTACTTTAGCGTTTGGAACGCTCTTTCTTGTTTACAGATGAATCCGGTGCTCTTCCAAGTGAGAAACTTGTCCTAAAGAATCCCCTTCTGAGGAGTTTGTTAAGCTCGTTAGGAAGTTCTTGCACCTCGGTTGGAGCTAGACAATAAGTTGATTTGGCTACTGGAACTAAGTCGATTCTAAATTTGACTTGACGCCGTGTTGGTAGTCTCGGTTGTCCTTTCGGAAAGGTGTTGGGAAAAGCCGTGTACTTCTTGGATGTTCTGAATGTCCTTCATTTCTTGGCACGTCTTGGCGATGTGTGCAAGGAATACATGATATTCCTTTCGTAAGCATTTCTGAGCTTGCATACACGAATTTGATGAGAGGGTTCGTACTTGGTTTGTCGCTGTAAATAACTAGATCTTCGTTGTTTTAGGGAGGTTAGGACGAACTGCTTTATCAAAGCACCTGATGTCGGTTCAATGTAGACTTAACCAACTCTTGCTGATCATGATGTTGAAACCTTGGGGTGGATTAGCTTTCGTGAATATCTAAAAGAAGTATGACTACTCATGAATTAGGGGAAAAGGATAGGTATTTCTAAGTTTATTCTTACGGACGCACGATCACTCGCAGTCTTGGGCAGTCTCCGTCTTGAAGTTCATAATAGAACTCATACCTGGTTCATCCATCACAGTCTCGGTTATACGAGTTGTTTATAATTAAGGTTGAAAAGGTAGTCGAATAAATGATTCTTCTTTAAGCCCTCATCCCATCGAGGAAAAAGAAGTTAAAGTGGAATTGTCAATTCCAAACTTGTAGAACCTTGATTATATATCACCCCTATGTATACGTTCATCAGCGAAGTTCAACCGTATGGACTCTTTGGATTTGAACTTGGCGTACTGTACAAGTGGTAATTCGGAGATTCCTTTGGAAAAGAAAAGAACTATGAGGTATTCTATACATGGGTACTTCGGTGTTTCGGAATGATGGTTTCGCTAGAAAGAAGTTTTCGGAGAAGGAGATGTACGTATGAAGCTGTTTTTGAGAGGATCAAATTGAATCAAGTCGTAAGATAATGTTGGAGTCATAAGGAAACTTAAAGACATTTGATTTGAATATGAAACGTTTACAGACAAAACACAACCGTGCAACCATCAACAGAGTCACAGTACTTTAGACTACTACAAGTCTATTGCCGTGAATAAGGTATACTATAAATGGCAAGTATACACAGTACGAGCATCCCTATACTGACGGGATCCCGCAAAGGATAAGACTTTGATTATGCGAGTTTTGGATGGTTTATAAGTCTGTTACAATGAAACGCCTAAATTACATTAACGTAGGTTCGTAGTAAGTTCTCCTGCAGCTGTGACCTTGAGAATCCTACTGTTCGCGCTAGAGTTCTTTGTTATAGGACAATCCTTCTTGAGATGCCCTATCTCCCAGTATTGGTGGCACGACTGGCTAGTACTTAGCCTTGGTGGCGGGAGTGAGGTGTTTAGCCAGAGTTATGTGGACACGAGTGTCTTCCTCATTACACCACCTTGGAAACTGCTTTCTAAAGCGTTTCGTAGGAGTTGCCAATTGTTGTTGTGGCATGCAAGTCTTTGGGATCTCTTGCGCTCCTTTAGGGCTTGACGATATCGCCTCTTCCTTTTGGTCTTATGGCTTCGCGAGTCTATGACTGTTGCCATTTGTTGTTTTCCCGGTTCGGTATTACCATCGGAACTCTCGACTTCTTTGTCGGTCTTGCTTGTGTTTCTTAAGTTGATGTGTGTAAGGAAAATTGTCACCGTAGCTGCTACTGCAGCTTGAATTGAAACGGCGTCGATATGGAGGATAGGGTTTTCATTGCTCGGTTGATCGTTTCCGGATGACGACATGATTCTGTAATACGTAAGATAAAGATTTTTGTGAGCGATTCTGGTTGACTCTTGATGTACATCGATTGCTTTAGGTAAAGGGTAAAAGTATGCTCTCGCAAGTTTGACCTACATCCCTATGATGCATTTCTAATATGGATTGGAAGTATGTTCATGACGGTTTGATCTACATCCCTATGATGCAATCATAGTATAGAGTAGAAGTATGTTTGTAAAATGGTCTTTCAAGACGTTTGTCGTTCAAGCTGAGGTATCGCTGGTTGGTGGATAACATGATCCCACCACTAGAAGAGACGTGGAAATGCCTCCGGAGTTAAGTTACTATAGTCCAATGACTTGACTAAAGCATATTAACGAAGGTATGATGAGGGTTTCTGAACCAAAGGTGACACGGGAGTTAGCCGACTGTCAATATCATCGATGCTTTACGATGTAATAAGCTTAGGAAAAATTTGACTTTGAAGAAGGTCTTACATCATATCCAGAGTAGGAAGGTTTTAGCAGCATAAAGGCCCAACTTACAGTACAAGATAGTTTCATAGAAAATGCTGCATCGGGCATAGACAGAAAAATAGTCCATTTAAACAAGGTAGGGAAACAAAGCCTTTCTTTCTGGCGGAGGTCATCCTTCTGGTGAACTCTCAGTTAGCCAATTAATGTTCCATTATTATTAAGAAGGTGTCCTTCGTACACCCGTTGGAGTTCTTATGACTTCGGCTTGCGTTTCAGCTAATGCTTGCAGCAGGGTCTCATGGTCTCTCTTAGTTCTCTCACGAGTGTTTTCAAGATGATTGGTGTAGATGGTGTGCATTATTGCATTGGTATTTAACTTCTTTGAGATAATGGAGCGTCGTCCTGCCTTGAATTTCATTTTGACCAACTCTGCGGATCATTATTGTTAGAACTTTGTCTGCTGAGCTCCCTTCGCTTAAGTGGTAGTAGCTTCGGTCTCCTTTTGACGACATAGGTTGATCTTGCTCTGCGCTCCATGTTTCTAGGCATACTACCTAAGGAGGCGTCGAGCCATGAAGAGCTATATGAGGGTTAGGGTTTGAATTGGAAGTTACCAGGGGTAGGTTCTCCTTCTAGAGTTCAGAGTTATCATCATCCGAAAGGTCTTCAGTATGGTGATCATTCAAATGGGATTGGATGATCATTCTTTGGTTCTTCTCTGAACCATCCAGCATTGCCTTTGTTCGGGAAGTACGAGTTGTCGTGGGTATGGGGTCCAGCTATGTTATCCAAGCGATAATTTGGGGTATAAGAATCTAACACATAAGTAGTTTATAGAATACACAAAATACTCCTATAGTATTTTAGGTTTATGTTCGATTGTTCTCATCGTGGTATTGTGGGTAAGTTTTTAGACTTGTTGCAGCTCACAACCACACTTAGGCACATGCTAGTCAACCCTCAGATAATATAGTTGATCAGGCTATATCATCCCAGTTTTAACTATATGTCTCTAAGTCTACTTGTGTTGCCCAACAATCGTAATACTTTTGTTCCGTCCTAGTGATACTGATTTTAGTATGAATGCAGGCACGTATACTTACTTAAATATTTTATTACTTAAAAGTATAAACTCTTTATCAGAGTATTTTAATCCCTATTGTATTTATAGTTTGTATATCTTTTATGGGTTGATATACTTGATTCACTATAAACAATGCTCTGATACCAATCGGTCACACCCCAAAACCGAGAACGGCGGAAACGTTCTGGGGCGGAGGACGTCATGTAATGTATCACAACAATGCAAAGTAGTAAACAAAGCAACAACATCATCCATTGCATTAATAGTATAATTTTAATTACATTTGAGTTCTTTCATAGTATAATTCTACAAAATGAATATTCAAAAATAAAAGACGAGTCTTGATATCTCCGTCTTCACAAAACCTGGTAGTCGTACCTGTCTATCCGTATCCTGGGAATACAAGTTATTTTTAAAGCGAGTATCAGCAATAATGCTGGTGAGTTCATAAGTATTTATGTGACTTTGATTTGTAAAGCTGTAAAGAAAACCTGTAAATGTATGAAGGAAAGTTTGTACCAACGAACATGTTTGCAAGTAATTGTAAACGTTTGAAAACCTTAGAAAATCCCATATTTTCTACTAGTATAAATTGTAGTCTTCTACCAAGACTCGACTGTTTTGAATGATTGCTTCAGAAATCCAATAGTTTATAAGTGGGTGGTAGTTTAAAAGACCCAAAGATGTACTACCATGATATTTTCCATGTCTAAAACAGTAGATTTGTGTATAGTTATAACTGCTAAGGTATATGATAACTCCGTAAATCAACGTGTTTTTAATACTCCATGTGAGTTTTATAACCATGCTATTGACATTGATGGCCTGTAACAACGTTCTTCAGGCGTTGGAATGTTATGACATTTGTCACCCCAGACCTGCCGGTCTAACTGTAGCTAACAGTTTAGGTGCGGGATTGTCAATCCCGTATAGATCTATACACAAGTATCACGCTCCCCCTCCAATGGATTTTGGTTTATAATACAGGACTTAAAATGCATACTCGAACGTACGTGAAGCTGAAATGTCTCACAATTCTTAGTATTAAATAGATTTACGTATGAAAGTCCATTTTGTTTTTGTATATGAATATACCTTCTTGATATGGTACTTGTAGTATATAAAATGTTATGAATATCTAGTATACTATCCCATGTAATTGTATTCCTTGAAATGGTATGTCTTGAAGTTGTATGCTTCGGTAATTGTATGTCTTAAGATTGTATGCCTTTTTAATCATATATAATTGTATCTCTTCGCATAGTATGTAATGTATTTGTATTGACTCATGAATAGACTGAACCTTGTATAACTCCTGGTACTTGGAATGGTAAATAGTATGTCTTAACTATACCTATTATAGTTATTGATAATGTGTGTGTATAATTCGAAATATGTCTTTGCTACTCAAAGGTACTGAACGAACTGACGGAAACTTTTATGTCTATATATGTACATATATATAACTAATATTTAGACGACATTCGGACGAATAACTGATGCCCTAAGGCCACATCCCAACGAGGAAAAAGGAAATAAAGCGAGCTAGCCGTCCTAAGTCCTTCAAACATTACTTATATAAGTATACATGTATAGGCAAGCACAAAATATAAAAGAAGTTTTGTAAAACCTTTGAAAAGTTTAATAAATAAGAAATGATGACTTGATGTCAGTTTATAAAATGATTTGAAAGTAGTTTGTTTGATAAGAAAAATTTTAAATATAGGAAGACCTTTGTTAGAAACATGATTCTAACAGCGTTTGAAAGGAATCATAAAGTATGTAAGACAGTTTGATAAAGAGTTTTTAACATGTATAAATGTTTGTCGTAAACTATTATAGTTTTTCCAAAAGTTCGTTTCGTTTGTATAGTAACCCTAGTGTAATGCTCACTTGTTATGAAATGTGTAACTTTTTGTGGTGACATAATGAACACTTGTACTCGAGGTATAAATAAACTGTTTGATTCGTATACGTATAACAACATATTTAATTTCAATATATATCAGACGGTATCGTGTTATGTTTTCCGTATGAAAGATTCCACATAATGATAGTGAATCACATATGATTTACTTGATAAAAAAATGAGTATTTAGTGAATCTTTGAGTTACACACGATAATAATCGTGTGTTTACTTGTATTCCCCCCCCCCCCCCCTCAAAAGTGTATATTAAAACAATATTGATAACACATTTAAAAATGTAGATTATAGGGGTATGAACTCACCGAAGAAAGTGCGTGATTTAAAGAAAACGACATTTTCCCGGGCGGCACCTCGACCGGAAAGTGACGAGATTCTCGGGAATCTTGGGGCTTCGGACTTTTGTCGAGGCTCGAGTGCGGAAATCGAGGTCTTCGGGATAGCTTCTAGTGCTTGGAAGTGTGTGAGAGTAATTGGAGATTTGAGAAAGTGTGTCTAAAACTCGAAGCTTATGCCATCTATTTATAGTGCTGGAGGAGTGAGTACGCGGGGCGTACTCACGTACGCAGCGCGTACCTCGTTACGCTGGGCGTAAGAATGCGTCATGGCTTACAACTCCTGGCTAGCTAAGCGTAGAGTGGGCGGGCCGATGGGACTCGACTCTGGGTCTAGTACGCGGGGCGTACTCTCAGAGAACGCGGGGCGTAATCCGGCCTGTCCTCTTCTAAATTCTGTAACTTTCGCGTACGAGCTCCGTTTTGGACGTTCTTTATATCCACGCGAAGGTGAGAAAATACTCTACAACTTTCATTTAGACTCCGTTGGCTAATTTTGAATTTATTTTTAATTATATTTTAAGTAATAGGTCGGGACACGATAACTTCGTTAAAAATCCGTAACTTCTTTATCCGAAGCCCGTTTTCGTCAGACTTTTTATTGTTATACTCCTATTGTCGGGCTCTCCCACTTTCGTTTAGGTTGTGTCGGCTAAAGATCGCTCGATCTCTGTTTCGAGTTTTTTTAGCTGTCTACTGCTAGGTTAGAAATTTCGGAAAATCATAACTTCCTCATACGAAGTCAGATTTGGGCGTTCTTTTTATGCATGCTTACGGTTTAACTTAATCTACGACTTTCGTTTAGATACCTAAGGCTAAAAACTATTGTATCGAAACTTTGCGTTTTACGTCTACCAGCGTTGCCGGTTCTCGCCGTGAATTTTTGATTGGTCATAACTTCTTCGTTATAACTAACTTCTTCGTTATAACTCGGATTTTAGTGTTCTTTATATGTACGAAAACCTTGATACGAGTCCTACCACTTTATTTAACCCAAATATGATTTTAGGAAAGTTAAGTTTTGGCTTAAATTTGACTGGCGTTACATTTTATCATCTCAAAATATCGGGTTGTTACATGGGCCCTTATGAGGGTTCACATCCCAATGAAGCCCAATTAAAAGGATTTACGGCCCATTAGGGAAAATGGGATCATTTATGGCCCAACAAGGCCCATTAGAGATAAGATGAATTATTCTAGGCTCACATGGCCCAAATTGCTAAATCTTATGTATGTGCCCAATTAAAGCCCAATTAGGGATCCTAGGCCCAAACTAGTCAATTTGAAGGTTTATTGGTTCATTAGGCACAATAAGAGAATCCTAGTTTACATTAAACTTGAACCGGGATTTCTAAAGTTTTCAATGTATATGAGATGTATTGTTTTAGGTTTTGAACTTAAATTAAGAGTTTGGATTCAAATAGATGGTGTTTACATGATCACATAATTTCCTAGATAAAAATGCTAGTTGTGACATGTAAACGTCCAAGAAACCCTAGTCGCAAATGCTTCTTCGGTCAAGAACCCCCCTAGCCACAAACGCTCTTCGGCCGGGAACCCTTCAATGGCCATAAATGCTTTGCAAATTACATGAAAAATAACGTTTTTCACCTCTTTTTGCTCCAAAACTCGATCAAAAACTCGTTTTTATAAAAAACACGAAGGACAAACCCCCTTGTTTTTCAAACATCTATCCAAAAACGCAAAAATCCTTAAAAAATTAGATCAAATACGCTTCATATCTGGCCAAAATCTTTGATACAATCCAAGCTCTAATACCACTTGTAAGTCCCAAATCTGCTTGTGTATCCATCAGATCCGGTTGATGGTGTGGAATCTCAATCAAGCGGATGATGCCAGATCTAAAAGAAGAAGAAGGAGAAGAAGAATAATAATATGAATCTTGTATGGTTTGATTAGAATGAAGTTCCCTGATACAAGATTCACAGACTTACATACACTTAAGCTCCTTTCTCTCTCTCTCTCTCTCTCTCTCTCTCTCTCTCTCTCTCTCTCTCTCTCTCTCTCTCTCTCTCTCTCTCTCTCTCTAGCCGTACAGTCTCTCACACACTCTTTGACATCTAATGACACTATTTATAGAGAACAGAGGCTGCAAATACGTTTACAACCGTAAACCCGAGGTTGTTTTCGGTCCTAGACCGAAAACTACAATTGCCTAGAAAAGTAAAGTATAAACCCTATTTTTGACCCAACAAATTTAAACATTGGCCACTAATGAATTTCCTAGTATTTTGAATCAGGTTAAGCAAGACTTGTAGTTGTAGTCAATTAAATTACTAATTCAATCAACATCTTGTATGGTTGTTCATCATACAAGCTCATACATTAACTTACCTATTTTCTATTAATCCTACATTAACTTACCTATTTTCTATTAATCCTAGGTTCATATTCACTAATACTAGGCATATAACAATGTTTTCACATAAATCATATGAAGTAAGCAATTAAGATGATGTTCATGCAACTTAATATACTCAATAATTAATAGAAAATAGTTGTGGTTAACACATGAGGATCATTCACAAGCTTGACAAAACAAATTTCACCAAAACAAGGACTTCACACCATAAAATCAAACAATATTAGCAAGTTTATCTACCCTAAACAGAAGCTACGAGTTTTAGCTCATAATTGAAGCAAACAATAACTCAAAAACGAAATCTAAAAATAAAAACATGGTCTTGTTCAATAGATTAAGAAGAATAAGAGATATGTTTCCTTTAATCACTTCCGAATTTCAATCTAGGGAAAAATCATCGAAATCCAAAGCTTCAAATACCCTTCAATCGTAGTTGAGTCGTAGAAGGAATCCCACAAGAGGTTTAATTTCGGGCTATTACATCTTATTTATAGATTTTTGAAAACAGGGGCGACTCGTCGAGTCCATAGGCTGACTCGGCAGGTTAATCACTAAAAATCTGTGTACGACAAGTCTTTAAACCTTCGCGAACATCCGTGTCTAGACAATCCCTAACCACAGGTTGCACTTGATGTGTTTCTTCAACTTCCTCTTTTCTTTTCTCTAATACAATTTAGTATTTTGCATATTTTTGGGTATTTTGATGTGTTTTTTTTTCTGTATTACGTATTTATCTCTATTTTTATGTGTTTATGTATTTTTTTTCAAAGTTTTTTTATATAGATGTACAAGACTACGTTACTAAATGATTATTTAAGTATAATTATTTTTATTCTACAAGTTATATATACAATTTCAAGTACAAGAGAACACTACAAAATTATACGTAAACTAGTTAATACAAGGTTGTGATGCGCTACTTCAATTGTACCCTCCAAGTTACGGAACTAAATCTTACCACAGTATAACCAGAGTCTCCTGGAAAGAGAGCGTGAGATTTGTGTATAGATCTATACGGGAATGAAAATCTCACACCTAAACTACTAGCTACAGTTAGGCATGCATGCCTATGTGACAAATATCATACCGTTCCGACGCCTGAAGAACATCGTAGAGGTCACTAGGTCATATCAAGCATGGTTATGCCAAACTCACAACCATATAAACTAACCATTTTTTTACGGGATTTCAATTCTTCAAATAGTTTTATTTTAATTAATAGAACTACTATACACTACAACTGGAGGATCCAGAGAATACAAACACATTGTTTTATTTTAAGTAATAAAACTGTTATACATTACTGATGGCAACCAGGATTTTTATACAGAACAAACTATACATTACTGGTGGTAGCCATAGTTTTCATACAGAAAAATATTATACACTACTGGAAGTAACCAAGGATTTCATACAAATGTTTTCATACAAGACAACACGATACAATACAACCGGTAGTAATCGGGCATGCATACTAATACTTTCATATACAACGACAAAATACAATAACGAACGTACATTTTGGTCTTAGGGTTTAAGACTACTTTACACTAGTAAAGAAAATATTTGATTTTCTTGAGAAACATACACATTTTCACGGATTCAAAGACTGGTTTTCATTACAAAAGCATTCTTATGAACTCACCAACTTAAATGTTGATACACTTTCAAAACCACTTGTATTCTCAGAGAACCAATAGACAAGTATACCCGAAGGTTTTGAGAAGACGGAGCTTTTAGAGTCGCGTCTTTTATACTTTTTTTATACATTTTGTTGTCATACAAATTATGTATCGAACAGATGTAAATACTTTACTTATTCAATGTAATGGTTATGTTTACTTTGATTACTATGATGCAATTGTTGTGATACTATACATGACGTCCTCCGCCCTCGAACGTTTCTGCCGTTTTGGTTTGGGGTGTGACATAAATACGTTAAAAAATACGTTTATAAATTTAAAATACATAAATAATATAAACATGTATATATAAAAACTTACAAAAACTCATAAATACGTATATATATATATATATATATATATATATATATATATATATATATATATATATATAGACATGTGTGTCAGCCGAGAATGGGCTAGGAAAAATGGAGATGAAATAGTTTGGGCCCTTTCTTAGTTTAGTTCGAAATTATGAAGCCGAATAATATTTTTTGGCCCGTTGGGCCCTTATGAGGGTTCACATCCCAATGAAGCCCAATTAAAAGGATTTACAGCCCATTAGGGAAAATGGGATCATTTATGGCCGAACAAGGCCCATTAGAGATAAGATGAATTATTCTAGGCTCACATGGCCCAAATTGCTAAATCTTATGAGTATGTGTCCACTTAAAGCCCAATTAGGGTTCCCAGACCCAAAATAGTCAAATTGAAGGTTTATTGGTCCATTAGGCACAATAAGAGAATCCTAGTTTACATTAAACTTGAACCGGGATTTCTAAAGTTTTCAATGCATATGAGATGTATTGTTTTAGGTTTTGAACTTAAATTAAGAGTTTGGATTCAAATAGATGGTGTTTTGATCACAGAATTTCCTAGATAAAAATGCTAGTTGTGACATGTAAACGTCCAAGAAACCCTAGTCGCAAACGCTTCTTCGGTCGAGAACCCCCTAGTCGCAAACGCTCTTCGGTCGGGACCCTCCTTCAGCCGAGAACCCTTCAATGGCCGTAAATGCTTTGCAAATTACGTGAAAAACAGCGTTTTTCACCTCTTTTTGCTCCAAAACTCGATCAAAAACTCGTTTTTATAAAAAACACGAAGAACAAACCCCCTTGTTTTTCAAAAATATATCCAAAAATGTAAAAATCCTTAAAAAATTAGATCAAATACGCTCCATATCTGGCCAAAATCTTTGATACAATCTAAGCTCTAATACCACTTGTAAGTCCCAAATCTGCGGGTGTATCCATCAGATCCGGTTGATGGTGTGGAATCTCAATCAAGCGGATGATGTCAGATCTAAAAGAAGAAGAAGGAGAAGAATATTAATATGAATCTTGTATGGTTTGATTAGAATGAAGTTCCCTTATACAAGATTCACAAACTTACACACACTTAAGCTCCTTTCTCTCTCTCTCTCTTTCTCTCTCTCTCTCTCTCTCTCTCTCTCTCTCTGTAGCCGTACAGTCTCTCACACACTCTCTGACATCTAATGACACTATTTATAGAGAACAGAGGCTGCAAATACGTTTACAACCGTAAACCCGAGGTTGTTTTCGGTCCTAGACCGAAAACTACAATTGCCAAGAAAAGTAAAGTATAAACCCTATTTTTGACCCAACAAATTTAAACAGTGGCCAGTTGGTTAAACTAATGAATTTCCTAGTATTTTGAATCGGGTTAAGCAAGACTTGTACTTGTAGTCAATTAAATTACTAATTCAATCAACATCTTGTATGGTTGTTCATCATACAAGCTCATACATTAACTTACCTACTTTCTATTAATCCTAGGTTCATATTCACTAATACTAGGCATATAACAATGTTTTCACATAAATCATATGAAGTAAGCAATTAAGATGATGTTCATGTAACTTAATATACTCAATAATTAATAGAAAATAGTTGTGGTTAACACATGAGGATTATTCACAAGCTTGACAAAACAAATTTTCATCAAAACAAGTACTTCACACCATAAAATCAAACTATATTAGCAAGTTTATCTACCCAAAACAGAAGCTACGAGTTTTAGCTCATAATTGAAGCAAACAATAACTCAAAAACGAAATCTAAAAATAAAAACATGGTCTTGTTCAATAGATTAAGAAGAATAAGAGATATGTTTCCTTTAATCACTCTCGAATTGCACTCTAGGGAAAAATTATTGAAATCCAAAGCTTTAAATACCCTTCAATCGCAGTTGAGTCGTAGAAGGAATCCCTTAAGAGGTTTAATTTCGGGCTATTATGTTTTATTTATAGATTTCTGAAAACAGGGGCGACTCGTCGAGTCCGTAGGCTGACTCGGCGAGTTGATCACTAAAAATTTGTGTACGACAAGTCTTTAAACCTTCGTGAACATCCGTGTGTAGACAATCCCTAACCACAGGCTGCACTTGATGTGTTTCTTCAACTTCCTCTTTTCTTTTCTCTAATATAATTTAGTATTTTGAATATTTTTGTGTATTTTGATGTGTTTTTTATGTATTACGTATTTATCTCTATTTTTATGTGTTTATGTATTTTTTTAAAGTTTTTTTTATATAGATGTACAAGAGTACGTTATTAAATAATTATTTAAGTATAATTATATTTACTCTACAAGTTATATATACAATTTCAAGTATAAGAGAACACTACAAAATTATACGTAAACTAGTTAATACAAGGTTGTGATGCACTACGTCAATTGTACCCTCCAGGTTACGGAACTAAATCTTACCACAGTATAATCAGAGTCTCCTGGAGGGAGAGCGTGAGATTTGTGTATAGATCTATACGGGAATGACAATCTTACACCTAAACTGCTAGCTACAGTTAGGCAGGCATGCCTAAGTGACAAATATCATACCGTTCCGATGTCTGAAGAACATCATAGAGGTCACTAGGTCATATCAAGCATGCTTATGCCAAACTCACAACAATATAAACTAACCATTTGTTTACGGGATTTTAATTCTTCAAATAGTTTTATTTTAATTAATAGAACTACTATACACTACAACTGGAGGATCCTGGGAATACAAACACATGGTTTTATTTTAAGTAATAAAATTGTTATACATTACTGATGGCAACCAGGGTTTTCATACAGAACAAACTATACATTACTGGTGGTAGCCATAGTTTTCATACAAAACAATATTATACACTACTGGAAGCAACCAAGGATTTCATATAAATGTTTTCATACAAGACAACACGATACAATACAACTAGTAGTAATCGGGCATGCATACTAATACTTTCATATACAACGACAAAATACAATAACGAACGTACATTTTGGTCTTAGGGTTTAAGACTACTTTACACTAGTAAAGAAAATATTTGATTTTCTTGAGAAACATACACATTTTCACGGATTCAAAGACTGGTTTTCATTACAAAAGCATTCTTATGAACTCACCAACTTAAATGTTGATACACTTTCAAAACCACTTGTATTCTCAGAGAACCAGTAGACAAGTATACCCGAAGGTTTTGAGAAGACGGAGCTTTTAGAGTCGCGTCTTTTATACTTTTTTTATACATTTTGTTGTCATACAAATGATGTATCGAACATATGTAAATACTTTACTTATTCAGTCTAATGGTTATGTTTACTTTGATTACTATGATGCAATTGTTATGATACTGTACATGACGTCCTCCGCCCTCGAACGTTTCTGCCGTTTTGGTTTGGGGGTGTGACATAAATACGTTAAAAAATACGTTTATAAATTTAAAATACATAAATAATATAAACATGTATATATAAAAACTTACAAAAAGTCATAAATACGTGTATGTATATATATATATATATATATATATATATATATATATATATATATATATATATATATATATAATACATAAAAAACACATAAAATACTGTGTAAAAATACTTAAATATATATAAATACGTTTATATATTTAAAATACATAAAAATACGTATATATATATATATATATAAACTTAAAAAAATACAAAAGTACGTAAAACTATGTATAAATACGTAAAAAAATACGTTTATACATTAAATATAAGTTTTGACGAAATCTGCAGAAAAGTCTTATTATTTTGGAAAAATTAATGATTTGGTTTGCTAAACAGATCAAAAATGGCTAAAATGAATAAATTAACCGGTTCTTGGGCTTTCCTATACAACAAGTTAAAAATTCGGGACTTTTCTATTGAAAAAATAAATATTAAGACTTTAATAAAACTTTTCTTAAAATATTGGGATTTTTCTATAGATTTCCCCTTAATATATAGTGAGTAAATGATGTTAGCAACAATATGTAACAATTAAATGACTTATCTTGTAGTGATTATAGTATACATAATAAAGTATGGTTGGTTTATGAGATAACCACATTATATTATAGAGATGGTTCTCTTCCATATTCTATTATTTTTGGTTTTCTAGTAGCAGTTTCGTAAATGTAATAACTTACTGAACCTTTAATAAACATCTTCCATTATATTTATTTTATATTGTTAATACAACATGAAGAAGGTAAAAAAAAAAAAAAAAAAAAAAAAAAGTGCCATTTACAATGACCGAAACTCAATCCCTTGAATGACAAGGCCTCGCATATTGTTAGGTGCCATAAACATAAGACTCTTTTCAATAGTCTTGGTGGCATCTATTGTCACTTCAAACAATGAAAGTTCCATCCAACCATCCTTCCTCAATTTTGGATAGCCTTTTATTTTGCGTGGGTGCGATAAGCTCTCATAGTTTTGATCAACCATGGATTGAATAACAGGGGTAGGAGGTGGACGGGCTAAAAAGAATTGACCACTACAATTAAAGGGATACATACTCTGCATCTTTATGAGATTATCATGCAAGGGAGAGTCTTTGGGTAGTTTGTATATGAGAAGACCTGAATAAGTTATCGGGGACAACAATTCTGACTTGATTCGGAAAAAAACTTCAAAATGTTGTTGGTCAAGAAACTCGGCCACCACTTCAAATCTGTAAATAGTAAGATTAACATGTTATGGAGATGATAGAATTGTAGTATGGCATTTTGGTCATCAAAGCAAGCATCAAATGGTGCAACCATATCAACATGGCAATAAGATGTTTATTTAGACTGTTTGAGACAACCATGTATGCCTTTAGAAAAATAATTTATAATAGTACAAGTAAAATGCCTAAACGCACAATCCAAACAAAGAAGAAATCTATTTTTTATTTATAATAGTACAAGTAAAGTACCTAAACGCACAATCCAAACAAAGAAGAGATCTATTTTTTAAGTTGTCGCGTATCATTTAATTGATTTTTTCAACATATCATGTTAAATATTGGTTTAAAAGCAAAACATGTTATTTGATTTTACTTTCATATCATAAACTTATTACTTAATTGAATTGGTAAATAGAAACGCAAAATTTTGAACAACTTCGCATGTGTCTACTCGATCCAGTTTTATATTTACAGTATGGAACTCTTTCATTATCTACTTGTTATATGACATAATTGCAAAAACTGGTGAGTAAATATGCGTCGTTTAAAAAAAAACATAGTATGTTTATAAAAAGAAAATTTATAATCTGTGTTAGAAAAGCAACAATGGTGGTTCTTTTCATAAATATATTAACAATATGTTTAATAAAAAGCAAATGACATGTTAACAAACAAATACAATTATCGGCTAACTTTTAATTTTTTTTTTTAGAAATTTGTATTATATATGGGTGTGTTCCGCACGGGTGTTTGAAAGCTTTTAACTTCTAGCGTTTAACAAAAATCTTCATCTTGAACAAAAAATATTGTTTGATACTACAAACTTTTAGTGTTTAGTTCAAAACAAAACGCTTCAAATTCAAAAACTACCTCAAGTAACATTTAACAAAATGCTATCCCTTATGTGCTACCAATTAGTTTTGCCAAATACGCTTATCAAAAAAGCTTTTAAAAAAACAAAACTTAAATCTTTATAACTAAGAAAACAACAATTTTAAAATCAAGTTTATCAAATAAGTTTGCATGCGTCTACTCAACCACTTATTATATGAAATAAAAGTAACAGGTGGTGAATAAAGATGAATCGTTCAAAAAAAACTTAGATAAACGATAGAATTTACAATCTGTTTTAGAAAAGCCACCATGATGGCTTTTTTTTTTATATATATTAGGGTAATTGACACTGTGGCCCAACAAACTTACGAGTTTTGTTTTAAATGGTCATTTATGTTTTTTTTTTTTTTTTTTGCAATCTAAGAGCATGAACTTTTATTTTACCCGATAATTTTGGAAATTGAGCTGGAATACCCAGTTTTAATGTCAAATAAGAGAGAAGGTATGAAAAATGTTTCTTGTATTATGCCTAAGTTCCAACATGGCAATGAAGTCCTCTCTCTCTCTCTTTCTCTCTAATATATATATATATATATATATATATATATATATATATATATATATATATATATATATATATATATATATATATATATATACACACACACACACAAGGCTAATATCCACGCGTTGCACAGAATAAAACTAAAACATTTGGTAATCTTATATTATTGAAAATATTTATATCATTTATATTAACTATAAAACAATAATTATTACATTTAGTTTATACAAAATTATAATTAATTTGAACAATATATAAAATAACATTTGTTAAAATCAAATCATTTAAAGGTCTTTACTCATGTTTTACGTATGTATAACATTAGTTATTCTTGTCAAATATATTAATTTACTATTGTTATGATTTATTAATTTTTATTTTAAAAAAAAAAATTTATAGTGTTTGAATTTCATCGTAATGATTATTTAAATTATCAACAACTGTTTGTAATCTAACATAATTTAATTTCTAAGTTTCTATTATTTTGAACTCTTATTATTATAAATTAATTTAAAAACAACTTAATTGAATTTTAGTTATTATAAAATATAGTTTTCAAACATCTTTTAGTTAATTCAATATATACTAGTTTATAACCCGTAGGAACCACGGTTATAAAATTAATTAAACTTTAGTAGTTAAAATTTAAAATTATTAATAACTTATTTTAAATAAATTATTAATTATGAAAAAAAATTTAGTTATATAAAATTATAATCATTAATTTAAATAAATATGTAAAATTATATCACTTTATAATTTGTATTAATTTTATTTTAATTTTTATTCTAATGTTGTTAATTTAATGTAATTAGAATGAAAAATTTTAAATTTGAAATTTGAAATAGATAATCAATATCAAATGGTATGCATTAATTATAAGACATAATAAGGTGAAACATGACAAAAGAAAAATAAAATTTACATTAATTATGAGGCTTAATATAGTAACACATGTCAAAAGGAGATTAAAAACTATTTTTTTATTAAAATATATATATATATATATATATATATATATATATATATATATATATATATATATATATATATATATATATAGTCGTATTTTTCTTTTTACCTGGATACATTTTCCTATTTTTTTTTCTTAATTATGGGTCTAGTATTTCCAGGCGAGCATCTGTGCAAAGGAATTTCATGAACTAAAAATATGTAGCAAAGAATATAACAACCCATCCGCTTCAAATTTATGTGGGTTCTCGATGATGTCGGTCCATGATCATTTATCAACCATCTTCCTACACGTAATGGTTACACAATATATCATCCACAAAAGTTACACTAAAGATCACATTTAGCAATCACTACCCTTTGTTTTATAGTTGTAAAAATTGTACATAACAACAAAAACATATACGTAAATATGTCATTGCCATCACCTACATTTCTACCTCAGAATACAGGTTCTTTTTTAAAATCTCTACTTTTCAAATTTAATCAAAGAGTAAGAAACGAATGGAGACTTCATATTTTATTAGGAGAACTTTATAGTGAAGTAAAGAACCTCTCTAAAACATTAATTGACAGATGAAAAGACACTAATTCCCTCCAAAACTCGAGATGATCCTCAATGTAGGCAAAAAAATAGAACATGCTACTTCTTAAAAATATCTACCAAATTAGAAGATACTCATTTAACTAGAGATCCATTTTTGATGTCACCTCAAATCAGATTATTTAAACACCATTTCCTCATCTGATCCCCTAAAGTAAACCTTATATTTCTTTTTGCCAACAACTTTAAAAATCACACCTACCCACCACCATCGTTGTATAGAGCATCAACTACTTCAAGCTCATAGACCAGGATGAGGACGTATGTGGTTGGTTTTTTTTTTTTTTGGTATCAACCACTGCTGTCAAAAACTATGCATCTTCATCGTTCCTCAAGGATTCAGCTTTCGAAAGAGTATATTACCTTGGATTGTTCATCCTCTAACGTTGTAACTGATTTCAGCTTTCGAAGAAACAATTTTGGTGAAGGATTCAACCGTAAAATCATCAATTTCTAAAACCTAGATTTTGTTCGAGAGGTCATACGGTGAGAAAAGAGGAGGTGTTTGATAGATGTAATAAAATACCTCTGTAGGTTCTTCAGGAACAAAAAATCTTATTGAACAGCCTACATCATCAAGTATGAAGTAAGAACTAAAGCAGGTGGAAAGGGAGGTGTTAGATTCTGTTATAGTTCAAGGGTATTTTAGTAATTTAACTTTGAGTTAGTTATTTTGTTCGTTAGAGTAGCTTCTTGTTCATCTGTTGTATATAATCATCTTTGTAATTGTTTTCTGAAATTAATGAGAAAAGTCATTTCTTCTCTCTTCATTCATCGATTCTTATTCATCAAAGTTAACATGGTATCAGATTGATTCTATCTTCATCTTCCGAACACATTCCTGTTCAATCTTCATTTCTTTTCTTCTTATTTTTCTCTGTAAACAATCATGTCTACATCAGTCTCGATTGATCCAAATGCAATTTCTGTCTCAAGTCCATATTATCTTGGATCTTCTGACAATCCGAGTTCAATTCTTGTCACCAATCTCTTCAATGGAGTCGGATTCAATGCTTGGAAACGTGCAATGACGATTGCTTTATCTGCAAAACACAAATTAGGTTTTGTCGATGGTTCAATTACTCAACCAGATTCATCTTCTCCAAATTACTCCAATTGGTATCGTGCTAATTCCATGGTCATCAGCTGGTTATTGAACTCACTTCACAAGAATATTGCTGATAGTGTTCTTTTTCTTCCCACTGCAACTCAAATCTGGAATGAATTGAATCAGTGCTATGAGCAATCCAATGGAGCACTCATTTATCAAATTCAGCAAAAGCTATATTCAATTTTACAAGGATCCGATGAGTTTTCTACTTATTACACTAAACTCATGAAAATTTGTGATGAATTGCGTGTGGTTCAAGATCTTCCTGCGTGTTCTTGCAATGCTGTTGTCGCTCTTAACAAATTTCTTGAAGATCAGAAGTTAATTTAGCTTCTTATGGGGCTTAACGATTCCTACAAGATAATCAGAGGTCAAATCCTTATGATGAAACCTCTTCCTACTCTATCTACTGCATATGCTTTGATTCTTCAAGAAGAACAACAACGAGAAATTAATTATGTCCCTGTGTTTAACACTGAGGCCATTGCCATGAATGTTTCACAAAATCATAATCTTCAAACATCAAAAAAGTCTGTCACATGTACACACTGCAAGAAATCTGGCCACACTAAGTCTCAATGTTACAGACTCGTTGGATTTCCACCAAATTTCAAATTCACAAAGGGAAGAAAAGAAGAATCTTCATCTCCTGTTCATAATGTAACCAATACCTCCAACATGAGTTTTTCTCCAGAACAATATCAACAGTTACTTCAATTGATGAATAATACAAATCTCACTAGCAGTCCTTCTTCTCCAGTGAATTCCACCATTTCAGAAGGTGCTCTTGATCCTAATGGTAATTCGTTTTCGTTTAAACATTTTTGTGCAAATGTTTATAATTCATCTCATCTTCTTCAACCATATACATCTTGGATTATTGATTCTGGTGCCACTGATCATATTTGTTCTAATCCAAAAAATTTTGTCTCACTAAACTTCTTCAGCCTCATTCTCTTGGTCTTCCTAATGGCATTGACACATCTGTCAATTATATTGGTGATGTGGAAATTCATGATTCTATTATACTTCATGGGGTATTATATGTTCCTCAGTTTAAGTATAATCTTCTTTCTATACCCAAACTCAAATCACATTTGAAAACATTTGCAATTTTCACTGATGAAAATTGTCTCCTGCAGGACCCTTCATTGAAGAGTAATTTTGCTTTTGGAATTCTTGGCAAAAGAGTTAATGACCTATATGTTTTTGATCATCATCAAATCAAGAATTCATTAGCTTACTCTATTTCTGTTCTTCCAAGTTCTTTGTCTTGTCAAACTGCTGCATTCAGTTTTTCTTCTTCTGATTCAATAATGTTGTGGCACAATAGATTAGGACATGTTCCTGTTGATAAACTCAAAGAACTTTCTCTTGTTTCTTCAAAATGTAATGATTTGAATGTTCAATCCTGCATTGTTTGTTCTAAAGCTAAACAGCAAAAGTTGCCATTTCCACATAGTGAATCTATGTCTAAACATTCTTTTGATTTAATTCATGTGGATGTATGGGGTCCTTATAAACATGTTACACATGATGGTTATAAATATTTTATAACCGTTGTTGATGATCATAGTCGACACACATGGATTCATTTGTTATCCCATAAACATTATGCCTTTACTCTTCTTAAAGCTTTTGTTAAAATGGTGAAAACTCAGTTCAACAAAGTGATCAGAATTATTTGAACTGATAATGCCATGGAATTGGGATCAAGCACATAAGGAATTTCATTTTTTCAAGATAATGGCATCTTACATCAAAAGTCAACACACTATAATCCCCAACAAAATGGGGTTGTTGAACGCAAACATCCGCATATTTTAGCCACGGCTAGAGCTCTTTACTTTCAATCTGGAATTGGCATTGCTTATTGGGGAGAATGTGTCAAAACTGCCACTCATTTGATTAACCGCATGCCCTCTAAAGTTTTAAAGGGTATCAGTCCTTTTCAAGCATTATACAAAGAAGAACCCAGTTTAACTTCTTTAAGAAGCTTTGGATGTTTATGTTATGTTTCATCTATCAAAAGATCAAGAGACAAGTTTATGCCTCGAGCACATCCTTGTGTTTTCATTGGATATCCAAATGGACAAAAGGCTTATCGAGTATTGGATTTAGTAACTAAATCTATTCCAGTCTCAAGAGATGTTAAATTCTATGAAACCATTTTTCCATTGCATTCTTCCAATTCTTCCTCAATATTACCATCCATAGACTCTTATCTTCCAGCCTCTTTTGATTATATTCCAATTCATAATTCCAATTCTACCCCTAATGCCAATATTCTGAATACTTCAGCTGTTTCACAGCCTTCTGCTCCATCATTAAGATGAACCACCAGAATTACTCGACTTCCTGTTCATTTACAGGATTACATTTGCAACAATACTATCTCAGATAGTAGTTGTTCTCACACAATAACCAATTTGTGTATTCTTTTGCCCTCTTCTCATACTTCAAGCTATTCCATGAATGTTAACCACAATTCATCTTTTCATATTCCTCATGAATTCGAACCTGCTTTTTATCATGAAGCTAAAGGCAAACCACAATGGAAAGAAGCTATGCAGAAAGAATTACAAGCCTTGCATGATAACCAAACTTGGGATATGGTCAAATTGCCTAAAGGGAAATGACCTATTGCTTGTAGATGGGTATTCAAAATCAAATATCGGGCAGATGGTAGTATTGAGAGACATAAAGCACGGTTAGTAGCCAAAGGCTTTACTCAAAAACAAGACATTGATTATCATGAAACGTTTTCTCCGATTGTCAAATTCACTACTGTACGATGTATGGTTTCTTTAGCAGTAAAAAGAGGATGGCATGTTCATCAGTTTGATGTCAACAATGCTTTTTTGCACGAAGATTTACATGAGGAAGTCTATATGCGTGTTCCACCTGGTTATTCTGTTTCATCTCCTTCTTTGGTTTGCAAACTCAAAAAAATCTCTATACGGATTAAAACAAGCATCAAGGCAGTGATATGATAAGCTTTCATCTACTCTTATTCTCAAGGGATATTATGGATCTTCAAACGATTACTCTTTGTTCATTAAGAAGTCTCTTCATAATATTGTCATTGTTGCCGTTTATGTTGATGACATTTTAGTCACAGGAAATAATGAAGCAGAAATTATATCTTTAAAGCAATCTCTTCATGAACAGTTTCAAATTAAAGATTTGGGGTATATTCATTATTTCTTGGGACTGGAATTTAACAATATTGATCAAGGGATGGTCGTTCATCAACAAAAATATATCAAGGAATTGCTGTCTGCTTATTCCATGGAAGATCAACCTATTGCTACTACTCCTTTACCATCTAAAACTCATATATTACCTTTAATGGATGATGTTTTACCAGATCCTACAAGTTACAGACAACTCATTGGAAAACTGAACTTTTTGCTTCATACTCGACCTGACTTAGCATACACAGTTCAACATTTAAGTCAGTTCAATCAAACTCCTTGTCATGCTCATTATAAAGTTGCTCTTCATGTGTTGAGATATCTTAAAGGCACTATCTTTCAAGGGTTATTCTTTAATAACAATCCTACTTTCAATATTGAATCTTTTTGTGATTCAGATTGGGCTTCATGTCCTATAACTCGACGAAGTGTGAGTGGCTTCTTCATTATGTTTGGAAATGCACCAATCTCTTGGAAGTCCAAAAAGCAAGTGACAGTGTCTTTATCCTCTGCAGAAGCAAAATATAGATCTATGAGAAGAGTATGTGCTGAATTGGCTTGGCTTAGTAGACTCCTATCTGAATTTCAAGTTGACAATATTACCCCTATCCCTCTTAAATGTGACAATCAAGCTGCGATTTACATTGCTAACAATCCTGTTTATCATGAACGCACCAAACATATTGAATTGGATTGTCACTTTGTCCGGGAAAAACTTCAAGCTGGATTGATTTCACTATTTCATGTAAACACTAAACAGCAATTAGCAAATATATTCACCAAATCGTTATATGGACCACAACATCAAGATGCTACTTCCAAGCTTGGACTTCTTTTACATCCTCCAGCTTGAGGGGGGGGGGGGGGGGGAGGGGGGGTTAGATTCTGTTATAGTTTAAGGGTATTTTAGTAATTTAACTTTGAGTTAGTTATTTTGTTCGTTAGAGTAGCTTCTTGTTCATCTGCTGTATATAATCATCTTTGTAATTGTTTTCTGAAATTAATGAGAAAAGTCATTTCTTCTCTCTTCATTCATCGATTCTTATTCATCAAAGTTCATCAAAGTTAACAGAAGGTAGGGAAGCGAATGATGGGAACGTAGCAATTGAGAAAGGTGGAGGTTAGTGTCCTTAAGGGAGGAGAGGGTCGTGGTTGAAAGGGAGACGTCGGTGGAGCAGTTGGTGAGCCAGAGGGAGAAATGGTGGCGGAAGGGAGTGTCCATATCACAGACGGTGGCAAGTTGTGAGTTTGGTCCAAAATATCCTGAAAATATTTAAAATGACGGACTTTCCCTTTGGTGTTTTTTTTTTCTATTTTTTTATTTCATTTAATATTTTTCAAATTAAAAAAAGATCAAAAAGAAACCACCCCACCTACTCAACCCTTATACTTGACACCTTATACACACTTCCCTTTTATCAGTGTCACCTTCAACCATTGTCGAAGCACTCATCGGAGATTTGCAACAATGTAGACAACAAAACAGCCACCACCACCAAAACCCCACCCCTTTTTATATCCCTTTCTTGTCATAAGACTTGCATCATCAATGACAACACCATCACTCAACAATACAACCACCACTACCGGTACCTATAAATGGCACCAATAAATAACACCTCCATCTATAAACAACACCGACATCATAGATCCGACATAAACATCATTTTTCCTTATATCTCTTGCACACAGATGTTATATGGAATGCCACCTCTCTCGCAATCTCTCTTACAGTTCCAACATTGGTAAGGTGGTGAGACAAATCAGAAGATTGAGGGAAAATTAGGAGATCGAAGGTTCGTCATCTGCACAATACAAGAATAAAAATCAAAAGATTGAAGGTTCGTTTTTTTTTTTTTTTTTTTTGCATAGTATAAGATACATCGTTGTCTATACCTTCACCATTGCAGACGCCACCGCTATGGTTTCATATCTGCAAATCCTTAATCCGGTGGCCCTCTCAGACGGTCTAAGCCTCTCTCTCAGATTTGCAAATCCTTACTCTGACGACCCTTTTCTGGAAAGACAAAGCTAGGGTTTTTTTAACCCACAACGAGATCTAGCCCTAACTCCGATGACTCCAACGTTGGCAGATGGTCATTATAGAAAAGTTCAAAGCAAATTGTACCAAACTCATGAAAAGTTTGGACTATTGGTGCTAGTCCAAACTTGTTTGGACCAAAGTGGCAATTTTCGACATACCACAAGGACCATTCTTGTAGTTTTGTCTAAAAATTAAAGAGGAACAATTCGAACAGCTAACTTCCAACTCCCTTGTCTAAAAGTGTTGTTACCCTAGTGTTTAAGATTTGATTATTGTTATAATTGATAATTCGAAAGAGGCATCCTTGGATGGATCAATAAACTATTGCAACCACGGTAACTATTGATCATAGAAACATAAAGTCACACATTGGCCGATCTAAAATCAACCTAATGTTCAGACTAACAACAAGTCGAAGGTATGATGGGGTACATCTTATTTAAATGCAATTATTTATCCTTGTTAATTTGGTGCAAAAAAGAGCCAAGTTTAAACATGAGACTTCTTTAATTTTTAACCCTATTTAAAAAAAACACCAAACTTATTTCCATGTCAAAACATACAAGAGCATCCACATTATGAGATCTTTTTAGTTGAGTTTATTCATGACACAGCTCAACATCCCGAAAACCTTCATACATCTCAACAATAGTTGAGTTTTTTCATGAGCTTACTAATGGGACATATCAAAGGTTGTTTTATAGAATTTTATTTCTTTTTATAACAACTGTCTTTTTTGTTGCTTACGGTGCCCATCAAATTTTTATGAAAAGCTAATCCCGATGGCTATGAAAAAGCTCTCACAATAGGAGCAAAGGTTTTCTAAAAGCTCTTGAAAAAGTTTCTATTGTGGATGCTCTTAACATATTAGATTGTTAGAACACATATTCTAAACCAGTCCAATTTAAATTTAAATTTAGCCTGAATATATTTTAAATTTCATAAATTCCAAAGTCAAAGCTTTCACACAAGGTGAAACTCTTGGGTAAAGGGTTGATTTGAGATGGAAGAACCTTAAATGTTAAGCTTTGTGTCCCATATCACACTTGGAATAATATATCACACTTGGAATAATAGAAACCAAGGAATCACCTTTATAGATGTGAAGCAAATGGTGCTTAGTTTCATGGGTTTTTTTTTTATCAATTCATAAGAGGTTTTATAATTTCTTAACGGGACACTCTTAGGGTGCGTTTGGTTGTAGAAAATTTTCTAGTTTTCTAGGAAAATTTTCCAAGAAAAACGGAAATTTTGAAAACGCGTTTGGTTCATTTAGTTTTCCAAAGTTTTCTAAGAAAATGAAAATTTTCAGTTTTCCAAATTGTATGTAAGTTAGGAAAGTGAGTTTTATAGTTTTTTCAAAGTTTTGCAAATTTCTAAGATGGAAAATGAAAACTCCACCATTTCCAAACCAAACGCGTTTTCATTAAAAACTGAAAATGAAAATTTAACTCTATTTTCTGAAAACATTTTCTTATGAAATGAAAACAGTTTTTCACAACCAAACGCAGCCTTAATTTTTTCAGTTATATATAAAAGTAAAATATGATGATTGTTGATTTAAAATATATATATATATATATATATATATATATATATATATATATATATATATATATATATATATATATATATATATATATATAGTTTTATGGCGAAACCAAGATTGGTTGGCTCCCCCTCTTGGTTTAAGGTGAATCCGCCCATGGTTACCATACTTCTATTGTGATCATTTATAGTCTTAAGACTCCTCCGCATGGCATGTACATTATTCAAATATTGATAACTAACAAGCTTAATAACATATTAACATGTAAATCTTAAAATATCTCATACACCTATTTCTAAACTAATTAATTTTTTTAAGAAAGAGAGATTACCTTGTTTCCGGTAAAGACTTCCAAATCCAATCACCCTTCACCAAAATTGCTCTTGCAGATATCATGAGACGTATCTTCATCTTTTTGCTAAAAGAAAGCCACTATTCATCGAAATCAGATTTGATAAGTATTAAATGAACCTATCAGTTGCGTATAACAATCTTTAAGATAAACTTGATGACACGCATAATAACTAATTAATTAAAAAAAAATCAACTATACATTACAATAGCTGTTAAAATGCTTACCAAATTGGAAAATTTGTCTTCACCATTGTCGATGAGGAACCCCTTGCGAAGAAGAAAGTAGTGTTCTTTCTTAGTTGTCCACTTTATATAATCTTTTGACAAGTTGATTAAATCTATATAATTGGGCCACACTTTTTGTTCCCAATCTGCATCCGAAGTTGATATTTGTTCCACATCCACCTCGTTTTTGTCCTCAAGATTTTCCTATAACATACACATCCGTGTTGATTTTAACTTCATATACATTTTTGACAAGCCGAAACTTGAAATTAAGATAGAATTAAGAAATGATGAGTTTATGATAATTGATTTTGTCAACTTACATGCTCCATGGGCCGAAACTCAATGCCTTCAATTTTGGATCGTGAAAATGTTATAGAATCTGAAAAGATTTCAATTTTAAAATCATGTTCTCTTTGGTAGCTGGTAAACTGGTAAAGTTCAGCCATTAGCCATCCGTCTTTTCTCTGATGAACAACACCTGACATCAAATAATCTGTCTCCTCTTCCAATTTGTATTTGAAGGGTATATATCCCATAATTTTTGATCCCAGACATAAAGATAAGGTTTATCGTGTATGGGATAGCTGTCGATAAAAACTGAGTTCTCACTTCTACTTTGAAATCAAAACTACTTACACGGAAGATTTTCGAAAACCTGCACTTCACAATCATAGGTGTTTAAACTTACATACTTCATTCACTCGATAGAAAACGGGTAATGTAGCATCTGAAGAAAAAAAATCATTTACTTTTTAAGCTTTCTGAACAATGAATTCTTTGAGATTTCATTAACTATATTTATTGTAATAGAGTAAATTACTGAAATCATCCCTGTGATTTGGTCAAAATTGCACATTTGGTCCCTAACTTTTTTTTTTGCACTCGGATAGTTCCTGTGGTTTGATTTTGTTGCGTTTTTCGTTCCTGTGGTTTGATTTTGTTGCATTTTTCGTCCCTTACATACATAAAGTTAGGGACCAAACATGCAACTTTTACCAAACCATAGGGACGAAAAACGCAACAAAATCAAACCACAGGGACGATTTCAGTAATTTACTCATTGTAATATAATACTACCCATATAAAGAAGCAAAAAAGTGACAAATAAACATATATTCATTCATAGAGAGAAGCCACTAACCTTGAAATTTTAGCAGTCACTTGAAACACAAATCCTTTCACACATTCTGCTGCAGATATCATTTCATGAACTTTTTTGTTTTTATTTATTGAAAGCCACTGTCATACAAACATAATCAGTTCATCACGTCAATAAATGTTTATTTAACAAAATACAAAGAGGTTAATAACAGAAAAAAGATAACTAAATTAAACTAAAGCTATAAGGTAATTAATATTCTATTTTGAGCAATCGATAGAATAGGATAGATATTAACTGGTAAATATAACATTTATATGCAAATGACTTTCTCTGGCAACATCGGTTGACCAAAATAGAAAAAATTAATCAATAAAAGTAACAATTTCCAACTAACCATGCGGACCATTTGTGCAGTTTTGTCTAAATAAAATAGAAGTTGATTGAAAAAACTATAAAGCCTGTGACTTGAAAAGAAATTTTCAAAGTTGACTCCTTTTCTCTTGATCAAAAATCTTTAACAAGAATATTAGCAGTGTTGGTTCCTTTTTAATGCAATTTGTAGCAAATGGAAAGTTTCCTTCCACTGCTAAATGAAAATTTTGATTCAGACGACACGTCTTTTCTTGCATTTTACCAAAAAGACTCCTGCTAAATGTTACCACGTTTACCAATTACAAACATGATAAAACTTAAAATTTATTTCGCTAAATGCTCTGCTTTAAAGGAAATTAATCAAAAAATAAAACCATATATAATACCAAATTACCAATATTAAAGATAATTACCCTTTTGCCCTGATCAACAAGAATCCCTTTCGAGAGAAGCAAGATGAGTTCATCGTGTGATCTGTAGGACAGTGGAGGCACCGCAAGTTTTGAAATCTCAACTAAATTCCTGTTGTAAGCAATATTCTGCAGAAACAATTTGAAGTAATTTTTACCTTTAAAAAAAAAAGATGTTATATTGGAACTTTTTTATGATATACTTACTTGTTGTTCAAGTGCAACCTCAAGTTCTTTCACAATCTCATCCATCGTTGGTCTTTCTCTACGATCTCCATTTAAACATTGGTTTGCGATTGTTGAAAAAGTTATCAAAGAATCCGGATTTATTTGTTCCTTAAGATCTTTTAGGATAATATCGTCTAGTTTTTTTTCATGATAACACCGTTTCCAATCATGCACTAAAATGCCATTAATTTGACCATTACGATGTTTGTAACATAATCTTCCACACAGAACTTCAAACAGTACCACACCAAAGGAATACACGTCAGACTCTTTTGATAAGAAACCTGTCTCTCCATATAACGGATCACAATATCCATGTGTCCCCACTGGATAGGAGAAGAGATATGATCGTGTTTGATTTGCTGGCCAAATCTTTGACAAGCCAAAATCAGAAACTTTAGCATTCCACTGATCATCCAGAAGGATGTTTGCACTTTTAATGTCTCGATGGAGAACTATTTGTTGTGTTTTCATAGGATCATGAAGATATTTCAGCGAATGTGCAACCCCGATGCATATATGAAGGCGTTGCTCCCATGTAAGACTACTGTCACTTAGATAGTGGTCAAGACTTCCATGCGAGGCATATTCGTAAACAAGCACTCTCTCATCACCCTCAATGGAAAAGTGCAGGAGAGAGACAAGATTTTCATGTTTGCAATCCGAAAGCATCAATATCTCCTTCCAAAACTCGATATTTCCTTGCCCCAATCTAGGATCTAAGCGCTTAAAAGCTACCATTGTTGGTCCCGTAAGAAGAGAGAGTTCTCCTTTGTACACCGGACCAAACCCACCTCGACCGATGAGTTTGGTGGGATTAAAGTTGTCAGTGGCGGATATTATATCTTCCATTTGAATTTTGAGGTGATCAAACTCTTCTATGTGAGCATCCGTATGGGGTGGAACATCATCTCTGGGTAGAGCCATGACCCTCGGTTCTTTAGCAAAGTAAATATCGCAAACACTCACAAGTTTCAGCGCATCCTTAATACCCCTTTTACGGTGATGGAGAATAGTTTCTGCCCCTTTCAGCCACTCGATCCCCCTTTGACGATTGGCTTCAAAGTTAGAACAAAACATAACTAGTTAGTTACAATCACAGATCAAGTTAATTTTATATTCATGTATAATTATATAACATAACAAACGATGAACTAATTCAGGGTTTTCAAAATTACCAACCAGAAATTACGTTGAAACTTACAAAATTTGATGCTTGGAGGCGGAGAGAATGGGGAGCCGGTGAGGTCGAGAAGAGAATTGGGTAAAAACCACTGTTCTAAAAATCAATACCACCGTTCTATTTGAAACCAAAATTGAAATGACATTTAAACAATATCATAATACTAAACTTCATTTTATATATATATATATATATACCAGGTGTGAGAACCGTATATTATACGGGTTGATTTTTAAAAAAAAATTAAACATTAAAATATAAACATAAAATATTTTTTAACGTATAACTTTAAAATAAGAAATGAATAAATGTATTTATTGTAATTTTATATCATATATATGATATTTAATACTTTACATATATATAAGTATATGACTTTAATTTAAAAATTGAAACAAACCAAAAATTGACAAGTGGATAATATTTATTTCAAAATTACTACAAAATGACAAGTGTCAAAACTCACGAGAGATTGACATGTGGCAAAAAAAACCTTCATTTATTAAGGAAGATATATATATATATATATATATATATATATATATATATATATATATATATATATATATATATATATGTTCAGATTCATTTGAGACCATTTTAATTTTGTGAGACCGTGAGACCAAATTTAAAAATAATTTTAAAATTCAAATAAATGGAAAAATCCAAAATTTCTTTTTTAAAATGTTATTTTTGGAACTTGAATTAACTAAAAAAAATAAAAATAATAAAAAAAATCCCGTTTTTTTTTTTGAAAAATACATGAAATATTCTAATAGAATATTACACTCACATATTCTAAAAAATAATTTTAAAATGCAAAATAAATGGAAAAATCTAAAAATTCTTTTTTTAAATATTATTTTCGGAACTTGAATTAACTAAAAAAATAAAAATAATAATAATAAATTAAAAAAAATCCCATTTTTTTAAATACGTGAAATATTTTAATAGAATATTACACTATACATGTTCTAAAAAATAATTTTAAAATGCAAAATAAATGGGAAAATTCAAAAATTCTTTTTTTAAATATTATTTTCGGAACTTGAATTAACTAAAAAAATTAAAAAAAATAAAAAAATGTGTCTCATGGTCTTACAAAATTAGGGCGTCTCACATGAACTTAACATATATATATATATATATATATATATATATATATATGGATTTTTTTATATCTTATTTAATTTTTTATCTTTTGAGTATAAAGAAATGAAATATGGTATTTTTTTTTATTAGTTTTAAATAAGTATATAAAAATATAATTTATTAAATAGGTTTAAGTCATTTTTAGAACGGAAAACATACACGTACATTTTAATAGACGGTATTAATAGTAGTTGTTATGACATTATAATAGTTGTTTTTCTTATATTTAAGATTATTCGTTTAAAAAGTAAAAATAAAATTTCTTAAAGCTGAATAAAAAAAAAGTAAAGGATATAAGCGAATGATGTAAACCAAAAACACATAAAATAACATTAAATAATTATATTTAATGTTTAATAGTCAGGTTCTATTTTAATTTGTTTATTCGAGCAAAAGACAAATAAAAAAATTAAAAAAACATTGTATATTGTGATAGAACAAGACGTAAAAAAATATTAAATCGTATATGACGTCAAAAATATTAAAAGATTTTTGAACTATAAAAACAAATATTGATAAATAAAGGTAACAATAAATAACAACTAGGGTTTGGACCATCCACGCGTTACTGCGGAAGCTCCGATATGTTAAAAAACGCAGTTTGACACCATATATACAACGAAGACGATTAAATCATATAAAATGGAGCACAAAAATATCAAAATAAAACATGGATACAAACCAAAATGTAACTTTAAAATATAGTAAGTGACAAAATTATAATGTATAAAATACTAATAAATTAACTTTAAAATTATAAGGGTTGAAAACTGTTAAATAAAAATTAATTAAGGAGAAAGAATATAAATATATATAAATTTTAAAATTATAAGGATAAAAATTGTTACATCAAAATTAGTTTAGGGGTATAAAATATAAAAACAAATAAAAGTAAAGGGTGGAAAATGAAAAAAAATTGAGGATAAAAATTGTTACATAAAAATTAGTTTAGGGGTATAAAATATAAAAACAAATAAAAATAAAGGGTGGAAAATGAAAAAAAATACATCAAAATTAGTAGGGTACAAAATATAAAAACAAATAAAAATAAAGGGTAGAAATTGAAAAAAAAAATATTGAAAGTATGAAATCTGACGTGGAATGAATAGTAAATCCTTACACATACCAATTTTGGTAATTAATATATATATATATATATATATATATATATATATATATATATATATATATATATATAATATGATATATGTAATTATAATTAATTTAAAAAAATAAAAATAATGTTATAAAAAATCTATACAAATTCAATTAAAATGAAAAAGAAAAATAAAATTGTTATATAATAATAATAATAATAAATTGTTTAAAGAAAAAAAGAATAAGAAAAAAAAAATAATAAGTTATTCTTTTATATGAAACAAGGACTAAAACCGTAATATTTATAAACAACGAGGAACATATTAATTTGTAAATTTAGGAACCAAACTATAAATCAGATCAAAACACAAGGACCACTTCTATAATTTACTTAAAAAAGAATATGAAAATGGTTTTGAAAAGTAGACCGTGTCATTCAGTAGATACAATCATTTATTTTTAATATTACTTTAATTGGATTTATTGTCAATGGTTTTGTGCAAGTGGTTTTAATTTTTTATCGAGTGTGTTTAAAATCCTCCAGAAGGGAGTGATAAACAAAATCGCCGAGATTTTCAATTATCAGTATTTGGAGTTGGAAGCGTGTTCACAATGTTGTTCTCAAAAGGATGAAAGTGAGTCCAAACCCGGACCGGATGGACCCGGACCTAAAAAACCAGGAACCGGTTAACGGGGTTTTGTACAATCGAAAACCGGACTGTTATATAGGAACCGATTCCGGTTCGGTTCGGGGTACGGTACCAGGTAAAGTGGGTCTAGAACCGGAAAACCCGAAAACATCAATGTGGGTAGGTTGGAACCAGATAAAGTGGGTTTAGAATCGGAAAACCCGAAAAACCCATATTTTTTTGGTAATTACTTACTACTTAGTGGGTTGAACTTTAAAAATTTTCATATTGATATCCCGACTTCGGGGGACTGTAAGGTGCTGGTTGTTTTTTTGAAGCCAAAATATCTACAGTCTGCGGACCACATCTGCAAGCCTCTGCGGCAGAAGAGGTGGACCAAATGTATGCAATCTGCAATAAGAAGACTGTTTGTTTTTAACGTCTGTGGCTGTTGAAATAAATTCATTTTTCAAACTTAATTTCATGTCATAAACATTAAAATTGCATTTTCAGCGAAAAAAAGAAAGAAAAAAACTGCATTGTGACCCTTTTTTTAGATTAAAATGAGGTATGAAGACCTTTGAAGACAGTAACCCATATATGCGTCAGGAAGACCTCGCGTAGACGTTTTTTGATCTGCGCACTTCCAAAAAACAAACACTCTGTGAGGGCATATGTCTGCGTGTTGTCTGTGCGGCGCAGACAAAAGTGGTTGCGCAGATCTTCACAAAAAAAAAAAAAAAAAAACAGTCCCTAAGTCATTGAATATGAAACCAAAATTGACAAGCTTATAATCTAAAATCATGTACGAACTTTAAACTACACTCTGGAAAAAACTACATGTCAATCCGACTTTAAACGAATAAGATATGCATGTGTTAACATTTTCACAAAATTCAAAATACAAAAACAAATAGTTGAAAATTTGAAAATTTTCAGCTTTTATATCCCGACTTTGGGGGTTGTAATTCATTGAATATTAGACCAAAAATGACAAAATTATAGTCTAAAATCATGTACAAACTCTAAACTACAAGTTGGAAAAAACTGCAAATCAATCCGACTTCAAACGAACGCGTTGACAATACCTTCTCCGGTAATGGCGACCTATCCTCCCCCTCGTTCTTCTGTCATTTCTCATATCCTTCGCCACCGCCACTCCAATGGTTGTCACGCGTTGACAATACCTTCTCCGGTTACCGCCTGCCACCACAAGAGTGGTGGTGCTGTATGTGATTCGTACTGAAGCCCCTATTATCGTGTGTGCGTGTGTCTCAATCGTCATAGCAAGTATGTGAGTGAGTTGTCGGCCGTAAAACGCAAGAAGACCACCATGGCAGCCAACCATGGTGGTTGCCGTCATGTTACTTCTTTTCTGCCGCCACCAGCCACCATGAGAGGTGGATGTGTGTGTGTTATGGTGTTTATGTGTGTGTTGCAATGGTTTAGGGCTACAGGAGCGTTTCTTGGCCAGAGATCCAAAGAAAGACCCCACCGCCACCACCGTGAGGTGGTGGCTGCTACTCTATACCACCACCTGCTACTCTATACCGCCACCACCGTGAGGTGGTGGCTGCTACTCTATACCATGGTGTTTATGTGTGTGTGTGTTGCAAGGTGGTTGTGTGTGCATTTTATTTGGGTGTGATATTTTTGGGATATTAGGTTGTATTATTGTAATTGGTGGTGGAATAATCAAAAGAAAACTCATAACCACCACCATGAGGTGGTGGCTGCCGCCACCAGCCGTCGTGATGGGTGGCGGTGTATTTTTGCTTGTGTTTGGATTGCTTTTGGGATGCTTGGACATAATTGGACTAAAACCACAACCACCACCACGAGGTGGTGGCCGACATCGTGTGTCATCGTTGACCACCACTACCCGAGGTGGTAGTGGGTGATGCCCGACTATGGAAAACCCTAATTGTCCTAATGAAACCCTAATGGGCCTAAGGACTTAGCTTTGGGGCCTAATTGGATTGTGTTGGGTTGGAAACCCTAATTAGGGTTCGGAAAACCCTAATTTTGGAAATGTGTATTTTGGATTTGCCGGGACCTGCATTTTAACCATTGGATTTGAGATTATGAATAAATCCCGACCACACTATATGATTGACCTAGTAGATTTATGGACATAATGGATTAAGTCCTTAATGGGTTAAGTAGGAACACTCAACCCTAATCGTCATTTCATGTGAAAACCTTAAGTTTACTTGGGCCTTGAGTTGGGCCATTCTATTGGCTTATGGTGATTGGGATATTTATGGATCATCCAAGAATACTCATATAGACTAAGAATATATGGATGGGCTTTAATGTAAGGCACGTGTAAGGGTTTGGGCCCAATTTGGAAAATTAGGCCATAACTGGGCCTTAAGGATTATGAAAGGTTGGACCATTGGAATGCCAAATGTTTGGACTAGACTAAATGGTTGGGCCTTAAGATAAGCCCATATAGAGGTTTAGGCCAAATTTGGAAAATTAGGCCATATGTTGGGCCTTGATTGATTATTTGGCTTTGGGCTTCAGAGTTTGAGTTTGGGCCTTTGTTTTGAACCGAATTAGGTTAAGGGTAAGAGAGTCTCCTTACCCCAAGTATGGAGTTGTGGTTATGCATTGGAACCCAATTACAGATTGGGTGTTATTTTGATGACTGACAATTCGGGAATCTGTTATCGAGCAACTAGAGTTTTGTCTGCGGGACTTCAGCAGTGCGAGGTGAGTCTCCTCACCATACCAATGGGTCGAAGGCACCAAGGCCGGCCCATTTTATGACATGTTGTACACTAGCTGAAGTTGTATTATGTGGCATGTTAGCTGGCTATGTGCTAGGAAGTATGCTAGTAGTATATGTGGTATGATTGTATTAAAGACCATGGGAAAGCCATGACACCTGGATGTAAGATGTAACATCCAAAATTTTAAGCTAAATTTAAACTTTTCCAACCATTAAAACCAAATAGTGTAATACAAATTGTTTTCAAAATATTATTCATCAGAGTGTCCCAGAAACTAAAATCAAAAGGATGAGGAGCGGTACGTTCACGCCTTTGCCTTGCAACGATCTCCTGATGTACCTAAAACAATAAACTAAAACTGTAAGCTCGAGAGCTTAGTAAGATACCCCCAAAATACCAATACTACACCGATAAAACCATATCAATAACAAATAACAACAACATGCATACTTGACCTTTAGTCTGACTGGACCGTGTTGCAAGGCCTACAGTCTAACTAGATCTATCCCGAGCCTTCGATATAACTGGACCATCATGCAGGCCCCACAGTCTATCCGAATTGCTCGTCCGGTGTGTTGGCCGTCAGCACAAAGCAGGACCACCTCAACCCAATCATCAAACAAATAATCATGGGCACATAAATGACATAAGCTGGCATACATATATCAGATATGACTATCTCACAGATCATCTATCATAGCAATCACTTATAAACAGAAATACCGACCTAACCAGATCACTAACATACCGATCCTAACGATTCACAATGCATAACAACATCCTGTCTATTCAGATACCGATCTAACAGATCATAACCATATACAACATAATATAATCAGAATAACAACCGAAAGAGCCGGCCTTGGTGCCTTAGACCCTAGTGATATAGTGAGGATAACTCAACTCGCTAGCTGCTCGGAATAATACCGTCCACTCCTCCAGATATAGCTCCAACAGCCTCGCCTGTACCCATGAGTGACCCACCAAATAAATAATCAAATGACCAAAATCCCCTTGGATGGCACAAGACAATCCCCGATCAAAGTCAAAGTCACTGGTCAACGGTCAACAGTCCATGTTGTCCTATTGCTGAGTGCAACCTTCCCCTCATAGAGTCCCTACTGATTCAAGAATTACCCGACTCGACTCGTCGAGTCTCTAACAGACTCATCGAGTCAATACGCGACCCAGTGCTTGAAACCCAAACCGACTCACCGAGTCATCTCCCAGACCCGCCGAGTCCACCTGGGAGCAATTCAGACGAAAACTCTATTCGACTCGTCGAGTCATCTGCCAGACTTGTCAAGTCCATATGATTATTCCCATGATCAAGCAATACAAAACCATTCTTTCATTCCGACCAGTAGATCTAGATCCCTAGAGTGTGTTAGCAACATAAAGTTGCTACCTTTACGTATTTGCATGCCTCAAAATCCGAATCTAAGCTTGAAATGAAGCTCTACTCATAGGGGAGGGTTCTTTAATGGCCATACAAGGAACTTTATGAACTTAGGACTCAAGGGAAGTTCAGATCTGAAGTTTCAGCTTCAAATCTAGCTCATACACCACACTCCCTTCATGAATATGCTAAAGAAAATCCTAACTACATCCATGAAAGGTTCTAAGAAAAAAGAGATCAAAATATCAACTGGTTACCTCCAAAACGTGCCCAAACTGAAATGTATTCAAGATCTACATGAATTTCCTTTATGCTAGCTGTTTGATCTACAAGTTTCCTTCACTAAATCACTTCCCAAAGCTCCAAAACACTCACAAAGCTCACACACACGAAATTAGGGGTTCTAGCCCTCAAGGGGTTATAAGGGACAGTGGGAGGCGCTAATGGTCCAATATATAGGGTGCAAAAACCCTGAAATTTAGGGTTTCCTCTGCCAGCTCCTACTCGTCGAGTCCCCTTCCCGACTCGTCGAGTCAACCCGTTAAATAACGTGTCCCAGCCCGCTTTTACTCGACGAGTCATAGGATCAACTCGTCGAGTAAGTCTTAAAACATGAAATTTAAATTGAACTATTATGATACCTGACAATTGGGGAGTTACAATTCTCCCCCACTTAATTTAGACTTCGTCCTCAAAGTCTGCTGCAATGAACGACTCTGGGAAATGCTCCCGCATCTCTGCCTCCGGCTCCCACGTCAACTCGGATCCCCTCCGATGCTCCTACTGTACCTTCACCAAAGGTATCTCCTTGTTCTACAAAACTTTCATCTTCCTCTCCAGAATAGCCACTGGTTTCTCTACATAATTCCAACGCTCATCAACCTGAATGTCATCCAGTAGTATCACTGCCTCCAGATCTATAATGCACTTTCGCAACTGCGAAACAAGAAAAGTGTTGTTAATGCGACTAAGCTCATCTGGCAGATCTAGTCTGTACGCCACCTTGCTGACCCTGTCAATGACCCTGAACGACCCAATATATCGGGGGCCTAATTTTCCCCTTTTCTGAAACGAATCATGCCCTTCCATGGTGAGACCTTCAAGAGCACCATATCATCAACCTGAAACTTCAAATCTGATCGGCGTCTGTCAGCGTAACTCTTTTTCCGACTCTAAGCAGTTTGTAGTTATTGCCTTATCTGCTGAATCTTTTTGGTAGTCTGCAAAACTACCTCCGTCCGACCCAATACCCTGTGTCCAACCTCACCCCAACAGATTGGGGTTCTACATCTCTGACCTTACAATATCTCAAAAGGTGGGGTGCCAATACGGGAATGATAATTGTTGTTGTAAACAAATTCTGCAATAGGTAGGTGGGAATCCCAACTCCCTCCAAAATCTATGACACACACCCTCAACATATCCTCGAGGGTCTGAATGGTCCGCTCACTCTGCCCGTCAGTCTGAGGATCAAATGTTGTACTAAAGTGCAGCCGCATGCCCAGTTCCTCGTAGAACTTCTGCCAGAAACGAGAAGTAAACCTGACATCCCGGTTGGAAACAATGGAAACTGGTACCCCGTGCCGAGCAACGATCTCCCAGACATACACATTGGCCAATTTCACACGAGTGTTCCTTCAATTCACTCAAACCAAGGCTCTCATACCAACTTGTAACATCCAAAATTTTAAGCCAAATTTAAACTTTTCCAACCATTAAAACCAAATAGTGTAATACAAATTATTTTCAAAATATTATTCATCAGAGTGTCCCAGAAACTAAAGTCATAAGGATGAGGATCGGTACGGTCACGCCTTTGCCTTGCCATGATCTCCTGATATACCTGAAACAATAAACTAAAACTGTAAGCTCGAGAGCTTAGTGAGATACCCCCAAAATACCAATACTACACCGATAAAACCATATCAATAACAAATAACAACAACATGCATACTTGACCTTTAGTCTGACTGGACCGTGTTGCAAGGCCTACAGTCTAACTAGATCTATCCCGAGCCTTCGATATAACTAGACCATCATGCAGGCCCCACAGTCTATCCGAATTGCTCGTCCAGTGTGTTGGCCGTCAGCACAAAGCAGGACCACCTCAACCCAATCATCAAACAAATAATCATGGGCACATAAATGACATAAGCTGGCATACATATATCAGATATGACTATCTCACAGATCATCTATCATAGCAATCACTTATAAACAGAAATACCGACCTAACCAGATCACTAACATACCGATCCTAACGATTCACAATGCATAACAACATCCTGTCTATTCAGATACCGATCTAACAGATCATAACCATATACAACATAATATAATCAGAATAACAACCGAAAGAGTCGGCCTTGGTGCCTTAGACCCTAGTGATATAGTGAGGATAACTCAACTCGCTAGCTGCTCGGAATAATACCGTCCACTCCTCCAGATATAGCTCCAACAGCCTCACATGTACCCATGAGTGACCCACCAAATAAATAATCAAATTACCAAAATCCCCTTGGAAGGCACAAGACAATCCCCGGTCAAAGTCAATGTCACTGGTCAACGGTCAACAGTCCATGTTGTCCTATTGCTGAGTGCAACTTTCCCCTCATCGAGTCCCTACTGATTCAAGAATTACCCGACTCGACTCGTCAAGTCAATACGCGACCCAGTGCTTGAAACCCAAACCGACTCACCGAGTCATATCCCAGACCCGCCGACTCCACCTGGGAGCAAATCAGACGAAAACTCTATTCGACTCGTCGAGTCATCTGCCAGACTTGCCGAGTCCATATGATTATTCCCATGATCAAGCGATACAAAACCATTCTTTTGTTCCAACCAGTAGATCTAGGTCCCTAGAGTGTGTTAGCAACGTAAAGTTGCTATCTTTACGTATTTGCATGCCTCAAAATCCAAATCCAAGCTTGAAATGAAGCTCTACTCATTGGGGAGGGTTCTTTAATGGCCATACAAGGAACTTTATGAACTTAGGACTTAAGGGAGGTTCAGATCTGAAGTTTCAACTTCAGATCTAGCTCATACACCACACTCCCTTCATGAATATGCTAAAGAAAACCCTAACTACATCCATGAAAGGTTCTAAAAAGAAAGAGATCAAAATATCAATTGGTTACCACCAAAACGTGCCCAAACTGAGATGTAGTCAAGATCTACATGAATTTCCTTTATGCTAGCTGCTTGATCTACAAGTTTCCTTCACTAAATCACTTCCCAAAGCTCCAAAACACTCACAAAGCTCACACACACGAAATTAGGGTTTCTGGCTCTCAAGGGGTGATAAGGGACAGTGGGAGGCGCTAATGGTCCAATATATAGTGTGCAAAAATCCTGAAATTTAGGGTTTCCTCTACCAGCTCCTACTCGTCAAGTCCCCTTCCCGACTCGTCGAGTCAACCCATTAAATGACGTGTCCCAACCCGCTTTTACTCGACGAGTCATAGCATCAACTCGTCGAGTAAGTCTTAAAACATGAAATTTAAATTGAACTATTATTATACCTGACAATTGGGGCGTTACATAAGACCATGTGGAGATTCCATGGCTTTTCTATTATGTTGTATTGTTATTATAGATTCGCTACAGATATGTCTGGTATGCATGTATAGGTGGTATGCTAGTGATTATGTGGTATCCTAGATGTCTTTGTGATAATTGCATGGAAGACCATGGGGAAGCCCATGGTACCTGGATGTAAGACCATGTGGAGAGCCCATGGCTTTCCTATTAAAGACCATAGGAGAGCCCATGGCACCCGGATGCAACACCATGTGGAGAGCCCATGGTTTTCCTATTAAAGACCGAGAGCCCATGGTACTTAGGTGTAAGACCATGTGGGGATCCCATGGCATCCTGGAGTAAGACCTTGGGGACGAGCCCACAACATCCGTATAAATTTATATGCATGGCTTATGTGATTGTTATGGTTTATGTAGCTTCTATAGCTAATACGGATTATGAGATTATGTGGATTGTGTAGGTATGATATGGGGAACTCACTAAGCTTCGTGCTTACAGTTTTGTTTATTGTTTTAGGTATCATCGATTTGGAAATGAAGGGCTCGGATTGATCGCAGTGCACACACCTATGATTTCCGCAACAAATGATTTTGGGATGAACTCTGACAAATGTTTTAATTAACAATGTTTTGGAATGTTTGAAATAAATGGTATTAATGTTTTGGCTATAATAAAAATGAAATTTTTACCCTTGATTTTTGGGTCGTTAGAAGTTGGTATCAGAGCCTTGGTATGAGGGATTCAGACATACTTTCGGGTGTGTTTGAACTCAACCTGAGGATCTGTAAAGTTTTCAAAAGAAAATTGTTTTTAAGAAAAGAGTTTTCTAAGACAAATAAAGTGGTGTGGTGCATGCAATCGGCTGAGTTCAAGTAAGTTTCCCTAGAATACCCATATATGTTATTTGTTATGATTTGATTTATGAATCTGAGAATCGCATGCTAGTTAGGGCTAGTAGTTTTATGTATTGTATGTGCTGGTAGACTTGCATGCTAGTGTTGAGTAGTCAGCGATAGATTGGCCTGATATGTGATGCATGTATCCTTGGAGATATTGTATGACATGCTTGAATGAGAATGATTATTGGTATTAGTAACTGCTAAGTGTATTTTTTTAAAATTGTATACGGTTAGGATCTTATAGCCTTAGAATAACTGAGTTGGCCTTATTTCTTGTTCCTTGTCTGGTTGTGGTCCTAGGGTAGAGTCTATTATTTGGAAGTCTATTAGATCCTATTATGTGTATAATTTGCATGCATAAGGTAGCTGACAGTGAGGATGGATGGATGTGGACAACATGAGTTGTGGTATGTGGGCAGAATGTTCTATGAGAGTTCTTTCGATCGGAGTGCTACTGCACGAATGCTGCTTGTTTTGTGCTTTGTAGGACTCTTGAGTGATGGGAGTCAGCTACTAAGTGGATATGATGATATCCAGGAGGTAGATGGTTGTCACACCCCTGAACCAGACGGTGAAAACATCAGGGGGCTTGGTGTGACTTCATCCTTGAAGTATCATCACATAGTATATAATTGAAACATAACATTATCATCATCACACATGTAATATAACAACATGCATTGTTTACATTGAGTATTTTGTTTTGAATATTACACGCCAAAATAGTTAAAGTATGCTGAAACAAAATATAACAAAATATCCATTAGTTCGTTCTGCCCAACCTGCTCAATAGTTTCCTGAGAATACATGTTAATTTAAAAAGGTCAACATAAAAATGTTGGTGAGTTCATAAGCATGTTTGTGAAAAATGATTTGTATAACTTTATAACCACCAGAAAATCCTATATTTTCTAAAAACAATTTAGTATGTTTGTGTCCGATCTTGTATTAATGCATGTGTATTATTGTTTACTAGAATGCAAAAAGAGAATGCAGAGAATGTAAATAGAATGCCCCCAGACAACCCGATGTTGTATGTGAATGAGAATGCTGAGAATGTAAGGAGAATGTAAAGAGAATGCCCTCAGACAACCCTATGTTGTCTATGAAAGAGAATGCTGGTATATCAACCCCCGAGGTTGAGTACTGGCACGAGTATGTTCCCGAGTAACCAATGAGAAAAGAGAATGGTCTCCCGTAAATTTATAACATTAATTCCTCTAAGTGAGTCGTTATAACCATACAAGATAATGACAATTTCGCCTGTCTTGGCATTGTTGAACGCCGACGGAATATGGTAAGGTTTTCGTCACCCTAGACTGGTTTAGTCTAACTGTAGTGAATAGCTCAGGTGTGGGGTGTCATCCCTGTATAGATCTATACACAAATCCCCGCTCTCCCTCCAAGAGACTCTGATTATAACTACAGGCTACGATCGTACACTCAGTAGGTGTCAACCGACACGTTTCACTAGATCCTTAATCGAATTTAGTTGAAGAGAAACATATAAAGCACATTCCAGGCCCAATGAACATGTAAGTGAACGTCTAAGGTCCACTAAACATGTAAATCATATCTAGGCTCATAAGGAATGAGATTATATAACATGGGCCCAAAATAAATGTAAAAGGACAACTAAGGCCCATTTCGCATGTATGGTATTTACAGGCCCAAATAGCACGCAATAAGAATCTAAGGTCCGTCGAGCATGTAAATTGGTCAACAAGGCCCAATAAATATGTAAAGAGTATTCAGGACCTATCAAGCATATAAATGGGTCACCAAGGCCCAATAACATGAGAATGACATAATTAACCCGTTTGTCATATTATTGCTTGTTTTAGTTCAATTATTTGCCAAAATGACATAAAAGGCCCACTTTTTGTAAAAATAACATTTTTAACTCACTTTTGTCAAAAAAAATATCATTTTAGGCTTGATCTTTATAAAAATGTGCATTTTCGGCCCATTATAGATAATTCCATCTTTTTGGCCCAAATTTTAATAAATTCACATTTTTAATCCCTCTTATCAAAAATTTACATTTTTGGCACAACTTTGTTGAAAATGACATTTAAGCCCCTAAAAGTCCAAAAAGTACACTTTTTGGCCTAAAGTCGTGAGAAACCTAAATAAGGCCCATTTGTGAATATATTTACGTTTTTAGTCCTTGTAGGGTCTCAAATATTACAACTAGTCATGTTAAGCAAAAATAATCATTTTTAACCCCTAATAAACATGAGTTACATAAATAAGACCCATTTTTGTGAAAATTGGCATATTTGGCCCATTAAAACCGTGAAGGCCCATATAGAAACCCATTTGTGAAAATTTTGCACTTTTGGCCCCTCTAAGACCATGAATATCATAAAGATCCATCTTGTTTTAAAAATGACTCTTTTGGTCCTCTCAAAACCGCGAGTTACATAAGAACCTCACTTTTTGTTTATTTTGTAAAAAATGGCCCTTTATACGATTTTGGTTAGTTTTCACACATTTTTAGCATGTTTAATCCTTTCCACATTATAATATGTCACATAAGATGGTTTACTTTACAAACATCACCAAATATAGTAGATATTTCGAGTTTGGTAAAGATCTAGCATGTTTTCATAACATAAACACAACATATAACATGAAAATAGACATATGCATGCATAAACACACAGATCTACACAAAACAACTTGTATTCTCCCCCAAAACATAGTAAAAACCAAAAATATGGGGTATGAACTCACTCTGGTTGATGGATTCGGTTTTGGTGAAGAGATATGAAAGAGATTTCAGTCCTAGTAAGCTCCCTTGAGTAGATCTCAAACTTATGGGGTTTCTAAGGAACATAGATCATGAAATAAAGTGTTAGGAGAAGTAAGTTTAACATGAACATGAAGTTATACCTCTTGAGTGGAAGTAGCTTACCAAGATGAGTGGATTTTGGATGAAGTGCTCTTGAACTCATACACTAGCACACACGAATATTTGAAGAGGGAAGGGGAGGATTTTCTTGAAGTTCTTAGAGGAATATGAGAGGAATTATAGTATGTGTTTCAAGTTGAAGTGAGAATGGTAGGGGGTTGTGATTCTCAGCCGTAAATAGAGAAGAAGGAGGAGAGAGGATCAAGTGGTTAATACATGATGGTTTAGAGTGTAGATGCTTAGTTATATGTGAGTTACTTTACCTAGATTACCACTAAGTAAAGATGAGGTGACACTCCTTAATATCCTATTCTTTTTCTTTATTTTTTTTAAAGTGGGCCGTGAATGGGGAAAAATGGGGTTCACGGCCCAAATAAGTTCACGGCCCAATTAGGTTCATGGCCCAATTAAGATGAGGAGATGGGTTCACGGCCCATCAAGGTGAAATAGAAATGTTCATGGTCCATTATGGCCCATGACAAGTAAGTGAGTGATTTTAGGCCCAACATGGCCTAATTGCTATGGTTTGACGAATGCGGGCCCAACTAGAGCCCAAATGGGTTTCATTGGCCCAAAATTATCAAATAGAAAGTATACTTGCCCATTAGGTCCAATAAGAGGATCCTAGTCCACACTGAATTTGAAATGGGATATTTAGGGTTTCAGTCCCATAGTTAAGTATCTAAGATGTTTTAGGTTTTGAACTTCACTCAGGAGTTTTAATTCAAATGGATGATTTTGATTGAGCATAGAGTATGATATTGATTTAGAGTACAAGTCTTACAATAGTTGATGTTTACATGATGAGAAAATTCCCTAGCTAAAATGCTAGTTGTAACAATGGCTGGCATCATGGAGAGTTCTTCAGCAGAATGCTCAAATCGAGGAAAGTCTTAGAGAATCTAAGAATCGAAAACACATGATCCATACTCAAATCGAGGAAAGTCTTAGAGAATCTAAGAATCTTGGGAAGGAGAATTAATTGTTGCGATTAGACCGTCGGGATAGTTGCTGTGCAGAATGCGGATGAGCACAAAAGGGGAAGGACCAGGGTTTGGTCCCCGCTCCGATGGTGAGCCAGTTAGCGGAAGGACTGCCATGATTTTGAATTCACCTTGGATCTCTTGTATCAGGCGGCAAGTATTGATTGTGCTATTTATTGCAATTTTGGATTGGAAACTGTGTCTTGAGAGTAGTTGTAGCCCGATTTAAGGCAGAGGTTGCTTCAGCTGCTACAGTTCAGATATGAATGATTGAGCTGGTGAGTGTGCCAGGGTGTGAGACCCTGAATGATATGATTCCTAGAACTCGATTGATTTAGAGCACATTGGTAAGAAAGGAACAGATCAGGTGCATATATTTGAGGGTCTTAGAAAGAGACCCAAGAGTTCGGGTCAGCTTTTGAGAGGCCAACAGGGTCGGATTCAGTGCAGTACTTGCGGGAAACTGCACGAGGGAGTTTTTTGTTTCAAGGGTTTTAGTAAGTGTATCTCTGGGTTTGTTTCCCTGCTTGTGTTTGGATTATGCCATCAAACATTGTCATATGCCATTTGCATATCGTGAGTTACGGGGTGGTTAGTGAAAATTCGTTTCCCTCTTTGCTGGTTTGGAGCGTTTAATGTTATCTAGGTCTATCGTCGAGATCGATTCAGAGACACGATGTGGAAGGTCTACAGACAAGATTGGTGATTTAGCTATTATGCTTGGGTCGGCTTTTGGAAGCGCCAAGGAAAGTGGTCTACTGTTGAGGCTTTGGTCTGGACATAGGCTATTTGTAACATCCGGATTTTCAGGATTATATTGTATAGATGTATCTTTTGATTAAAGGAGAGACTTAACGAGTTAAGGATCCAACTCGCCGAGTCGAGATGGGTTTCTCGCGCGGATTTAATGAGTGAACTTGACGAGTCAGAGGAGGGACTCGCCGAGTAGGTGCTGGGCAGAGAAACCCTAATTTCTCGGGTTTGGGACCTATTTAAAGGTCCTTATGGCCTTCATTTACGGCCACTACACCCTGAGAAACCATAGAGAGTAGAGAGGAAGCTTGTAGTGCAAGAGGAGGGCTAATTCATCATCCTTGGAGTGTCTTAGCAAAGGGAAGGAAGGATTTCGAGTTGGGCTATCTTATGGGACTCAAATCTTCCATCATTTCGTTCAGAGTTGCTGTGAGAGGTAAGGATTCATGTCCATATTCGTTTGTTTATTAGATTTCATGATTTAGGGTTTCTTCATGCTTTATTTACCTTGAATCTAGAGTATGAGAGGTCCCATGGTGAAATGATTCCTAGATCTGGACCTTAAGAGGTCCATAGAGTCCCTTCCATTCTGCTTTATGCCTTTTCCTTGGAGTTATGAGCTAGGGTTGTCATGATATGAAGGATTTCACCAAAATAAGCATAGAGAGCCTTACATGTGTACCAAGATTCGACCTTTACGTGGTGATTGGTCATAGGGAAGTCAGATCTATGGATTAGAGGAACGGATCTGACCTCAGAAGGTCAGATGAGTGTTGTCATGGGAGCAACTCGCCGAGTCCATAGGCAGACTCGACGAGTTGGGTCGGGGTTGCCCCGCGATTCGTTACTGAGTAACTCGACGAGTAGATAGGGAACTCGTCGTGCCTGAGAGGTTCAAAAGGGATTCAGAGAACCATCATGGACTCGCCGAGTCACTCATGTGCACTCAACGAGTCTGGTCAAAGTTTGACCCTTGACTTCGTTGACTTTTAGGGTTCGGTCAATGATTTGGGCTTATGAGCCATTAGAGGGGTAGAATGGTCTTTTACCCTTCTTAGAGGACTTATAGAGGAGGATTAGCCTAGCATTTAGAAGTTTTATTAATTAGAGAAATTATTTATTTGATTAGGCGGAGGCTAGTGCAGTATTTCAGAGTACGAGGTTTACCGAGTATCCGAGGTGAGTCTTCTGACTATACTTTACCTTGAGTGGTAATTAGAGTTATGTGACAGAGTTATTGTATACTATTTATGTGATGTGTTGCACTACATTATTTTTATGTGATTTATGCCGTGTGTATATCAGAGTATATCAGAATTAGAACCGGAAGGTTCACAGAGTTAGGACCAGAAGGTCAATAGAGTTAGGGCCCAAGGGCCCACAGAGTTATAGCCTCGAGTGGCTAGTATGTGTTATGTGCGGTATTTTGGGGAACTCACTAAGCTTCGTGCTTACCGTGTTATGTGTTATATGTTTCAGGTTTCTCTCAGGATCATGGGACGGCACCGGCTCGATTGTACACACCAGAGGAAGAGTTATGTTTTGAGGATCCTGGGTTATTATTTAATTGAATACGGAGTTTTGCTTTGTAACATAAACAAGATGAGATTTTTACGAAAAGTGTTTAAGAATTTAGCGATTTTAAATGAAAATTTTAGTTTTGAAAAATTACGGTGTTACACTATTTGGACTTCAAGATATAAGTGTGGCATCATTTCAAGGCATCTAAGATTACTAGTTTCACTAGGATTTGAGAAGTGTTCGTCTGATCTTTAGGAGTTGTGTGGTCTTTTGGGGTTTGGACCAGTAATAGAACACTAGCACGGGAAAGCAACAGGTTATCAATAGTTTGTTATTAAAGAGTAAAAAGGATTGAAAATCCTTCAAATCTCATGTATTGCGGAGACTTAGTCGAATCTAAGTGGGAGAGAATCGCGCAGGTATTCAGGACAAACGGGAAGTGTTTGGACGACTACAGGGTAGATAATACGGGAAGTGTCGAAAGACTGTAGGGTAGTTGTGGCATTCACAGATTTGTTTGGATGACTTAGGCCGGTGTGGGCCAGTTCGCAAGGTTGTGAGTGGGTCACAACATAATTGGAATAAGAGAAAGGTAGGTTGAAGGGGACCGAGTATGATGTAAGACTACAATTATTCTGGTAGCATTCACTTTTTGCGTCGGATTTAGTGGCGACAAGTTGTCAACCTCTCATATGATCGGATGGATCAAATGGATTGAAGAAGCCATGAGTGGCTGTATAGATAAGGCAGTTATTGTTAGACGATGTATCCTTCGAAGGTCACATGGTACTGCTACGTGTGTGTTTGGCCCAACAATCGGTTATGTGTCTAATGTTTTGAGTAGTTGACAGATAAGGTGAGATCAAAGAGGTCTCGGCTACTTTTGAAAAGCAACAGGTGGTAGCAAGAAGAGTCGAAGTGGGTTCAATGACTTGGGATCTGTGTATGGAGTGCCTGTCTTTCGGGGCATATACTAAGTTGGGCCTAAATAATTTTAGAATTTGAATAGCCAGCTGGGTGATAAGTACAGTGAACTCGATAATGATTCGTTGTGGGCGGTTTGTCAGGGAAACAGACCATCTCGAGAGTCCAGATTTCAGATTGAGTAAAGGTGATCATGTTGCACGGAATTCGTTTATCTATGGGTTTTAGAACCTTGCGAGGGTTGTTTCCGGTTGCATTGGAAGGGCTAAGGAATGCTTGCGGTTGCGGAGATGTTGTTTAAGTTGTCGGGCGCGTAAGGGATGGTAAGGAATGATTTCGAGGACGAAATCTAATTTAAGTGGGGGAGAGTTGTAACATCCTATTTATTAAATAAATAGATAGATAAAATTGATAAATGAATAGTCGCCCTAAATACATATTATTTAGTTGGGTGTTGGTTTTGGGGAGCTGCATGTTATAATTTGGATTATTCGGGGGTTAAAGCGTAATATTGGGACTTATTTTGTAAAGATTTTTAGAATATAGGGTGTGTTTGGTAAGTATTGGACTTGATTTGAAAGGCGTTTCAGAAGGCAGGGGCTAAATGGTAAATTTTGGATTTGAATTGAGAATATTAGGGACCAGAGTTGCCAAATCCATTAATAGTTTGAATGGAGTCACGGGACTTAAACCCGTGCCTTGCATTCCTGTTGGAAACAGTTTCATTAAGCAAAACCTAACCCTAATCGTTGGGATCAGCCGCCACCACCTTATTCCTCCCATCACAGTTGTCGCCCCCTCCACCGTCGAGATCGAGAACCACCGAGAGTTGTGCACCGTCGCTGTCGTTTGCTGCTGACGAAGACAGGATTCAAGGTCAACATCGGGGGCACTGTTGTCTCTACCTTCTCCAGTAATGCTGACCTTTCCTCCCCCTCGTTATTCTGTCCTTTCTCATGTCCTTTGCCACAACCACTCTGGTGGCTGTCACACGTTGACAATACCTTCTCCAGCTACTGCCTGCCACCATAAGTGTCACAACTAGAAACTTTTGGTGTCTCGTAACTACAACACTTATGACAACTATGAATCAAAAACATGAAAGCATGCATGATGCTTACTCTATAACAACAGAATATCAATCAAACACTTCATACAAGTACTACAAATAGTCAACAAATAATTGGAAACCCTAGAAGTCCTTGTTTAAGTCCATTTTGGGTTAGGATTTCCTTATTGGGCCCAATGGGCCAATAAGCTTCCAATTTGACTATATTGGGCTTAGAACTCTTAAATGGGCTCTAATTGGACCCACTTCTATATATTTCAAATAATTTGGGCCATATTGGGCCTAGGATGAAATAAAATACCTAAATGGACCTTATTGGGCCATAACTAACCTAATTTAGCCTTAATAGGTCATAAAAATCATATTTATATTTATTTGGGCCAAAAAAATCACCTAACTTAACCATGAAATGGGCTTAATCATTCAAAGCCCAAATCTCCTGTCTTTCCCTCTCCATTTTCGGCCCAAACCCACAAGAGAAAGAGGAGTTGACTTTCTCATTGCCACCTCATTTTTACTTAATGGTTTTCTATGCAAATCCCATACATCCAAGTAAACATCTCATTAATCTTCTCTCTTCCCCTCTCTCTCTTTTCTTCGGCCGAGAGCAAGAGAAACAGACACACTTCACAACAAAATTCTCTCTAAACCACTCAAAAATCATCCACTCTTCTTCATCCAAAAATCTCGAAAATTTGGCTTGAAGTCTAAGGATTTTCATCAAGAAACACATCATCTAAGGTAAGTTGATGTTAAATCCATGATCTAGCTACTTCATTTCATCAAAAATCTCTTCTAAATCCATTCAATCTTGTGATCTTGCACCTTAGAAGCTCTTTAAGTTCGAGATCTTCCAAGAAAGATTGCTAAAGCCGAAAATAACAACAAACTCTCCTCTTTTCTTCTTCAAATCGAAAACAACAAGCAAAGGTGAGCTTCATACCCTTTTCTTTTTGGTTTTTATGAGTTTTATGGGGGAGAATACAAGAAAATGTGTAAATCTATGTGTATATGTATGCTATGTGTGATTTGATGCATGTATGTGTGTGATATCATGTGTTTTGTGATGAATATGTTATCAAAAAGGGTGTAAACCCGAGATCTATGGCATGAGAAAGGAAACAAACACAATCTAAGCTATCTTACACTAAACAAGTCAAGAATAATAGCTTATAAGAACATGATGAACAAATTCTAACATAAAACCCATTTTTGGGCTTAAATTGTCAAAAATACAAACTTGGGGTAAAAATCAATAAGTCACGGTTTCTCGAAGGTTAAAAGGGGTCAAAATAGTTTCTATAAATATTTTGTCTAAATATTAGAAATTTCAAGGGACTTAAAATGTAAATTTTTAACCTAATGGGCTAATTATGGGCTTCTCGGCCCAATAAGCCTCAAAATGCGAAATTTACAAGTTTGAGGGGCTGGAAATGTAACTTTCTGTAAAACAGGGGGCAATTAGCATAACAAAATGTTTATAAGGGTATGCTTTTCATTATCAAAATGGACCAAAAATGCAAACTTTTTAGATTTTGGGCTAAAATTGTGAAAGTTGTGAAAAATGGGTCCTTAATCGAGAATCACTATTCTAGAGGGGCTGAAGCTGTCAACTAAGTAACCTTGGGTTAAAATCGTGTTTTCATCAAATAAATTATACAAAAGTGTCAAGAAAAGTATTCTAAGGACTAAAAATGAAATTCTTTTATATAAAAGGACCAAAAGTGTTATTTTTATATAAGGAGGGTAATGAAAAGGGCCAAACTCCATTTTCAAACAAATTAAGTCATTAATACAAAATACAAGATCCACGACTACCGACGAAACGCAAAAACAAATACATTCTCAACAACAAATATTGTTACAAAACGAATTGATTCGGTCTCGAATCAATAACAAAACAAAATTGATAAACCAAAGCATTTCAATAAACACACGATAACTATGATGAACTAACTTACAAACTTTGGGCTTGGAAGTTTCAAATCCTGCTTGTTGGGCCTTGCTAGCCCAATAACATGATCTTTGGGCCCGAAGGGAATACGCTTATGTGTTATTGGGCCTCCTATGACCCAATTCCATGTAAAAGGACTTTCAATAGCTCTAATGTGCTATTGGGCCCTAGTGGCCCATTAGTACTGCTAGTGAGGTCGAGAAGCCAAATGCGAGTTGGGCCAAGTGTCTTTCGCATTCCCGATAGCCTTGAATAACTCATGGAAATAAAGGGTCTTCGTACTCTCCTATCTCCTCGGTTGTTGGGCTTATGAGAAATCAAAGTAAACAGATTCAGGACGATAAACAAGAGTAATCAGGGTGGGTGGATTAAGTGAGTAGTAACGGCCGACGCCTTTAAGGATCGTTCGTAATTTGTAGTTATAAACTAGTCATTTTCTTAATGCGTGATTATAACAACTCACAAACCCTAATTAATCCAACGCCACCCGGGTAATCAAAAACATTCGATGTATCGGTATAATAATAAACAAGTCCTGTATTTTACGTATTGGGAAAACATCGGGTTTTCCTGGGAAGTTCAACATTTTCACTTGCGTGATGTATACAAAGGTTCAACAATTATACATGTTTTGAAAATCAACAAGCATATATTTACGGATCTTCACACTTTTTATAAACAAATACTCTTTTCAGAAAATATCGGATTTTCTGGGTTTTACAAACTACACCAAATCATTTTACCATAACAATACTCATGAATTCACCAACATTTCATATGTTGATGTTTTTTCAAAATAACTTGTATTCTCAGGTAATAGGTAAGCCGAAGAATAAGTATCAAGTAATGTCATGGTGTTTTGCTTAGGTTATCTATCAGACAGTTTATGTTATGAATTTGTAAGGTCTAAAACAATGTACTGAATGTAAACAATATCAGTTGTAATATTTCAATGCATGGTGATGAATTATGTTATGATTCATGTATATTCATTGTGATGGTATTCAATTTAAGTCACAAGAGCCCTCGGACGTTTCCGTCGTCTGGTTCGAGAGTGTGACAACAAGAGTGGTGGTGGTGTGTGTGATTCGCACTTCATCCCCTGTTATCGTGTGTATGGCTGTCACACATTGACAATATCTTCTCCGGCTACCGCCTGCTTTATGTGATTCGTACTTCGGTCCCTGTTATCATGTGTGTAAGTGTCTTAATCGTCATAGCGGGTGTGTGGGTGAATTGTCGGCTGGAAAACGCAAGAAGACCACAATGGTAGCCAACCACGGTGGCTTCCGCCATGTTACTTCTTATCTGCCACCACCAGCTACTATGAGAGGTGGATGTGTGCGTTTTATCGTGTTTATGTGCGTGTGGTGCGATGGTTTAGGGCTACAAGAGCGTTTCTTGGCCAGAGATCCAAAGAAAGAACCCACCGCCACCACTGTGAGGTGGTGTCTGCCGCTCTCTACTGCCGCCTGCTGCCACAAGGTGGTTGTGTGTGTATTTTGGGATATTATGTTGTATTATTGTAATTGGTGATGGAATAATCAAAAGAAAACTCATAACCACCACCGTAAGGTAATGGTTGCCGCCTCCTGCCGCCAACAACCACCGTGTTGGGTGGTAGTGTACTTTTGCTTGTGTTTGGATTGCTTTTGATGTCTGTACATATTTGGACTAGAACCACAACCACCATCGCGGGGAGGTGGCCGCCGCTGTGTGCCGTCATTGACCACCACTACCCGAGGTCGTAGTAGGTGGTGCCCGACTAGGGAAAACCCTAATTGTCCTAATGAAACCCTAATGGGCCTAATAACTTAGCTTTTGGGCCTAATTGGATTGTGTTGGGTTGGAAACCCTAATTAGGGTTTGGAAAACCTTAATTTTGGCAATGTGTATTTTGGATTTGCCAGGACCCACGTTTGGACCATTGGATTTGGGATTATGAATTAATTCCGACCATACTATATGATTGACGTAGTAGACTTATGGACTTTATGGATTAAGTCCTTAATGGGTTAAGTAGGAACACTCAACCCTAATCATCATTTCATGTGAAAACCTTAATTTTACTTGGGCCTTGAGTTAGGCCATTCTATTGGGTTATGGTGATTGGGCTATTGATGGGTCATCCAAGAATAATCATATGGAATAAGAATATATTGATGGGATTTAGGGTAAGGCCCATGTAAGGGTTTGGGCCCAATTTGGAAAATTGGGCCATAGATGGTCCATAACTAGGCCGTGAGGATTATGAGAGATTGGACCATTGGAATGCCAAATGTTTGGACTGGACTAAATGGTTGGGCCTTAAGATAAGCCCATATAGAGGTTTAGGCCCTATTTGGAAAATTGGGCCATATGTTGGGCCTGGATTGATTATTTGGCTTTGGGCTTTAGAGTTTGAGTTTGGGCCTTTGTTTTGAATCAAATTAGGTTAGGGGTAAGAGAATCTCCTTACCCCAAGTATGGAGTTGTGGTTATGCATTGGAACCCAATTACTTATTGGGTGTTATTTTGATGATTGACAATTCGGGAATCTGTCATCGAGCAGCTAGAGTTTTGTCTGTGGGACTTCAGCAGTGCGAGGTGAGTATCCTCACCATACCAATGGGTCGAAGGCACCAAGGCCGACCCATTTTATGATATGTGGTACACTAGCTGAAGTTGTATTATGTGGAATGTTAGCTGGCTATATGCTAGGAAGTATGCTAGTAGTATATGTGGTATGCTTGTATGAAAGACCATGGGAGAGCCCATGGCAGCTGGATGTAAGACCATGTGGAGATCCCATGGCATTCCTATTATGTTGTAGTGTTATTGTAGATTCGCTACTGATATGTCTGCTATGTATGTATAGCTGGTATGCTAGTTAGTATGTGGTATGCTATATGTCTTTGTGATACTTGCATGGAAGAACATGGGGGAGCCCATAACACCTGGATGTAAGACCATGTGGAGAGCCCATGGCTTTCCTATTAAAGACTATGGGGAGCCCATGACACCCGGATGCAAGACCACGTAGAGATCCCATGACTTTCCTATTAAAGACCATGAGAGAGCCCATGACACTTAGGTGTAAGACCATGTGGGGAGCCCATGGCATCCTGGAGTAAGGCATTGGGGACGAGCCCATAACATTCGTATATGTTTATATGAATGACTTATGTGATTGTTATGGTTTATGTAGCTTCTATAGCTAATACGGATTATGTGATTATGTGGATTGTGTGGGTATCCTCTGGGGAACTCACTAAGCTTCGTGCTTATAGTTTTGTTTATTGTTTCTAGTATCATCGATTTGGAAAAGAAGGGCTCGGATTGGTCGCAGTGCATACATCTATGATTTCTACAACAAATGATTTTGGGACGAACTCTGACAAATGTTTTAATTAACGATGTTTTGGAATGTTTGAAATAAATGGTATTAATATTTTGGCTATAATAAAAATAAAATTTTTACCATTGATTTTTGGGTCGTTACATGTTTACCCTTATAGTTTAGTGAATAATTTTAAATTAAAAATTAAAAATATTAAATGATATATTAATTAAAAGTTTGTTAGATAATATAAGTATTGTATTTTAATATAATATTAATTAAATAAAAATAGTTGGAAAATTCATAATTATTAAGCTTAAAATAAATAATATAAATATATTTTTGTTAAGGTTTAATAATAAAAATTATAAAATATAAAAGTTTAATTTAAGGTTTTATATACCTTGAGGTGGTAGTGTGTAAATAAATCAATCAAATTTGATTATAGACCGTTGAAAGGTTTGATTTATGTGAAATGGGAAATGATTCGTATACAATAATTTTTTACCATATATAACAATTTATGCATTATAGAGTTGTACAATATAACATTTTAAAACACAAATTGTTATGTACGGAGAAAATGTGTTGTGTACGAATGAGTTCTCATGTGCAAACAATCACTTCATAGATTTTACTTTGACTTTTTGGTATCGAGGGTGTTTCTATTATCAGCTAAATATTGAAAACCACTATCTTTTAAAGCAAAAACCACTTTTGTTATAACCCATATAACCCAAAATGAGATGACATATTATATATCATTAAATAATATTCTACATCAAAATTATATATATATATATATATATATATATATATATATATATATATATATATATATATTAAAAAAAACAATCTAAGTTTATGTTTTTACGTTTTCTTTTTATCATATTCAAATATAAAATGAATTTTACATACGTTTTCTTTTATTTTTTCATTTCCTAATATATATATATATATATATATATATATATATATATATATATATATATATATATATATATATATATATAGAGAGAGAGAGAGAGAGAGAGAGAGAGATAAATGATCGGATGAGGACTCTATTTTCGGTAAGGACTCTGAGGTCTAATCTTAGCTATTCATCTAAAAAATGAATGACTATGATTTTTTTGCAATTTATTTTTATTATTCTTGAAAACGACGGTGACATTTTTGAAATTATGTGCAACTTTTTGAACTCTTCCTGCAAATCGTAAATATTTTAAGGGCATGATTGTCAATTGCAGTATAGAAAACTCACTCTATTTTCCCTTTTATTCGTCCTTCTTCTTCATTATTTACTTACTCTTTTAGTAAATAGTCTATTGATATCGATTGACTAATCCTTCGTTACAGTGCAAAATATTGTTCAAATCCTCGTTGTTAATCTTCGTCATTGTCTTATTGTTATGGAATCAGGTAATTTTTTGTTTTTTAGTTTTTAAGTTCGTATTTGCTCTATTTTTGTTTAATCAAAGTTGTTAATACTTCGTTTTGCTCCTATTATTGTTTAGATTGTTCGATTTCTTCGCATTATTTATTTTATTTTATTTTATTTTCATTTTTATTATTTATGAAACCCTAGTTCGTTGTATATTCGATATTCATGTTTTTCAGTATGCTTTTGGTTCGATTTTTTGTTAATCTAAGTATTTTAAGTTTTATTTCTTGTTTTTTGTTGCAAAAATTATTAGATTAGTTGATATTGTTACTTTTAGATATCGTATTTTTGTTTTATATAAACATAATTTTTTCAAATTTATATGTTTATCTGTTTTCTTTTAGCATCAAATGTTTGCTATTTCCGTTACTACATAACCATATTAGACAAAAATAATAGATTTAAATAAGTATATTAAAAATACTAATTAAAAAGTTTTAAAGTTTCTTTTGAATGACAAACATACATGTAATAATGCTTTGTTAATTATAAACATTTGATCGTCTAAATGGTTAATTTGGACGTCACTCACAAAACTTACTGGAACTCCACGTCTAAATGGTTAATTTGGACGTCACTCACAAAACTTACTGGAACTCCACGTTAGACTGTGATTTCATTTACCATTGCAAAATTATATATATATATATATATATATATATATATATATATATATATATATATATATATATATATATATATATATATATATTATGGTTGTTTTCACCATTACTTAGTCAAGTAATAAAATAAAGTAGTGTTGTTTCCTCTTGCATTGATACGATTGGTCATCCACACCCCAAAGGTCAATGTTTCGATTCCCCCAAATCCTCGCTTTTTTTTTTTTTTTTTTCTAAATGCATTTTTTTAAAAGACTTTTATGTTTATATTATCTTAACATAAACATAAAAGTTTTTTGGGTAGATGACTAAGCGTATATTTCCTCTCAAATTACCGTACCAAATGTACAAACAATAAATTGAAACGACTATATTTTAAATAATATTGAAATACATGTAAACCTTAAAATTTTAAGGACTAAACTTATAAATTTCTAGAACATTGAAAATTAAAGGAAATCATTTCAAATGGTTTGTCAATAAGAAAAATGAGAGGAAATAATTTCCAAGCTGTTTTTTTAATTTGGATGCTTTGTGAATAAAAAAGAATACCTTAGGGACAATTATTGTATGCGAAAACAAAATTATACTTTGGATGCTTTGTAAATAAAAAATTAAATTTTAAGCACTTTTTGTGAATAAAAGAAAAGGTTTAGGGACCATTACTATATATTAGGATATATGAAATCACTGAGTTGTGTTTTATATATATATATATATATATATATATATATATATATATATATATATATATAGAGAGAGAGAGAGAGAGAGAGAGAGAGAGAGAGAGAGAGAGAGAGAGAGAGAGAGAGAGAGATGGGTTCATGTGAGACGACCTAATTTTATGAGATCGAGAGACGTAATCATAGCCACACATTTTGTAGATAAAAACATTATTAAAATGCAACATAATTGAAAATTTTTGATTTTTTTTTCAAATATTATTTTCGTCATTTATATTTTCCAAAAAAAAATAAATACCAAAACAATATAAAAAAAATAAAAGAATACCGTTTTTTACATATTCTAGTCGCATATTAGAATGTTTTACATATCTAACAAATCTAGTAAAATATTCTAACATTCTAAAAATCAAAGTGAGGGTGGATTATGTGGAGACTCCTCGTGAGTGTGTGCTTGTGATGTTGAAACATTGAGGGGTACCTCAAATGAGTAGGTAGGTGGGGTATGTGGACGGCCAGATCAGCCGGAATGTCATGGGTGCCGACCTGTTGAGAGGGGACACTGACTTTGGTTTTCTTTTTGGCTTTAGGTTTTGTGGGAGAAGCATTTCTCTTGACTGATTTATTGAGTTTAGGTCCGAACCTGGCAGGGTCATCCTCTTTCAAAGTGGGTTCAACAGAGACCGGGGCAGGTTGTGCTGGGTCGAACACAATCGAAGTCTCTAGATGTTGTTTTAGATAAGGAGAGTCGGAAGGAATGATGGCCAACATATGGTCCAAAAGTCGTCTGACCGGACCAAAAGATGATTGGTCCGGAATCCTATATGCCTTAACGATTTTGAAAGAGATACATACCTCTGGAGGAATTGTGCTAATCGGAAGTGGTTCTGAAAGCCTGTGAAGAGTTGTTGTAGAGTCATGGCCCAGAATCTAGGGCTCGAAATTTCGTTTGGCTTCCTCTTTGTGGCGAACTTGCAGAAATCTTGCCACAATACTTCAGGAAGATCTACAACATTCTCGCGTCCGGAGTAGATGTTGAAGAAGACATTCAGCCAGTCTTTGCTCAAGGTATTAGTACCTCCGTGCTTGCCAGATAACCCACAGATGATGAGATGCATAAGAACAGTCTAGAGCCCTAAAACAGCAGTTTTCTTGAAATCCTTGGCCTTGTAGTCTTGTGTATAGCGAATGTAGTTTAGAAACGTCTGGAATTCTTCAGATGTTGGTTCAATAGCTTTGAAACCTCTAGGATTAGGTTTGACACCAATAGCCTTGAGAAAGGTCGATTTATAAACGGGAACAGTGCGATCACCAAGAATGGTGGTTTCCAGAACTCCATCTGCAAGTTTGATACTTGTGAATGCGCGATGAAGATGATGAAGTGGTAGTGGTGGATCTGGGATTTTGGTAAGTGGAATGGAGATAGGGTGATTTGCAATGAACTCGATCATCACTCTGATCGATTCATCGTAGTCAAGAGGATTTAGGGAGAACAATTGAGTTGTATCTCTGAGAAAGGGTTCTTGATCAGCAGAAGAGGATGAACCCATTGATCCTTTTGATGATTTCTTCCTTGCGATTGATTTCTTGGGAGTGGATGCAGTTTGAGTTGGGTTCTGTGAAGATGCCATTGTTGAAGAAGGATGAATGCTTGATGACCACGAAGAATAGAGAGAGAAATAAGGGTTTGGAGGTTTTGAGCGTGTAAAGGAGTGAAAAGGGGGTTTAAAGGGTATTTATAGGTAAGGGAGGATGGATCGAATTAAAAAAATGATGATGATGATCTGAGGGTAAACGGGTTGCATTAAATGAGTTTGCGCTTTTTGGGGGTTGAGGTGACAGGGAGGTGAAAGGTTGAATGGATTGTAGTTCAAAATGGAAATATCAACTGGCGATTTGGTGTTTGCTTTTAGAATTCGTGCAATCATTGCACGAGTATCAAGGTTGATAGGATAAGGATTACCAAAAGTAACCATTGTTGACGGTTCATCTTAAAGCCCTTTGGTATTCCGGATGGTGAGTCCGGAATGACTATGATCCGGTAGGTGCATTGGTGAGTTCTGAATATCTTCTTTTGAGGCAGTTCTGGAGAGAGAAATATTCCGGAGCAAGGTTTTGTGGTTTTGGAGCAAGGTTTGTAATTCCGGAGATGATGATCCGAAGTAAAACTTCCGAAGAAAATTTTGAGAAGTAGTTTAGAAGATAATACCTTTCCGGATTTGAATTCCAGGATGTTATTGTGAAGTAAATTCTGAGATGAAAACTAGGAAGACTATATAGGCTTGACACGGTGTATACTTAGGGTGAACTAATCAGCTTAACACTCAGGAGATAATTAGAAATAAAGACAAGTAAAATGATCCTTTGTATTTGTAAGGAAAATAGTTCCGAAAAGAAAGTTTGACATCGGAACTGATTTTTCTACAGAATACTTCAATCATAGAGAACATGTCTCTTGAAAGAACTGAGGATCTGGCATCATCATACCCATTTTGTTCAAAAAAACCATTCAATTTGGTTTCGTCTAATGCCTTAGTAAAGACATCAGCAATCTCATTGTCAGATGGAACAAAAATAAATTCAATGTTACCATTTAGAACATGATCTTTAATAAAATGGTACCTGATATCGATGTGCTTCGTCATGGAGTGCTGAATTGGATTGTGAGAAATTGCAATAGCACTTTGAGAGTCACAGTAGATAGGAATGTGTTGAAATCGGTAACCATAATCCAGGAGATGGGATTTCATCCAAAGAACTTGAGAGGTACAGCTGGCAGCAGTAATGAATTCAGCTTCAGCTGTAGAGAGAGAAATGCAGTTATGTTTCTTGGATGACCAGCTGACTAATCAACCACCTAGGAATTGACATCCTCCTGATGTACTTTTCCTATCAAATTGGAGTCCACCATAGTTTGAATCTGAGTTGGCTTGAAGAAGGAAACTTTCATTTGCTGGGTACCAGATTCTGAGATAGTTAGGGCCTTTAAGGTATCTGAAAATTTTCTTAACAGCCAAAAGATGAGACATCTTGGGATTGACTTGAAATCTGGCACATAAGCATGTGGAAAACATGATATCCGGATGACTTGCTGTAAGATAAAGCAGAGATCCAATCATTCCTCTATACTTCTTTTCATCAACTGCAACACCAAAAGGATCAGCAAAGATCTTGTGACCAAAGCCCATAGGTACCTTGGCAGAGGCACAGGTGTCCATAGAGTACTTTTTGAGAAGTTCAGAAATGTACTTCTCTTGGTGAATAAAGATTCCTCGGTTGGTCTGTTTGACTTGGAGACCAAGGAAGAAACTTAATTCCCTGTTCATACTCATTTGAAATCGATTGATCATAAGTTTGGAAAAGTCTTCAACCATGGATGAATCCGTAGATCCAAAACTAATGTCGTCCACATAAATTTGTACCAGCATGAGATGATTTCCATTTGATCTTCGGAATAGGGTCGGATCCAGAAATTCTTCTTTGAAATCCTGAGCACTTAAGAAAGTCGGTGAGGGTCTCGTACCATACGCGAGGAGCTTGCTTAAGGCCATAGACTGCCTTCCGGAGTTTGTAGCAGTGATTTAGAAATGCAAGATTAATGAATCCGGGAGGCTGTTGAAGATATAATTTGGTGTCAAGTTCACCATTGAGAAAAGCACTTTTAACATCCATTTGGTAGACTTTGAAGCCTTTGTGAGCAGCGTAAGCAAGGAAGATTCAAATAGCTTCAAGTCGTGCAACAGGAGCAAAGGTCTCATCGTAGTCGAGCCCGTCAACCTGAGTAAAACCTTTGGCTACCAATCTTGCTTTATTCCGGATTATGACTCCTGCATCGTCAAGCTTGTTGCAAAATACCCATCATGTGCCGACAATAGGATGGTTTGGAGGAGGAGGTACGAGATTCCATACTTCATTTCGGTCAAATTCTACCAATTCTTCTTGCATAGTTGTGATCCAGTCAGCATGCTCTAATGCTTCCTTAATGGATCTGGGTCCGATCATGGATATGAATGCTGAGAAATGACATTCATTTTGGATACTTGAGGCAGAGCGAGTTTGTACACCAGCATTGAGGTTTCCAATTACTTGGTTTGGAGGATGATCTTTGGTTTAGACATGCAATCTTGGAAGTTCTTGAGCAGCGGATGAGCCAATATCAACAATAGGATTGAGTTGCTCCCCCTGAATAATTTGAACTTGAGGATGATGCTCCCCCTGAACTTCTAAACCAGAGAGATTGACATCATCATCAGAAGGAAACTCAAAGAAATTTTCATTGTTATCGATGTTGTTTGGATTGGAGTCATCAAAGTTAGCAGCCGCATCTTGGAATCCGTCTACACTTAATTCAAGAGAGGATTGTGCATTCTCCCCCTCAACCTGAGAAGGTTGAAATGCTTCGGAATCAAATGGAGGGAGACTTGGAATTGGACCGGAGACATTTTGAGAGACGAGAGCTTCAGGAGTCAGAATTGAGCTTTGCCTTGCGAGATTTCGAATCAAGGACAGTTTCGGACGGTCCAAAGAGAGTATCAAAATCAACTTCATGAATTACTTGGATGTTTGGACATTCCAGGGAAGGAGCATCGGACTCCATGATGTGAGTTATAACGTGAGTAGGACTGGAATTCTGAATGAAGTTGTCATCAAAGGTAACATCAAAACTTTCTTCAATAACTCGAGTACATCGGTTGAGGACCCGATAAGCCTTTGATTTAGAGGAGTACCCAAGGAAAATTACTTCATCAGCTTTGGGTTGAAACTTGGTAAGCTGATCACGATTGTTCTTGATGAAGCATCTGCATTCGAACACATGCAGAAATGAGATTGTAGGTTTCCGACGATTCATTGCTTCGTATGGTGTTTTGTTGAGGCGACAATTTATGATGCTTCGATTCTGAGTGAAGCATGCAGTAGAGACGGCTTCAGCCCAAATATAGAGTGGAAGATTTGCGAAATTGAGCATTGATCGAGAAGCTTCAACAAGAGTTCTGTTTCTTCGTTCAAGTACACCATTTTGTTGAGGAGTATATGGAGCAGAGAAATTATGGTCAATATCCTTTTCGGAAAGGAAGTTTTCAATGGAGGAATTTGTGAATTCCGAACCACTGTCACTTCGGATACGTCTGACTGGGAGCATGATGAGAACTTCTATTCCTTTGATAAAATTGATGAGTTTGGAGGCTGTTTCTGACTTTAGCCTGAGGAAGAGAACCCAAGTGAACCTAGTGAAATCATCCACAATCACAAGAATGTACTTTTTGTGATGTAAACTTTCCACTGTTGATGGTCCACATAAATCAATATGTAGAAGTTCCAGAGGTTCCGAAATGGATTTTTCAATGATGACGGGATGACCTTTCTTTGACTGCTTGCCACATTCACACACAACACATAAATGATCATTTTCAAATTTGAGGAGTGGCAGACCTCGGACCATTTCTCCTGACACAAGATCATTCATGTATCTAAAGTTTAAGTGTGTAAGTCTTCGGTGCCACAACCAGCTAACATCAGGATACATGTTCTTGTTGCGATTGGACTTGATTAAACATTCGCTTCGTTCTTCGGTTATGATGTAACTGTATTTCTTGCAAAATTCAACTCGACGATTTGCATCAGTGAGTTGAGAAACACTTATCGAGTTTTGCTTTAGGTCAGCTACATATGCCACATTTGAGATTGAGAAGTTGCCATTTGTAAGAGTGCCATAACCTCGGATTTAAGAGTTTGAATTATTGTCATATGTTACATATCCAACATTTGATGAAAGCTTTAGATCTCCCAGAATGTTCTTCTATCCCGACATGTGCATGGAGCAAGCACTATCATCATCTTTCTTAGATCCAGATGACCAATAACCATCTTCACATTCAACATCTTGTCTTGCCATCAAGCACATATTTCTTCCAATCATCGTAGCATCATCATCATCTCCGGATGACCAGTAACCTTCAACGTCTCTTGAAACAGTTGTTACAAAAGCTTTTTCACTTTTAGCCATTTCTTGAGCCTTTTGGACATAGTAGGCAGAATCCTTGATTTTTTGTTTCAGTTCAGAGTCAGCTTGACAATCTTTTGCGAAGTGGTTTGCATGTCCACACTTGTGACACACAATTTTTGGTTTGTCTGAAATGGAATTCTGAGGGGATTCAGCAGCAAAGTTTGACTTTGAGAGGTTTGGTTTGTATGCAGGAGGATTTCAGGAAGTTGGTTTAGGTTCCGGAGTTGAGTATGGTTGAGGATTGTTGTGGTGAGGAGCTTGGAATCTGTTTTGGTATGGTTTGAAGGAAGGGTTAAAAGGACGTTTATATTTAATTGAAAGCAGATCAAACTCCTGTTGGAAACAGAGTTCTGAGTCCACGGCTTCGGAGCCATCAATAGGATAATTTTGAGAGGGTGTGGATGAATTAACCAGTGGAACAGTGGTTTTGAAAAAGTCCGAAGCAGAAGAATTCGGAACAGTTGGTTCGAAGGAACTAAGAAGAGCAAGAGGTCCTCTGGAAAGTTCCCTTATGGTTTGAGCAACATTTGACTCGTATCCCTGAAGTTCATCAAAAAGTTAATAGAGCTTTAACTTTTTCAAGGAACCATTACTTTGAAGACAAGATTTTATATTTCCCCATCCTTTTCCAAGACTGTTTATGAATTTAAGATTGTTATCCAGGGGAGTTCGGACAATCCCATGAGCAGTCATGTTATTGACCACAATTCGGTAACGGTTGGAGGCAGAGGCTACTGATTCACTAGGAGTGGCTGTGAAGGTGTCAAAGTCATTGATAACTGAAGTAAGGCGCTTGTCTTTCATGTTTTCCGAACCTTTAATCAGGTCCTGAAGAGTGTCCCAAATCTCTTTAGCTGATTTGCATAACTTGATGTGCTCGAAAAGTGAAGGAGGAACACCAAACACCATTTCAGAGAAAGCAGCTTGGTCTGCATGCAGCTTTTCAATGTCATCAACAATTATAGGGGCTGGACGATTTTCATCTTGACCCATAAGCTGAGCAGCGACATCTCTTATAACGGTTCTTACAGGAACATGAGGACCTTCTTTCATGGATCTCCAGATCTCTTCACCTTTATCTTTGGCTAAAAGAAATCTTTCCATTCTAACTTTCTAGTGATCATATTCTTCCACAACTAGTAATGGGGCACGTGTAGGGCCACCCACACTATTTGCGATTTGCATTGAAATCATTTGTTGAGGATTAGAAGCAGCCATTGAAGTTAAGATATCTTGAGAAAAAGTGGTATATAGAAGAACTTTTATCCTTAACACAGAAATGGTTGAGATACCAAGGTATATTCAAACCAACTATAATCTGCTCTTATGGATTCAAAGGACAACCACTCATGCTCTGATACCAATTGTGAGAACTAGAATTTGTTCTGTTGCGCAGGGACAAGGATTGGGAATACAAACCTTGAATGAATGCTTAAGATCAATGTCTGCTTACTATAAGAAGTTTAAGTCTAGACTGGAAAGACCAGTCAAGTCTTAGATATTATATTCAACAACTGATCAAGATATTAAATGAAGAACTAGAGTAAATGATCAAGGTAAAGCTAATAAATGAAGAACAAGAAGAATGTTTGAAAAAGATTTGAGATAACTAAGTAAATGCCAAAAGTTGAGCAAAAGTTCCGTTTTTAACTTGTATTGAATGTTCCTTTATATAGGATAGAATGTTACAGTGAATTAACTGAGTAACTTACATCGGACTGGACAATAGAACTATTTCTGATATTCTGATTGTTGAATACAACAAAAGGCTAAGTCCTATGTAACGTTACATCAATACAAGGATAATAAATGACAAAAGACAAAAAAGATGTTCTTCCGGATCAGCATACATTCCGGACGTGAGTGTCACTCCGAAATGTGTTCCTCTTCAAAATATTCTTCCTCTTCTTCTCTTCAGCTCCAGACAGATTCCAGAGCACTTTTCACTTTGGAACCAATAAGCTTCGGAATAGGTACTTGGGATTGCTAGATGTTCACTTTCAGGTTCCAACATATATCAATCACCATCCAATCCCAGCCGTACAGATCAAGGAAGCCCAATTGGACGCATTGATGCCGAAGAATGTCGCTATGAATCACTACGTGGAATGGAGAAGGAGCTCGAAGTTAAAGACGATGAAACTCACTACTTCATGAATAGAATCTGGCCAATGGGCGAAACAATAACGAATTACATCGATAAAATTTTATTGGGCCTAATATTCACATTACATGGCCAATAGGACTTAAGGGCCCATTAAAGTGTATATTGAGCCCAATATTTTCCATGAGATGTTTATTGGGCCTTGCGACCCATTTACATGTTAATTTGGGCCTGAGCTATGGGTCACATGTTTGTTGGGCCTTAGTGGTCCATTTACATGCCTATTGGGCCTAAATTACCCTCTTACATGTTATTGGACCTTTGTGGTCCATTTACATGCTAATTGGGCTTGGAATGAAATTCACATGCTTAGTAGATCGTAACTATACCTTTACATAATTCTTGAACTTCGTATACTTATATACATACCTTTGGATTTGAAAATCTACAAAATACACGTAAACATTAAACATGGTGAAAAACATAACAAACATGAAAGGTTGAGAATCTAGTGAGACATGTAGGTTGGCACCTTTGAGTGTCTAATCGTAGCCTGTAGTTATAACCAGATTTTCCTGGAGGGAGAGCAGGAGTTTATGTATAGATCTATACGGGTGACCCCCATGCCTTAGTTGTTCACTACAGCTAGACTAGGCTAGTCTAGGGCGACAAAACCTTGAGCAAATACCGGCGTTTGGAAAATGCCAAGACATGCAATCTAGTCATTATCATGCATGGTTATAACGGCTCATATAGAGATCCAATACCAATTTAACATATCGAAGATTAACCCTTCGATTGTGTCAATACGAAACAACTTAATTAATGATACAAGAACCTCGACATTGTTATAAATCAGAAGATATCGTATTTTTCTGGGGAAATACTATTATTCAATTATCACTTACTTACAATACAAAGAAATTAAAACTGCAATCATATATGTTACTGCTATGAAATTCACACATGCATTTATTCTTGATTTTCACATCATTTTCAAACATTTTATAGAAAATATTGGATTTTTTGGGTTTTTACAAAAGATAGAAAGACTTTTATTCAAACATACTTATGAACTCACCAACATTATATATGTTGACCGTTTTCAAAATAACTTGTATTCTCAGTTAATCGTTAAGCAGGAAGATTTTCAAGTGTGTATGGCTTATTTTGTGTAACATTCACTCAACATACTATTAATACTTTGAATTTATGTATTCTATAACAATGTACTTGATGTGAAGAATGCTGGTTGTGATATGTAATGTTGGTGATGAATGTGTTATGTTTCATGTATATTCTTTGTGATGATAATTCAAGTGTTAGTCACACAAGCCCCCGAATGTTTCCGCCGTCTGGTTCGGGGGTGTGACAGTTTCGTAGTAGCTGCTTTAGGTTGAAAAGGAGTCTGGCCATTTGGGCATAATGTTCCTTATATAGTGCGAAACCCTATAATTAGGGTTTTGGTCTGAATAAAGTATGCCACGTGTACCTCTTAGTGAGCCCGGTGTACTCACAAACCACCCGCGACCAAATGACCTTGTATATTGGGCGTAACCCAGCTTACGCTGGGGATACCCAGCCAAACACGCGCCTGCATTCCATGCATGCTTAGGACTGCATTGCCACTTGTCTTCATTAGAACTAAAATTGTCAATAATTTCAAAGTTCCATAACTTCCTCATCCAAGGTCCATTTCCAACGAACCTTATATCCAAGAAAAGGTGGCAAGAAGCCCTACGCTCTTAACAACTCTCCTAACCCTTAAAACCTTCCCAGGTTAAACATAAAATCCATAAAAGGCTGAGATATTCGTTTACAATCATACTATTGGCTTCCAGAGACACAAATGAATACTTGGGTCACTCATGTCATGACTCCCACCTCCGAACTGGGTCATTTCCTTCCTTTCCCAGGACCCTAAACCCTATGACAATGATAATTGGGCCGTAGCCCCGAGCAGCGAAACATTTTCAGAACTGGGTGTTACATTTTACAAAAATATAGCTTAAATGTATTAAAATAATGCCTAAATAAGTGTATAAATATGGCAATATCAAAAACCATTTATACAAAAAACACAATTTTAAATGTTTAAATTTCTTTTTTTTAAATATAAACTCATTTGCAAACGTCCTACGTTATAATTTAAATATTTATTTCTAAAAGTCCAAGCAATGTTAATTTATGATAAAATGTTATTTAACATATAAAAACCATTTTCATACATACATTATAACATTTAACAACATAAAATAAACATAACAATCATGCATCTAAAGTGTATAAACCAAGCCATTTTTTATTAGTAATTTTTGTGAGCCAACCCAAGAATTATTAAGTCTTTCCTAAATGACATAAGGGACACTTCAAAAGGTCTTCAAGCTCGCACTTGACAAGAAAAATCTTGCTTGCAAAAAGGACTTCAAGACACCATGTGTTGTAGAGGTTATGAAATTTAAATCCTTAAGACCATAATTAAGCCTAAAACCAAGAGTAAAAGTTCAAGGATGGGATTGTAGTCTCAAGTTCGTAAGACATAGCAAAGCTTCAAAGTTGGTCATTTTTTCAACTTGTTACATTTGGTAAAAGGAATAAAACCAGTCTAACTAAATTATTACATGCAAAATAAACAACTAAAAAATGCATATTTATCTATTACATCTCATGAATACATAAATAACATGTAATAACAACACAATGGTCATAATAGTTTTTTTTACACCACAAAATCATATGAAGCATACAAAAAAACATTTTGTTTTTCTAAGTCAACTTTATATAACTAAATGCATGAAAAAATTGGTTGCATATAAAATACTAATTATAAAACTATGAGTTGTCAAAGAAAATATATTTTGTGAGTTATTTTCCGAAAGAAACATCAAACATATTTTATATAAAAAAAAGGTTATCAAACATATAAATAAATCTTTCCAACATGTGAAAAAGGATCTGATACCACATATGAGTTTTGGAAAGCTAAAACTGATCTTTTTTTATAAACAATTTTTTACGACAAACATAAATATTTAAAAATAACTAGTTATTTTTAAGACAATTTTTAACAAAACCACCAAGAGGATCCGTATATTAGAGATAGCTCATGATCTTTTATTTATATTATTGATCTATATAATCCTCTATGTTTAGATATGATAATCCTTCCTTATTTTTAGCTTCCTTAGTTTGTATCATGTGTATATATTGTATGCTTATTGAATGAATTAAACATAGGATTGACCATCCTTTACAGTATCAAATATACAATCCTTCAAACCCTAAAAGAACAGGTGGTTCCCTCTCCCATTGCTATGATAATTAAACACCATAATGTCAACCAATGATCCACCATCAAAACCTTCATCTCTTCACCTAGTTTACACGGTCATGAACATTCAGAACAAGATCAAAACTCTGGTGGTATGAAAGTAACTTATTCCTCCTGGGTGAAATTATTCAAACTCCATGCTTGAGGTTACAAGGTCCTTCATCATATAGACGATACTATTGTTCTACAGTGGATCTACGAAACACTATCTGATGAACTTTTGGTCCGTTTCCTTGGCACCTACGCCACAACTTAGGACATTTGGAAACAAATAAATGAAATTTTCTTGAACAACAAAGGATCTAGGGTTGTGGACCTAGAGCAGGAGTTTACCACCTTGACCTTGACCTCGTGCATATCCATGTATAACTACTGCCAGTGCCTAAAAGACTTAGCCAACCAACTCACTGATGTTGAAAACCCGGTGAACGAACAAAGGCTTGTACTACAACTAGTTTGTGGTCTTCCTGCAGACTATGACATAGTGGCATCTTTCATCAACCAAAGTCTTCCATCTTAGGACACTGCTTGAAGTGTGTTACAACTTAAGCAACACCATCAAACAACACAACAAAACCTTACCACCATTCGATAACACCAAATTTAAAACATTTTCCTCAAATCGTGGTCTCACTTTTTGGTTTTCATGCCCTCAAAGTCCTAAAATGGCAAAGTTGAAACGCATGATAAGGCGTCTCAATGACATTATTCGAGCCCTTCTTGCTCACGCCCACTTACCACCATCTTTTTGGGTCGAGGCCCTTCACACCGCCACCTACCTCCATAACATACTTCCCCAAAAAAAATCTTCATTTCAATACCACAACATTTTCTCTGTACCTTAGGCATCCCACATACAATCACTGCATACTACCCCCACCATTCAACAACAAATGCTACCCACCCCACATGAACCCTCTCCTATTGACAAATCAAAAACCAGCCCTTCCTCACCAACTTCTCCTCTCGAAATCCTCATAACAAATAACCCCACCTACAACACATTCGATATCCCCCTCTATACTGCTATACCAGCACCTGTTTTACCTCTATACGACCCAACCACCATATCCTATGACTACCAGATCAAAACATAGCATCTTCAAACCTAGACAACTCCTAAACCTTCACACAACCTCAACCAAACCTATCTCCCCAACCCCTAAAACATATTCCCAAGCCTTTAAGGATCAAAATTGGTTACTTGCCATGAAACATGAATTTATTGCATTACAGGAAAATGATACATGGGAACTTGTCCCTCGGCCTACAAACCGCCCGATCATTCGATGTATGTGGTTATTCCGCCACAAATTTCATGCCGACGGGACATTACAACGGTATAAAGCCCGTTTGGTAGTTAATGGAAAATCTAAAATAGTTGGTGTAGATTGTGATGACACATTCAGTTCGGTCATCAAACCCTATACAATTCATATAGTTTTAAGCATTTCCATCTCAAGATCATAGCCTCTCCACCAACTTAATGTCAAAAACGCCTTCCTACATGGCTATGTTCATGAGACTGTGTTCATGCACCAACCTTCGGGCTTCATTGATTCCACCAAAACTCATCATGTTTGTCGTTTACGAAAATCATTATAGGGGCTCAAGGAAGCCCCACGGGTGTGGTATATTCGATTCTCCAACTTTATCACCGTTAATGGGTTTCGTAGTAGGATATGTGACAATTCTTTATTTGTCTATAAAAAGGGATCACGTATCGCATGCCTTTTGCTTTACGTCGATTACATCATACTTACCACATCGGACTCCACACTAGAAAAAGATATCATCGGTACTATATCTCGTGAATTCTCCATGACTGATCTCATGCTACTACATCATTTTTTTGGTATATTTGTTCAGCAGAATAAACAAGGTTTATTTTTTATCTCAAGTATAGTATGCTTAAGATATTCTTGAACTAGCTTCCATGACATCATGCAATGCAACAACCACACATGTTGACACTTCATCCAAACAAAGTGCCACATCCGACCCCCTCCTTCACGATGGTACTCTATATCAACGCCTATTTGGAGCCCTCTACTACTTAACTTTTACTAGGCCCACCATCACCTATGTTGTCCAACAGATGTGTCTCTTCATGAATGCTCCATGTGAGCCTCATCTACATTTTTTAAAATGTATCTTGCATTACATAAAAGGTACCATTCGTTACAGATTTCATCTTAACGCCTCTCCTTAACTAAATATCACAACCTACTCTGATGCTGATTGGGAAGGAGGGGTGTCCGGACTCTAGACGCTCTATATCAGGATATTACGTCTACCTTGGTGACAACCTAATATCATGGTCATCCAAAAGATAACCCACCATATCCCGTTCTAGTGCTGAAGTAGAATACATGGGTCTTGCAAATGTCGTCGCCAAATCTATATGGGTTCGTAACCTTTTACTTGAACTTCGCATCCCGGTTCGTCAAGCTACTATCGTCTACTGACAATATCTCCGCCGTGTATTTGTCTGAAAAACCCATTGGACACATTCGAGTTCTCCATGTCCCAGCTGCTTACCAGTACGCCGAAATTTTTACAAAGGGACTCCCACGACACTAATTATTTGAATCCTTCTGCTCCAGTTTGAATGTCTGCTCTACTCCCACTCCAACTGTGGGGAACTATTAGAGATAGCTCGTGATCTTGTATTTATATTATTGATCTGTATAATCTTCTATGTTTAGATAAGATAATCCTTCCTTATTTGTGGATTCCTTAGTTTGTATCCTATGTACATAATGTGTGCTTATTGAATGAATGAAATAGAGGATTGACCATCCTTTACGATATACATGAACTCAAAAGATTATAACCACACATAGGATGTTAAGAAGACAACTTTTAGAGTCTTTGATCCCACTAGGAATTGGAGAGTTGATGAAGATAGAAAAGAACAAAAAGGATACTTATAGATGGTCAAAAGGAGGGATGATATATAGCTTATAAAGCAAGACAAGAAACAACGAATCTCTTAGTAATGGGTTCGGCCTAACTATTTCAAGAGAGAGACAAAAGAGTGTTCAACACTTCATCTAATATAACTAGTGTATATATGAAATTCAGGTGATATCCAATGTACCCAAAATATTTACATAACTTATTAAATCATACTATATGATATAATAACTAATTATGATCTCTTAGACATATTATTTACATGATATAATAATTTTACCTAATTAAATATAAAAGTTGACTCTTGCACAAATAGATGTGACGCTATAGGATCATATGTTATTAGCAAATGTCATTCAATAATGATTCCTGTGCATATAGATCCAACAGTAAGGACCCAAAGTAGAATCCCTCTGATGGTATCACACCCAAGAACACTGAAAGAGAAAAACCTGCTAAACCCTAGGAGTGGGTACATAAAATCCCCAAAACCAAAACCCTAGAAGGGCTGTATTGCATCACCTAGGAGAGAGACAAGGACGGGGACAAAATTTTGGGGTAAAAATGAGCATCTAGGGTTTAATCTGCTAGCTCCCTATTTTTAGTCTTTCAGTTGCTTGATCCCAAAGCAACTCCAAACCCTAATAAAGCTTATCCTAAAATCGTCCCCTATCACTATCTTTCCTGAATGTTCTGATGAATTAACATTTACTCCCTTTAAGTAATTAATTCTTAATTAATTCCAAAATAATTTCTAATTAATTTATCATAACATGAGAATTTAATAAGCTAGTTTCACATAAATCCTTTTTTTTATTTCAATTGCTTAGTTGGGTCTTAAGGGAAACCTAAAAGGACCATGTTATTATTAAAAATATTACCAATAGTTACAAATTTGGACACTTTTTCCAACAGTCTCCCACTTGAACACATCATCAACTATACGAGGTCTAATATTCCTCAAATAATCAACAGAGAGTACGCCATCCAATGTAACTGCCAAACTCTGATCAAATCAATATTCAATCCTTATATAAAAGATCAACTATTCCTTTGTTTTACAAGATATCATTATAAACCTGAGATATGAATAAGAGTCAATCTCAGTGTTCTAGATTATGTTTATTGATAAAGAGTTGTGATGACCACATCAGACTACTAAATTGAACATATCGATTTTAGTCATAGCTTGGTGAAACACTTTTAGACAATAAAAAAAATCATCAAGGGGCCATATATAACGCTTGTCCTGTTAGGGCAGAAGGAACAAATAAAATTCGACTACGTAGTTTCTGTCTACTCATCATGTAGCATAGTCAAACTTTGTATTACTGCCAATTACGAACAACGTTAGCAGAGACTGCTGCATAATAGATTTATAAAGAAAAATCTCATGTATCTTTGTTTGAAGAACAATAGATATTATCATCTTAGAATTACTTTTGACTTTATCCATGAAGTAATCCCTAAGTGTAAGTCGTTCCAATGCTTAAATCTCCATTAAATAATCATGAGTGTCGATCGCAGCCTCTATGCTATGTCTAATCAGCGTGGACAATATACTGATATTCCATGAAAGTCTTAAATCAAATGAAAGAGGAGTCCACAGTGATAAATTAATGAAATGACTAATCTCTATCATATATTAAGATCTCTACTTACAAATCATCAAATTAGATAAAGACTTATACTAAGTAAGTTTCCAAATCTAAAACTAACTAAACTAAATATTCCCAAGCCAATTCATTTGCAAATCTAATGCCCTCATACCATGGTTGCCTATCAAACTTGGTTATTGAGATTGGCTTAAAGAATGAATCAAAAAGAGTTTCTTTCAATATAAGTCTATTGACTATGATGTCTTCACATTCTACTAACCATCAAAATGTGATGAGACTTACTAGTATGCGTCATGTGAGCTTGTGCTACTTGGGATCCTTAATCAAGCTAAATTCACCTTTATAGTCACAGGAAACTTCAAAAAGGCTATTATGGATTGAATTTAAACACTGATATCACCAATGAATCTCTTTTAGTCACATAATTTTCCTTTACATTTTAACTAGCTACATCACTTAGTACTCTTCAAAGCCCCCACTTCACCATTTAGTAAAAGCACAAATATCAATTATGAACGAAATCATTTGTATTAGGGTGGAACTTAGCATCACTGTAACTCTTACATTGATCTCTTCCATACTAAAAAGATCATCTCATCTATCCTCCGATGACACTTAGGAATGTACTTGATTTTTGATTCGTTGATTCTTTCCAAGTTGATCTGATATGACTTGCCAGGGTCAAGGCATACGAGTCATCAGACCGGTACATGGCATGACATATATGATTGATCCCATAACAAAAGCATATGCCACTTGAATCATTTTCTCTAACTCAACAGTATGTCTAGGACATTAGCAATGCTTAATGTCATGCGATGCTTTATAAGCACAAACTCTTTTGGAGTTCTGCATGTAGAGTTTCCTTAAGATTTTATGTACTTTTGATAAATCTAATGAATTACTCAGATCTATCTCCATTGATCCTTACATTATACACATGTGTTGCTTTTCCCATGTCTTTTCATAGTCAACCAATTCCTAAACCAAGCCAAGCTTTTAAACTTGCTAAGTTAGAACATCGTTACCAATGAATTGTATATTATCTGTATATTGACCAAGGGGGAGAACATTGCTCCCACTAGCATTGACACATATACATACACATACACGCCCCCCCCCCCCCCCCCACATACATATATATATATATATATATATATATATATATATATATATATATATATATATATATATATAGAAGGGTTCAGTTGATAAAAAAGGTTAAGAATAAGAGAATGCATCTGAGTCACTTATTTCAAATCTGCCGCTTAAGGGTTACAGCATACCAAGCCGATAGAACATATCATATTAATATATAAATAAGTTTATTAATATATGAATACATATATTCATATATTAATAAATATAGAGGAAGTGCTTATTAGTATATAAATATGAGGGTGATGGTCGGTGGCAGAGGTAGCGGTGGTTGGTAGTAGAGGTGGTGGTGGAGGCGGAGTAGGCGGCGACGGTGGTGGTGGTTGGTGGTGGATTCATATGTGAATACACTTACATTTATATGTGTGAATATTACTCATTCTCTGTCACGTCTATACGTCGGAGCGTTTTGTGGTAAAAATAAATGATTGAGTGAGAATATTCTCTTATTCTCAACATTTTTTAATTTATCAATTGAACTTATCTCTCTTTCTCTCCCCCCTCTCTCTCTCTCTCAAACTCTCTTATTCTCTCTCTTTATATATATATATATATATATATATATATATATATATATATATATATATATATATATATATATATATATATATAGTAATTTTATGATATATAATGTTGATTTCTTGAATATTTTAACTTTATAATGTATAGAATACAAACATGTTAAACTGTTTAAAGTAAATTGCAAAATTAGTCCAGGTGTTTTATCAAAAAAATACAGTTTCAAGCAAAAATAAATAATAATTATAAAATAAATAAATAAATAAATTGTCGCATGGTTCATCTAAAGTGGAAAATATTATACAAATTTGTACCTCGAAAATTTGAATGCATTTAAAAGAATTATTTTTCTTTCGTGATTTTCTTTTATTTCATTAATTATTTTTATAATTTAAAACAAAAGAAAAAAGAAAATAAATCTCCTAATAATAACCCCACCCAACCCTTTCTCTTTCAATATATCAACTTCTTCTTCTTCTTCTTCTTCTTCTTCTCTCTCTCTCTCTCTCTCTCTCTCTCTCTCTCTCTCTCTCTCTCTCTCTCTCTCTCTCTCTCTCTCCTTCCTGGAGCATCACCGTTATCCGTTATAACCGACCACCTCTGGGCACCATTATCTCGTTGGAAACCACTACCACCGATGGAAAGTAACAAGGTCGCCACCTACTCTAACCAACTTCACTGGCTCCATCAAGGAGGAACGTCACCGGGTCTGGAAACACGACCATCATTGGAACGTCATTGGATCTGACAAAAATAAATGATTGAATGAAAATAATTTTTATAGATCTGTTTGACTGAGGAGGTGGACAGTGGTGGATCTTGACAGGTCTGTATGTAGGTAGGCGACGGTGAATATGGACGAAGGTGAACGGAGATGGACAACTGTAAATCTCTAGACAGAGGTGGCCGACGGTGGTCGATGGTGGTGCTCCGGGGAAGAGATGAGTAAGAGAGGAAGAAGTTATTTATAGGGGATTTATTTATTTATTTATTTTTAATTACAAAAATATTTATGTAAATAAAAAAATAAAAAAAAATCAAAAGGATAAAATAATCTTTTTAAATATATATGAAATATTCAAAGGACCAAATCTATACGATATTTTCAAATTTAAAGTAACTATCTACAGAAAAAAAAATATTGGCCTCAAACTGTATTTTTTGGTAAAGTATAAGGACCAATTTTCCTATTTACTCAAATAAAAACTCTATTTCCTTACACATTTAAAAATGATCAACTCTTTTTGAAAATATATGAACTTTGTCTCCCACCTGTGTATCCGTCTCCTTTGTCTATTTCTCTCTCCATCGCTCTCCGTTTTTTTCCCACTTCGCCATTCTTGTTTCGTATTTCTGATCGGTCATCAAAAAGGATGTCTGTTCTAAAACAGTTCGAACATCTCAGAATAAGACTAGAAGTTATAGAATCCGCAACCAGCAACTTTGCTAAAGAAAGCTGCATAGGAAGAGGAGGATTTGGGAGAGTCTACAAGGGAGAACTACTCCATTCCAAGGGGCATAGCATGGTCGCATTAAAACATTTAGATCGTGCATTTGGGCAAGGAGACTCTGAGTTTTGGAAGGAGGTCATTACACTTTCAGTTTATAGGCATCAAAATATTGTCTCCCTCCTAGGGTTTTGTGACGAGAAAGGCGAGAAGATTCTAGTGTACAAGTATGCATCCAATAGAAGCCTTGACTTGCATCTTGAGAACAAAGATCTAACCTGGGTTAGACGCCTTAAGGTTTGCATTGGGGTGGCTCGTGGACTAGCATACCTTCATGATCCTGGGGAGACCCAGCAAAGAGTATTACATCGGGACATAAAAAGTTCCAACATCCTTTTAGACGAAAACTGGAATGCAAGAATCGCAGATCTGGGTCTATCTAGATTTGGTCCTGCTAACCAAAAATATACGTTTCTTGTGACCAATAATACTGTAGGTACCATTGGGTATTGTGATCCGTTATATTTAGAGTCTGGGATACTAACAAAGGAGTCGGATGTGTACTCTTTTGGTGTGGTTTTGTTTGAAGTTTTGTGTGGGAGGTTGTGTTTTTGCAAGAGTGGATCCTTTACTCAATTGGTAAGGAAGCATTACAAACAAAACAGCCTAAATGAAATTATATGGAGTAATATAAAGGATGAAATACGTCCTAGTTCTTTGAAGGTGTTTTCAAAAATTGCTTATCAATGTTTAAAGAGTGACAATGAAAAACGTCCGTTAATGAATGACGTCTTGAAAGGACTTGAAACTGCCCTGCAATATCAAGTAAGTTGCCTTTCTTTTTTCTTTTCTTTTCATTCATTTTTTCGTTTATGGTCGCAATCCATGTCTTCATTATAATTTCAAGAAAATTTAAAGGGAAAACAAAATTTTATATGTTATTCTAGAAGTAATAAAAAGCGTAGATTTTAATTTTATTTTCCTCATTATGTGGTTGCTTTTGTTGTCTAACAAAATCTATGTACACACTTCCTATTGACAGCTTTCAACAGCTTCGAAGTCAACACAGATAAGCCAGCACGGTTTTGAAAATCTCATACCAGAAAAGGTTTGTATACTTTGGTTAGTTGTTTGGTATATTGCAGCATCTTTTGCCTTTACAACCTCATTTTCCACTCCTGTAGGATGTAACAAGTTCCAAGTGATTTTATCAATAAAAATTACAAATGACTTGATTGAAAATGAATATTTAAGCAAATAAGTAGGTTTGAATGTTTGGAAAACTTGATCAAGATTCAATATTTGGTGATATTTCATCATGGAAGGAATTGATACATTTCCAACTTGATTGTATCTATCTATGACGTAATAACAAAATACTATTAAGAAAAGCATCTATTTTTCAATTGCTTTTCCTAAGCGGTAAACGGTAAGCATTGCTAAGCATTTTGATGATTTTTTTTAATATTCCTTTTCAGGTTGATCTCCAAAAAGAATTTACACACCACGATCTATATGAGTGGTTGGAAACTCATAGAGAGGTTGAGGAGAACAAGGTTCAAAATCTACTCAAGGATCCGAAAAGAGACATAAACCGTCACATTTGTGCTGATTTGGTCAAAAGGGTAATTCACTTTTATATATTTATGCTGGATATTCACTCTTTTTAAAGTTTTACCACCTATTATCACAATTGATCCCTAAAAAGCAATTACATTTGGGAGTGTATTAGACGGAGATAGAGACCAATATTGTCAATAGGACACCAAAAGCTGGGGCTAAGATTTTTTCTCAATCTATGGTTTGTGCAAAAGACTTTTTCTCGATCTATGGTTTGTGCAAAAGACGTGAGTAGCCCCTCGTGTCTTGTGTAACGCATATACTTTTAACACACATAGTCCTATTTATCCCGGTATTCTTTCTATTCACATACTTGCTACTTCCAATTCTACAAATATTTCGTATGTTACACTGACGAGTAAAATATGATTCTTGTCTTTATATTATCTAGTTGTGACTCAGAAGGTTCCTCTATATCGAGAAAAATGGAGTATATCCTGTCAATAATCTAAAGATTGTTTGTCGAATTGCATTGTAGGTTCCTTTGTTCAAAAAAATGAATGAGCGGTTGATTGATGACATTTGTCGACGATTGATACCGCGTTTATACGCGGGTAATAGTTACATCATCCGGAAAGGAGACCGGGTCAAAGAAATGCTCTTCATCATACATGGTCGTGTCGAGAGTGCAACCACAGACAATTTCTTCAACAGCGGTTTTTTAGAAGAAGGAGACTTTTGTGGTGATGAGCTTCTAATATGGGTAGTCGATCCTGAATCCGGAGTTAGCCTACCATCTTCCACTAGAACCTTGAAGGCCTCGGGATACGTGGAGGCATTTGCATTACCAGTAGAAGAGTTGAAATTTGTTGTCCTTCATTTCAGGCTTTGGCGGACTTGGGCGGCATCCTTCATTCAAGCATGGTGGCGGAGATATTCCACCAGGAAGAGTTTGGATAAAAGAGGAGCATCAGTCACAGATATACTCGCTATCCAACGGGAGAGAAAGATTGCTAAGAGATTATTGGAGTTTCGAAAGCCTCGGGAACCATATTTCACTGTTTGATTAGTGAGTGATGATGATGATATGTATTGCTAGTTTCTTTCATCTTGTGTTTGTACATTAACAAAATTATTCGTAGGCTCCGAATTCTTTAATGAGCTGTAATGTACCCAATCCGTACTATTCCAAGTGGGGTGTATGGTCCCACTTGTCTATGATACTATTGTCTGTTTTGCATTAGCACAATTGTTGAGAAAGTGTAGACTTGTATATTTTATATATATGTAATCAGTAATCATATTTTTAAATCTCAAAGGTATACAACAGACAAGGAAATATGCTAGGACAGTGTGAACATGTATTTTTGGTTCTTGGAGATTGGAGTAAATAAAAATAATTAATTCCTTCATAACGCATTATGGTGCTTGGGCTTTTACCCGAGAGATTCAGTAAAAACTACAAGCATTCACGATCAGAAAGACCCTTGTAAAAGTTGAATCGGTTGAAACATTTACATTGGTTTTGGTTTTGCAGGGGAAACCAAATCTGTGGTAGATCAGTTGGCTACCCTGAGCGCCTTTATTTTCGGTTAAAAAAATGTTCAAAAAAAGGGCAAACCAATCGATATCATTTGGACTATTACTTTGTTATTTTTTCATTTCCACTATCTTTGTTTCACACTCTTTTTGTATTATTTTTTTATTCAGATTATCAATATGTTTCTTTTCGTTCCAACTATCATTGTGTTATTTTTTTCGTTCTTCGTATTATCTTAGCGTTATTTTTTTGGTTGAATTATTCAATGTTATTTTTTCGTCTGGACTATCCATGTGTTATATTTTTCATAGACAATTCTTTTATTATTTTTTTTATTCAAACTTTATTTTTTCCGTTCGGACTATTCACATGCTTTTTTTTTTCATTTAGACTACCCTTTGTTATTTTTTTTTATTCTGACTAACATTATGTTGTTTTTTTCGTTTCGATTATTCATGTGTTATTTTTATTTTCGGATTGTCTCTATGTTATTTTTTGTTCCGACTATCTCTATGTCACGTATATTTTTCCGTTTGGACTATCATCATGTTATTTTTTTTTCATTCTAGACTATCAATGTGTTATTATGTTCGTTCGAGCTATTATTGTGTTATTTTTTGGATCGAGCTATTTGTGTTTTTATTTTGTTGTGATTTTCATAGCTATTAAATAAAAGCCCTACACAAAAATAACTAGTCCGAACAAAAAAAAATTAGTACATAGTTAGTCGGAACGAAAAAAATTACATAAAATAGTCATAAGGAAAAAATAACATATGGATGTCTAGACGGCAAAAAAATAACATAAAGGTAATTGGAACGAAAAAAATACACTAAATTGTAAATTTGGTCCTTGTGGTTTGCAAAAAACTGTGGATGGAGTTCAAAATCTTTTCAACTTGCATTAGTGGTCCACAAATCGAAACTTTTTGCAGATTTGGTCCCTGAAATTTTTGAAATGACTATTTTGCCATTTTGATTTTTTTTATAGAATCGTAAACATGAGATGATTAATAATAATAACACAATGATAGTTAGAACACAATATAAGATCATAAAAATTAATTATTTAATTAATAATAATAATAGACAACAAAATAAAAAACAAGAAAATGACAAAAAAAAATCAAATCAAAATGTGTTATTTATGACGAATTAGGAGGGGTTTTATTTATGTCAACTCAATGGGGTAACAAAAGCAACACCTTATGATGTTTGGTACTTAAGTCATCCACACCGATGCAATCTTACTCATTTTTTAATTATATCACATCATCATTCGCAAATACCCCTCTATTAATGAAATATCACAAATTTTCAAAATTGGACGCCACTAATAAATCAACTACTTTATATTTTTTAATAATTCATGTTAATTACTATTAAACCGCTTAAGTGAACGATTTAAGCAAATCAACTTTTCACTGCTGTTTGCACTAAAGGATACCACAACGAAGCTGTGACGTCCCAAAACCCAAGACCCAAAAATTTTGTTTTTATATTAAATAAATCATCAACCAAGCGTGTTTATCAAAACCATAAGGAAATCGTAGTATATCAATAATCATCCAAAATACATCAGAGTCAATACAACGGCTAATCATGGTGTGTGTGCATTGTGATCATCCCGAGCCCTTCCCCTTCGAACCGGAGGTACCTGAAACATAAACTACAAATTGTAAGCATAAAGTTTAGTGATTTCCCTGAAATACCCCATATCATACATACTATGTGCCTTTCTCGACAACCTTCAGGCCCCGCCCGACGTTGAGCCCCACCGGGAATCGAGCCCCACCCAGAACATATTTGTCAGTAACATGCGACGAGCCCCGCCCAACACACTCATTAGGCCCTGCGTATCATCGGGGCCTGCCCAACATACATAAAACACATACAAAACATGCAAGAGTTATACAAACAACTAGGATACAAATAAAAATAATCAATGGGCCGACATTGGTGCCTTCGAACCGCTAGACACTAGGATGAGACTCACCTCAATCTGCTAAAAAATTAGATAAATGCTCGGACTGCTGATCTGGGAAATCTCTGCACTAAATACGATCAAATAATATCCTAATTAATAATTAGGTCATAAAACATAACCAAGAGCCTAAGTCCATAATCCCAGCTCTTAGGGTAAAAGACCATTTTACCCCTCAAGGCTAAACCCACTCCAATCTAATCCTAGACCCTCAAATGGCCCAAAAAGCATCATAGGCCCACAACTGGTAGTACACCCAGCGTACCTAGCCTATATACCCCCCGTACTCAAATTGACCTTGAATGTGCCTTAGACCTAATACACGCAGTGTACTCAAAAGTACGCTCGTGTCGTAAACCTTATACAATGGTCTTAATCCCTTAAGATCTTAACATCCAAACCTCAAATCTATATCTAAATAAGGTCTTAATCCATAAAGTTGGCAAGTTTACTCATTTGCATCGCTTAATGGGACACAACACTAAACCCTAGGTCCAAAACATCATAAAAGGCCAACAACACAAACATAGGTGAACATTAACTCTCAAGATATGATTTTTATGACTTCATGCACTCCTAAATGCTCAAAAGGACTGCTAAAATGGTCAGGAGTAGTCCATACTCTATAAGACCAAGGTTTTGTGACAATAAAGTGCATAAACATGGACATAATGAGATTTAGAACAAAGAACTCCAAGGTGTGAACTTGATACCTTTTACAGATGCATAAGAATATGTAGAATTTGGATCCACTCCTTCTTCAAGGAACTTCCTTCACCACCAAGAACCACCAAAAAAAATACCACAAGATCACTATAAGGCTCAAGAACACTCAAAAGAGACTAGGGTTTTGTAGGATATCTTCTTGGGTAAGGAGGTTGATGAGAGGGTAGCCTCAAGCTCCATAATGATGCTTAACTAGGACTATACCCGATGTACGCGCCCCACCCTTAAATTTCACTTTACGTCCCTTAGGACCAAATTTGCAAACTAAAATAATACCAAGGATCAAAATGAGAAATACCTGGAATCCAGGTGTTACAATTCTTCCTAACTTGGATTATACTTTGTCCTTGAAGTCTGTTACCGCAAACAACCCTAGGTAGTGCTCCCTCATCTCGTCCTTAGGCTTTCACGAATACTCCAAACCCTTTCGGTGTTGCCACTGCACCTTCAGCAGATCTACAACCTTGTTCCGTAGAGTCTTCGTCCTCCTATCAAGGATCGACACTGGTCTCTCAATATAATTCAGGCGATCATCCACATGAATGTCCTCTAAAGGAACCATTATGGAATCATCAACCAAACATTTATGCAGTTGAGAAACATGAAAAGTACAATGGATCTGACTGAGCTCCTCTAGAAGATCCAATCAATATGAAACCCTGCCCACCAGGGATATCACCCTGAAAATAAAAATATACATGGGGCTTAGCTTACCTCGCTTCCTAAATTGGATGACACTTTTCCAAGGTGACACCTTTAGGAGTACCATGTCCCCAACCTAGAACTAAGTCTGAATGGCGCCTATCTGCGTAACTTTTCTGTCGACTCCATGTTGTATGAAGTCTGTCGCAAACCTGTTGAATCAGTTCCGTCGTCTTGAGTACCACCTCCATACTCGCCAGAACTTGCTGTCCGACCCTACCCTAACATATCAGGGTCCTACACTTCCTCCCATAGAGCATCTAAAAAGGAGGTCGATCAATGATGCAGTGATAATTGTTGTTATATGAAAACTCCACCAAAGGAAGATACTTATCCCAACTACAACTAATATCCCGTACACATGCTTGCAGCATGTCCTCTAATGTCTGGAGAGTCCGCTCACTTTGACCATCAGTCTGTAGGTGGAAATTCGTGATGACATGTAGACGAGTACCCAACTCCTTATGGAATCTCTTTCAGAACCTGGAAGTAAAACGATTATCCATATCAAAGAGCATAGAATCCGACACCCCATGTCGTGCGACCACTTCTCGAATGTAGATGTTGGCCAGCTTTTCAGCTGAATACTCTCCTGGATTGGGATAAAGTGTGCACTCTTGGTCAATCGATCCATGATGACCTAAACTGAATCCACCCCGTGTGCTGTCCGAGGTAAATTGGTGATAACATCCATCATAATCTCTTCCCTTTTCCAAACGGGAACACCCAACGACACCATTTTTTATGAGGTCATTGATGCCTGTCCTTGATTTTGTGGCAAGTCAAGCACCTCTCCACATACTAGGCCACTTCTCGCTTCATACATGGCCACCAATAGTCAATTCGGAGATCTGTATACATATTTGTTGCCTCGGGATGAATAGAGAATCTAAACTTGTGTGCCTCGTCCATCAAAACCCGATGCGTACCACACCAATAGGGAACTCACACCCTACGATGAAGGGTCAATAATCCCCCTCATTCATAACTAAAGGAAGCCACCTAACCTACTATGAGCTCACTCTTCTGGTGCTCTTTCTTCATAGCCTCGACCCAAGCCTCTCGAATTTGATCTAAGAGTGGGGTAATCATTTTCATCCTAAAACACACATTCATGATCAGGTTACTAACTGCCTTGCAACTGATAACATTTTCTACCATTTTGGCCTTTCCTAGGTGATAAAGGATCTTACAATCATAATCCTTCACCACATCTAACCATCCATACTACCTCATTATCAAATTCGTATCGTCCATTAGATACCTCAGACTCTTCTGATTCATGTAAATAGTACAACACTACCCCATAAAACCACTGCCCCCAAATCCAAATCTTGCGTATGATAATTCGCCTCATGAGGCTTCAGCTACCTTGAAGAATAAGCGATCAAATGACTTCGCTGCATCAGTACCGTAACCGAACTCGTGATTGATGCATCACCATACACCATAGACTCCTCAACACCCTATGGCAGGGTCAGAATTGGCGCCTCATAAAATATCCGCCTCAAAGTCTCAAAAGATGTCTGCTGCTCAGCCCCTCAATAAAACGTGATGGTCTTCTTCGTCAACTTGGTCAAAGGAACCGCTATCTTGGAGAAATCATGAATGAGTCTTTGATAGTACCCCGCCAATCCAAGGAAATTCTGAATCTCAGATGGAGACCTCGAAACTTCCCACCTCATCGTCACCTTAACCTTGGCCAAATCGACTACAATATCGTTCTGGTTGACAAGGTGTCACATAAACTGAACCTCGTGCAACTAGAACTCACACTTGGAGAACTTGGCATACAACCTCTCCTTCCTAAGAGTCTCCAATACCTCCTTCAGATGCTCCTCATGCTGCTCCTGGGTCTTAGAATAGATCATGATGTCATTTATAAACATAATCACTAATTGGTCCAGCATAGGCTTGCATACGTGATTCATGAAATGTATGAATGCGGCTGGAGCATTGGTGAGCCCAAAGGGAAACACTATGAACTCGTAATGACTATAACGAGTCTGTAAGGCCGTCTTCTTCATATCCTCCTCTCTGAACCTCATTTGATGATAACTTGAACAAAGATCAATCTTCGAAAATCAAGATGCACCTAGAAGTTGGTCAAATAAATCATCAATCCTTCAAAGCGACTTAGCTTATTCAGCTCCTGGTAGTCGATATACATTCGATGCGACCCATCCTTTTTCTTCACAAACAAGATCGACGCTCCTCATGGTGAACTACTTAGCCGAATAAATCCCTTGTCTAACATCTCCTACAGTTGCATAGACAACTCTTACATCTCTAGGGGAGTGTTAACCAATAAGGTGCTTTGGCTATCGAAGTTGCACTAGAAACCAAGTCAATCCGAAACTCCACCTGCCTCTCTAGAGGCACACTAGGAAAATCCTCAGGGAACACATCCGGGTACTCCTAAATAATCGGTACATCGTCCGCAGTTTCCTTACCCTTCTCCCGAGTATCCATCACATAAGCAGCAAATCCAGAACAACCCTGTTGAAGGTAGCACCTGGCCCAAGCCGCAAAACAGAAAGCGGGTCCACACTGAACACCCTCTCCCTGAATCACTAACTCTCCCCCACTTAGGATCCGAATACATACCATCTGATGCTTACAAATTACAATAAATCATTTCCATGTTGGGACTCAACCAATCCATCCCCATAATAACCTTGCTCTCATGCAGAGGAATATGAACAAAATCAATCGGATACCACTCACTAAATAACTCCAAAATATATCCCTGATGAGCACTCGATACTCATATAGGTCGATCATTAGCAATCTCAACCTCTAATGGATACTCTAGTTCCCCTGGGGCATCAACAAATCTCTTACTAAGCACGAGAGATACAAAGGATCGGGTAACCCCCCGAATGAAACGAGACCAAATGAGAGATATTGTTCATAAGGAACAACCCTAAAACAAACACATATATAAGTAGGAAAATCAACATAAATAGAAAAGAAAAGGTTAAGATACATACGTATCACCATATTTAGTGCCTAATGAGCCTCCTCAGCTATCAACCGAAATGCCATGCCACTCATAACAGGCATCTCTACCTTGCCCTGTCAGCCATCAGTAATTTGTAGTGTTGTCGGCGCGGGTGCTGCAAATGGTCCACCGACTATTAAACTCAGGCAGTTAACCTTCTTATGGCCCCTCTGATTGCAATGGAAGCAAATAAGATTATATATTTGGCTGGTGGTGGTGGAAGTGCAATCCCTACTAAATTTACCTGTCCTACTGTACTTAAAGCAGCCAGAATCACCCACCTACATGCCCCATCGTGCGCCTTGCCACAGTAGACCCGACCCTGCTGACCCCTCGGCCTCGAGTCAAAAATCTTAGGGCTCTTGACCGAACACTCAGAACTCTAAACCTGATTCGACTTCCTCTTCTTCTCCATATCTCGGTTACTCTTCCTCACTCTAGCTCGCACCACCATATCGTCCAGTGTCTTGTAACTGGATCTGCTCATAAACTATCTGATATCGCTCCTCAACATCTCGTGATATCTCTACTTTTTCATCTCCTTGTCCACAACATACTGAGGAACTAGTAACGCCCTCTCTTGGAACATAGCACCGATCTCTGCCACCATATCAGTAGTCTGGAGAAGGCCCTAAAACTCCTTAGCTAACTGTTGGACCTCAATCACTGGTGCAAACTCAGCCCGAAACCTCGTCACAAACTCCTCCCAAGTCATCAAGCAACCGCCACGCCTCCGAAGGGGTGTCTAACCTCCTCGTAGCAGTCTCGATCTGTGTCTTTCAGAAGACAGGATGCAAGTCTGACCTTTGCTGATCGGTTCTGAAGTTATGCAGAATAGTTATTAGACTTATCAAAGTGGGAGACTGTTGGATTAGTGTCTAAGTCCATAACTATTTTGGTGTGTACTTGACCCGATTATGAGCATGATCCTTTTAGGTTGCCTTCACCATAACAATATGTAGGATGAATTAAGGAGAGAAAGGATTAATTATGATTTATTAATATATTATGAGAATAATATATTAAAGAAGAAATCATAATGTTTAATTAATATTAGTCAAGAATTAATTAAGAAATAATTTTGTGGCTAAAAGAGATTAATTAAACTTAGGGACTGGATTTGTAATTATAAGATAATTGCAATTGGGCTATGGATTACCTAATAATATAGGTTGGACGAATTCTATGGGAAGACCATAAGGAATTCGTCCAAGGGATATCATTAAAGGAGTCCATGGGCTGCTTAGGGCCTAAGCAGGTAGATTAGGGTTTCCTAAGTGCAAAACCCTAATAACCTAAGTATATAAGGAACCCTTAGGCACCAAAAACGTGGCTAACACTTGGATTAGGGTTTCCAGACGTTTTTGAGTGCCTCTTCTCTTCTCCTAATCATTCTTGTTGCTTAGTGGTGTTTGTGACTCCATTAGAGGTGCAATACTTGAGGCATTAAGCTTTCTGAAGCTAATCAAAGCAAGGAATTGATTGTTATTGCTATATAACAATCAAAGGTAATTCTCTAAACCCTAATTTAGTTTATAATATGTTAGATCTAGGGTTTATGGCTTTGGATAATCAATTGCATGTTCATTAGACAAACTAGAACCAAAGCTATTATGGTTTTCATGTACACCATAGGATTGATGTAGTGCTCAAAACCCATCAGTGGTATCAGAGCCTAGGGCTGTTTGTTAGTGAATTTGATGCTTACTTGATCGAAAATTGGCTGAAAAACGAAAATTTTTGAATTTTGAGGCTGGACTCGCCAAGTCCATGATTGAACTCGACGAGTCCACTGGGTACTCGACGAGTCCAGTGCTGACTCGACGAGTCAGCGAGTCTGGCAGCAATTTTTGGCGATTTTCTCGCTGTTTTAGCTTGGGATACTTACCATAAACGTTTTTAATTCATAAAATCCGATTTTTATTGATTTTGGGTGAATATCCTTACCAAAATAGAAGATAATTGTCAAAATTTAGATAATCTTTTGTTTTATTAGATAAAGATTGATTATTTGTAATTTAGATTTGAATTATCTTATGAAAAAATTTCAATTTTTTCCTTTATGTTTTATAGTTTAAATTTGAACTTAAAAGTTTTGTTTTTGAAATTTAAATACTTTAACCCTAATGTTTTGAAAAGTTTCAAAACTTGCCCTCAAGTTTTGGAATTAAAATTTTTTGATTAAAAGTTTTATTTTGAAATATATTTAAATTCTAAACCCTAATGTTTTGAAATGTTTCAAAACTTTCCCTCAAGTTTTGGAACTTAAAAGTTGATTAAAAGTTTAATTTTGAAATGTTAAATTGTAAAACCCTACTATTTTGAAAAGTTCAAATTACACCCTCATGGTTTTGTTAAATTAATTAAAAGAGAAAGTTATGAAAACCACCTAGTATTTTAATAAAGTGTAAAACACACCATATATATATATATATATATATATATATATATATATATATATATGTAACATTAAAAGTCTACTATTATATATATGTGAGTAAAGAGTTAGTCTTACCGTTAGTAGGCCTCATTCACGAAGCTGGTCTATAAGGGGTGTTTAAGAAAATTGCCTATAAAATGACGATTGAATGGGTATCCACTCTTACCCACTACACTCTTGACTAGTGGAGGGTCGTTGGTCGAACGGGTAGGATAGGACGAAAACCTTCCATTATAAGTATAATGAATTACAAAGTAAGTAAATGTTTTTACAAATTCCCAAATCATAGTTACTTTAGGAAAAATGTGAAATTGTATGCTAATCCATGGAATTACACTTCGTACCCTTGTCAAAAGTTAGTAGAGCGTGTGTGGTTAACCGGCACACTAATTTGGGGATGAAATTGGTAGCGAAGGGTGGCTCGATGTTTATCATAGATCAATGGAGCGTGTGTGGTTAACCGGCACATTGATTAGGTGATAGTAGCATTGAGTGCACCATGTAGATTCGTATGGTTATTCACACCTTATTTGTGATCCTCGACATCCCAGTCACAAATAGAAGGGCATAATCGAGATGAAACATGCCATTGAAATGTTCAATTAATCTCAAAAGATCTAGGAGTTTCAATTCATTTAAAACTTAAACTTCGTTTTTTGTTTTTCATGGTGGAAATTGGTAAATCGTCATTTACCTACCTTCAAATATTTTGCAACTAGATTAAAACATCCCTCTTCTAGGCTGTAGAGTATTGTGTTGGATCCTAGCCTTGATGTTTCATTTGGGTGTTACATCAAGGACTCAATCAACTTAACTTAAATTTTCTCCCGTTTTGTAGATGTCTAGTTCTGACAATCATGGTCTTCCCAAATCCCATGGAACAAGCTTTCCAAATGAAGATGATGTTCCACGATATGATCGAGGAACAAGAAATCATGCTTCACTTCCTCCACCTCCTCCTATTGTTCTCCCTAACCCATGTGATCGAAGGCTTGAAAAGTTCAAGCTCACTCAAACCCTATTGGCAAGTAAGCACGAAGATGGAAAGTCTGTGTGTGCACACGTCTTAGAGATGAACTCACACATTGACAGGTTGGGTATGCTAGGTGTTGTCATCCCCACGAAGTTGGTTGTGTACTCGGTTTTTCAATCACTTCCTGAATCATAAAGTGAGTTCGTTAGAGAGTACTGTATGATGGATCACGACGTGACCCTCATTGATCTCACCTATTTGCTTATAGCTGCTGAATCAGCAATGATTTGGCGTGCTGGTTAAGCAAATTTGTCTGGTGAATCAAACTCCTAAACTTCAATGGACATCGAAAATGGTGACATTGGAGATCCAGAAAAGGTAAACTCTGAGATAGTTCCTTGTGCCATTCCAAAAGAGTCCATTTGCTTTTATTGCCAAGAGAAGGGGCATTGGAGACGAAGTTGCCCTATTTACCTGAGAGATCTAAGAGATAAGAGAGTTAAGACATATGGCTCTACTTATGGTAAAATCCATTAACTAACTCTTTTAAGTTCCTATTCTAGATTCTTAATACATGATGTTATAAGATTACATTTTGATGTTTTGTAAGATCGAAGAAAAGAGAGGAAGCTTAAGGGAAAAAGTGAGCTAAATCTAATCGTGAAGAAATGGATTTCGATCGCATTGCTTGAAGATTGGATTCTTGAGCTACTACTTGGAGTTAGAATAGACTGCTAAGAAGGATGAAATAACATAGGTTTTCAATTGAATTGCATTGTAAGGACAAATTTTTCCGCAATAAAATAAAATTTGATTTTATCTTATTTATTTATCCTTGCAATGGCGTGCATGAAAAATTGATGTTTGAAGGTTTCTATTATTAGCAGTAATGGATTTGATTCTTAATTATGTTATTTGTGGAAATGTCGAGAATTCACCAAATAGGGAAAGTTTCTCATCGCCCAAGTTTCAATTGGACAGAAACTTGGAATCATACAACTTGGTTGCGTGATGAATGAGAAATTTCATATTTGGAAATTAGACTAATTCTTTGACAAAGTGTCAAGTGAAGGACTAGGAGATCAAGTACACAAGGTTGTACACTGATCAAGTCCACCACAATAGTGACAAAGATATTCATCATGTTTTACTAAAGTTTAGTAAATATGATTATACTTATAAGATTAAGTGTAATTCTGAGTTGATTGAAAGAGTTTCATTGAATAGCAGAACGAGTAAAAAAGAATCAAGTAGGCAGAAAGATAAAAGGTTCTCTATTCAAAGAAGAAGGGAGAGTACCTTTTATTGTGTTTTATGATAAGAATTAATGATTAAGAATCATATCTCAATTGATCCTCTAAGTGAGTCTTAGTGCATTTGTATGTCTAAGAAGAGGAATCGAGAATTGTGGAAATGGTTAAATAAAGAAGTCAATCATACTTCATTCCAATATCAAGTCTTAGAGTTATACTCCAAGATTGTGAATTGAGTGACAAGTCTTAAGAAGTTTTATAACACTCAACAAATGTGGAATTTGGAAAAAGTTTCTTATTCTTGCACATTTGAAATTGGTAAGATGTGTTGTCTTGGATAAGACAAAGACCAACTAGGAAAAATTATGTGAAGTGTTTTGTCTTGATAAAATCTACACTAACTCTTGAATATTTGTTTGTCAAGAAAAGTTTCTTGATAAGAGAACCTTATATGTCAAGGAGTCAGTGGGAGTTTTAATGGTCTTGAAAGGTTCAAGAACAAATCAAGAATAAACCTTATCGATCATCACTAGCACACGACTTGAGGTTTACAACCTATCGTGTTGACATTATTTTTTTCTGTGCCATTCCAATTGAGTTAATTATGCAAGTGAGTTCTATGAGTTCTCATTTGAATTCATAAAGACAAAGCACCTTGATCGATGGAAAGTACATTGATATGTAAGGATAAGTTGCTAAACTACTTGGAAGACATGGTGGGCACTCGTGTTACCATAAGACAAGAAATCAAGATTAAGAAAGTTCAGTCCATATGGTTTTCGATTTGTCACAAAACCTTCGTTTTAGCATATTCACATGGATAGGAACACATACACCCTAAAATCTAAGTGTCATAAGATTTCCTCCTTCATGAAAATGACTGTGAGGAAATGCTTTCACTAAGAGAGATTTTAAGAAGATAGCAATTGTGAAAATTGTATTCTCAAATTTGATTATGGTTACGACATCCTTTTCCATAGTTCAAATTGTGAGATTTGGCAATTAGTCTAACATTTGGGACTTATTGATATAAGTTCTGAATTGTTTAAACACACATATGAGCTATCTAAGGCATAGGTGTATAAGTTTAAGAAGCTTAGATAAAGGCTTATCGAAGCATCTGGTATTATAAATATGAACTTCATAAATTCAATAGGTATTGTTTTCTAGAAGTTCAGCTGTTTTCTGAATACATGTCAAAGCTAGTGGGAGCATAAATGTTATGCTTATATGATAATAATCATCATGATAGTGGGAGCATATTTGTATGATTTTTATGGCAAGTATTGCAAGTTAGCAATATTAATTATAGAAAACAAAGATTCACTTTGCAAAGTTGTTGGGGTTGAAAAGTTGTTTTGCTATAATTAAGGGAGAGAATATTTTACTTCATTTCAAAATCTAAAGCTTAGATTGAGAAATTTTAATAAATTTAGTCAAAGGATACATAGTGTGTTCTCAAATTTTTATTATGATTACGACATCCCTCTTCATGGTTTAAATAGTGAGAACGTGACACATAAAATATTTTGGTAGAAGATTGATAAAGTATCATATCTTTATGTAAGACATTATGCATCGTGTCCCATACGCTTCGGGTATAGGATTGATTGCAAATGCTATAATATTTGACCATTCTAAAATTTTCCAAATGCCTAGCGCATTAAGAGGGAAAAGGGACTAGAATCGGTTTTGACTAAAATAATTAAACAACTATCAAAGGACGATCCAAAGTTCGCTGAGGATTGGTCTCTTGTGAGTAGTTGGAAGTATGGTATTGGATGGACCATATCGACATTATTATGAATAGATAGGAATCTGTTAAGAATGAGTTGTCATATGGCAAATATGGAAATGTTTCCAAATTGGGAGTTGGATATTGAGAGTCTATGTGTATATTAGAAACTTTTATGCAAGAAGGATGTTCAAAGGAATGTAGTTTGAGTGAGAGACATCATATCTATAGATAGCTAGAATGCATTTTAATGAATAATCCTCTTTCCTGTTTTGCAAATTGTATTTTATAATTTCTGATGATAGTTTGCACAGCAAAAGGGAACTCGCTGATGCAGTGTAAATTGGTGCCCTCTAGATAGATAGTGTTGATGAATCCATGAATAAAATAATCACATAAAGTCATAGGATCTGATAAGTCGGCTAAGAAAACTGCTTTAGGACCTGGGCGTCTGGCTACCGGGTAAAAGCCCATCAAGGAATGGACTTCGGTGTATGAAATGAGGCTGTCCCATAATTTGGCAAATTTTTTGGCAGATGGTTTTTTCATGGCATCTTTTTCTTTGATTGATAGAATGGATTCAAGGGCAATTTTTGCATTTAATTGGTTAAGGGATCTTGGGATGGATACATGTTTTTGTGGTGTGAAGCCGGATATAGGTTTTTGTGGTGTTAGGAGAACTGTTTTTGAACATTCAACGTTATCTTTTATTACTGCTTTGTATGCTTCGTTGTATGCGGTTTCTGCTTCATTTCGTTCTGTAACTTTTGTGAATGATATTTTTTCCAAGAATATATGAACTGGCGATTCCCCAATCGTCATATACTCCTTTGTTTTCTCCGTTGAAAATTACGTACCATTTCTTTATATTTTTCTAATCTGCTTGTAGTGGTTGATACTCCTCCTGGTTTGGCGTCATGGTTTGTTTTTCTGTTTCGAGTTCTATTTGTGGTTGACTTTCATCGGATGACATTTCTCGAATTTCTTCTTTTGGTTGCTTTGTTGTTGAGCTGCTGGCTGCTTCTTCTTTAGATGCTGAATAAGATTATAGAATTTGTATTGTTTGTTGTAGTTGCTCTTTTTCACGTTTGACTACTTCAAGCTTTCTGATTAATGATGCTTCTTGCTCCTCTTTTTGTCTGAACAGGTGTTTGACTTGCTTCATGATGGCTTCCATTTCAATATATCTGCTGATTGAATATTTGCGTCTTTTGGGTACCTGAATAATTGCTGAATTTTGTTTGCTTTTAATATTTTAAATGATGATATGAGAATTTTCATATCAATGTATGCTTTGGTGATATTTTCATAAAACTGTATACTTTATCATTGTTTACTTTGGATGGTATTTTCATACCAATATATGTTTTAGCAATGTACACTTTGGATAGGTTAGATATGAGGTTTCCCTCATGTTCTAAACCCAATAATGCTTTCTTCATAGGACTATTTACCTGAATCAGAATCAGTATCAGTTGTATATGCATAAATATCTATATCTGAATCTATTCCTGAATCTTCTATAGGTTCATACCCGAGATCATATGCAATTTTTAATAAGTTTGTTTCTTTTTCTGTTTTAGCCTTTTTTGGACATTCGTAGGCTTTGTGTCCGTCTTCTTGACATATCCAACATTTACAATCTTTTTTATTAGATGGACAGTAATTTGTGTTAGATTGATATTTTTTCTTATATTGTTTTCTATCTCGAAAATATTTTCTTTCACCTTGTTTATAATATTGTTTATATTTAGGTTTATAAGTTTGTTTTTTCCAAATTTTCTTTTTATATTTTTGCTTTTTATTATCTTTACAACCATATTGATTAACTTTATTAGATAAGGTATCACATCATAAATCAATTCTTGCATCTTGTGTTGTTTTTTGTTCTAAACATTTTTTCTGCATCCATGCTTTTAATATACTTATCCTTGCTCCTAAGGTATCTGCAATTTTATTTTGTTGTAATGTTTCTTGGAAATCTTTTATTACATTTTGACTTACTAATGATGGTAATTTTTGGTAAAACATGTCTAATGCTATCTTTTTTCTAGTAAAATCTAGATTATAATAATGTTCAGAATATTCGCATATAAATGAGTCTAAATAACACATGTTACAAATTCGTAAGTTAGTTAGATGCCATAATGATTCTGATAGAAAAGCTTCTTGAGATGTTTTATCTTCTATTTGATTTCCTATGAATTCTTGAATAAGCCGATTTAATACATTTTTAAATGTTTCTATAGCATCAGTGGTTGCTATCATCATCGTCTCTGTTTCATCGAGAGATGAAAGGAAACGATATGCATTTCCCTGTGTTTTATGTATAATATAATTAAGAAAATTTTTTGGATGTAGATTTCTTAATTCTTCAGTTAGTTGAATTTGAATTCCCATTTTATTACTCCATTCTTGAATTTTTGCTTCGGGATTTTGCTCACAATCAATAAGAAGAATATCTGAATTTGTTGGAAAAGTAAATAGTTTAGGTATATATTGTGGAGGTATTTTTTCCCATTTGTTTTGTTTATTTTTGACCATTCCTTGTCTATATAAAAAATGTTCTTCTAATGAAGGGGGTCCATAAATATATTAACCTTGATAATCATCTTCAACATATGATTGTTTCGTTTTAATCCAAAATTGTGTTGTGAATCTCTATATGGATTTGAATAAGGGTGTTCATCATTTGAAGAAAAATCATATATTACTTCTGCGTCATCATTATCTGAATTATTTTCTATTATATTATTTTCTAGAGTTTTAGATGGATTTCTAATGCTGCAAATAATTTAGTTAGTGTTTCTACTTTTTCTTGTAAAGTTTCCATATATATTAAATAAAATATTTAGTTTCTTTTTTCTAGTGAATTAGTTATTATTAACGCTTTTTCTATTTTTTGAAACTTATTTAACAAATTAATTTTGTTATCTTATCTTCAAGGTTTTTTATTTGTTCTTGTTTCCAATTTATACTATTATTTATTATATGTATTGCTTCAATATTAGATATACAATTTATTATTGATATGTTAGAATCTATTTTTAAATTTAGAAGAAATTTTTTAGACTGTTTTAATGTTTTACGAAAAAAATTTAATTCTTGTTTATATGTGTTTAGGCCTGAAAAACTCATAATTATAACTTTAATAACTTATAATGATGATTATTTATATAATGTTTAAGATGACAAATAAAGACGGTCAAACCAAGGATAGAAATAATAGTATAAATGAATGTTTATTAATATTTAAAAGTTATATGTTTTATTTTAAAATACAAATAGTTTTGTTTTTAGATGACGTATTTGCTTGTAACGAATTTTAGTACTAGTTCTTATAAAATATCTAACATCATGAATATGGTTATTGTTTAAAATCGTACCTTGATTATTAGGTTCGTAAGAATGATTGAGATTTTGCTCATAATTATTTATAGATTCATCGATTTGCTGTATTCTTAAAATAGTATTTCTATTAGGAATACAATTCATCAAAATTTTGTTAGACATAAATATATATTTCAAGCATGAATTTGATTAATTTGATTATAATTATTAAAAACGAGTATTATAAAAATTTCAAATTTTGTAGAGTTAATAGTTAGAAAAACTCGAAATGATACTATCATGGAGAAATAAAAGTAATATAACAATTGAAAATATCTTGAGACATATTTATGATATTAAATCTTCTTATGATAAATATTTTAATTATTGGTGATGACTTTTTAAATATGAGTATTTAAAAACATTGATTTTTCGTTATTATGTTTACGATGTTGCATATGTTTATCTTCTTATTGACGATAGATTGAATATGTAAAATAATAAGAACGTTACTTAGCTCTGATACCAAATTTAGCAACATGACGGATAAATGAATATTAGGATAAGATTATACCTGAATGATGCGTTGGATTGTCTTGATGATGGATTATGTTGAATAATTGAATGTTTATGTGGATAGTTTGTATAGGGCTCTGCTATTCAGAAATAGACAAACTATTTCAACAGAGAAGAACTTTGAGATCAACTCAAGTCTGAAACACTCAAACTTAACTTGTTTATTTCATATGGGCGAAGGCCCTATTTATAAACTCGAAGGAGCCGGTTACAACTATTGTTGCAATCGTTTGATTGCAAAACGATACACATAATTTACAATATAGACCCCTAGACTATGGAGGGTCTTACATCCTACCGACACTATTTTAATACAAACGACAAATACAAATTATTCTTGCCGACACTTACATAATTACAAAAGACAAGATAGAATTATTATCTTCTATAATGTTTCATTATCTTCAATGATGTGTTTTCTTTAATGATGATTGCTTACGTCATTCTCATTCTCAACTTTAACAACATGACGGATAAATGAATATTAGGATAAGATTATACCTGAATGATGCGTTGGATTGTCTTGATGATGGATTATGTTGAATAATTGAATGTTTATGTGGATAGTTTGGATAGGGCTCTGCTATTCAGAAATAGACAAACTATTTCAACAGAGAAGAACTTTGAGATCAACTCAAGTCTTAAACACTCAAACTTAACTTGTTTATTTCATATGGGCGAAGGCCCTATTTATAGGCTCGAAGGAGCCGGTTACAACTATTGTTGCAATCGTTTGATTGCAAAACGATACACATAATTTACAATATAGACCCCTAGACTATGGAGGGTCTTACATCCTACCGACACTATTTTAATACAAACGACAAATACAAATTATTCTTGCCGACACTTACATAATTACAAAAGATAAGATGGAATTATTATCTTCTATAATGTTTCGTTATCTTCATTGATGTGTTTTCTTTAATGATGATTGCTTACGTCATTCTCATTCCTCCCACCTCTAAAAAGACATATTTTTGAATAATGTTTTCTTTTATCGTTAATCTTCCATGAATGGTGTTTCTTTTGTGTTTTCTGAACATTGACTTGCAATTGTGTCTTGGTGCATGCATAATATGTTTACAAAGTTGTTTTTTGGATATCAGCAGGTAATTCAGCTAATTGATTAGAAAACTTTTCGAAAGGTTGTTCGAAGGTTTCAATTGCTTTCATTGCTTCCGGAGTGATTTCACTATTTGTTAACGAATAGATAATGAAAGTTTTACTGGCATTCTTCACTCTGATTCTTGACTTTTGATCTTTACCGTTGCCTATGTGTGATGATGCTAAATAGACACCGGCGAGTGCAAAAATTAGATGATCCTGTGTTGGTGATTCTCGTGGTAGATCATCTTTTGTTGGTTTTGAGCCGTTGCTTATTCCCATGTTTGCGAAAGTAATACTTGGGACAATTAGTTGAGAGTCTTCATCAAAAATTGGATAGCTAGAATGCATTTTAATGAATAATCCTCTTTCCTGTTTTGCAAATCGTATTTTATAATTTCTGATGATAGTTTGCACAGTAGAAGGGAACTCGCTGATGCAGTGTAAATTGGTGCCTTCTAGATAGATGGTGTTGATGAATCTATGAATAAAATAATCCCATAAAGTCATAGGATCTGATAAGTCGGGTAAGAAAACTGCTTTAGGACCTGGGCGTCTGGCTATTGGGTAAAAGCCCATCAAGGAATGGACTTCGGTGTATGAAATGAGGCTGTCCCATAATTCGGCAAATTTTTTGGCAGATGGTTTTTTCATGGCTTCTTTTTCTTTGGTTGATAGAATGGATTCAAGGGCAATTTTTGCATTTAATTAGTTAAGGGATCTTGGGATAGATACAGGTTTTTGTGGTGTGAAGCTGGATATAGGTTTTTGTGGTGTTAGGAGAACTGTTTTTGAACATTCGACGTTATCTTTTATTACTGCTTTGTATGCTTCGTTGTATGCGGTTTCTGTGAAAACCTGTAATTTATCGCGACATTTATTTTGATCTCGTAAATGTCGGAATGTGTTATCATCATTAAAATATTTTCCATATTTGTTTGGAAAATTATTATTTTAATGTAAATTGTAATTACGGCAAATTTATCGGATTCGATCAAAAGCACCGTCTAACGGCAGTATCGGGTAGAATTCATGCACCGAATTTGGATTACGGCAAATTTATGGACCGAATCTGGATTCCAAAGTCCGGAGGATTCAGGGAGATTGTCATGGAGGAAGCACACAATACCAAATACTCCATTCACCCAGGTTCGGACAAGATGTACCTAGATCTCAAGAAACAATACTGGTGGCCGAACATGAAAGCCAAGATCGCTACGTTTGTGGGCAAGTGTCTGACTTGCGCCAAGGTGAAAGTTGAGTACCAGAAACCCTCGGTTCTACTCCAACAACCCGAGATACCTGAATGGAAATGGGAGATGATTACCATGGATTTCATCACCAAGTTACCCAAGTGTCCGAGTGGGTATGATACCATTTGGGTAATTGTCGATCGTTTGACCAAATCCCCTCACTTCATCCCGATTAAAGAATCGTTTAAGATGGAAAGGCTCGCACAGATCTACATCCAAGAGGTAGTTCGACTGCACGGTGTACCTACGTCCATTATCTCTGATCGAGATAGCAGGTTTACCTCCAGATTTTGGCAGTCTCTTCAGAAGTCTCTTGGAACTAATCTAGACATGAGCACAGCTTATCACCCTCAAACCGATGGACAGAGTGAGAGAACTATCCAAACCCTAGAAGACATGCTGAGGGCATGTGTCATCGATTTCGTCAAGTCGTGGGACAAACATTTTCCATTGATCGAATTCTCGTACAACAACAGTTACCATACCAGCATCAAGGTTGCTCTGTTCGAGGCCCTCTACGGTCGCAAGTGCAGATCCCATCTATGTTGGGCCGAGGTAGGAGACACGCAGCTAGCCAAGAGTCAACTTCCCGAAAGTGCTCTCGCTGGTCCTGAAATCATCCGCGAAACCACTGAAAAAGATCATCCAAATCCGAGAACGATTGAAAGCTTCACGTGATAGACAGAAGAGTTATGTTGATAACCGACGGAAACCTCTGGAGTTCCAGGTTGGAGACCGTGTCCTGTTGAAGGTCACGCCCTGGAAAGGCATGGTACGCTTTGGAAAGCGTGGGAAACTTAATCTGAGGTACATTGGACCCTTCGAGATCCTAGCCAGGATCGGTCCGGTAGCCTATAAACTTCGATTACCTCATGAGCTTAGCAACATTCATCCTGTCTTCCACGTGTCAAACCTTAAAAAGTGTCTATCCGATGAAACCCTCGTGATTCCTCTTGAAGAGATCGAGATCAACGAGAACTTAAACTTCGTGGAGGAGCCAATCGAAATCATGGATCGAGAGATCAAACGCACGAAACAAAGTCGCATCCCGATAGTGAAGGTTCGCTGGAATGCCAAGCGGGGACCGGAATTCACTTGGGAGCGCGAAGACTCGATGAAACAGAAGTATCCACATCTCTTTCCAAATCCATGATTTGTATCTTAATTCAGAATTTCGGGATGAAGTTCCCTCTAACGGGGGGATAATGTGACAACCTGTAATTTATTCCGTCACTAAAACCGTTCCCGTCTAATAAAACCGTCGTATTAATTTCGTTCCGTTAACCTTTGCGTTAAATTAATCTAATTTTATCGCAACATTTATTTTGATCTCGTAAATGTCGGAATGTGTTATAATCATTAAAATATTTTCCATATTTGTTTGGAAAATTATTATTTTCATGTAAATCGTAATTACGGCAAATTTATCGGGTTCGACCAAAAGCATCGTCTAACGGCAGTATCGGGTAGAATTCCACCGGGCCACAAACTCAACCCCTATATAAGGGATTGAGTGACATCATTTTGAGGCTTTTACTCTCTCTCTCTCTCTCTCTCTAAAATCCAAAACATAGCCAAAATCATCCAAAACAAGCTCCAAATCAGTAAGGTAACGTCCCAAACTCATGACATAGCATCTTAGACCTTCAAATTCGGAATTTTTATGAGGAATGAGACCATAAACAAGTGTTTACGGTCTAGGAACCTCCTTAGGCCATGAACACCTCATATGTGGGTTTTGAAGCCTCAAAAACCCTCGAAGACAATTCTAGGGCTTAGATTCAGCCTAGAAACTTGCATGCATGAGCTTAGGACCCCAAAATCGTATCATATGATGTATGGACATGAGTTTACGGCCCAAGCATGTTCTTGGACCGTAAACCCTCATTCATGGACCATAAACTCATGTTAATGAGTCAAAATGCCCTTAAACACCTTCAAAATGCTTCCATGGGAGTGTAGAACCTCATAAACCTTCATGTGATGCACCAAATCATCATCAAATGGGATAAACTTGAGTTTACAGCCCAAGAACATTCTTGGACCGTAAACCCACCTCCTTAGGCTGTAAGCACCCCTTAAAGGGTGTTAAGGTGCCTTTAACCCCTTGAATAACTTGGATTTGGACCTAGAATCACATGTTATTAACCTACAACCACCAAAGCCCTTGATTCATGGACAAACATGAGTTTACAGTTGTAAAATCATGAGTTTAAGGTAGTAAACTCCCCAAGAACATCTCCTTAGACCATAAACTCATTTCCAAGGCCATTTCAAGTCCCGATCACTTCCTAAGCCATGGAATCGACCCTTGAACCTCCCGTGTGCATTGTATGACCATTTGGCATCCAAGAACCCACCACCCATCAGTTTACAGTTGTAAACTCATGCGGATATGGTCAATGGGCCGTAAAATCCTTAAGGAGTTTACTCAGTAAACTCCATATTTAGGCCCTACACACCCTTAGATGCTACCCGGATCACTCCTAACACTTGAATTGAAGTGTTTTCACGTCTTGGAGTGCATATTCATGTCTAATTAGTGGTTCAAAGTCTAATTAGATACAATTGCATATCATTTCATATTACATAGGAACCTCGCGCGTAATCAAGCCCCGAACCGTCACATAGCATCCAAACCGTCGCGTTTTCTCGTCTGGTGAGTTCATACCCCTACCCATTTTTGTCACACCCCTGAACCAGACGGCGGAAACGTCCGGGGGCTGTTGTGACTCAATTGAATACCATCACAATGAATATACATGAAACATAACATCATTCATCACCAAGCATTGGAATATTACAACTGATAGTGTTTACATCCATTACATTGTTCCATTATACTACATGCCCAAAAGTAAATTGTTCGTTACTAATTAAACAACAGCAAAATGTCATAGAGTACGATTCTTCCTTCACTTTATCTGTTACCTGAGAATACAAGTATTTTGAAAAACGTCAACATATGAAATGTTGGTGAGTTCATAAGTAATGTTTGAAATCCAATGTTTTGTATTGTTTTGAAAACCACCAGAAAATCCGATATTTTCTGAAAATAGTATAGTAAAAAAAAGTGTGAAGATCCATAAGTATGCTTGTTTGTTTCTATAAACGTAAGAGTATGATTTGTAAAACTCGATATGTAGTTCGTAGGTGTAATAATTGAAAACCCTAGGAAAACCCGACGTTTTCCTATCACTTCGCTTTAATTAATTTATGTATTGTTATTTTGTTACGACAGGTGTATTCGTTGAGCTCCGGAGACGTTGGATTAATTGTGGATTGTGAATTCTTGTAACGTACATTAATGAAAACGACCAGTTGACAACCATACAAACGATCCCTTAGGCGTCGCTTGCACTTATTCACTTAACCCAACCCCCCGGACTCATGTAGCCCCACAACCGAGGGGAAAAAGAGGGTGCGAAGCCCCCGGTAATTCCCTATGTCGTTCAAGGCTATCGTGAATGCGAAGGGCCCTTAGCCCAACTCGCATTGGTGAATTCTCGACTTCGCTAGCAGTACCGAAGGACCCTTGGGGACCAGCAACACGTTTGCCATTGAAAGTCCTTTTACACGGAATTAAGTCGTATTAGACCCAACTACATGTAAGCAAATTTCCTTCGGGCATAAAGATCATGTCATTGGGCTAGCTAGGCCCAACAAGCATGATTTGAAAGTTTTGGGCCCAAGGACGGTGTATCGACGTCTGGTGTATTCCCGCGTGTGTATCGAGTTTCCGAGATTTCCATGTGTGTATTGAAGTATCGTCGTGTTAGTAGTTTCGGATTTGTTATTGATTCGAGACCGAATCAATTCGTTTGGTAACGATTTTTTTTGGTGTTGTAGGTGTATTGTAATTTGCCGATAGTCGAGGTACTAGCATTTCATCGTGTCGGGTTCATTGCTTAAGACATTAGTCTTTTACATTTTTCAGACCCTTCTTTATTTTTTAGATGAATTTACACTTTTGGACCCTTACATAAAATAATTTATATTTTAGTCCCTAAGCCATTTTTCTTGACACTTTAGTATCAAAACTTGTAGAAAAAGTAATTTTCAGCTCAAAGCTTTTTGAAAAACAGTTTTAGTCCCTCAAAATGAAACTTTTTCGACTGGAACCTTCATTTTCGCAAATTTTATGCTTTTGGCCCAAAATAGAGAATTTTTGCATTTTTGGTCCCTTTTAAATGTGAAAAGCATTTTTAACCTTTGAAATGGACTTGGGACACTAGAAGTCCCCTTTTTTACAGAAAAATGCATTTTCAGCCCCTCAACTTTGAAATTTTCGCATATTGGGCCTTATTGGGCCGAAAAGTTCTCTTTTAGCCCATTAAGTTTAAAAATTTACATTTTAAACATTCTAGAGTGTAAATTTCTGGAAAATTCCTTTATGAAACTGTTTTGACACATATTAACCTCCAGAATTTGTATTTTGACATTTTGAGCCCTTAAACTTCATATTTTTAGCATTTTAAGTCCAAAAATGTGATTTTTAGCCCAAGATGTTCATCTAAACCAACTTGGTTATTTTTCTAGTAATGACTTATGTATAATGATATGTTTTAGCACTTGTTTCATGTATCATAATACAAATCTCGATTTTTAGGTCCTTTTGACTAGTTTCAACACCATAAACACACAAAAGTATGTAAATAAACATAGAAATCATACAAGGCATAGACATAATGATAGATCTATACATTTGCTTGTATTCTCCCCCCACAAGACTTATAAAAACCGAAAATAAGGGGGTATGAAGCTCACCTTGGGTGTGGTTTCGGTTTTGGAGAGGATTGGAAGAAGCTTGAGGTGATTTTCGGCCCTAGCACACTATGATGAAGATCTCGGCCTTGAGGTGATTCTGGGATGCAAGATCATGATTTTTGCATGGATTAAGAAGAGATTTTTGATAAAGCAAAGAATTCTAGATCATAGATCCAAGCATAACCTTACCTTAGATGAAGAGTTTGTGGAAATATCCCCTTGAAAACCTTCTAATTTTTGAGATCTTGATGAAGAATGGAGGGAGTTTTCTTGAGAGAGAGTTGTGAGAGAATTGTGTGTGTGTGGGTGTAATCGGCCGAGAGTGAGAGAGGGAGAGAAGAAGAGGGTGGTTTGCATGGAGAAATGAGACTTGCATGGATGTTTGGGGTGTAAAGACTTGGATATCCCCCATACAAAAGTGAGGTGGCATGAAGAAGTCAACCCCCCCCCCCCTTTCTTCTTGGATTTGGGCCTTGGGCCGAGAATTTGGAAAGGAAAAAGGTTTTTAGGCTTTATTGCCCCTAAGCCCATATAGAGGTTAAGTTGGATGATTTTTGGTCCCAAAATAAATATAATATGATTTTTACACTTTGTTGGGCTAGTTTAGGTTAATCATGGTTCATAATTTTTTATTTATTTCATTCTAGGCCCAATATGGCCCAAAATGTTGAAATAAATGGATGTGGGTCCACTTAGAGTCCATTTAAAGGTTCTAATCCCATGATAGTCAAATTGGAGGCTTATTGGCCCAATGAGTCCAATAAGGAAGTCTTAGTCCAAAATGGACCTAACAAGAACTTCTAAGGTTTCCAATTGCTTGTTGACCATTTGTAGCACTTGTATGGTGTGTTTGTTTGAAAATTAGATGTCATAGAGTAAGCATCATACATGCTCTTTAAGTTTTTGGTTCTTCATTATACTTGAGTGTAGAGATTACATGAAACAAAATTTCTAGTTGTGACATCATCCCCCCGTTAGAGGGAATTTCGTCCCGAAATTCTATTTGAAAGCTAGATTTGAGAATGCTAGAATAGGTGAGGGTACTTTTGCTTCATTTGGTCTTCGTGCTCCCATGTGAATTCTGGACCACGCTTCGCGTTCCACCGTACCTTCACGATCGGGATGCGGCTTTGCTTAGTACGCTTCACCTCCCTGTCCATGATTTCAACCGGTTCTTCCACGAACAGGAGATTCTCGTTGATTTCGATTTCGTCAAGGGGAATGACGAGTGTTTCATCCGATAGGCACTTCTTTAGATTAGAGACATGGAACACGGGGTGAACACTGTTTAGCTCTGCGGGTAGCAGCAACTTATACGCCGCTGGACCTATTCGAGCGACGATCTCGAAGGGTCCAATGTATCGTGGGTTTAGTTTTCCCCGTTTTCCGAAACGAATAACCCCTTTCCAGGGTGAGACTTTCAACAGTACTCGATCCCCGACCTGAAATTCTAAGGGCTTTCGCCATTTATCGGCGTAGCTCTTTTGTTGGTCGCGCGATGCTTGTAATCGAGCTCTGATTTGGACGATCTTTTCCGTGGTTTCACGAATGATCTCCGGTCCCGTTAGTGCCTTGTCCGACGTATGTGTTTTTGCTAGTTGGGTATCACCCACCTCAGCTCAACATAACGGTGATCTACACTTACGCCCGTACAATGCTTCGAAAGGAGCGACCTTGATGCTCGAATGATAACTATTGTTATACGAGAATTCGATTAAAGGTAAGTGGGTATCCCAAGACTTCCCAAAGTCTATCACGCATGCGTGGAGCATGTATTCGAGCGTTTGGATGGTTCGTTCGCTTTGACCATCCGTTTGCGGATGATAAGCGGTGCTCATGTCGAGATGAGTCCCCAATGCCTTATGGAGTGATTGCCAAAAACATAAAGTGAACCTACTGTCCCTATCCGAGATAATAGATATTGGCACTCCGTGGAGTCTCACGATTTCTTGAACGTATAAATGCGTCAATCTCTCCATCTTGTAGGATTCTTTTATTGGCAGGAAATGGGCAGATTTCGTCAGTCGGTCGATTATTACCCATATGGTGTCTAGTCCATCCGACGTTTTGGGTAGCTTGGTCACGAAATCCATAGAAATCCCCTCCCATTTCCATTCAGGAATTACCGGTTGCTGTAATAACCCTGAGGGCTTCTGGTATTCCACCTTTACCTTGGCACACGTAAGGCACTTACTAACATAGGTAGCAATTTCCGCCTTCATGTTAGGCCACCAATAGTGTTGTTTAATATCCAAATACATCTTGTCTGAGCCAGGATGAATGGAGTATCGCGTCTTGTGAGCTTCCTTCATAACTACCTCCCTAAATCCTCCGAGTTTAGGGACCCAAATACGGTTCATGAAATAGTATACTCCATTCTCCTTTGCCTCTAGGTTCTTCTCCATTCCGCGCAACGCTTCGCTTGCCCTGTTTTCCGCTTTCATGGCCTCCGACTGGGCTACCGAATTTTGAGTGACTAGGTGAGATTGAATGGTTATAGAGAGAGTTTTTGTACGACGATTTGAGTACTCCTTCCGACTTAATGCGTCGGCTACCATGTTGGCCTTGCCTGGGTGGTACTTGATTTCACACTCGTAATCATTTAGTAATTCAACCCATCTTCGTTGCCTCATGTTCAGCTCCTTCTGGTTCAACATGTGCTGGAGACTCTTGTGGTCTGTGAAGATGGTGCACTTTGTACCATAAAGGTAATGCCTCCAAATCTTTAGGGCAAAGACTACGGCTCCCAATTCTAGATCATGGGTCGCATAGTTTACTTCGTGTGTCTTTAGCTGGCGGGATGCGTAAGCTATCACCCTTCCACGCTGCATGAGAACACAACCTAAGCCCTGATTTGACGCGTCACAGTAGACCACGAAATCTTCCGTTCCCTCCGGTAGTGACAGTACCGGGGCACTACAGAGAGCTTGTTTCAGGGTTCGGAACGCGACTTCTTGTTTGTCCGTCCATTTGAATGGCATGCCCTTTTGTGTAAGCGAGGTAAGTGGTTTGGCGATCTTAGAGAAGTTTTGAATGAATCTCCTATAGTAGCCTGCTAGACCCAAGAATTGACGGATTTCCGTGGGTGTTGTCGGGATTGCCCATCCTTCAATAGCTTTGACCTTAGAGGGATCCACATGAATTCCATCTTGGCTAACTACATGACCTAGGAAGTTCACACTCCGGAGCCAGAACTCACACTTGGAGAGTTTGGCGTATAGCTTTTCCGATCGCAGAGTTTCTAGGACTTGTCGGAGATGTTGGCCATGCTCTTCTTTGCTTCGAGAATAGACGAGGATGTCATCGATGAAAACAATGACAAAGTTGTCGAGGAATGGTCGACAAATTCGATTCATTAGGTCCATAAATGCGGCAGGGGCATTTGTCAGACCGAAGGGCATTACGACAAATTCGTAATGTCCGTAGCGAGTTAGGAATGCGGTTTTTGGAATATCCTCTTCCTGGACTTTGAGTTGATGGTATCCGGACCGTAGATCTATTTTAGAAAAATAACTAGCTTCTTGCAGCTGGTCAAATAGATCATCGATTCGTGGGAGTAGGTAGCGATTTTTAACAGTGAGTTTATTTAACTCTCCGTAATCGATGCACATTCTAAAAGATCCGTCCTTCTTTTTGACAAAGAGGACTGGAGCTCCCCATGGCGAGTAACTAGGGCGGATGAATGCCTTGTCCAAGAGTTCGCTGAGTTGGCTGGACAATTCCTGCATTTCAGCAGGAGCTAGCCGATAGGGTGATTTAGCGAGAGGAGTTGCTCCTGGAATGAGGTCGATTCGAAATTCCACTTGTCTTTCCGGGGGTACTCCTGGAAGATCTTCAGGAAACACGTCTGGGTACTCACATGCTACGGGAATGTCTTGAACGTTAACCTCTTTGGTTTTATCAACTATGTGAGCCAGGAACGCCAAGTTGTTCTTTCGTAGATATTTTTGTGCCTTGATGCACGAGATGAGGCGGAGGTTCATGCTAGGTCTGTCTCCGTAAAGTACTAGGGTTTCATGATTGGGAAGGCGAAGGCGAACGGCCTTCTCGTGACACATGATTTCAGCATGGTGGGGGCTTAACCAGTCCATGCTAATAATCACATCGAAACTCCTAATTGATACGGGCATCAAGTCTATTCGAAAGACGTGTTAATTGAGGGTTAGGGTACATCCGATGTAGATTTCCCCGGTAGATTCGGTTTTCCCATTGGCCATTTCCACCGTAAAGGTTTCATTGAGCTTCTGGGGTTGTTGTTTTAATAAATGCTTAAACTTATTACTTACGAAACTTCGTTCCGCTCCGGTGTCAAACAGGATGCATGCATAGGTGTGGTTTAGGGGAAACGTACCGGTAACAACAGCGGGGTCCTGAATCGCCTCTCCCTGACCCTTGCCCATTGCCTCCTCCGTTATTCCCTTGGTGGAGTTGTGCCATAGCTGCGGTGACCGCAGCAGACACGGCCTCCTGGAATGCAGTGGAGTCAACTTCGGGTGGGGTTGGTCCAGGGTTTCCGCGAGTAGGTCGGTGAGGCATCTTTCTGTCATGAAACGGAAAGATGTTGAGTGTTTGGGGTGTCTGAGAGGTTGTGACTCTACTAACTAGGTGCAAGGTACGAATTTAAACACTCCTACCATTTAACATACAATCATAGATTCTCAACACATAGCAATTTGTAATATCATAACAAAGCATGTAAAAGTTTACTAATATTATCCGCATTTGATATATGAAAAATTTGCTCGTAAGAGCATACATGGGTGACACTAGTTCGACAGCATGACAGCTCTATGAGTAGTGTAGTCACTTAAACATAGAGTCGGGGGTACATAGCATAGTTCCTAACGACCTACTAAGATAAGTCTATCCCTAACCGCGACAATCTGCGTTCGGAGGTGGTGCCGAGGATGTAGATGCTCCCTGAAGACTAGCCACCAATCGTTCTGCGTCCTGAAGTCGAGACTCCCACCTTACCTGCCTCATGTGAAACTCCCGAAGAACGTCACGTGTCTCCTGTTCCGCACACTCGACCCTAGTCCACAGCTGGCGTACCTGATCAGCAGTGCCCTGAGCAAGATCGTCGGTGTTCCGTAATCGTCTCACCATGACCGGTAGGGCTCGGTCGGCCGGTCCTCCGTCCCTCAGGTCAAAGAACTCGCGCAACATGCCGAACGGGGGTCGCTGTCCCTGCTGTCTGCTCCATCTCCAAAGATCAATACCCCAAGGAGGGGTAGGACCACTGGGGCCCACACGGTAAGCAAGCACCCTGATCGGGTAAGGGGGGTTGATGACTTCGGACTCTGCGTCCGAAACACCCCTTCACTGTCATCGGGTTCCTCTTCGAAGTTCTCTTCGTCTTCTTCGGGTTCGGCAGGCTCGCCTTCGTCTCCAGCCTCCAGTTCCCCGTCAGATTCCTCTTCGGGGTCTTCCTCAGGCTCTTCCTCTAACCATCCGTTATTCCCCTGATTAGGGAAATAAGGGTCTCAAGGGTGATGAAAACCAGCCATGCTATCTGCGCGAGTATGTAAATATGCTAACATTATTCCTAGGGTGCTACAACTATTGTACAGACTAAACAAGCGTTCTCTTTTTGGTGATAAAGGGGTATAGTTTTAGGTTCCCTAGCTATCACGATCTCATCAGAACGTGTGTTAGTTATACTTTGGAGAGAATGTAGTTGATCAGGCTACATCCACTCCTTGGTACCATTAAGAACAGTCCTGATTTAACCGAGATACTAGCATTATCTTGTTTGGTTCGGTATTATGTTCCTTGTTCCTAATGCAGCCAAAGGTGTTTTACTGTTGTATTTTACTTGTTTTGTTCAGAGTTATGTTAGTCCCTCTTTTGGTTTATAGTTGCATATCAATGTATGGTTCGATATGCTAGTTCACTATAAACAGAGCTCTGATACCAACTTGTCACACCCCCGAACGAAACGGCGGAAACGTCCGGGGGTTGTTGTGACTCAATTGAATACCATCACAATGAATATACATGAAACATAACATCATTCATCACCAAGCATTGGAATATTACAACTGATAGTATTTACATCCATTACATTGTTCCATTATACTACATGCCCAAAAGTAAATTGTTCGTTACTAATTAAACAACAGCAAAACGTCATAGAGTACAATTCTTCCTTCACTTTATCCGTTACCTGAGAATACAAGTATTTTGAAAAACGTCAACATATGAAATGTTGGTGAGTTCATAAGTAATGTTTGAAATCCAATGTTTTGTATTGTTTTGAAAACCACCAGAAAATCCGATATTTTCTGAAAATAGTATAGTAAAAAAAGGTGTGAAGATCCATAAGTATGCTTGTTTGTTTCTATAAACGTAAGAGTACGATTTGTAAAACTCGGTATGTAGTTCGTAGGTGTATTGAAAACCCTAGGAAAACCCGACGTTTTCCTATCACTTTGCTTTAATTAATTAATGTATTGTTATTTCGTTACGACAGGTGTATTCGTTGAGCTCCGGAGACGTTGGATTAATTGTGGATTGTGAATTGTTGTAACGTACATTAATGAAAACGACCAGTTGACAACCGTACAAACAATCCCTTAGGCGTCGCTTGCACTTATTCACTTAACCCAACCCCCCGGACTCATGTAGCCCCACAACCGAGGGGAAAAAGAGGGTGCGAAGCCCCCGGTAATTCCCTATGTCGTTCAAGGCTATCGTGAATGCGAAGGGCCCTTAGCCCAACTCGTATTGGTGAATTCTCGACTTCGCTAGCAGTACCGAAGGACCCTTGGGGACCAGTAGCACGTTTGCCATTGAAAGTCCTTTTACACGGAATTAAGTCGTATTAGACCCAACTACATGTAAGCAAATTTCCTTCGGGCCTAAAGATCATGTCATTGGGCTAGCTAGGCCCAACAAGCATGATTTGAAACTTTTGGGCCCAAGGACGGTGTATCGACATCTGGTGTATTCCTGCGTGTGTATCGAGTTTCCGAGATTTCCATGTGTGTATTGAAGTATCGTCGCGTTAGTAGTTTCGGATTTGTTATTGATTCGAGACCGAATCAATTCGTTTGGTAACGATTTTTTTTGGTGTTGTAGGTGTATTGTAATTTGCCGATAGTCGAGGTACTAGCATTCCATCGTGTCGGGTTCACTGCTTAAGACATTAGTCTTTTACATTTTTCAGACCTTCTTTATTTTTTAGATGAATTTACACTTTTGGACCCTTACATAAAATAATTTATATTTTAGTCCCTAAGCCATTTTTCTTGACACTTTAGTATCAAAACTTGTAGAAAAAGTAATTTTCAGCTCAAAGCTTTTTGAAAAACAGTTTTAGTCCCTCAAAATGAAACTTTTTCGACTGGAACCTTCATTTTCGCAAATTTTACGCTTTTGGCCCAAAATAGAGAATTTTTGCATTTTTGGTCCCTTTTAAATGTGAAAAGCATTTTTAACCTTTGAAATGGACTTGGGACACTAGCAGTCCCCTGTTTTACAGAAAAATGCATTTTCAGCCCCTCAACTTTGAAATTTTCGCATATTGGGCCTTATTGGGCCTTACTGGGCCAAAAAGTTCTCTTTTAGCCCATTAAGTTTAAAAATTTACATTTTAAACAATCTAGAGTGTAAATTTCTGGAAAATTCCTTTATGAAACTGTTTTGACACATATTAACCTCCAGAATTTGTATTTTGACATTTTGAGCCCTTAAACTTCATATTTTTAGCATTTTAAGTCCAAAAATGTGATTTTTAGCCCAAGATGTTCATCTAAACCAACTTGGTTATTTTTCTAGTAATGACTTATGTATAATGATATGTTTTAGCACTTGTTTCATGTATCATAATACAAATCTCGAGTTTTAGGTCCTTTTGACTAGTTTCAACACCATAAACACACAAAAGTATGTAAATAAACATAGAAATCATACAAGGCATACACATAATGATAGATCTACGTATTTGCTTGTATTCTCCTCCTAAAAAACTTATAAAAACCGAAAATAAGGGGGTATGAAGCTCACCTTGGGTGTGGTTTTGGTTTTGGAGAGGATTGGAAGAAGTTTGAGGTGATTTTCGGCCCTAGCACACTATGATGAAGATCTCGGCCTTGAGGTGATTCTAGGATGCAAGATCATGATTTTTGCATGGATTAGGAAGAGATTTTTGATAAAACAAAGAATTCTAGATCATAGATCCAAGAATAACCTTACCTTAGATGAAGAGTTTGTGGAAATATCCCCTTGAAAACCTTCTAATTTTCGAGATCTTGATGAAGAATGGAGGGAGTTTTCTTAAGAGAGAGTTGTGAGAGAATTGTGTGTGTGTAATCGGCCAAGAGTGAGAGAGGGAGAGAAGAAGAGGGTGGTTTGCATGGAGAAATGAGACTTGCATGGATGTTTGGGGTGTAAAGACTTGGATATCCCCCATACAAAAGTGAGGTGGCATGAAGAAGTCAACCCCCCCCCCCCTTTCTTCTTGGATTTGGGCCTTGGGCCGAGAATTTGGAAAGGAAAAAGGTTTTTGGGCTTTATTGCCCCTAAGTCCGTATAGAGGTTAAGTTGGATGATTTTTGGTCCCAAAATAAATATAATATGATTTTTACACTTTGTAGGGCTAGTTTAGGTTAATCATGGTTCATAATTATTAATTTATTTCATTCTAGGTCCAATATGGCCCAAAATGTTGAAATAAATGGATGTGGGTCCAATTAGAGCCCATTTAAAGGTTCTAATCCCATGATAGTCAAATTGGATGCTTATTGGCCCAATGAGTCCAATAAGGAAGTCCTAGTCCAAAATGGACCTAACAAGAACTTCTAAGGTTTCCAATTGCTTGTTGACCATTTGTAGCACTTGTATGCTGTATTTGTTTAAAAATTAGATGTCAAAGAGTAAGCATCATACATGCTCTTTAAGTTTTTGATTCTTCATTATACTTGAGTGTAGAGATTACATGACACAAAATTTCTAGTTGTGACAATTTTCACTGTTTTCACTGTTTTCAGGGGGGAATACAAGCAAAGTACAAGTGATACTTGTACTCAAAACTTGTTTTATATACATTGTGTTTCATACTATATATGCTTTTTGATGGGTTTTTGGTCATAAGACATCCTATGTGCTCATACAAACCCTAATGCTTGGATCTAGGTTTCTCTATTGTACATGCTTTGAATCCAAGACTATAAACCCTAATTCTAGCATATGGAAATCAATATTAACATATAATTAGGTTTAAGATATTACCTTGATTGTTATGTAGTAATAACAATCCCAATTCCTCCTTGAATTGACTTTGGAAGGCTTAGAGTCACAAGTGTCACTCCTGTAATGGCTTACAAACACCAAGAGCAAATGGAGAAGGTATAAAGAGAGAGGAGAGAGGTAGGAATTCGTCTCTAGATGCTCTAGGGATCAAGTGTACGAAATCCTAAGGCCTTAGGGGTCTTTATATAGGGTTGGGATTAGGGTTTCAGTCCTTATCCTTATCTAGTTACTTGCCCATCAAGCAACCATAAGATAAGCCTTGGAAATCCCTATCTCTTGGACCTTTGGACGATTTTAAGGATATCTTTATCCTTGAATTCGTCCATCCTTTAACAAGGATAACCATTGCCCTATTTTGCAACTATCACATAATTACAATTCAGTCCCTCTAGTTTAATTAATTACATTTGATCACAAAATTAATTCTTAATTAATTATTGACCAATATTAATTAAACAAATATGATTTCTCCTTTAAAATATTATTCTTATAACATATTAATAAATCCTAATAACCTCTCTCTTTATTTATTTCTCCAATCAAGTTGCTTTGGTGAAGGCAACCCAAAAGGACCATGCACCATCGGGTCAAGTACATATCAAAATAGTTATGGACTTAGACACTAATCCAACAGTCTCCCACTTGGATAAGTCTAACAACTATTCTGCGTATGACTTCGGATCCCGATCTGCAATCGTAGCTTTCTAAAGCCGCTGTCAACTCTGATCATATCAAATACGCATGTCCTTAGATAAGGGATCATATATTCCTCCATTCTAGATATCATATGAGATATGATTTCAAATCATTCTCTTTGTACTATATCTCGATTTCTGATTTATGACGACAGACTAATTGAACAGATCAAATTAACCCTAGCCCGGCCGAGCATTTACGTTTGTCATCACTAAACCATCGAGGGGCCCAAAGATATCGCTTTTATCCTACTTTGGATAAAAGGAATGGATAAACTTGATACAATGCTCGCTTGCACTCACGCACCGAATCACACACAATAATATGTTTTATAACACCAAGTTACTAGTGCGTTTACATATTATCAATGTGCAATCGATTTGCAAGATACAAATCACACATCTCGGTTTCAAGAATATAAGATGTTATCGTCTCACTAATTACTCGTGATACAATTCATGGAGTGATCCAAGTGAGCGTGGGTTTAATCCAATGCTCAAATCATATTCATAAGCACTCATGAACGTTACAACAAACATTTGCTTATGTCTAATGCTCTTTAGACAATCCACACACCAATTCATGACAGTCTTCATTCATATCTACTTCCAACATATGAACGACTGTGGCCCGTTTGAATAATTCGATTATTCTTAATAAACACAATTATTCTGGAAGTCAAAACATGCAAATGTGAAACACAAGAATAATACTAATCCCATATTGCCTCAAACCTTTGAGTATGAATAAAACACCTTTTATTTATCACCATATTGATTACTCATTATTTGTCGTTTCGGGTAATCAACTTCGTACTCGAATTATTACACTTGTCCCATGCTCCTAGCATGCACAGAATATTTACCTATGGTTCTTACTTTGTGAAATAGATCAAATTGAACACATTTCCAATCATTCTCATTTCACAACTCCAAATCCTTTTTCCATAAGTGAAAGAATATCAAATTCTTGCTACTTATAGAATATGCTAGATTCTAACGTTCTATGCAACTTATCCTTTCGTAATGTCACTGCACCAAAGTCACAAAGACTATTGCCAATGATATTACAAAGTCTTCTATCGGAGATTGTTGCAAGACAATTCCTTAGATACGATATTTCTTACTCAAAGTACATTCCTTCGAACATCCTTTTGCATAAAGGTTTCTAATCTAGTCATAGATTTTTCAATATTCAATTCCCAATATGGACACGCTTCCATATTTTCCATATGACAACTCATTCTTAATAGAATCTTATCTATTCGTAATGATGTGGATATGGTCCATCCAATATGGAAACGTTTCCATATTTTCCAATACTATACTTCCAACTACTCACAAGCGACCAATCCTCGTCGAACTTTGGATTGTCCTTTGATAGTTGTTTAATTATTTTAGTCAAAACCAATTCTAGTCCTTTTTCCCTCTAAATGCGCTAGACATTTGGAAAATTTTAGAATGGTCAAACATTAAAGCATTTGCAATCGATCCTATACCCAAAGCGTATGGGACACGACGCATAATGTTTTATTTGGCTATGTTCTCAAAATTCGAATTGTGAAGGGGAATGCCGTAATCATAATCGAAATTTTAAGAACACACTATGTACCCTTGACTAAATTTATTAACATTTCTCAACCTAAACCTTTAGATTTGAGATGAAGCATAATATTCTCTCCCTTCATTATAGCAAAACAACTTTACAACCCTTACGACTTTGCAAGGTATAACTCTTGTTTTCTATAATTAATATTGCCAGCTTGCAATACGTGCCTTAATAATCATACAATCATAACATTTATGCTCCCACTATCATGATGATTATTATAAAACATAACACTTATGCTCCCACTAGCTTCGACATGTATTCATAAACATCTTAACTTTCAGAAAAACAATGCTTATTGAATATCTTAAGTTCATGTTTCTAATACTTAGTGCTTTGATAATCTTTTATCAAGGCTTCTTGAACTTATACACCTTTGCCTTCGATATTTCATATGTGTGTCTAAACACTTAAGACTAATTGCCAAACCTCACAATTCAAATTATGGAAAGGGATACCGTAACCATAATTGATTTCGAGAATGCAATTTTACAATCACTATCTTCTTAAAATCTTTCTTAGTGAAAGCATTTCCTCACAATCATTTTCATGAAGGAGAAAATCTTATGACACTTAGATTTAAACGGTGTATTAGTTCCTATCCAAAGTTTACGACGAATTCAAACTCATATGGACCGAACTTTCTTAATCTTGATTTCTTGCCTTTTGGTAGCACAGCTGCCCACCATGTCTTCCAAGTAGTTAAGCAGATCACCCTTTCCTATCAATGTACCTTTCATCGATTAAGGTGCTTTGCCATTTATGCGTTCAAAATGAGAACTCATAGAACTCTCATGCATAATTAACTCGATTGGATTGGCACAGAAACCAAATAATGTCATCACGATAGGTTGTAAACCTCAACTCGTGTGCTAGTGATGATCGATAAGGTTTATTTGATTTGTTCTTGAAACTTTTCAAGAATATAAAGACTCCCACTAACTCCTTGACATATACGATTCTCTTGTCAAAACATTTCTTGACAAACAAATATTCAAGAGTTAGTGTAGCTTTTATCAAAACAAAACACTTCATAATTTTGGTCTTAGTTGGTCTTTGTCTTATCCAAGACATCACAACTTTCCACAAATGATGAATGTTATAAACCTTCTTAATACTATTCACTCAATGTCACAGTCTTAACTTTAAGACTTGTTTTGGAACGAAGTATGATTGACTTTTTGATTTAACCATTTCTTCAATTCTTGATTCCTCTTCTTAAACATACAATTGTACTTAGAGGATCAATTGAAATATGGTTCTTAATCATTAAGACCTATCATAAAGCATAAAAGGTACTCTCCCTTCTTCTTAGAATGGAGAAAATTTTATCTTTCTGCCTTCTTGATTCTTCTTATTCGTTCTGCTATTGATTTAAACTTTTTCAATCAACTAAGAATTACACTTAATCTTGTAAGTATAATCATATTTACTAAACCTTCAGTAAATCATGACGAATATCATTGTTACTCTTATGGTGGACTTGATCAACACGCAACTTTGTGTGCTCGAACTCCTTCACTTGACACTTTGTCAATGAATTAGTCTAATTTCCAAATACAAAATTTCTCATTCATCGTGCATCCACGTTGCATGATTCTAAGTTTCTGTCCAATTGAAACTTGGGTGATGAGAAACTCTCCCTATTTGGTAAATTCTCGACTTTCCATAACATAATAAGAACCAAATCCATTATTGCTAATAATAGAAACATTTTAACATGAATTTTTCATACACGCCATTGTAAGGATAAATAAATAAAATTTAAAGTCAAAATTTATTTTATTGCGGAAAAATTTGTCCTTACAATGCAACTCATTGAAAAACTTATGCTAATAAATCTTTCTTAGCAATCTAATTCTAACTCTAAGTAGTAGCTCAAGAATCTAATCTTCGAGAAACGCGATCGAAATCCATTCCTTCACGGTTAGATTCAGCTCACTTCTTCCCTTAAGTTTCCTTTCTTTTCTTCGATCCTACAAAAACATCAATTGTAATCTTATCACATTATGTATTCAGAATCTAGAATGAAGCTTAAAAGAGTTAGTCAATGGATTTTACCTAAATTAGAGCCATACGTTTCGACTCTCCCATCTCTTAGATCTCTTAGGTAAATGGGGAAGCTTTGTTTCCAATGCCCCTTCTCTTGGCAATAAAAGCAAATCGACTCTTTTGGAACAGGACATGGAACTACTTCAGACATCGCCTTTCTCTTATGATCAAACTTTTCAATCATAGCATGTCTTTCGTTGCCATTGTCTATATCCATAGAGGTCTCGAAGGCAGATTCACCAATCAACTTTGCTTTTCTATTGCACCAAATCATTGCTGATTCAGCAGCAATAAGCATATAGGTGAGATCTATAAGGGTCACGTCGTAGTTCATCATATAGTACTCTCTTACGAACTCACTATATGAGTTGGGAAGTGACTGAAGAACCCAATCAACAGCCATTTCCTCACAGACAACGGATCCCACCATTCTTAACCTATCAATGTGTGACTTCATCCCTAGGACGTATGCACACACCGGCTTTCCTTCTTTATGTTTACTTGCCAAAAGGGCTTGAGTGATATTGAACCTTTCAATTTTACAATCTTGTGGGTTAGGGAGTATAATTGGAGGAGGAGGAGGAAGTGAAGCATGATTTCTTGTTCCTCGATCGAACCGTGGAATATCATCCTCATGTGGAATGCTTGTTCCACGGGATTTGAGAAGACCATAGTTGTCGAACTTTGACATCTACAAAACGGGAGAAAAACGAATTCAAGTTAGTTGATAGATTGAGTCCTTAGTAAATCACCCAAATGAGATACTAAGGCTAGGACCCAACACAATATTCTACAATTCGGGAGAGGGATGCCGTAACCCTAATTGCAGAATATTTGAAGGTAAGTGAATGACGATTCACTAATTTCCACCATGAAAAACGAAAAAGAATTTAAGTTTTAAATCTATGAAAACTCCTAGATCCTTTGAGATTCATTGAACTTTCAATGGCATGTTTAAATCTCGATATGCCCCTCTAGTTTGTGACTGGGATGTCGAGGATCACAAAGCGGATGTGAATAACCATGCAAACTTACATGGTGCCCTCACATGTTACAGTCACCTATTCGATGTGTCGGTAAACCACACACGCTCCACCGAACTATGACAAACATTGAGTCACCCTTTGCTACCTTTGCTTAGAACCATTTAGTGTGTCGGTAAACCACACACGCTCCACTAACGTCTTCGCAAGGGCACAAAGTGTAATTTCATGGAATTGCATCAATTCACTTTTGCCTAAGTAACTAAGATTGGGAATTTTATGAAAACATTTAGTTACTTATAATGGAAGGTTTCATTCTATCCTACCCGTTCGGCTAACGATCCTCCACTAGTCAAGAGTGCGGTGGGTAAGAGTGGATACCCATTCAATCGCCATTTTATAGGCAATTTCCTTAAACACCCCTTATAGACCAGCTTCGTGAATGAGGCCTACTAACGGTAAGACTGACTTTTACTCATACATATATATAATGTTATACTTTTAATGTTATATATAGTATAGGGTGTATTTTATACTTTCAAAATACTAGGTGGTCTAATTTAACAATTATACTTTTAATTCAGTTAAATTGTAGACCTAAACTTTTATGGATTTATTAAACCTCTTTTAATTATACACCTTAATTAATTAATAAAACCATAAGGGTGTGATTTGAACTTTTTCAAAACTATGCTAGGTTTTTAGAATTTAACATTCCTAATTAAACTTTTAATCAACTTTTAAATTCCAAAACTTGAGGGCAAGTTTTGAAACATTTCAACACATTAGGGTTTAGAATTTAAATATACATCAAAATTAAACTATTTAATCAAAATTTAAATTCCAAAACTTGAGGGCAAGTTTTGAAACCTTTTTCAAAACATTAGGGTTTTAACTATTTAAATTTCAAAACAACAAAACTTTTGGGTTCAAATTTAAACTATAAAACCTAAAGGGCAAAATATGAAACTTTTCATTACAACAAGGATCAAATAACAAATAATTCAAATTAACATTTAATCACATAATTATCCATATTTGATTTATTTAATGATTTCTTGCAAAACAATTTATCAATTTTGTCAAAATAATTAATCAATTATCTTATAAGGAAACAATTATCTTATTAATTGATAAATATCTTCAATTAGATCAAAAATATAGTCAAATATATCATATAATCGGATTAATATTGATCTAACATGATAAGGTAACTATCCATAAGCAAAAACAACAAGAAATCGCGAAATACCCTCCATCTGACGAGCTGACTCGGCGAGTCAGGTTTGGACTCGGCGAGTCTGCATGGACTCGGCGAGTTCAGCCATGGACTCGGCGAGTCCAGCCTCCAGAAACCCAAAAAACGAATTTTCCAGTTATACAATGCATCAATACAATTGAAACCAAGCTAGGCTCTGATACCACTGATGGGTTTTTGGTCATAAGACATCCTATGTGCTCATACAAACCCTAATGCTTGGATCTAGGTTTCTCTATTGTACATGCTTTGAATCCAAGACTATAAACCCTAATTCTAGCATATGGAAATCAATATTAACATATAATTAGGTTTAAGATATTACCTTTATTGTTATGTAGTAATAACAATCCCAATTCCTCCTTGAATTGACTTTGGAAGGCTTAAAGTCACAAGTGTCACTCCTGTAATGGCTTACAAACACCAAGAGCAAATGGAGAAGGTATAAAGAGAGAGGAGAGAGGTAGTAATTCGTCTCTAGATGCTCTAGGGATCAAGTGTACGAAATCCTAAGGCCTTAGGGGTCTTTATATAGGGTTGGGATTAGGGTTTCAGTCCTTATCCTTATCGAGTTACTTGCCCATCAAGCAACCATAAGATAAGCCTTGGAAATCCCTATCTCTTGGACCTTTGGACGATTTTAAGGATATCTTTATCCTTGAATTCATCCATCCTTTAACAAGGATAACCATTGCCCTATTTTGCAACTATCACATAATTACAATTCAGTCCCTCTAGTTTAATTAATTACATTTGATCACAAAATTAATTCTTAATTAATTATTGACCAATATTAATTAAACAAATATGATTTCTCCTTTAATATATTATTCTTATAACATATTAATAAATCATAATAACCTCTCTCTTTATTTATTTCTCCAATCAAGTTGCTTTGGTGTATTTGTTTGAAAATTAGATGTCATAGAGTAAGCATCATACATGCTCTTTAAGTTTTTGATTCTTCATTATACTTGAGTGTAGAGATTACATGACACAAAATTTCTAGTTGTGACAATTTTCACTGTTTTCACTGTTTTCAGGGGATATACAAGCAAAGTACAAGTGATACTTGTACTCAAAACTTGTTTTATATACATTGTGTTTCATACTATATATGCTTTTAGCACTGACACTCGTAACAAACAACCGTTTGAACTTACAGTACACACTATCATGTTATTTGTGAATTACATTATAAATTGTTGTATTTATATTTTCACAAATGTTTTCCCACAATATAATAGTTAAAAGCATAACATTTGAACATGGTTTTGTCCTCAGTAACACTTCACAGAGATACGCAAGTGGAGGATAGTCAATTGATCTTTCAGTATTATTACTAGTAAATTTGTTAATCCTATAATTGGAGACACGTCCTCGGTGAACACTCCACAGAGATACGCGAGTGGAGGACCGCCCTCGTAACCAGAATCTCTTAGATAGGGAGCGTGACTTGAGTGTATAGATCTATACGGGGCTAACTACCCTGCACCTGGCTGCTAGCTACAGCCGAACCGGAAGGTTCAAGGGTGACAAAAGTCATATAGGGTGATGGACTATTTATTGCCCTAATTAGTCTATTGTATGGTTATGGAACTCGCAATTTGGATAACAGAGATTTACATAATAGTAATAATGGATTAAGTAACTAGTTTACTTGGTATATGTTAGTTTTATAAACGTGTTAAAACTAATACATTTTCAGAGTACATCTTTTACATTACATTTTGGGTTGGTGAACTAACACACTTTACAAGGATAACCAGGTTTTCAGTATACATCTTTCACATTAGGAAAATATGGGATTTTCCTGGGATCACGGTTGAACATAACCAGAACAGTGTAACCTAATAGTTAACCAAACATTACTTTTAAGAAAATATGAGATTTTCTTGGGTCGTAACATTTTCAGAAACCAAATGGAAACTCGTACCTTTTCACAAAACAAATCCGCTTATGAACTCACCAGCTTTATGCTGATTTTCAAACTGCTTGTATTCTCAGGTCCGCATTAGACAGGTACCCGATGATCCATTTTGGCGAAGACGGAGTGCGTAGAAGACACGTCTTGCTTTTGTTTATATATACATATGTATCACACTATACAACTTTACTTTTGAACAATTGTAAATTTCTATATGTAATGTAATGGTTGTTTACTTTACTTACTATGTGCATTGGATTTGATACTCAACGTGGAGTCCGCCCCGGAAATGTTTCCGCCTGAGGTTTTTGGGGTGTGACAGATTGGTATTAGAGCCCTTGTTTATAGTGAATGAAGTATACCAAACCTTACATGGTATAAAACTATAAACACTAAGGGGCCTAAGTGCTCTGAACTAAAAGTATACTTGAAAGTATAAGTATTTTCAAAACTATACAAGTATACCTAACCATCGATATCCGTAACTACAAGTAGAACAAAACATAAGTAAATGGGTGTTGTATGCTGCGGTTAAACCTGGGCAGTTATGTAGTCATGCCTAGGATCAATATAGCCTGGCCAACTATATTCATTCGAGACACGACCAACATGTGCTTGGGAGTGACTGTGGTGTGCGGCATGCCTAAAACTTACCCAGATACCACAAACATCGAACCAGTGTCGTAGCGAACCATGAAATACTATGGGAGTATTTCTCGAGCCAATCCTTTATAGAAATCCTCATTCAACCGATGTTCCCTGATCATTCCTTAGCAATAAATTATCTGTTTTGATAACTCTTTCCTGCTTTATCGCTTATTCGGGATATATAACTGTCATATCTATCGATTCAATTTGGAGGACTTATCATCATCTCTTTCCTGATCTTATTAGATCAAGATGCCTCCAAGAAAGAGACCCAGCTCAAAGACCAACAACCCTCCGCCACCACCTTTTCCTCAAATTGATCTCGTAACGCTTCAAACAGCCATTACTGCCGCAGTGACAGCTATCGTGTCACAAATGAGCCCTGGTAGTATAGGAGGTGGTCCCCAGCCACAAAACCTTGAAGATAGCCAAGGACACTGAAAAGGGGGTTCTTATAAAGACTTCATGAGCGCAAAACCCATTTCCTTTGATGGCACTGGAGGTGTCATTTCCCTCACCCGATGGTTCGATAAAATCGAATCCATATTCGAAATTTGTGCTTGTTCGAAGTCCGATAAAGTAAAGTTTGCAGCCTGTACCTTCAGCGACAAAGCCCTGACTTGGTGGAACGTCCGAGTCAAATCCCTGACCCTACCTGTAGCTAATGCTATGGGCTGGGAAGCCAATTAAGAACTCCTTCTGGTTGAGTACTGCCCACGGGGCGAAATACAGAAGTTAGAGCACGAGCTCTGGAACCTGAAGATGAAGGGTTCCGATATTGCTGCATATACCTCAAGGTTCGATGACCTGGCACTACTCTGCCCGGGAATGGTTACCCCGGAGAGTAAAAAGATAGAGAGATTTATTTGGGGGCTAACCCAACCGACAAAAGGAAACGTCTTATCTGCACGGCCGAATACATATGATAGTGCCAAAATTTTAGCCCAGATCCTGATTGATCACAGTGATGAAGTTGAGGAAGCAACTACCACCCCCGAACCAACCAAGACTAGTGGTGAGAAAAGAAAGTTCATGAAGAAGAAGAAAGGCCAACCTTCTCAAGGATCCTCAAAGAAACAGTAGACTGTAGCAGTCCATGCTGCTACTACCCCCGTTGCTGCTGCTTCTGTTGTCGGATCTACAGCTCAGACCCCTACCAGTAGATATGGTGGTAACCTCCCTCTGTGTGAAAATTGCAAGTACCACTATAACCCCAGCCCCTACCGTGAACTGTCGTGCACAAACTGCGGTAAAAAGGGGCACACGATCCGATTCTGCAAGGCACCAGCCCAATCTGCAAATCAATCCTCTGGAGCAGGTGTTGGTCAAGCCTGCTATAACTGTGGAGAAGTTGGGTATTACAAGAGGAGCTGCCCCAAGAAAGCGACAGCTGATAATACCGGGAGAGTCCTAGCCATGGGACGAGAGGAGGCAGTCGCTGATCCCACTGTTGTTTCGGGTACGTTCCTTCTCGACAACTCTTATGCTAGTATTCTTTTCGATTCGGGTGCTGAAAGAAGTTTTGTTAGTCATTCGTTCAAATATAATCTAAAACCTAACCCCCAACCACTAACCGAAACGTTTACTTTCGAGATGGCTAACGGTGAGAAAGAAAACGCTAGCGACATATTCATAGGTTGTACCCTTACCCTGAACGATCATTCATTTCCCATCGATCTTATGCCAGTCTCCATTAAGAGCTTTGATGTTATCATTGGCATGGATTGGTTGAGTCCCAATCATGCTGATATCCTTTGCTATGAAAAAGCCATCCGTCTCAATCTTCCTACGGGTCAGAATCTCATAGTCTATGGCGATAAACTCAGCTCCAACCTTCACATCATTTCCTGCATCAAAGCTCAGAAACTCTTGATAAAGGAATGCCAAGCATTCCTAGCCCATGTAATCAACAAGAAACAAGAAGTTAAAGACCTCGCGAGCATCCCCGAAGTCTGTAACTTTCCTGATGTCTTTCTGGAAGAGCTTCCAGGAATTCCTCCCGAACGTCAAGTCGAATTTCGCATTGACCTAATTCCTGGAGCTACCCCCGTAGCCAAGTCTCCATATCACCTAGCTCCAGTAGAAATGCAGGAGTTATCCAGCCAACTCAACGAGTTACTCAGTAAAGGGTTCATCAGACCGAGTTCGTCACCCTGGGGAGCTCCGGTTTTATTTGTAAAGAAGAAAGATAGATCCTTCTGGATGTGTATCGACTACCGTGAGCTGAACAACTTGACCGTTAAGAACCGATATCCCCTTCCGCGAATAGATGACCTCTTCGATCAACTCCAGGGAGCCAGCTACTTCTAAAAGATAGACCTTCGGTCAGGGTACCATCAGCTACGAGTTCAGGAGAGTGATGTTTCCAAAACAGCTTTCAGAACTCGATATGGACACTATGAGTTCGTCGTGATGCCCTTCGGTCTAACTAATGCACCGGCAGTGTTCATGGATCTGATGAACCGGGTGTTTCATCCTTTCTTAGGCAAATTCGTCATCGTGTTCATTGATGACATCCTTGTCTACTCCAGAAGTGAAGAAGACCACAAGAAACACTTGAGGTTAGTATTGGAAACCCTTAGATCCGAGAAGTTGTACGCGAAATTTTCCAAGTGTGAATTCTGGATCCGGAAGGTAACTTTCCTCGGTCACGTGGTAAGCGAGGAGGGAATTCATGTGGATCCTTCCAAGATTAAAGTGATAGAGAATTGGTCGGCACCAAAAACACCCACAGAAATCCGTCAATTCTTGGGTCTCGCCGGCTATTATCGGAGATTCATCCAGAATTTTTCCAAAATCGCCAAACCCCTAACCACTCTAACAAAGAAAGGTGTACCCTTTTGTTGGAGTGAAAAGCAAGAATCCACATTCCAGACGTTAAAGCAAGCCTTGTGTAGCGCACCTGTTCTGTCCCTACCCGAAGGGACAGAAGACTTCGTTGTCTATTGTGATGCGTCTAATCAGGGCTTAGGCTGTGTGCTTATGCAAAGGGGAAAGGTAATTGCTTATGCCTCGAGACAGCTAAAGGCACATGAGGTCAACTATACCACGCACGATTTGGAGTTAGGAGTCGTAGTCTTTGCACTGAAGATTTGGAGACATTATCTCTACGGAACCAAGTGTACAATCTTCACTAACCATAAGAGCCTGCAGCACATCCTCAATCAGAAAGACCTAAACATGAGGCAACGGCGATGGGTAGAACTACTCAACGATTATGAGTGTGAAATCCGCTACCATCCCGGCAAAGCCAATGTGATAGCAGATGCCCTTAGCCGAAAGGAAAGTTCAAGCCGAAAAATGAAGACCCTGACGATGACTATCCATTCCCATTTATCCATGCAAATCCAAGACGCCCAGATAGAAGCCCTCAAACCCGAGAACAAATCAAGTGAAGCCCTAAGGGGAACGGGTAAGAAACTTGAGATTAGAGGTGACGGAGTCTACTGTTTCATGGACCGAATCTGGATTCCAAAGTTTGGAGGATTCAGGGAGATTGTCATGGAGGAAGCACACAATACCAAATACTCCGTTCACCCAGGTTCGGACAAGATGTACCTAGATCTCAAGAAACACTACTGGTGGCCGAACATGAAACCCAAGATCGCTACGTTTGTGGGCAAGTGTCTGACTTGCGCCAAGGTGAAAGTTGAGTACCAGAAACCCTCGGGTCTGCTCCAATAACCCGAGATACCCGAATGGAAATGGGAGATGATTACCATGGATTTCATCACCAAGTTACCCAAGTGTCCGAGTGGGTATGATACCATTTGGGTAATTGTCGATCGTTTGACCAAATCCGCTCACTTCATCCCGATTAAAGAATCGTTTAAGATGGAAAGGCTCGCACATATCTACATCCAAGAGGTAGTTCGACTGCACAGTGTACCTGCATCCATTATCTCTGATCAAGATAGCAGGTTTACCTCTAGATTTTGGCAGTCTCTTCAGAAGTCTCTTGGAACTAATCTAGACATGAGCACGGCTTATCACCCTCAAACCGACAAACAGAGTGAGAGAACTATCCAAACCCTGGAAGACATGCTGAGGGCATGTGTCATCGATTTCGTCAAGTCGTGGGACAAACATTTTCCATTGATCGAATTCTCGTACAACAACAATTTACCATACCAGCATCAAGGCTGCTCTGTTCGAGGCCCTCTACGGTCGCAAGTGCAGATCCCATCTATGTTGGGCCGAGGTAGGAGACACACAGCTAGCCAAGAGTCAACTTCCCGACAGTGCTCTCACTGGTCCTGAAATCATCCGCAAAACCACTAAAAAGATCATCCAAATCCGAGAACGATTGAAAGCTTCACGTGATAGACAGAAGAGTTATGCTGATAACAGACGGAAACCTCTGGAGTTCCAGGTTAGAGACCGTGTCCTGTTGAAGGTCTCGCCCTGGAAAGGCATGGTACGCTTTGGAAAGCGTGGGAAACTTAATCTGAGGTACATTGAACCCTTCGAGATCCTAGCCAGGATCGGTCCGGTAGCCTATAAACTTCGATTACCTCATGAGCTTAGCAACATTCATCCTGTCTTCCACGTGTCAAACCTTAAAAAGTGTCTATCCGATGAAACCCTCATGATTCCTCTTGATGAGATCGAGATCAACAAGAACTTAAACTTCGTGGAGGAGCCAATCGAAATCATGGATCGAGAGATCAAACGCACGAAACAAAGTCGCATCCCGATAGTGAAGGTTCGCTGGAATGCCAAGCGGGGACCGGAATTCACTTGGGAGCGTGAAGACTCGATGAAACAGAAGTATCCACATCTCTTTCCAAATCCATGATTTGTATCTTAATTCAGAATTTCGGGACGAAGTTCCCTCTAACGGGGGGATAATGTGACAACCTGTAATTTATTCCGTCACTAAAACCGTTCCCGTCTAATAAAACCGTCGTATTAATTTCGTTCCGTTAACCTTTGCGTTAAATTAATCTAATTTTATCGCAACATTTATTTTGATCTCGTAAATGTCGGAATGTGTTATAATCATTAAAATATTTTCCATATTTGTTTGGAAAATTATTATTTTCATGTAAATCGTAATTACGACAAATTTATCGGGTTCGACCAAAAGCATCGTCTAACGGCAGTATCGGGTAGAATTCCACCGGGCCACAAACTCAACCCCTATATAAGGGATTGAGTGACATCATTTTGAGGCTTTTACTCTCTCTCTCTCTCTAAAAATTTTCTCTCACTACTCTCTCTCTCTAAAATCCAAAACATAGCCAAAATCATCCAAAACAAGCTCCAAATCAGTAAGGTAACGTCCCAAACTCATGACTTAGCATCTTAGACCTTCAAATTCGGAATTTTTATGAGGAATGAGACCATAAACAAGTGTTTACGGTCTAGGAACCTCCTTAGGCCGTGAACACCTCATATGAGGGTTTTGAAGCCTCAAAAACCCTCGAAGACAATTCTAGGGCTTAGATTCAGCCTAGAAACTTGCATGCATGAGCTTAGGACCCCAAAATCGTATCATATGATGTATGGACATGAGTTTACGGCCCAAGCATGTTCTTGGACCGTAAACCCTCATTCATGGACCATAAACTCATGTTAATGAGTCAAAATGCCCTTAAACACCTTCAAAATGCTTCCATGGGAGTGTAGAACCTCATAAACCTTCATGTGATGCACCAAATCATCATCAAATGGGATAAACTTGAGTTTACAGCCCAAGAACATTCTTGGACCGTAAACCCACCTCCTTAAGCTGTAAGCACCCCTCAAAGGGTGTTAAGGTGCCTTTAACCCCTTGAATAACTTGGATTTGGACCTAGAATCACATGTGATTAACCTACAACCACCAAAGCCCTTGATTCATGGACAAACATGAGTTTACAGTTGTAAAATCATGAGTTTAAGGTAGTAAACTCCCCAAGAACATCTCCTTAGACCATAAACTCATTTCCAAGGCCATTTCAAGTCCCGATCACTTCCTAAGCCATGGAATCGACCCTAGAACCTCCAGTGTGCATTGTATGACCATTTGGCATCCAAGAACCCACCACCCATCAGTTTACAGTTGTAAACTCATGCGGATATGGTCAATGGGTCGTAAACTCCTTAAGGAGTTTACTCTTGAAGAGTAAACTCCATATTTAGGCCCTACACACCCTTAGATGCTACCCGGATCACTCCTAACACTCGAATTGAAGTGTTTTCACGTCTTGGAGTGCATATTCATGTCTAATTAGTATTTCAAAGTATAATTAGATACAATTTCATATCATTTCATATTACATAGGAACCTCGCGCGTAATCAAGCCCCGAACCGTCACATAGCATCCAAACTGTCGCGTTTTCTCGTCTGGTGAGTTCATACCCCTACCCATTTTCACTGTTTTCACTGTTTTCAGGGGGAATACAAGCAAAGTACAAGTGATACTTGTAATCAAAACTTTTTTTATATACATTGTGTTTCATACTATATATGCTTTTAACACTAACACTCGTAACAAACAATCGTTTGAACTTATAGTACACACTATCATGTTATTTGTGAATTACATTACAAATTGTTGTATTTATATTTTCACAAATGTTTTCCCACAATATAATAGTTAAAAGCATAATATTTGAACATGGTTTTGTCCTCGGTAACACTTCACAGAGATACACAAGTGGAGGATAGTCAATTGATCTTTCAGTATTATTACTAGTAAATTTGTTAATCCTATAATTGGAGACACATCCTCGGTGAACACTCCACAGAGATACGCGAGTAGAGGACCGCCCCCGTAACCAGAATCTCTTAGATAGGGAGTGTGACTTGAGTGTATAGATCTATACGAGGCTGACTACCTCGCACCTGGCTGCTAGCTACAGCCGAACCGGAAGGTTCAAGGGTGACAAAAGTCATATAGGGTGATGGACTATTTATTGCCCTAATTAGTCTATTGTATGGTTATGGAACTCGCAATTTGGATAACAGAGATTTACATAATAGTAATAATGGATTAAGTAACTATTTTACTTGGTATATGTTAGTTTTATAAACGTGTTAAAACTAATACATTTTCAGAGTACATCTTTTACATTACATTTTGGGTTGGTGAACTAATACACTTTACAAGGATAACCAGGTTTTCAGTATACATCTTTCACATTAGGAAAATATGGGATTTTCCTGGGATCATAGTTGAACATAACCAGAACAGTGTAACCTAACAGTTAACTAAACATTACTTTTAAGAAAATATGGGATTTTCTTGGGTCGTAACATTTTCAGAAACCAAATGGAAACTCATACCTTTGCACAAAACAAAACCGCTTATGAACTCACCAGCTTTATGCTGATTTTCAAACTGCTTGTATTCTCAGGTCTGCATTAGACAGGTACCCGATGATCCATTTTGGCAAAGACGGAGTGCGTAGAAGACACATCTTGCTTTTGTTTATATATACATATCTATCACACTGTACAACTTTACTTTTGAACAATTGTAAATTTCTATATGTAATGTAATGGTTGTTTACTTTACTTACTATGTGCATTGGATTTGATACTCAACGTGGAGTCCGCCCCGGAGATGTTTCCGCCTACGGTTTTCGGGGTGTGACAGTTTCTGCTTCATTTTTCGTTCTGTAACTTTTGTGAATGATATTTTTTCCAAGAATATATGAATTGGCGATTCCCCAATCCTCATATACTCCTTTGTTTTCTCCGTTGAAAATTACATACCATATCTTTATATTTTTATGATCTGCTTGTAGTAGTGGATACTCCTCCTGGTTTGGCGTCATGGTTTGTTTTTCTGTTTCGAGTGCTGTTTGTGGTTGACTTTCATCGGATGATATTTCTTGAATTTCTTCTTTTGGTTGCTTTGATGTTGAGCTGCCGGCTGCTTCTTCTTTAGATGCTGAATAAGATGATAGAATTTGTATTGTTTGTTGTAGTTGCTCTTTTTCACATTTGACTACTTCAAGTTGTCTGATTAATGATGCTTCTTGCTCCTCTTTTTGTCTGAACTGGTGTTTGACTTGCTTCATGATGGCTTCTATTTAAATATTTCAGCTGATTGAATATTTGCGTCTTTTGGGTTCCTGAATAATTGCTGAATTTTGTTTGCTTTTAATATTTTAAATGATGATATGAGAATTTTCATATCAATGTATGGTTTGGTGATATTTTCATATCACTGTATACTTTATCATTGTTTACTTTGGATGGTATTTTCATACCAATATATGCTTTAGTAATGTATACTTTGGATAGGTTAGATATGAGGTTTCCCTCATGTTCTAAACCCAATAATGCTTTCTTCATAGGACTATTTACCTGAATCAGAATCAGTATCAGTTGTATATGCATAAATATCTAAATCTGAATCTATTCCTGAATCTTCTATAGGTTCATACCCGAGATCATATGCAATTTTTAATAAGTTTGTTTCTTTTTGTTTTTTAGTCTTTTTTGGACATTCGCAGACTTTGTGTCCGTCTTCTTGACATCTCCAACATTTACAATCTTTTTTATTAGATGGACAGTAATTTGTGTTAGATTGATATTTTTTCTTATATTGTTTTCTATCTCGAAAATATTTTCTTTCACCGAGTTTATAATATTGTTTATATTTAGGTTTATAAGTTTGTTTTTTCCAAATTTTCTTTTTATATTTTTGTTTTTTATTATCTTTACAACCATATTGATTAACTTTATTAGATAAGGTATCACAACATAAATCAATTCTTGCATCTTGTGTTGTTTTCTGTTCTAAACATTTTTTTTGCATCCATAAATTTAACAACATGACGGATAAATGAATATTAGGATAAGATTATACCTGAATGATGTGTTGGATTGTCTTGATGATGGATTATGTTGAATAATTGAATGTTTATGTGGATAGTTTGGATAGGGCTCTGCTATTCAAAAATAGACAAACTATTTCAACAGAGAAGAACTTTGAGATCAACTCAAGTCATAAACACTCAAACTTAACTTATTTATTTCATATGGGCGAAGGCCCTATTTGTAGGCTCGAAGGAGCCGGTTACAATTATTGTTGCAATCGTTTGATTGCAATATGGCAAACATATATTTACATTTTAGACCCCTAGACTATGGAGGGTCTTACACTTTATAACACATCCTGGTTCCGTTGCCGGGACATGAACCCGGGTCTCTCGAGTCAAAGCCGAGTATCCTAACCAACTAGACTCTTGTTTCGTTATCTTCAATGATGTGTTTTCTTTAATGATGATTGCTTACGTCATTCTTATTCTTCCCACCACCAAAAAGACATATTTTTGAATAATGTTTTCTTTTATCGTTAATCTTCCATAATTGGTGTTTCTTCTGTGTTTTCTGAACAGTGACTGCAATTGTGTCTTGGTGCATGCATAATATGTTTACAAAGTTGTTTTTTGATATCAGCAGGTAATTCTTGCGCACCAGGAATTATTATATTATGTAAAGTGTCGGCAAGAATAATTTGTATTTGTCGTTTGTATTTAAATAGTGTCGGTAGGATGTGTTATAAAGTGTAAGACCCTCCATAGTCTAGGGGTCTAAAATGTAAATATATGTTTGCCGTATTGCAATCAAACGATTGCAACAATAATTGTAACCGGCTCCTTCGAGCCTATAAATAGGGCCTTTGCCCATATGAAATAAACAAGTTAAGTTTGAGTGTTTAAGACTTGAGTTGATCTCAAAGTTCTTCTCTGTTGAAATAGTTTGTCTATTTCTGAATAGCAGAGCCCTATCCAAACTATCCACATAAACATTCAATTATTCTACATAATCCATCATCAAGACAATCCAACGCATCATTCAGGTATAATCTTATCCTAATATTCATTTATTCGTCATGTTGTTAAATTTGGTATCAGAGCTAAGTATCGTTCTTATTATGATTATGAATGTTAAATCTTTCGTTCATATGAATACATGTTCATCATACATCATCATATATATATAATAAACTCATTATTAAAATCAAATACTACTATCCACCTACAATTTAAACATATGTCGGTAGAAGGTTTTTTACAATTATGACTATGTACCAAGATGTTAGAAACATGTTTTGTTAAAAAACCCCACCATCAACATCTTATTAAAATATAATAGTATTAAAAAACCCCACCATCAACATCTTATTAAAATTTATAAATCTTAACTTTGAAAGAAAAAATAAATTATCATTTTGTTTCTAAAAATTATAATTATGAGTTTTTCAAGTTTAAATATTAACAAATAAAAAATCTTGAAGATAAAATAACAAGAATAATTTATTAAATATGTCTCAAGAAATAGAAAATACACCAATCATTATTAATAACGAAGAAAATGAATCAGGATACACCTTTGATGCTCTAATTAATAAAAATAATATTAATAAAGATGTTATAAGAAAATCAAATTTTACACTATCTGAAAAACATAATTTTAGATATAACTCATTGAAAATTTTCTTTTCTAGAAAAATTATTATATATTATGGAAAAATTATAGGAGAAGAACCAATACCAATAGAATCAAAACAAGAAAATATTATTATACCAATAATAAATAAACAACAAATCAGAAATAGATTATCTAATATTAAAGAAGTAGATAGAACAAAAATCGCTTATATTCATATATCAACTATTCAAATAATTTTAAAAAGCACTTTTAGCGATTTAGACACACCAATAGAATTAGAAATTAGAGATGATCGTATAATTAATAATCAAGAAAGTATTATTGCAAAAGGAAAAGGAAATTTAATTGAAGGAAAAATAAAATAAAATTTGATATTAATATACAACTAGGATTAAGTCTAAAAGATAAAAATTTAAGTAATAGTATTACCGTACGATATAAATTATTATGACAAAATTTTATGTTAAAAGGGAATCATCTATTTACTATTACATATCAAATAAATTATGCATTAACAAATTCTCATCATAGTATTACGTTTAAAACAGAAGATAGAATGTATATAGATAAATTATTTACCCCTTTATTATCACTTGAATCACCAAATATGAATAATAATAGAATTTTTAATGAAACTAATTTTCAACCGATAATAACTACTCCGTTAATAAAAAGAAATCCAATTATAGAACCTCCAATTTCAACTATAACAGGTAGATTTTCTATATCAGAGAATCAACCTACAACATCTACTAATAGCCAAGATGAAAAATTAGAAGACATAAAACAAATGATTAAATCATTAAGTTTAACAATATGACAGAATCATCTAGTAGTCCCTTAAAATATTTTAAAACACTTGAAGGTTCATATCAAAATACAAAACCGTGCATACCAGATAAATAAATGATTATAGAAATACCACATAATTTACCACAAGGAACAATATATAATATTGGTCTTGATTATGAAGAAGATAAATCAATAGGAGATAAGTTAAATATAATTAGTCAAAAATTAAATAATATTATAGAAATAGAAAGTTTACTTGTACTAAAACAAATTCCTGAGCTATTACAAAGTTTAACTCAACAGAAAATATTACTTGAAAAATATTTAAAAATAAAAAGTATTAAAGAAGAGCCACATGAGAAACCGCTTGAACAAAAACCACTCACTATTAAACCACCTTTTACATGGTAAAAATAAATAATGAGCAATAAAACTCAAATATATGGTAATTTCGATAATAAATATAAAGTCGATTTACTTAAAAAATTATGGAAAGATTTAGAAAATTCCACAAAACATTTAAAAGAAAAAGAATCTGAAGTACAAGACCTAATTTCTAAATACAAAAATTATACTGCATATCAATTAATTAAAATAGGAAGACTAAGAACTCAAATTAATCATTCTAAAATAGTAATAAAAAACATTAACAATTCAATTAATTTTCTTTCAGACACCTTAATAATCTGTTAAAAATGAAATCAAAAGTACAAATTAATTCTTCAAATGATAACATGCTTTGGACTAATATATTAAAAAACCATTGGAAAATAAATTCTAATATCTCTAATACCATTCAACATTTAGAAAAAAACTTTATCATATGAACAAAACTGTTTGATAAGATTACACTCGGAAAGTGAAGAATATAGTAATCAATTAAAAAAGATATCTCGATTACAAGAAGGAATTAAGAAATACAAAAAATCACAAAATCGTAATTTAAAAACAATACGCAATGCTTCAACCATTCTAACAAACACAACTTGTTAATATGAAAACTTTGCACATATAATTTATAAACCAACTCTAATGAGTAGAAGAAAAACAAATATTAATCCAAATAATACCTTTATTACAACTAAAATACAAGAAAAAGAACTAGTCTCATATATAGATACAGGAGCTACTTTATGTTTCGGAAGAAAAAAGATATTAAAAAATTGAGAAAAATTAGAAAAAACATTAAAAATTACAATTGTTGATAAATCAATTCACAAAATTTGGTTCGTAGGAAGAGACATAGATATAGTAATTGAAAAAGCACTATTTAAAACTCCAACTATATATCAACACGATTCGAGAATAGATTTAGTAATAGGAAATAATTTTCTTAAATTATATCAACCATTTATACAAACGAATAATCATATAAGTCTCAATCACCCAACAAAAGGTATTATAAAAACTGCAATTCTCAAACATTTTGATCTTATTAAAATAATCAAACAGGAAGTTGGCTTTCAACTACGCATATTACTAACATTTGCTAAAGAAATTGCTGAAAAACAACTCTAAGAAGTATGTAGTGAAAACCCGTTAGATCAATTAAAAAATAGAAATAATCAAGAAATAATAATATTATTAAAAAACCCTAATGACGAAGTTAATATTCCAAACAAAATTCCATATAGTATCAAAGATGTTTCTGAATTTAAACAAGAATGTACTGAATTACTAGAAAAGGGAATCATTCGACCTAGCACAAGTCCTCATTCTGCACCTGCATTTTATGTAGAAAATAATAATGAAATAAAACGAGGAAAACGAAGAATGGTAATTAATTACAAGAAAATGAACGATGCTACTATTGGAGACTCATATAAATTATTACGAAAAGAATACATTTTGGAAAAAATAAAAGGAAATACACACTTTAGTACATTTGATGCAAAATCTGGATATTGGCAATTACGCTTACATGAAAATACGAAACCACTAATCGCTTTTTCATGTCTTCCTCAGAAGCACTATGAATGGAATGTCCTTCCATTCGGTTTAAAGCAAGCACCAGCAATATATCAACGATTCATGGATGAAACCTTAAATGGTTTAGATCATATTTGTCTTGCATATATTGATGATATAATTGTTTTTACAAAAGGAAATGAACAAACACACATCGACGCAGTTATCAAAGTTTTACAAAGAATCAAAGAAAAAGGTTTAGTTTTATCAAGAAAGTAATCAAAACTTTTTCAAACTATAGTTGAATATCTTGGTTTAAAAATTGGAGAAAATGGCCAACTATCTTTAACAGACAACATACGAGAAAAATTAAATATGTTTCCTAATAAACTTGAAAATAGAAAACAATTACAACGATTTCTTGGTTGTTTAAATTATATTGCAGAACAAGGATTTTTAAAAAACTTAACAAAACAAAGAAGAGCTTTACAAAAGAAAATATCAGAAAAAATACCTTGGTCTTGGACAAATACAGATACTATTTTAGTACAAAATATAAAAGAAAAAATTTAAGTTCTTCCTACCTTATATAATGCAAAGATCGACGATTTTCTAATTGTGCAAACAGATGCATCACAAGACATTTGGGCAGGATGCCTAAAAGCAATCATACGTGGAAAAGTATTATTAGGATTAGATAGTGAGGGAAACCTCACATCTAACCCATCAAAAGTACACAATGATGAAGCATACATTGGTATGAAAATACCATCCGAAGTAAACAACGATAAAGTATACAGTGATATGAAAATGTCACCAAAAGCATACACTGATACAGATGTATCACCTGAAGCATTAAAAACAGATAAATATGAGCAAAAATTATGCAAGTATATATCGGGAACATTTTCTTAAACGGAGCAAAATTACAGCACACATGAACGAGAAACACTAGCATGTCTCAGAACATTGAAAAAATGGAAAGTCGACCTACTCCAAACTAGATTCGAGCTACGCACAGATTCCATATATCTACTTGGCTTTTGGCGATATAAATTACAAGAAGATTATTGTCGTGGACGTTTAATCCGTTGGCAATTACAATTACATCAATTTCACCCATACCTCAAGTATACCAAAAGTGCCAACAATCATATAGCAGACACACTAACAAAAGAATGGAAGCCATCATAAAGCAACCCAGATAAGAAGCAACACTATTCATGGAGGACTAACACAAGAATCAAAAAATATATGCTTTTTCGGAGGCGGGAGGAATGACGTAAGGAATGACATAAAAAGCCATTATTGAAGACACCTGTCCTTTCAATGTGGAAGGAATTATTATATTATGTAAAGTGTCGGCAAGAATAATTTGTATTTGTCGTTTGTACTAAAATAGTGTCGGTAGGATGTGTTATAAAGTGTAAGACCCTCCATAGTCTAGGGGTCTAAAATATAAATATATGTTTGTCGTATTGCAATCAAACGATTGCACCAATAATTGTAACCGGCTCCTTCGAGCCTATAAATAGGGCCTTCGCCCATATGAAATAAACAAGTTAAGTTTGAGTGTTTAAGACTTGAGTTGATCTCAAAGTTCTTCTCGGTTGAAATAGTTTGTGTATTTCTGAATACCAGAGCCCTATCCAAACTATCCACATAAACATTCAACTATTCAACATAATCCATCATCAAGACAATCTAACGCATCATTCAGGTATAATCTTATCCTAATATTCATTTATCCATCATGTTGTTAAATTTAGAGAATGACATAAGCAATCATCATTAAAGAAAACACATCATTGAAGATAATGAAACATTATAGAAGATAATAATTCTATCTTTTCTTTTGTAATTATGTAAGTGTCGGCAAGAATAATTTGTATTTGTTGTTTGTATTAAAATAGTGTCGGTAGGATGTAAGATCCTCCATAGTCTAGGGGTCTATATTGTAAATTATTTGTATCGTTTTGCAATCAAACGATTGCAACAATAATTGTAACCGGCTCCTTCGAGCCTATAAATAGGGCCTTCGCCCATATGAAATAAACAAGTTAAGTTTGAGTGTTTAAGACTTGAGTTGATCTCAAAGTTCTTCTCTGTTGAAATAGTTTGTCTATTTCTGAATAGCAGAGCCCTATCCAAACTATCCACATAAGCATTCAATTATTCAACATAATCCATCATCAAGACAATCCAACGCATCATTCAGGTATAATCTTAACCTAATATTCATTTATCCGTCATGTTGTGAAATTTGGTATCAGAGCTAAGTAACGTTCTTATTATTTTACATATTCAATCTATCGTCAATAAGAAAATAAACATATGCAACATCGTAAACATAATAACGAAAAATCATTGTTTTTAAATACTCATATTTAAAAAGTCATCACCAATAATTAAAATATTTATCATAAGAAGATTTAATATCATAAATATGTCTCAAGATATTTTCAATTGTCATATTACTTTTATTTCTCCATGATAGTATCATTTCGAGTTTTTCTAACTATTAATTCTACAAAATTTGAAATTTTTATAATACTCGTTTTTAACATAAGAAGATTTATAATACTTGAAGATAAGATAACAAAATTTATAATACTTGAAGATAAGATAACAAAATTAATTTGTTAAATAAGTAAAAATAGAAAAAGCGTTAATAATAACTAATTCACTACAAAAAAGAAACTAAAAATTTTATTTAATATATATGGAAACTTTACAAGAAAAAGTAGAAACACTAACTAAATTATTTGCAGTATTAGAAATTCCATCTGAAACTCAAGAAAATAATATAATAGAAAATAATTCAGATAATGATGATGCAGAAGTAATATATGATTTTTCTTCAGATGATGAAAACCCTTATTCAAATCCATATAGAGATTCACAACACAATTTTGGATTAAAACGAAACAATCATATGTTGAAGATGATTATCAAGGTCAATATATTTATGGACCGCCTTCGTTAGAAGAAAATTTTTTATATAGACAAGGAATGGTCAAAAATAAAAAAAAAACAAATTGGAAAAAATACCTCCACAATATATACCTAAACTATTTACTTTTCCAACAAATTCAGATATTCTTCTTATTGATTGTGAGCAAAATCCCGAAGCAAAAATTCAAGAATGGAGTAATAAAATGGGAATTCAAATTCAACTAACTAAAGAATTAAGAAATCTACATCCAAAAAATTTTCTTAATTATATTATACATAAAACACAGGGCAATGCATATCGTTTCCCTTCATCTCTCGATGAAACAGAGACAATGATGATAGCAACCACTGATGCTATAGAAACATTTAAAAATGTATTAAATCGGCTTATTCAAGAATTCATAGGAAAACAAATAGAAGATAAAACATCTCAAGAAGCTTTTCAATTAGAATCATTATGGCATCTAACTAACTTACGAATTTGTAACATTTGTTATTTAGACCCATTTATATGCGAATATTCTGAACATTATTATAATCTAGATTTTACTAGAAAAAAGATAGCATTAGACATGTTTTACCAAAAATTACCATCATTAGTAAGTCAAAATGTAATAAAAGATTTACAAGAAGCATTACAACAAAATAAAATTGTAGAAACCTTAGGAGCAAGGATAAGTATATTAAAAGCATGGATGCAGAAAAAAATATTTAGAACAAAAAACAACACAAGATGCAAGAATTGATTTATGCAGTGATACCTTATCTAATAAAGTTAATCAATATGGTTGTAAAGATAATAAAAAACAAAAATATAAAAAGAAAATTTGGAAAAAACAAACTTATAAACCTAAATATAAACAATATTATAAACAAGGTGAAAGAAAATATTTTCGAGACAGAAAACAATATAAGAAAAAATATCAATCTAACACAAATTACTGTCCATCTAATAAAAAAGATTGTAAATGTTGGATATGTCAAGAAGATGGACACAAAGCCTACGAATTTCCAAAAAAGACTAAAAAAGAAAAAGAAACAAACTTATTAAAAATTGCATATGATCTCGGGCAAGGTTCTAAATGGCGTGAGGCATGGCGTGGCGGCAAGGCCAAGCCTCAAGCTTAACGAGCCATGGCGAGCCACGGCGTTTTTCAATGCGTGATGTAAGGCGGCGATTTTGTATTAATTTAAAATTATATTACCACATAAATATAAATTTATATTAAATATAACTACTTTTCAGAAGTGTTGAATCAATAACTAATAACAAAAAGTTAACAAAAACCACAATACTTGTATCTCCGGATTGAAAAGACATAACAAAGAGAAAAAAACTACGTATCAAACGAAAAAACACGCGCCATAACATGCCATAACACGCCATGGCGCGCCATATCACGTCTTGCCACGCGTTACGCATAACAGCAACATTATGAAGCTTTTCGTAACGGCGAAGCCACGCCTCACGCCATGGCGCGCCTTGGCGCACGCCATGGTGCACCTTTTAGAACACTGATCTCGAGTATGAACCTATAGAAGATTCAGGAATAGATTCAGATATAGATATTTATGCATATACAACTGATACTGATTCTGATTCAGGTAAATAATCCTATGAAGAAAGCATTATTGGGTTTAGAACATGATGGAAACCTCATATCTAACCTATCCAAAGTATACGTTGCTAAAGCATATATTGGTATGAAAATACCATCCAAAGTAAACAATGGTAAAGTATACAGTGATATGAAAATATCACCAAAGCATACATTGATATGAAAATTCTCATATCATCATTTAAAATATTAAAAGCAAACAAAATTCATCAATTATTCAGGTACCCAAAAGACGCAAATATTCAATCAGCAGAAATATTAAAATGGAAGTCATCATGAAGCAAGTCAAACACCAGTTCAGACAAAAAGAGGAGCAAGAAGCATCATTAATCAGACAGCTTGAAGTAGTCAAACGTGAAAAAGAGCAACTACAACAAACAATACAAATTCTATCATCTTATTCAGCATCTAAAGAAGAAGCAGTCGGCAGCTCAACAACAAAGCAACCAAAAGAAGAAATTCAAGAAATATCATCCGATGAAAGTCAACCACGAATAGCACTCGAAACAGAAAAACAAACCATGACGCCAAACGAGGAGGAGTATCTACCACTACAAGCAGATCATAAAAATATAAAGAAATGGTACGTAATTTTCAACGGAGAAAACAAAGGAGTATATGACGATTGGGGAATCCCCAGTTCATATATTCTTGGAAAAAATATCATTCACAAAAGTTACAAAATGAAAAATGAATCAGAAACCACATACAATGAAGCATACAAAGCAGTAATAAAAGATAACGTCGAATGTTCAAAAACAGTTCTCCTAACACCACAAAAACCTATATCCAACTTCACACCACAAAAACCTGTATCCATCCCAAGATCCCTTAACCAATTAAATGAAAAAATTTCCCTTGAATCCATTCTATCAACCAAAGAAAAAGAAGCCATGAAAAAACCATCTGCCAAAAAATTTGCCGAATTATGGGACAGCCTCATTTCATACACCGAAGTCCATTCCTTGATGGGCTTTTACCCGGTAGCCAGACGCCCATGTCCTAAAGCAGTTTTCTTAGCCAACTTATCAGATCCTATGACTTTGTGGGATTATTTTATTCATGGATTCATCGACACCATCTATCTAGAAGGCACCAATTTACACTGCATCAGTGAGTTCCCTTCTGCTGTGCAAACTATCATCAGAAATTATAAAATACGATTTGCAAAACAGGAAAGAGGATTATTCATTAAAATGCATTCAAGCTATCCAATTTTTGATGAAGACTCTCAAATAATTGTCCCAAGTATTACTTTCGCAAACATGGGAATAAGCAACGGCTCAAAACCAACAAAAGATGATCTACCACGTGAATCACCAACACAGGATCATCTAATTTTTGCACTCATCGGTGTCTATTTAGCATCATCATGCATAAGCAACGGTAAAGATCAAAAGTCAAGAATCAGAGTGAATTATGCCAGTAAAACTTTCATTATCTATTTGTTAACAGTCAGTGAAATCACTCCGGAAGCAATGAAAGCAATTGAAACCTTCGAACAACCTTTCGAAAAGTTTTCTCATCAATTAGCTGAATTACCTGTTGATATCAAAAAACAACTTTGTAAACATATTATGCATGCACCAAAACACAATTGCAGTCACTGTTCAGAAAACACAGAAGAAACACCATTCATGGAAGATTAACGATAAAAGAAAACATTATTCAAAAATATGTCTTTTTGGAGGTGGGAGGAATGAGAATGACGTAAGCAATCATCATTAAAGAAAACACATCAATGAAGATAACGAAACATTATAGAAGATAATAATTCTATCTTATCTTTTGTAATTATGTAAGTGTTGGCAAGAATAATTTGTATTTGTCGTTTGTATTAAAATAGTGTCGGTAGGATGTAAGACCCTCCATAGTCTAGGGGTCTATATTGTAAAATATGTGTATCGTTTTGCAATCAAACGATTGCAATAATAATTGTAACTGGCTCCTTCGAGCCTATAAATAGGGTCTTCGCTCATATGAAATAAACAAGTTAAGTTTGAGTGTTTAACACTTGAGTTGATCTCAAAGTTCTTCTCTGTTGAAATAGTTTGTCTATTTCTGAATAGCAGAACCCTATCCAAACTACCAGCATAAACATTCAATTATTCAACATAATCCATCATCAAGACAATCCAACGCATCATTTAGGTATAATCTTATCCTAATATTCATTTATCCGTCATGTTGTTAAATTTGACCCTTTTTCAAAATCTTTTGACTGCCTGCACTTTCTTTTTTGCATAAATGTCAGATTTTAGCCCCCCCCCCCTTTTTCATTCAGGAAATGACACTTTTTGATAGCTTTCACACTTCCCAATTTGTGTTGAAAAATTAGATTTCAAAAGCTTGTGCAGTCAACATCATCTCATTTAAAATATAAATCATTCAACAAAATTTCACCCCACTCTTTTTTTGTTTTTTTATTATTATGAAACATTTGCAATCCATTTGAGATTTAAAATTGAACTTGGTTTCTTCCACACACATTTCTTTGAAGAAAAACAATCATCTTCTAAAAACGGTATCCGCTTTTTAGTTGGAAAACAAAATTTCCCAAAATCTCATTGAACCAACCATGAGCCTTTTTCTCTTTTCTCTAACTTCTAACACCTCTATTTGAACAAAAGTGAGAATTGAGTTTTCTTTCAACATGCTTGGCTTCAACTGAGACACTTGTACTTTTTGCATCCAAACTTTTGTCACTTTGTTTTTCTTCTTCTTCTTCTTTCTTTTCATATTTCGAGGCTTCAAAAATGATTTTTGGATCTGAACAACCCCTTCACATTTCAGAATCGGAACATCACAAGCCTTCGATATACAAACTTTTTGAGTTTCGTAAATTTGAACATCTTGAATAATAGGCTTTCTGAAAGGAACCATTCCTTAAAAAACATCATCTAAACATGAAAGATCTTCTGTTTGTGTTCCAATAGAACAAAATACCTTCATTTTCACTATTTCAGAAGATTTGTTTTGAAATTTATCTTCAAAACTACTAGATCACAAGAATATATGGAGTCACTTTTTCTTCAAAAACTTGAAAAACTTCATGAACTTCATCAAGAACACCTTCTTTTTCATTTCTTTCGTTTTCTAAATTCTATTGTATTTTCTTCAGAAGTAAATATTCTTTGATAATGGAAAGTTGCTTTAACAAATCTTTATCTTCTTGTAAACGTTATTTTCCAATCCACCACAAGAAATCCGTGTGAAATCACCGATATTCTCATCAACATAGAGATTATACATCTCAGTGACATTCTTCAACATAGATTGACCAGGAACATGCCAAAACAAATATCCTTCTTTAAGACGAAACTTTGAATTTGTAACTTTTAGTCCTAGTCTTTTAATGTGATTTAACACCCCATAACCCACCATTAAATCTTCAATGGGAATCAAGATTCAAAGAGAGATAAAATAGATATGATAAGATTTCTAGAGAGAGAAAACAGGTCTGAGATGATTTCTAGAGAGAGAGAGAAAAAATAGGTATGAGATGATTTCTAGAGAGAAAACAAATCTGAGATGATTTCTAGAGAGAGAAAACAGATCTGAACATGAATATGAGAATAAAACACGAATTTCTTCTTTTATTTTACTTCCAAAACACGAATTAAGAACAAATATCCTTCATATCATGTTATGCATCTCATATTTTTGAAAGATGTGAAACAACGTGTACTACTTATAATTGATTCTTACAGAGGTTACTAGACAGAAAATGGTTATACAATTAAAGGTGATGAATACTGGGATACAAGACAAACACCCCTTATAAATTTTATGGTTTATTGTGAAAAGGTGACTTCCTTCATAAAATTAATTGATGCATCAAATATTTAGAGTAATGCCCAAATTTATACAACTTATTTAGTGAGATTGTTGAGATTGTTGTCTTCAGAATGTATTTCATTTAGTCACTCATAATGCTACAAACTATAAGGCTGCCAAAAAAAATTTATGTGAGAAATATACTTCTATTGTTTGGTTTCCTTATGCAGCTCATTGTATAAACTTGATAATGAAGGACATGTCGGGGATGCCTTAGGTGCCTGATTTGGTTAAACTGGCATCAATGGTTATAGTTTTTGCTTATAACCACAAATGGCTAATAAATTGGTTAAGAAAAAGATCCGGTTGGACAAAGATTATTCATCCAAGTGCCAATCATTTTGGTACTACATTTATCACGTTGAAGAGTTTGTATGATCACAAACATGATTTGCAAGCTATGGTCACATCCCCAAATTATAAAAAAGCTATTAGATTAAAAAAAGCAAAAGAAGTTAAACTTATCATAATGAATGAAAAGCTTCTGGAATAATTATGCTATCATAGTAAAGGTGATGACTCCATTGTTAATACTTTTACGGATTTGTGATTTGGATGAGAAATCTACTTTAGGTATAACTTTTTTTATTCTTTAACGATGTTTACATATATATTAACATTTTTATTATTTTTAATAATGTTTTCTTTTTTAAGTTATGTGTATGAACGGATGTACATGGCAAAAAAAGGAATTAAAAAACTTTTTCGCAACAACAAAGTGTTGTACAGACCTTAAACTTATAATAACATCATTAAAAATCGTTTGGGTAGGATGTTGCGTAAGAGTCTTCATGTTGTTGCTTATTGGTTAAATCCAATCTTTCAGTATGATCAAGAAAGTTTTTGTAAGAAACCAGAAGTAATTGCCAAGGGTATTGATATGATTGACCTTTACGGTAGTGTCGATACTATTAATGGTCTAACTCTCATGAACTAACTAAATTTGTTTCGTGAGCATCAATGTAGTTTTGGTAGAACACTTGCTTTTCACTTCTCTCAATACCACTCAGTCTAAGTAACATGTTTCCAATTTTTTAGTAATGTAGAATTATAGTTAAAAGATTGTAATATTATACTTTTATTTTCCATTAGATGAATGGTGGAGACCACATATTAGAGATGCTTTGGCGTTGCAATAATTTTCAATTTAATTTTTAAGCCAAACTGTTTCTTCTTCCGCTTCTTCGAGGTGTAAACGAAATTGGAGTGTCTTTGAAAGATTCACACTAAAAGAAGGAATCGATTGGAACATCAAAGGATTAATACTTTTTTTTGAATGGAGGGGTTAGTATATGCATGGGATAGAACCCATGACCTCCTTGTTAGTAACTCCTTGTTTGACACCTTGTTAGCCAAGTAGGCTAGCCCCAACTTGTCAAAGGCTTAATGATCTTGTTTATGTTCTATATAATTTGTGTTTACAAAATAGGTAACTTATACTTTCAAACCTTTTCTTTTCACTTTCTTTAATTATTAAATTATATTTAAAAGTATATTAATATTTTTTGTAGCCTCGAGGATAACAATAAGTCTTATGATCTAGCCGATTATGAAAGATTTGATAAACTCGTTTTTTGGTTGGTCAATGAAATGCTGGAAGGTGAACTAAATTATAACGAATTGGAGAGTATTGTTGAAGAAGATCCACCAAACTATAATGAATCAACAACTTTTGAATCCCAAGTTTCTCGAAGTTATTATAGGACCCGGTTAAATCAATTACATAACCTAGTTTTGAACCGGGACTTAAAGCTAGTGAGTCCTATATGAAAAAAGAAATAGAACCCGGTTTTAAAACCGGCTCCTATCTGCCACAAAAGAACCTGTCTGTTGATAAACCGGGACATATAAGGGAATTATATCGCATAACTCTGGATCATATATAAAGATTAGGACCCAGTTCTACCATACAAAATCAGGTCATATAAGGATATAAGAACCCGGTTCCAATCCCCAAACCGGGTCATATAAGAATTAAATATGCACCGATTCCATTCAAATAATTGGGTCTTTTCGGCCTTTGAAAAAACAATTATAATCACAACATCCAACATATAACTACAAGAAATCGGGTTAAGTAAAACGGAGCATTGTTATAAAAATTAAATTGGCAACAATTATATTCAAATAACCATAATATAAAGAGAATAGTTGATAAAAAGCACAAACTGATACTTGCATCCAAAGCACACATTCAAAGGAACAAATTATATTAATATAAACATGCTAAATAACCAATCATTATAGTCATTGATGAAAACATGCTTAAGTGTTGCTAAAAACTCCTTGATTTGGTCATTTCATACTACCTAAAACTTACTGAAAAAATTAAAAAAAAAAAAAAAGAATTGTTTTCCCATGCAGAGGGATTATCCAATAATCAAGTGTTGCAGCTATCCTCCATCCTTACCTAAAAAAACACAACAGCTATTCTCCATCCTCACTGAAAAATAAAACACAACAAATAATTAGTTTTTTGTCTAGCATTTCAAAAGAGTTGAATTTAGCAAACAATCATTAAAATAAAAGTAGGATGTTATAAAGATTAACAACTAACCTTATATGTACTTTTAGACAGCCACATCAATCATAAAATTTTTCAGAAATTCTCTGGCCTATTTAGCAACAGTTGTAAGCAATAGTTCTGTCATTCCAAAGGGTACCAAAACTACATGAAGATAAAATTAAATAACAAATAGTTTGTTTTTTTCTTTAGACGAAAAGATTGTTTTTAAGTACTTACTCTACTCGGAAACCTATGTTGTCTCTCAACACAAAATCAAAGATCCAATTCATTACATAATGCCCGCTCAGGCTAATACGCCGATTTGGTTGCACTAAAATTATGATACAAGGTAAACATAAATCAGACAAATAAAACTACATCTAACTAGTGGATAAGTAATAAGATAATTAGAATATAAATGAGCATTTTGGTCAGCAAGATAGGGGGTGATTAGTTATATGGCAACTGTTTATATGGAGTTTTTATAAAACAAAAAAAAGTCAAATAACCTTCTTTTCTTTTTTTTCTTTTTTTCTTTTTCTTTTTTGGAAATTGGTCATATAGTTTTCTAGAACGCATGCATTGTCTCTTAGTAACACTAATATAAATCGGTTGTTTTTTCAAGACCGAGTCATATACCTATACAACAAAAGTCCCGGTTGTTATGCTAGGAACCGGGTTACTTTAGTATAACATATACCCCGATTTTTTAAAATGAATCGGGTTATAATGCTTATCCCCCTTTAGATCTCAGTTTTTTCATAATATAACCCAGTTTTTCCAAAAACTAGGTCCTAATCGGCTAGTCCTATATACCGTTTTAAAAATTGACCAGCATCCATGGGTTACGTTCTTTGTTTACCAATTATCAAAGGCTAAATCTGACATAGATTATTAAAACAAATTATGTGCAAACATAAATGCCACAAGGGATATCATTTCACCATCTAGGGTTCTCAATGAAGGGTGAAATCGATATCTAGGGTTCTTACACAACGATGAAATTTATAACAGTGACAGTGAAATTGATTTTTTATAGAGGTGAAGGAGATTTCGTCGATTGTACATCATCGTCGATTGTGCAGGAAGCATGTCTCGTGACTCACTCAACATTGATGTCTACCACAAAGGTGTTTTTTCTCCTAATCCCTTTGTTTACTTCCATCCTGATAAAGTACCTGTTACGGGGCTAGATGTACGTAACATGGATTTCAAGGAATTCAAGACCTATCTAAAAAAATTATCAACAATAGATGTCTGGATATGTATTACCGTCTTAAAAATCGGTCCCTCGTAGATGGGTTAAGGGAGCTCAGGGATGTAGATGATTATGTTAGGTTCCTTGATGTTGGGTTTAATGATGATGATAATCAAATCAATGTCTACATTGATGACTATCATGAACCCTTACTAGATTGGATTGAAGAAGAGAAAACTGAAGAATGGGACAGTGGTACTGAAACATATGAAGATGATGTGGACTCGGTATTGTCGGATTATCTATCGGTGGACCATGAAGCTGATGATGAGGGCATTCCGTAGCTTGAAGTTGTTGATCCTTTTTTGTTTCAGAAGAATCTTATTCCAGAAAGAGGCATAGAGGACGAAGCTGGTGATAAGGTAAAAAAACATCTTATTCACGATCCTAACCAAAAATGGGACACTATGATGCCTGAGTTAGGTATGAGATTCTATGATCGAGATGAACTGAAACACATGTTAACAAATTATGTTGTCTAAGGTTTATGCATTGTGGTATGAAAAAAATAAGGCAACAACATTGTTAGTAAGGTGCAGTAAAAATGAAAAAAGGAAGCCATCTTGCCCTTTTAGACTATGGGCTAGTCCCATGAACAAGGAAAATTCATTCCAGATCAAATCACTAATTCATAAACATAATTGTGCTAGACAACAAAAATTGGGGTGTCTTGTTACGTATAAGTGGATTGGAAAATGGTTAATATGTAGCACCTGGTTCTTGGTACGTATTCTTTTATTTATTTCTTTGTGCATTTTGCATCTTGGCCTTGGACTCGGCGAGTCAAAGGATCGACTCGCTGAGTAGAAGCGGGAAGGGGCATGGGGTTTAAGTTGTGGACTCGCCGAGTCGGGTCCCGGACTCAGCGAGTAAGCTGTTGTTTGGACAAAAACCCTAATCTAGGAGTGTGTACCCTATTTAAACACTCTAACTCGGCCTCCCTTGCCCCTAACACTTCCAGAAGAGCTGTAGAGCGAAACCCTAGTCCCCATATTGTTCTTGTGAGTGATTTTGGCTTTGTGAAGGAAGTTTGGAGCTTAGAAGAAGAAGGAGAAGGTTGAAGGGTGCAAGGAGGGGAAGTAGATCCGAAATCTACTCTGTGAAAGGCTTCCATTCAGGTAGAAAAGTTCCTACCTTGATCTCTAGTTCATTAGATCTCCTTTTGTCCCTAATTTGTGGTTTTTAAGCCCTACAACCTCAAACTCTATGTATTTATGCTCTATGTTCTGAAAGGACTTCAGATCTGGACCTTATGGACATCTTAAAAGTGTAAAGTTTCTGTGGTTGAAGTGATTGAGGTCCCTATTAAGTGTTTGACCTCATAAAGAACTTGGAATTGCCTTTTGGTGCTCATAGGGCCATGCATGCACATAAAGTTTGCAACTTTACATGATAAGCATGCCCTAGGAGCTTAGATCTATGGTTTGGAACCGTTGCATGTCTCAGATTTGGTCTGTATGGGAGGAGATTTGAATGGACTCGGCGAGTGCCAAAGTGCACTCGGCGAGTTCTATGAAGATGGTCTTAGACTCGACAAGTTGGATGAACCACTCGGCGAGTCCTATGAAGATTGCCTGGAACTCGACGAGTTGTTCTTCAAACTCGGCGAGTCATATGAACAATACTGAGTTAAGAGGGGTTTAAGTGTAGAAGGTCCAACCCTACATCACTGCTCGTAGAATTAGCAATTTATCGAGTAGCGATAGTCCTAGAAACCCAAATCCTCAATATGGATGCTCTAATGAGGATTTGGAAGCAAGTAGGGGATCTGCTCGTAGGACTCAGTGAGTTGTTCCTGGACTCGGCGAGTCGGATGAGTTTCCTTGTAGCTTTCAAATGGGAGAAGAACTCGTCGAGTTGTCCGCCCAACTCGACGAGTAGGGTCGCGGATGGGGACGAGTAGAGAGTGAGGGACTCGGCGAGTTGATGGCCCAACTCGGCGAGTCGGGTCAACTGGAAGTTGACTTTGACTTTGACTTGACTTGGTTGAGGGTAAAATGGTCATTTTTACCCTAAGTATAGAAATCAGTTTCTAACTGAGTGTTTGTGGGGTTTGTAGCCGGAGGATTTCCATAGCAGCAACGGATGGAGGTTTCCCGCACTGATTATCATCAACTACTTGTATGAGGTGAGTTACCTTCCAGTAGGGGTGGGTGCTGGCCCACCAATGAGGAGTATTTAGAAGATAATTGCCTTTATGATAATTTATCTTGGTTTAGTATGCATTTGGTTATGACTTATATCTGTATGATATGTTACATGATAGGGATAGTTTCCCTGATAGTGGTCCTTAGGACCAAGGGGTAGGTCAGTACCCGGATATGCATGACTGTGTGCTTATATCTTGGTATTGTATGCTAGTGGTAGGGGGTGGAATAGTCCCCGGTTACCGGTTGAAAGATGCCGATGCCGATTACCGGTTGAAAGATACCGATGATGATTACCGGTTGAAACATACCAATGGTATTGTATGGTATGTGGTATGATGGGGGAACTCACTAAGCTTTGTGCTTACGGTTTCAGTTTTTGGTTTTAGGTACCTCTTTGTCTAAGGGGAAGGAGCCGATGGCGTAGCATGGCATCACACACACATTTGATTTTCCGTACGGTGTTTTCTGGGATTGTACTTTGATATGTTATTTGCTTATGTTGTGGGTTTGAAACATGATACTTGATTTTATGAGATGACGTGTTGATTCAATATTTTTTAGTGAATGTTTTATGAACAATTTAATTAAAAATGAAATTTTTGGACTTGAATTTTGGGACGTTACATAATACCTGACATTTTGGAAAGGCCTCGGTTTAGCTATAGGAAAATGGCAGAAGTGGTTAGGAAAGACTATGGTCTCAAGGTAAGTCTTGGGCAGTGTAGAAATGCCGAGTACTTTGCACTAGATGAGATTTCAGGCAATTTGGTAAGCCATTATGAGAAACTGTGGAATTAAGGTGCTGAGTTATTGAGGGTTAATCCTGGATCAACAGTCTTGATCAAGATAAATCATATGCCTGATGCTAAACACTACTTCAAAAGGATGTATATTTACCTGAAGTCTGTCAAGGATGGTTGGATTGAAGGATGTAGAAGGGTTAACGGTGTTGATGGTTGTTTTTTGAAGGATATTTGTAGAGGTGAGTTGTTAACATTCGTTGGTAGGGACGCAAACAACCAAATGTACCCTCTAGCATGGGTTGTTGTGCTAGTTGAAAACAAGGAAACTTGGATGTGGTTCATTGATCTTCTACTTGAGGACATTGAGATGGGAGATGGTAGGGGTCTTACAATTATTTCGGACCAACACAAGGTGTGTTTTAGTTTTCTTTTTTACTTACTACATTATGTGTTATTTTGTACTTTACAACAGAAATTTGTTATCACCTTGTAGGGTTTGATAGAGGCTGTTAAGGAAAGGGCACCATCATGTGAGTATAGGAATTGTGCTCGACACATATTTTCCAACTTTAAGAAGAAGGGGTTAACGGGTTTTGAGCTTAGGAGGTTATTTTTGAGGGCTGCAAAGGCTACAACCAACTCCACTTTCCACTCTTGAGGGAAATTCATACAATGTCCACAAAAGCTTATGGGCACCTGGTAGAAAGAGACCTAAATTCATGGTGTATGGCATTCTTTGAACATGAGAGTTGTTGTGATGCCATGGAAAACGGTATATCTGAATCTTTCAATGCAACAATTGTAGAGGCCCGAAAGAAACCAATAATAACAATGTTGGAAGAAATCAGGCTGTACGTGATGGAGAGGATGTACAATCAAAAGCTTAAGGGGTATAAGTGGGACATGGAAATCTGCCCCTCTATTAGAAAGAGGATTGAGAAGATGAAAGAACAACAGTGGTACATTCTTTAATTGTGAGTAATTTAATATGAAATAACTTACCTTCTTAATATGATTTCACAACAGGTATTGGGATGTTGTTCTAAGTGGTGATCAAGAATATGAAGTGAAATTAGCCCACAAAGTTTATGCAATTCACCTTGAACGCAAAACTTGTTGCTGTAGAGCCTGGCAAATCAGTGGTATCCCTTGTGTGCATGCCATTGCTGCAATATTATACCTGAATGGAAATGCAGAGGACTATGTAGTTGTATGGTTTAAAACAAGCATGTTTGGAAGTTGTTATATGTATCATGTCAAACCAATTAATGGAGCTAACATGTGTCATGATGTTCTATGTGATCCCATATTACCACCTAGGCGTAGGAGAATGCCAGGAAGGCACAAAGTAAATAGAAGGAAATGTCCTACAGAGAATGAAGGAAGGCATACAATTGACAATACGGGGATGTCCATCGCAAGATGTAGTAAGTATCATCAAGAAGGACACAACAGGAGGCGATGTCCATTGCTCACAGAAGGTTGATTTTTATTTTGATTATTAATTCATCTACATTTATATAATAATAAATTCATTTCTTTTAACAATGCAGCAAATAAAGTAACTGTTGGAGAAGATGGTGATGTTGAAGAAGGGGTTGGTGAAGAAGCAGTTGGTGAAGAAGGTGTTGTTGAAGAAGGTGATGTTAAAAAAGGGGTTGCTGAAGAAGGGGTTGTTGAAGATGGGGTTGGTGTAGAAGGGGCTATTGAAAAAGGTGATATTGAAGACCAACAGGAAGATGAAATTGACCACCAAGAGGATGAGATTGACCATCAAGAAGATGAAATTGACCATCAAGAAGATCATGTTGAAGACCACCAAGAAAATCATGTTGAAGACCATCAAGATCATGTTTAAGACCATCAAGAGGCTGTTGTTCAAGATGAAGTTCACCACATTGAAGTTGTTGTTTAAGATGAAGTTGACCACCATGAAGCTGTTTTTGATGAAGTTGACCACCATCAGCATCAACCTGTTTTTTTCATCATTTTGTTGCCAACAAAAGGTGATTACCTTCTGAGAGGATCACGAAACTGAAGTTAAGGACGAAAATGGTAACAAAAGATGGAAGTGGGGAAAGTCAAGAAAATCCAATCACTTTAAACTAGGATAGGTGTTTTGTATTAGGATTATGTCAAATACTATGAAATGGCACATTTTTTGGTGCTTAGTGCACATCTTTTGGTGCTTAGGCTTGTCTTTTGATGCTTAGGCTTGTCTTTTGGTGCTGTGCACATTTACCAACATTTAGTGCCTTGTGCACATGCTTGATTATGTGGTTTAATTATGCTTAATATGTAGTTTAATACTTTTTATGCATATTATAACAGTTTACTATTTTGTCCCTGTTTGTTAAAACTATTTTAAATTTGGTAAAAATAGTTTTGTGGAGCTTGTTGTGTGGACCATTTTGCCTATGAAAACCTGTTAAAATAGTTTTATGGACAATTATGTGTATTGCACTGCTGTTATCACTCAAACAATTTGAAACAGTTTTATGGACAATTTTACCCCTGCTGTTATCACTTAAAACTGTTAAAATAGTTTAAAACAATTTTATGGACAATTTTGCCCCTTGTGTTGAAAGACCATTTAAAACACAAATTACATACATAATGTCAAAAAGTTTTATGCACTATTTTTCCTATGCTATTATCATTTGATAAAAGTGTAATGCTATTATGTGTATCAATCTTCATAAACACCTTCTTTTCATTCCCATTTCATAACCACATTACATGAGTTTAATGAAACTACTTTGAAGATACATATCCTGATAATTTCAAACTACATTTCCTTTACATATTCACATTAACACTACATCATGTACTTCACTACAAACAAAACAACAAACATCAACACGGAACATTTCATTTTATCCAATTCCTTTCTAAAACTCTTACATTCCTTATCAGTCTTCACCTTGTACTCTATGAAATCATGTTCCAATATTGCAATCTTCACTTCAGTATTGAAATCATGTTCTTCATCTTTCTTATTCTTGTTCTTGGTTATAATTTCTTCATCTTCATCAACCCATTCCCAGAAATCACATTTATCCTTTGGATCCTTCATCTTCAATTATAACATAAACAAACAATATTGTAGCAAGAAAAACAAGAACGGACCCAAACAAGAACAAGCTTTTAGATACACTTACCAAAAAGTTAAGACAAGCCCTAAATTTTTTACCAGGATTTGCCTCTATTGTTGATATCCAGATACGAGAAGGAAACCCACAATCACAAGGATTTGCCTTATCAATTGTGCTCTTTGACTTGAAAATTTTTGACCTTGAGCATGAGTTGGAGGATCGAGACGAAGAAGCCATGTTGAAGAAGTCGATTGATTAAGGAGTTGTATCCCCCATTATGCCCTATATCTACTTATAATATGTAACTTTTAGACTAATGCGACGTAGATATGCCAACACACCACATATATATGCCAACTCAACAGAAATATGTCAACTCATTTACCCCTAATCGTTTACCTACAAGATGCCAGTCACTATTATAAAACCTAAATTTCACTGTTAACTTTATTTGGTTTTTTAATAAAAACATTTCTTCGTTGGTGTTTCTTGAACAACAAAAACATAATTGGGGTAATATGGACGCTTTTGAAATTTAATTGGTCTTTTAAATCATTTTCCCGATCTTAGACATTAAATTGAGCCTTTTATTTTGTATTTTCGCAAGTTTTTGTCTAACAATAAACGTGACATTTAGCCTCTGTTTGGTTCTGTACTATATGACTACATCAACTTCTATCATACACTAATCTTGAGCCAATAGTCAACTTCTAAAAGAATGGTCTATAGTCTTCATTTCCATGAATGATTTTTTGCATTCTATACCAAATAAGAACCATTAAATCAAAATTTGTTTTTATGGCGTGTGTAAACAGCGATAAAACTTCTCAATTTTCATGTCATGTGGGAAGTCACTTGAATAATCACATCCACGTAAATCATAGAGAAAAATTGATGTCACTTTACGAAACTATTTGTTCAAGGAAACTCCGAATATTAGCTTGTGTGTCATCACTCTTGGTTAATAGATGTTTAAGTGGCTTGAGAGAAACAGAGTATCTAAAGGTATTATATATATATATATTATCGATAGTTGGAATTAGAATTAAAACGTTGTTTATAAAAAGAACAACCCGATCATCTTTTGTTTGAGTCAAAACTTGTGAAACTTCTTTTTTCTCTATTCCACTTGTTTTGCTATTAACTCTTCCCCTGTAAGAAACAATTTAAGTTAATTGACACAAACATAAATACACTTTTATTGCTATAAAAACTTTTCTCAACCATACACCGAAACAAGTGTAAGAGACTCTAGCCTCTGTGATATGAGCCTAGTGGTTGATAAATGATATGCAAAAATTAAGGTGGAGAAGAAAATACATACCTAATATATGAAACAGAGCATCACCCTTTTTTCCTTCCAGTTTTAGATACAAGATGTTTCTTTGTGGAGGGATCTCCCCTGAATATACGATCTTCCACTACCTTCTTTTCGCTGAAACTATTTCCGCGACTGCATCCTTATAGGGATCCAGATCCATCGTTGTTTGTCGAAGAGAAGAAAACTCTACCAGATCTGGTTCTTTGATCCCAGTTGCGCTGTCAATATCCTGATTCTTCTCAATTTTGACAAGATGCTCCTTCTCTTGGTTCAAAATGGGCGCAAAACCATTACCAATTGTAACTGTATTCTCGTGGGCTGAAGTGGTGGCCTTATTGCTTGGCTTTTTTGAGTTTTCCATCGTATCATCCCTTCCAATCGTGACTGCTGCTCCTTTTCTTTTTCGATTTGGACCCTAAAATGATTCCCGATGACCGCAAACAATTATAAAGCGCAAGAATTTTGAACTGAGTTCAACTTAACAAACAAAAGAATGGAAATGGAAAAGTTGGTGTTAGATTGAAAATCCCTCATAATTTTTCTTTAATTCCAAATAATTTAGAGATAAAAGAATAAAATGTTTATTTTTTTCACTTATTTTTAATTGGGAAACATAAAACACAATTTTGTTTTATTTTCAATTTTTTATTTTCTCTCTTTTGTTTTTGTTTTTTTCTTTTTGTTTTTGTTTTTCTAAAAGTCAGAGAACTAAGTAAGGAAAACACTAAAGTATATGAAAGCATGGAACAAAAGCTGACATGATTTTAAGGTAGAAATTGACTTATTAGGCTGGAGGGAGTGGTGCCACCGAAACCGCACTCCCTTCCTCGCCACGTAAACGCCACGTCACATTTTACCACTTAAGTGTGGTTTCTTGCCACACCAAGGGTGTCGTGCCACACTTTGTATTTCTTTTATTTTTTTGTTTTTTTTAAGTATTTTAATTTAATAAAACTTCTTTTTTTTTTTAACTAATTTAATTTAATATACCTTCTATTTTAATAAAAAAAAAACATAATTCTTCATTACTTGAAAATAAAAAAAAAACAGTACATTGCGTTACTAAAAAAAAAAACCACACACATGACATTTAAATAACCCTATAAACTTAAAAAACATAAATAAAATAACTAAAGGAAACTACATAAAGTCGTTCTCCGAGAACTCGTCTTCGGGGTCATCCGGTGGATCCAAATTAAGGTTAATGTTTTGAACCCCGTAAATGTGTTCCACCAAGTCATTGCGAAGATTATGAAATGTTTCATTGCAACGTATCTCTGCTCTTCTGTTTATATACTCTTCGCCACCAATTTCTATTGGTTGTGTCTCTGGTATTATTTCTTCCTCGTCAAACGCACATATCGCTCTTCCTTCGTCTTCAATAATCATGTTATGCAATATAATACACGTATACATGATTTCTTGAAGTTTTTCCTCGCCCAAATAAGCTGTTGGTTTTTTCAGTATGAACCACCGTTTCTTCAGAGCTCCAAAAGCACGCTCAACATCCTTCCTAGCTCTTTCTTGAGCTCTCTTGAATTTCTTTCGTCTAGAACCATGTGGAGCTGAAAACGACTTAACAAACACAGCATACTCAGGATAGATTCCATCGACCAGATAATAACCATACTTATATGGCGTTCCATGCACTTGAAAAGAAGAATCTGGTGCGGATCCATCGTATATGTTGTTAAATATTGGTGAACGGTTAAGAACGTTGATGTCGTTAATCGAACCAGAAGAACCAAAAAAAGCATGCCAAATCCACATATCTTGTGATGCAACTGCTTCAAGTACCACCGTTGGGTGACCATGATCACCTCGTGTAAATTGCCCATGATATGCTGTAGGGCAATTTTCCCATGCCCAATGGAGACAATCTAAGCTTCCTAGCATTCCAGGAAACCCATGCACACTAGCATGATGAGCTTGCAATTGCAAGATGTCATTACGTGTAGGCTTACGTAAATATTTTGGACCATAAAACTGAATGACAGTTTTGCAGAAAAAATGGAGACTGTCTCGTGCTGTCCTAGCAGACATCCTAAAACTTTCGTCTAACGCATCAGGCGGAATGCCATATGCTAACTGACGAAGTGCGGCCGTGTACTTTTGTAACGGAGTGAAACCGGGTGTACCTCTAGCATCGTAGCGTTGTTGGAAAAAACTGCACTCCCTCGTTACATCTTCAACTATACGTTCGAATAAACCTTTGAGCATTCTGAAGCGCCTACGAAAATAATACCCTTGGTAAGTGGCATTCTCTGCAAAATAGTCTTGCACCAAACGTTGGTTGGCTTCTTCACGATTTCTGTAAATGTATCTTCGTGTTCTCTGTTGAGAACTTGCAGCTGCGTTGTTACATACAACATTGTATGTTTGTTCCGCCATTTGAACACACACAATAGCAGTATCAAAAATAGTCTGAAATTTTTCAGAAGATGAAGAAGATGACATTTTTTAGAGAGTGGTGATTTTAAAAAAAAAAAAATTTTGAGAGAGAGAAGATTGTATTGTGAAAAAAATTAAGTTTGATATGTGTATATATATAGGAAGGAAAGAAAAAAAAACAAAAAAAAAAAAAAAAGAAAAGAAAAAAAAAAGACGAAATTGCGTTCAACGGTCAAAATTTTGACCAACCAATCAAATATCGCGGTCTTCAAAGGCCGCACTGCGGTCTCAATGGCAGGAAACCGCACCCTGGGGGCGGTGTTCCCTGCTGAGGTGGCACCAAGGTGCGGTCCCAAACCGCACCATACCCTCTAGTCTTAGGTAATTAGGTAATTACTTTTTTGTTTTGTTGATATGAAAATAACTTTTTTTTTATACATTTTGCCATCAAATTTGTTATATATATATATATATATATATATATATATATATATATATATATATATATATATATATATATATATATATATATATATATATATATATATATAAGAGAACCATAATTATTGGTTCTTCAAAGAACCAAATCTTTTTTTTTTTTTTAAATTTTTACAGCTTATTTTTTATCGAAAAAAAAAAATCTAAAAATATCTAAATTCATATATTAACATTGTGAATGTGAAAAATATTTTTCGGATTCACCGTGTGAAGTTTCAAAAATTCACATTGTCAATTTGACGTAAAAAAAATCGAATTTGATATAATTGGAAAAAGGATAAAAAGTTATGAATTTCTGTATTTTGAGGGTTTTTTTTTTTTTCTTTTTTTTTTTTTTTTTTTTGATAAAAAATAAGTTCTAAAAGTTGAAAAAAAAATTGTTTCCTTGGTTCCTTGACTAATTATGGTTCTTTATTGAAGCTCACCCTATATTACCATTGTCAAACACAGGGATATTAAGTGACAATAGTGGCAAGTAACACATGCATTTAACATGTTTGATGAACAAATGTGTATAAAAAAATTTGTCTAAATATGAATAACTTTTCATAAACTTGTAAACACTTTTTTATTGTTTATTACAATATTTTTAAGATGTCTTTTTTCCTAATTTGTTTATAATTTTGAATCGAGTTCAACTTAACAAACAAAGAATGGAAATGGAAAAGTTGGTGTTAGATTGAAAATCCGTCGTAATTTTTCTTTAATTCGAAATAATTTAGAGAGAAAAAAAATAAAATGTTTATTTTTTTCAATTATTTTTAATTGGGAAACATAAAACACAATTTTGTTTTATTTTTATTTTTCTTTTGTCTCTTGTTTTTTTTTTTCGCTAAAAGTCGAGAACTAAGTAAGGATACACTAAAGTATATGAAAACAACCAACAATAGAAAACATGTTTTTAAGGTAGAAATTGACTTATTAAAGTAATTACTTTTTTGTTTTGCTCATATGTAAACAACTTTTTTTTTTATATACATTTGGTTGTCAAACTTGTTAAAAAAAGTCCTCATCCGATCATGTTTCTATATAGGGTCCAGTTCCTGTATGGACTCATTTTAAAATGAGAACTCGTGAGGGCATCTTACAAAATTATAAAAAAATCTAAAAAAATACAAATCATAAAATCGAGCATAGATCTATGTCCGGAAGAAATAAAAATTGGAAAAAAAAAATTGCATCATTAAAATTGAAGCATGGATCATTTTTAATTTTTAATTTTGCATCATTATGTTCCATGATACAATTTTAATGATCCAAATTTTTTTCCAATTTTTTTTTTCTCCTGGACATAAATCTATGCTCGATTTTATTATTTGTATTTTTTTAGATTTTTTTTTTCAATTTTTTGAAGGTGTCCTCACTTTAAAAATAGTCCACATCTGATCCTTTCTCTCTCTCTCTCTCTCTCTCTCTCTCTCTCTATATATATATATATATATATATATATATATATATATATATATATATATATTACCATTGTCAAATGGAGAGATACTAAGTGACAATATGTTTGGTGAGCAAATATGTACAAAAAAATTAGTCTAAATATGAACATTTTTTTTATAAACTTCTAAACACTTTTTTTTATAGTTTATTACAATATTTTTAAGATGTCTTTTTTTTTCGATTTGTTTATATGTTTTTCTAATACAATGTTTTGAACTTCATTAATAACCTTTTTAAAGTTTTTTTTCTTGCATATATTTGTTGTACAACTACTTTTTAACTTAGTATTTTCTAAATATTTTAAAATTTTCTTATAAGTTTTTAAAAATTTTAAGTATTTTCATAATTTTTTTGTAACATTCATTGAATCTTTTCTATACTTATTTTTATAATAATTTTACTATGTTCCATCAATTTTGTATAACTGTTTTTAAACTTTTATATAATAATTTAAAATAATTTCCTTAAACACAAGTTTAAAATGTTTTATTAAAAAACAATAAAAAGCTTATAAACTTCTAATTAGAAAGTATAAAAAAGCTGTAATAAAACCTAAAAAAAATTTATAAATTCAATTTTTTTTAAAAAGATGTAGAGAAACAATTTTCTTAAATAAAAAAAAAAATATTTAAAATGTTGTAAAAATTTATAGAAAAGTCTGTAAAATTTTAGTAAAATAAATTTATAAATTCATAACAAATATATTGTATGTTTTTTTGTTTGCTACGTAATATTTTCTTTTTATCTTTTTAAAGACCCTACACACAAAATATTGCATATTTTAAAAACCAAAAAATTATATATATATATATATATATATATATATATATATATATATATATATATATATATATATATATATATATATATATATATATATATATATATATATAAGAGTCTATACAAAATATTTCACAACAATAAAATATTTATTTATTAGTTAAAAAGAACCTTTTAGAATTGCTTAATGTTATTTATGATAGTAAGTGTTAACTGAAACCAGCTTCGTAGAAAAGTGATTTGACAAATTAAAATGCTATAAGCAGAATGAATCATCAATCATTATGAATGATCAAAAAAATAACACAAACAAATATGAAAAATAAAACCTCCATAAAAATTGAGATAAATAGGAAAAAAAAGAAGGATTTAGAATATCAATTGTCTTCTTATTTGGTTTATATTTAAGCAATTTTCTACACGATTAACTATCAAAATTGTTAAATGTATTCACTTGTTAACATTTTCATAGGCTATCTCAGGTGATAATAATAACATGTGAACATATTTAACAAGTTTGATAATCGAATATGTACAAAAAATTATCTAAACGTGAACAAACAAAAAATATAATTACCAAATAAGTCAATTTCCTTTTTAAGAAAACAAAGCCGGATAAAGAATATGAGCCAGAACCCCCGAAAAGATGCAAATATTTCAAATTTATGGCCCATTTGATAATCGTAATTTATGTTTTATAGTTTGAACTATTTAAATTATAAGAAAATTTTGACATTAGATTATTAAGAGTTTATAAACGGGGATGCAAAAAAGCACATCCCATAATCGGCCCACATTTGGATATCCTCTTCTTAAAAAAATCAGCAAGAAGCTTTGTTTCCTTTCCTTGCTAAAAAAAACTGTAACAACACATTTCATCTCTTGTTTTAATCACGTAAACAAGCACCCACCTTAACTTCATATAGTCGATCATTTAATTTTCGAAAAACAAAAACATTTTGAATGATATGTCAGCATATAAGGTTTCACTTAATTTCTATTTTTAAATGATTTGATTATGACATATGGCGATAAGTGCGATTTATTGTAGTGTATTTCAATATTCATCTTCTTCTTGTTCATTCGTTTCAAATACATATAGGTTAGTGAAAAAAACCTTGGCTTCGCTATGAAGTTCTTTGATATAGTCAAGCGTCAAACCCAACATGTCTGCGGTTGATGTTTGCTGCAAGAATAGAATATAAAGTCCTCATTTGCAGCCATTCAATAGTAGGACACAATTAATTTGAACAATAATAATATATTTACCTTTTTCATATTCGGGACCACTTCTTGTAGCTTTCTTAGTTTCTCACTTATTGTGGTTCTTCTTAACTGAATATATAAGAAGTGAATTAGTCATTTATACATTCACAATTTATCATTGATTTCAAGCATTTTAATTATTATCCTTAGAAAGTAGAAGTTTCCAAAAGACCACGTGCAGTGGAATAGTGGATGCATTAAACTGTCAAAAAAGAGGTAATTTTGCCAGAATATTTACCCTCTCAGCAGCTCTTGGGCGAGTAGCAGGTGTTGAAGTAATTCAGAAGTTGTTAAGCACGTTTTTTTTTTGTTTAGGAAGAATAAATCAAGGCCACGTTAGAATGTCTTACCTGGTCTCTAGCTAGTAGTTAGTATTCCCTATTTTTCTGCATTTCCATTGGTTTAAATACCTAGGCATTGTGTACGTTGTAATCATCTCTTCCAGTTGAAATAATACATCAAAAAAAACCTTTGCCTAAACTACCCCTCTGTAAAACTTTCTTTTGTCCCCTGTTACTTCTCTTCTGCAGGAACCTTATGAAGAGCCTGTCAAAACCAACAAAGTGGTATCAGAGCCCAACCTGGTGTATGCCCAAGTATCAGTCTCGTGAAGAGATGTCGGGAAGCAATGGCAATGGTGAAAAAGACGGGCAAATCACACTCCACTATCCAATGTTATCCAGGAGTAATTACGGGGCATGGGCAATCAAGATGCGCGTGTTCATGCAAGCCCATGGTGTATGGGATGCTGTTGAGCCTCGAACAGCCAACACGGTGGTGGAGGTAAAGAAGGACAAGATGGTACTAGCGGTCATTTACCAAGGGATTCCGGAAGAGTTTGTAATGTCACTATCTGAGAAGAAATCAGCCAAAGAAACATGGGAAGCCCTGCGAACGATGTTTGTAGGAGCAGATAGAGTGAAGATTGCAAGAGTTCAGACCTTGAAAGCTAAGTTTGAGGCCATGATCATGAAAGAGACAGAAAGTGTTGACGATTTTTCCGCAAAGGTGACGAATTTAGTCAGCACCATGCGCACTCTGGGAGAAACTGTGGAAGAAAACTATGTAGTGAAGAAGTTGCTCAGGGCAGTATCGTCAAAATTCCTTCAAATTGCCTCAACTCTTGAGCAATTTGGGGACTTGGACACAATGAGTGTGGAGGAAGTAATAGGCCGATTGAAAGCTCATGAAGAAAGATTGAAAGGGCATGGAGAAAGTGATGATCGAAAACTGCTCTTGACTCATCAAGAGTGGTCCGAAAGAACAAAGAAAAAGGGAGAAGGTGACTCCAAATCTAAGCAGAATCGAGGAGGATTTGGAGGCTCACGAGGTCGAGGCAGAGGTAGAGGTCGAAATAATGGAGGTCGTGGCGGACAAGGAAGAGGTGGCTCACATCACCAACGAGAAGGAGGTAATGGAGCATCTGGCAGTCAAGATAAAAGTGGGATACAATGCTATAACTGCCAGGAATTCGGGCACTACGCAGCTGGGTGTAAGAATCCAAGAAAGGAGAGGAGCCATGAAACTAACTTGATACGGGAAGACAACGAACCTGCATTGCTATTTTCCTCTCTTGAAGATAAAGAAGAGGTTGGTGAAGTATTCCTAAATGAAGAGAAGGTAAACCCAAAGCTGAAAACTAAAGGTGAGGACTCAAATCAGTCAAGGCTATGGTATCTCGACACAGGTGCAAGCAATCACATGACCGGTGATGTAGAGAAGTTCCGTGATCTGAATAAGAAAATACAAGGGTATGTCAAGTTCGGTAATGAATCCAAAGACAGAATCGAGGGCAAAGGATCAATAATTTTTCAGTGTAAGAATGGAGAGCAGAGAAAACTCCAAGAAGTGTACTACATACCTGACTTGTGCAGTAACATCATCAGCCTTGGTCAACTATCAGAGAGTGGAGACGAGATCAAGATAAAGGAGCCATTTTTGTGGATACATGACAGAACTGGTAGATTGCTTATGAAGGTCAAGAAGTCCCAAAATCGCCTCTACAAAATAGAACTTGAAGAAGTAACTCAAAATTGCTTGGTTGCTGAAACTAGAGATCCAACGTGGCTATGGCACATGAGGTTAGGTCATGTGAACTTTGCCTCACTAAAATTGATGTCCGAAAAGAGTTTGATCGAAGGAATTCCCAAGATGGTGATCCCAACAAGACCGTGTGAAGGGTGTCTCAGTGGGAAGCAAACTCGACTCCCATTTCCAGCAAGTACAAGTTTCAAGGCAAAGAAAAGATTAGAGCTCATTCATGGTGATCTGTGTGGGCCCGTTTCACCACCAACACCAGCTGGGAACAAGTATTTCATGTTGCTTGTAGACGATTTCAGTAGAGTAATGTGGGTGTACCTGTTAAAAACAAAAGATGAAGCATTGCAGACCTTCAAGAATTTCAGAACCAAAGTCGAAATAGAGACGGGTGAGAAGATGAAGATACTTAGAACAGATAGAGGAGGGGAGTTCCTCTCAAATGAATTTATCATGTATTGTAACGAGACCGGGCTCGATCGACACTACACATCACCCTATTCTCCACAACAGAACGGGGTGGTAGAAAGGAGAAATCGGTCGGTACTAGAGATGGTCAGGAGCAGCTTAAAAGCAATGGGGGTGCCAGATGTGTTGTGGGGAGAAGCTATGAGTCATGCTGTCTACATACTCAACAGGGTAAGCACAAAAGCCATAAAAGATTCTACACCATATGAAATATGGACTGGAAGAAAGCCACATGTTGGCCATTTGAAGGTATTTGGGTGCACTGCCCACATGAAAATCGCTAAGAGCCACCTGAAGAAGCTAGATGATAGAAGCAAAAAAGTCGTGTATCTCGGAACCAAAAGAGGAACGAAAGCTCATAGATTGTTGGATCCTAACACAGGAATGTTGTATGTAAGTAGAGATGTGGTATTTGAGGAAGATCAAGCCTGGGATTGGGAGAAGACAACCAAAATAAAAGCAATTCCCGGAATGAGTTTCATGGTTGAAGGCTTTGATTTGGATGATGTTCAAGGAGGAGAAGCCGACCCAGATCCATATTCTCTACAATATGATCACGGGTCAAATACTGATAGTAATTGGGCTAATGACGATGAGCACACAAGTTCCCCATTGGGTTCCCAAGGAAGCCCACATAGCCCAACTCCCATAAGCCAGTCGGATACGCAAAGCTCACCCATTTCACCAATCACACTCGATTCAACGACCGCATCTCCCACCACCGCCTCTAGCTCCACAGGTGGCGGTGCACCATGACGATATCGTCTCTTCACAGATCTGTATGAGAATACAGATGAAATTCATATTCCCATGGAAGAGCTTATGATGATTCAGAATGAAGATGAGCCCAGTACGTACCAGGAAGCGAAAAACAAAATCGAATGGGTCAATGCGATGAAGGAAGAAATGTCATCAATCGAGAAGAATAAGACATGGACCCTAGTTGAACTCCCAAAAGGCCGGAAAGCAATTGGGTTAAAATGGGTTTACAAGGTAAAGAGGGGTCCAGATGGAGGAATCTCAAAGTATAAAGCAAGAGTCGTGGCGAAAGGGTACGTGCAAAAACAAGGGATCGACTATGAGGAAGTTTTCGCTCTGGTGGCAAGGATTGAAACAGTTCGTGTAATTCTAGCTCTTGCAGGGTCAAGTGGATGGAGGGTGCACCATCTTGATGTAACAACAGCCTTTCTGAATGGAAGACTGGAAGAGGAAGTATACGTCTCACAACCCGAAGGATTCGAGAAGCAAAACGCAGCTGGGAAGGTCTACAAACTATCCAAGGCCCTGTATGGATTGAAGCAGGCACCCAAGGCCTGGAACACGTGCCTTGACAAATACCTAAAGAGTTTAGGATTCGCGAGATGTCATCACGAATATTCTGTGTACACAAGAAAGAAAGAAGGAAGAATCCTAATAGTAGGTGTCTATGTCGATGACCTGTTGGTCACTGGTAATTGTCCAAAGGATGTAAGCGATTTCAAGATGGAGATGAAAGCCAAGTTCGAAATGAGTGATCTTGGTCTGCTAACTTACTATTTGGGAATCGAAGTCAGCCAACAAGATACTGGAATAACTCTAAAGCAAGAATCTTATGCCAAGAACATCCTAAACAAGACACGTATGATGAATTGCAATGCCACAAGAAGCCCAATGGAACACAAACTAAGGCTGACAAAAGATGAAGATGGAGAACCCGTGGACCCCATTGAATATAGGAGTATCGTTGGATCACTCAGGTACCTTACACACACACGCCCTGATCTCTCATACGCAGTTGGTGCTGTCAGTCGTTATATGGAGAAACCAACTGTGAAACATCTTCAAGCAGTGAAGGGGATACTCAAATACATAAAGGGTACTCTAAACTATGGCTTGTCATATGCAAAAGGAGATTATAAAGTCAACCTCACAGGGTATTCTGATAGTGATTTTGGTAAGGATTTGGAAGATGGGAAGAGCACAGGGGGGATAGCATTCTACATGAATGGGAATCTGGTAACTTGGACCTCACAGAAGCAAAGAAGCGTAGCCCTGTCATCATGTGAAGCTGAATTCATGGCTGCCACTATGGCAGCTTGTCAAGGAATTTGGCTTTGTCGGTTGCTCATAGAAATAACAGGGCAAAAGGTGCCACCAGTAACATTACTTGTTGACAATAGATCAGCCCTTGACCTGATGAAAAACCCAGTCTTCCATGGGCGTAGTAAGCACATTAATGTAAGGTACCATTTTATTAGAGAGTGTGTTGAAACAGGGGAGATTGTAGTAAGTCATGTGTATGGCACGAGGCAGAAGGCAGATATCCTCACAAAGTCAATGGCAAGAGTAAAGCATGAAGAAATGCGAGAACTAATTGGAATGAAGCCAATTCAGAATTAAGGGGAGAATGTTGAAGTAATTCAGAAGTTGTTAAGCACGTTTTTTTTGTTTAGGAAGAATAAATCAAGGCCACGTTAGAATGTCTTACCTGGTCTCTAGCTAGTAGTTAGTATTCCCTTTTTTTTCTGCATTTCCATTGGTTTAAATACATAGGCATTGTGTACGTTGTAATCATCTCTTCCAGTTGAAATAATACATAAAAAAACCTTTGCCTAAACTACCCCTCTGTAAAACTTTCTTTTGTCCCCTGTTACTTCTCTTCTGTAGGAACCTTGTGAAGAGCCTGTCAAAACCAACAACAGGATCCCTTTTTGCTCTGCTCTCCAATGGCACCGATTCTTGTAATTGTTGTAGTTTATCCATGGCACCGGTGTTCAGTAGATCATTTTGCTGAGCAGAACATTTAAGGTCATGTTACAAATGGTTAAAACGATCACCAAACATACAATTATATATCATCCAAATATCACAAATCATCCCTCTTACCTGATTTTAGAGGAATTTAGGCTTGATAACATATTAAGATGATTATAAGAAAATGACTGAATCGAAAGGAAAAATGAGATGTACCTGATATTCAAGTGCAGTTTCTAGTGTTGTCAGAATCTCATTCATTAATGGACGCTTGTTTCGGTCTCTCTTCAAACATTGATAAGCAATTACCGAGAACACCGTCAAAGAACTTTTGTTTATTTTATCCTTTATATTACCAAATATAATACCATTTAGGTTGTTTTCTTTGTAATGCTTTCGTACCAATTCGGTAAACAATTGAGAATTATCGTGGTTGCCTGTACACACCCTCCCAAACAAAACTTCAAACAAAACCACACCAAAGGAGTAAACGTCTTACTCCTTTGTTAGTAATCCTGTCTCTGTGTACAGAGGATCCGAATACCCAAACGTGCCAACAGGATTTGAGAAAATAAATGAGTATTGCAGGTTAGCAGGACAAAACTTGGATAGACCAAAATCTGCGATCATCGCATTCCAATTTTCATCTAATAAGATGTTGGAACTTTTAATATCACGGTGCAATACTCTTTGTTGGGTTTCACCTGGATCATGAAGGTATGTTAGTCCACGAGCAACCCCAATGCATATTTTAAGGCGTCTAACCCACGTTAGATTGCTGCTGTTGAGATACAAGTCCAGACCTCTCCTCGAGGCGTACTCATAGACGAGTATCTTCTCTCCACCATCATCACAAAAACCCAAGAGAGGCACGATATTCTCATGCTTGTAAAGAGAAAGCATAAGGATTTCATTCCAAAACTCACGGTCTCCTTGCCCAAATGCACGGTCTAAGCATTTTAAAGCAACTGTGGTATGAGTATGACCCTTCCAATGGAAGAGTTCTCCCTTGTAAACTTTCCCAAATCCTCCTTTCCCAATACGATGATTTTCATTGAAGTTGTTGGTTGCTGATCTTATAGCTTTTAGTTGTACTTTGAGGTGTTCAAACCGTTTTAGATCAGACATTATTTTGATCAATCAAAAAGAAAAGAGAGAAAAAAATAGATAAATAAAATTGAGTAAGACCTGAAAAGAGACACCTAAAGTGCTTGAAAATGCTGGTTGATGTTGTATTTGTTTTTGGTTTGCAATATATAGAACTGAAGGTCTTTTAGTCAACTCTCACCGTCTTATAAAGTTGATTTTTTTATTTCCAAAAGCCAACTTGCAAAGGAGTATTATTATAATACTAGGCGAATGTCCGCGCGTTGCGCAGTAACACCTATTTATTTCAAGTTTTTACAAATATATGTTTTTTTTATTTAAATATAACAATAACGTTGTTGTTAAATTTGATACAATATTTCGTAAAATAAATTGATTTAATATATTGATATTGAATTATATAATAATATATACATCTATTATAACTGTATAATCTCAATCATTTGAATGACTTCTACCCGCGAGTTACACATGAATAAAATTAAATATAATATATGGTTTAATGTTATTTATATTTGTTGTTATTGTTAATTAATTTTTTAAAATTTATTTGCTTAATGTTTTAATTCTTATCATTATAATTATTTAAAATATCAAACATTGTTTTCTGATTTTAAAGGTAACAATATAATCATTTTATAGAGTTATTTTTAACAGTTATTATTATAAGTTATTTTAAGCTACTTATTTGAAAATTTTTAAAGATTATAAAAATACTTTAGAAAATATTTTAGTTAAATTGATATTATAATTTAGTTTTTGCATTTATCATTACAATTTATCGTTTTTAACTATTTATAAAATATTCGTTGGTTTATTAAGTAGAACTGAAATTTATATTTAAGTTGATACTGTAATGTTATATTTAAATTAACTATTTAAGTATTTTGTCCAAACTGTTCAAAAGTTGTAGCTTTAAGTTGATAATGGTTTACATACAACAATATTTTAAATCTAATAAAAATAAGTATAATATATTAAAAGTAAAAGACATAACTTAATAAGTAGATGTAAAGATATTATTTTAAAATTGAAATTTAGTTTATTTATGATTAAACTTTAGGTTTGATATTTACTTAACCTTATTAACCAACTTATAATCATTATTAGAAAGACACTACAATTTATCATTTTTAATTATTTACAAAATATTTTTTGGGTTGTTTAACTTAAACTAAAATTTATATTTAAGTTGACCATGTAATGTTATACTTAAATTAATAATTTAAGTATTTTATACAAATTGTTCCAAATTTGTATCTTTAAAATGATAACGGTTTACATCTAACAATATATTAAAACAAATAAATTTAGTATAATATGTTAAAAGTTAACGAACATAACTTTGTAAGTAGAAGTAAATATATTATTTTAATATTAAAATTTAGTTTATATATGATTACACTTTATGTTTGATATGTGCATAATTAGTTCATATTAAGTATACATTTTTATTCATTTATTAGCTTAATTATCGCATATTATGGACAAAAGGTATTTAAAAGTGTTAAATTATGTTTTTCAGTCCAAAGATGAAGCTCGGAAGCGGGAGAAACAGTTAGAAGATCGAGAATGGAATAAAGAAGAAAAACACTAAAAATGGCACCTACTCGGCGAGTCAGATCGACTACTCGGCGAGTCCAATCGAAGAATCGAGAAGATAATGACTCGGGATCCCAGAGAGTTATCGCAATACGGGGAATGTGAGAGGGACTCGATGAGTCGATTCGTATATTTAAAGATAATTCCACGGATCGATTGAGAGAGTTCTGGGACGATTCAGAAGTACTTTGCTACGATTGAGAAGCCAAAAAAACCCTAGAAGACGACGAAGGAAGCTAGAATTCAATTCCGGAGAGTAATTAAGGCAAAATTTCATCATTCTACTTATTCTTTTGTTCTATCATTATGATTAAGCAACTTGACTTTGTTTGTTTGCTGTTATTTACTTTAATTATGAGCTAAAACCTTTAGACTTCTGTTTGGGGATACAAAGTTGACAATATGGTTTGATTGATTGGTAGGATTAATTCCAAGTTGGTGAATTTTTGTTATTTTAGCTTGCTAAAGAACCTTGTGTGTGAATAATAATTAATTTTCTGTTAATAGGAAGATAATTGATTAGCTTGAACATCTATTGATTATTGACCTCATATGCTATGTGGTCACTATGCTATATGTCTAGGATTAATGAATATGAAACTAGAATTAATAAGAAAATTGAGTAAATTCATGTGCAAGCTTGTAAGATGACCATCAAACAAGAAGTTAATTAAAAGAATAAATTAGTTAACTATTGCAAGTCTAACTTAACCCGAATAATTAATCTAGTGAATATAATTAAATTAGACAATTGGCCACTGTTTAAGTTAGTTTATTTGCTAAGGATTAGGGTAGTGAACACAAATCTAATCACTTGAATCGGTAACCAACGAAAGAATTAATCCATTGCACTATTACCTTGAAATCAACCATAGAGTTAACCAAGTTGAACTAAACAGAAGTTCCTTTCCAATTATTGAATCTAGTTAAGTCGTTATTTTCTAGTCTCAAATTAGTAATAGTTAGTAAGTTTCTAGTCTTGTAAAACTAGAGAAAAACCCCTACTTCTTAATTAACTTAGATAAAATTAGTTTTTAATTTAATTTGTCGTTCCCTGTGTTCGATACCCTGTTTATTTAGCTATACCACAATTGATAGGTTCACTGCCTTTTGTGTGTTATTTGATAATTAAAAGTAGGTTTAAAACTAAGTGAGTTTGCACACATCAATGTTGGATATTTATCTAACATTATTAGACAACTTATAATTATTATTAAAAAGAAATTGAAAAGTCATGAGAGTTTCAAATGAATGTAGTGAAAGAAAAAATGCATGAGAGTTTCAAATAAATGTAGAGAAAGAAAAAATGCTTCCTTTATAAGTATATAAAGATCCGCGTGCACTTGCAGGCTTGTAAAATAGATATTATATAATTCTATAACCGTCTTCTTAAATAAACTAATTATCTATAATCTATGATTATGTATATTGTCCACCTCAGTGAAAACCCGTCTAAAGAAGCTCCACCACACAATTATCTTTATTTAGGTGTTATTTGTTTTTTTTTGTCTGTGCCACACAGACAATAGCCTTTGTTGTTTGTTTTTAGGAGACCGCAAACTTATAAAAGTTTATGTACAGGTCTTCTACTTGGCAGAGATATGGAGTAGAGTTTTCTAAAATTTCCAGATATTTTCTAACTTTAAAAAAACACTCTTCCTATTTTAGTTATTTTATATCAAGAGTATAATTATATTTGCATTCAGTTTATGTTATGTTGTGCACCTAATTAAAATCAAATTATTGATCATAAAGCATAAAAAATGATTAAAATGATTAATACTTTTTTTTCAAAATGACTTTTTTTGTAATATTTCCATATTTTAACAAAGAAATAAAATAAATATTAAATATATATGTTAGTTAATACCATTTTAATTTTTTTATATGACCACACTATTTAAAAAATACCTAATTATCTTATTTTCATAAAAATACAAAATAATTTAGGGAAACATATTAATCATAATAAAAAGTCACAATAAAGAAATAGAATAAAAAACAGTTATGAAAAATGAAAATGTTATATAATAATACAGAAAATTTGATCTATATTTGTTAACTATTTATAATAAAATCATAAAAATGCTAAGTTCAAAAGATGATTTTATCATAGAAATATTGAACAAAGATAAACTATATAGTTTATCATTTTGTTGATCTCTATGAATAAGTAATAAATGATCCATATGATTCCAATGTGGAATCTCTTAAATGAATCAGAATTGAAAGAAATTTAAATTGGATGGAAGTTTTTAGTTTTATAAAAGTAGAACTATTTAAATTTCAGTATTGAAATACTCTTTTAAGTTTAAAAAAACAGTTTGTTTAGATTATAGTTTATTTTAACAGCCTACAGACGTTAAAAAAAACCAACCAATATTCTTTTGTAGACTACAAACGTTTGGTCGAACTCTTATACTGCAGAGGTCTTCAGATGTCGACCCAACATATGTCATCATCTAGCACAATTTCTCTATAACGACCTAAATTTCCAAATAAAATTTTCATTTTTAATTAATCAAAACATTCTCATAAAATATTAAATATCAATAACAACTGTTTTCAAAGTCCATAACAACATTTTATTTCAAATATCAGAGTGTCCCTATATGAAATGTCAGAGAGTGCATGTCGTGCCATCAAACCTTGTCATTGCCCTTAGGCTCTGAAGTACCTGAAACCATCAACAAACTGTAAGCTAATGCTTAGTAAGTTCAGCTAATGCTTAGTAAGTTCCTCAAAGCATATCCCACATAATCCACATAACCATATAGTCCATATCAATCACATAAGAAACATAAGCCATGCATATAAACATATAAGGATGTCATGGAAACCCTCCAAGGTCTTACTGCGGGTGCCACTGGAACGCCCACATGGTCTTAACCCACTGCCATGGGAGCCCCCACATGGTCTTAACGGCCTGCCATGGGAACCCCCACATGGTGGTAACTGTCTGCCATGGGAACCCCCACATGGTCTTAACTTCCTGCCATGGGAACCCCCATATGGTCTTCCCTAACATAGAAATATCATACAAACTAAATATATAAACATACTAGGATGCCAAGGAAACCCTACAAGGTCTTACATCGAATGCCATGGGAACCCCCGCATGGTCTTTGTCTACTGTTACGGGACCCCCCCCCCCCCTCGCCCGGGGGGGGGGGGGGTCTTCCATACTATATCATCAAGATAACTGTCATATCACATATCACGCAATCAACTAGCATTCTGTATAACACATAATGGGCTGGCCTTGGTGCCTTCGACCCACAGGTATGGTGAGGAGACTCACGTCTGTGTGCTGAATCCGATAGCTGCTCTCCTAACAGTCTGTGACCACCCGTGCTAAACAAGAATACCATTAACCCAATGTTAGGGTTGAACATAATCCAGTTAAAGCACCCAAGTCCTTTCCTAATGGCCAAAAAGTCCCCCATTGCTAATGGGCCCAAAGTCCATGTCCAAAAATCATTAATGGGCCACATGGCCCAATAAAGTCCAACCATAGCAATCATGGCCCAAAACAGATAAATTGGCCCACTACCTCAAAACATGACCAAGCCCAATGACTGATTACGGCCCAAAGGGCTTACAATCCCAAAACAAGTCCAAGCCTATCTGAGTGCGTACGCCCTACGTACCATTCCTATACGCTTAGCGTACTGAATCCCTAAGTTCTACGTGCTGTGTACGTTATACTACGCCCAACGTACAAATAGATTAAGCACCTTTTTCCATTAAGTGCTTAATAGTTAATATTCCAACGTCAGTCTTTAGATCTGAGTCCATTAAGATGTCCTAAGGCATAAAGTTGGCAATTTGATGCCTTTCAATGTTCCATGTGCTCCCAACAACCCATTAACACCTTTGCAAGAGTCTTAAACCATGCATGAGGTCAAAACACCCATCAAGACTCCATTTTTATGCTATGAATGGACCAAAGGACTTGAGATCTATCCTCACTAAGGCCTGGAGTTGCTCAAACTCTCAAGAGGTGGTCCAAGAACACAAAAAGAGACTAAAGAGAAAACCCTAGCTCCAAGAATGAAAATGATGACCAATATGAAAGCTTTTTACCTCCTCAAGCTCCCTAAGTTGCTCAAAATGTAAGATCTAAAAGCTCTTCCTTGTTTAATATTGATTCCTCCTCTTCCTTGTAGTTAACACACCAAAAAGGATGGTTTTTAAACACTCACAAGCTCAAGAACACACTCTCTAATGATTTTAGGCTTTTCAGGGACGTTTGAGGGTGAAGGAGGATGGTTAGGGTAAGCTCAAATGAGATAAGGATTCTTATATAGGTCTTAAGTCTGGAAATTAGGGTTTGAACATTTTTCATGTACGCCCTACGTACCCTTTGGTACGCCCAACGTACCTATTGGCCCTCCGCGATCATCCATGCATGGTACGCTAAGCGTACTCCTAAAGTACGCCCAGTGTACTTAAGGGACCATTATGCAATATATATAATTTCAAGGGTTCTGAAGGTAATACCTTATTTGGAGTGTCACATTCTTCTACCAATTTTGGGATAAATCTTCCTCCTTCACCTACATGAGTGAGTCTTCAAAGGAAAAAGATAGATGCTATAAAAAAACAACATTTACAATAGTCACCGTTGGATATTCAAGTCCAAGAAGTGGAATGACTTAAGAAGCTCTCGTCATAATCTCCAACTAGGAGATCACATTTATGTTCTCATAATGAATCACCATATGAGTCAACATCAGGAAACTGATAAGATGCTACTTAGAGAAATGGTAAAGTTGAAATAAGAAATTAGGAAGTCAGTCAAGTCGAACCCTTTATCTATGTGTCCTAGAATCTTGTCTTTTAGGACCAGTAGATCCTTAGAAAATCATTTAGGAGATTTCATTAGTATGGAGACTCCAATCATGGCTAGTAGTGCCACCCGACTATTCAAAATATGACTTCTCAAGATCCTGGAGGGATCTTCGAGACCTCATTTTAGAACTAGCATACTGGTAATTTGTTACGAAAAACATATTTTATACTAAGATCAAAATTTTAACCATGATACAGGTATTAATGCAATCATGGCCAGTAGTGCCACCCGACTCTTCAAACTATGACTTCTCAAGATCTTGGAGGGATCTTCGAGACCTTGTTTTAGAACTAGGATACCGATAATATGTTACGAAAAACATTTTTTATACTAAGATCCAAATTTTAACCATGATGCAGGTATTAGTCCTATTATAGCAAAGGAACTCATGCAATTAAGTGAAATGATCTCAAGTGTTATTTGTTCAATCTCTACAAGAAGTATCTCCTACAATTAATAATATCTCAAGATTTCATCCTAGAATTGAGGAAGTTCTAATGTGGTTTTAGACACCAATTATGAAGCTATATGATAGAACTATAGATCTAAAGGAACACATTGCTTAATACAAGGAAAGAGTGGAGATCATTCACATTCCAGTACACCTCAAAAAGGTTTATTCATGCAATGGTTTTGGTTGAATACATGTATGATCTACAATGAAATGGTTCGTAAATGTTCCTCTTATTATATTACATCATTTTTCACACCTTGTTAACAAGTTTAATAATCAAATTTCATGCAATAGAACTTTTGAAAGGCTAATTAGTGTTGTCTACAGAATAACTCAACATAATGATGAACCTCTAAGAGATCATGTAAGTAGGTAGAAGTGAAGGTGTTAGATATCTGCAATGTAGATGTTACTACCACTATAGAAGCCTTCAAGATGGGACTAAAGAACAATTCATCATTTCTATGAAGATCGTGTAATGACCCCATGTAAAAGATTAGGTGAGGTAACGAACATGGTGCTCAAATTCGTAAGATGAGAGGAAGATGGTAAGATCTCGACGAGGATCCATATGCCTACATCTTAGGAAAATCCCAACAGAAAAGTCGAAACACCTTCTCAAAAATTCTACAAACCTAAGCCTTATATCAAATTTGATAGCCACAAGGCTAACACTATTGAAGATGCAGAAGAGGAAGAATATTATCTTAAGATAACTGACAAGTCATTATAGTTTTGATGTTTCAGGATTACTCTATGCTATGCAGGATCTAGGAGACAAGGCTAGATGTCCTAACATAGAGGAATTCATTGCTATTAAAAAGGAAATAAAATAAAAGTTGAGCAAAGGGCACCTAAAAGAAATCCCAAGCAGAAAAAAAGGACAAGTTCATGGGGCAACATCCTAGCAAAATCCCAAAAAGGATAACATCACTACATTCGGATGAAAATTTGATAAATTGTATATAGAATTGTTCTAACATATATGGCACTTCTTATTTCAACAGCTAAAAGACATGCTAAAACTTCCAATAATGAGAAGTAGAGGCCTAAGAAGAATGCATTCGTGACATTCTTGACAGAAAAAAAATCTTGTTAGATGAATAAGACATGGAAGATGTTATAGATCTACTGTAACATACCAAATATTCATCAAAAACATTCATTTTTACAATATATAATTAAAAAACAAAAACCATTTTTTTCAAAAGTACATAAAATTTCATTTGTTCAATATCATAAAAACTAGTATCAAATTAGAGTTGTATCATAAAATCAATATAAGTCTCAAAACAAAGTCATAACATTGATGAGAGTTCAATCTCACTACACCCTTCCCTTTCTCTCCCAAACAACTTGAAAAACATTTAAATACAATAAGTATACATAAAGCCGGTAATATTACTATCAATAGTAGTATCCTTTGGGGTTAAACACTAGCCTTTTATACTAAAAGATAAAAGTAAATTTCATTTATTTATAAGATAAATTAAAAGAAAAAAGATTTGGACTTTAATAATTTAATTATTTACTTACATCTTTTGCTTGGTCAATAGAATTGAAATACATAAAATTTAAAAATATTTAAATTCTAAATGTATGTGTGTGTGTGTGTGTATATATATATATATATATATGTGTGTGTGTGTGTGTGTGTGTCTATGTATAGTAAAATCGTATTTATACCTATCACACTATAATACAAACATTGCATCCTCGTGTGTTTCTTAAATGTGCATTGTTAGTCTTACCATAACTAGGCTAACCTACTTTAATGTTATAAAGAAGGTTTTGCATAGTTCTCTTTGATTCCTAATGAGGGTGGATTTTAAGTGGCATTTAGTTCTCACCACCTTCTTGCGTTGTAAGTAGAGTTACCAAAAGGGTTTGATAGGACAATTGTGCAAATTTAAAAGTATTAAATTAATAAGTAGTAAAAAATATCATTTTGTAATAATTTGAATTTTATGCTTCCCATGGAAATTATGCATTTTGGTATATTCTTTTTGACATAAGCGTTTGTGGTTAACCGACTCATCAAGAGAACAATATAGTCAAAGAAAGGTATATAGTGATGTTGATTCTCAAGCACTACTTGAACCGAATCTCATAGTAAATTCACATGGTCGATTATACATTTGGATTCTTGATTCTTGCCTAATCCAGTCATGAATTCTAAATGAGCTTAACATCCTATTGACATAAGTTAATAAATCTTGTTTCTATGAATCTCATAGAGATTGAGATCGACAATAGTTTGTCCTCGTAATAACTTCATTGTGTAATTTTCAACTAATCCACCTTACATAGTGAATCCAAATATGGATCCTAACCTTTTGTTTAATTATTTGATAAAGGGTAATTATATGAAAAAGGTTTCATAAACAAACTAATTGTGTTTCTTTTTCTTAAATAGATGGTCTCTGGTTCTAGTGTCACTCTCCCTCCTGCACCAATCGCTTCATCAAACTTCTCACTACTCCAACTCCTCTCGTGAGATAAGCTCATTAGTCAATATTACCATGATTTGATTTGTAACCTGAGGATCACTCTGACGTAAGAGAAAATGGAGTATGTCTTGGTCGAGAATCTGTATGAGGAGCTTCCCGACAATGCAACTAAAGAAGAGATTTCTAAACATGAAAATCATCGATATCACTTTATCGAGTTCCCATGTTTGAAGGAAACCATGTTCACGATCTCAAGCCAACAATCAAACAATAATGTGGCAAAAGATCATGCTCATGTTTCTGATTCAACTATTTTCCAAATTTCCTTGAGTAAAACATTCTATTTAAAAAACAAAGTTTAGAAAAATCTCTTAGTCCTCAATTTAAGTTCAAACACACTGTAAGTTGTGCCCAAATCCCTCATACCAAGGCTATGATACCAACTTGTAACATCCTAAAATTTCAAAGAGATTTTTCATTTAAAACACGTTAACCGATTAAAACCTTTAACTTAAAAACAATAAGTGACATTCATTTTTCTGAACCATAATGTTATCAGAGTTGAATTACAAGAAAACGAAAATCATTATCTTTGATGCGTGTGTAGAGTCTTGCCGAACTCTTCTCGCGAACAACCTGCAAATATATTTTATCTATAATTGTAAGCATAAATGTTAATGAGTTCACAATTATACCACATATTCCATCATGGGTGATGATTGGAGCATCATGTTAGGAGGTAGATGAGTTGCCACGAGTAGTCACTTGGATACTACTGACGAGCATCCCTGGTATAACTCACGAGGAGACATGACAATTTAACCTATTGTTACCGATATGTGAGACCTTCCTTCTACGCTATGATTTAGCTCCAGGTTGTTTCCACCTTGACCTTAAAACTTAACCTAGGATATCTCTTTTACCCAAAAACCTTTTCTTTAGTTAAATCAGAAGCATGACCTCGATCTTTTACCACATTATTGTTAGCTTGAGATCATTAACATGGCTTCCTTCCAACATGGGAACTCGATAGAGTGATATCGATGATTTTCATGTTTAGAAATCACTTCTTTGGTTGCATCATGAGGAAGCTCCTCACCCAGATGTACTAGTGATCTTCTCAAGTATACCATCATCTTACAATTTCCAGATTACTAACATGTCTCATGCCCAACCATCAACATTAATTTTTCATGCTCGATCAAAGATTGCTTCTTTAAATGAATCTCCCCAGTATTACTGACATTCCTATCATTATAAAGGATTTAATCATCTTATGCCACATGTCGAACGTATAACTTAACCTTTGACCTCTATAAAAGGTGTGGAACTCCATCTACACAATAAAGCATTTTACAAATAGTTTTTCATGTCCTCTATTTTTGAGGAAAATCACCGGTACTCGACATGTACTCACCTTAGTATTTAGGTACGGCTAGCTACACTAATCCACTAATTCCTTACTTCTTTATCTTCCATCAAAAACATATTTCACATCTACTATTTTATTTATCATTAGTACAATACTTTTCAACCATTTCATATAGCTTACTAGACACTTCCTAACCATGTAAATTATATTTCTCGTTAAAAACAACCAACGTGCTTTAACTTAGCACTTTTCTTCAAAACTCAACTTAACCAACGTTGGTTTTAATCTTGTTATTACATTTTCTTTCCAAATCTATTTCAATGGATAGATGTGCTTTTAAGGGAATATAAACTAATTTAAACATTATAACTATCTTGTCACATTTTCAAAAACTTAAAAACATTTTCTTTTTTAAAAATGTTTAAATTCTATGATATAAAACATAAACCTATGACGTCGATGTTCATGTTATGTGTAAAAGCTTCATTAGATTTATCAAACCGCTTTTGTTTTAACTCTATTGACCACTTTCTCAAGTAGGCATTTTACTTTACTTAAACGAGTTTTCTCGAAAGCCAGCATGATGTTTTTACTACCTTCTACTCCAGACATGTTTATGAGACATCACTGATGCTTACATTTTGAAACATACTTCATTTGATTATTTTCTTTTGAAAATCGTGTTATAATCTATAAATTTCTAAAAAAATTTAAAACGTTGCAAAACTTAGTATAAAGTTTTAAATTTCCATTGACGCACATTCAACAAGGTATAATTATTATTTTAAAGATATTGAGTCTTTACCATATCTGTTATAACCATTGTTGGACTCCAGTATAAAGAGTCAAAACTATCAAAATTTCAATCACCAGTTTTAGTGCTTCTTCTTTTTCACAAATGAAGTTTAACTTAATAGATAACTCATGGATTTTTAGCTAATCTTAACCAACACTTTAAAGCTTCCACATGCCTATTTAATCATCAACACACATCAAGGATTTAAAGTTCTAAATATATCTCAACCTAGTTTTAAATCTAGTTACATATATTTGATGGGTTTGAGCCATAAGAACATTCCTATGTGCATATACAAACCCTAATGCTTGGATCTAGGTTTCTCTAATTGAACATGCATTGTATCCAAGACTTCTATTGGTAATTCTAGTATAATAACATAAGAAATCAGATCTGGAAGATTACCTTAAGTTCCTTGCTTGAATCTTCTTGTCCTTGGAGCTTAGAGTCACAAGTGTCACTCCTCTAATGCCTTACAAACACCAACTTAGCATGAGGATAATTTGAGAGAGAGAGAGAGAGAGGAGGGCAAGAAATAGGCCAAGGTTTCTTCAAAGGCAAGAGTGTCGATTTCCTTGACCCCATGGGTCTATTTATACTAATAAGCCTTCTAGGGTTTCACCCTTAAAACCCTAATTGGATAACTTAGGCCCTAAGCAATCCAATATCCCTAATGATAAGCCTTGGATGATTTCTAGGTCCTTCTAAACCCTAAAACCGTCCACCCCTTATCTATAAGGGATTATAGCCCAAAGTACAACTATCATACAATTGACTGTTTATGCCCTTTTATTCAATTAATCTCTTTAAGTCACCAAATTAATTCCTAATTAATTTATGACTTATATTAATCAAATAATAATATTATTATTCCTTATACTATTCTCATACTAATAATATTTCTTCTCTCATTATAAATCAACCTGTCAAGTTGCTATGGTGAAGGCAACCCAAAAGGACCATGCACAACCGGGTAAAATACTTGCCTAATATAGTTGTAGCCTTAGACACTATTCCAACAGTCTCCCACTTGGATAAGTCTAGCAACTATATATACAAGTATAATCCGATTAGTAATCGTAGCTCTCAAAGTCGCTGTCAAACTCTGATCTTATCAATCTTGTCCTTTAGATAAGGGATCGTACAATCCTCTATTTAGATATCATGCAAACATTTTTATGGAACCAATTGTCTAACATTTGGTTTCTCGATCTCAGATTTATTTGACATAGAACTTAATCGAACACATTAATTCAGTTCTGACCGGGCCCGGCACATAAGTCAAATCAAATCATCAAGCGGCCGATATATCGCTTTTAACCTCTTAGGATAAAAGTAACAGATAAACTTCGACTTATATGCATTTACTTATTCATTAATCAATTATACACAACAATGCATTTTATAACATCAATTTACTGATGCGGTTTCGCATTATCAATGTACAACCAATTAACAAATAACAAACCATATATCTAGGTTTTAAGACCATATGATATTATCGTCTTGCGATCAACCTTTCGTCAAATTCCATAAGGTGATTCCAGCAAGCGCGAGTTTGTTCCAATGCTCAAAGCAAGTTCATAAGCACTCATGAACGTTGCAGCAAACTTTGCTATGTCTAATACCATTTAGATAATCTACATACCAATTCATGACAATCTTCATTCATACCTTCTTCCAAAATATGAACAATTGTGGATTGTTTGAATAATTCGATTATTTAAATAAACTCAATTATTCGGGAAGTCAAAACATGCAAAGTGAAACAATAGTTAAATATTTAACATAAGATAGTAACTTTACCTATAAATAATACTCCTTTATTTATTCATAAAATGTTAAATTACATTTATCTATTACAAGTTTCTAAAATCATCTAATCTAATCTAATATCATCTCTCAGCCCAATACTCCTAGCATGCTGCAAATGCTTAACCCTACTCAGTCCCTTCGTAAGCGGATCTGCTGGATTATCATCTGATGATATCCTCCTCACCACGGGGTGTCCTTCTTATACTCGATGTCTAATGAAATGATATTTTCTGTCAATATGATGAGATCTACCATGATCCCTCGGTTCCTTGGTCAAGGCAACCGCTCCTTCATTATCATAGAAAATCTCCATAGGCTCTTTGATGGTAGGCACAACTCCAAGATCACCAATGAAGTTCTTTAACCATATTGCCTCCTTCGACGCTTCGCTTGCTGCAATGTACTCTGATTCGCACGTTGAATCAGCTATAGTTTCCTATTTGGAACTCTTCCAAGTTACTGCTCCTCCATTAAGGGTAAAGACCCAGCCCGACTGCGAATGGTAGTTGTCCTTGTCGGTTTGAAAGCTGGCGTCACTATACCCTTTCACCTTCAAGTCATCACTCCCTCCAAGGACTAAAAACCATTCCTTGGTCCTCCGAAGGTACTTAATGATATTCTTGACCGCAATCCAATGGGCTCTGCCAGGGTTCCCTTGATATCTACTAACCATGCTCAAAGCAAAGGCTACATTAGGGCGAGTACAAGTCATAGAATACATGATTGAGTCAACTGCGGAAGCGTATGGTACTCGGATCATTTCTGCTATCTCGACTTCGGTACTCGGACTTTGAGTCTTACTCAACTTGGCATTACTTTGTATCGGTAATTCTCCCTTCTTTGAATTTTCCATACTAAAACGTTTCGGTACTTTATCTAAGTAAGTGTTCTGACTAAGTCCTATTAGTCTCTTACTTTGTTCTCTCACTATCCTTATTCCCAAGATATAGGAAGCTTCTCCGAGGTCCTTCATAGCGAAGCACTTCCCGAGCCAGGACTTAACTTCCTGCAGAGTCGGGATGTCGTTTCCTATGAGTAGTATGTCATCGACATAAAGAACGAGAAAGCTAACTATGCTCCCACTGGCTTTGACATATACATACGATTCATCTTCGCTTCATACAAATCCAAACTCTTTGACTTTCTCATCGAAACAAAGATTCCATCTGCGAGACGCTTGCTTAAGTCCATAAATGGACTTCTCAAGCTTACACACTCTATTTGGATGCTTCGGATCAACAAAACCCTCTAGCTGAGCCATGTAAACATCCCCAGCCAATTTCCCATTAAGGAAAGCGGTCTTGACATCCATTTTCCAAATCTCATAATCATGAAATGCGGCAATGGCTAGCATCACTCTAATAGATTTTATCTTTGCAACTGGTGAGAAGGTCTCATCATAGTCAACTCCGGGAGTTTGAGTAAAGCCCTTCGCAACCAATTGTGCCTTATATGTGTGTACATTTCCATCCACGTCGGTCTTCTTCTTGAAGATCCATTTGCACCCAACAGTCTTACGTCTGGGCACATTATCAACCAAATTCCAAACTTTGTTGTCATACATGGATTGGATCTCGCTGTCCATTGCCTCTTTCCATTTTGCAGACACCGGGCCTGCCATGGCTTCCTTAAAGCTATTAGGTTCATCTAGATTTATTAGTGTACCATCACTAATATACATGTCCCCTCGGTAGTAATATGAAAACCATAAAACTGGGGTTGAACTCTAACTCTTTCGAAACGTCTAAGAGGTAAGGACTGGTCAATAGGTTCAACCGGAGTTTCCTCCTCGGGTTGAGTGCCAGCGGTAGAGGTTCCTTCATCAATCGATTCTTGAATCTCTTCAAGCTTGATTTGCCTCCCACTGTCTCCTTGGCTTATGAGTTCTCGCTCTCAGAAAACCCCTCTCCTCGCAACGAAGACAATATTGTCCTTCGGTCTATAGAAGAGATATCCAAATGATTTATGCGGGTAGCCGATGAAAATACATCGCTCACTACGAGGTTCGAACTTGTCGTGAGTATCTCGTCTTACGAAAGCCTCACAACCCCAAACCTTGAAATGTGCTAACGAGGGAGCTTTCCCTGTCTACATTTCGTGAGGTGTTTTGGCAACCTTCTTAGAAGGGACTAGGTTAAGGATGTGGGCGGCAGTCTCTAAGGCATACCCCCAGAATGAGATAGATAGTGAAGCACGACTCATCATAGAGCGGACCATGTCTAACAAGGTTCGATTACGCCTTTCTGCCACACCATTCAACTGCGGTGTCCTAGGCGGTGTCAATTGTGAAACTATTCCACACTCTTTTAGATAGTCGTGGAATTCAAGACTTAGGTACTCTCCTCCTCAATCGGATCGAAGCATCTTGATTTTCCTGCCCAATTGATTCTCCACTTCATTCTTGAACTCTTTGAACTTTTCAAACGTTTCTAACTTTTGTTTGATTAAGTAGATATACCCATATCTACTATAGTCATCGGTAAAAGTCACATAGAAGCGGTTCCCATCCTTAGTGGTTGATCTAAAGGGTCCACATACATCGGTATGTATGAGGTCCAATAAACCCTCACCCCTTTCACATGTTCTAGTGAAGGGTGACTTGGTCATCTTTCCAAGTAAACAAGATTCGCATGTGTCATCTTCCCTAAGGTCGAACAACTCCAACACTCCATCCTTTTGGAGTTGGGCTATGCGCTTCTTGTTGACATGTCCAAGACGACAATGCCACAAGGATTCTCTATCCATACTATTGGAATAATCCATGTATAAAACATCATTTCCTAGGTTATCTACAATCATAACAGTTTCATAAATTCCATTACATGGCATTGTTTCAAAATATAAGACACCATCTAGATAAGCATAAATAGAACCATTCTCATTATTAAAAGGAAATCTAAATCCTTGTCTAAACAAACCATGAAATGAAATGATGTTTCTTGCCATTTCTGGCGAATAGCAACAATTATTCAAATCTAAACATAAACCATTCCTAAGCACTAGAGAATACACTCCAATCTTGGTCACAGGCGACGGTCTTCTGTTCCCCATGATTAGATTTATTCTTCCATGCTCCACATCCCTATTTCTTCTTAGTCCCTGCAATTCAGAACAAATGTGGTAACCACAACCGGTATCGAGGACCCAAGAAATAACATGAGATGAATCATTAGATTTAATTGTATAAATACCTGCGAAAGACGGCTTGATCTTTCCTTCCCTGATAGCTTGCAGGTATTCTGGGAAGCTTCTCTTCCAATGTCCTATTTTGTGGCAATGGTGGCACTCTGCCTCCTTTGGGTTTGGGTTGGGCTTAGCAGGATCAACTTTGGTACCAATAGAAGAGGAACCATCTCGGGACTTTCACTTGCGGTGGCTCTTAGACAGAGCCTTCGTCTTCTTGCCTCTTCCCTGCCCAATAGCCAAAACAGGAGCAGCGGGTGGATTGAGAGTTGGTGCAACAGACTTGTCCTTGAGGTTGCTCTCACCAACCCTTAGGTGACCTTGGAGCTTACTTAGGGTCACCTCTTCCTTGTTCATGTGGTAGGTCATCCTAAATCGGTTGTAACACGGAGGCAAGGAGTGAAGGACCATGTCGATAGCCAAGTCTTCCCAAAAGTCAACATTCAACTTGCGAAGATGATCGACATACCTTTGCATCTTTTGCAAGTGTACGGTTAGATATTCTCCATGTCCCATTTTAGCGGAGATTATGTTAGTGAAAATCTCGTAACGCTCCTGCCTCGCGTTTTGATGGTATCTCTCCAATAAGTCTTGATGCATTTCGTACGGGTACATGTCCTCATAGGACTTTTGGAATTCGGCGTTCATTGTGGCTATCATGATGCAATGAACCTTCATCGCATCGCGCTCATGAGTTTCAAAAGCAGCCATTTCAGCCGGAGTAGTGATTTCTGGATTGATCTTCTCGAGCTTTTCGTCGAGGACATACTCCTTGTCCTCGTAGCGAGCAATCGTGCGAATGTATCTTATCCATTAGCTAAAGTTCGTTCCATCAAAAGTCACCTTTTGGCAAAGGCTCATCAATGTGAATGAACTAGCAGCAGCGTTGTTCGCGTTCGACATCTACAAATAGAAAAGACAAAGATTGATTAGAATTTGAATCCCTAATTATCACCCAATAAGAAAAATTAGGGCTAGGATCCAACAACATTATTTACATATTAGAAAAGGGATGTCGTAATCCAACATGCAAACAATTTGAAGGTAAGTGAATGACGATTCACTAATTCTCCACCATGAAAACATAACCTTAAGTTCTAAATGTATTGAGAATTCCTAGTTTTTCGATGAGATTCATTGAACTTTTTCAATGGCATGTTTAAATCTCGATATGCCCCTCTCGTTTGTGACTGGGATGCCGAGGATCACAAAGTGGGTGTGAATAACCATTCAAATGTACATGGTGCCTTCATTGTAACAATCACCTATTCGATGTGCCGGTAAACCACACACACTCCATCGAACTATGATAAACAATGAATCACCCTTTGCCACCTATGCTTAGAACCAATTAGTGTGCTGGTAAACCACACACGCTCCACTAACTTCTTAGCAAGGGTTCAAAGTGTAATTTCATGGGATTGCATCAATTCACTTTTCCTAAAGTAACTAGGATTGGGAATTTGAAAAACAAGTAGTTACTTTATAGGTTCATTATACTTATTATTGAGGAGATAGAGTTGCCCTATCCTACCCGTTCGGCTAACGACCCTCCACCGATCAAGCAAGCGGTGGGTGAGAGTTTACACCCATTAAGCGCCATTTTATAGGCAGCAACCTTATACCCACCTTATAGATCGGCTTCGAGAATGAGGCCTACTAACGGTAAGACTAGCATTTTAATTATACATATATATATATATATATATATATATATATATATATATATATATATATTAATCTTGTAATATTATATTAGTATAGGGTTGAATTTTAAACTTGTAAAATTCTAAGGTTTGAAATTTAAATTGTCTAAATTAAACTTTTAATCACAAAACATAAATTTCAAAACTTGAAGACAAGTTTTAAACTTTTCAAAACATAAGGGATCAAATAACAAATAATCCAAATTCACATTTAATCACATAATTATCCACATTTGATATTTAATTATTTCTTGCAAAACAATTTACCAATTTAATAAAATAATCAATCAATTATCACATAAGGAAATTATTATTCAATTTATTCGTAAATATCTTTAGTTAGGTCAAGGATATACTCAAATATATGTTAAAATCGGATTTATATAGACCCATAAAGATAAAGGCAAGTTTCCATAAGATAAACAGCAAGAAATCCCGAAACTAGCTCCTTCTAACGCTCGAACTCGCCGAGTACCACAATGGACTCGCCGAGTTGAGGCCTACTCGCCGAGTACCACCATGGGACTCGCCAAGTTCATCAGAGGACAAAAAACGAATTTTGCAATTAACAATCAAGCAACCAATACATCAATTCAATAGAAACCAATCAAGTCTCTGATACCACTGATGGGTTTGAGCCATAAGAACATTCCTATGTGCACATACAAACCCTAATGCTTGGATCTAGGTTTCTCTAATTGAACATGCATTGTATCCAAGACTTCTATTGGTAATTCTAGTATAATAACATAAGAAATCAAATCTGGAAGATTACCTTAAGTTCCTTGCTTGAATCTTCTTGTCCTTGGAGCTTAGAGTCACAAGTGTCACTCCTCTAATGCCTTACAAACACCAACTTAGCAAGAGGATGATTTGAGAGAGAGAGAGAGAGAGGAGGGCAAGAAATCAGCCAGGGTTTCTTCAAAGGCAAGAGTGCCGATTTCCTTGACCCCATGGGTCTATTTATACTAATAAGCCTTCTAGGGTTTCACCCTTAAAACCCTAATTGGATAACTTAGGCCCTAAGCAATCCAATATCCCTAATGATAAGCCTTGGATGATTTCTAGGTCCTTCTAAACCCCAAAACGTCCACCCCTTATCCATAAGGGATTATAGCCCAAAGTACAACTATCATACAATTGACAGTTTATGCCCCTTTATTCAATTAATCTCTTTAAGTCACCAAATTAATTCCTAATTAATTTATGACTTATATTAATCAAATAATAATATTATTATTCCTTATATTATTCTCATAATAATAATATTTCTTCTCTCATTATAAATTAACCTGTCAAGTTGCTATAGTGAAGGCAACCCAAAAGGACCATGCACAACCGGGTCAAATACTTGCCTAATATAGTTGTAGCCTTAGACACTATTCCAACAATATTGTCCTTAAAATTGTAACAACAACAATTGTTGTTGCTGCTACCTTCCTTTTTGTTCCCCTACACATGATTCCTTGCTCTCTATCTTATTTAAGATCTCACACACCCATAATAATAATAAAAAGACATGGTCTAACTTTGTTTTTGCCTATTTTGCTTCTCTTGGTACGTTGTCCGTACGCATACAGACTAGAAGTGTACCTTTTTGTTCTAAGCGATTAGTACGTGTATAGTCATGAGGCATGATTTTGACTTGGTTAACCTTGATATACTCAAATACACCTCTTTTCATATACATTTTGTTTTTATTATGAAATCTACCATAAGCGAGTAATCCTTATTTGCGTTGTTCTTTTGTTCTAAATTTAGAAAATTGCTTAAAAATGCTATTTTATTGTATCTCCCTTACAATTATTACACAAGATGAATACCCTGGTGCTTATCATTTTTCTAAATCCTGAAAATAGTTGTGAAGAGTTATATTCTTCTCATGTTTCTTATTTTCTTTATAAATATAGAAATTTTTTGTAACACCTCAAATCTCAAACAAAATTTTCATTTTTAATTCACCAAACATTATTCATAAATCCAAGTCAACACAGAATTTTAAATCTTTATCAGAACAATATTAGTTTATCCCAAAATCCACAGGACAACATAAGCCGGCGAATCTGCACAATCATGCCTTCACCTTCCTGAAATCTACAAAAGTACCTGAAACACATTTAAATCAACATTGTAAGCACAAAGCTTAGTGAGTTCCCCAAAATACCACATACACAGATAATTAGCCTCTCATGGCTATATCTTAATACGGACCCTCCGGTCATGTGTCTCAGTGAAGACCCTCATGTTTCACGTCTCGATATGTATCCTCCGGTCATAACTCAATATATACACAGATTAATATAACAATATAAATCGGAAAGAAAAAAGGCATAATAATAAATATCTCAGTATATGTGACAACTAGGAATTTGAATGTTTGTAACAACAACAATTATATCAAATGTGAACCAACAATGTGAAAACATGTATGATGCTTATGTAATAACAACAAAACTTCAATCAAGCACTTCATACAAGCACTACAAATAGTCAACAAAGAGTTGGAAACCCTAGAAATCCCGGTTTAAGTCCATTTTGGACTAGGATTTCCTTATTGGGCCCAATGGGCCAATAAGCTTCCAATTTCACTATCTTAGGCTTAGAACTCTTAAATGGGCTCTAATTGGACCCACTTTAATTTATTTTAACATTTTGGGCCATATCGGGCCTAGAATGAAGTAAAATACCTTAATGGACCATATTGGACCATAACTAACCTAATTAGCGCTAATGGGCCATAAAAATCATTTATTGATTTATTTTGTGCCAAGAATCATCTAACTGGGCCATAATATGGATTAAACACCAAAGGCCCAAAATTTCCTTCTCTTTCTCTAATTCTCGGCCCAACCTCAAAGCATGAAGAAAGAAGAGTTGACTTCCCGTGCCACCTCATTTTTACATGTTGGTCTTCCATGCATTCATCCCATGTTTCCATGCACATATCACTTCAACACTCTCTCTTCCTCTCTCTTTTCTATCTTCGGCCGAGAACAACAAAGAAACACACACACACATCTCACTTAAACACTCTCAAAGAAACTCTCTCCATTCTTCATCAAGTTTTTGAGATTTAGGAAGCTTTTCAAGGAGATTATCCCACAAATTCATCATCTAAGGTAAGATCATGCTTGGATCTATGATCTAGATTCTTTGTTTTATCAAAATCTCTTCCTAATCTATTCAAACTCATGATCACTCTCTTAGAAGCCTCTAAGTTCGAGATATTCCAAGAAGATTTGCTAGGATCGAAACTTTCTTCATTTCTTCCTTCAAAAACGAACCCACAACTCAAGGTGAGTTTCATACCCCTCTTTTTTCGGTTTTCATATGTTTTATGGGGGAGAATACAAGAAAATGTGTAGATCTATGTGTATGTGTATGCTATGTGTGATGAACATGTAATCAAAAAGGGGTGAAATCTCGAGATCTATGACATAAGAAAGAAATCAAACATGATCTAAGTTATCTTACACTAAACTAGTCAAGAATAATAATTTATAAGATTGTGATAAACATAATTCACCACAAAACCCATTTTTGGGCTTAAATTGTCAAAAATACAAAATTTGGGTTAAAGGGTGCCAAATCAAGGTTTCCTAAGGGTTAAAGAGTCAAAACAGTTAAAATAATTGTTTTTATGAACATTAAAATTTTCAAATGACTTGAAATGTAAATCTTTAGCTAAATGGGCTAATTTTGGGCTTTTCGGCCCAATAAGCCCAAAAAAAATTGCGATAAATGACACTTGAAGGGGGTTGAAATGATAATATCTTTAAAACAGGGGATAAAAAGTGTAATAAAACTATTTCAAGGATTGAAAATGCTTTTTATTTCCAAAAAGGATAAAAAAAATGTAAAGTTTTCGGATTTTGGGCTAAAAGTGTAAAAATTGCAAAAAAGTTGGGCTTTGATTGGAAAATGTCATTCTGGGAGGACTAAAACTGTTAAAAAAATAAGTTTCTAGTTAAAAATATCATCACAACAAATTTATGATGCAAAAGTGTCAAGAAAATGTTTTAAGGAACTAAAATGACTTTTCTTTTATATTAAGGACTAAATTTGTTATTTTACAAAAGAAAGGGGCTGAAAAGGTCAAACCACTATTTTCAAACCAATTATGTTATTTATAGAATATTGAGTCAAAAATACTACTCTACGGTTTACAAAAAGATCGAAAGACAAATACACGTACAACTCCAAATATCGTTACAAACAAATCGATTGGTCTCGAGTCGATACAAAACAACAATAGTTAAATCGAACTCTCCAAGTAGATATGCGATACCTAAGACAATTAACATTCGACACTTGGGCTTGAAAGTTTCAAATCATGCTTGTTGGACCTTGCAAGTCCATTAACATGATCTTTGGGCCCAAGGGATAATGCTTATATGCTATTGGGCCTTCTATGACCCAATCCCATATAAATGGACCTTCAATGGCTCTCAAGTGCTTTTGGGCCCTAGTGATCCAATAGTATTGCCAGTAAGGTCAAAGTAATCAAATGCAAGATGGGCCAACAAGTCTTTCGCATCCCCGATAGCCCAAAGTAAACTCATGGAAGTAGCATGATTTGTACTCCTCTTTTCCTCGTTTGCTAGGCTTATGAGTAATCAATGTAAACAGATTCAGGTTGATAATCGAGAGTAATCAAGGTGGCTGGATTAAGTGAGTTATAACGGGTGACGCCTCTAAGGATCGTTCGTAAACTGTAGTTATAACTAGTCATTATTAATGCATGATTATAACAACTCACAAACCTTAATTAATCCAACACCACCCGAGTAATCAAGGAAAAGTAATCAAAATCATTCATTGTGGCGGTATAAAAATTTGAGAAATCACTGTATTTTATGTGTTTGGAAAACATCGGGTTTTCCGGGGAAGTTCAACATTTTCACTTGTACGTTTAATACTATGTCCTTCAAGTATACATGCCTTTTTGAAATCATCATGCATATTGTACGGATCTTCACACCTTTTTATAAACAATGGCCTTTTCAGAAAATATCGGATTTTTTGGGTTTACAAACTACACAAATCATTTTATCACAACATACTTATGAACTCACTAACACTCCATATGTTGACCTTTTTTCAAAATGACTTGTATTCTCATGTACCCAGTAAGCCGAGGAATAAGTACCAAGTATGTTAGAGTGTTTTGCTTATGAAAACTATCAAACGATTTATATATGGATTTGTAATGTTAAAACAATGTACTTGATGTGAATAAATCCAGTTGTAATATATTGACGCATGGTGATGTTTATGTTATGATTCATGTATATTCATTGTGATGATATTCAATTTAAGTCACGCGAGCCCTCAGACGTTTCCGTCGTCTGGTTCGGGGGTGTGACAGGTTGGTATCATAGCTTTCTTTATAGTGAACTAGCATATCTAACCACACATTGATAGGCAACTATAAACCAAAAAGGGGACTAAACAACTCTGAACAAAACAAAACAAATAAAAACACAACAATAAAACACTCCTACTCGTAAGACACAGGAAAAATACCATAGTACCATACCAAACAAGATAATGTTGACATCTCAGTTAAGTTGGGACTGTTCATAGTCGTATTAAGGAGTGAATGTAGCCTGATCAACTACATTTCCTCTGAGGTACAACTATTGCATGCCCCGAGGAAATCGCGATAGTAAGAAAACCTAACAACGTACCCCTCTATTACCAAAAAGAAGAACATCAACACAACTTATACAATAATTAAAACATCTTAGGAGTGATAATAGCTTATTCATATACCTCCTCTCAGCTGCTATGCAAGGGGAGCACCAGGGCGTTCAGTTTTACCAGGCCCTAGTGGCCTATGGGATGATCAAGGACGAGCCTGAGGGAGATCAGGGGCAAGCACACGACATTGGACCTGACGAGTACAAAGACACTGACTACGAGTTTGACGAGACCGATGATGACATGGAGGAAAAACAAGACTCAAGAAAGGAATCTGCCACACCACCTGTCAGCGAGGTGCAGCAAGACCACCCCGCCCCACCAAGAAATCCCGCAAGGGAGAATCGCTCTCCAGAAGCTGAGATTGCTGCTCTGCGGCAACAACTATTCGCCATGGAAGCCCGGGGCAGTGAAAGCTGAACTGGAGAGGGATGAAGTCATTGGAGAAATGACTGAGATGGCCCATTTGTTGGCACAACACTTCGGTATATGATCTCCCTGCAGTCGTAGGACGCCCATGGAGTGTTAGGAGTAGACTTATCTTACTAGTACTATGATCTATGCTATGTACCGTCGACTCTATGTTTAAGTGATTACACTACTCATAGAGTCGTTATGCTGCCAAACTTGCACCACTTATGTATGCTCTTTAGAGAAAAGTTTTCATGTAACAAAGTACGAATATTATTAATGAAAAATATGCGTTTTGTTGTAATGTTATTACTTGTTATGTGATATGCTTCTATGTTTATATGTTGATATGCGAAACTACCTAAATACATGATATAATCCTAGTCATGAGGCCACAAACCCATAAAACTTGGGCACTCAACATCTTTTCGTTTCGTGACAGAAAGATGCCTCGTCGACCAGCCCACGGAAACCCTGGACCAACCCCACCCGAAGTCAACTCAGCTGCATTCCAAGTGGCTGTATCTGCTGCGGTTACTGCAGTAATGACACAAATTCACCAAGGGAACAATGGAGGAGTCAATGGTCAAGGGGCTAGAAGTTCAAACAACGGGATAAATCAAGGACCTACCAAGACATGCTCCTACAAGGACTTCACCAACGCCAAGCCACGAACCTTTAATGGTACTGGGGGAGTGATAACTCTGAAAAGATGGATCGAGAAGGTAGAATCAGTGTTAGGAAATGAAGGTGAAGTTTGTAGCATGCACCTTCATTGATCAAGCTCTCACTTTGTGGAATGGACATGTAGAGGCCATGACTCTCCCCGTAGCCAACGCTATGCCATGGACGGAGCTGAAAGAAATGCTGATGGCTGAGTATTGCCCTCGTGGCGAAATTCAGAAAATGGAGCAAGAGCTGTGGAATCTCACCGTCCGAAACTCTGATATAGATGCATACATATGAAGGTTTAGTGAGCTGTAATTGTTGTCCCTTGGCATGATCACTTCAGAAGGAAAGAAAATCGAACGATTCATCTGGGGATTAACCTCCCCAATTTAGGGAAATGTAATAGCTGCAAATCCTGAAACGTTTGACAGCGCCAAGAGATTGGCTAAGAAACTATATGACCACAACAAGAAAGGCGAGAAGCCGGTTGAAATTGAAGGCAAGAAGGAGGGTGACAACAAGAAGGGGAAGAACAACAAGAGAAAAGGACGACAAGGCTCGGAATCGTCCAAGAAGCAACAAAAAGTGACAGTCAATGCTGCAACCACCCAAGCTCCATCCACACCACATGCTCCAGCCTCAGCTGATCTAAGTGCTCCTAGGCAATATTCCGATAATCTTCCTAAGTGCAACAAGTGTGGCCTCCATCATAATGGGGAGTGCAGAGAGATGCATTGCACCAGTTGCAATCGAAAGGGTCACACGGCAAGATATTGCAGGACCTGTCCTCCCCATAATCAACAACAAAGAAACAACAATAACAACAACAACACCAACAACAATAACGGAAATAACACAGGGCCAAGCCCCACCGACAATAGCGAAAATAACACTGGGCATATCCGTTGAAATTGCCCCAAAACCAACAACCCTAGGAATGGAGGAGCAGGAAGGGTACTAGCTATGGGTCAGGGAGAAGCGGTTTAGGATCCCGCTGTTGTTACCAGTACGTTTCTCATAAACCACACTTATGCATGCATCCTATTTGATACCGGAGCAGAGCAAAGTTTTGTGAGCAATAAATTTAAACACTTGTTAAAACAACAACCCCAGAAGCTCGATGAAACCTTCACGGTGGAAATGGCTAATGGGAAAACATAATCCACCAGGGAAATCTATATCGGATGGACCCTAGCCTTAAATCATCACGTCTTTCAAATAAACTTAATGCATGTTTCCATTAGGAGTTTCGATGTGATTATTGGCATTGATTGATTAAGCCCCACCATGCCGAAGTTATATGTCACGAGAAGGCTGTTCGCCTTCACCTTCCAAATCGCGAAAACCCTAATTATATACGGAGACAAACCCAACATGAACCTTCGTCTTATCTCGTGCATCAAGGCACAGAAGTATCTGCGAAAGAAAGACTTGACGTTCCTGGCTCATATAGTAGACAAATCCAAGGAAGAGGTCAATGTTCGAGACATCCCAGTAGCTCGTGAATTCATGAATGTCTTCCTTGATGAACTTCCGGGGATACCCCAAGAAAGACAAATCGAATTTCAAATTGACTTTGTGCCAGGAGCCACTCCCATCGCTAAATCTCCTTACCGATTAGCTCCTACGGAGATGCAAGAATTGTCCAGTCAACTCAGCGAACTTTTGGACAAAGGATTCATCCGACCCATTTTTTCACCATGGGGAGCTCCAGTTCTCTTTGTGAAGAAGAATGACGGATCTTTTAGGATGTGCATTGATTACAGAGAGCTAAATAAGCTCACCGTCAAAAATCGCTATCCACTCCCACGAATCGTTGATCTATTTGACCAGCTCCAAGGAGCAAGCTATTTCTCTAAAATAGATCTGTCATCTGGTTACCATCAAGTCAAGGTCCGGGAAGAGGATATCCCCAAAACCGCTTTCCGAACTCGATATGGACATTATGAATTTGTTGTAATGCCCTTTGGTCTAACGAATGCCCCTGTCGCATTCATGGACCTAATGAATCGAATCTAACGACCATTCCTTGACAACTTTGTCATTGTTTTCATTGACAACATTCTAGTTTACTCTCAAAACGAAGAAGAGCATGGCCAATATCTTCAACAAATCCTGGAAACCCTGCGAACCGAAAAGCTATACGCAAAGCTCTCTAAGTGTGAGTTCTGGCTTCGTAGTGTGAACTTTTTGGGTCATGTTGTTAGCCAAGAAGAATACATGTGGATCCTTCTAAGGTCAAAGCCATCGAAGGATGGGCAGTCACAACAACACCCACAGAAATTCGCCAATTTCTGGGTCTCGCAGGCTGTTACAGGAGATTCATCCAGAACTTCTCTAAGACAGCCAAGCCACTTACCATGCTTACACAAAAGGGTGTACCTTTCGAATGAACAGACAAGCAAGAAGTTGCATTCCAAACTCTGAAGCAAGCACTTTGCAGTGCGCCGGTGCTATCATTACCAGAAGGAACAGAAGATTTCGTAGTATACTACGACGCGTCGAATCAAGGTTTAGGTTGCATACTTATACAGCGTAGGAAGGTGATAGCTTATGCATCACGATAGCTAAAGACACACAAAGTGAATTATACAACCCACGATCTGGAGTTGGGAGCTGTGGTCTTCGCCTTCAAAATCTGGAGGCACTACCTTTACGGTACAAAGTGCACCATTTTTACGGACCATAAGAGCCTCCAGCATATCCTAAATCAAAAGGAGTTGAACATGAGGCAACGAAGATGGGTTGAGTTACTAAATGATTATGAGTGTGAAATCAAGTACCACCTAGGCAAGGCTAACGTGGTAGCTAATGCCTTCAGTCGAAAAGAATACTCAAATCATCGTGTGAAAACTCTCTCGATAACCATCCAATCCCACTTAACCTCTCAGATCATGGCAGCCCAGTTCGATGCCATGAAGGTAGAGAACAAAACAAGCGAAGCATTACGTGGAATGGAAAAGAATCTCAAAGTGAAAGAGGGTGGAGCATATTATTTCATGAACCGCATTTGGGTCCCTAAACTTGGAGGATTTAGAGAGGTAGTCATGAATGAAGCCCACAAGACGCGATACTTCATCCATCCGGGTTCAGACAAAATGTACTTGGATATTAAGCAACACTATTGGTGGCCTAACATGAAGGCAGAGATTTCCACCTATGTTAGCAAATGACTTACTTGCGCTAAAGTAAAGGTGGAATATCAGAATCCCTCGGGACTATTACAGCAACCAGTAATTCCCGAGTGGAAATAGGAGAGGATTACCATGGACTTTGTGACCAAACTACCCAAGTCATCAGATGGATTGGACACCATATGGGTAATAGTCGACAGATTGACGAAATCCGCTCATTTCCTGCCAATAAAAGAATCCTACAAGATGGAGAGGTTGACAAGGATATACATCAAGGAAATTGTGAGACTCCACAGAGTGCCAGTGTCTATCATCTTAGATAGAGATAGTAGATTCACTTCGCGTTTTTGGCAATCACTTCAAAAAGCTCTAGGAACACATCTCGACAAGAGCACTGCTTATCATCCACAAACGGATGGTCAAAGCGAACGAACCATTCAGAAACTTGAAGACATGCTTCGCGCATGTGTGATAGACTTTGGGAAGTCATGGGATACCCACTTACCCTTAGTCGAATTCACATACAACAACAGTTACCACACGAGCATCAAAGTTGCTCCTTTCGAGGTGTTGTATGGGCGTAAATGTAGATCACCGTTGTGTTGGGCTGAGGTAGGTGACACCCAGCTAGCGAAAGAACTGACATTAGACAAGACGTTAATGGGACCGGAGATCATACGTGAAACAACGGAAAAGATAGTTCAAATCAGAGCTCGACTACAATCATCACGCGACCGACAGGAGAGCTACGCTGATAAACAGCGAAGCCCTTGGAGTTTCAAGTCGGAGATCGGGTGTTGTTAAAATTCTCTCCTTGGAAAGGGGTTATTCGTTTTGGAAAACGTGGAAAATTGAATCCACGATACATTGGACCTTTCGAGATTCTTGCCCGAATTGGTCCAGTGGCATATAGACTGCAGCTACCCGTTGAGCTTAGCAGTGTACACCCCGTGTTCCATGTTTCCAATCTAAAGAAGTGCTTATCTGATGAAACCCTCATCATTCCCCTTGATGAAATAGAAATCAACGAGAATCTCCTGTTCGTTGAAGAACCAGTCGAAATCATGGACAGGGAGGTGAAGCATAGCAAGAAAAGTCGCATTCCGATTGTGAAGGTACGGTGGAACGCGAAGCATGGGCCAGAATTCACATGGGAACGCGAAGAACAGATGAAGCAGAAGTACCCTCACCTATTCTCGCATTCTCAAACCTAGCTTTCAAAAGAATTTCGGGACGAAATTCAGTCTAACGAGGGGATGATGTCACAACTAGGAATTTGAATGTTTGTGACAACAACAATTATATCAAATGTGAACCAACAATGTGAAAGCATGTATGATGCTTAGGCAATAACAACAAAACTTCAATTAAACACTTCATACAAGCACTACAAATAGTCAACAAAGAATTGGAAACCCTAGAAATCCCGGTTTAAGTCCATTTTGGACTAGGATTTCCTTATTGGGCCCAATGGGCCAATAAGCTTCCAATTTGACTATCTTGGGATTAGAACTCTTAAATGGGCTCTAATTGGACCCACTTCCATTTGTTTTAATATTTTGGGCCATATTGGGCCTAGAATGAAATAAACTACCTTAATGGACCTTATTGGACCATAACTAACCTAATTAGCCCTAATGGGCCATAAAAATCATTTCTTGATTTATTTTGGGCCAAGAATCATCTAATTGGGCCATAATATGCATTAAACACCAAAGGCCCAAAATTTCCTTCTCTTTCTCTAATTCTCGGCCCAACCTCAAAGCATGAAGAAAGAAGAGTTGACTTCCCGTGCCACCTCATTTTTACATGTTGGTCTTCCATGCATTCATCCCATGTTTCCATGCACATATAACTTCAACACTCTCTCTTCCACTCTCTTTTCTATCTTCGGCCGAGAACCACAAAAAAACACACACACATCTCACTTAAACACTCTCAAAGAAACCATCTCCATTCTTCATCAAGTTTTCGAGATTTGGGAAGCTTTTCAAGGAGATTATCCCACAAATTCATCATCTAAGGTAAGATCATGCTTGGATCTATGATCTAGATTCTTTTTTTTTTATCAAAATCTCTTCCTAATCTATTCAAACTCATGATCACTCTCTTAGAAGCCTCTAAGTTCGAGATATTCCAAGAAGATTTGCTAGGATCGAAACTTTCTTCATTTCTTCCTTCAAAATCAAACCCACAACTCAAGGTGAGTTTCATACCCCTCTTTTTTAGGTTTTCATATGTTTTATGGGGGAGAATACAAGAAAATATGGAGATCTATGTGTATGTGTATGCTATGTGTGATTTTATGCATGTATGTATGATTTTATGTGTTTTTGTGATGAACATGTAATCAAAAAGGGGTGAAATCTCGAGATCTATGACATAAGAAAGAAATCAAACATGATCTAAGTTATCTTACACTAAACTAGTCAAGAATAATAATTTATAAGATTGTGATAAACATAATTCACCACAAAACCCATTTTTGGGCTTAAATTGTCAAAAATACAAAATTTGGGTTAAAGGGTGCCAAATCAAGGTTTCCTAAGGGTTAAAGAGTCAAAACAGTTAAAATAATTGTTTTTATGAACATTAAAGTATTCAAAGGACTTGAAATATAAATCTTTAGCTAAATGGGCTAATTTTGGGCTTTTCGGCCCAATAAGCCCAAAAAAATTGCAAAAAATGACACTTGAAGGGGGCTGAAATGATAATTTCTTTAAAACAGGGGATAAAATGTGTAATAAAACTATTTCAAGGATTGAAAATGCTTTTTATTTCCAAAAAGGATAAAAAATGTAAAGTTTTCGGATTTTGGGCTAAAAGTGTAAAAATTGCAAAAAAGTTGGGCTTTAACCGGAAAATGTAATTCTTGGAGGGCTGAAACTGTTAACAAAATAAGTTTCTAGTTAAAAATATTATTTCAATAAATCTATGATGCAAAAGTGTCAAGAAAATGTTTTAAGGACCTAAAATGACTTTTCTTTTATATTAAGGACTAAATTTGTTTTTTTACAAAAGAAAGGGGCTGAAAAGGTCAAACCACTATTTTCAAACCAATTATGTTATTTATAGAATTTTGAGTCAAAAATACTACTCTACGGTTTACAAAAAGATCGAAAGACAAATACACGTACAACTCCAAATATCGTTACAAACAAATCGATCGGTCTCGAGTCGATACAAAACAATAATACTTAAATCGAACTCTCCAAGTAGATATGTGATACCTAAGACAAGTAAACATTTGACACTTGGGCTTGAAAGTTTTAAATCATGCTTGTTGGACATTGCAAGTCCATTAACATGATCTTTGGGCCCAAGGGATAATGCTTATATGCTATTGGGCCTTCTATGACCCAATCCCATATAAATGGACCTTCAATGGCTCTCAAGTGCTTTTGGGCCCTAGTGATCCAATAGTATTGCCAGTAAGGTCAAAGTAATCAAATGCGAGATGGGCCAACAAGTCTTTCGCATCCCCGACGGCCTAAAGTAAACTCATGGAAGTAGCAGGATTTGTACTCCTCTTTTCCTCGTTTGCTAGGCTTATGAGTAATCAATGTAAACAGATTCAGGTTGATAATCGAGAGTAATCAAGGTGGTTAGATTAAGTAAGTTATAACGGGCGACGCCTCTAAGGATCGTTCGTAAACTGTAGTTATAACTAGTCATTATTAATGCATGATTATAACAACTCACAAACCATAATTAATCCAACACCACCCGAGTAATCAAGGAAGAGTAATCAAAATCATTCATTATGGTGGTATAACAATTTGAGAAATCACTGTATTTTATGTATTTGGAAAACATCGGGTTTTCCGGGGAAGTTCAACATTTTCACTTGCACGTTTAATACTATGTCCTTCAAGTATACATGCCTTTTTGAAATCATCATGCATATTGTACGGATCTTCACACCTTTTTATAAACAATGGCCTTTTAAGAAAATATCGGATTTCCTGGGTTTTACAAACTACATAAATCATTTTATCACAACATACTTATGAACTCACCAACATTCCATACGTTGACCGTTTTTCAAAATGACTTGTATTCTCAGGTAACCGGTAAGCCGAGGAATACGTACCAAGTATGTTAGGGTGTTTTGCTTATGAAAACTATCAAATGATTTACGTATGGATTTGTAATGTTAAAACAATGTACTTGATGTGAATAATTCCAGTTGTAATATATTGATGCATGGTGATGTTTATGTTATGATTCATGTATATTCATTGTGATGATATTCAATTTAAGTCACGTGAGCCCTCGGACGTTTCCGTCTTCTGGTTTGGGGTGTGACAACATAAGCAAATAAGACCCTCCGTTCAATAATACAATTAAGACCCTCTGGTCGATAATACGAAATAAGACCCTCCTTTCAGTAACATGAATAAGACCCTGTGGTCACACATAAATTACCACACATGTTAGTATAGTGAGAAGACTCACCTCAGATGATAAACAGATCCTTCAACTGCTGCTGCCGCACACCGGTCCCAACCACTGAGCCAAACCCACAACTAAACGCAATTAGGAACTACGACTAAGTTCAAACATTAATTCTAAATATGGCCCACTAATTCGACCCACAAATGGCCCAAGCCCATTGGGCGTACCAAGGCCCAACCCTAAAATTAGGTCCAAAATGGCAAGCCCAACAAAAAGGGCTCCAAGACTCTTATATTCCTCTGACCAAAATTCCCAAAACAATAAGCCCAAAACAAAGACTTCAATCACTTATGGCCTAAAACGAAATCTAGCCCAAAAAGCCCACAATAAGCTTACGCGGGGCGTACACCCTTCCTACGCTCAGTGTATACGCTCTTGATTGGGGAACTCAATCGTTATGCATGGTGTATTGAAATTTATGCGGGGCGTAACTGCTTAGGTCCAAAATCTCGATTTTTGACTTAATCACTTCAGCCTATTGCATCTAACCCTCATGGAAGCTTCATTACAACCCTTATCTGATAAAGTTGGTGACTCTATTAGTTTGCATATCTTAATGGGATCCAACTTCCAAAAATAACCATTAAGGTTCATAAATAAGCATCTTAACACATGTATGAATGACTCTTAACACTAAAGATGCCAACTTTAAGGTTCATGAACCTCAGAAATGCCTAGAGTGGCAACTCAAAGCTCTTGAAGTGGTAACAACCACTAGATCTCATCCATGAGATCCAAAAGAGGACTAAACCTTCATAACCATAGATTTAAACTTCTAAAGAGAAAGTTCAAATATTTATACCTCAAATGAGCTACAACTGGAGTAGAGAGTCTAGATCTACAAGCCCTCCTTTGAACTCCATACTTGCACTAACCACTTTTTTGAAGAATATACACCAAAATACACCAAAAGCACAAAACTAAGCTCACAACACTCTTAGGAGGGTTAGGGTTTCGAAAACGATTCTCAAGGTCAGTGGAAGTTGAGATATGAAGGTTACAAGAGCCATAAATATGTTTATATAGTGTCCAAACCCTAAAAATTAGGGTTTGGCACTTCTGCCAGTTACACTGGGCATATCCTAGCTTACATTGGTGTACGCGACCAAACACACGTTTTCCCTATCATAACTTCCACGTCTTATGTCTGTTTCCAACGAACCTTCTATCCACATAAAGGTGGCGAGAAATCCTACGCTCCTAACAACTCACCATAGCCTTAAGACTTTTCGATCGAAACCTAAAATTCATAAAGGACCGAGCCAACGCTTTCACTGATACCCTTGGGATCTAAAACACAAACCTAACTCTTTTATCACACACCTAAAATTCAATGATTGATATTTTTCACCCTTCTTAAAGTAGCATTCTTTTCAATTTCCATTGAATTCGTTAACTCCTAAACTTGTTTTCATAAATAATTTGACTCCTTGTAAACTTGTACTTATCTTAACTTAAGCAAATGGAACAATTTTTCATTAGATTTATCTAAATATTTATGTAAAAATTCCCCCATTGACAACTTAAACCTTTAACCTTAATAAATATCTTTATTATTTTACTACTTCTAACGCTACGTAGATAATGTGATTTAGCTTATCCTAAAATTTCCACGTCTTCATTAGGAACAATGACTCTTTAAGTATATTTTCCAAATATGTCTATGTTGTAGTAAGAGTACCCATAATAGTAATTATGGCTTCGAAGATCCTCGATTATTTCATAATTTATTATGTAAACGAGACTTGAATAGTCTTTATATTTTTGATGTGCCAAAACGTCGTTGCCTACCCTTAGTACATATCAATAGGAACTTATCCTCATTTTCTTTTCTTTCATTTGTGCTATCATTCTCATTTCGAAATATATCTTTTCCAGACTTAGTAGCCAACCCGAAAATGAGCAATTTCTTTTTTTTTTTTGTTGTTAATCTATTTTAATTAGGCAGCGAGTTTAGATTTAGTATTAATATGGAACGCGACTTAAGGATCAATGTGGACTTAACCCTCGAAGCAGTTGGTGCTTCAGCAAAACTTATAATGCTATCTTAACTCATATAATACTTTCGAATAGGTTGTTATAGTTAGATCATGATTTCCATTATCCTAATTTCCCACAATCAAGATGGTAGAACTCGAATTAAGGAAACCGTAACTTGATTATATCTAAAGGAATTAACTCTCCTTTGAAGAGTTTATCCAATATGATCAAAAGGTTCTTAAAGTCACCACCTCTCCGACTATATACTTGTCTATGACTAAGTTCTAATTGAATATGGCTTTAGTTGAATTTCGGGACTAAATTGTTTCAACTGGGGGAGACTGTGAGAACAAGTCATTTTTAGATTTGAATAAACTTAGTTGCACATATAGGCACGAAACATGTTAGAATTCGTAGCAAGAAGCTAATTTATAACCTAATAGAAACATTAAAACAATTAGAAACGAGGGATGGTGTACTTAGATTCCACGTTGATACGTGACTTCTATAGCTAATTTAACTCTAACACCTATCCAAATTCGGGTCATTCCTTGACTAGAACATCTTTACACGAGTCATATACACACGTCATGCACTTGACCTAGTATTAGAAATTTTGTTAGAGTTTCGTACGAACTTAATTCAAATTACAATCTAGGACTAGTATACTTAACTCTCACATTTCGCATTAATCACTTAACCACTACATAGAGTGCCGAAAATCGAACTATATAACTTGCTACAAAATATATGTATTTATATTGAGCAAATTGAGTATCTCAAATGCTAAACTAAATTTATTATGGCATTTAACAATTTTATTTGGTCTAAAAAAAATTCAAGATATTTTATATCCATTATGATATTTTAAATTGTCCAAATTTTATGACAATGGCAAAATTTTATAAAATGAATGCAAGTTTTATAAATTTTAAATTTCCCACAAAACTCCATATTATATATAACACTTTAATTATTTACAAGTGATGAGACACAAATTATATTATGGAACAATAAATAATTGTAGTTATAATTTATGATATATAAATCCTAAAACTATTGACTAAGTTACACATAGTTTCATTTTAACCAATAAAGAAGTCAAAACTAATATAACCTACAAGATAAACAATTAAAATTTATAAATGTAATTGTCAATTGCCAAGTTTATAAAAGAAATCAGCCATTTTCCTTCCCCCTCTCCTCAAATATTTGTCCATACCCCCACCCTCTCTCTTCACTTCATTTTTCACAAAATGCATCACTCTTCTCTCTCTCTCTCTCTCTCTCACTCTCTCTCTCTCTCTCTCCTTCTCCCTCTCTCTCTAGGAAAACACTCTCTAGTTCCCCTTAACTTTTTCTCTAAAATCACAGCCCTCTAACCACAAAATTTATGAGATATTTGGATATTTTTGAGGTCTCTTAACAATCGATGGTAAAGAACATACATCTCTTGATGATCCATAAACAATATTTACAAGTTTCTAAGCATTTCTCTCTTATATCTTGATGTTCTAAGGCCTTCTTTTGCTTGTAAACAATATTTGATTTTAATGTTTGTAGATTCTTACCAAAACATGTTGCATGTCACGAAAATGGTGTGAATCAATGATCAAACCTAAGTTAAAATCAAAGAAAGTGCACATGCATGCTCAAAAATGATGATTTCCACACTTTCTTCTTCTTCTTTTAAGTCTTTTATATATAAATCTTTTCTAAACTACCAATAACATATTTAAACTCCATGCATGTTATTTGATCAGATTGCAAATGATTGATGTCTAGCTCATGGGTTTTGTTTTCATAGATTCCTCAAAAGTGCTAAAAATGTGACTTAGGAATGGTATGAACATCTTTTCTGGAAATTTTGAGATTGAAATGTATTCTATTTTGTTTAATATAAAATTATTAAACTTTAGCATGAAAAATCAACTTAAAATAGTTCCCTAGGTCAAAAAGCACTCAACTTTTTTACAGGACTGCTATTAGGAGTCCTAGACACTCAACATAAACTTTCACTAGAGATTAGCACTTTTTAATATTTATTTTGATTTTTGTGCCTTTAATCATTATAAAATTTCAAAACATGGTTAGGCCATCCGGAGTGGATGGGATTGCCACGCGTGAGGTGTTGATTTTTCACCCTAGAGACGCGTGAATGCTGCCCCCAGGATGGGTGGGTTGGGTGTGACCGGGGTGGTAGGATGAACGAAGACGTGCGTTTTGATTGTGTGGGCTTAAATTTTGAACGTTGCCATCTTTTTTACCGTTTGAAAGCATTTAATAAAAAAAATATTTATTATAAGTTTAATTTCTCCATATATATACATTCCTTTTACACATTTTTTCACAACAAAATACACACACTCTTTGAAAACAATCACACACTTACAAGAAAATGGATAATTTTTGGGGTTCAATTTCTTATTTGTCCGATGATGGTTCTGATGATGAGTTGGTATTACACACACTATTAATTGTCTGTGACACAAGACATGGTTCGTGAGAGAGGTGAAAGTTCACACGACGAGAAGAAGCGTAGAAAGTAGATCAACCGGGATCGAGAGGCGGCAAATGAACTTTGTTACATGATTATTTTGCCTCTGATAGTTTATATGATCTATCGAAATTTGAAGAACGTTTTCGTATTACTAGAAATTTATTCTTACGTATAGCTTGAGATTTGGAACGTAATTATGAGTTTTTCCAATTAAGATTGGATGGTAGAGGTAAACATGGTTTTAATATAATATAAAAATGTATGACCACTCTTAGACAATTGGGATATGGCATAGTCACAGTCCCATCAAATGAGTATTTAATAATGTCTAAAAGAACGGGTCGAGACTGTACATATCTTTTTTCTGAGTATGTTATAGAGCTTTACCGTGAAATATACTTGCAACATCCGACTAAAAGTGATTTCGAACAGTTGTATGTCGTGCATCAAGCTAAAAAATGGTTTTCCAGGGATGCTTGGTAGCATTGATTGTACACATTAGGAGTGGTTAAATTGTCCCAATGTGTGGCGTGGTCAATTCACGTGATGTGATCATGGGGTCTTGACTATTACATTAGAGGTGGTTATTTCACAGGACCTATGGTTTTGGCATCCATTCTTTGGTATGGTGGGGTCAAACAACGACTTCAGTATGCTCCAAGCATCTCTGTTATTTAACAATATTTTGCAACGTAAAGCACCAAACATGTCATACGTTGTGAATTGAATGAACACAAGTATGGGTATTACCTGGGTGATGGGATATATCCAAAGTATGCTACAATTGTCAAGTCATATTTCATTTCTGACCGATGAAAAATGAAAATTGTTCAAGTTAGCACAGGAATCTGCAAGGAAGAATGTGGAATGAGTGTTTGGAGTCCTAAAACAAAAGTGGAAAATAATCAAAGATTCGGCACGAACATGGGTTAGGGAAAAACTTATAACGATGTTGACTGCTTGTGTTATTTTACATATCGTGATAATAAAAGAAGACGGTAGGGCTATTTGTTCATACCGGGAACGATATACTTAATCCACTTGCAGTAATACAAGTTGGTAAACCGACATAATTCTCTAGGGTTTTGAAAATACAGAACCATGAAACACATCACAATCTACGTCACGATTTGAGCGAGCACATATGGGAATGACAATTCCAAGGGCAAAATGACAGTGAATACGAAGAGGATGAGGACGGAGACGACGAAGCGGACGAGGACAACAACAACAATGAAAACAAGTAGTATTTCTCTAAGTTTTTTTATGTTTTAAATTTTTATGTCTTTTAATTAATGTAATGTTTTATTTGGTATTCTTATGTTTTTTCTTAGTAATTTAGGTTTTAAATTTCTATATATTTAATTAATGAAATGTTGTTTCATTTTTCTATGTTTTTAAAATATTTATTTATGTTTTAAATTATGTTTTTTATTTAATTTAATCATAAAAAAAATAAAATAATAATAAATAATAAATATTGTGGAGTGGTAACAATTTCCAATGTCTAGTGAGTTCGTGGTGAAGTTGACGTGACGTTGAGTTAGCAATGTTTTTCTGATGGTTTTGTTGTGACCACTCCCCACAACCTTATGGTCATTCAAATAACCTAAAAAAGTTTCACACATCATAATTTGGTTAGACATGATTGTTTAAAAGTTTCAAAATTTTTCAGAACTGTTTGATATTTATTTCAACTTTCTTGTTATTAAAAACAAGTGAATTATAAAATCTGATTCTTCTATTGAAAAAACCTTTTAATATTTTTCAAATCTTCTAGATATTATGAAACCTTCATATAAAATTTTATAGATTTTTCCATAACATTTTCCTATTTTTCCAATATTTAATGAATGTTTAAGGGGATAAATTGATAGAAAAAAAAAGCTATACTTATCTAAAAATCATACAAATTTACCAGCACATCTTCTATTTCAGTAGGATTCCAAATACAAAGTTTAGTGATTTTTTCTATTGTTTGCTATTTTTATTCTATTTTCCTAAGATTAAACACCCATAATTCCAAAATTCAGACTCTATTGTTTGAAACTCACTTTTAATATTTTTCAAATATTATATGCATTTTAAAACAATCATAAAAAAATTGAGGAATTATCTTAACTTTTTTCTATTAATTCTATTTTTCTTACATTAGATACACATAAATCATGAAAGTCGGACTCCAATGAATGAAAAGCATTTTTGACATTTCCCAACTTATATACATTGTATGACAATTGTAAAAAAATATTGGCAATTTCATGTAACTGTTGAGTATATATATATTTTTTTACGATTTTATGATGTTTTCAAGGAATTAAATGGTGGGAAAATGGTTAAACATATTTAAAAATTATGAAAATTTATGAGGTGGTTCTAAATTAAAATAAAAATTGAAATCTAAAGTTTGAAAATTTTTAGAACTGATTTGATTTAGTTTTTGAATTTTTAGCTTGTAATACCCTTATATAAGTGCTAAAATACATTTCAAATGTTAAAAGTCAATTGGTATATAAGACATCCGAATTTTACAAAAAAGAATTTGCATCTTATACATAACCTAATTTTGACACAATTAATTCTCTTGTCGAAATTAAGTATACTAGTGTTAGATTTTCGACTAGAGATTTACTAGTGTGTAACATTATCGTAGGGAATCGGTAGTAGGACGTGAGGGAAGTTAGCTCAAGGCATCACAAACACCTTCACACATCATTGTGAGTATTCACAGCCCTTATTTTTAGTTTTCTATGTTTTGGGATGGAAACGCATGTCCAAAAACTATTTATTGTTGGTTGTATTTAATTTGACTTTTATCAAACTTGGTTGCTATATTTTGTTATGTATGTGTATGCTATTTTGATTCATGTGGCCTTATCGCGATTAAGTCCCCAGAATCTTTCACACAACTCATTAACTCTTTTAAGCCCATGGTCATTATGGATGATGCTATTAGGAGGTAGACAACTCCTCACTCGTACACATGCGAAGTGCATTTTACCATATTTCTCCTTATGTTAGTGATAGACATTGTATTCAAGAGGGCACTCGGTCATTAGGCTTGGGTAGTGAACTCATGATTTGTTCATCATGCACATACATACTTTTTTGCTCATGTTAGCATCGGACTTTGTTTATGATGATGTTAACGGACTTTATTTCTCATGATAGTAAAGAAATTTGTTATGCAAACTTGTTTACTCATTATAACAACAAACTTGTTACTCATCTCGGCAATGAAATTCCATTTACGGAAACTTTTATTAAACCTCTAATTATGACTCATATGTTACTGTTTTTTTTAAACCTATGAACTCACCAACTATTTCGGTAGTTAACCACTCATTTTACATGCTGTTTCAGGAACTCATTTAGTTAGTGGCACATAGAGACACAACATTTATAGAAGCATTACACATGTGTTATTTTTCAAATGTATTGTAATTTTTTTAAGGATGTTCAAACTCATTGTAAACTGTGATGTTTTTTAATAGTATGGTTGGTGTTGTCTTTTAACTTTTGCAATGAGACCTTTTGTACTGTCACGCCTCGTGCTTCCGCTTTAGCGCGGTGTGATAGAGAATGGTATTAGAGCCGAAGGTTATAAAGAATACTAGTTTTCCTTTAGAGAACACCAACTATAGCCAAAAATTTTCAAAAATACTGAACATACTACAGTTATAACTAAGTCGAGTGCACATTATTGGACTTTAGTTAGGTATAGCCTAACTAACTATGTTTAATTAAAGAAAATTAATGCGACACAGGAAACGGTTATAGTAGAATTATGTTCAAAACAATTTTGAACTTAAACTTTTGAAAAGCAAAGATTTTCAGTGTGCGTATAAGCATTGCATATTATAGGCATTCATCTAGGTACGCCTAGAAACTAAGTGCACTTTTATCATAATGTTTTTTTATTTAGAAATATTCTTATCCCTTATCAAGTTCTAGGCTAACCAATTAGGTTGTATCACTAGCCGCTCTAGGAACAATCCACTTAGTACTAAGAACGAATATTCCTCGGTAGCTATTGACTCTAGACGTAAGGTTAGCAGCTAGAGAACCACTAGTGACAATCATAAGTTGACACTAATATCAATTTTACCTTACTACCCCTATATCGTATGTGTAATAGAGTTATGACTAGGAGAAGTGTTTCGATACTGACATAGGAAAAGATTGGAGCATCGTGTTAGGAGGTAGATGATTAGCCACAAGTAATCACTTGGATACCATTGACTAGCATCCTTGATATGACCACGAGGAGACATGATGGTTTAACATATTGTTACCGATATTTGAGACGTTCCATCTACTCTACGGTTTAGCTCTAGGTTGTTTCCACCTTGACCTTAAAACTTAGCCTAGGATATCTCTTTTACCCAAAACCTTTTCTTTAGGTAGTTCTTACCCTACCGTCTTTACTCCACATATCTAAATTCAAGCACAACCCATCCCCTTTATAACAAAAAATTTACAAGTCTTAGTTCGAGGCCCCCGTATGTACTAGTGATATTCTCAAGTAAACCATCATGTTACACTTTCCAAATTACTAACATGTATCATGGCTAACCATCAACCTTAATTTTTCATGCTCAATTAAACATCGCTTCTTTGTACGAATCTTTCCTATAATCTTGAATCCTCTTTTGAACCTTATCAATTTCATACATTTGTTTGAGTCCTTATCAGCATTACTGACATTCATATCGTTATAAAGGATTACATCCTCTTACACCACACACCAAACGTACAAATTAACCTTTGACCTCAATGAAAGGTGTGGAACTGCATCTACACCATTAATCGTTTTACAAACTGTTTTTCATGTCCTCGATTTTGGAGGAAAGTCACTGGTACTCGACATGTACTCGCCTTAGTATTTAGGTACGACTAGCTACACTAATCCACTAATTCCTTACTTCTTTATCTTCCATCAAAAACATATTTCACATATCCTATTTTATTTATCATTAGTACAATACTTTTCAACCATTTCATATAGCTTACTAGACACTTACTAACCATGCAAACTATATTTCCCGCTAAAAACAACCAACTATACTTTTGCCAACTTGCTTTAACTTAGCACTTTTCTTCAAAACTCAATTTAACCGGTGTTAGTTTTAACCTTATTATTACAATTTCATTCCAAATCCATTTCAATGGATAGAGGTGCTTTAAGGGCATATAAACTATTTTAAACATTATTACTATCTTGTCACATTTTTAAAAGCATAAAAACATTTTCTTTTATAAAAGTGATTAAACTCTACGATATAAAACCTATACCTATGACATCGATGTTAATGTTATGTGTAAAAGCTTCATTGGGTTTTTCAAACCACTTTTGTTTTAACTCTTTTGACCACATTCTTAAGTAGGCATTTTACTTTATTTAAATGAGTTTCGAAAGCCAACATGATGCTTTTTACCGCCTTTTACTCCATACATGTTTATGAGACATCAATAATGCTTACATTCAAAACATGCTTTATTTGTTTATTTTGTTTTAAAAGTTGTATTATAATCTATAAAGTTTCTAAATAAATTTAAAACATTGAGAAACTTATTTTTCACTTTTAAATTTCCAGTGACACACTTTCGACAATTTATAATTATTCTTTTAAATATATTGAATCTTTGCCATGTTCGTTTTAACCATTGTTGGACTCCAGACTAAAAAGTCAAAACTATCAGATTTTCAATCACCAGTTTTAGTGTTTCTTCTTTTTTCACAAATGGAGTTTAACTTAATAGATAATTCATGAATTTTTAGCAAACCTAAACAAACACTTTAAAACTTCCACATGCTTATTTAATCATCAACATACATCAAGGATTTAAAGTTCGAAATATATCTCAATCTAGTTTTAAATCTACCTATAGATATTGTCCTTCAAATTTTAACAACAATTGTTGTTGCTGCTACCATCCTTTTTGTTCCCCTGCACCTGATTCATTGCTCTCTATCTGATTTAAGATCACACATAATAATAATAAAAATACATGGTCAAACTTTGTTTTTGCCTATTTTGCTTTCCTTGGTACCATCTTCGTGCACATACACACTAGAAGTCTACCTTTTTGTTCTGAGCGATTAGTACGTGTATAATCATGAGGCATGATCTTGACTTGGTTAACCTTGATATACTCAACTACACCTCTTATCATATATATTTTTTTTTTATTATGAAATCTACTGTAAATGAGTAATCCTTATTTGCATTGTTCTTTTGTTCTATATTTAGAAATTTGATTAAAAATACAATTTTATTGTATTTCCCTTACAACTAATACACAAGATGAATACTCTAGAGCTTATCCTTTTTCTAAATCCTAAAAATAGTTTTAAAGAGTTATATTCTTCTCATGCTTCTTCTTTACTTTATAAACATAGAAAGTTTTAAATGTTACGATTGCCTATCCTCCAAAACAATGTTGTCTTAGAATCACTAAATTAAGAATGCACCATTTTCAATGATTGATATTTTACAACTTTCTTAAGGTAACCTTCTTTGAAATTTCCATTGAGTTCCTAAACTTTTAAACATTTTTTCATAAATATTCCGACTCCTCGTAAACTTGTACTTGTCTTAACTTAAACAAATGGGACAATTTTTCAAAAGAGTAATCTAAATATTTTTGTATAAATTCCCCGATTGACGACTTAAACATTTAACCTTAATAAACCTCTTTATTATTTTTACTACTTGGTTTGGTCGCCACATATGTACCTTCAGTCTCTTGGAATGATTACATATTTTCATAATAGTGAGATTACTATTCATTTCTAAACACTTCTAATGCTCTGTAGATAATGTCATTTAGCTTGTCCTAAACCTTCACCGTCTTCATTAGAAACAATGAGTCCTTGTATATTTTTCAAATATGATTCTACTGTAGTAAAAGTACCCATAATAGTAATTACGGATTCGAAGATCCTCGATTATTTCATAATTTATTTTGTAAATGAGACTTGAATGGTCTTTATATTTGAGATGTACCAAAACATCGTTGCCTACCCTTAGTATGTATCTTTAGGAACTTACCCTCAGTTGCTTCTAGATCTTTTATTTGTGCCACTCCTTCACATTTTAGAATATATCTTTGCCAGACTTAGCAGCCAACCCGAAAATGAGCAATTTTTTTCTTAATATATTTTTAAATATTAGGTGGTGAGTTTAGATTTAGTATTAATATGGGACTCGACTTAAGGATCAATGCAGATTTAACACTCAATGCAGTTGGTGCTTCAATAGAACTTATAACGCTCTCTTAAGTCAGATAATATTTTCGACTAGGTTGCCATGGTTAGATCATGATTTCCATGATCCTAATTTCCCACAATCTAGATGGCAGAGCTCGAATTAGCGAAACCTAACTTTATTATAGCTAGAGGAATTGACTCTACCTTGAGGAGATAATCCAATATTATCAAAAGATACTTCCAGTCACCACCTCTCCACCTATATACTTGCCTATGGCTAATTCTAATTGAATAAAACAATAGTTGAATTTCGGGACAAAATTCTTTTAACTGGGGGAGACTGGGACAACCGTCAAAATCCGAGTCAGTTCTAGATTTCTAGATTTGAATAAGCTTAGTTTCACATATAGGCATGATACATGCTAGACTTTGTAACCAGAAGCTAAGTTATAACCTAATAGATACTTAGATAATTAGAAACGAGGGATGGTGTACTTAGATTCCACATTGATACGTGACTTCTATAGCTACTTTAATTGTAACACCTATCTAAATTCGGGTCATTCCCTAACTTGAACATCTTTGCATGAATCAAGTACACACGTCATGCACTTGACCTAGTAGTAGAAATTTGGTCAGAGTGTCATAGGAACTTAAGTCAAATTAGAATCTAGGACTTATATACTTAACTCTCACATTTCGCATGAATCGCTTAACCACTACATAGAATGCCGAAAAATAGAATTATATAACTTGCTACAAAATATAAGTATTTATATTGATCAAGTAGACTATCTAAAATCCTAAACTAAATTCATTATTGTGTTTAACAATTTTATTTGGTCTAAAACAGTTCAATATATTCTATATCCATTATGATATTTTAAATTGTCCAAATTTTATAACAATGACAAATTTTTATAAAATGAATGGAAGGTTTATAAAATATAAATTTCCCACAAAGTTTTATATTATATATAAAACCTTTAATTATATACAAGTCATGAGACATAAATTATATTATGGAACAATAAATAATTTTAATTATAATTTATGATATATAAATCCTAAAACTAATGACTAGGTTACATACATAGTTTATAAAAGCAATTTTCAATTGCAAAGTTTATAAAAGAAATCAACCATTTTCCTTCCCTCTCTCATCAAATATTCGTCCACATCCACACTCTCTCTTCACTTCATTTTCCACAAAAACACAACACTATTCACTCACTCTCTAGAAAAACTCTTTTTACTTCCCCTTAACTTTTACTCTAAAATCATAACCCTCTAACCACCGAATTTAAGAGATATTTGGATATTCTTGAGGTCTCTCAACAATCAATTGTAAAGAACATACATCTCTTGAAGATCCATAACAATATTTACAAGTTTTTAAGTATTTCTCTCTTCTATCTTGATGTTTTAATGCCTTCTTTTTCTTGTAAACAATATTTGATTTGAATGTTTTTAAATTCTAAAATCGTAGCCCTCTAACAACCGAATTTATGAGATATTTGGATATTCTTGAGGTCTCTTAGTAATCAATGGTAAAGAACATACATTTCTTGAAGATCCATAACAATATTTACAAGTTTTTAAGTATTTCTCTCTTATATCTTGATGTTATAAGGCCTTCTTTTGCTTGTAAACAATATTTGATTTTAATGTTTGTCAATTCTCACCAAAACATGTTTCATGTCATGAAAATGGTGAGAATCAATGATCAAACCTAAGTTAAAATCAATGAAAGTGCACCTGCAAGATCAAAAATGATGATTTTCACACTTTCTTCTTCTTATTTTAAGTCTTTTATATATAAATCTTTTCTAAACTACCAATAACATATTTTAACTCCATGCATGTGATTTGGATCAGATTGCATATGATTGATGTTTACTTCATGGGTTTTGTTTTCATAGATTCATCAAAAGTACTAAAAGATGTGACGTAGTAATGATCATGTACTCATTTATTTAAAAATGCATCTAAATGACCTCAAATAATTAAGTCTGATATTTATTAGTTTAGGAATGGTATGAAGAGCTTTTGTGGAAATTTTGAGATTCAAATGTATTTTATTTTATTTAAAACAAAATTATTAAACTTTAGAGTGAAAAATCAACATAAAATAGTTCCCGAGGTCAGAAAGCACTCAACCTTTTATAGGACTGCTATTAAGGGTCCTAGTCATTCAACATAAATTTTCATTAGAGATTGACACTTTTTGATATTTATTTTGATTTTTGTGGCTGTAATCATTACAAAATTTCAAAACCAGGTTATGGTCATTCAAATAACTTGAAATTTTTTTCACTTGAAATTTTTTCACGCATTACACTTTGGTTAGATATGATTGTAATAAAAGTTTCAAAAATTTTCAAAACTGTTTGATATTTATTTCGATTTTCTTGTTATTAAACACAAGTAAATTATAAAATCTGATTCTTCTATTGAAGAACAACTTTTAATACTTTTCAAACATGCTAGACATTATGAAAACTCTATATAAAATTTTATAGATTTTTCCATAACATTTCTCTATTTTTCCAATATTTAATGAATTTTTAAGGAGTTAAATTAATAGAAAATAGCTACAATTATCTAAAAATCATACAAATTTACCAGGACATCTTCCATTATAGTAGGATTCCAAATATAAAGCTAGTGACTTTTATCTACACTTTATTATATTTATTTTGTTTTCCTAATATTAAACACCCATAAATCCATAAATCGAACTCCGTTGTTTGAAAACCACTTTTGATATTTTTCACATATTATATTATATGCATTATAAAACAGTTGTACAAGATTTTTGAGGAATTATCTTAACTGTTTTCTATTTATTCTATTTTTCTTACATTATATACACATAAATCATGAAAGTCGGACTCCATTGTATGAAAACAACTTTTGACATTTTTCCCATCTTATATACAGTGTATAATAGTTGTATAAAAATATTGGCAGTTTTGCATAACTGCTTAGTATTTTTCAAGGTTTTATGATATTTTGAAGGAATTAAATGGTGGAAAAATAGCTAAGCATATTTAAAAATCATGATGAATTACAAGGGGGGTTTAAATTACAGTAAGAACTGAAATATAAGGTTTGTACATTTTAGAACTTATTTGATTTAGTTTTGGATTTTTAGCTTGTAAAACCCTTCCAAAAGTGCTAAAATACATTTCAAACAATAACACAAAATGAGATTTGTCACTTGCAAATGTTAACAAGTCAATTGGTATGTAGACATCTGAATTTTACAAAAAAGTATTTGCAAATTATACGAAACCTAATTTTGACACAATTAATTATATTGTAGAAATTAAGTATACTAGTGTTAGATTTTCGACTAGAGACTTAATAGTGGGTAACATTATCATAGGGAATTGATAGTAAGATGTGAGAGAAATTAGCTCAAGGCATCACAAACTAGGGATGAGCAAAAACCGAACCGAAAAACCGAAAAACCGAAAAAAACCGATATAACCGAAACCGAAAAACCGAAACCAAAACAATAACCGGCGGTTTAGGTTTGAATTTTACAAAAACCGAAAAATAACGGTTTGGTTCGGTTTTGACGTATAAAACCGCCAATAAAAACCGAGCCGACCCACATATATATTATTTATTATGTTTTAAACTTTTAGTTTTAGACTTTAGACTTTATCTCTTTAATATTTTATGTTTATTTTCAATAAACTGTTAATGGTGTTAAACTTTGATATTTTAAACATTTTTATGTTTTTATAATACTAGAATTCGTACTCTTTATTTTGGTATATTTAAAGTAGATACAATACTATTTATCGCAACGTATTTTCACTAGGTTTGAACCAAAAAACTAGAAAAAAAAATAGGAACTCATAAACCCACGGTTTAAAACCGAAAACCCATAAACCCAACCCGGAAAACCGAAAAACCGAACCATGCAAAAACCGAACCTATATGGGTTTAAAAATCGAAAAACCGACTTTCTACGGTTTGGTTTGGTTTTAGCCAAAAACCGACCCAAACCGACCCATGCTCATCCCTATCACAAACACCTTCACACATCATTGTGAGTATTCACAGCCCCTATTTTCAGTTTTTACAATTTGGGATGGAAAAGCATGTCCAAAAACTATTTTATTGTTCGTTGTATTTAAATTGACTTCTATCAAACTTGGTTGCTATATTTTGGTATGTATGTGTGTGTTATTTTGATTCATGAGGCCTTATTGTGGTTAAGTCCGTAGAATGTTTCTCATTACTCATTAACTCTTTTGAGTCTATGGTCATTGTGGATAGCACTATTAGGAGGTATACAACTTCTCATTCACACACTCGGGGAGTTCATTTTACAATATTTCTCCCTATGTTAGCGATAGACATAGTATTCAAGACGATACTTGGTCATTAGGCTTGGGTTGTGAACTCATGGTTTGTTCATTATGCACATACCAACTTTGATCCTTATGTTTGCATCAAACGTTGTTTCTCCTGATGTTAACGGGCTTTATTTCTCATGATAGCAATGAAGTTTGTTATGCAAACTTGTTTACTCATTATAGCAATGAACGTGTTTACTCAATATAACACTGAACTTGTTTACTCATAGTAATGAACTTGTTTACTCATTTTAGCAACGAACTACAGTTTGTAAACTTGTTACTCATCTCAGCAACGAACATCCATTTATGGAAACTTTATTAAAACTCTCGTTATGACTCATATACAACTATTTTTTCTAAATATGTGAACTAACCAACTATTTCAGCAGTTGACTGCTTATTTTGCATGATTTTTCAGCAACACGTCTAATAAGTGGCAAAAGAGACACAACACTGGTAGAAGCATTACGCATGTGTTATTTTTCAAATATATTGTAATTTTTTTAAGGTTGTTCAAACTCATTGTAAACTATAATGTTTTTTAATACTATGATTGACGTTGTCTTTTAACATTTCTATGAGACCCTTTGTACTATCGCGTCTCGTGTATCCGCTTTAGCATGGTGTTATAGTATTAAGTACATTGTCTATTACAAATTGGTAATAACAACAAATTTTTTTGACTAGATGCCATTATGGTAAAAAGTTTTAGAACATTGTTGTTATTAATAAATTTAGAGAATATGCTTGTATCGGAAAAAAAAAAGATAACAATTTTGCTATTTCTTGCAATTTCATTTATGTAAAAGGGAGATTGTGTAAATTATATGTATTTAATTGTTTCCAACAATAACACAAAACGCAAATTGTTAATTTTAGTATTAAAATTGTTTAAATACCAATAATTCAGTTTTAAACAGAGTTTAACTTTTTTTTAGTTTTTATTGTCATTTACATAAAATTAAATAAATAAAACTAAGATTTTTAACTTTTTTCACAGATTCTAAATGGCGACACATATAATGAGGAATTTGTCAAATCTTAACTTAGATGCCCCTGGTGCAATGTTTACTATTGAGTTAGTAAACTTGGTTGCAAAATTTGAGGGGAGATTGTCAAAATTGGTTGCTATCGATGGAATTTAGGGTGCACTCTTAATAGATGCTATATTTCTAGATCCAAATCATCCAATAGAAGAGAAAATGCAAAATAGAGCAATGTACTTTTGTTTGTTTCTCAAATTAGCATCTTACATTACTTATATCGTTATAAATCTTTTACCCATGGTTTTTATGGGTTGTAACCTAGTAGTTTATGAAAACACTAATGTGCTTTTGTACTTTAAATGGTTCTACGGTTGAAGCGAAACACAACAAAGATAATCATAAAACGTGAGTGTGTTTTTATCTACCTTAGGTAATGTTCTTTGGTATGTGGTCTCGAAGGAAGGAATCTAATCCATGGGATCTCCTTGAAAGGTTGAAGATATAAAATCATGTCTAATGCCTAAATCCATCTCAGATGTTAGGATTTTTCATGCCTTATCTTTTTTCTATACTGAAAATTTTAGCAGAATTGTTGATCCTATTACTAATTGCAAGAAGAAAGAGAATTTTCTATTGGTCAAAGGCTGTCTAACTTTTATCCTCTAAAACCACCAGATCAAAAGCAAGTATAAGATTCAGGTAAAAAAATGCGCAGTTTTGTACAATCCAAATTAAACTTATAATAATATCAATATATCATTGTAAAGGTCAGAGGAAGCTTTGTGTTACAAAACATGACTAAGAATGTAAAGGCACAAATAAGCTGCAATATACATATACTAGTTGAAGTACATACGTTGAATCAACTAACTGAAAGAACATTTAATGGTTTGAGCTTTTTAAAGCTGTTGAAAAAACAGCTGTCAAATTCCATAATATTGATATCATGAACCCTACAAAGCAACAACTTTCATCAGTTTGTACTACTGAAAAGAAAGAAAAATATGATATATTCTATTTACGCCATAGATCAATGTTATAAGCTAGTAGAAATTCCCCTCCACCAAATCCTTATGATATGCACCCTATAAACTTCTACTAACTGCACAGGTATTAAGAAATGACATTTGGGGTTGGAAAACATTCAGTAACAAGCATGGTCCATCCCAAAGTTAAAAGTTAAAACCATCATTAACCAATTAATTATGGCAAAATTCATGTGTTCTTTTTCATTCCTTGTATTAATAAGTAGTAAACATACATCAATCTAAATTTTGGTTCCCAACACATCTTTTTCATTACTTTTTTAGAAATTATAATGAGAAAATAGATTAAAATGATTATAAAGTAAGTAAAAAGAAAGTAAGAAACATACTTGATATCTGAGTGCAGTTTCAAGGGCTCTCACAATCTCCTTCATTAGTGGACGTTCTTCTCGTTCTTTGTTCAAACATTGATAAGCAATTGTTTTAAACGCCGTCAATGAACTAGGATTTATTTGATCCCTTATACTGCCATAAATAATTTCATCTAGGTTATTTTGTTCATAACACTTTTGCACCAAAAATGGTAAAGATTGATGCTTATCATTAACGTTGCGCATACTCAACCTCCCACATAATACTTCAAACAAAACCACGCCAAAGGAGTAAACATCTGACTCCTCTGTTAGAAACCCTGTCTTTTCATATAGGGGATCACAATACCCATATGTCCCAAGAACATTCAAGACAACAAAAGGGTATTGTTGGCTAGTAGGACCAAATTCGGATAGACCAAAATCTGTGATCTTAGCATTCCAGTTTTCATCTAATAAGATATTGGAGCTTTTAATATCACGATGAATAACTTTTTGGTGGGTCCTAGGAGGATTATGAAGGTACACTAGTCCATGAGCCACCCCAATGCATATCTTAAGGCGGGTAACCCATGTTAAATCCTTGTTAAGATACAAGTCGAGACTTCTCTTTGATGCATACTCATACACAAGGATCTTTTCGCCTCTTTCATCACAAAACCCTACGAGCGAAACAATATTTTCATGCTTGTAAAGGGAAAGCATTATGATCTCCTTCCAAAACTCTGGGTCTCCTTGTCCAAGTGTACTTCCGAAACGTTTAAAAGCAAATGTAGTATGCCTCTCCAAATGGATAAGTTGTCCCTTATACACTTTACCAAATCCGCCTACCCCGATGCAATTGTGTTCAGCAAAATCATTGGTTGCTAATTTTATAGCTTCAAGTTGTATTTCGAGGTGTTTAAACTTATTTTTGATAGGCATCCTTTTAGGGAGTGATGAAACCGTTAACAAGCATGGATCATTCTGTTACATTGAATGAAAACATGATAATATTAAATCACAAAAAGAATGATGTAGTAATCGTATCTAAAATTATTACTTGTTAACCATGTGCTTCAATATAAATTTTGTTCACAACACATCTTTCTACCATTCCAATGAAAAAATAGACTAGGATAATTATAATAAGTATGCTTGTTCAAAAAATTTATAAAAAGTATGAGTGAATCGAAAGTATGAATCAGACGTACCTGATATTCAAGTGCAGTTTCTAGTGTTGTTAAGATCTTGTTCATTGATGGACGTTTGTCACGGTCTCTCTTCAAACATTGATAAGCAATTGTTGAAAACGCCTTTAAAGAATTAGGGTTTATTTCATCCTTTATATCACCAAAAATAATTTCATTTAGGTTGTTCTGCTTGTAATGCTTTCGTACCAACTCAGTAAAAGATTGAGATTTGTCATAGTTGTCAGTACACAACCTCCCACACAAAACTTCAAATAACACCACACCAAAAGAGTAAACATCAGATTCCTTTGTTAATAACCCTGTCTCTACATATAGCGGGTCCCAATACCCAAACGTGCCGACAGGATTGGAGAAAATAAGCGAGTATTGCAGGTTAGCAGGGCAAAATTTGGATAAACCAAAATCTGCAATCATAGCATTCCAATTTTCATCTAATAGGATATTGGAACTCTTGATATCGCGATGCAATACTCTTTGTTGTGTCCCAGCAGACTCAGAATCATGAAGGTATGCTAGTCCGCAGGCCGCCCCAATGCATATCTTAAGGCGTCTAACCCAGGTTAGATCGTGGCTGTTTAGATACAAGTCAAGACCTCTCTTAGATGCATATTCGTACACAAGGATCTTCTTGTCATCATCATCACAGAACCCTAAAAGAGACACAATATTTTCATGCTTGTAAAGAGAAAGCATAAGGATCTCATTCCAAAACTCACGGTCCCCTTGCCCAAATGCCCGATCTAAACATTTTAAAGCAACCACTGTATGACCCTCCAAATGGCCGAGTTCTCCCCTGTAAACTTTCCCAAATCCTCCTCTTCCGATGCAATGGTCTTCAGCAAAGTTGTTGGTTGCAGATTTTATTGCTTGTAGTTGTATTTTGAGGTGTTCAAACCGTTTTAGATCAGACATGTTTTAGTAATCGATCAAAAACAGAGAACAAAAGTGAGACCCAAATATTACTTCGTAAAATCTACAGGCTGAATGAAGATTCACGTTGGATCATCATCAAGTAACAGTTTGCATCATAAATCCTAAGCAAGACACTACCAAAACAAAGTAGCAATATCACAAGCAGAAAATATATTTAAACCTAAATGGAACCTCCGTTAAATTCTATTTCTCAAAACTCGATCCTAATAATATCAAACACAATTCGGTGATGCTTACCGAAATCTAAATTGACATGAAGCAAAATCAAGAACAAAATAGTCTATCTTTGAAATCCCAACTTCATTTTCTCCTGATAAGTGAAAATTTCTATACAAAAGACAATCGTACCTATCAAATGGTGCTGATTTGGATCGGTAAATTTGGACTTGAGTTCAGATTTGCGAAATTAGAGAGTTACAAATCAAACAATAAACTGCAAATTGGCGAATGTTTGCGAGGCTAGAGACGAATGTAGAAAATCGCAGTGTACATAGTCAACTCTCTCCCTCTCCCCCTTACATTATTTATGGTCTTTGTTGCATTTGTCGGCTTGCAAAACCAGTATTTCTTTTTGTCAAGCCATCCTTATTTTTGTTCGGAATTTAAATTTAGGATTTTGTTTGTGCAAGGTTTATAAAAACTTGTTTATATTTTGGTTCAATCGGTTAAAATTTCACTTTTTTTTTTTTCCTTAATTTAACTATTGAAATTGGTAAATATTTGCAAAACAACCTTTGTATTTTTGTAATTGGTTAACGTGGGTTTTAATGATTTAAATGCAAAATAAATAAATAAATATATCATAAATGACTTTTTTATTAATAAGGTTAAAACATAAAAACTTTTTTTGAGATTTTCTTTTTATATATATTAAATTTACTTTTAGAAATCTTATATTTATTTATTAAAAAACATAAAATAAAGATACCATCAACATTGCTTCACTAAAAAAAACTAATATTTCTTATTAAAAAAACACAATAATAATATTTCTAAGGCACATAGTGTGTATAATGGAACTCTATGTAGGAATAACAACATCCGACAAACTTTATCTATGAGGTGTCATCCGATTGTGAAAGGATCATCGGTACGTTGTAGTTTTATGGTAAACGTTTTCCATCCAATATCTAAAAATTCAACAATGAAGTAACATTTGGCCTACAAATGTATTTTTTTTTTCGACAAATCAACAAAGTCCTCTTCGTTTATATAATATATAGATGACATCTTTAGAGTTGCCGTAAAGATATTTATTAAAGAGAATAAAAAATTCCAAAAATGATATATATTATCATTATTGTGTTTTTTAATAAAAAAAATTATCTATATATTGAGTTTTTTAACAAATAACTATAAGTTTTATTCAAATAAATATAATATATATAAAAAAAGAAAATTTATAGAAATGCCCTTAAACATTAACCATATTAACGAAAAAAAATCATCCATTATTATTTGTTTTATTTTTTTTTATTTGCAATTTAACCATTAAAATAGACACTAACATGTTATAAGGGATGTTTTGAAAGTGTTTACCTGTTTCAATGGTTAAATTGCAAAATAAATAAATAAATAAATAAATAAATAAATAAATTAGGGGTGACTTTCTTGTTAATAGAGCGAAAATGTAGGGCATGTTATGCAAATTTCCCTTTGTTTCTTTAACATCAATATTTTATCACTAGAATGATTGTAATAACTTTTTAAAGGTTTTTCCATGAATAGCTAAAAAACAGGGAAATGACCAAAATAACAGTGATTTTTGCAGGCTACCATCTGCGAAAATCTATGTCATTTATGAGAATCTATGTGGATTTTTGCAAATGCAGCATGTGAAAATGTAATTTTTTTCCTAAATTTGAACATTCGTAACTCTTTCAAACAAAGTTTTTTTGGGCTGGATTTTTTTATTGTATTCTTTGTAATAAGGATTATCCATATACATATCGCACTCCTAATTTGGAGGCATGAAGTCACACTTTTTAAGTCAGAAATAGGTTTATCGGTGAAAAATATGAAAAATGACTTAACAGTTAACCTTCATAACTCTTTTATATGACGTCCATTTAAGATGATTTTTCTTTCATTATGTTCTATGTAACAATGACGATCTATGGCCATATCACACTTGGAAGTATCACGGTTTGTGATGTTTGAGAATTTTCAAATACAAAAAAGATAACATTTATAGACTAGTAGATGCAACAAAGAATTACATGTACAATAAAGATATATAAATATTTAAGTAATAGAGGGAGTAACACCACCAATTCATCGTTTGCTAATTCTTATTGAGGATGGAATAGTAGAGGGTTCATCGTTTCACTTTGATATGAGGATCGATAGCCGGTATAGAGCTCGAAAGCAGCTGGTAGGGATCATAATAAAATTAATAAGATTGTGAATCTTTTGCATGTTAAACGATATCATTGCCAATATTGTGTGACTAGACGGTACACCACTTTTTTGTCATTTCCCAAATCTACAATCCAGTGGATTTTCCAATAAATTACGAAATGCTATAGTTCTTACATATGATTTCTGAATTTATTCAGTGTGACTAGACGGTACACCACTTTTTTTGTCATTTCCCAAATCTATAATTCCAATGGATTTTTCAATAAATTACGAAATGCTATAGTTCTTACATATGATTTCTGAATTTATTCAGAAGTAATTCGCGAGATCATGCACCTCGAGATGTACAAATATAGTTTGTAAAGAATATGTAACTTCAAAGTTGAATATATAGAATTGTCTTGCCTTTCTAGGCTTACCACTTGTGCATACTCCTACAAAACATTCTTAGCATAAGCTGTGAGATCACCAAACAACCTCCTGACAAATTTATATTTATTCTCATTTAACACTTAAAGTAGTTATATGTCCTTAAAGAGAGACAAATACTTTATAAAATTGTATTTACCTTTTACTGAATCGAGTCACAAACACTTGGTGTATCGTTCCATGGACTATAACATCCTAAATTTTGGGCTAGATTTTTTCATGTGTAAATTAGTAAAATAAAATAATTAAATCAAATATAAAAAGAAAATAAAACAAAATAATAACTTTAATAGAAACGTTGTAGATTTAAAATACAAATTTCAATTTACATTTTATTTAGACTTCAAGTGTTGAGAAGAATATAGATGAGAATCTATTTTTGCCTAAAAGTAAACGTGAATAATAATATTGACCTAGTCAATGACCAGTTAGTTAAAAAAAAAGTGTTATTAGGGTTAACGTATGAAAAGGATAAGTTTCATAAGAGGATTGTCAAATTTTATTAAATATGAGAACAATGAATGTCAAGGGAGATTTTTTCCACTTGTCAAAAGTTAGAGAGTAGTTAGTGGGTCTCACTAATACAAAATTGACTCGTGGTGACGGTATCTAAAAACAAGATGCTGACAGTTTTTATATTTTTTTGTCACTAAAGGTCCTAACTAATTTCAAGGATTATTTTTGTCACATTTAACACAAAATGTGTCGCCATTGCAAATCAAACCTCACACCATATAACCTTAGCAACGGTTTTACATAAGAATAGTGACAGGTATTGTCTCGATCGAAAATTATAGCAAAAATGTCATCATTTATAATACTTTTTATTTGATATGCATATTTACTTTATGACGGTTATTAAAGGAGAACCAAAGACATGTAAGGTGACGAATTTTACTTTTATGTGACTAAATCTTATATTCGAATTAGCTGCATGAAAAATATGTGTCGAAAAGGTAAGATATATAGTGACTGAAATTTATTTGACTTACAAAAGGCTTATTATGACGATTTAATATCTCTCTCTCTCTCTCTCTATATATATATATATATATATATATATATATATATATATATATATATATATATATATATATATATATATATATATATATACTATCTTATAAAAGAAATCTGACTGTTTCTAAAAATAGATTGAATATAATAATATTATTTTTTTAAGACGTTCAAATTATTAAGCTAATAGTACAAGTAGTCATCAATAAAATAATATTAAAATTTAACCTGTGTTTTGAATCCTTATATTTCTCAACAAATTCTATCTCCTTCCCTGAATTTCGGATAATTCAAAATTTGAAATCATCAGAAAATACATGTTGATTCATATATCTCTCCTACAGATGACTCTTTCTTAACAGGTTTTATTTTAAGCCTTACTTGTAATTGATTTCTTCATTTTTAACTTTTTGTATTTTTATCTTATAAATATATTGGGTGAAGGCTTTATTATATCAGGTTTGTTCCTAAAAATGTTTTTACTATGTTTCTTTAATGTGTTGGCTTTGCAGGTTCAAAGAACTCAACCAAGAGGGCCAGTTAGAACATTGTATTATCATTAGTTTGTATATTTTGACATCTTACTTTTGCAATAAAGAACGGTTAAACACAATATTTGATATGATTAAGGTAGTTTGTATATTTTTCATCTTGTTTAGTCTAAAAATGAAACATTTTTCATCATTGGTCCTTATACTATCAAGTTTCATCACATAGACTTCCTGATTACGGTGATTATTGTCCTTATTATAAGGTTCTATATAGATTTTGTTCAATATTTTAAGGTTTCGAGAACCTAAATCAATATGAATCCTTGAATTACATACCATCATTGAAAATGTTTTAATTTGTGACCAAACTTGGTTTAAAATCACAATGAACAAGTTGACACCTGAGTATTTTGGTCTTCTCAAAGGTCTATTTATCGACTTTTGAATCACAACACCTGATATTCTAAAGGTTTATTTTTATAAACTATTATTTATATATTTTAGCATTTTACTTAGTAGGACATTAAATTAATAAAAGAAATAAGGAAAACGGAAAAAAAAAAAAAAAAAAAAAAAGAGGACGATAAACAGTACAAGTGGTTTGGGTATGTATAAATGAAAGTAATAACCATTTAGGGGGTGTTTGGCAAAAAAGCTTATTGTTTATTAGTTTATTAGCTTATAAGTTAATAAGTAAGTGTAGGGTAACTTATGAAAAAAAAATGACGTATTAGAGGTTCCCCACCAGAATAAGTTATTTTAATCCAAACACTTTTTTAACTTATAGTGATGTGGAACCTAATAAGTTGTTTTAAAAAAAGCTTAGCCAAACACCCCCTTAATATGGTATGGTAATGCTCTTGAAAAATATATGTCATTTAATATTCATTTCTCGAAGTGAACGCAAAATGGTTTTAACTCTAAAGAGATCAAACTATTCGCCGCCCGCCGCTTTGCGTGGGTAGACGGCTAGTATATATATATATATATATATATATATATATATATATATATATATATATATATATATATATATATATATATGATCAGTTTCTTTCTGCAAACCAATATTTTCTAGGAACCACCCTTAAAATGCTAACTCCTTTATGTCATTTTTTTATACAAAAAAAAGTGACTTAATGCTGTAGGTTGAACTTATCTAACAACTTTCGAAAAAAATTATTCAAAAAATGTACATATAGCAAGAGTGCATATGTGCACCTTTTAGGAATACGTGCAATTTTACATTTTTGCACATATAGCAAGAGTGCATATGTGCACCTTTTAGGAATACGTGCAATTTTACATTTTTGCACATATGCACTCTTTTATATATGCATGATTTTTGAATAAATTTTTTTACATGACTTAATGCATTAAGTAGTTGTTTTTTAAATTATTGACTTAATGCATTAAGTAGTTGTTTTTTAAATTATCACAATATAGTTCCCATTTTAATAGTTCTTCGCGGGAAAATTAGTTCGGAAAAGATCTTAGCCACACACACGCGTGCGCGTGCACACACACACAAAATATATATATATATATATATATATATATATATATATATATTTGGTAATTTTAGTGTCACCAGAAATTTAAATGTAACTAAAATTAATACGAGTACCAGAAGAATTATTAATTATTTTTAATATAAATTAGGCATTGCGGGGTGCAAGTTTATATAAGACCAGTTTGATTTTAGAATGACAAGTGGCGAAGGTAAATATGACGACTTTGTCAATTTTGGATTATTGAATTCAAATTTTACTTAATGATCAAGTTATGGTAAAATGGCAGTTTCCACAGTTATCAAAACGACTGAATGATTTCAATTAAACATTAAATGTGTAAAATTAATTCAACTGTAATCCCCATTTTTCATATGCTATATACAAAGTTTATGTGGAAAGAAGAAGGATATGATTTATTAATAAGTTTTGGTTCTCTATTGTCACTGAAATTTCACAATTCTCTAATAATATTGCTTTCGTTTCTATACCTAGAATTGAAGGTTTCCTTGTAGATTATCATATATTTTGACTCTATGATACCTAGACATAGGGTTGAAATTTCAATTCAAAAAGTGATCTTACACCATCCACAAGCAATCTGGATTTCCATACCACCATTACCCTATTTTTCTGTGTACACTAGTTTATACTGGCTCTAACAAGAGAATGATATTTACTATTGGTGGTTATGGTTGAGTCAATTAGGGATATGAATTTTAGGTTCTACAAACTGTATAATTTTGAAGGGAATGACTTCAGGTGCTGGCAGAGGAAGATGGACTTTTTGATGACTATGTTGAAGGTGGAGTATGCACTGAGTAACCCCATGTTGGAGGTTATTGAAGATGAGAAATTAGAGTAACCCAGAAGGATGAGTTAGTGGGATAACTGTAACACCGTAAAATTTCAAACAAATTTTCACATTTTTAAAAATCATTTAATTCACAATATTATAAGACACATTGTTTCATATATTCAAACATAAGTCAAAAATCCCAAGATCATATCATATAAATAAAACTCCGCGTCTGTGTACTGATCATGACGGTGTTTTCCCGCGATCCTCACTAGTACCTGAAACACATAACACAAAATACTGTAAGCACGAGGCTTAATGAGTTCCCCAAAATACCACGCATAGCACATACTAGCCACTTGAGACTATAACTCTGTGGGCCCTTGGGCCCTAACTCTGTGGACCTTCTGGTCCTAACTCTGTGAACCTTCCGGTTCTAACTCTGATATACCCTGATATACACCCGGCATAAATAACATAGAAATAATGCAATGCAACACATCATATATAAAGCATACAGTAACTCTGTTACATAACTCTAATTACCACTCAAGGTAAAATACAATGAGAAGACTCACCTCGGATGTCTCGGAAATATCTCGCTCGTGTAACACTGATCTAGCCTCAGCCTACACATGAAAACGATCATCTCAATTAATAACGGCTCTCCAGGTTAGACTAAATCCTCACACATCCTTTAAGAAGGCTAAAAGGCCATTTTACCCTTCAAACAGTGCACAAGTCCAATTGTTAACCAAACCCTAATAGTCAACAAAAGTCAACGATCAACCCTTTGACCAGACTCGCCGAGTGCATAATTATGACTCGGCGAGTTCATTCATGAACTCAAGTCCTCAAAATCCCCATTGACTCACCGAGTTACTTCCCCAACTCAGCGAGTCACCAACTGTGCGATTCATGGGGAAAAACTATCCTACTCACCGAGTCTGTTCTTGGACTCGGCAAGTTCATGCCATGCTCAAACTCAAATGACCTCCTGAGGTCAGATTCGTTCTTCTAACCCATAGATCTGGCCTCCTTAATCAATATAAACACGTAAATTTGGATCTTGATTCCCATGCAAGGACCTAATGGCTCTATTTGAAGAAATGGCCTCAATATACCACCATAAGCTCATAACTCCCAATGACGCCCAAAAAGATCAAGGAGTTAAGGTCTCTGGACCTCTTTGGATCCAGATCCAAATTATAAACACAACAAGGGACCAATTGATCTTCAATTCATACTCTAAAGGGGCTAGAAACTCTAATTCTCAAAGATTAACACCAAAGCTGAAGAAGGATCGAATATATACCAAAGCTGAAGAAGGATCAACTATATACCTCAATATGAAGTCCTTAGGCTCTGAAATCCATAGAATATCACCCTCTTCAGTTCCCTCTTGCCTTGGTCACCTTCTTCTTGCAAAAACACCCACACAAAGATAAAAAATGACCTCTTCTTCCTCACAAACGCTCTAGATCTCTTAGGGTTTCACTTAGGGGTCTGGTAGCCGCAAATGGTGGCTATAAGCCCCTTTAAATAGATCCCAAACCCTGGGAATTAGGGCTTCATTAAACAACACGGACTCGCCGAGTCCACTAGTCGACTTGCCGAGTTCGGTCATTAACCCGTATAGAATTCGCGATCCTACTCGGCGAGTTTAAGCGTCAACTCGCCGAGTCCCTCCAAAATCTCCAAAATAAATGAATAATAATGTACCTGGAAATCCGGATGTTACAATAACCATTACTATTTATGCATATTCTTTATTTCATATCTACCAAACTATCAAAAGGTCAAAGGATTTAAAGGACACCCTTGAATCAAAATACATTGTTGAAGATGCTTCTAGCAAAAAGTTTCTAGTTAGCAATTTTTATAATTATAAGTTGATTGGTTCAAGGTTTGTCATGAAACAATACAATGAAATCCTTTGAAGCTTTGGTCAATTCAAACTTCACAACATAATAATGGATGAATCTATTGTTATGTCAAGTGTATGTAATTCTTTATATGATATCTAGCAAACCATCGAAAGTGCGAAGGAATTATGGGATACCATTGAATCAAAATACATCATTGAAGATTATTCTAGCAAAAAGTTTATGGTAAGTGATCTTAATAATTATTAGATGATTGATTCAAGGTCTATCATAGACTTGGTTCAATTCAAACTTCTTAACACAAACATGGATGCATCCATTGTTGTGTCAAATGTGATTGACAAATTACGGCCACCTTGGAAAGATTTCAACCATAACCTAAAACATCAAAATGAGGAATTATCATATATTCAATTTGGTATTCATTGTCACATTAAAGAGTTTCTTTAGGCACAACAAAATGATAAAAATAAAGGGAAATTTGAATATGGACAACCATATGTTAATATAGTTGCAATAAACTCCAGTTATAGGACACAACAAGAAACGTAAGCAAGATGTTCCCAATAAATCCAACAAAAAGAAAAAGGAGTTTGTGTGTTGGTGATGCAACAAGGTGGAACATTGTAAGTGAGAGTGTCGTGAGAAACTAAGCAACAATGGTTCTGGAGGATGTGGAAGTGAAAATAGATCTAAGAACCAAGTTAAACGAGTTAGTTCTTGACTAACTTAGATATATCTTTCTAGATTTATGTTTCACTAATTCTTGAATCCTTCTATGTACATGATGATGATGATTGTTCGTAGTGGATTGACTCTGGGGCAACAAGACATGTTTCCAAGGATAAACGATGGTTTGAAACATTAACACCATTTGATAATGGTTCCCTGCTCAAAATGGGAGATACGTCGAGTATACCAAATTTATAATGTGGGATTTGTTAGTCTTGTTACTTTTGAAAATTTTGTCACACTTTTTGATGTTTTGTTTTTCCTAAGATTCGAAAGAATCTTGTAAGGTGATGTTGTTTGAATTAAGATGGTTATAAACAAGTTTATGAATCAGATAGGGATATCCTATCTTTATGTGACATGATTGTTGGTTTTGAATATTTGAATAATAGAATGTTACATGTAAATTTTATTTACAAGTTTTAATGTGTTACATAATTGTTCTTTTATGTCACCATCTTCGTCTAAAATATATGATTATATGATTTAGCGTGTTGGATTGGATCATCTCAATTTTTGAAGGATGCATGGTTTTCAAAGGATGGATTGATTCCATCCTTTGATATAAACACAGAAAAGTGTAAAACATGAATGCTTACAAAAGTTAAAAAAACAACCTCTTCCTAATGTTAATAAAAACTCAGCTATTTTAGAACTTGTGCACAATGACTTTTGTTATTTCCTCTCCACTCCTTCTTTGGTTAATAAAAAGTTTTTTGTCACATTTATTGATGATTGCATTTGGTTTTGCTATGTATACTTGATACATGCTAAAAAGAAGCTTTGGAGAAGTTTAAAATATACAAAACCAAAGTGGAATTGCAATTGGGTAATTCAGTTAAATGTCTGAGAACTAATAGGGGCGGGTAATATATGGATCCTCACTATTTTCAATCAATTATTATCATCAATGAAACCAAAAAACTATACACACCTCAACAAAACAGATTATTCAAACACAAAAATAGAGTTCTAAAAGATATGGTAAAGTCAATGTTTTCTTACTTAGGATCGAGTGAGGGGATTTCGGAGAGGCCATGTTAACAGTCTGCTATTTATTAAATAGGGTTCCAAATAAAAGGAACCAAATACCCCCCATACGAACTTTGGCTCAAGAAAAAAGCGAGTTTGAGCTATTTTCAGGTTTAGGGTTGTTAGACTGCTGTAAAAACTACTTGAACCCAAAAGTAAAACTTTTAGTGAACACGGAATTGATTGTATATTTATTGGATATATGGAAAATTTCAATGCACGTAGGTTCTATGTAATAAAATCTGGTGATTCGGTTCCAATTAACTCCGTTATCGAGTCATGAGATGCAATTTTTGATGACATAGATTTTCATTGGTACAATGGCTAAAGGATTTGACTTTTAGTACCAATGAAGTAAAAAATCCAGAAAGTTTAGATGGTGTTGATGTACCAAAACACATAGATTCGTAAAAGGAAAAGTGGCCGAATTGCCAATAATTTCGATTCTGGTTTCCAACTATATTTAGTGAACAATTCAAGGGATTAAATTGATCTTCAACACTCTTATGGTTTTAGCATTGAAGATTATCCAAATATTTTTCAAGCGGCCATAGAGTCTCAAGATGTTGTGTTTTGGATGGAAGCAATTGATGATGAGATGTCGCTAATTCTTGAGAATAAGACCTGGGTGTTATAAAATTTGCATCCATGTTCTAAACCACTTGGTTGAAAATGGATTTTCAAAAGGAGAATGAATGTTGATGTGACAACTCATAAGTTAAAATCTTGGTTAGTCATTCAAGGGTATAAACAAAAACCCGATGACGAATATTTTGACATATATGCTTCGGTACCACATGTTTCCACTATTAGATTACTGATTGTCTTGGCGAGCATTCACAATTTGGTTATTCATCAAATGTATGTTAAAACAGTCTTTTTAAATGGTGATCTTGATAGAAAAGTTTATATGAAAAGACTGGAAGGTTTTGTTATGCCCATTAATGACCACAAGATGTCTAAACTTTCCAAATCTTTGTATGGGCTAAAACAAGTGCCCAAACAATGGCACCAAAAGTTGATAAGGTCATTTTGCTTTGTGTTTTTACCTTAAACCAACGTGACAAATGTGTTTATAATATATTTGATGTTGCCAGTGGTGCATGATTGATCATTTGCTTCTATGTAGATGACATGGTGATTTTTGGGACTAATCAAAATCAGTAGATGAAACTAAGAAATTATTGGCATTTAAGTTTTCCATGAAGACATGGGAGAGGATGATGTAATCCTTGTAATGAGCATTAAACAGTTAACAAAGGTATTATATCAAAAGTCATTATTTTGAGAAAACTCTAAAAATATTTAATTTTAGTGATTGTTCTCTCGTGAGCACTTGTATAGATCATAGAGTAAAAAAGATTACAAATTTGTTGCTTTAGTTACTACTAGAAAAGAAACTAAATGTATATAGAATTTGATTTATGAGATTTTATTAAGAATGAAGCTGATTACACTTATTTCTATTCACCATGATAATGTCACCACTTTAGCTAAGGCATATAATCAGGTTTATATTGGAAAGTCTGGACATCTAGGGCTCCCACCGGAACCATAGATACTCGCTACCCATTTGTCATCTCTTAACTCAGAACTCAAAATAATTTGGAATTAAGAACATCATACTCGGATACCTCGGTACACCATCACAGAATTTCATGATGTTATGCCTCAACCACTGATCTCATACTCACGACATCATACTCAAATACTGCATTACTCATTCAGAATCTCACAACCGATCTTCCTTTCGCATCACTTGTAACCTCCCTCACGTACAACTCTGCCAGCCTCTTCGAAGAAGAGCTCTCACTGATGGCAAGGAAATGAACGCTCTTCGTCAACCTGTCCACAATCACCCAAATTGCATCGACACCCCTAGCAGTCCTCGGAAATTTGGTGATAAAATCCATGGTAATGTGTTCCTACTTCCACCCGGGAATCTCTAACGGCTGCAACTTACCATGCGGATGCTGGTGCTCGGCCTTAACCTTGCGACAGGTCAAGCACCTCTCTATGAACCATGCGACATCTCTCTTTATATAGGGCCACCAATACTCCTTCTTCAAGTCCAAATACATCTTAGTAGCCCCGGGATGGATCGAGAACCTCGATCGATGCACCTCCTCCATCAAAATGGTACACGTGCCTCCCACAAACGGTACCCAAATCCGACCCTGAAATGTCATGAGCCCTCGGCTATCGGTAACGAACTCCGATACCTACCCGATAACCCGCTCTCTCTTACGGTTTTCTGGCCTCACGACCTCAGCCTGGGCCCCACGAATGGTGTCCAACACTGGTGTCGTCACTGTCAATCTCAGGCAAACGTCTCATATCGGGGCGCCCTACGCCCTACGGCTCAGGGCATCGGCTACAACATTAGCTTTGCCCGGTGGTACATAATCTCGCAGTCGTAATCCTTTACCACATCCAACCATCTCCTCTGGTGCATATTCAGGTTGGGCCGATCCATCAGGTACCTCAAGTTCTTGTGGTCTGTGTATATGGTACACCGAACCCCATATAGATAGTGACGCCAGATCTTGAGGGCGAACACCACCGCCCCCAACTCCAGATCATGGGTGGGATACCTCGACTCATGAGGTTTTAGCTGCCTTGATGCATATGCTATCACATGCCCCCTCTGCATAAGCACTGCTCCCAACCCTGATATCGACATGTCACAATACACCACGAAGTGCTCCATCCCCTCTGGAAGGGCTAATATCGGGGCTTCGCATAGACTTCGACGAAGTGTCTCGAAGGAGGTCTGTTGCTCTGGGCCCCAAGAAAAAGCAACACCCTTCTAGGTCAACTTGGTGAGTGGCACGAAGATTTTGAAGAAATCCCTAATAAATTTTCGATAATAACCAGCCAACCCTAGGAAACTCCTGATCTCGGTAGGTGACCTCGGCACCTCCCAACTCATCACTGCCTCAATCTTGGTCGGATCGACCAAGATCCATTTCTGGTTAACGAGGTGCCTTAGGAACTAGACCTCTCGTAACCAGAAATCACACTTGGAGAATTTGGCATAAAGCTTCTCCAATCTCAAAACTCCGAGAATCTCTCTCAAATGCTCCTCATGCTGCTCTCTGGATTTCGAATACACCAATATGTCGTCGATGAACACAATTACCGAGCGATCCAAGATCGGCCTGCACACCCTATTCATGAGATCCATGAACACCGTCGGAGCATTGGTGAGCCCAAAAGGCATCACCACGAACTCATAATGCCCGTAACGAGTCTTGAACGCTGTCTTCTGGATATCCTCATCTCGTACCCTCACCTGATGATATCCATACCTCAAATCGATCTTGGAGAACCAAGATGCTCCCTGTAACTGATCGAACAAATCGTCGGTCTTCGGCAACGGGTAACGGTTCTTGTCTGTCAACTTGTTCAACTCCCGGTAATCAATGCACATCCGGTGTGAACCATCTTTTTTCTTGACAAAAAGGATAGGCGCTCCCCACGGCGAGCTGCTCGGCCAAATAAACCCCTTCCCTAGCAGTTCCTGAAGCTACGAGGATAACTTCTGCATCTTTGGAGGCGCAAGGCGATAGGGCGCCTTGGCGATAGGCGCAGCCCCCGGAGTCAAATCGATACAGAACTCTACCTGCCTCTCGGGAGGCACACCCAGCAACTCCTCCAAGAAAACATCCGGGAACTCGCGCACTATCGGTACCTCATCGACTGACCTCAGTCTCTCTGAATCAACTCTCATATCTATCACGTAAGCCACAAACCCACTACAACCCTGCTGTAGACTCTGCCTCGCTCTAGTAGCCGAAAAAGACGCTGAACCGGTACGGGTACCCTCACCGTACACCGTAAGAACTCCCCCACTAGGGTCTCGTATGGTCACCAACTGTCGCTTGCAGTCAATAACCGCTCTGAATCTGCTCAACCAATCCATGCCCACGAGCCAATGATCCATGATTCCTTATGTTAGCCTAACAGACGTCCCCCATCGCAATCGGGACCAAATCGATAGGGAACGCAACGCCGAAGATCTCGAGTACACAACCTCGAATCACCTCAGAGGCATACACTGCTCTCTCATCCGCTATGGAAACTCTCAGAGGTCGACTCAACGCCTCTCGACTAATATTGATGTGCTGACTAAAGGCTAAAGATACAAAAGACCGCTGATAGGGAACTTGTTTGAAGTTGGTTTGGTCATATGGGTTTGATTCAAAACAATTTGCTCGAAATGTTCATCAAACTCGATGAGTTGTTAATGTAACTCGATGAGTTTGTTGTTCACAATGCCTAGTTTTGCGTAAAAATTTTATTTTTAACTTCTTTTGGTGTTGGTTTGTCTCCTATGTTGTTTGTTTGTGTAGAAAAAGATGAGGAGAGTTGGAAGAGGCCATCAAGTTCCTAGGGACCAAGAGGATTTTCGTTGGTACAGCTTTCCACAAGTTGTCTCTCAAAAGAATTTAGCAGAATGGAGGAGCAAATTAGAAATTTTGAAAAAGAAGGAGTTCTATATTGCTAATGAAGTAAGTTGGAGTTGGCTAGAGTAGGTGGGATTAATGGAGGTTATAAACCCATACTTGAAAAAGGTGTTTATGAATAATGAGCTGAGGGTCACATGTATTACTTGGAGGAAGTTGTTTCAAATTCAAGAGCTGGTTTACAAAGAGATGTGCCTGGAGTTTATGCCACTATTCAGTTTTGGGGTGGTGATGATCCCCTTGATACACACATCTTTACTTTCTATTTGGGAGGAGCATATAGGGAGTGTAGTGTTGCTATGTTTGCATGGAGGATGGGTCTCTACAATAGGTCAGAGGCCATGACGGAAGCTTTTGGTACATTTCTAGAACATTATCATAGGGAGTTTTTGGATGGGTTTAATGGAGCAAACTGGTGGACTACAATTGCCAATGGAGTTCATATTCCATCAGCGACACAAGAAGGTGACATCTGGTCACCAATCCACCGGCTACTTCACCGATTCATTGCATGCTCCATCAATATGAAGAAAGACGATGACAAGGTTCCAAATTTTGATTTATTTTTCTTGTGGAGCATCATCACGCCCAACAAATTTTGTAATATACCAACTGTGACATCCCCAAAATTACGGCCAGAAAAGACTGATTTTCATTTATGCTTTTAAAATAATTTCAGAGTAAATCCTTTTCATTTGAAAGAGTTGTGGAATTTGTTCCCAAAACAAAACATGATAAAACAATATTTATCAAAGCATTTCATCAAGAGATGCATTGTCATTATAATCAAAACTCGGGATGTCATGTTCCGATACAGACCATAAAGCATAAACGATAAACATTACAAGTCATTTAACAAATATATACATATACAGACTTGTAAACAAAACAACAAGATGATCCATCCATCTTACGCCCTTGCGCCACTTCCTGTAATACAAATAAAACTGAGTGGGTCAGGCTTGGGAGCCTGGTGAGCATATAGGGTTTTCAACCCACAATAAATGAATTATATTTAATTTCACCAACCAACACTATCCCGATTACCCGTTCCCGTTATCCTCACTTTACGTCCCTAAAACAACATCTATCTCAAGGGACCTAATCTAGGATTTTCATCGGGATGGACATTACTGCTAAGGGGTTTCCTCAACAATAAATATCCTAAAGGCAAACATGAGGGGGATAGAGTACACCGGTGAAAACATCGTTCACAACACCTACAGGTATGAATCTGCTAGCGTTCCACAGGACTGTCTAGAAAGAGTCCGTGGTCGTTATCCATACTCCGTTGAATAACTAGATCAACAACAACAACAACATCGAGGCCTCTCATCTGTTTATTACACACCAACTATCTACCCATGTTCTACCCAACATATTAGTAGATAAAAATATATATTTTCATACATAGTTTAAAACCTGTATAGCATTCTCATTCAATATATATTCCACATAACAAATGAGGCATACCCACATAACACGTATTTCATAGAAACAAATCGGATCTATGAGATAGGATAAAGTGAATATACATTCACTCATATAACAACAAAATACACACATAACAAGTATATCGTATAAAATACTTCATAGTTATGCTTTAGAAGAAAGTAACTACACACTCACACATATAAACCACAATTTACTTAATACGCTCAAACCATACTTGTATTATTATCTTGTTTATGAAAAGTAGTATACTCACTTGATCAGAAGATGATCGGACAGCACTACGACTTGCAGAAGTAGTAATCCTCAGCAGATCTGGAAGATCTCCACAAAAATCGAACTTCTCGCGGGCAGAGCTTCGACTCGGGAACCACACTTCTCGGGATCTTCGGGATCTCAGGACTTGCCTCGGGGCTCGAGAATAATACCGGGGCTTCGGGGTATTTCTGGCACGCAAAACGATGCAAAACGGGAGAGAGAAGAGAGAAAATTGGCAATTGGGTCGGCTGCCCTCGCATCCTATTTATAGGAGGCTGGAGCCTCGGAGTACGCTGGGCGTACACCTGTACGCGGGGCGTACAGGCCTCCAAAATCGTCACTGTATGCGTCATCCGAAGTGTTGACACTCTTCGGAGTACGCGGGGCGTACTTCGGATCGGACTGCTGACTCCCCTTCGGATAATGCCGGATTTAAAGATTAATTTAAATACAAAATAATTAATAAACTTCGGAAATTCATATCTTCTTCATACGAACTCCGTTTTCGACGTTCTTTATATCCACGCGTAGGTGAAACTACGCTCTACGACTTTCGTTTAGACTCCGTCGGCTAATTTTGAGTTTATTTTTTATTATTTATTTTTAATAGGCCGCGACAGAAAAACTTCGTTATAAATTCATAACTTCTTCGTTTGACGTCCGTTCTCGCCCAACTTTTTATCTCTTCGATACCAACAACGAGACCTTCGATCCTCGTTTAGATTGCTTCGGCTAAAAATCGCTCGATTTCAAATCGAGTATTTCAGGCTGCATACCGCTAAGTCGAAACTTCGATAAATCATAACTTCCTCATACAAAGTCAGATTTGGGCGTTCTATATATATTCGGAAACCTCGTTTCAACTACTACAACATTATTCAAAGATATCAAATTTATCTTACACTTGAATTTTGACGCTTATTTTTATTCTTAATTAATCAAACCACATAATTAAGCAATTAAGCACAAAAACACATAATACTCAAATAATACACTTCTATTATTTCAAAACGGGTTACAAAGGTTAACCTAGACTATTACATTGCTAAAAATGGCAAGCCCGGAAACACAGGCGTTACAATTCTCTTCACCTTAGAATGATTCCGTCCCCGGAATCACACATCAACAAACAAATGCGGATAGCGACCCATCATGTCACTCTCCGTCTCCCAGGTGAGATTCGGCCCATTCGTGTGTTTCCATCGGACAAGCACTAATCCAACCATCTTGCGTCGCAATTTCTTAGTCTTTCGGTCAACAATTGCCTCTGGTTCTTCAATCAACCTTTTGTTCTCATCGATTCTCAACTCCGAAAGTGGAATCATGTCGGGAATTTCTCCCGTGAACTTCCTCAAATAACACACATGAAAAGTGTTATGAATTCCATTCAGTTCTTCTGGTAGTTAGAGCTTGTAAGCTTGGTTCCTAATCCTCTGAAGAACTTTAAAAGGTCCAATAAACCTTGGACTCAACTTTCCCCTTTTACCAAATCTTATAAGTCCCTTCCACGGCGAGACTTTAAGCAAAACCGAATCTCCAACCTCAAAAGTTATCGGTCTTCGCTTTTTGTCAGCATAGCTCTTTTGACGATCTTGAGCTGCTAACATTCTTTCCCTAATTATTTTCAACTTTTCAGCAGTTTGATGAACCATCTCCGGTCCCATAAACTGCTTTTCCCCAGCCTCAAGCCAACAAGATGGCGTACGACACTTTTGTCCATACAAAGCTTGGTAAGGTGCCATCTTAATGCTCGAGTGGAAACTATTATTATAGGAAAATTCTACCAAAGGTAAATGTTCATCCCAATTACCTAGGAATTCCAGAGTACATGCTCTCAGCATATCTTCAAGCGTTTGTATTGTTCGTTCGCTCTGACCATCAGTCTGCGGATGGTAAGCTGTACTTAAACACAACTTGGTACCCAATTCCTCTTGTAGACTTTTCCAAAACCTCGAGGTGAAACGGCTATCACGATCCGATACAATTGTTAACGGAACACCGTGAAGCCTCACAATTTCTTTTACATAAGAATTCGCAAGCTTTTCCATAGACCATTTCTCCTTGGCTGCTATGAAATGCGCACTCTTAGTGAATCGATCAACGACCACCCAAATCATGTCGTGACCATTCTTTGTTCTGGGCAGTTTAGTGACAAAATCCATAGCAATGTCTTCCCACTTACCCATAGGCACAGGCAGAGGTTCTAAACTCCCGTACGGTTTCTGATGTTGTGTCTTGACTCTCGCGCAAGTCACACACTCAGCCACATACTTTGCAACATCAAGCTTCATCGTCGGCCACCAGTAGTAGGGTTTTAGGTCCCTATACATTTTAGTGCTACCAGGATGAATCGAGTACATGGTTTTGTGAGCTTCTTCCATCAGAAGATCTCTGACTCCTCCTGTCTTAGGTATCCAAATCCGATCTTGGAACACCTTCAGTCCATGTCTGTTTACACCGAACACCAACGTTTTGCCCAAACGTTCTTCCTTTCGGTCGTTCTTCTCAGAAGCTTCGCTCTGAGCTTTCTTTATACTTTCCAAAATAGTCGAGACAACTTCAATTCTCAACGCTCTTGGCCTTTTCCTTTCAAGATTGACTTTCCGACTGAGAGCATTAGCAACAACATTAGCCTTATCGGGGTGGTAAAGTATCTCACAGTCGTAGTCTTTAAGTAATTCTAGCCAGCGTCGTTGCCTCATATTCAATTCCTTCTGATTAAAGAGATATTGGAGACTCTTATGATCAGTGAAAAGTTTGCACTTCGTGCCATAGAGGTAATGCCTCCATATTTTTAGAGCGAAAACTACCGCTGCCAACTCCAAATCATGAGTCGGGTAGTTCTTTTCATGCTCCTTCAGCTCTCGAGACGCATATGCTATCACCTTTTCTCTTTGGGTCAAAATACAACCCAATCCAACCCCAGACGCATCGCTATAAACAGCGAAGTCTTCGACTCCATCGGGTAGAGAAAGTATCGGTGCCTCGCATAGCTTCTTCTTTAGCTTCTCGAATGCTTCTTTATGCTTCTCACTCCAAGCATAAGTAGCTCCTTTGTGGGTCAAAGCTGTTAATGGAGTAGCAATCAAAGAAAAACCTTGGATAAACCTTCGGTAATATCCGGCTAATCCCAAAAAGCTTCGAATCTCCGTGGGACTTTTCGGTTGTTCCCACTTCATCACAGCTTCGATCTTCGCTGGATCAACCATTATCCCTTCTTGGTTGACCACGTGACCCAAGAATTGGACTTCACGAATCCAAAAATCACATTTGGAGAACTTCGCTTACAGCTTCTCCTTCTTCAAGACTTCTAACACTTCTCGCAAGTGTCTGTCATGCTCCTCTTGGCTTTTTGAGTAAATCAGAATGTCATCTATGAACACGATCACAGATTTATCTAGGAACGGATTACAAACCCTGTTCATTAAATCCATGAATGCTGATGGAGCATTGGTCAGTCCAAACGACATAAACAAGAACTCATAGTGTCCATATCGCGTCCTGAATGTAGTCTTCTCTATATCCTGCTCCCTTACTTTCAACTGGTGATATCCTGACCTAAGATCGATCTTCGAGAAATAGCTCGAACCTTGCAATTGATCAAACAGGTCATCAATCCTCGGCAACGAATATCTATTCTTTATTGTTGCCTTGTTCAGCTCTCTATAATCAATGCACATTCTCATACTTCCATCTTTCTTCTTCACAAATAACATCGGAGCTCCCCAGGGTGATGAACTAGGTCTAATGAAACCTTTGTCCAATAACTCTTGAAGTTGCATCATTAGCTCCTTCATCTCTGTCGGTGCTAATCAATAAGGTGCTTTTGCTATCGGCGTTGTCCCTGGCAACAAGTCAATACGGAATTCCACTTACCGATCAGGCGGCAATCCAGGAAGATCTTCGGGAAAGACTTCCGGATAATCACACACAACTGGAATATTCTACATCACCTTCTTTTCCTTCTTAGCATCGATCACGAATGCTAAATATGATGTACACCCCTTGGTCAAACATTTTCTGGCTTTCATTAGAGAAATGATTCCAGAATTTACTCTACGTTTATCTCCATACACCATAAACGAATCTTTTCCAGGCGGGTTTACTTTCACTATCTTCTTCTTGCACAAAATCTCAGCATCGTTGGCGCTAAGCCAATCCATTCCCAATACGATGTCGAAACCATTAAGTTCGATAGGCAATAATTCCTCGTGGAACTTATTCCCATTCAGATCAATTAAGATGTTTTTCATTCGATGGCTAACAGGTATAAACTTGCCACTAGCAACTTCGACTAATAAGGCATTATCTAGTCTATCAACAGGAAAAGCTAGTTTTCTACCAAATTCATGCGATATAAAGGAGTAGTTGGCTCCAGAATCAAATAAAATTTGGGCAGGCAAATTGTTAACGAGAAAGGTACCTGAAGCGACATCAGCTTCATCTTTAGCAGCTTCCAGTGTCATCTGGAATGCTCTCGCCTTTGGCTTTGGTGGAATGTTGGGTCTAGCTGCCTCCTTCTTCTTCGGGCAGTCCCTCGACATGTGTCCCTCCTCACCACAACCATAGCAAACTTTCTTAGTGAGGGTACATTCATTGGCATAATGCCCTGGCTTTCCACATTTGTAGCACGTAGTCGCTACCTCACATTTTCCATGATGCTTCTTCTTACATTTGTCGCACCACTTGGCTTCGCCTCCACCTCCCCTCGAACCAGACTTCGAGAACTTGTTTTTCTTGTTGGACCCTGAAGTTCCATCGAACTTCCTCTTTTCACCAACATCTATCCTTTCCAGACCCTTTTCCTTCTGCTGGGCCTCCACATTCTTAGCTGCACGAACAGCCGTTTTCAGAGTAGTTGCCATCTTGACTGTCGGACCAAAGTCGGCAGGCAGTCCATTATCAAACCTCTCAATCTTGGAGAGTTCCGTTGGCACTAGGTACGGAAATAACTTCATTTTCTCAGTGAATGCAGTAGCATAATCATCTATGCTCATTTTCCCCTTCTTTAAGTTTTGGAACTCGTTGTTCAGATCAATCAGATCTATCTCTGAACAATATTGCACCCTTAGTTGTTCCAAGAACTCCTCCCATGACATTTTCAGGGCTTCTCCTCGTGGCAAAGTATCTGCCAACAACTTCCACCAACTCAAGACTCCAGTCTTCAGTTTTCTAACCGTAAAGACGGTCTTCTGTTTGTTGCTACAGTCGCAACTTTCAAATACCATCTCCATTTCGGAGATCCAATCCATTATCTCAACAGGCTTTGGGCTTCCAGAAAGACTTGGCGGCTTGGCGCCCAAGAAGTTCTTGTACATTCGCCCATCCTTGTTGTTTCTCCTTTCCGGATCGTTCCTTCGTTCCCCTTGAGTCCCAACTTGACTCATCATGCGACTATTGTTCCCTTCCTCCGATTGCTCGGGAATCAATTCGGGTTCCTCAAAAGGTATGATAGGTTCATCCCTATTATCCAACATCCGTTGCATCTCATCCCTTTGTTCGGCTAACATAGCCCGAATCATGGCTTGCACCCCAACCATTGTTATTGGTTCTGGTGCTGCTGCTACAACAGGTATTTGCTCAATCACTGGCGGTTGATTCCTGTTTTCATCCGCGTTTCCAACGCCACTCCTTGTTCTCACCATTTTTGATCTACACACCGAATAAGGTGAAATTAGATCCTCATTCACGATAGATATTCAAATCATCCTTATTACTCCGAAACGTTTACATGCTAGTTCTAATAACGTAGGCATACGCTTAGAATCCTACACACATAAGGTTTCAAGATCCGGTCGGCAACAGACCGTAGATCCGAACAAATAATATCATATATGGCAACATATAACATTTAGCACATAAAAGCATTTTAGGCAACTTTCCTAAAATAAACTAGTGCTCGTGTCTAAAATCCAACAGACACACATCTCAAAATTCCACTTAGCATTCTAAGTTTAAGTCTAGAAATCCTACAAATTCCTAGTTTGCTTAAACTAATGCTCTGATACCAACTGTGACATCCCCAAAATTACGGCCAGAAAAGACCGATTTTCATTTATGCTTTTAAAATAATTTCAGAGTAAATCCTTTTGATTTGAAAGAGTTGCGGAATTTGTTCCCAAAACAAAACATGATAAAACAATATTTATCAAGGCATTTCATCAAGAGATGCATTGTCATTATAATCAAAACTCGGGATGTCATGTTCCGATACATACCATAAAGCATAAACGATAAACATTACAAGTCATTTAACAAATATATATATATATATATATATATATATATATATATATATATATATATATACATATATATATATATATATATATATATATATATATATATATACAGACTTGTAAACAAAACAACAAGATGATCCATCCATCTTACGCCCTTGCGCCACTTCCTGTAATACAAATAAAACTGAGTGGGTCAGGCTTGGGAGCCTGGTGAGCATATAGGGTTTTCAACCCACAATAAATGAATTATATTTAATTTCACCAACCAACACTATCCCGATTACCCATTCCCGTTATCCTCACTTTACGTCCCTAAAACAACATCTATCTCAAGGGACCTAATCTAGGATTTTCATTGGGACGGACATTACTGCTAAGGGGTTTCCTCAACAATAAATATCCTAAAGGCAACCATGAGGGGGATAGAGTACACCAGTGAACACATCGTTCACAACACCTACAGGTTATGAACCTGCTAGCATTCCACAGGACTGTCTAGAAAGAGTCTGTGGTCGTTATCCATACTCCGCTGAATAACTAGATCAACAACAACAACAACATCGAGGCCTCTCATCTGTTTATTACACACCAACTATCTACCCATGTTCTACCCAACATATTAGTAGATAAAAATATATATTTTCATACATAGTTTAAAACTTGTATAGCATTCTCATTCAATATATATTCCACATAACAGATGAGGCATACCCATATAACACGTATTTCATAGAAACAAATCAGATCTATGAGATAGGATAAAGTGAATATACATTCACTCATATAACAACAAAATATACACATAACAAGTATATCGTATAAAATACTTCATAGTTATGCTTTAGAAGAAAGTAACTACACACTCACACATATAAACCACAATTTACTTAATACACTCAAACCATACTTGTATTATTATCGTGTTTATGAAAAGTAGTATACACTCACTTGATCAGAAGATGATCGGACAGCACTACGACTTGCAGAAGTAGTAATCCTCAGCAGATCTGGAAGATCTTCACAAAAATCGAACTTCTCGCAGGCAGAGCTTCGACTCGGGAACCGCACTTCTCGGGATCTTCGGGATCTCGGGACTTGCCTCGGGGCTCGAGAATAATACCGGGGCTTCGGGGTATTTCTGGCACGCAAAACGATGCAAAACGGGAGAGAGAAGAGAGAAAATTGGCAATTGGGTCGGCTGCTCTCGCATCCTATTTATAAGAGGCTGGAGCCTCGGAGTACGCGGGGCGTACAGGCCTCCGAAATCGTCACTGCATGCGTCATCCGAAGTGTCGACACTCTTCGGAGTATGCGGGGCGTACACGAGTACGCGGAGCGTACTTCGGATCGGACTGCTGACTCCCCTTCGGATAATGCTGGATTTAAAGATTTAATTTAAATACAAAATAATTAATAAACTTCGGAAATTCATATCTTCTTCATACGAACTCCGTTTTCGACGTTCTTTATATCCACGCGTAGGTGAGACTATGCTCTACGACTTTTGTTTAGACTCCGTCGGCTAATTTTGACTTTATTTTTATTATTTATTTTTAATAGGCCGCGACAGAAAAACTTCGTTATAAATTCATAACTTCTTCGTTTGACGTCCGTTCTCGCCCAACTTTTTATCGCTTCGATACCAACAACGAGACCTTCGATCCTCGTTTAGATTGCTTCGGCTAAAAATCGCTCGATCTCAAATCGAGTATTTCAGGCTGTATACCGCTAAGTCGAAACTTCAATAAATCATAACTTCCTCATACGAAGTCAGATTTGGGCGTTCTATATATATTCGGAAACCTCGTTTCAACTACTACAACATTATTCAAAGATATCAAGTTTATCTTACACTTGAATTTTGATGCTTATTTTCATTCTTAATTAATCAAACCACATAATTAAGCAATTAAGCACAAAAACACATAATACTCAAATAATACACTTCTATTATTTCAAAACGGGTTACAAAGGTTAACCTAGACTATTACATTGCTAAAAATGGCAAGCCCGGAAACACAGGCGTTACAAACGTGCCGATTCTCATCCTACATATCCGTATATTCCATGTTGGAAGGATCTTTGGAGAAAGAGAGGCAAGGAGGAGCTGGAGGAATGGAGCTAGAGGACAAGAAGATGACGACTAATTATCCCTTTCATTTTATTTGTGTTTAAGTGTTTGAGACAATTTTTATTTGTTATGTGTGTTTTGGTTTGTTTATTTTTTTAAAAATTTCTAGTAAGTAGGATAATTTAGGAACTTTAATTTTAATGGTTGTTTTTACTTATTTTATGAAGGTTTTTTTTTTTTTATTATTTTTTTTTATTATTTTTTTATTTTTTATCTTTGCAGAATTTAGGTTGAGAATATATCGAATAGTTAAAGCGTGAGAGGATAAAATGAGGGTTCGAATCGTTAACGAGAAGATTCGAAGACTTTGTGCAATATTATTGAGTCCGATGATTATAGTTGATAACAGGAGTCATGTTACTGAAGTTTTAAAAGGTGTATTACATTAATACCCTCTTTGACCAAGAAATTAGAACTGAAGCAGAAAGAAGAAGAAATCATGAGATGAACCATAAAATCGTCGTGGTCAAAACCTAAGCTCGACGAGTTCCTGAGGATAAATGCAATTTCTGTACGAGTTCAAGTTCAACACGATGAGTTTTTCCACTACAACTCGACGTGTTGTTGCTCAGTCAATTTTTTTTTTTCCGAGTCATCGATTTGATCCTAGTCAAGGCAGACATTGTCCATATTTCTGAAGTCATTCCAAGTCATTTACAAGAAGCTTTTTCCAGTTGTGTTACAAGCTGTCAACCACATGAGATGTTTGACACCCAAGGTAAGGATGAGCTGTTCCCATGCCAAAGTCAATTGAAGAAGGAGCTATTGAGAAGAAATATCAACAGTGCCACTTCTATCCTAGGGGAGTCTGTTCCAATTCTCTCTTTTTACTTTTATGTACTTTAATTATGCATAGCATGCAATGGAGACATTGCATGAAATAAGTGTAAGGTAAGGGGTTGATTACATTAGTTACATTAGAATCCTAAGCGTAAAATTTTAAAATTCTTTTTGCATAAAAACTGCTAGGGTTAATTCAGAAAATTATGGTAAAGCAATTAGGATTCCATGCTCGTATTGTGTTTGATGATTATTTGAGGATCTAAATGTGTAGTTGAGGCAATATACATTATAGTGCATTTGTGGCCTCCTTTATTCTAGTGAAATAATGGGAAAAAAACACAACCTTGCTTAATTTGAGATACACAACATGTTTAGCATCGTGTACTTGAAATGTATCAAAGAAAGCTTAAGTAGTCATTACATATAAGACTAATGCATTTAATTAATAAATGATGAAGTTAAAACCCCTTGCGTAAGAATATGTTTTTCTAGGTTTTTAGATTTGAGTGAAAAAAAGTGTGTTTGAAAAAAAAAAGTTGAAAAGAAAAAAAGAGTGTTGGGTGCAAACGAGATTTTGCTTATTATATTCTACTCACATATAAGGAAATTACTACTATTCATCATTTTATTGTTCAAATATGACAAGATACAAAAGTTGAAGGGGGTGAAAATTATCGTTCAACTTTGAGGGGTAAAAGTGACATTGTACAAAGTATACAGCTAGAAAGTGTCATTCTACAAAGTAAGGGGTGGAAAATGCCTTTCTACAAAATAATAGTGAGGAAGTTGCCAATGTATGAAAGTTTAGAGACCAAATCTATCAACATAAGAAACTTTTTTAGCTTAAATATGAAAAAAAAAATCTGGCTAAAATATGAAAGAAGAAATTTTTATGGTCAAATTATGAAAACATAAAATTATACTATTCATTATGAGCTCGCTTATATCATGATATCATAGTTATACAATCTTAATTCTACTCAACATATATGCCAATATACATTAAATATGAAAAATGGCTTATATCATGTACTACAAAAAAGATAATATAGTAATTTTATCTAAAATTCACAGAATTGTGAATCGTTTATTTTTTAGAAACGAATCAAAATTAAAATCAAAACACAACCAAATCAAAAGAGCAGATGAATGACGATAAAAATATTGAAATCACATTTTGTCATTTGTTAATGAACAAAAATTTCAGAAGCAAATAGGGCATTTGATCAGCCCATTCTCGTTACAGTTCATGCAGCTGTTTGGCAACCGTCTGCCACCAGAATTCATCTTCTTGCTACCGCTACAATTAGGACACACCAGAAACAAATTCCCAGCACATCCTTTGCATGGCCCTTCCAATTTTTTTATTGGTATTCCAGCGAGGAGGGGCCGGAATTTCCCTTGCTCATGCAACTGTAAAACCTCATCAGCTCCTCCGATGTAACTGCCTTTGATAAACAGCCTTGGCAGTGCCACTTTCTTGCCCATAATCCGCCATAGTTCATCTCTGAAATCCACGTGCATCGATACATCTCTTTCTTGGTATAAAACCTTAAAACCATTGAGAATAAGTCGAAGACTCGAGCAATCTTGGAATGTCTTTGGGATGGTTTTGACCGTGGTTGTGTACAGAATAATCAAATTGCTTCCCCCGGGTGGACAGATTTTCTCATAATCCAGAAGGGGATTAACAACGACATTTTTTAATGACGCTTCTGGTTCTTGATATAATTCGTCTATGTTGTTCTGTAAAAATCTGATTTTCCTCTGTGCTTCTTGAGCTCTAACCTCGAATGCCTCCTGCACAAAAGCGATTCAGGTTTAAACAATTAAACAACCATGCAAAATTAATTATCTTTTATACTGCAAGTAAACATATCCACGCAAAAATTTCATTTTAGAAACTTTAATGGATCTTCGCAAAGGGATAGTCAACGAGGATCTTTGAAAATAATTTTGAATTTTTAAAAATACGTATATCATTCACGAAATTTAGGTCATAATTAGGCTGTATTATTTAGATTTCTGATATAATATATACAACCGTGAAAGAATATAATCTTTTGTTTCGGACAAATCTTTCTCTTTCTAGTTTTCTTCAAATCATACTGAAAAGAACATATTAAGATGATAAAAAAGTGAAAAGAAAGAAATAAAATATTAACAAACTTGATATTGGAGTGCCGTTTTAAGCTTGCTCACGACCGAAGGCATTAACGGACGATGAGTCCGATCTCTTTCCAAACATTGATATGCAAGTGATACGAACATATCAAAAGAATGTTGATCGAATTGTTGCCTTAGCCTAACATCGATAATTGTATGTAGTATTTGTTGTTTTTGACACTTCTTTACCAACATTGGTAGAATTCGGCGCTCATCCTTATATCTTAAATCAACACAATGCCTTGAGCATAAAACTTCAAATAGTACAACCCCGAAAGAGTAGACGTCCGATTCCTTTGTTAATAACCCTGTCTCTACATACATGGGGTCACAATAGCCAATAGTACCTTTGGCATCCGAGAAAATAAACGTGTGTTGTTGGTTAGCAGGGCCATATTTGGATAGACCAAAATCTGCAATTTTAGCATTCCAGTTTTCGTCTAATAAAATGTTGGCACTCTTAATATCACGGTGGAGGACTCTTTGTTGGGTATCTTTGTGATCATGAAGGTACTCCAAGCCACAAGCAGCCCCAAGGCATATCTTGAGACGTTGAATCCACTTGAGGTTGGGGTCACGTAGACAAAAATCAAGGCTTTTATTCGATGCATACTCGCACACGATGATCCTTTCTTCATTGTCATAACAAATGCCTAGGAGCGAGATAATATTTTCATGTTTATAACTGGATAGAAACATGACCTCTCTCCAAAACGAAGCATCTGCCTGATCTATCGAACGATCCAAGCGCTTGACAGCACCCTCGGTCTGACCCTTAGAGTGGTCGAATACTCCTTTATATACCTTGCCAAAACCACCTTGTGCAACAAAGTTGCGATCATTAAAGTTGTTGGTGGCATGCTTAATGATTTCAATTGGAATTCTGAGGTGCTCAAACTCTTTCATGATAAAAGAATTTGTGTTTGTGGTTGACTACAAATGTGAAAGAGAAGTGAAAATTAATTCCCTAGCAATTCTAATCGGATGGATTTAGAAAAGCTATAGATCAAGAAACAAGACTTAAGACCACGGAAGAATTGAAGTTGAAGTGTTAGGAATTAAGAGCGGATTGGCTTCTATTTTTGGTAAGCAAAGCTAGTAATGTATTTTAGAATATATAGAACGTTCTATATGTAAACGTTACATAATAGTCAACTATACGATATGGTTTATCTCCATACTACTCAGTTGCAGCTTGCCAGCGTGCCAAATGTGTATTATAAATCCAGCATGTGCTCTAACAACCTTAGGTTAGTTATTATATGGTGATTTATTTATGAAAATGTGTGTCTATCCGAATTCACAAGGGGTTTGTTGGTAAGTCCAAGGACCAACATCGATGAATCCGCCGTTGGTATAGATCTACATCTTTGCACTCTCTCTCTCAACCAAATATTATGAAATTAGCATATCCACTGACAATCATTGGTTAAGTAATAGCATGTACTTGCAAAAGTAGTAACAATAGTAAGAATTTTTGTTAATTAATATATATCTCTGCAATTATTTTTAAATTAACTATAACCCACTCGCATTAAATTGCGTAAGTCAAACAAATAGTTTTTTTATTTTTATTGGGACCACAAGAGGACTTTTTAAATAAAGTATGGCCAGAGGCTAGTACAATGTAGGGATGTTATTTGCGTCGGAACCGAACCGACCCGACCCAAATCCGAATAACCTGAAAACCGAATAAGGGTAATTGTATGAACCGGAAATTGAACCAATTAACCAATACGAGTTGGGTTTGGTTCGGGTATTAATCGATTCGCTTCGGGTATAGCAGGAATAACTTGTACAAGATGATTAACGATCTAATATAACAGAAAAAAATCGAATAAACCGTATAATGATTCTATAACCCGAATAATATAATAATAATGTACTTTTATACATCAACATAAAACATTCAAAGACTAACATAACACAATAACACATTGAAAGAATAACATTTACATAGTAGATTAACATAATGTGAATTAATTTATTACTTGAGTTTCTTGAATTGGAGCCCAATTTTCCATGACTAGACAAAGTAGGAATTTGTGAATCCTTAGACACAATAGGAAATGTCGATTTTAGAAAGTTTGAAACAGAGGAAGGATTGACAAAAATGATTTCGAGTTTGGAAATAGATGAGAAGATTGGTCGATTTTGGAATGACGAGAATGAGTGTAGGGTAGGGTGCAAGACCATAAAATTTAGGGTTTCCCATTCAACCATCAACACGTCGAGTTCTCTTCACTAACTCGAAGAGTTGGTCCATAAAAATGTGCGGCCCAAAAGCCTTCCAACATGCCGAGTTGAGGCTGTCAACTCGTTAAGTTCCAATGGAAAAACATGCTTAAAGGATTAAATCTCACACCTGGGAATCGGGATGTTACAGAGAGTATGTTGGGCATACCAGAATTACATTGGGCGTATTCCAATCAGACCCAAACCCTAATTTAGGGTCTTGGACCCTATTTAAGCTCCTTAACTCACCATCAAACCCTATTATCTTTAGCCTCCATCCCTCTAAACCCCAGCAATGAAACCCTAGTCCCCATTTGAGTCGTTTTTGAGCTTTTGTTGGTATTTCATGGTTTTTGGTGTTCATAAAAGAAGAAGGAACTTCTTGGAGAAGTGTGGGATTGCTTGAAGCTTTTGGACCTAGGCTTGTTGTATTTTGATCTACCCTTTTAAGGTATAAAGTTTCTATATTGATGACTCTAGGTGTTAGATCTAGTTTAAAGTGTATTTTGTGTTTAATTTAGTCCTTAGAGTCATTCTTGTGAGTATGAGCTACTCCAAGAGCTTAGAATGTTGGATCTTGGCCTTTGGGATGTCCCTTGTTTATAAAAATGTCATCTTGGTGAGTTATCTTGGACCATGCATGAGTTTCGATGTTTATTACGAATGTTATTAAGGATTTGGTCCCATTAAGCCATGCAAAGGAGTAAAGTTGCCAACTTTACGTGTTAAGACATATCATTAGGGTCATATATGAGTTTAGAAGTCGTTGGCTTAACCATTAAGAGCTTTATATGGATTTTTGGTCCCTAATGAGTACGTTGGGCGTACGTAGGAAGTACGCTTGGCGTAATGGATGTTTTGTGCATCAACTGCTTATACTCTATGCGTCGAGAGTGAGTATGTGGTGTGTAGCTTCCTGGTACACGAGGCGTGCTCCCCAGTTTGCCATTTTGGGCTTTTTGAGACTTAGGCCTTGTTGGGCCATTGGAATTTGGACTTTGGACCACAGATAGACTAAGGGTTTTCTTGGAAGTATGTTCGTGATGGTTTTGGGGCCCAATTAGGTTATTGGGCCATAATGGGCTTTTGTTGTTTTTGATTTGGGCTTTGGATTGCCATTTTGGGTTTAGGATTTTTATGCATGTTGGGTTGCGCCTTGGTTATCAAACAAGTAAAAAAATGGTAAAATGGTCTTTTACCCTTTAGGAAATCGGTTTATGGAGTACGCATCGGATTGTGGGTTATCGGGTTAATTATTGATTAAGATTGTATTTATTGTCAGTTGGCGTGAGGCTATCCGGTTCAATGATCTGAGCAGTTATTTCATTATCAGCGGATTGAGGTGATCTTTTCCTCACTGTACTTACGGGTCGAAGGCACCAAGGCCGGTCCATTGGATTAGATATCCTGATATGTGACAGTATGCTTTGTGTTGTGGTTATATGTTAGAACGGTATCTTGGTATATAGGATTATGTTATGCTTAGTGATCTATTAGATCTGCCTATTATTTGTTTACTAGCTATATGTTTACCGGTCGTATATGTTGATGTAGTGTGGGTGGGTTGAGATTGTACTGCTTTGTGTTGCCAGTCAAAAAACTCGGTAATATTTATATCGATATGTTGTATGTGTATATGTTATGTATATGCTGACATGTTGTGTGTGGGGACCAGTGGAGACTAAAGGCCAAGAGACCTAAGGTGGCCCAGATAGACTAAATGCATGTGAGACGGACCAGTTAGGCTGAAGGCCTAGAGAACGGTCCATATAGGCTAAAGGCTCGGTGAGGCAGTCCAATCATGTTGAAGATTTTGTGAGTGGTCTAGATAGTCTGTAGGCCGGTGCGGCGTTCTTGTCAAAATTGTTTTCAAAATAATCAAGAAATGATGTGATGTGTACGATAAGCCGAAGCCAGTAAGTAGACCCCAAACTACCATATTGTTACTTGATATTGTGATATGTTAGAACAACATGCTAGTGATAGGCTAGGGATCTTAAGGAATTGCATGATAGAATTTTCTGAGTATATGATGCCTGATAGCCTAGGGTCTTCCTTATATGAAATTGACATCATTATTGTAGTTGCTCAGTGTATGCATCATAGTTGTACATAACTAAGATTCTATAGCCTGAGAGTTTTTGGTTTAGCCTTATTTCTTTTTCTTGTTTTATGAAGGGCTTAGGGTAGAATCAAGTGTTCGATTGTCTATAAGATTATGTGTTATGTATGATTAACATACACGAGTGTAGTAGGGTTGGTGGAAGTTTCATGAGTGGGTGCAGATATGGTGGGTCAGCGTGAGGATTATTAGCCACTCTTGAGTGAGTGAGGTCAGAACAACATGCTAGTGATAGGATAGGGATCTTAAGGAATTGCATGATATAATTTTCTGAGTATATGATGTCTGATAGCCTAGGGTCTTCCTTATATGAAATTGACATCATTACTGTAGTTGCTTAAGGTATGCATCATAGTTGTACATAACTAAGATTCTATAGCCTAAGAATTTTTGGTTTAGCCTTATTTCTTGTTCTTGTTTGATGAAGGGCTTAGGGTAGAATCAAGTATTCGACTATCTATAAGATCCTATGTTATGTATGATTAACATACACGAGTGTAGAAGAGTTGGTGGAAGTTTCATGAGTGGGTGCAGATATGGTGGGTTAGCGTGAGGATTATTAGCCACTCTTGAGTGAGTGAGGTCAGGGTGAACGTGTATCCGAGATGATGGCAGATAGAGATCAAGAATTTTGTATGAGGATCTGTCTGATTTTATTGTGTTTTAGTGCCACTCGACTCCACTACTCGAATACTGCTTACTTTGTGCTTTGTGGGACTAACATTGATGGGAGCTAACTATCAAATGAATACATTAAGTTGCATGCTATGGAGGTTAAATAATCCTAGAGTGAAGGATTTGGCCCTATTGCGTAAATCTTGTTTGAGTCTAAACGTTGTAGGGTTGGGTCGTTTAGTCAAAAGATTATTTAAGTTTTGTTACATGTAATTATATTCATGAAGCGGTTGGCTGGCATTGATCGAAGCCCCTCAGCAGTTGATGGTAGGGGATGGGGAATCCTAGGATAGCCTAGGGGGTATGTTAGTGCGATTGTTTTGTTGTTGAGCAGGTCTTAGAATTATTTTATGAATAGGTCTTAGAGGACCCGAGATGATCCTTAAGGAAAGTATGGATAGGTGTGGAAGGTAGTATTGGGTCCGTACTATTGGAAACACAAGATCTATACTCGAATCAATAAGAGTTTTGTGGATCCTAAGGGTTGGTCAGGGAAGATAGCATGGTTTGGTACCATGATTCGTGGAAGTGGTTCCGTATCTATCGACCATTTGGTTATGGTTGCTCATCCATAAGGATGGGCTTGGAAATTGTTTTGGCCCTAGTGGTGATATCAGTTTGGGTTGATTGGTGCAGACCTCGATGAGTTTGTTGGTTCTAAGGTCCCGAGGGTGTTGCTCGAGGTCGTGCATTGAGTCGGGGGACTCAAGAAGGAAACGATTGTTATGATAGGTTGGGGGATTGCAGCTGGAAGTTGAGTGGTTAATTTGTGGATTGGATTGTCGCTATCTGTGACAAGGATTATGCCTTCTTTCAGTTTCTGAGTTCGGGGAAGGAGTGAGCAGGCTCGTGACTGTCAGAGTATGGATGTAAACCCTACTTGGGGTCTGTTGGACGCGATGTTTGGCAACAATATGTCAGCATGGGAGTGCGCATGAGGATTGATGTGGTATAGATGTTTTGTGATGCGATCAAGAGTCTGTTTCCTTGGATATAGGAAGGTCAATTACTGGATTGACGGTTGGGATTACAGGCATGGGGTGTATGTTTTGGATCGTAAGTCGGTGTTTGAATATGTATTGGTATGAATTCCTTAATGTTAAAGTGGTTATAATTAGGAATTTTAGAGGTCTTCAGCCGAAATCTAGATTTCTCTTAGGATTGATTGGTCCTTATCTAGAAGATCATCATGCGTTTGTTATTCATTCCCGGGGTCAGGGATAGTCATACCTGGTTGAACCGGTTTGAGTTGTGGTTTGATTTCAACACCAGTGGGCGGTAGGTCGAACCCTAAGTGGGGGAGATTTGGATATTCTTCTTGGAGGATCATCGATCGGCTTGAGTTCGTAATGTTGGAAGAATGGCTCATAGGGAGTTGCATTGCAGGTATATGGAATCTCAGTTCAGGATTTGGTGAGGGCAGGGGTATATAGTATGTGGCGATCAGGAAATCAATTTCCATGTTCGATACATTCAGCTCCGCACAGGATTTGGTTCATTAGATCCAATGTCAATGCGTCCTCGATCATTGGTCATTTCGCTTATCATTCAGTAGAGATTCTCCAAAAGTTTCAAGTGGTAACAGTTGAAGTTCAAGGAATGTGTCAACCTATCATCAAGTTTAGTATTTTTTATGTTCCTTTGGTCTCTAGGTATGTTTACCTTCAATGGTGACGTGGAATTTTGGTCTATAGTAGGCTTAGGTTTTGGTAGCATTCAGGATCACCTTGGAAGTCTTCTTGAGCTGGTTGTGTATTGGTGGAATCTGTTTAGTCTCAATCAAGATATGGGGTCTTGTTCCGAGCATTCATGGGAAGGTCTTTTGTTAATGATTGAGGTTTATCGTTTCGATAGAATTATGGTATTTCTTCCCTCTTTGGACGAGGCTATGGGTTCCCTAAGGATGTGCATCGTGGTAAATTCATTATATTACTGAGAGGGACATGTGTGGGCTGGTCAAGATATCAATGGAGCACTTTGTTTAAATTATATGCATGGTTGTATTTGGGTTATAGCCTTTACATTGGATCAAGAGTATGACAATCTATCCTATTCTCGGGTCGGGTGCGACCATGATTTCGTCAGATTTTGCATAGGCAGCGGCGTGTTTTGTGAAAGGATTTGTGTGTGGTAAGACCATAGGCAGTGACCATGGTGGGATAGACGTGTCGTAAGACTACAGGGTGGCCATAGCGTTCTCTGGGTTGGCAGATAGTATGGAAGTGTTGTAAGTCTGCGATGGGATCATAGCATTCACTAGATTGAGGAAGTCCATAGTTGGGGTAGTAGTGAGTATAAAGGAGGATCAATTCGAGCCATGGGCAATGAGGTGTATTGGGTGCAATTCTTTCTTTCAAGTTATTCCAGATCATTCATCAGCATCCATCCTTAGTTCCATCTCCAATCAAGCTCCAATGCTTCCAAGAACGTATCCCGAGACGTTGTATGTGTCCATGTGCTCCAATTTTCCCTGAAAATCATAACAAAAGTGAGTATTACGGACATTCTACAAATATAAGGAGAAACATGCAATTTATAATAACATTAGGGAGATAGCTAGCTTTTTATAGAAAAATACCAAAAAAAACATGCTAAAAGATACATATAAAATGCATCTAACACGCTTGCCAGGCAATGGAAGGAAATTCTCCACTCCATGGGAGGAAATTCTCCACACCTTGGTGACAGTTTTCACCCAATTCCACTCCAACTTTATGATGGGTTTTAGTATACTACAACATCCTATGGTGTACATACAACCCTAAATGCTTTGGATCTATGTTTTCTCTAATTATACATGAAATATTGATCCCAAAGCATTAAGCCTACAACTAGCATGCAAATGACATAATCAACATAAAAGAGAGTTATAAAATTACCTCTTTGTTGTAGCTTGTGGAACTTCTTGAGTTTGGCCTTTAAGAACTTAGTGCCCCAAGTGTTGCACCTCAAATGGAATCACAACACACCTAGAACAAAGGAGACTTTTGAGAGAGTAGTTCTTGCACCAAAATCAACTCAATGAACTCCAAGAACCTCTCGTGTCGATTTTGGACGCTAAGGGCTTCTTATATAGTGTGGCTAGGATTAGGGTTACACAATGTAAACCCTAATGTGCATGACCTTCCATATTCCTTAGGCTCCATGGGTTTAAACCCCCACGGATCATCCATGGGTTGTAACATTGGTTTAGCCCAACCTAAAGAATCATGGATCATTGGCCCACACCATAAGAATGAATCATTTACCAAATCAACCCCTTATATTTAATTAGTCTCTTTTGATCACAAAATTAATTATTGATCAATACTAATTAAATAATAATATGATTTCATGTTAATATATTAGAACTTATAATATATTAACAAATCATAAATAACCTCTTCTCAAAAGTCCATCTTATAAATGTCCTGGTGATATGCAACCCAAATGGACCATGCTACTCTCGGGTCAAGTACATACAAATTATAGTTATGGGCTTAGACACCTAATCCAAGAGTCTCCCACTTGGATAAGTCTAATAACTATTATTGCATGTAGGACTCCACAACCCGACTAGCAATCGTAGCTCTTAAAAACTGTTGTCGAACTCTGACCTAGTCAATGACACGTCCATTAGATAAGGGATCATATATTCCTCCATTCTAGATATCATATGGACAGGAGACATGGATTTCAATCATTCTCGCTATCCATTTGTTGTTTCCTGATTTCCGATTTATGACAACCGACTAATTGAACAAATCAAATCAGTTCAGGCTTGGCCAAGCACTTAGGGTGGTCATCACTAAATCATCGACAGGCCCACATATATCACTTTTATCCACATGGGGTAAAAGGAACAGATAAACTTCGACCCAAATGCTTGCTTGTACTTACTCATCAAATTACACACAACAATATGTTTAATCACATCCAAGTTACTGGTGCGTTTACATATGTCAATGTGCAACCGACTCGCAACTACAACTCACATGTCTCCGTTTCAAGAATATAAGATATTATCATCTCACAATCACTCGTGCTAAAATCCAAGAAGTGATTCAGATGAGCATGGTTTGAATCCAATACTCGAATTTTTTTCCAGGAGTACTCATGAACACTACAACTATGTCTAAAACACCTATACAAACTGCAGACCCATTCATGACAGTCTTGCCTAAACACCTACTTCCAAAGTATGATCGACTATGGATGGTTTGAATAACCTAGTTATTCGGGAAGTCAAAACATGCAAAGTGAAACACAAGAATAATACTAATCCTATATGGTCCCAAAACTTTATCAACTTACTACTTGAATTAAAACAATAGCTATGCCATGCTCCAAGCATGCACACTATGTTTGTCTATGGTCCTGACTTTGTGAAATAGATCAACTGAAAAACATTTCAATGATGCTCATTTCATAATTCAAAATCCTTATTGCAAGTGTAAGAATTCCAATTTTTTGTCACTACTAGAAAGTGTTAGATTCTAAACTATCATCCAATGATTCTTTTGTAATGTCTAGGTACCAAAAGTCACAGAGACTTGACAAACGATATTACACAATATTCCTTTGGAGATTGTTACAAGACAATTCCATGGAAATGAAGTCTCAAATTCAAAGTACATTCCTTTGAACATCCTTCTTGCATAAAAAGCTTCTAACTTTCTCATCTATTCTTCAACCCCCAATATGGAAACATTCCATATTTTCCATATAATAACTCATTATTACTAGACTCTCTTCTATTCATAATAATGTCAATATATTCCATCCATTATTATAGTTCCAACTGTCCTTAAGCGACCAATCCTTGGCGAACCTTAGATTGTCCTTAACAGTTGTTTAACCACTTTAGTCATATCCAGTTCTAGACTTTTTTTCCCTCTAAATGCCCTAGGCATTTGGAAAATTTAGAACACAAGAATATTATAGCATATACAATCGATACTATACCCGAAGCATATAGGATGCGATTCATATTGTCTAACATAAAGACATGATACTTGATCAATCTTTTACTATAATATTTTTATTTGCCATGTTCTCAAAATTTTGATTATGAAGAGGGATGTCGTAATCATAATCAAAATTTGAGAACGTAATTATCAATTCCATATATAGAATTTCCTTATGTTGAACCATTCCAACATCACATTCATATATATATTTAGCTAAATTTGATTAAAAACTCAATCTAAGTGTTTAGATTTCGAAATGAAGTATGAATTCCTCTCCCTTAATTATAGAAAAACAACTTTTCAAACCCTGCATCTTTGCAAATTGAAACTTTTGTTTTCTATAATTAACATTGCTAACTTGCAACACTTTCCAAAATAATTATGCTCCCACTAGGATAATAATTATTATTTTACTAGCATAACACTTATGCTCCCACTAGCTTTGATATGTATTCAGAAATCAGATGGACTTCTAGAAATCAATACTTATTGACTTCCTTTCCAAACTTCAGATTTCTGATATGAGATGCTTCGATAAGACTTTATATAGGCTTCTCAAAATCATACACATTTCCTTAGATTGCTTCCATGTGTGTCTTAACTATTCAGAACTTACGACAATAAGTTCCAAATGTTTAGACCCTTTTGCCTTTCTCACAATTTCAAACTATGAAGAGGGATGCCATAATCATAATCGAATTTGAGAATGCAAATAACACAATTGCTATCTCCTTAAAATCTACTTAGTGAAAGCGTTTCCTCACAACCATTTTCATGAATTGGAGAGAAACCTTATGACACTTAGATTTTTATGGTGTATGTGTTCTTATCCATGTGAATTTTCCATAACCATAATCACAAAACAAGGTTAGTGACAAATCCAAACCCATATGGACTGAACTTGTTCAATCTTAATTTCTTGCCACCTAGAAACACAAGGGCCTACCGTTGCTTCCAAGTTGTTATGTAAACAAGTGAGAACTCATAGAACTCACATACATAGTCAGCTTTAACTAGAATGGGCACCGAAACAAGAATATGTCAACATGATAAGTTACAAACCTCAAGTCTTGTGCTAGTGTTTAACAATAGGTTTACTCTTGATTAGTTCTTGAAACTTTCAAGATCTTTAAGACTCCCAATGACCTCTTGACATATAAGACTCTCTTGTCAAGAACCATTCCTTGAAAAACAAATATTCAAGAGTCAGTGCGGATTCTAATCAAGACTAACACTTCACACAATTGGCCTTAGTTGGTCTTTGTCCTTACCAAGACATCACAACTTACCAATTTCAAATGTACAAGAGTAAGAAACATTTTACTCTACATTTGATGAGTGTTATAAACCTTTCTTAAGATTAAGTCACTCAAGTTACAATCTTGGAGTTTGACTCTAAGACTCGATTTGGAACGAAGTATGATTAACCTTTTTGATTTAACCATTCCAACAATTCACGATTCCTCTTCTTAGCCATACAAATGCACTAAGATATCCTTAGAGGATCAATTGTTATATGGTTTTCCATAATCATTAAGATGATCATAAAACGTGATACTAAAGTACTATCCTATCTTTTTAGATTGGAGAAACTTTTATATTTCTGCCTAAGGTGATTCTTCTTATTCATTTTGCCATACATTGAAACTTTTATAATGTTCAGAATTATACTTAGACTTGTAAGCATAACCATATTTACTAAACTTTAATAAATCATGACGAATAGTCTTATCGTTCTTTGAGGTGGACCTGACCAGCACACACCTAGTGTACCCGATCCCCTAGTCCTTCACTTGACTCACATATACATGTGAACAAGGAATCAGTCTTAACTTCCCAAAAATGAAAATTCTCATTCATCACACAATACAAGTTACATGATTCTAAGTTTCTATCCAATTGAAACTTGGGTGATGAGAATCTTTCCTTATTTGGTAAACTTTGACACTACCACAAACGAAATAATCAAATTTATATTGCTATCATAGAAACATACAAACATAAATTTTCACAAATGCCATTGCAATGAGATATAAATATAAAAACAAACTTTTATTTATTTATAAAATACGGAAAAACTTTTCCTTAAAATGCAATTACAAATGAAAACTATGTTATTACAAATTTCTAAGCAGTCTATCATAACTCTTAAGCAGTAGCTCAAAAATCCGATCATCGAACCATGCGATTGAAATCCATCTTTGTGACTATATTCAACATACTCTTCCTTTAAGCTTCCTTCCTTTGGCATGATCCTACAAAACATCAAAATCCAACCTTGTCTCATCATGTATTAAGAATTAACAATTAGGAACTTAATAGACTCAAACAATAGATTTACCTGAAGCAGAGTCAAACCTTTTTTATTTTACCTTCTCTCAAATCTGTCAGGTAGTCAGGGCAGCTTCACTTCAAATGGCAGTAGAAACAAATGGCTTCTTTTTCATTGGCACATGCGACAATCACAAATTTAGACTTTCTCTTTACCATTTGGTCAACTGGGTTGGCTATGGCTGATCCCTTTCCATTGGGAAGAGAAATCTTTTTTAGACTTCCAATATTACCATTGTCATTGCCCATGGAAGTTTGAGAATTAGATCTTCCAATCAAATTTGTTTTTCCAATGTGCCAAATCATTGTTGATTCAGCAGCAACAAGCAAATAGGTAAGATTAATAAGGGTCATATGGTGGTTTGTCACATAGTAGTCCTTAATGAACTCACTATATGACTCGGGAAGTGATTGAAGAACCCAGTCAATAGCCAACTTCCTTGGGAGCACGACACCCAACATTCTCAACATGTCTATGTGTGACTTCATATCCAAGACATGTGCACACACAAACTTTCCATCCTTGTGTTTGCTATCCAATAGGGCTTGAGTGATCTTGAACGTTTCAAGTCTTTGAACTTGTGGCTTAGGGAGAATAATTGGAGGAGGTGGAGGGAGTGAAGTATGATTTCCATTTCCACTAATGCACGACAAAGAGATTAATGTTTCACTTTGATCGCCACGTGGGATATCATCTTCAAGAGGAAAGCTAGTTCCAAAAGATTTGGGAAGACCATAGTTGTCTGAACTAGACATCTACAATCGGAGAAATTTAAGTTAATTGATTTGAGTCCTTAATATAACACCCAAAGGAAATATTAAGGCTAGGACCCAACACAATATTTTACAATTCGAAAGAGGGATTTCCTAATCTGAATGCAAAATATTTGAAGGTAGGTAAATGACAATTTACTAATTTCCACCATGAAAAACGAAATTGATAATTAAGTTTTAATGGATTGAAATTCCTAGATCCTTTGAGATTCATTGAACTTTTTAACAACATGTTTAAATCTTGATTGTGCCCTTCAAGTTTGTGACTGGGATGCCGAGGATCACAAACAAGGTGTGAATAACCATGCAAATTAGCTTGGTACACCCAATGTTGCAACCACCTAATCAATGCGCCAGTTAACCACACACGCTCCATTGATCTATAATTAACATCACACTACCCTTTGCCACACACTGTCAGTCCCAAATTAGTGTGTCGGTTAACCACACACGCTCCACTAGTGACTTAACAAGGTGTAAAGTGCAATTTCATGGGTTAGCACCAAATTCACATTTTCCTAAATAACTAAGATTGGGAATTTATAAGTATTTATTTATTTAGTATTTCATTATACTTTCAATGAAAATTTAAATGTCCTGTCAAACCCGTTCGGCTAACGACTCTCCACCAGTCATGGAAGCGGTGGGTAAGAGTGGACACCCATTAAACTACCATTTTATAGGCAGTAACCTTATACCCCCTTATAGACCGGCTTCGTGAATGAGGTCTACTAATGGTAAGAATGACTTTACTTTTGTGTATATATATATATATATATATATATATATATATATATGTGTGTGTGTGTGTGTGTGTGTGTGTGTTAAACCTATAATATTATAATAGTATATGGATTGAATTTTAAACTTTTAAAATTCTAGGGTTTGGAACTAAATGTTTAAAAGTGAGACTTTGCATTTACAAATTCCAAAACTAAAGGGCATGTTTTGAAAAGACTCTTGACATTCCATAACTTGAGGACAAGTTATGGTGTACATAAAAACATTTATGTAAAAGACTCTTCAAGTTCCATAACTTGAGGACAAGTTATGGAAGACCTAAAACCATTTTATGATGACATTTAAAAATGAGACCTTTCACTTTCCATAACTTGAGGACAAGTTATTGGATTCCACCAAAAACAATTAGATCAAAAAATCCAACTAAAAAAATCAAATAATTTATCTATGATCTAATTAAACTCATAAGTGAAGATAATTCATATCAAAAGAGTTTCAAAAAATTAGTCTAATCATATAAACGAATACAAATTATGAAACTTTGACAATTATCTTATATTTGGATGAGAATCATCATTACCATATCAACAAAATCAGATTTAATGAACTAAAACATTTTGTGGTAATGATTCTAATCCAAAACAGGCGAAAAAAACTCAAAAAAAACTGCCCACTGGAGCACCAACTCGGCGAGTGCATGAACTGGACTCGTCGAGTTGGACTTTTTTTGAGTAAACTCGGCGAGTCCCCCAGTGGACTCGGCAAGTTCACTGTCCAGAATGCAGAAAATTCAATTTTTTTTGCTTTGAAAACCAATAAAACATCAAGTATAGTGGAAAACAATCCTAGGCTCTGATACCACTGATGGGTTTTAGTATACTACAAAAAGACCCTAAACCCAAACCTTGATTGTAGTAGGCTTAGAACACTCAAAAAGGCCCTAAACATTGCTAAAAGATAACAAAAACGAGTTTGACTTTGATTGAATTGAACGGTTGTACAAGATAGAAATTTCGGGTTGTCACATCATCCCCCCCTTAGAGAGAATTGTGTCCCGAAATTAGAGTTTAAACAATCAATCTATTACAAATAACTAAGCGAAAAGATGAGGATATTTCAGTTTCATTTGTTCCTCGTGCTCCCAAGTGAATTTAGGTCCCCGCTTGGCATTCCAGCAAACCTTCACTATCGGGATACGACTTTGTTTCGTTTGCTTGACCTCTCGGTCCATGATCTCTACTGGTTCTTCCATGAATTTGTGGCTCTTGTTGATCTCACTCTCGTCGAGAGGGATTACAAGAGTCTCATCGGACAGACACTTTTTCAAGTTCAAGACGTGGAAAGTAGAATGTACGTTACTAAGTTCGCGAGGTAGTTGGAGTTTGTAAGCTACTTGTCTGATTCTAGCGATAATATCAAAAGGCCCTATGTATCTTGGATTTAGCTTTCCACGATTTCCGAAGCGTATCAAGCCCTTCCACGGTGAGACCTTCAACAGAATGCGGTCTCCAACCTGGAATTCCAAAGGTTTTCTTCTCTTGTCTGCGTAGCTTTTCTGTCGGTCTCTAGAGGCTTTTAATCATTCACAGATTTGAATGATATTCTCTGTCATTTCCTGAATGATTTCTGGACCTGTGAGAGTGCTGTCAGGAACACATCCTTTAGCTAACTGAGTGTCACCCCCCTCAGCCCAGCACAAGGGGATCTGCACTTCCGGTCATAGAGGGCTTCAAATGGAGCAGCCTTTATGCTCGTGTGATAACTATTATTGTAGGAGAACTCGACAAGGGGTAGATGAATATCCCATGCTTTTCCAAAGTCAATCACACAGGCTCGAAACATATCTTCCAAAGTTTGAATAGTCCTCCCACTTTGTCCGTCGGTTTGCGGATGGTAGGCTGTACTCATGTCCAGCCTAGTTCCTAGGGAAACTTGTAGCGATTGCCAGAACCTTGAAGTGAATCTACTATCTCTATCATAGATAATGGATATGGGAAACCATGCAATCGAACGATCTCCCTAATGTAGGTTCTAGTTAGTTTCTCCATCTTGTCCGTCTCTTTGATAGGCAGGAAGTGTGCGGACTTGGTTAACTTGTCTACGATCACCCAAATGGTATCGAGACCACCCGTTGTCTTGGGAAACTTGGTTATGAAGTCCATTGTGATCCACTCCCACTTCCATTCAGGTATCTCCGGTTGTTGAAGTAAACCTGATGGTTTTTGGTATTCGACCTTAACCTTGGCGCAAGTAAGGCATTTACTCACGAAGGTAGCAATCTCTGCTTTCATGTTAGGCCACCAATATAACTTTTTAAGACCCAGATACATCTTATCTGAACCTGGGTGGACGAAATATCGAGTGTTGTGCGCTTCTGTCATGACCAAGTCTCTGAAACCACCATGCATCGGTGTCCAGATCCGATCCATGAGACATAAGTCTCCGCCAGCCTTGATTTCTAAGTTCTTATCCATCCCTCTCAAGGATTCACCCGCCACATTTTCAAGTTTTAAGGCTTGAAGCTGGGCCTCCTTAATTTGCATGGACAAATGTGAATGGATATTCATAGTCAATGATTTGACTCTACGACCAGAGTATGTTTTCCGACTTAGGGCGTCAGCTACTACGTTGGCTTTGCCGGGATGATAATGAATTTCGCATTCGTAGTCATTGAGTAGCTCGAACCACCGTCGTTGTCTCATATTGAGCTCCTTCTGGTCGAATATATGTTGAAGGCAATTGTGGTCTGTAAAGATAGTGTTTTTTTGTACCATACAGGTAGTGTCTCCAGATCTTCAGAGCAAACACAATTGCTCCTAACTCAAGATCATGTGTGGTGTAGTTGACCTCGTGTGTCTTTAGCTGTCTTGACGCATAGGTGATGACCTTACCTTGTTGCATAAGAACACAAACGAGTCCTTGGTTTGATGCATCGCAATAAACCACAAAGTCTTCTATCCCTTCTGGGAGGGATAGTATCGGTGCTGTGCATAAGGCTTGTTTCAGCGTTTGGAACGCCTTCTCTTGTTTCTCTTCGCAGTCAAAGGCCACGCCTTTCTGGCTCAATGTAGTAAGCGGTTTCGTAATCCTAGAAAAGTTATGAATGAACCTACGATAGTAGCCAGCGAGGCCTAGAAATTGACGAATTTATGTAGGCGTCTTCGGCGCTGACCAGTTCTCAATGGCCTTTATTTTGGAAGGGTCCACGTGAATTCCTTCTTCACTAACAACGTGACCCAAGAATTCGACTCTTCTAATCCAAAATTTGCATTTAGAGAACTTCGCATAGAGCTTCTTTGATCGTAATGTTTCCAAGATCTGACGTATGTGCTTACTATGCTCTTCCTTACTACGAGAGTAAATAAGTATGTCATCAATGAACACAATGACGAACTGATCCAAGTAAGGATGGCATACCCTATTCATTAAGTCCATGAATACTGCGGGTGCATTAGTCAATCCTAATGGCATCACTACAAACTCGTAGTGTCCATAACGAGTTCTGAAGGTTGTCTTGCGAACATCCTCCTCTAGCTCTCGTAACTGGTGATACCCAAATCTCAGATCTATCTTTGAAAAGTAATTCTCCCCTTGCAGTTGGTCGAACAAATTTTCTATGCGAGGTAGAGGGTAACGATTTTTTATGGTTATCTTGTTTAGTTCTCTGTAATCGATGCACACACGGAACGATCTGTCTTTCTTCTTTACGAATAAAACCGGTGCTCCCCAGGGTGAGAAGCTTGGTCTAATAAAGCCCTTGTTGAGCAGTTCGTTAAGTTGACCGAACAGCTCCTGCATCTCAGCTGGTGCTAGACGATAAGGCGATTTGGCTACTGGGGTAGCCCCTGGAACTAAGTCAATTCTGAACTCGACTTGATGATGTGGAGGTAATCCTGGTAGTTCTTCTGGGAAGATGTCGGGAAAGTCGCGTACTTCAGGGATGTTCTTTATGTCTTTCATCTCTTGGCTCATATCGACCACATGAGCAAGGAATGTGTAACATTCCTTTCGCAAGTACTTATGCGCTTGTATACTCGAGATGATAAGAAGGTTCGTGTCGGGTTTGTCGCCATAGATAACTAGGGTTTTGTCACACCCTCGAACTGGGCGGTGGAAACGTCTGAGGGCTTGTGTGACGAACAATTAAATACCATTACAATGACTATACATGAAACAAACACATACATCACCAACATTACATAGTACAACTTACATAGTTCACATCAAGTACATTGAACAAATATTACATAATTAAAACGTATATTCTTTGAAACTCACAAAACATGAAAGCCTAATACACTTGACAATTTTCTTCTGCTTATCTGTTACCTGAGAATACAAGTTATTTGAAAACGAGTCAACATATATAATGTTGGTGAGTTCATAAGCATGTTTGATATAAAATGGTTTGTATTGTTCGTATAGCTCAGAAAATCCGATATTTTCTGAAATGAAAACTGTTTATGACATGATGTGATGATCCAATATATGTATATGTATGCATGATTTCAAAACATGTATAAATGAATGACTTCAAAAGTGTTCTTTGTCTTGCATTTGAAGTATGTCAAATGAACAATGTTATTTCCCCGGAAAATCCGATATTTTCCGATTTAAAATAGTATGATAGTTTTATATTATCGCATAATTCACATTGTAGAGCCACCATGTATGAAGTTGATTTCCCATGAATGTTGATATGGTAATGGGTCTCTATGTGAGTCGTTATAACCATGCATGATAATGACTATTTCGCCTGTCTTGGCATTTTTACAAATGCCGGTTTTGATTAAGATTTTGTCACCCTAGATTGGTCGAGTGTAACTGTAGCGAACAGCTCAGGTGTGGGGGAGTCACCCCCATATAGATCTACACACAAACTCTCGCTCTCCCTCCAGGAGACTCTGTTACAACTTACAGACTACGGCCGACACTTATTGGTGCCGACTGATATTTTCTCACTAAGTACCCAATATTAACCAATGAATTTGAATGAAATTGATTACAAACTATTTGATGTTTACATAGTATAGAGTAAAGCCTAACAAACACGAAAAAGGACGTTGTGGCCCACTAATTATGTGTGTCTTTTATAGGCTGTCGTGTATGCTTATGGACACGTTAGCCCATCAAGCCTATGTTTTATTTGGACCATACTAGCAATGCAAATGGGCCACTAAGGCCCATTAGCATGTAAAAGTCATAGAGGGTCCCGTAGGCATGTAATTGAGTCACCAGAAGCCCAATAAACATGTTTTGATTATATTGGGCCTAATAATTGTGAAATTGGACCACGAAGGCCCAATGGACACAATGAGTAACATTAGGCCCAATCATTGTATCGTTTCTCCGTTCTTCGATATGTTTGTAATATAGAATTTGTTTTACGCTTCGTATTTGTTTTCAATAGTAAAACACTTGACGTTGGATTGTAACGACACTTTGGTTATAAACATACATACATACATATATATATATATATATATATATATATATATATATATATATATATATATATATATATCCCTATTCTAATAAATAAATAAGTTTATTCTCCTATTGACAAATGTCATTTTATTAGAACTCCTCATCTCCCTATCCTAATAAAAGAATAAGTTTAATATTATATTGACAAGTGGCATTATATTAAAAATTCTCATTAAAGTTATATGTCCTTTATCATGCCACTTATCAACATATTAATTATCCATTTTAAATTTTAAAATTTAAATTTCCCACCATAATTACATTAAATTTTAAATTTTAAATTTCAAATTTTTTCACTTTAATTATATTGAATTAATAACATTAGATTAAAAAATAAAATAAAATTAATACAAATTATAATATGATATAACTTCACGTATTTATTTAAATAAACTATTATAACTTTATATAACTAAAAAAATATATGTTAAGTAATAATTTTTTAAAAATAATTCATTAATAATTTTGATTTTTAATATAAAGTTTAATTAATTTTATAACCGTGGTTCTCACGGGTTATAAACTAGTTAATATTATATGTCACCTATTATGCCACTTGTCAACCAATTAATTATCAATTTCAAATTTCAAATTTTAAATTTGTAACTCTAATTACATTGAATTAATAATTGATTCTCCATTTTAAATTTCAAATTTTACATTTTTTCATTCTAATTTTATTAAATTAATAACATTAGATTAAAAAATAAAATAAAATTAATGCAGATTATAAGTTGATATAACTTCATGTATTTATTTAAATCAACGATTATAATTTTATATAACTAAAAAAATATCTCTTAAATAATAATTTATTTAAAATAATTGATTAATAATTTTGATTTTTTAATATGAAAGTTTAATTAATTTAATAACCGTGATTCTCATGGGTTATAAACTAGTACTTCTGATAAAAGAGTCTATTTTTATGACACGTGTCATCTTCTTATCACTCGGTTTGACACGTGGCATTTCTCTTTGTCCGTTTTTTTTATTTTCCCGCTCAATGATAATCAATGCCATTAAAATGATATTCAATGCTATTAAAACTAATTGAATCAGCTTTTTTATTTCATTCCATATTAATTGTATTTGAATCCCGTTGAGTGAGGACCTTCCAACTACCAAGTCTACAAAACAGGAACAATATCTCACTCTCTCCTTCATCGTTTCATCGCTTCATCCCTAAATCACGACTCTGTCTCCTCTAATTTCTTCTGCTCTCTTTTGGAAACAAAATCAACTATGATATTGTTTCAAAATTTAAAATATCCAAATCCTTAAGCGTCAGAAGATAATATTCCGGCTCGCTGCTCAACGACATTGAATGCTTTCTGTGTCGGTAGCTAATTCTATGAGTTCTACGTACATCTAGAAACAAGAAGTAGTAGATTATGAATGGTAGTATTTTGATTTTTAAGACCCGATTTAATCCCACTCTGAGAAATAGCTCATTTAGGATTACAATTTCATGGATGATTGAGAACACTTAATTTTTGGTCAGACATGGTTAAAACGTTACGATTCCATTGATGGAATCTGAATTGTAGTTTGAGTAAAAAAGGTTGAATTTTATAATTGAGTGTTCTTCCCTCTCAAAAATTATAAAAGTAAGTACAAATATGATTTTGATAGTACGCAATTGTCCTTATGCACTTGATTTAATAGTAATCTTCATGATAATGTGTTCGCTTTATCTCAATATTATAAATAGTGAAGGAGAACATAAGATAGTGAAGGAGAACATAAGTACCCTGCTTCGAGCTATGTTATGAATTGTACATGTAATTCTTACTTTTGTACATTCAAACGTTGATATCCCTATTCTAATAAAAGAATAAGTTGATTGTCTTTTTGACATGTGTCATCTTATTAGACTTTATAATTAATGTCATGTCGTCAATCTACTGATTATCCATTTCAAATTTCAAAATTTAAAAATTTCACTCTAATTACATTAAATTAAATAAGATTAAATAAAATTAATACATATTATAAATTCACATACTTATTTAAATCAACGATTATAATCTTATATAATTAAAAAAAAATAGTTTTTAATTAATAATTTATTTAAAATAATTGATTAATAATTTTGAGTTTTTACTATGAAAGTTTAATTAATTTTTTAACTGTGGTTCTCACGGGTTATAAACTAGTTTACATTATAGAAACCTGTTTGATTTTGTCATGTAGATGCATGCTCTATTTTTGATTTCATATTTTGGTTTACTATAGTATATAATGCTTCTAATGAGTAGTTTACCCATTACATGCGATGCATGCACATGAAACATTTTTATGCTTGAGCAAAATGTTTATCAAACATAAGGATCCATTCATTATTACAATTTTTAGTATTGTGTTTTCTAATAAATTTAGAATCTAGGTAGCTAAATGCTAATGGTAGGTTATATTATCTACCTGGGTTAGTATTGCATCAAGAAGTTCTATTAAGTAAAAGATAAAATACATTAGTCTTATTTTACTAGAGGTGTTGGCTAAAAAGACACCCCATTTTATGTTAAAGACAATCATTGTTAATTAACAACTCTAAAACTTGTAAGAATGGTTAAAAAAACAGTATGCTAAGAGCCTATAAGGGACTCTATTAACTAAACGTAATTGGTGGCCACAATCTAATTGTGACATACAAATGTTGGTATTTGGTAAGCACAAAAAGCTACAATATTATGAGAGAAATAGAAAAGGAAAGATCTTGTAACCGTTTCCAGAACTCTTATACGTTTTGGTTCTGGTTATCTTTTATTTTTATAAAATTTGTTATTAAACATTCATGACATACTAAATGAAATACGAAAAATTTCGTACAAAGCAATTGTGCTAAAAAACAAAAAAATTGAATACATCATATCCAATATGTCTAATTCTAATATAGATGACACATTCTTGAACACAAATAATTTTAAAAATCAAAGTTCTAATCTTTCTTAACGGTTGTCATCAAGGTAACTCAAAGTTTAGATACTTTCAGTCAATGTTGTAAAAATCCCGATTAGGTCCCGATTAATCTCCGATTAATCCCTAGGCGCTACTCGACCGATTAGAGAGCGCCTAGCGATTAATCCATGCATACAAAATGATTGAAACAGTAGAACCCGATGAAATTTTAATACTTTGAAGAAGTTATATCTCAATAGAAACCATTTGATGTATGATTAGTGCTGTATTTATCATATTAACCTATTTTGTTTTGATATTAGTGGTATTTATGAACTTTTATATGATATTAGTCATATTTAATTTTTTAAAATATAACAAATTAACAATTAATGGTCCCTGATTAATCCCCCGATTAATCTCCGCCTAACCGATTAATCTCTTAACTCCAGTCCACCGACTAGCTAACGTCGAGCGATTTTTACAACCTTGCTTTCAGATAACCGTTTAAAATTTGGGTTTACACCTATGAAATTTTTAAGCCCTCTCTAATAAAAAAAATATTTTTATTGAGATAAATTGTATTTGGAACATAATGAACATTCTATACCATAATATTTTTAAATTCTAAATTTTTGTTTTTATAACTATTTCAAAGATAGATTTTGGAGTTGATATATATATAGAAAGATGGATATCCAATGGGTAGTGGTTCAAAAATGTCATGAACTTGAATCGGTTTCAATGGTTTCGGTTCCAAAATTGCAGATTGTTCATTGGTTTTGTTTTGGTTCCAAGAACGGGTAACAAGCTTCTACTTTCTATGCTAACCCCCAATAAAATGGTGTTCAATAACATTAACTCATTTAGTATTTGCACTCAATAGGTATACAAACTATCTTTTGTATATTTATTATGTCATCTTAATGGATTTCAACCAAGTTAGGTGTATCTAATCATATCCTTAGGAGGCATTCAATATATAGAAAAGTGTCACCTTTACGTGTCCCCAACTTACAATTTTTTATGTTTACATCTTCCTGTTAAATTTCTTTTGAATTCGAATGTTGTTTTTACTTTGTCGACCGTGTGGTACACGGGTTATAACCTAGTATATATATATATATATATATATATATATATATATATATATATATATATATATATATATATATATATATATATATAGGTATTTTTAAATCCATTTTTTATAAATTTAATATCTTTGGCCGAATTGTTTTAATATTAACATATTTGACCCCAAAATATTTATTCGACCATTTTAGCCCAATTTTCATATAAAGTTACATTTTTAGTCATTTCTTAATAAAAATAGTCCCTTTTGATGAAAAATAACATTTTCGGTCCTTAAATCACTTTTCTTGGCATTTTTGGCCCAAAAATATTTTTATATTACAATTTCAGCCCAAAAACATGTTATTTGATATTTCCAGCCCTTATTTGTAAAAAATTTACACTTTTGGTCCCAACCTTCATAAGTTTTGCATTTTTTATCCAAATTCCAAAAAAACTTTGCATTTTGGTCCAATTCTTGTAATAAAGATCATTTTCAGCCCTTGAAATAGTTTGTTTGTGTTTTTGACTCATACTTTAAGTGAATTTACAATTTCAACCCAAAAACTCCTCATTTTTAGATTTTTGGGCCCAAAAACCCGTAAGGCCCAAATGTAAGCCCGATAGACTAAAATTTATGCCTTTGACCCATTGAAAGGTATTATTTTCATAAAAATCAGATTTCATATAAATAAATACCATATAACCCTAATAAAACCAAAAATGGTCATATTTTACCCATATCTTTGTTGTCTTTGCGAAAATGATACTTATACAATCTTTTGCTTTGTTTTATTTTTTTTTTCCTTTCTTATACATAAAAATACTTAGAGCCTTGAAGTATGTTGTTTAATATGCTTTTGTTTATGAGTCTTTCTCATTTATACTGGAGATTTCGAACTATATCAAGCATTATCACATTTTTCACAACAATAACCAAAGAAATCACACATAACATGCATACACACCTAGATCAACACATAACACTTGTATTCCCCCCCCCCCCCCCCCCCCCAAAAAAAAAAAAAAAAAACAAGTAAAAACCGAAAAGAAGGGGGTATGAACTTACCTTGAGGTTTGTTGGTTCGGTTTTGAAGGAAAGATGAAGAGGTTTAAGGCCTTGAACAAGCTTTCCTTGAGTGGTTTTCGAAATCTATGAAACAAGGAGGTTTAGTTCATGGAATATTATGGTTTAGGAAAAGGTCTTTCAAGAAATCCAGAAGTTAAACCATGAATCCAAATGAAAACTTACCAAGGTGATGATCTAGATGGAAAGACATTTTTGAATGCTTAAATCTCGAAAATTTTGAAAGGAAAAGAGAGTAGTTTTCTTGAGAGTGTTGGAAAGGATTTCAAATGAAGTGTGTGTGCGTTTGTGATTCTCGGCCAAGAAGAAAAAGGAAGAGGGGAAAGAAAGAATGCATGGAAAAATAGGTTCATGCTTTGTTATTTGATGTGTAATGGGCTTGGATAACCACTAAAAAAATGAGGTGGCTTACTCTCATTAATCCCCCTAGTTTCTTTCCCTTTTTTTAATCAAATGGGCCGAAAATTGGGTTTGGAAAAAGGGGCAATGGAATAATTTGGCCCATTTCTAGCCTTGGTCTGAAACTATGAGGCCCAATAATTATTCTTCGGCCCATTGTGCTCTTAGGATGGTGTGACATCCCCATTTTCACGGCTAGAAAAGAAAAATGTTGCAGAATTTGTTCCTAGTAAAACATGATAAATACGTTATCAAAGCATTTCCGAAGAAAAGTATTTTTATTCATTTTAAAACATTTAGGATGCCATCGTCAATACAGAAACATAAGCATAAATAGAACTTACATTCATTATCACTAGTGATTTATATCTCCTTAATCTCTCAATGTAATGTGACTTCATATCAACACCTGTGATATAAATAAGCTGAGTGGGTCAGGTTGGGAAACCTGGTGAGTACATAGGGTTTTCAACCCACGATAATATAATTATTATGTTTAAACAATCAAAAAATCAACCCAATTACCCATCCCCATTATCTTCCTTACTCTCAAGAGTCTACCCTAAGAGTCATCTATCCTGCCTTCGTTCATTCTGAAGTCCTTTGCTTCCAGGGTTATAGGACTGGCACTAAGTCCATAGCTGCCAATGCTCGTTCGTATAGCACTAATTACGTAGCTGCTAAAGTTCATTCATCGGGTACTAAATCCATAGCTATTAGTGTCTAGGTACTAAGTCCATAGCTACCAACGTTTATCTATCAGGTATTAAGTCCATAGCTACCAGCATTTATTCCAGAGGCACTGAGTCCATTAGCTGCCAATGATCACTCATATCACTTTTACTCTCATCATTCATTTACCCATGTTATACCCAACATATTTGTAGATATAAAATACGTATACAGTTTAAATCATTTAAAACTTGTATAAAATCGTTAATCCAGCATAGATAGCAAGTATACAGATAATATGCACACATAACACGTAGTTTATATAAAATACTTCATATCTATGTGTAAGATGAAAGAGACCATGCAATCACTTGATTAGGTGGTGATTCCGAACTCAGACAGCGCTTCGTTATCTCAAAACAATTTTCCTCGACAAAACAGCAGATTTTTATTAAAAACCGGGCTTCGCTGGAGCAGCGTTTCTGATCCGAAAGCTTTTCTTCTCGGAGCCGTCGGGCGCTCCGGGGATTTCTTCTCGTGTTAGGGAGGTTCCCTAGACTTGGTAAGGGTTTAAGGAGGTTAGAGAGAAGTTAGAGAGAGAAAGAAAGGCTTATGGTGTGAAGAAATTATGAAGAGTTCATCTCTTATTTATAGGAATTTTATAGTAAAGTAGTCTCCAAGCTTCGTCCGTATCTTTCGCGTACGAGCTCCGTTTTCTACATTATTTATATTCACGCATTGGTATTTCCATGTACTACAACTTTCATTTAGACCCCGTCGGCCAATTCTCCTTCTATCTCAGATTTACAAAACTGTATCGTATTTATCGCGCACGAAGTGTAACAACGTAAATTTTAAAACCAATTTTTTCATTTTTGTAAACATCAAAACCCATCGTTTAATATTCCAAATTCAAACGTGAACAATATTATCATAACGAAATGCATCCCATGATCATAAAAACAGTTTCTCCATGAGTGTGTACAATCACGCCGGCGCCTTCCCACGGTCCTCGCTAGTACCTGAAACACATAACACAACAACTGTAAGCATAATTGCTTAGTGAGTTCCCCAAAATACAACCTACGCACATACGCCTTTCCAGGCCCTGACCTTCCGGTCCATGTGTCTCAGGGGACTTCCGTCCCGGCTAGGTAAACCTTCCGGTCCTACCCACGTCAACCTTATGGTCCACATCGCAACGCCTTTCGGCCCATAACATATTCGCCTTCCGGCCCATAATATAATGCCTACCGGCCCATATCAAGCATATCATAGATGGCACATATAACGAATAACTTATCACACATAACACATATATCTCGTAGTATATCCGACCTTCCGGTCACACAGACAAACCCTTCCGGGTACAGTATAGTGAGAAGACTCACCTTGTGGAAAGTCTAAGATCTCGTGTCCTCGCTATCACTGAATCCAAACGACGGCTCAGCCTCGCCTAAACATAAAAATATTATTTATTACACAAAGACTTCCACCACTAAAACTTTACCCTTATCATCATTCCTCAGGGGGTAAAAGACCATTTTACCCTTCCTTGACCTAAAGTCCTTATGTTGACCAAAACCCTAAAAGTCAACAAAAGTCAACCCTGAGAGTACGTTGGGCGTACTGCTAGATGTACGCGGGGCGTACATCGCCAACCCCCCTTGGATCGGGGTCTCCACCCAGTACGATGCGCGTACTGGAAGTTACGCCCAGCATAACCACCAGAATCAGCCACCCTCCATTTCTGGTCTTAATCGGTTAAGCCATTACTACGACTTCTAGATCCGACTCTTTTAGTGTGTCTAAACCCATAAAGTCGAGACCTTTAAGCCTTGGCATGGCTGTAAAGGCTCCAACATCACATAACAACCTTTTATTCAAACTCAAGGACCTAGATCTCATGCATGGTGCAATACCCACATCCAAGATGCCATTTTTATGAGTCTACAACTCCAATATATCAGAAACATGAAGTATCTAAGCTTATGGAGGCCATTTGCACAAAAAGTCTCCACCTTTGGGGCTTAAACCCTAGAAAATGACATCTTAAGCATATAACATGAACCAAGTGACAAGATCCGAACTTTTTACCTAAAAATGAAGCTTTAACCCTTGCAAAGCTCAGATCTACACTTGAGCACCACTTCTAGCCTCTCCAACAAGCTCTTCTTCTCCTTTGCAACCTTGGAATGGCACCACCAAGTTTAGAATACACACACAATGGCAAAAGAACGAAGGTACACTCTTTTTAGGGTTTCACTCTGAGGGGTGGTGGCTGAGAAGTCCAGCCACACATTCCTTTTATAGCCCCTCCAAAGGAAATTAGGGTTTGGATCTGAATGAGTTACGTCGAGCGTAACCTTGGGTACGCCCCGCGTACCTGAGGGGGAACGCGTCCAAATGAGGCGCGCGAGTACGCGCAGCGTACACCTTGTACGCCCAGCGTACACCTTGTACGCCCAGCGTACTCGCCTACCATGAAAACCCTAAATTATCAACTTAACCAAGATGCAAGGCCAAAAGAAGAATACCTGGATTTCGGGCTGTTACAATTCTCCCCCACTAGAATCAGACTTCGCCCCCGAAGTCTCATACTGTAAACAACTCCGGATACTGATCCCGCATCTCAGACTCGGACTCCCATGTCAGCTCGGACCCCTTCCGATGTTGCCACTGCACTTGTACCAGGGGTACTTCCTTGTTCCTCAGAACCTTAACTTTCTGATCCCTGATCGCTACCGGTCTCTCCACATAGTTCAGGCCTGCATCCACTTGAATATCATCCAATGGCACCATTGCCGACTCGTCGGCAATACATTTCCTCAACTGCGAGACATGAAAGGTATCATGGATCTACCCCAACTCAGCAGGTAGATCCAACCGGTAGGCTACCCGGCCTATCCTAGCAATTACCCTGAAGGGTCCAATGTACCGGAGTCCCAACTTGCCCCTCTTCCTGAATCGTATCACTCCTTTCCAAGGAGAGACCTTGAGGAGCACAAGGTCACCAACCTGAAACTCGAGCTCGGACCGCCGCCTGTCCGCATAACTCTTCTGGCGACTCTGCGTGGTCAACAACCTCTGCCTGACCTGCTGAATATGCTCGGTCGTCTGGAGTACGATCTCCATGCTACCCATCACCCGCTGCCCTACCTCTCCCCAGCAGATGGGGGTGCGACATCTCCGCCCATACAACAACTCAAAGGGTGGCATACCAATGCTCGAATGATGGCTGTTGTTATACGAAAACTCAGCTAAAGGTAGATAGGTGTCCCAGCTCCCTCCGAAATCCAAAACACATGCTCGGAGCATATCCTCAAGTGTCTGAATCGTTCGCTCGCTCTGTCCGTCTGTCTGCGGTACTGAAATGCAGTCTCGTACCCAACTCCTCATGAAACTTCTTCCAAAATCTGGAAGTAAAATGCACATCACGATCTGAAACAATCGACATCGGAACCCCATGCCGCGATACCACCTCCCTCACGTATAATTCCGCCAACTTCTCCGCAGAGTAGCGACTAAGCTTCGTCCATATCTTTCGCATACAAGCTCCGTTTATGACATTATTTATATCCATTTGTTGGTATTTATGAGTACTACAACTTTCATTTAGACCTCGTTGGCTAATTCTCATTCTATCTCGGATTTACAAAATTGTATCGAATTCGTCGCACTCGAAAAGTAGAGACTAAGCTTCGTCCATAACTTTCGCATACGAGCTCCGTTTTTGACGTTATTTATATCCACGCGTAGGTAAAAATAAAATCTACAACTTTCCTTTTTACTCCGTCGGTTACTCGACCGATCTTAAATTTAATAGTAGGAGATGATTACATTGTTAAATGTCCGCGTAAAATTTATAACTTTTACATACGGACTCCGTTTTCATCTTTCTTTTTACCGTTAAGTTCCTCTTAATGAGATCTTCAATTCTTATTTAGGTCGCGTAGGCCAAAACCCGCTCGATCTAAAATTCGAGTTTCGGGCTGTGCACTGCTAAGCCAAATCTTAGAAAATTCATAACTTCCTCATACGAAGTCAGATTTGGGCGTTCTTTTTTTCTATGTTCTCAGTTTAATGTATACTACAACTTTTGTTTAGATTTATAAGGCTAAAAAGTCCTCCATCGTAAATTCATTATTTACGTCTCCCGGTGTCGTGCCGGTTTTGCCATAAAACTTCGACGGACCATAACTTCTTCGTTATAACTCGGATTTCAACGTTCTTTATATGTACGGAAACCTTGAGACGTATTATACAACTTGTTTAAGATTATTCCTTCTAAATAATCTACCATTAAAAACTCATTTTTGATGCCTATTGTCTCTAAATTGACTAGCCCGGATCTATGGGCGTTACAGATGGTTCACGGCCCAATTAGCATAAAAGAATGGGTTTTATGGCCCATTAAGGCTAATTAGGTTAGTTATGGCCCATTAAGGTAATCTATTTCATTTTAGGCCCATTTGGACTAAAATGTTAATTCTCATGAAAGTGGATCCAGTTAGAGCCCAATTAAGAGTTCTAAGCCCAAAACAATCAAACCGGAAGCTTATTGGCCCATTAAGCCCAATAAGGAAATCCTAGTCCAAAATGGACTTAGGTCGGGATTCTTAGGGTTTTCAAACCCTAACTTGAGTTTTGAAATGTTTTGCATGAAGTTTTGGCTTTATAATTGGATTTTGATGAAAGTTTGTTGTTATTGAATAACATCGTATGCATTATCAGGTCAAGGTTACAATTTGTTGACATTGATATTGCTTACAAAAGGATAGAATTTCCAAGCCAAATTTGCTACTTGTGACAGGTATCGCTAGACGGTAGATTAAGATGAACGACCTTTTCATAACACATGATGTTGGCACGATAAAGACTCAATCAATCCATGCCGATAATGACGTCGAAACTTTTAATGGAGACCGGCATGAGGTCGACTGAAAATGAATGGCTATCTAGAGTTAAAGTACATCCTATGTATATCCTGCTAGTGCTCTCAGTCTTTCCGTTAGCCATTTCTACTGTGAATAGTTCTTTAAGTGCAAGTGGTTTTTGTTTAAGCAAGTGAACAAATTTATGGTTCACGAAACTCCTCTCCGCTCCACTATCAAATAGTATGCATGCATATGAGTTATCAAGGAGAAACGTACCAGTGACCACTGTAAGGTCGGCAACCGCTTCCTCGTGGCCTATAGCCAAAACTCTTCCCCTTCCGCCAGCGTTCCCTGCCTTCGGGCAGTTTCTTTTTTAGTGACCCACCTGGCCACATCTGTAGCAAGCCTGACCCACACCAACGTCGCGGACTTGTGTGATTGGCCTTGCCAGAGCCTTGCAGAAACGGGCAATGTGCCCTTTCCTGTTGCAGTTAGCGCATTGCATTTCCCGGCAGGGTCTGTTGTGATGGAAGCTGCACTTGTTGCACTTGGCAAGCTCCCAGCATACTGCTTCATCGGCGCAGTAGCAGTAGGTGTTATCATAGTATGAACAGCCACGACCTGCTACCTCTTGGAAGAGCTCTGTGCCGCGTTCTTCTTCTTGTTGTCCCAAAACTTCTGCTTTTTTTCAGCGATCTTGGATGGTTCGTGGATGGCCAGGGTTATTGTTTTTGTCGAGGTGCGGACTCCATGATCGATGAGCCGCTGTGCCAATTGCTTGGCACTATCAAAGGTAGTGGGATTTGAAGCTAGGACATTCCCCTGAAATGGAGGCACCATGTAACACCCATAAAATTCGAGCCAAATTAAAACATTTTAATTCATTCAAAAACCATTAAGTTCATAAATTTGTTTTCAAAATAGTTTAAACATCAGAGTATTTCCACAGAACCATATCACATAAATCATAAATCATGAGGAGCGGTACGATCACGCCTTCTCCTTGCCATAATCTCCTAAAGTACTTGAAACAAAACACAGAACTGTAATCCCGAAAGCTTAGTGAGTTACCCCCAAAATATCAACCACATATAACCATACTCATAACATATCACAATACAGAACAGCCATGCACATCGGGTCCACTGTGTGACTGGTCCGCCCGCACCGGGCCTTCAGTCCCCTTGGTCCACCCTCCGAGTCTAGCCATATACGTCGAGTCTACAGTATGACAGGTCCGCCCACACCGGGCCTTCAGTCGGCCTGGTCCACTCTCCGAGCCTCGGCACGTCTGGTCCACTTTCTTAGGGCCTTTAGCCTATCCGGACCGCTCGCTGGGCCTTCGGATTATCCAGTCCGCCCTGGGTATGTTGGCCTACAGCACAAAGCAGGACCCGCCTCAACCCAACCCCCGTCAAAGAACCATGTGCACATAAAAGGATTAATCACATAACAAATCCTTAACCGGACAAACGGTCTAACAGATCACATAACATATGTCACCATTGGAAATTTCGTGTCATGTAATCTATACACGCAAGTTAATGTAAATCAAAAACTTAAAAGCATGTGTGATACCTATTATATGACTTCAAAAACTTCAATCAAATACATCATACAAGTGCTACAAATAGTCAACAAGTAATTGGAAACCCTAGAAGTTCTTGTTTAGGTCCATCTTGGACTAGGACTTCCTTGTTGGACTCAAATGGACCAATAAGCTTCCAATTTGACTATCATGGGCTAAGAACCCTTAAATGGGCTCTAATTGGACCCACATTAAATTATTTCAACATTTTGGGCCATATTGGGCCTAGAATGAAATGAGTTAAAAGCTTTGAACCATGAATAACCTAAACTAGTCCAATAAAAATGTAAAAATCATACCACATTCTTTTAGGTTGAAACTCACCCAAACTAACTCTAATATTGGGCTTAGGGGCAAAAAGCCCAAATTTTTCCTTTTCCCTTCAAAACTCTCGGCCCAAGGCCCAAACCCAAGGAGAGATGAAGAGTTGACTTGCCATTGACACCTCATTATTGTCTTTTGGATATCCATGCAACTTATTCCATATCTCCATGCATATCACCTCAAGGGTCTATTTCTCCCTCTCTCTCCCTCACTCTCGGCCATCTCAAACACACACACACCTCACAAACTCTCTCAAGAACACTTCCTCCCTCTCCACTCAAAGATCTCGAAATTTAGGAAGCTTCCAAGAGGATATTTCCACAAATTCTTCATCTAAGGTAAGATTATGCTTGGATCTATGACTTAGATTCTTTTTGTCATCAAAATCTTTTCCTAATTCATTCCAAAATCGTGATCTTACATCCTAGAAGCACATCAAACTCGAGATCTTCAAGAAAAGGGTGCTAAGGCCAAAAATCACCAAGTTTTCTTCCATCTTTTCTTCAAAAACCGAAATCACACCCTAAGGTGAGCTTCATACCGCCTATTTTCTGTTTTATGAGTTTTGTGGGGGGGGGGGGGGGGAATACAAGTGAAAGTGTAGATCTATATGTGTTTTGTATGCCTTGTATGATTTCTATGCTTATATGTGTGATTTTGTGTGTTTATAATGTTGGATCTAGCCATAAACCCCTAAAAATCGAGATATACTTTATGTTAAATGATATTAGCATCAAATATATTTCTACATACAAAGTGTTCCAAGAAAAATAGCTAAATGGTTTAATAACATCTTCTTTCGGCTAAAAACTCAATTTTTGGACATAAAATGTTAAAAATATAATGTTAAAGGGCCCAAAATGACATATCACGAATTTTGATGGATGAGGAGTGTCAAAAAAGTTTCAATAAAATATTTTCTGGAAATATACTCATATGGAGGGTTAAAAATACAAATTTCAAGCTTAATGGGCTAAAAATGACAATTTCGGCCCAATAGGGCCCATTTTGCGAAATTTTCTGTTTTGGAGGGCCAAAACTGTGTTTTTCTGTAAAACAGTGGACTACTAGTGTTCCAAGTACTTTTCAAAGGTTTAAAATGCTTTTCAAATTTAAAAAGGACCAAAGTTGCAAAAATTTTCCAATTTGGGCCAAAATTGTAAAAACTGCGAAAAAGAGGGGTTATAACCAAGAAAACTGCAAATTTCAGGGATTTAAACTGTTTTCAATGAAAAATATGCTGAAAAATATTAATTTCAATAATTTTTGGTGTTAAAATGTCAAGAAAAATGATTTAAGGACCAAACCGGAAAGTTATTTAATTAGAGGGTTGAAAAAGTAAATTTTACAAACAATGAGGGGCTGAAAACAGAAAACTTTCAAGGCTAATTCAATACACGCAACTTGATCGAACATTGACACCGCGACTACCTACGTAATACAATACACAACAATACCAAAAATTCATTGTTAAACGAATTGATTCGGTCTCGAATCAATAAAAATCCGAAACTACTAACGCGACGATAACTCGATTCATACACGGAAACATTTGGTAATTCAATACACATGTGAGAGTGCACAGACGTCTACGCACCATCTTTGGGCCCCAAAGTGTAAAATCTTGTTTGTTGGGCCTAGCTAGCCCAATGACCTGATCTTAAGGCCCGAAGACTCCTACCTTACGAGTTGTTGGATCTTACATGATCTAACACAGCGTAAAAGGACTTTCAATGGCATTTATACTATTGGTCCCCAAGGGTCCTATGGTATTGCTAGTAAAGTCGGTATTTCATGCGAGGCGGGTCAAGGACCCCTCGTACCCTTTTTATCCCCAACCGGTTAATGGAGTCATCGTGGTCTTCGTGCCCTTTTTCTCTTCGGATGTGGGACTACAAGAAGTCAGGGCGGTCGGATAACGTGATTAGTACGGACGACGCCTACGGGATCGTTAGTATAGTTATAAACAGGTCGTTTGTGTAACGCGTGTTTATAGCAATTAATCATGCGCAAAAATAATCCGACGTCGCCTGGAATTATTGACTTCACGCGCTGCAATGGTTTTATGTTTACTTCATGGAATTCAAAGAATTAGGAAAACATCAGGTTTTCCTAGGGTTTTTCAATACACACGATTTTCAAAACGTACACAATTTTGATGAACAATTTTCTTACAACTATAGAAACAAACAAGCATACCTATGGATCTTCACAAACTTTTTCAGAAACTCTTTTCAGAAAATATCGGATTTTCTGGTGGTTTTCAAAATGATACAAAACGTTGCTTTTCAAATACCGCTTATGAACTCACCAACATTTCATATGTTGACGTTTTTCAAAATACTTGTATTCTCAGGTAACAAGTGAACCAAAGGAAATATGTACTCAGTGCTGGATTGCAGTTGTTTATCTATGAACCGAACAAATTATTTCTGGGAATGTAATATTAAAACAATGTACTCAGTGTAAACTTTACCGGTTGTACTATATTAATGCATGGTGACGAATGTTGTTATGTTTCATATATATTCAATGTTATGGTATTCAATTAAGTCACGACAGCCCTCGGACGTTTCCGCCGTCTGGTTCGGGGGTGTGACAGGTTGGTATCAGAGCTTTGTTTATAGTGAACTAGCATGTCGAGCCACACATTGATATGCAACTATAAACCAAAAAGAGGGACTAACATAACTCTGAACAAAACAAATAAATAAAACACCCTTGCTTGCAGTAGGAATAGGAACATAACGTCGAACCAAACAAAAAAAAATAATACTAGTATCTCGGTTAAATTCAGGACTGTGTACCAAGGAGTGGATGTAGCCTGATCAACTACATCCTCCCCAAAGTACAACTAACACACGTTTTGATGAGATCGAAATAGCTAGGGAACCTAAAACTATACCCTTTTAGCACCAAAAGAGAATGTCTGTTTAGCTTATGCAATAGTCGTGGCGTCTTAGGAATAATGTTAGCATATTTACGCACCCTCGCAGACAGCATGGCTGGTTTTCATCATCCCGAGGATCCCTACTTCCCTAACCAGGGAAACAACGGATGGCTAGAGGAGGAGGAACCTGAGGAGGAGCCTGAGGAAGACCCCGAAGAGGAATCTGACGGGGAACTGGAGGCAGAAGTCGAGGGCGAGCCTGCCGAACCCGAAGAGGACGAAGAGAATTTCGAAGAGGAACTCGATGACAGCGAAGGGGGTGATACGGACGCGGAGTCCGAGGTCATCAACCCCCCTTACCCGATCAGGGTGCCTGCCTATCGTGTAGGCCCCACTGGTTCTACACCTCTCTGGGGTATTGACCTTTGGAGGTGGAGCAGACAACAGGGACAGCGACCCCCGTTTGGCATGTCACGTGAGTTCTTTGACCTGAGGGATGGAGGACCGGCCGACCGAGCCCTACCGGTCATGGTGAGACGATTACGGGACACCGGCGACCTTGCTCAGGGCACTGCAGATCAGGTACGCCAGCTGTGGACTAGGGTCGAGCGTGCGGAACAGGAGACGCGTGACGTCCTTCGGGAGTTTCACATGAGGCAGGTAAGGTGGGAGTCTCGACTTCAGGACGCAGAAGGTTTGGTGGCTCGTCTTCAGGGAGCATCCACATCCTCGGCACCACCTCCGGATGCAGCTCGTCACAGTTAGGGATAGACTTATCATAGTAGGTCATTAGGAACTATGCTATGTACTCCGACTCTATGTTTAAGTGACTACACTACTCATAGGGCCGTTATGCTGTCGAATTAGTGTCACTCATGTATGCTCTTACGAGCAAAAATTCTCTTGTATTAAATACGGATAATATTAGTGAACTTTTACGTGCCTTGTTATGATATTACAAATTGATATGTGTTGAGAAACCTATGATTGCATGTGAATGATAGGAATGTTTTAGTACGTACATTACACCTAGTCCGTAGGGTCACAACCTTCCAGAAACCCCAAACACTCAACATCTTTCCGTTCCATGACAGAAAGATGCCTCGCCGACCTACTCGCGGAAACCCAGGACCAACTCCACCCGAGGTTGACTCCACTGCATTCCAGGCAGCCGTGTCTGCTGCGGTCACCGCAGCTATGGCACAACTCCATCAGGGGAATAATGGAGGAGGCAACGGACAAGGGCAGGAAGTTCGAACAACGGGATGAACCAAGGATCTACCAAAACATGTACCTACAAGGACTTCACAAACGCTAAACCACGAACTTTCAACGGCACTGGATGGGTGATCACTCTGAAGCGATGGATTGAAAAGGTGGAATCGGTATTCGAGATATGCGATTGCCCTGAACAAATGAAGGTGAAGTTCACGGCCTGCACTTTTGTGGACCAAGCACTTACTTGGTGGAACGGACACGTGGAAGCCATGACGCTCCCTGTAGCCAACTCTATACCATGGGCAGAAATGAAAGAGATGTTAATGGCTGAGTACTGCCCACGAGGCAAAATACAGAAGATGGAGCAAGAGCTATGGAACCTCACTGTGCAGAATGCGAATATCGATGCCTACATATCGAGATTTAGTGAACTATCCCTGCTGTGCCCGGGTATGATCACATCGGAAGGAAAGAAGATTGAGCGCTTCATTTGGGGACTAACATCACCCATTCAAAGGAATGTGATAGCTGCGAACCCTGAAACATTTGACAGTGCGAAGAGATTGGCGAAGAGGCTGTATGATCATAACAACAAGAAGGGAGAGAAGCCAGTGGAGGCTGAGAAGAAAAAGGAGGGTGATGGCAAGAAAGGGAATAACAACAAGAGGAAGGGACGTCAGGGCCCCGAGACCTCTAAAAAGCAGCAGACAGTGGCGGTTAACGTTGTCACCGCACCGGTTCCAGCCACACCACATGCTCCAGCCTCAGCTGCTTCAAATGCTTCAAGACCCTATTCTGGTAATCTTCCCAAATGTAATAAGTGCGGTCTCCATCATCACGGCGAATGCAGGGAATTCCATTGCACCAGTTGCAACCGAAGGGGACACACTGCAAGATACTGCAGGACTTACCCTCCCCAGAACCAAAATCAGGGAAACAACCACAACAACCATCGCAACAACAACAACACAAATGCCGGCGGCAATAATGCAGGGCCTAGCCACACCTGCTTCGGGTGTGGAAGGACGGGGCATTTCCGCCGAGACTGCCCTAACAACAACAATTCAGGAAACAGAGGAGCAGGAAGGATGCTGACTATGGATCAGGGTGAGGCAGTTCAGGACCCCACAGTTGTGACCGGTACGTTTCTCCTAAACCACACTTGTGCATGCATCTTATTTGACACCGGAGCAGAGCGAAGTTTCATAAGCGAGAAGTTTAAACATTTAATAAAACAACAACCCCAGAAGCTAAATGAAACCTATACGGTGGAAATGGCCAATGGGAAAACCGAATCAACAGGGGAAATCTACATCGGATGTACCCTAACCCTTAACCAACACGTCTTTCGAATAGACCTAATGCCAGTGTCAATTAGGAGTTTCGATGTGATTATCGGCATGGATTGGTTAAGCCCCCACCATGCTGAGATTATGTGCCACGAGAAGGTCGTTCGCCTTCGTCTCCCAAATCACGAAACCCTAGTAATTTACGGAGACAAACCTAGCATGAATTTTCGCCTCATCTCGTGCATCAAGGCACAAAAACATCTACGAAAGAACAACTCGGCGTTCTTGGCTCACATAGTGGATAAGACCAAGGAAGAGACTAACATTCAAGATATCCCGGTAGCGTGTGAATTTCCAGACGTGTTTCCTGAAGATTTTCCGGGAGTACCCCCAGAGAGACAGGTTGAGTTCAGAATCGACCTCGTTCCAGGAGCAACTCCTCTCGCCAAATCACCCTATCGGTTGGCTCCTGCTGAAATGCAGGAATTGTCCAGCCAACTCAGTTAGCTTCTAGACAAGGGATTTATCTGACCTAGCTACTCGCCATGGGGAGCTCCAGTGCTCTTTGTCAAAAAGAAGGACGGATCTTTTAGAATGTGCATCGATTACAGAGAGTTAAATAAACTCACTGTTAAAAACCGCTACCCACTTCCACGAATCGATGATCTATTCGACCAGCTCCAAGGAGCTAGTTATTTTTCTAAAATAGATCTACGGTCCGGATACCACCAACTCAAAGTCCGGGAAGAGGATATTCCTAAAACCGCTTTCCGAACCCGCTACGGACATTATGAATTCGTCGTAATGCCCTTCGGTCTAACAAATGCACCTGCCGCATTTATGGACCTAATGAATCGAATCTGCCGACCGTTCCTTGACAACTTCGTCATTTTGTTTATCGATGACATCCTCGTCTATTCTCGAAGCAAAGAAGAGCATGGCCAACATCTCCGACAAGTCCTAGAAACTCTGTGATCGGAAAAGCTTTACGCCAAACTCTCTAAGTGTGAGTTCTGGCTCCGGAATGTGAACTTCCTAGGCCACGTAGTTAGCCAAGACGGAATTCATGTGGATCCCTCTAAGGTCAAAGCCGTGGAAGGATGGGCAACTCCGACCACGCCCACCGAAATTCGTCAATTCTTGGGTCTAGCAGGCTACTATAGGGGATTCATTCAAAACTTTTCTAAGATCGCCAAGCCACTTACCTCGCTTACGCAAAAGGGCGTACCATTCAAATGGACAGACAAACAAGAGATTGCGTTTCGAACCTTGAAGCAAGCTCTCTGTAGCGCTCCCGTACTATCTCTACCTGAAGGAACGGAAGATTTTGTAGTCTACTGTGACGCGTCGAATCAGGGCTTAGGTTGCGTTCTCATGCAACGTGGAAGAGTGATAGCATACGCGTCCCGCCAACTAAAGACGCACGAAGTAAATTACACGACCCATGACCTAGAATTGGGAGCCGTGGTCTTCGCTCTGAAAATTTGGAGGCACTACCTGTACGGTACAAAGTGCACCATCTTCACGGACCACAAGAGTCTCCAGCACATCTTGAACCAGAAGGAGTTGAACATGAGACAACGAAGATGGGTTGAATTGCTAAACGACTACGAATGTGAGATCAAGTACCACCCAGGCAAGGCCAACGTGGTAGCTGATGCATTAAGTCGGAAGGAGTACTCTAATCGCCGTACGAAAACTCTCTCGATAACCATTCAATCTCATCTGGCCACTCAAATTGCATCAGTCCAGTCGGAGGCTATGAAAATGGAAAATAGAGCTAGCGAGGCATTACGCGGGATGGAGAAGAACCTAGAGACAAGGGAGAATGGAGTGTACTACTTCATGAACCGAATTTGGGTCCCAAAAATCGGAGGATTTAGGGAGGTTGTTATGAAGGAAGCCCACAAGACACGATACTCCATTCATCCCGGTTCAGACAAGATGTATTTGGACATTAAACAACACTATTGGTGGCCTAACATGAAGGCGGAAATTGCGACCTACGTTAGTAGGTGCCTTACGTGCGCCAAGGTAAAGGTGGAGTACCAGAAACCCTCAGGATTGTTACAGCAACCGGTAATCCCTGAGTGGAAATGGGAGGGGATTTCTATGGATTTCGTGACCAAGCTACCCAAGACGTCGGACGGACTGGACACCATATGGGTAATAGTCGACCGAATGACGAAGTCTGCCCATTTCCTGCCTATAAAAGAAACCTACAAGATGGAAAGACTGACACGTTTGTACATTCGGGAGATCGTGAGACTCCACGGAGTACCAGTGTCTATTATCTCGGACAGGGACAGTAGATTCACTTCGCGCTTTTGGCAATCACTCCACCAGGAAATGGGAACTCATCTCGACATGAGCACCGCGTATCACCCACAAACGGATGGTCAAAGTGAGCGAACCATTCAAACGCTTGAAGACATGCTTCGTGCATGTGTGATAGACTTTGGGAAGTCTTGGGATACCCACCTACCTTTGATCGAGTTCTCATATAACAATAGTTATCATTCGAGCATCAAGGTGGCTCCTTTCGAAGCACTGTACGGGCGTAAATCTAGATCACCGTTATGTTGGGCTGAAGTAGGTGACACCCAGCTAGCAAGAACACATATGTCGGACAGGGCACTAACGGGACCGGAGATCATTCGCGAAACCACAGAAAAGATCGTTCAAATCAGAGCTCGATTGCAAGCATCACGTGACCGACAAAAGAGCTACGCCGACAAACGGCGAAAGCCCTTAGAATTTCAGGTCGGTGATCGAGTACTGTTGAAAGTCTCACCCTGGAAAGGGGTTATACGTTTCGGAAAACATGGAAAGCTGAACCCGCGATACATTGGACCTTTCAAAATCGTCGCCCGAATAGGTCCGGTAGCCTACAGACTGCAACTACCCGCAGAGCTGAACAGTGTACACCCCGTGTTCCATGTCTCTAATCTAAAGAAGTGTCTATCAGATGAAACACTCGTCATTCCCCTTGACGAGATCGAAATCAACGAGAATCTCCTGTTCGTTGAAGAACCAATTGAAATCATGGACAGGGAGGTGAAGCGTACTAAGCAAAGTCGCATCCCGATCATGAAAGTACGGTGGAACGCAAAGCGTGGGCCAGAATTCATGTGGGAACACGAAGACCAAATGAAGCAAAAGTACCCTCACCTATTCTAGCATTCTCAAACCTAGCTTTCAAACAGAATTTCGGGACGAAATTCCCTCTAACGGGGGGATGATGTCACCACTGGAAATTTCGTGTCATGTAATCTATACACGCAAGTTAATGTAAATCAAAAACTTAAAAGCATGTGTGATACCTATTATATGACTTCAAAAACTTCAATCAAATACATCATACAAGTGCTACAAATAGTCAACAAGTAATTGGAAACCCTAGAAGTTCTTGTTTAGGTCCATCTTGGACTAGGACTTCCTTGTTGGACTCAAATGGATCAATAAGCTTCCAATTTGACTATCATCGGCTTAGAACCCTTAAATGGGCTCTAATTGGACCCACATTAATTTATTTCAACATTTTGGGCCATATTGGGCCTAGAATGAAATGAGTTAAAAGCTTTGAACCATGAATAACCTAAACTAGTCCAACAAAAATGTAAAAATCATACCACATTCTTTTAGGTTGAAACTCACCCAAACTAACTCTAATATTGGGCTTAGGGGCAAAAAGCCCAAATTTTTCCTTTTCCCTTCAAAACTCTCAGCCCAAGGCCCAAACCCAAGGAGAGATGAAGAGTTGACTTGCCATTGACACCTAATTATTGTCTTTTGGATATCCATGCAACTTATTCCATATCTCCATGCATATCACCTCAAGGGTCTATTTCTCCCTCTCTCTCCCTCACTCTCGGCCATCTCAAACACACACACACACCTCACAAACTCTCTCAAGAACACTCAAGAACACTTCCTCCCTCTCCACTCAAAGATCTCGAAATTTAGGAAGCTTCCAAGAGGATATTTCCACAAATTCTTCATCTAAGGTAAGATTATGCTTGGGTCTATGACTTAGATTCTTTTTGTCATCAAAATCTTTTCCTAATTCATGCCAAAATCGTGATCTTACATCCTAGAAGCACATCAAACTCGAGATCTTCAAGAAAAGGGTGCTAAGGCCAAAAATCACCAAGTTTTCTTCCATCTTTTCTTCAAAAACCGAAATCACACCCTAAGGTGAGCTTCATACCCCCTATTTTCTGTTTTTATGAGTTTTGTGGGGGGGGGGGGGGAATACAAGTGAAAGTGTAGATCTATATGTGTTTTGTATGCCTTGTATGATTTCTATGCTTATATGTGTGATTTTGTGTGTTTATAATGTTGGATCTAGCCATAAACCCCTAAAAATCGAGATATACTTTATGTTAAATGATATTAGAATCAAATATATTTCTACATACAAAGTGTTCCAAGAAAAATAGCTAAATGGTTTAATAACATCTTCTTTCGGCTAAAAACTCAATTTTTGGACATAAAATGTTAAAAATATAAAGTTAAAGGGCCCAAAATGACATATCACGAATTTTGATGGATGAGGAGTGTCAAAACAGTTTCAATAAAATATTTTCTGGAAATATACTCATATGGAGGGTTAAAAATACAAATTTCAAGCTTAATGGGCTAAAAATGACAATTTCGGCCCAATAGGGCCCATTTTGCGAAATTTTCTGTTTTGGAGGGCCAAAACTGTGTTTTTCTGTAAAACAGTGGACTACTAGTGTTCCAAGTACTTTTCAAAGGTTTAAAATGCTTTTCAAATTTAAAAAGGACCAAAGTTGCAAAAATTTTCCAATTTGGGCCAAAATTGTAAAAACTGCGAAAAAGAGGGGTTATAACCAAGAAAACTGCAAATTTCAGGGATTTAAACTGTTTTCAATGAAAAATATGCTGAAAAATATTAATTTCAATAATTTTTGGTGTTAAAATGTCAAGAAAAATGATTTAAGGACCAAACCGGAAAGTTATTTAATTAGAGGGTTGAAAAAGTAAATTTTACAAACAATGAGGGGCTGAAAACAGAAAACTTTCAAGGCTAATTCAATACACGCAACTTGATCGAACATTGACACCGCGACTACCTACGTAATACAATACACAACAATACCAAAAATTCGTTGTTAAACGAATTGATTCGGTCTCGAATCAATAAAAATCCGAAACTACTAACGCGACGATAACTCGATTCATACACGGAAACATTTGGTAATTCAATACACATGTGAGAGTGCACAGATGTCTACGCACCATCTTTGGGCCCCAAAGTGTAAAATCTTGTTTGTTGGGCCTAGCTAGCCCAATGACCTGATCTTAAGGCCCGAAGACTCCTACCTTACGAGTTGTTGGATCTTACATGATCTAACACAGCGTAAAAGGACTTTCAATGGCATTTATACTATTGGTCCCCAAGGGTCCTATGGTATTGCTAGTAAAGTCGGTATTTCATGCGAGGCGGGTCAAGGACCCCTCGTACCCTTTTTATCCCCAACCGGTTAATGGAGTCATCGTGGTCTTCGTGCCCTTTTTCTCTTCGGATGTGGGACTACAAGAAGTCAGGGCGGTCGGATAACGTGATTAGTACGGACGATGCCTACGGGATCGTTAGTATAGTTATAAACAGGTCGTTTGTGTAACGCGTGTTTATAGCAATTAATCATGCGCAAAAATAATCCGACGTCGCCTGGAATTATTGACTTCACGCGCTGCAATGGTTTTATGTTTACTTCATGGAATTCAAAGAATTAGGAAAACATCAGGTTTTCCTAGGGTTTTTCAATACACACGATTTTCAAAACGTACACAATTTTGATTAACAATTTTCTTACAACTATAGAAACAAACAAGCATACCTATGGATCTTCACAAACTTTTTCAGAAACTCTTTTCAGAAAATATCGGATTTTCTAGTGGTTTTCAAAATGATACAAAACATTGCTTTTCAAATACCGCTTATGAACTCACCAACATTTCATATGTTGACGTTTTTCAAAATACTTGTATTCTCAGGTAACAAGTGAACCAAAGGAAATATGTACTCAGTGCTGGATTGCAGTTGTTTATCTATGAACCGAACAAATTATTTCTGGGAATGTAATATTAAAACAATGTACTCAGTGTAAACTTTACCGGTTGTACTATATTAATGCATGGTGACGAATGTTGTTATGTTTCATATATATTCAATGTTATGGTATTCAATTAAGTCACGACAGCCCTCGGACGTTTCCGCCGTCTGGTTCGGGGGTGTGACAACATATCAACATCCTAACCAGGATTCCGACCTAACCGGTCACTAGCATGACATTACCCTATGTACCGGTTCTCGACCTTAACCAGGTCACTAACATAACATTACCCTAAATACCGGGTACCGACCTTAACCAAGTCACTAACATAACATTACCCTATATTACGGGTACCGACCTTAACCAGGTCACTAACATAACACCATGGCGGTCATCAAAGTACTCAATCATGGCAGTCTTGATCGACCCAAACATCTCTGGCAACTCGGCCCGGAACATAGCAGCAACCTCATCATGCAGGATATCACGAATCCTGGCATCCAACTCGTCCGTACTCATCTAACCAATGACCTCGAGTGGTACCGATCCACCCTGATCACCATCTCCTGATCCCGATCACGAACCGGATCCTGCCCCGAGATGCCTCGTAATCGCCATTCTGAAAATACACCACAAGATATTAGGCATTCCCCATAATACCCCAAGAACTAACTCCCAACAAAACCCTAGGGTTTGTGACTTCCTTGATACGCGTATGGGTCCTGTGCTTTCAGTAGTACGGGCCCATACTACCTTCCACACCTACCCATATTTGTATCAAGTATCACCACAACACCCTAACAATAGCATATACATAAAGAACACTCGACCCCCACTCCTAGAGGAGCATCACTATCTCATAACCGACCTACTGCTCTCATGCAACCCACCCATCCATGAAACTTCCACCAACCTTGCAGCACTAGTGTATGCTAGTCATACATAACGCTAGACCCTATAGACTTTCGAATATCCAATCCTACCCTAAGCTCCCAATCATACAAGAACAGAACATAAGACCAAATCAAACATTCTCGGGCTATAAGATCTTAATTATGTATAACCATGATGCATACACAAAATAACTATAGTAATGATGTCAATTTCATACAAAGGATACCCTAGGCTAGCAGGCATCATATAATCAGGCAATTCTATCATGCAATTCCTGAAGATCCCTAGCCTAGTACTAGCATGCTGTTCTAACACATCTCATGATCAAATAACTCGTGTGGTATTTTGGGGTCTACTTACTGGCTCTGGCTGATTGTACCCTCTGCATCATCCTTTACTTACTTCGAAAACCTTTTGAAAAACCATTTTGAAAATCCCTCCTTGATTTGAGACTGGATTCACACGAATGTTCCTCCAATTCACTAAAACCAAGGCTCTGATACCAACTTATAACACCCATAAAATTTGAGCTAAATTAAACATTTTAATTCATTCAAAAACCATAAATTCATACATTTGTTTTCAAAATAGTTTAAACATCAGAGTATTTCCCTAGAACCATATCACATAAATCATAAATCATGAGCAGCGGTATGATCACGCCTTCGCCTTGCCACGATCTCCTGAAGTACCTGAAACAAAACACTGAACTGTAAGCCCGAAAGCTTAGTGAGTTACCCCTAAAATACCAACCACATATAACCATACTCATAACATATCACAATACAGAACAACCATGCACATCGGGTCTACAGTGTGATTGGTCCGCCCACACCGGGCATTCAGTCCACCGGGTCTTAAGTCGGCCTGGTCCACTCTTTGAGCCTTGGCACGTCTGGTCCGCCCTCTTGGGGCCTTCAGCCTATCCACACCGCTCGCTGGGCCTTCTGATTATCCGATCCTCCCTGGGTATGTTGGCCTACAGTACAAACTAGGACCCGCCTCAACCCAGCCCCCGTCAAACAACCATGTGCACATAAAACAATTAATCACATAACAAATCCTTAACCGGACAAACAGTCTAACAGATCACATAGCATATCAACATCCTAACCAGGATTTCGACCTAACCGGTCACTAGCATGACATTACCCTATGTACCGGGTATCGACCTTAACCAGGTCACTAACATAACATTACCCTAAATACCGGGTACCGACCTTAACCAAGTCACTAACATAACATTACCCTATATACCGGGTACCGACCTTAACCAGGTCACTAACATAACACCATCCTAAATACCAGGATGCAGATCTAGCAAAGCAATAACATAACAAACAATACCTGGATTTCCATCCGATAAAGGGTCGGCCTTGGTGCCGTAGACCCTATCGATATAGTGAGGATAACTCACCTGCAATTGCCGACTGAAGAGATAAGACCAAGCTGCTCCGACCACCTACACAAACTTCGCCACAAAACACTAGCAAAGAACCAATTCCATAAATACCATAATTACCAAAATACCCTTGGAAGTCAAACTGGTCAACTCTTGGTCTAAGTCAAAGTCCTCAGACAAAGTCAACCTTCCTGGTTGACTTCTACTCGCCGAGTCAACCCGTCGACTCGTCGAGTTCCCACACCCAGAAAACTCTCATATCACAACTTAACTCCCCGAGTCGCCCAAGACTCGCCGAGTCCAACGATCTCTTAGTCCCATCCTGCCCAACTCACCAAGTCGCCAACCGACTCACTAACCCAAAGCTTTAAGCCAAAAGAGATTGGGTTCTGCGACCAGACTCGCCGAGTCCAAGAACAGACTCGCCGAGTCCAAGGCAATCTTCAACAGACTCACCGAGTTGTTCTTCAAACTCACCGAGTCCATGCACATGTTCATGCAACTCGTCGAGTACACCCATGTGACTCACCAAGTCTCTCCAGTTCTCAATCCATTTAGAGGCTTTTCGAGCCATGCATGGGCTCCAATCCATAGATCCACCCTTCTACAATCTAACCCTCACATAAAGTTGCAAACTTTATGTGAAACCAAGGAGATATAGGCCCAAAACACACTAGGGATTGGGTTTTAGACAAAGGAGCTTCACTAATAACTCTAAGACAGAAGCTTTATGACATTTTGGAGTATCACAAGCCTAGATCTAAAGTAGCAACTTTAGATCTAAGCCTCTAACTCGAAATAGCTCTCAATCATACCAAAAATGCCCCAAAACTCAAATGATAATAGATCTAGATACAAAAGAGCCCAAGCAACATATTATTACCTCCAATATATGCTCTAACTGAAGTAGATCTCGGATCTACACCACTCCTTTGCAGCAAGCCTTTAATTTCTCAAGCTCTTTCCACCATTTCCTCTTCCAAGCTCCAAACTCCTCAATAATGAAGTCTCACATGAAGATTAGGGTTTCTGGAACTCTCAGGGGGATTAGGAGGCTGGGAGAAGGACATAAAGTCCTTTAAATTGGGTGCAAACCCTAAGATTAGGGTTTTCTCATTCCAGCACCAACTCATCGAGTCCAGCTTCCGACTCGGCGAGTTGGTCACTTACTTCGCGACCCAAACCCGCTCCGACTCGGCGAGTAAGCGTACCTACTCATCGAGTCCCTTCTTCGAAATTACACTTTAAACCCTTAAGCCATACTTCTGAAATTCGGGATGTTACAATTCTTCCCCACTTAAATTAGGCTTCGCCCTCGAAGCCTGCGGCAACACTAACTTCCGGATGATACTGCCACAATGCATCCACTGATCTCAACCGACCCAAATTCCTTCAAACACTGCTATCGAATCCCTAAAATCCATCTCTTCCCTTGCAGGGTCCTGATAACCGCTTCAAACCGACCACCAGCTTCCTTTCTCTGATAATAACACTCATCAACTAAGTGTCACCAGAAGACACTACCTTACTTCCGTCTTACGCATTCATTCGCCACCTGCGAAAACTGGATACCATTCTAAACCACCGGGTCTTGACCCAGTATTAGCTCACTATCTTTCGCCCAACTGGCGCTACCTTTATCAACTTGCACCGATGGAAACTCATCCCATTTCCTCCCTGGATCAAATCCCTTACCGCACTGACACGATGAAATAATTCACAGCTTCCGAGCAACCCTCCTGAACACCCAGCTATAATGTTCATACACATCGTACCTGGCCCAAACAGCCTCGGGCTGGAAAACCAGGCACGCGTATGATGGTCCAGCCGTCCCTAGGATGGAACACCACTACATCCAGAGCTCATGACCACGACCATACTCGGAACCAAGGACCCTATCCTTGTGTCACCCTCGAACCCTTTGGTTCGATACAACGGAGTGCAACCCACTCACACTTCCCTATCAGGATCTGTAGGTCCTTGACCTCCGACTGTTATATCCTTATACAGTCCTCAGCATCGGTCTAGACTACTCCCGAGTCTATTAACTTGTTGTCTCATCTTCCTCTATCCAAATTCCCAATCTGGAACCACTATCCTCCTTCTCTTCCAAGGAGACTGAAAACATGCATGCGCATCATTCAACATTACCACCATCTCAACGAGCAGCCAACCCGTATATGCTTCCATATATCTGATACAATCCTAGTGCTTACTACCAATAACTGAAGCACTTCGATCATCCATTTACTCCACTGCCTCCTTTTCGGAGGACCCACACTCCTTCCGGAGCTACATACCGTTCCTTTCCAGGAAGTCTACTCAATAACCCTTACCGCACCTATAAGTGCCACTAAGCCAAACTCGACTCTACACTATCCATGTAGAGCAGCTGCCATTCTCGAACTCCCATATACTCCGAGTCTGATCTCATAGCTAACCAGGCCAACGCACGTCCTGCAGCCAACTCCATCATCATGATCAATACTTGGGGCCAGCCCATATCAATTATCATTTCATGGCAACATAATCACCCATTCTCCGCATATAGATCCACTAACACATACAGAGTCTTCAGCATGACTGGACCACCTTTCCAGGCCTTCAACCTATCTGGACCACTCTAAGAACCTTCAGCATGTCTGGACCGCCCTCCTGGGCCTTCATCCCGTCTGGACCGTTCCCCGAGCCTTCAGCCCGACTGGTACGCCTTCCGGCCTTCAGTCTATCCGGGCCGCTCGAAACTGTCGTACATCGCCATGAACCATTCTTCCCGGGAATCTCTCCTATGCAGTCTGTTCTAGCCCTCTTGGGGTTCCGAACTCCTGTTCCGTTCCCGGAATCTTTTCCATGGCCTAAACCCAGGCCTCACATCGACCAACTACCTTTTCTGAAACCATGGTCTGTTCCCGGCCCACTTGACTATCACTTTCTCTAATCATGCCACACTATCGGCTAACAACACTAATAAATCCAAACAGCTAACCAACCCTGGATGCTTGTTGTTTCACCGGAGAATTTTCCAATTCTCCCCACTTAGTTTACCCACTACTAACTTCCGCTGACAAACCGGCATAACACGATCAACCTTACTTGATAAAGTTCCCCCTCTTCTCCCGGAACTAAATCCCTCCGGAGTGAGAAATCTCCATAGAACACTCTCCCGACATCGCACATCCCGAACTCCAAGGAAGTTCGAATCTCAACCGAACACTTCTCGCAACGCAGTTGCGATTCCAAGCAACGAGATCATGTACCTTATCTTTCGACGAAGAATCCTCCTAGACACTAACCAGCTACAACCCCTAACTACTAAGATTCCCAATCATACTATGAATCATGCGAAAAGGCGAACAGATTTACAATACCACATAATCAGCAAATGACAAGATATAAAAATGAAAACATACCCGTAGTTGCATCCAGCTCGGCCATGACCTCCTATGATGTAAGCTGGAAAACGCGTCCCTTAGCCCTCGGAGGCTCCACTCCACCCTGACCTCCACCTGTAATCCTCAAAGTGGCCGGTGCTGGAGCCTACACCGGTCTTGCAACAAGCTGCGGACAGTTGACCCTCAAGTGTCCAACCTGATGACAATGATAACAGATCCTCATATCCTGAGCCGGGACCGACGGACGACAATCCCTCGCATAATGTCCCTTTTCCCACACTTGCAACATGCACCACCGGACCTACAAACTCCGGCATCACCCTTCCCACACTTCTCACAAGTGCGGCTGCTCTGACCTCCAACCCTAGAGTCAACGGTTTGGGACCGTTTTGCCGCCGACTGCGACTGCACCGGGGCCTGCCTCTGCTCTCGTAACTGCAACTCCATCTCTAACTCCCGCCGCCTGCCGGCCTCCTGCAGCTCTAACAAGGTATCACACCTCTGCATGGACACAAACTGCAGCTCTAACTCCCGCCGCCTGCTCCGAAGTAAACTCCGGGCAAAACATCGCCCTCTCAGTGAACATCCTGGTGATCTCCGTCAACGACTCTGAATCCTGCTTCAGCTCCAAGAACTCCTGAGCCAACCTTTCTCTCTCTCTCAACCCGTGGAACATAACGAGTGTTGAACATCTTCCGGAACTGATCCCAAGAAATCGCAGCCTGCTGCGCATCAGAGTAAGATCCCGTAGTCAACCTCCACCAATCTTTTTCCCCGAGCCTCAAAATGTTCAGAGCACACCTCACCCTCTGATCAGCAGGGCATGAACACGTGAAGAAACAGCCTTCCACGTCTGACAACCATCTGATAGCAACGATCGGATCCTGAACTCCATCGAAAGTAGAGGGCTTTGTATTATCGAAGTCCCGATATTGAAAACCTCGGCCGGTTCCTCCCCCTGCCGCTATTACAGCCGTTGTAGCTGCCGCGACAGCCGCCTCCACAAGAGCTGCAAAGCGCTCATCAAAGTACTCAATCATGGCGGTCTTGATCGACCCAAACATCTCTGGCAACTCAGCCCGGAACATAGCAGCAACCTCATCATGCAGGATATCACAAATCCTGGCATCCAACTCGTCCGTACTCATCTAACCAATGACCTCGGGTGGTACCGATCCACCCAGATCACCCTCTCCTGATCCCGATCCCGAACTGCATCCTGCCCCGAGATGCCTCGTAATCGCCATACTGAAAATACACCACAAGATATTAGGCATTCCCCATAATACCCCAAGAACAAACTCCCAACAAAACCCTAGGGGTTGTGACTTCCTTGATACGCGTATGGGTCCTGTGCTTTCAGTAGTACGGGCCCATACTACCTTCCACACCTACCCATATTTGTATCAAGTATCACCACAACACCCTAACAATAGCATATACATAAAGAACACTCGACCCCCACTCCTAGAGGAGCATCACTATCTCATAACCAACCTACTGGTCTCACGCAACCCACCCATCCATGAAACTTCCACCAACCCTGCAACACTAGTGTATGCTAGTCATACATAATGCTAGACCCTATAGACTTTCAAATATCCAATCCTACCCTAAGCTCCCAATCATACAAGAACAGAACATAAGACCAAATCAAACATTCTCAGGCTATAAGATCTTAATTATGTATAACCATGATGCATACACAAAATAACTACAATAATGATGTCAATTTCATACAAAGGACACCCTAGGCCAGCAGGCATCATATAATCAGGCAATTCTATCATGCAATTCCTGAAGATCCCTAGCCTAGTACTAGCATGTTGTTCTAACACATCTCATGATCAAATAACTCATGTGGTATTTTGGGGTCTACTTACTGGCTCTGGCTGATTGTACCCTCTGCATCCTCCTTTACTTACTTCGAAAACCTTTTGAAAAACCATTTTGAAAATCCTTCCTTGATTTAAGACTGGATTCATACGAATGTTCCTCCAATTCACTAAAACCAAGGCTCTGATACCAACTTATAACACCCATAAAATTCGAGCTAAATTAAACATTTTAATTCATTCAAAAACCATAAATTCATACATTTGTTTTCAAAATAGTTTAAACATCAGAGTATTTCCCTAGAACCATATCAGATAAATCATAAATCATGAGGAGCGGTATGATCACGCCTTCGCCTTGCCACGATCTCCTGAAGTACCTGAAACAAAACACTGAACTGTAAGCCCGAAAGCTTAGTGAGTTACCCCTAAAATACCAACCACATATAACCATACTCATAACATATCACAATACAAAACAATCATGCACATCGGGTCTACAGTGTGACTGGTCCGCCCGCACCGGGCATTCAGTCCACTTGGTCCACCCTCCGAGTCTAGTCATGTACGTCGAGTCTATAGTATGACTGGTCCGCTCACACCGGGTCTTAAGTTGGCCTGGTCCACTCTTCGAGCCTTGGCACGTCTGGTCCGCCCTCTTGGGGCCTTCAGCCTATCCACACCGCTCGCTGGGCCTTCTGATTATCCGATCCTCCCTGGGTATGTTGGCCTACAACACAAAGCAGGACCCGCCTCAACCCAACCCCCGTCAAACAACCATGTGCACATAAAACAATTAATCACATAACAAATCCTTAACCGGACAAACAGTCTAACAGATCACATAGCATATCAACATCCTAACCAGGATTTCGACCTAACCGGTCACTAGCATGACATTACCCTATGTACCGGGTATCGACCTTAACCAGGTCACTAACATAACATTACCCTAAATACCGGGTACCGACCTTAACCAAGTCACTAACATAACATTACCCTATATACCGGGTACCGACCTTAACCAGGTCACTAACATAACACCATCCTAAATACCAGGATGCAGATCTAGCAAAGCAATAACATAACAAACAATACCTGGATTTCCATCCGATAAAGGGTCGGCCTTGGTGCCGTAGACCCTATCGATATAGTGAGGATAACTCACCTGCAATTGCCGACTGAAGAGATAAGACCAAGCTGCTCCGACCACCTACACGAACTTCGCCACAAAACACTAGCAAAGAACCAATTCCATAAATACCAGAATTACCAAAATACCCTTGGAAGTCAAACTGGTCAACTCTTGATCAAAGTCAAAGTCCTCAGACAAAGTCAACCTTCCTGGTTGACTTCTACTCGCCGAGTCAACCCGTCGACTCGCCGAGTTCCCACACCCAGAAAACTCTCATATCACAACTTAACTCGCTGAGTCGCCTAAGACTCGCCGAGTCCAACGATCTCTGAGTCCCATCCTGCCCAACTCACCAATTCGCCAACCGACTCACTAACCCAAATCTTTAACCCAAAAGAGATTGGGTTTTGCGACCAGACTCGTCGAGTCCAAGGCAATCTTCAATAGACTTGCCGAGTTGTTCTTCCAACTCGCCGAGTCCATGCACATGTTCATACAACTCGTCGAGTACACCCATGTGACTCGCCGAGTCTCTCCAGTTCTCAATCCATTTAGAGGCTTTTCGAGCCATGCAGGGGATCCAATCCATAGATCCACCCTTCTACAATCTAACCCTCACATAAGGTTGCAAACTTTACGTGAAACCAAGGAGATATAGGCCCAAAACACACTAGGGCTTAGGTTTTAGACAAAGGGGATTCACCAATAACTCTAAGACAGAAGCTTTATGACATTTTGGACCATCACAAGCCTAGATCTGAAGTAACAACCTCAGATCTAAGCCTCTAACTCGAAATAGCTCTCAATCATACCAAAAATGCCCAAAAACTCAAATGATAATAGATCTAGATACAAAAGAGCCCAAGCAACAGATTATTACCTCCAATATATGCTCTAACTGAAGTAGATCCCGGATCTACACCACTCCTTTGCAGCAAGCCTTTAATTTCTCAAGCTCTTTCCACCAATTTCCTCTTCCAAGCTCCAAACTCCTCAATAATGAAGTCTTACACGAAGATTAGGGTTTATGGAACTCTCAGGGGGATTAGGAGGCTAGGAAAAGGACATAAAGTCCTTTAAATAGGGTGCAAAACCTAAGATTAGGGTTTTGTCATTCCACCACCAACTCGTCAAGTCCAGCTTCCGACTCGGCGAGTTGGTCACTTAATTCGTGACCCAAACCCGCTCTGATTCGGCGAGTAAGTGTACCTACTCGTCGAGTCCCTTCTTCGAAATTCAAGTTTAAACCCTTAAGCTATACTTCTGAAATTCGGGATGTTACACACCAGCACCCAGATATACCTCTCTATTTTCTTTCCCTCCGTAGGGACCATTCCTAGGCATAATGCCACTAGATCGCTGAACCTGGCAGTATAGGCCACTATGTCGGATCCCTTCATGGTCTGGCTCCAGAGTTCCTGTTCAAGTTTCTGAACCTCGCCCCTCGGGCAGTACTCTTCTATTATGAGCTCCTTTAGAGCTTCCCAGCCCATAACATTAGCCACTACTAGAGTTAGTGACTTGACATTGCTATTCCACCATGTCAGGGCTCTTTCCGAGAAGGTGCAGGCAGCAAATTTAACTTTGCTTCCTTCCGGACAAGAATAGATCTCAAAGATCGATTCCGTCTTCTCGAACCATTGCGAGAGGGAAATGATTCCTCCAGTCCCATTGAAGGACCTGGGCTTGCAGTTGGTGAAGTCCATATACGAGCACTCCCTAGAGCGCATTGGAGCACCACCTTAAGTGGAATGCACGGTTGTTCCACTCCCCCAAGTGCCACCAACACTAAATTGGGCTAAGGCTGCCAAAACAGTCGTAGTCACTGCAGCTTGGATAGCTGTTGAAATGTATTGTGGAGGAGGTGGAGGTTATGTAGGAGCTATTAAAGGATTACCACTTGTCACTCTCCGTGGAGGCATCGTTCAACTAAAAGTTTGCAAAGATGAAGATGATAGTAAGAATCAATTGCAAGTATAATGAGAGTGGTCCATTGACTAACTCTCTATAGTCCAACAAAACAGATGAGAGTATGATTAATATAGAGATCTAACAGTAGAAGCATGAAAGAACTTGGATATGGATTTCCCAAAAGATCGGATGACTATCAATAATATTGGCATTAATGATGTAATAAGTTCGGGAAAATGACCTGGAAGTAGGTCTTACATTGAACCAAAGTAGGAAAATTTTGACAGTATAGAGACCTAGCAACAATACTAGATAGACAGGAATATTTACAGGAAAAAGTTCTACATAGAGCATAGATACGAAGGCTATTCCTTAAACCAAAAGAAAGGAAGAGTAGAGCCTCTTCTACCAGCGACGGGTACCCCTCGAATGAACCCTCAAACTTGCCAGATGACGCTCCATGTCAAGAAGGTGTCGTTCATATACCCTTTGGCGTGCTTGGAGCTCTATGACTTCAACCCGAGTTGCAACTAGTTCTTGTAACAGAACCTCATTGTCTCTCATAGACCTCTCACGAGCATCTTCGAGATAACGAATGTGGACTGTATTAACTCCCGCATTTGCATCAACCTCCATGATTCGGTTGATGGCTGTCCTACCCTGCTCTTCATTACGAGCAACCCTGCGGACTAGAATAGGTAGGACTCTGTCTGCCGAGCCTCCCTCGTTCAGATTGTAAAAGCTTCTGTCTCCGTTGTATGGAAAAGGTTGACCCTGTTCTTGACTCCATGTTCCCAAGTGTTCCGCCCACAGAGGCGTCGGGCCTTGAAAAGCCAGACGAGGGTTAGGATTTGGGATTGGAGCCACTAGGGGTAGATTATTGACTTCTGGATCGGAGTCAGAAGCCTCCGGAAAGTTCTCTGCGAAGTCATCATCCAATGGGATTGGATGATTCTATTCTGGCTCATCATTGAGCCATCCACCATTGCCTTGGTTGGGGAAGTACGGGTCGCCAGGGAGATTGAATCCAGCCATGTTATCTACACGAGAATAAGGGTAAAAGAAATAGCTAATAGACGTACTACTTAAGAAAATTATAGGATGATCTTTATTAGTTACTTCAATACTTGCGTAGTGCATACCAGTTACATGTAATCAAAACAGGATACACCTTTGAATAAGTGACCCTAACTCCAAATCCACAACCAAACAAGGAACAGGAAATAAAGCAAAGATCACAGATTCTAAGTCTATGACACCTTAGTCACATATAACCTTAGCGTATCCACCTAGTAACTATTGATCTACTAATAAAGAACTTTAGTTCTCAAATAAGTAATTATAGCAACATAAAATACTCCTATAGTATTTTAAGTTTATGTTTTGTTCTAATGTTTTCATTGTAGTAGTGTGGGTAAGTTTTTAGACTTGCTACAACACCACAACCATTCCTAGGCACATGTTAATCACTTCTCAGAAAGATATAGTTGATCAGGCTATATCACTCCTAGATTTGATTATATGTCCCCAAGCCTACTTGTGTTGCCTAACAACCGTAATACTTTTGTTTTGTCCTAGTGACACTGATTTTAGTATGAATGCAGGTATGTATACTTTGGTTAAATATTTTATTATTTAAACATATAAACTCGTGGTCAGAGTATTTTAATCTCGTTGTGTTTATAGTTTGTATATCCTTTATGGGTTGATATACTCGATTCACTATAAACAAAGATCTGATACCAATCTGTCACACCCCAAAACCGGAACGGCGGAAACGTTCTGGGCGGAGGACGTCATGTACAGTATCACAACAATGCATAATAGTAAACTAGAAACAACATCATCCATTGCATTAATAATATAATTCAATACAATTATGTTCTATGTATAGTTTACAAGACACCAAAAATGAATAATCAAAATAAAGACGAGTCTTGAAAGCTCCATGTTCTCAAAACCTGGTCATCGGTACCTGTCTACTGGTGACCTGAGAATACAAGTTATTTTGAAAGAGTTGATCGGCATTTAAGCTGGTGAGTTCACAAGTATTTTAGTGTCATTGTTTGTATGAAAGTGTTTGTAAATGTTTGATGTAAATGTTTGTAAGTGTTTGTAGTAAATGTTTGTATCTCCTAGAAAATCCTATATTTTCTACTAAATATGTAGCCTTCTACCAAGGCCCGAATGTTCTGTGTGTTGTTTGTTTGTGAAAGTGTAAAATTTTCCCTAGTATGACAATCATTACCAAAATATAGATTACATTATCGTTTATGTGAGAAGATCCCAATATGAATGTAATGGGAAAAATAAAGATGTATTGTAGTATTATATATAAGTAACTACCAATGTACTAACTTACCTTAAACCAGTTTGTTAACTAAGGTAAAATGTGATATGATTGTAACCATACTTGATTGACTAGTAACAACACGACGATCAAAGACGTCGAAATGGTATGACATTAGTCACCCGTAGACCTGCAGATCCCACTATAGCTAGCAGCAAGGCGTAGGACGGCCAGTCCCGTATAGATCTATACACAAACTCACGCTCTCCCTCCAAGAGACTCTGGTTACAAAACGCGACACAACAGTAGGATGTCATGTCATGAAGTAGTGGCTCACATTAGTGTTACAGTATTCTTGTATATGTATAGTATGCTCTATCTGTTCTAGTGTAATGTGTGTTCTCTTTGTATATTGTATAGTATGTTCTCTTTGTATAGTGTATTGTATGTTCTCTTTGTATAGTGTATAGTATGTTCCTCCATGTTTCTCATTATAGTATATTCTTTCTGTTTCTCGTTATAGTATGTTGGAACTGACTCATGTATGAACTGACTCATGTATGATTCATTGTTCTACAAATAGTGAGTAGTAAACCTCTAAACTATACCTATTATAGTTTACTAATGTTGTTTGAATGATTGTATATGTTTGTACACCTTTGCTACCCAAAGGTGTTGCACTGAGGTAAAAGATTTTATTTCTATACAAATTTACATAATATATAACTAAGATTCAAATGACCCTCGGATAAACAACTGGATACCCTAAGTCCACAACCAAACAAGGAACAAGAAATGAAGTGAGTTATCAGTCCTAAGTCCTTTCAATCTTACTTATATAACTATATCTATATAGACATGATTTTGACAATATATATAAGTTTAAAAGAGTTAAATAAAGATTTTAGCATATAAAAGAGTTTAGCATGTAAAAGAGTTTAGAAATAGTTTGTTTGATAAAACATCTTGAAGTATAAGAAATCCTTTTGTTTGATAGTTATTAATCACATGTGATTAATTCAATAACTATAATGTTTCAACTTGTATTCCCCCCCCCCCCCCATAAAATCATTTAAAATGTAGATTAAGGGATATGAACTCACCTGTAGGGAGTGATATGAATGTAAGATCGGTTGTATGATGCTAAGTGTCAAGTTAATACTCGAGCACACTAAACACTTAGCATCCTACAACCAATCTTACATTCGTATCACTCACTACAGGTGAGTTCATACCCCTTAATCCACCTTTAAATGATTTTAAATGCTTTTATGGGGGAATACAAGTTGAAACATTATAGTTATTGAATCAATCACATGTGATTAATAACTATCAAACAAAAGGATTTCTTACACTTCAAGATGTTTTATCAAACAAACTATTTCTAACTCTTTATAAAACTCTTTTACATGCTAAACTCTTTATCAAACTCTTTTATATGCTAAAATCTTTATTTAACTCTTTTAAACTTTTATATATTGTCAAAATCATATCTATATAGATATAGTTATATAAGTAAGATTGAAAGGAATTAGGACTGATAACTCACTTCATTTCTTGTTCCTTGTTTGGTTGGACTTAGGGTATCCAGTTGTTTATCCGAGGGTCGTTTGAATCTTAGTTATATATTATGTATATTTGTATAGATATAAAAGCTTTTACCTCAGTGCAACACCTTTGGCTAGCAAAGGTGTACAAACATATAGATTCATTCAAACAACCTTACAAGTAAACTATAATAGGTATAGTTTAGAGGTTTACTAATCACTATTTCTAGAACAATGAATCATACAAGAGTCAGTTCATACATGAGTCAGTTCAAACATACTATAACGAGAAACAGAAAGAACATACTATAATGAGAAACAGGTAAGAACATACTATACACTATACAAAGAGAACATATAATACACTATACAAAGAGAACATACTATACACTATACAAAGAGAACACACATTACACTAGAACAGATAAAGCATACTATACATATACAAGAATACTATAACACTAATGTGAGCCACTACTTCATGGCATGACATCCTACTGTTGTGTCGCGTTTTGTAACCAGAGTCTCTTAGAGGGAGAGTGTGAGTTTGTGTATAGATCTATACGGGACTGGCCGTCCTACACCTTGCTGCTAGCTATAGTGGGATCTGCAGGTCTACGGGTGACTAATGTCATACCATTTCGACGTCTTTGATCGTCGTGTTGTTACTAGTCAATCAAGTATGGTTACAATCATATCACATTTTACCTTAGTTAACAAACTGGTTTAAGGTAGTTAGTACATTGGTAGTTACTTATATATAATACTACAATACATCTTTATTTTTCCCATTACATTCACATTGTGATCTTCTCACATAAACGATAATGTAATCTATATTTTGGTAATGATAGTCATACTTGGGAAAATTACACACTTTTACAAACAAATAACACACAGAACATTTGGGCCTTGGTAGAAGGCTACATATTTAGTAGAAAATATAGGATTTTCTAGGAGATACAAACATTTACTACAAACACTTACAAACATTTACATCAAACATTTACAAACAATTTCATACAAACAATGATACTAAAATACTTATGAACTCACCAGCTTAAATGTTGATCAACTCTTTCAAAATAACTTGTATTCTCAGGTCACCAGTAGACAGGTACCGATGACCAGGTTTTGAGAAGACGGAGCTTTCAAGACTCGTCTTTATTTTGATTATTCATTTTTGGTGTCTTATAAACTATACATAGAACACACTTGTATTAAATTATATTATTAATGCAATGGATGATGTTGTTGCTTGTTTACTATTATGCGTTGTTGTGATACTGTACATGACGTTCTCCACCCCAGAACGTTTCCGCCATTCCGGTTTTGGGGTGTGAAAACTATCTCACCGCTACCACGAGCGTAACAATGGTCAATCTAGAATCTCACATTACATCTAATATCCCATAACAGCTTAGGTGCACAACCATCTGTAAAACTATCCAAAAGACCTACCACAAACCCCTTCACTAATAGTTGGCTCTCACGAAACCACTCTCACAAGAACGAAAAATAATCCATAATTAGAAATCTAACAAGGAACTGTTGACATACAACCATGAATATTTCCACAAGTCAACATCCTACAAAATCCTGACCCAAACTCATCGGCTACGAAGCAATCAGAAGTATTTCCATACTGCTCGAACACCCGACCATGCCAAAGACCAATGAACCAAACACACGGGTCTTCCCGACAAAAATATCAACCCATCACACATAAGTGAAATCCACAATGGCTCACTACTAGTCGTGACACCATCTAGCCATTGTTAGCGGTTCTGAGTGCTGTTTCATTATTAACACGTTAAATTTTGTGTAATGATAGTAGTTGAATGTATATGTGAAAATAAACACATTGTTGAAGAAAAATCTTGCTGGTAAACTTGCAAACATTTACCTTTAACAACATTTGCATGTTATTCAAGGAATAGGAAATACTAATCATTAATAGAGTGTATCTTATGAGGTTTGTCACTGTTGGTGTTTATTCCTCAAAGAAATTCGTATTTGTCCATTTCAATTTGCATGTTGTAATTTTTAATATTGTAGTTGTAATGAAATCGAGTTTGAATAACAAGATCAGAGTAAAGTAAGAATGATGAACACAAGATCTAAATAAAGTCTGTTTGGCTCAATTTATGCTTTCAAGACTACAATGAGTTCTTAAACAATTACACGAAAAGTTCTTATCTATCTCTAGTACACCTCCCTATTTATATGAAACATAAAAAGACACAAAAAATATAAGGGACATTGCATCAAAGTTTCGAAACTAAAATCGCCCTTATAATAACATTACAAACATTCGAAACTATTCAAAACATTTGACACCTCACAATATAATTCGACATCTACATTATCCCCATTTCTGAGAAGTGTCAAATCTAAGATGACAGCAAAGTAGCAGCTTGATGTATAATTCTTTGAACTTCAGCATACCGGTTGATCACCTTCCGAATTTCATCCTTTTCCCTTTTATTATTCTTGGCACAATTGTTCATGCGAATCATGAGCTTTGTGTAATGAGAAGTAGAGTAGCTCTCAACATCACACAGTTGAAACATGAATTTGGTGTTCTGTGCAATAATAGTAAACAAGCAACAACATCATCCATTGCATTAATAGTATAATTCAATACAAGTGTGTTCTGTGCAATAATAATAATAAGACACCAAAAATGAATAATCAAAATAAAGACGAGTCTTGAAAGTACTCCGTATTCTCAAAATCTGGCCATCGGTACCTGTCTACTGGTGACCTGAGAATACAAGTTATTTTGAAAGAGTTGATCAACATTTAAGCTGGTGAGTTCATAAGTATTTAAGTGTCATTTGATGTATAAGTTTGATGAAAGCATTTGAAAATGTTTGTAAGTGTTTGTATTAAATGTTTGTATCTCCTATAACATCCTATATTTTCTACTAAAAATGTAGTCTTCTACCAAGACCTGAATATTATGTATGTTGTTCGTTTGTAATAGTGTGTGTTTTTCCCAAGTATGACTATCATTACCAAAAGATAGTTTACATTTCCCGTTTATGTGAGAAGATCACAAAGTGAATGTAATGGAAAAATAATGATGTAATGTAGTGTTGTATATAGTAACTACTGTTGTACTAACTACCTTAAACCAGTTTGTTAATTAAGGTAAAATGTTATGTAGTTGTAACCATACTCGATTGACTAGTAAAACACGACGATCAAAGACGTCGATATGGTATGACATTCTTCACTCGTAGACCTGCAAGTCCCACTGTAGCTAGCAGCAAGGTGTAGGACGGTCAGTCCCGTATAGATCTATACACAAACTCACGCTCTCCCTCTAGGAGACTCTGGCTACAAAACATGACACGGCAGTATGATGCCATGCCATGAAGTAGTGGCTCACATTAGTGTTATAGTATTCTTGTATATATAGTATGCACTATTTGTTCTAGTGTATTGTGTGTTCTATTTGTATAGTGTATAATATGTTCTCTTTGTATAGTGTATAATATGTTCCTCCCTGTTTCTCATTATAGTATGTTCTTTCTATTTCTCGATATAGTATGTTTGAACTGACTCATGTGTGAATCTAGAAATAGTGAGTAGTAAACCTCTAAACTATACCTATTATAGTTTACTAGTAATGTTGTTTGAATGATTTTGTATGTTTGTACACCTTTGCTACCTAAAGATGTTGAACTGAGGTAAAAGCTTTTATATCTATATACATATGCATAATATATAACTAAGATTCAAACGACACTCGGACAAACAACCGGATACCCTAAGTCCGCAACCAAACAATGAACAAGAAATAAAGTGAGTTATCAGTCCTAAGCCCTTTCAACCTTACTTATATAACTATATCTATATAGATATGATTTTGACAATATATAAGTTTAAAAAGAGTTTGATAAAGAGTTTAGCATATAAAAGTGTTTGACATAAAAAGGAATTTTAACCATTTGAATGATTATAGATGACTTGAAGTAAATTTTATAAAATGTTTTAAAATAGTTTGTTTGATAAACTGTTTGAAGTATAAGGAAATCCACTTGTTTGATAGCTATTGATCACATGTGATTGATATAATAACTATAATGTTTTCTACTTGTATTCCCCCCATAAAAGCATTTAAAATCATTTAAAAGATAGATTAAGGGGTATGAACTCACTTGTATTGAGTGATACGAATGTAAGATCGATATAGGAAGTTGAGTGTCAAGTGAAGTCTTGAGCACAAACGGATCCCATTAAGCATATAATGACACATATATGTATATAATTAGTGTATAAGCAACTAATCATGCAAGGAAACCACCTTAGGGACTAGGAAACACTTATATTGAAGTGTTACAATCACATATGATTGCATCAAAGGCGTTTATGGACACACAATGGTGTGTACGACCAAGATGTGTACGGTCCAAGTGTGTACGGCCATGGAGTGTACGGTCATAGAGTGTACGGCCGTACACTCATGGAAGAACTTGCAAAAGAGGTGTTTTATGGCTCTAACTAGCATCCACTAAGTGTTCATGATCCTATGTTGGGATATGAGGTGTGTTTGAGGCCTAAACATGCACTAAACAAGGGTTTACGGCCATATGATGAGTGTACCGCCGTACACCCTTGGTGTTCATGCATTTGATGATGATTTAGGGCTAGGAATCAAGTGTTTCTTAAGCTCAACTAGAAGATAGAAAAGATAATCACACTTTTGAAGGCTTCTAAGGAGTTCACCACCCAAGAACTAGTAGGTGTTCTTGGTGAAAGTGAAGAAGACTTGAAGATCTATCCAAAAGAGAAATTTCATGGATGAAAACATTGATCTTCACTAGATAAAGCAATGTATCAAATAATCAATGGAAGGAGTACTTACATTACATATTTGAAGATAAAGGTGAAAAGTTTGATGATAGTTGAGAGAGAATTGACTTTCTTGACTTGGAAGAGTGAAAAGTGAGGAAAAATGAAGGGTTGCATTATATATGGGCATGAGTTCACGGCCAGTACGGCCGTAAACTCCTCTTGAAGGAGTGTTTGACTCGGATGCAACACCATGACTTAAGATGACTCATCCCTAAACCCAAACCTTGATTGTACTAGGCTTAGAACACTCAAACAGACCCTAATCAATGCTAAAAGATATTAGATTCGAGTCTGACTTTGATTGAATTGAATGGCTTGTACAAGATAGAAATTTCGGGTTGTCACATCTGTTTTCCTTGTTCTTTTGTTTAACACCCTATAAGCAACCGAATTATGTGAATATCCCAAGAATATCCCTTCTTCAGCTTTTGAATGGAATTTTGAAAGATTATCCTTGAGAAGAACATGCAACCAAAAACATGTAAAAATTTAACATTTGGTTTTCGATTGTTGGTAATTTCATAACGAGTGGTGTTAAAACGATGATGAATAAAAGATCGATTTTGAGTAAAACATGCAGTGGAAACTGCTTCGGCCCATAGATATTGAGGAGGATCCGCATATGTGATCATTGTTCTTGCAGATTCTCAAAGTGAACGATTTCTCGTTTCTACAACACCATTTTGTTAAGGAGTGTAAGGTGAAGAGAAATTATGCGAAATTCCTTTTTCAGTTAAAAATGAATCAAGAACATTGTTCTTAAATTCGGAGTCGTTGTCACTCTTGATCTTTTGAACCTTTGTCTTCAAACTTAGTTCAATTTGCTTGATGAAGTCGATCATTGCTTGAGTAGTTTCAGATTTCAGTCTAAGAAAATATGCCCAAGTAAACCTTGAAAAGTCATCCATAATGACCAATATGTATCTCTTCTTGTTAAGAGTCTCAACAGTCGAGGGTCCACAAAGATCAATGTGAAGAAGTTCCAATGGTTCAACAATCTTTGAATCAATGACAATTAGATGACCTTGTCTGTGCTGCTTTCATTGTTCGCAAACTGCACATAAAGTATTGTTATCAAATTTTATTACTAGTAAACCTCTAACAAGATCATTTACCACCAATTTATTCAAATTTTGAAAATTTAAATGAGAAAGTCTTCGATGCCAGAGCCAGCTAACATCAGATGAAGCTTTTGAAAGTAAGCATACTGAGGGAATCCCAACAATTGGTTTGATGTCGAGAGTAAACATATCGCCTTTTCGTTTTTACTTAAGCAAAACTTCCTTTGTGCCGATGTTCGAAATCACACTTCCTTATTCATTAAACAGCACTTGATTTCCAATGCCAACAACAAGTTGCAAAACATTGATCAAGTTATTTTGAAGACCTTCGACATAAGCAACTCTGTTCACTGTGAATTTCTCATTTGTAACTTTTCCATATCCTTTGACTTGACATTTTTTATTGTTACCAAACTTCACCACTCCAGAATTATCTAAACTTCGATAATCACAAAAGTTTTCCTTCTTCCCAGTCATGTGAAGAGAGCAACCACTATCAATATACCATTTGTCATCATATTGCTCGTCACACAAAACCTGCAATCAGTGAAAGAATTTAGGTCCCCAAGGCTGTTTGGGTCATTGGTTATTAGACTAAAAAACATTGTAAAAAGAAGTTCCTAAAATCCAATTACAAACTTTAGATTTGAGACTATCAATTACGTCAACTTCGTTGGTTAAAGTCACAGAAAAGTAAGTATTCTCAGGTTTAGAATTTTCACCGATTTTCTCCTTTTTCTTCTCAGTTCGTTTCTTAGTAACCTTTTCTTTCGGAATGGCTCTCCATTGTTTGACAGAAGGATTCGATTCCTTGGATGAAGAACTTCCATTTGAAGATTCATTCAAATACTGTTCATACGCATCCTTGATTTGTTGTTGAGAAAACTTTGATGACTGAAATGATTTGCCTTTTCCTTCGAGCCAATGGTTAATGTTTTTCACATCTGACGTACTTTTGGCATACAAAACTTTGGTAACATGTTTCGTAGGAGGATTGGGAAAATGTGGTTGTGTTGGTTTAAACGTCACAGTCCTTTTAGATTGAAATTTATCGAACTTTTGAGTTGAAAATAATTGTTCCGTCTGAGAAGAAAAATGATTTGAACATCCATTGTTTTATTCAAAAATCGGTTTTTTCATGAAAAATGATTTTATGAAAACTTTGTTTGTTGATTTGAATGGAAATTCGTTGATGACTGATGATTTGAAAACTTGTTTGTATTTGATGTTTGAAATTTTGATTTTGACTCTTGAGTTTTAGTCTTTGAAAAATCATTTTGTGGTTTTTGTTGAGACATATCTTTTCGAGTTAGAGCGGAATTTTTCTTATTTTCAACTATCTTTTGAAAAGAAGTTTGAATCGATTTAGACTTTTTCGGTTCAAATGTTTTATTTAGCAAATCATTCGATTTCTTGCAAGATTCTATTGTTTGCCAAAAAACTTTTTTTCTTGCTTGTCTATTTGAAACACCACTTTCTTTCAAAATTTTATCCATTTGTTCCTTAAACTCTTGAGAATTAATTTTGACATGTTGTGAAACATTATCATCTTGTTTTGAAATATCTTTTGATTTTTCAACCGAAGCTCGTTTTGGTTTTTGTCTTTGAAAAGTATATGAATTATGTGTGAGATTGTTTTTGACGGTACTTTGGTTTGAGAAAAATCCTTCTTTTGATGACTTCATGTTATCCTCTTCAATCATTTTATTAAACTCAGGTTTAATTTTATCATAATTCTCTGTTGTCACAAAAGCCTTATTTGGAAAAATAACTTCATCTATGCATTTGAAATTCGGATACACAACAGTGTTTGTCTCAAGATAATAAGAACCTTTTTCCTTCATAATTGTGTCGAATTTCTCAGTTTTGTCAAAAACCTAATCAACTACAACCTTTGGTATTGTTGTTTCTTTCGTAACTTTTTCATTGTCATCTTCACTGTCTGTTTGACAATCTTCGACAGTCACATGGTCAAGATCATGAACTTTTGAAGTTGAGGGTAGAGTAGTGTCAACTTTAAACGTAGATTCATTACATTTTTCTTTTCCTTTAGCCATTGAAGTGACATTAATGACAGACAACTGAGAACAATCAATAACTTCCTCCTCTTCAATTTCACTAATATCATCATAATCATCTTCGATATCAACAAAACTATTTTGAGGGTTAGTTTTCGAATTCTTAGTTCTTTTCAAAATCTTAATTTGTTCGTCTTTGGTCAAGGTTTCATTAACAATATCAAATGATTCATTAGCATTCCGAAATTCATCAATTTTCACTATTCCATATGCATATCTATTATCTAGAACCTTATCGAATTCAGCAATTGTTTTTTCACAATCATAGGAAATAGAGTCAATTTTCTCCTTTTCGAATGCTAAAAAGGGTAAAAGTTTCCTATGTTGTTCCTTGCTAATATCCAACGAATGATGCAATGCTATCAATTTACCATATAATCTTTTGGCAAAGTTACAATATATATTTCTTTTTTTAACAACATTTTAACATTTGCGCTTAAATTATCTCTATCACACATCAAATTTGTTATTTGCATATCTAGGTATTCTATTTTCATTTTCTTCGAATCCAACATCCTCTGAGTTTCTAAGAGTTGTGTGTTCGACTTCTTAGCATCAGAACTAGCAGAAATAAGTAGATCATTAACTTAAGTAATAGTTGAATCAAACTCAGATAGAATCGAATCATATGCACTAGAGGGAATATTAAAAGATTGTAAAAGAGAACATAACTGAGAAGTCATTGGTGATTTGTGTGAAGATGTCAAAACAAAGCACTTCCCAGTTATTTTCTCTCCCTCTTCTTCCTCATACTTCGCGAACATAGCCTCGTGTGTAGGGTTTCGCATCTCGTCGTCGTCAGAACCAGATGACCAAATCTGGTATGTACCATCTCCTTCATCCACACCTTTGGCAACCAAAGACAATCCCTTTTCCTTTGCATGAACCTCTTTCAGCCTTTCAACATAATAAGCTTCGTCTTTTACCTTGTTCTTCTTCTCATCACGCTTTTGAAGCATGCAGTCATTTGCCATATGATTCGCGCCATTGCAGTAATGGCAGTCGAATCCAGCATCTCCTTTTAGCTTTTTCTCTTTCTTCTCTTCCTCAGCACGAACTTCCTTTATCTTAGCCTTCTTCTCATTATTCCCAGATTTTCCAGCAAAATTTGCCTTCACATTACTTGTTTTCGACTTTGCATTAAATGGCTTCTTGAAAAATTTATTTACTCGATTGTTAGAGTAAAATGCAATAGCCTCATCATCATAGTTTACAATCAGACCTTCATCATCCGAATCTTCCTTCTCTGTAGACTCTTTCTCATCTTCCCTTCCAATAACTTTCGAAACCAAAGCAAGCGGACCACCCAGACTGATCTTCACTTCTTTAGCTATTTCATTTACTTCGGATTCATGAGTCTTCAACAGATTGTAAAGATCATTCAAGGAGAAATAATCGAAACTTTGTTGAGTCTTCACCATCAAACTAACATTTTGCCACTCTTTGCGAAGCCCCATAATGAATGCGAGATTAAACTCCATTGTTGACCTGGTGATCCCATATCGATTGCATTTTTTTATGAGCTCATTCAGACGATCATAGTACAATTCAATGGATTCACCTTCTTTCTGTTTAAATTTTCTTAATTCCACCAGACAATGTTTCACTGAATTGATTTTTGTCTTTTCACTTCTTTGATACTTTTCCTTCAGAGTATTCCAAATTTATTTTGCAGTTTTACAACTACGAATGTAATTCTAAACAACAGAAGGCAGAGCACCTCTAAGTTCTCTCATACACTTCTTCTCATTCTTCACTAACCTTTCGGTATGTTCATTAACATTCTAATTATTGGAAGAAGTTCCAATACTCTGAACAGCAGGAGGTGGACGAACATCACCGAGAATACACTTACAAAGTTCTTCATTAATTCCGTTTAAGTAATCCTCCATACGACCAGCCCAATGATCGTAGTACTCCGGAATCAACATTGGAATTTTCGTTGATGATCCAAGGAGATGAGAGTAAGAGGTCGTCATTTTCATGTTGAAGTTCGCCATTGTTGTATGAAAAGTTTTTGAGAAATGCTCAAATTACAATAAGATCAAACAGCCAAATCACTCAGAATTCACCAATTGAACACTTGATTTAACAACTAGAAGTCGGAATCGACTCACAACAGAAGATCTAAGATGATTTTTTGAAGCAAAAGAGTGGAAAATTGAAATCTAGAACGAGACTCAAAACTTTTGCAAAAATTCAGAAAATCAGAACAATTCTATATGAATCCTGCTCTGATACCAAATGTAGTTGTACTAAAATCGAGTTTGAGTAACAAGATCAGAGTAAAATAAGAATGATGAACACAATATCTAAATAAAGTATGTTTGTCTCAATTTATGCTTTCAAGAGTACATAGAGTTTTTAGACAATTACATGAAAAGTTCTTATCTATATCTAGTACACCTCACTATTTATAGGAAACATAAAAGCATACAAAAATATAAGGGACATTACATCAAAGTCTTGAAACTAAAATCGCCCTTATAATAACATTATAAACGTTTGAAACTATTCAAAATATTCGACACCTTACAATATAATTCGGCATCTACAAATATCTTCATGGGTTATCAAATAGCAAAACATTTTTTACAAAAGTAAGCAATGTACTTTTTAATCAGCAATAGCAACTAACTTGCCTATTTTACCATTTTAGATTTTTGTAATCACTTTTTTAAACTTTTATTCATTCCAGGGCCGGTCCAGACGGTGGGCAATTCGGGCGACCGCCCAGGGCCCACGACTCCAGGGGGGCCAAAATTTATGGGTTATGTAGTGTGTATATATATATATATATATATATATATATATATATATATATATATATATATATATATATATAAACAAATTATTACCTAAATGGTTTTTAGGGCCTAAAGTTTATTGAAACTCAAATTAGCTCAAAAAATAAACAACTTAGTTTGCTTGTTAATGCTAATTGAACACGTCTATATTGAAGAGTAAATAATATATTTTTTAATCTTTATTATATTTGTTTTTGAGGGGACCTTTTTTTCATTTTGCCCCGGACCCCATATATGTTTGGACCGACCCTGATTCATTCTAATTAATTTACCTGTATTTTAGAAATTAAGTTATTAAATAAACAATTATTTTATGTCAAAAAAGCAGTCCATATGTTTCTTACACATTCAACTTGTGTTTGGTCGATCCTTGACAATAGTTATGAAAATTCCTTCATATTTGTGTATGATGTAGCCGACTTGCAAAATAAGTACCCCTTATGCAATCTTTTCGGTTCAAGATCTTATTGCGACTAAATTTGAAGAGTGTTTTTGGATTCAAGTAATTTTGAATATAGATTTGAATTTTGCAATTAGATTGATCAATATTTGTGTTTGAAGCCAAAAAGATTAAGAAAATTGAGGGAATAATCAGTAGGGAAAACCTTATAAAAATCCAACATATTGTCATTAAAGTCTTAAAAAAACCACTATATTATTTATTTGTACGTTAAAACCTTTATATATTTTTTTAAAAATGTATCATTTAAGACATCGAGCTCGGTATATCCTAGATAACATAATGTTTTTTTTAATTATTTCATGAAAATATATTAGGTTTTTCTGAAGTCAAAAACCTTAAATAAAAACTTCCAAAAATATAAGGGTTTTGGTGCACTAATCAGTGACTCTATTTTATGCTCGGTTATAGGGAAAAACTTATTTATTTTTTAGTAGATCTTATACATTATTGAGAAGAAATTCTTAAATGATGAAATCACAGGTAAATTTTTAGATTGACAATTAAATGTGTAGTTCTTAAAATTTAGAACGTTTGACATAGCCAACAACAATGACAATTTTTATACATTATTTCAACTTTTTCTTTTCATTGTACATGAAGTGAAGAGTACCCATTACCATTATCTTATATACATTATTTATAATATTTTAAATTTATGAAGGATTTTTTTCAACTATTTGTATTTTTTTAATTTTTCGTTACAGTACAAATAATAATTTAATATAATTTATGAATGATACGTAAAGTATATATATCATATGTTTATAGGAAAATCTACAGAAAACTTCTAATATTTTGATTTTTTTTAATAAAGTCTTAAATTTTATTTATTAAATAGAAAAGACTTTTAACTTTTTTAAATAGAAAAGCCCAAAAAACTGAATAATTTATTCACTTTAGCCATTTTGACAAGTTCGGCAGGTCATATGACCAAACCGTTAATTTTTCCAAAATAATGAAATTTTTCTACAGATTTCGTCAAAACTTATATATAATATATAAACGTATTTATATATATATATATATATATATATATATATATATATATATATATATATATATATATAAGTTTTTATATGTATATGTTTATGTATTTTTATGTGTTATTTTTTATGTACTATATATTTATATATATTTTTACGTATTTATGTCTTTTTATAAGTTTTTATATGTAAATGTTTACATTGTTTATGTATTTTAAATTTATAAACATGTTTTTAACATATTTATATGCATCTTTAACTATTTTATATAATTTTTATTTATTTTTATGTGTTATTTTTTTATGTATTATGTATTTATGTATTTTTTTAAAGATTTATATAGATGTTTATGTATTTTTATGTATTTTAAATGTATTAACGTATTTTTACATATTTATATGTATTTTAAGTATTTTACATATTTATATGTATTTTTAAGTATTTTACATATTTTTATGTATTTTGATGTGTTTTTTTATGTATTATGTATTTTTATGTATTTATGTATTTTTTTTAAAGTTTTTTATATAGATGCTTATGTATTTTAAATGTATAGCTGTATTTTTTTACGTATTTATTTATGTTTTACTTCAAGTCGTCTTCATTATTTCATCCAATTCGTATATCTTCTTCGGGTATGTCTAGATGATTTTCTTACATACTCATATATAGACGAAATGGTAAAGACGACATGAAGTAAAAAAAATAGATGAAATTGTGAAGACAACATGAAGTAAAAAAATACATAAATACGTAAAAATAATACAAGTAAGCATTTAAAATACATAAAAATACACAAACATCTATATAAAAAAACTAAAAAATACATAAATACGCAAAAATACATATAAATACATAATACATAAAAAAACACATAAAAACACACAAAAAATATGTAAAATACTTTAATAAAATACATATAAATACGTAAAACAATACGTTTATATATTTAAAATACATAAATATACATAAACATCTATATAAAAAACTTTAAAAAATACATAAATATGTAGTACATAAGAAAAACACATAAAAATACATAAAAATACATAAAAATATGTAAAATACTTAAAAATATATATAAATACGTAAAAAAAATACGTTTATACATTTAAAATATATAAACATCTATATAAAAAACTTTAAAAAATACATAAATGCATAAAAAAAATACATAAAAATACATATAAAGATATAATACATATAAAATAACACATAAAAATACATAAAAAAAATATGTAAAATGGTTAAAAATACATATAAATAAGTAAAAAAATACATTTATACATTTAAAATACATAAAAATATGTTAATATATACGTATAAAAACTTAAAAAATAGACAAATATGTAAAAATAGATATAAATACGTAAAAAATATGTTTATACATTATATACAAATTTTATCGAAATCTGCAAAAAAGTCTCAATATTTTCGAAAAATTAACAATTAGGTCTGGACATGTCAAAAATGGCTAAAGCGAATAAATTAGCCGGTTCTTGGGCTTTTCTATTCAAAAAGTGAAAAAGTTAGGATTTTTTTTTTGTTCAAAAAATAAAATTTAGGACTTTATTAAAAAAATTTCCAAAATATTGGGACTTTATTAAATCTATTTATCTATTTCATAGATATCTTAATGTCTTTTAATCCATAATTAGGATAAATGAAGTTTGTTTAAATTACTAACAAATTAAAACGGAATACAAACAGTATAAAAAAGCTAAACATTGTGTTAGATGCAATGGTGTGTGGGTGTTCATCCTAGATCCTGGTAACTTTAATTGGAATCGTGCTAACTTTAAGCACCTAATTAAAAGAAAAGGTAGTGGGTGGGGAGAAGGTGCGAGTTTTCTGGAGTTGAAGGTGAAGAGGAAGCTTATTATTGGCAGTTCAGGCAAATCCCAAAGTGGAATTTTTGGCATCGCTGCAAAATCGTATCTTTCTTGGCGTGCGATGGAAGAAGACGAGGTTTTCAATCAAATTCTTGTTTTTCGACAAAACATGAAAGAGATCAAAACAAAGTGAATCACCCACCCTTCGTCTAAATCACCCACCCTATCCGATTTGACGTCACCATCTTGTTAGAAACTTGTAGACGAAGCGGGTGGTGGTTCGTCGGAGGTGAAGTACAAGAACAAGAGAGCACACATCAAGATGCAAAACTGCGGCCTGTGATGAGACAGATTGTGAAGGCGTTAAGATGGGAGAAGAAGAAAGAAGGAGATGAATATTAAGGTCAAGGAATAGAGGTTTACTTGTTGGAGAAGATGAAGTCGAAATATGTTGAGACGTTGAGTTCAGGTCAGAGTTGGGATTTCTTCATCTATGTCAATTTTGTTATCTGGTTGAGAGTAAATGAGTTTGAGTATAGATAGTAGAATATTTGAGTTTTTTTTTTGATGATTTTGTTATGTGGATTTTGCTTGGGTCACAAGGGACAGGTAGAACATTTGAGTTTTTTTGATGCTTTCTTCTGTGATTCTTCTTGTGATTCTTCTTGGAGATTAAAATCACTTATCTCGTTGGTGATCTTTCCTCCCAAACACGAGAGTGAGTAAGACAGATCATCTATGTGGTTGATTTACATCACAAACGCTAGTTTCCTTTCGTCAAGAACATGAGAGAGAGGGAGAGAGAGAACCTTTCTTTTATTTTTAATTGATTAAAAACATTATTATAAATAAAAAATAGGAAAAAGGAAATCATAAGGGAATAAAAGTCATTTTAACTGTACATGGACCAAATTACTAAAAAAAATCTGAAATTAGACTATTTATATACCAACAGATTTTTTGGACTAAAATCATTGCAATTTTGTCTTATGTAAATTTTATATATAGTGTCTAACTTTCTTTTATATTCTTTTATAACATTTAACTTTCATTTTATTCGAAAATACAATGTTATAATTAGATTTTTCAAAATATAATGCTTAACAAGACAATTTTGTGGGAAAAAGTTATTTTTAGTATTGAACTTTGCAACAAAAGTTCATTATTTTTAGTATTGTACTTTTACATTATAACTCATTAATAGTACAACTTTCTGGTTGAATATTATAGGTTTCATATCTTAATTATTCATCTTATTTACAATACCTTAATAAAACTTCTATTATACGTGTACTAGGTTTAAACCTATGGAAACCACGATTCATAAAGTAAAACATATAGATTTTAAAAATATAAACATAATGTTGTTTGCCCAAACCATAAAAGCCATTAACTTTAACCAAGTTACAAAATATTGATAATTCTTTATTTCTTACAATCTCAAATACTAACCATTTATTCGTCACTTCCTAGCAAACTGCAACTAATCATTCAGAATATTAACTGAAAATTACCTTAACATCTAAACTTGTTCTAGAACTTTGACCATTTTGATGGGTATGTTTTTAAAATATTCAACCTGTTTTTTCCAATCTATATGGAATTGCTTTTTTTTCATGAAACTGTCGTTACCGAGTTTTTATATTTCCAGTCTATATTGTTACAAACGAATACTCAAACTCTCCTTTTTTTAATATAGAATATCATGTTACCATATATGTAGGAGATAAAATAATTAAATACAGACATATAGAGCAACGGTTAAAAATTACAACATAAGCATTTCACAAAATCCAATGGCCATTGATCGATAAAAGTACGTTGGCATTTTGGGTTTAAAATATAAAAGTAGGTTTCCAGTATTTGGTAAAAAATAACAATGTGTTTCTAATTTAGGTTAAAATAAATTCGACATAACTTCTTTTTCTTTTTGGTGGGTAACGAATTGTTTTTCTCCACGAATAATAAAAAGTATATGTAGTAAAAAAAATTAGTTTTCAAACCATAAAAAATGAAACTTTGACATAATATTTTTTTGTTAATGTAATGGTATAAAAACACCCCACTTATTAGAAGGGAAAAAATATAAAAGGATTTTGTTAATATAACGGTGTATTAAAAAAAAATCTATTTAACATTTAGTTATTTATTAAATAATAAAAACCTATTTGGAAAAAACAAAAAAAAAAAGTTTATGGTCCATGATGAGTATTGCTTATTAGTAAATGATCCATACAAAACGAACTTTGATTAGAAATATGTAAAATCAACAACCATTAAGTCAAAAAGATATAACACCTTAATTGCCTATTTCAATCTGAGCAACTTAATCACAAAAAACACTTTTATACCAAAAGAACAAAACAGTTGTCAAATTCAAGGTACTGTAAGTCTTTAACTATGATAATAAATACTTATGTCACATAGGGGTGTTCACAGGGTGGTTCGGTTCGGATAGTAATAAAATTATGAACCGTGACCACGGGGCGGGTACCTTATGTGCACTAACCGAAACCGAACCATATTGACAAAAAAAACCAAACCGAACCGAACCGTATGAAAGCGGGTAACCACGGTTCGGTTCACGGATACCCGGTAAAATATAAAAAATTAAATTCAATTGAAACAACAAACTCCATTTTAGTTATCTCTTTCTTAAAATTAGTAAGTCAAGGAGTTTAAAAAAACATAATGAAGTTTAAAACGTAATGAAGTTCAAATATCATATATTATAAGTTGTATAATAAATACAATAATAAAAATAACAAGAAAAGCAAATTAATTTAGAATTACAAAATTTGAGTTGTCGATATGGATTTTTGTTTAGGTTATTGGACTCGTAGATACTAATGAAATAATATATTTTTTTAACTTTATATATATATATATATATATATATATATATATATATATATATATATATATATATATATATATATCAAACGGTTTGGTTCGGGTATCGGCGGATACCTAAAACCAAAACTGAAAACCGTAAGCACGAAGCTTAGTGAGCTCCCCAAACTACCACATACCATACAATAACATATAAAGCATCTACTGGGCCTTGCCCACTGCATCGGACCGAAGTCCGGAAACTAACCAGGGCCTTGCCCTCTGCATCGGACCGAAGTCCGGAACTGATTGGGACCTTGTCCCCTGCATCGGACCAAAGTCCGGAACTGACTGAACGTAACATAGCATAAACATATCAACAAGCATGAATACATATACTACATACTGCATAGGAACAGAGTCCGGAACACATAACACAAAACATGCTTGAATCACAAAGACATCAAGCACTCTAACTACTGCATTGGACCGAGGTCCGGAACTAACTGAACATAGCATAACATAATCATAGCATATAATATAAACACATATACTGTATACTGCATCGGACCATGGTCCGAAACACATAACTCACACCATATCTGTATCACAAAGACACCAAGCATACTGAACTACTGCATCAGACTGAAGTCCGGAACTACTGGTAAGTAAACGGGCCGGCATTGTGGCCGTAGACCCGTTCCTATTGGAAAGAAACTCACCTCACACTGCTGAAGTCTCGTAGACACAATCCCACACTGCTGAAGTCCCACAGACTCCACCCCAGCTGCTGGCTGACAGATTCCCGAACTGTCAACACCAAATAACACCCAATTAATAATTGCGTTCTAACACATAACTAAAAATACATGCTTTGGATAATTACTACATTACCTCTAGCTTGGCTTACCCAATCCCAAGGCCCAATCCACAGGCCCAAAGTCAACTAGGGATCAAAGCCCAACATATGGCCCAATTTTCCAAATCGGGCCCAATCCTTCATATGGGCCTTACCCTAAAGCCTAACTAATTACTCTAGTCCATTTGATTATTCTCGGATGGCCCAACACTAAGCCCAAGTGAAATTAGGGTTTCACATCAAATGATAACTAGGGTTAAGTGTTTCTTACTTAACCCACTAAGGACTTAACACACTAGGGACTTAATCCATTAAGTCCATTATTGCTTAGATTAATTTCTGCCAATGATTATTATTTAATATTCACTTATTAAATAATTCTCGTGTGTGTGCTGATAATCTCTTAAATATTAGTATTTTCTCAATTAGCCCATTAAGGACTTAGTCCATTAAGTCCTTTACTCTACTAGATAAATGAGATGGAGTGATTGGGCTTAATACATAATCCCATCTCAATGGCCCAAAAGTGGGTCCAATAAGTCTAAGGCCCAAACACTCACAATTAGGGTTTTCTAAACCCTAATTAGGGTTCCTCATCCAAACGTGGCCCGATAGGCCCAAAATAAATCTCTAAGCCCATTAGGGTTTTGCTTGTGGGACACCACCCACTACCACCTTGGGTAGTGGTGGTCCATGGCGGCTCGCGGCGGCGGCCACCACCTTACGGTGGTGGTTTTCCATTTCTTTTCATTATTCTTTTGGCAATTACAGTTACAATGCTTTAATCAAAATGAACACACACCACTAACTAACTAACATACACACACTTCCACACCATGGTGGCCGACGGCGGCTCGTGGCGGCAGCCACCACCTCACGGTGGTGGTGATGGCTTTTTCGGCCAAATAAACTTCCACACACTTCTTTATTGAATAAACCCACACATACAGGCTTCTGATTTGCGATGTGCACCCCAACCACCCGCTTGGTGGCTCACGGTGGCAGCAGCATCACCGGGAGCCAGCAGTAGCGACGACCACCATGGCAGGCGGCCATGGTGGTTCTTTTCCTCGATTTCCGGGCAGCAACAATCTCACAACACTTCATGGTTCGACAGCAATATGTATATTTGCGTGACACGAGACCACCACTCCCACCACCGACTAGGCGGCTAGCGACGCTGAAACAAGCTGGGGGGTAGCGACCAAAAGTCGTTGCCGGCGACAACAATGATCTCGACATTGAAATCGAAGAGGAGAATGAAGAAATCAAGTGTTGCTGGCATACCGAGAAGTTCCAGATCGCTCTTGGACCATTCGACGACGTTCTCGGCCTCCATCTTTAGTTTTCGTCGACTCTTACGGTTGCACACAACGACATCGGCACCAGGGGCTGTTGGGTGGCGTCCGACGGTAAGGTTGCAGGTGGAGGGATGGAAATCGAACCCGAGATCGGCGGTGGCGGCTGGAGGAAAATCGCACGGTGATGGCGGCTGGAGCAAAGAAATGGTCTCTTAGTTTTAGGGTTGAAGGAAATGACGTGGGGAAGGGATACGGGTATATCCCGTATCTTATTCCAAACATATGATCAGATTATTCAACTTCAGCCCCTCCACCCTAATTTGTTTTCAATCAAAGTCCAAAACATACCAAATAGACCCTACCCACAGAAATCTTTACAGATTGCATCCAAAACTTACCTTTTAAACCCTGAACCCATAAATTTCTTTCATAACAGATCCATAAATCACCAATAAACCCTTAAGCCTTCAAATCTTTTCAATTTAAGTCCATTAATTACCAAACGCACCCTGACTTTTGTAATTATGACTTTTAACTCCTCAAAACTATCACCTCGCTCAATTATTATTCATTTTAGGGCTTCTATACATTTATTTATTTATTTTATAAACGGGGTGTTACAACTCTCCCCCACTTAAATTAGATTTCGTCCTCAAAATCAATCCTTATCATACCTTACACGCTAGCCACTCAAGTAACATGGTCACCATCCTGGGCGCACCCTAACCTTCTCAGGGTAGTTGTAACCAATCATCACAAAACCCTAACATTTGCAGGCGAACTAATCCCTCGCAACAAGCTCTCGTGTACTCTGTCTGACGTTTGCTATCTCTAGATGATCTGAATCCCTAACAGACCACTCATACTGAATCATTATAGCTGAACCCCGCGGTGGGTGACTAAGAATTACTCAGAAATCTCTTACACTTATCATACATGAGATCCTCAAATACCATCACTGATGGAGACCCAAAACTGTTTGAATCCCTGATCTGCCTGAAAACACTGAACTGCCTGAAACACTGACTGTCTAAAACACTGAACTGCCCGAACACTAAACTGCCTGAAACAATGAACTGCCTGAATAGTGAACTGCCTGAAACACTGAACTGCCACATGGCTGCTTCCCAACATCTACCGAGACCTACCTGGTCTCAATTTTCCGCCAATCATCTGAAATATCAGGTTCCAGCCCAACTGTAGAGCCAAAGGACTCCCTACTTAGCCGCCTCGCACGACTTCTAGATGAAATCCTTCTATGGATCTAGCTGCTACTAGTTATCCTGACACTGTGTCCCTAACGGCCTTCTGCTCTAATTGACTGGTTCCATGTGTCGAATCCTGACGTCACCAAACCCAAAGCTAAACGCGATTGCTACATCACCAAAGGTAGCCTTATGTCATAAATGACCTTAAGCAGTCCACTGCTTCCTTGCTCTCATCTCTATAGTGGCGCTTCTACAATCTTATCACTGGCTTAACCAGGTCTCATCTGTCTGGGAAATTCCAAAATCCAATCCGTGGATTTCCATTTCCTCACTGCTATACCCGAACTGGTGGGTAGTACTGATCTTTTCGCGTTCTAACAACACACTCACGCTATCTACCAACCTAGTGAAGGCTGCAGCTATACCCACAGACTCACATCACTCTAGTACTATCTGCTAATCTTGTGAATGCTACGACTACACCCGCAGACTTACAACACTCTAATACTATCTGAATGCTAGTGAATGCTACGGCTACACCCGCAGACTTACAACACTCTGATACTATCTGGCTGCTAGTGAATGCTACGGCTACACCCGCAGACTTACAACACTCTGATGCTATCTGACTGATAGTGAATGCTACAGCTACACCCGCAGACTTACAACACTCTGATGCTATCTGACTGCTAGTGAATGCTACGGCTACACCCGCAGGCTTACAACACTCTAATACTGGATCGAACACGCGCTTGCCCCACACTCAGCTGAACTCGTGTCCTGACTGGAATCCCAAACCTGATTCCCTAAGGCTTGCTAGTAACATCACGGGAACACGATCTCCTTATTGGCAGGCTTTTCCGAACTTCCATCTCACACTATCCTCAAACCATACAACCGCTTGGGCTATCTTCCTTCCCAATAAGGATGCGAAACTTATCCTAGTCTCAAAACTGCTCCTACTTCTGAATCCTTGGGTGATTCTCCACCACTTTGATTCAGCTAATGCCCTACAGCACACAAAACTGGAAGAATTCCCAATCCTTCTCACCACCCATGACCAATCTGCTAGAAACCACACTTACCATTGCTAGTGTTTCAACACTAGCTAATCCAAAAGATCACACAACTTCTAAAAATCCGAATAAATTTCCGATAATAACATGCTATACCCAGGAAGCTCCGAATCTCAAATGGAGACCTCGGAATCTCCCACTGCATCACGGCCTCTATATTGCCCGGATCGACTAGAATATCCTTCTGATTAACAAGGTGCCCAAGAAATTTCACCCCGCGCAACCAGAACTCACAATTGAAGAACCTTGTGAAAATTCTCTCCCTCTTCAAAGTCTCTAGCACCTCCCTCAGGTGCTTCTCATGCTGCTCCTCAGTCTTGGAATAAACCAAGATGACATTGTACCTTCCCAATCCTGTAATCTAGGGAATTGCTCTATCACTATTCGTTAATGCTTCTCGGCATGGAATTGGCATATGACATCTCTTGAACATATAATTCAGACACAAACGGAGGATAACCCAGAGTCACACTACTCAACCCCTGGAACGAAAGACTTTATCATGCAGTTTCCCGCACGTGCTGTACTGAATCTAACCCTGTTGGCCTCTTAAAAGCTGATCTGAAATCTACGATCTCCTCCCGAGACCCTTCACTATAAGCAACTGATATGGTTCCCTCTTAACAATGTGCTCTAAGTCAATATCCCGCTCTCGTGCTCTAGAAGTCATATCATTCAAGGTCTTACACCCCGAGATACTCATGATCTCCCTGCTATCATTCTACAGTATGTTCTAATAACTTACCTTCTTCATTTCCTCATCTGCTACATATTGTGGCACCATATAAGCTCTTTCCCGAGACTTGGCAGTGATCTCTGCCACAGTCTCAATCTCTTAGTGGAGATTTAACAACTCTTGCGCCAACTGCTGCGCCTCAATCGCCTGGGCACACTCTGCCCAGAATCTGGTCTAAAAGTCATCCCATGACATAGCATCAACCACATCATCACTCAACTCACTACCAACCTCTTCCTATCAATCTTGTGCTCTATCCCTCAGGAGATGGGAAGTAAGTCAGATCTTGTTTCCTTTCGAGACAACGTCTGGTACGAAAAGTGTTGGCAACATCTGCCAACCATCTGTTACTAACAATGGGATCCCTAACCCCCATGTCAATCTGAAGCATCACAAACTCTGAATTCCCGAAACATCAACGTATGGGTCTCTATCATGACTGCTATCTCAGTGCAGAATGCACTCGGCCTCTCATCACATCTCTATAATGCCCTCCTTGATCACATTGAGGATCACAGGAGTCTGGTCAATGATATTGCGCGAAATTCTCAGATGAAATGAACTCCCTCATCTGAATATCAATCTGCCCGGCTCCAGAGTCCGAGCATGATCCCCTGTCGACACCAGAACTACCATCTGGTCTACCACGTAGCGTCACTATACTCGACAACATGCCATCACTAACATCACGATACTCATCCAATCTCGAGCGATCTCACACACTACAAGTTCCCTGGATTCATCTCAGCCTTCCTTGATTCAAGTACAGATCCTCTGTTTTCAGTAGTACGGGCCCATACAACCTTCCACATCTATCCGTACTTTCCTCAAGTACTGCCTCGACTCCACCAAGTCACTTCTACTACTGCTGGTCTCTGCTACTCTCATCCTAGGCTTGCCCTAGGGAAATCTCTGACTCCACCAACTCACTCCCCACCATCAGCTGCATAAGAAGTTCCTGGTTTCTTCCCCTAACTAGCTCGTGAATACTATTACATATTACTCAGACTAGATAATTCTTCGAATGAGAGACCCTAACCTACAACGGTTGGACTCAGACAAGAGCTACGAAATAGGGCTAGACCTAACCTTCTGAAATTATTTAGTCCTTGCAATATGTAACTTATCATATTCGTTTACTAGTTAGTGAAAGACAACTAGAACCCCTAGGAGCACAAAGCAAGCAGCATTCGGGCGTTGAGTACACATACTAAAGCATATACTACTCTGGCTATCATACTGGCTACTCTGTACTAGCATGCATCTCTCAATAAGCTGGTACACATATAACAGGCACATAAGGCATCCTTCCTAGATCCTTAGACCTATTCTAGCATGCTGTTCTACTGAAACTGAAACTGATATTGATAACATAAACTTGTATGGGTAATTTGGGAATACTTACTTGAGCTCGGCTGATTGCATGCACCACACCTTTTTTCTATTTTCAAAGTTATTCTCTTGCTAAAAATTATTTTTGCTTCTCTAAAACTCTTTTCTTTTTAAGTTTTTTTTTTCTAAAACTCTTTTCTTTATACTTTTTCTAAAATTGTTTTCTTTTCTCAAATTCTTTTGTAACCATGGTTTTTCTCTTGAAAACTTTATACCACTTCCTTAGTTTGAGTTCAGACACACTCGGGAGTGCGCCCGAATCCCTCAAACCAAGGCTCTGATTCCAACTTGAAACATCCCAAAAATACAGTCTAAAAATTTCGTTTTAAATTAGTAATAAAACCATATTCATCAATCGTCATATAAGAATCATAAAGAATGTATCTCAAAATATCTTAACAACTATCAAATATATCAGAGTATAAACATCCCAGGCTGAACAAATGATTTGTGCACTGCAATCTTCCCGAGCTCCTCTTTTGAAAACTGAGTACCTAAAACCAAAATTGAAAACCGTAAGCACGAAGCTTAGTGAGCTCCCCCAAACTACCACATACCATACAATAACATATAAAGCATCTACTGGGCCTTGCCCACTGCATCGGACCGAAGTCCGGAAACTAACCAGGGCCTTGCCCTCTGCATCGAACCGAAGTCCGGAAACTGCATCGGACCGGAGTCCGGAACTAACCAGGACCTTGCCCTCTGCATCGGACCGAAGTCCGGAACTAACTGCATCGGACCGAAGTCCGGAACTGATTGGGACCTTGTCCCCTGCATCGGACCGAAGTCCGGAACTGACTGAACGTAACATAGCATAAACATATCAACAAGCATGAATACATATACTGGATACTGCATCGGAACAGAGTCCGGAACACATAACACAAAACATGTTTGAATCACAAAGACATCAAGCACTCTAACTACTGCATTGGACCGAGGTCCGGAACTAACTGAACATAGCATAACATAATCATAGCATATAATATAAACACATATACTGCATACTGCATCGGACCATAGTCCGAAACACATAACTCATACCATGTCTGTATCACAAAGACACCAAGCATACTGAACTACTGCATCAGACTGAAGTTCGGAACTACTGGTAAGTAAACGGGTCGGCATTGTGGCTGAAGACCCGTTCCTACTGGAAGGAAACTCACCTCACACTGCTGAAGTCCCGTAGACACAATCCCACACTACTGAAGTCCCACAGACTCCACCCCAGCTGTTGGCTGACAGATTCCCGAACTGTCAACACCAAATAACACCCAATTAATAATTGGGTTCTAACACATAACTAAAAATACATGCTTTGGATAATTACTACATTACCCCTAGCTTGGCTTACCCAAGCCCAAGGCCCAAAGTCAACTAGGGATCAAAGCCTAACATATGGCCCAATTTTCCAAATTGGGCCCAATCCTTCATATGGGCCTTACCCTAAAGCCCAACTAATTACTCTAGTCCATTTGATTATTCTCGAATGGCCCAACACAAAGCCCAAGTGAAAGTAGGGTTTCACATCAAATGATAACTAGGGTTAAGTGTTTCTTACTTAACCCACTAAGGACTTAACACACTAAGGACTTAATCCATTAAGTCCATTATTGCTTAGATTAATTTGTGCCAATGATTATTATTTAATATTCACTTATTAAATAATTCTCGTGTGTGTGCTGATAATCTCTCAAATATTAGTATTTTCTCAATTAGCTCATTAAGGACTTAGTCCATTAAGTCCTTTACTCTACTAGATAAATGAGATGGAGTGATTGGGCTTAATACATAATCCCATCTCAATGGCCCAAAAGTGGGTCCAATAAGTCTAAGGCCCAAACACTCACAATTAGGGTTTTCTAAACCCTAATTAGGGTTCCTCATCCAAACGTGGCCCGATAGGCCCAAAATAAATCTCTAAGCCCATTAGGGTTTTGCTTGTGGGACACCACCCACTACCACCTCGGGTAGTGGTGGTCCATGGCAGCTCACGGCGGCGGCCACCACCTTACGGTGGTGGTTTTCCATTTCTTTTCATTATTCTTTTGGCAATTACAGTTACAATGCTTTAATCAAAATGAAGACACACCACTAACTAACTAACATACACACACAGCCACACCATGGTGGCCGGCGGTGGCTCGTGGTGGTGATGGCTTTTCCGGCCAAATAAACTTCCACACACTTCTCTATTGAATAAACCCACACATACATGCTTCTGATTTGCGATGTGCACCCCAGCCACCCGCTTGGTGGCTCACGGCGGCGGCAGCATCACCGGGAGCCAGCAGTAGCGACGACCACCATGGCAGGCGGCCATGGTGGTTCTTTTCCTCGATTTCCGGCCAGCAACAATCTCACAACACTTCATGGTTCGACAACAACATGTATCTTTGCGTGACACGAGACCACCGCTCCCACCACCGACTAAGCGGCTAGCAACGCTGAAACAAGCTGGGTGGTAGCGACTAAAAGTCGTTGCCAACGACAACAATGATCTCGACATCGAAATCGAAGAGGAGAAGGAAGAAATCAAGTGTTGCTGGCATACCGAGAAGTTCCAGATCGCTCCTGGACCATTCGACGACGTTCTCGGCCTCCATCTTTGGTTTTCGTCGACTCTTACGGTTGCACACAACGACATCGACACCAGGGGCTGTTGGGTGGCGTCCGACGGTAAGGTTGCAGGTGGAGGGATGGCAATCGGACCCGAGATCGGTGGTGGCGGCTGGAGGAAAATCGCATGGTGATGGCGGCTGGAGCAAAGAAATGGTCTCTTAGTTTTAGGGTTGAAGGAAATGACGTGGGGAAGGGATACGGGTATATCCCGTATCTTATTCAAACATATGATCAGATTATTCAACTTCAGCCCCTCCACCCTAATTTGTTTTCAATCAAAGTCCAAAACATACCCAATAGACCTTGCCCACAGAAATCTTTACAGATTGCATCCAAAACTTACCTTTTAAACCCTGAACCCATAAATTTCTTTCATAACAGATCCATAAATCACCAATAAACCCTTAAGCCTTCAAATCTTTTCAATTTAAGTCCATTAATTACCAAACGCACCTTGATTTCTGTAATTATGACTTTTAACTCCTCAAAACTATCACCTCGCTCAATTATTATTCATTTTAGGGCTTCTATACATTTATTTATTTATTTTATAAACGGGGTGTTACACACAACTAGAAATTTTAGCTAGAAAATTCTATACTCTTGTAAGCATCATCAGTTGTAATACATGTAATTCTTACTAATATCAAACATTATGCTAAATCAATGACAACAAATTCAATCAAGGTTCATCCAGTAAAAGTTCAAAACTCTATACAAAACGTTTTAAACAGTCAATTAAGGGTTGAAAACCCTAAGAATCCCGGTTCAAGTTTATGATGGACTAGGATTTTCTTATTGGGCCCAATGGACCCATAAGCCTTCAATTCGACTATTTTGGGCCTAAATACCCTAACTGGGTTCTAATTGGACTCACATTCATTAAACTTAACATTTTGGGTCACATGGGTTTAAAATGGATTAATTTACCTCTAATGGGCCCTGTTGGGCCATAAACTCATTCTTTTATATCGTATTTGGGCCATAAATACTCACAAGGGCCCAATGGGCCGAAAATCATTATTGGGCTCCAAAAATTTGAAACTAAGACTAGAATGGGCCTAAACTATCTCATTCTTATCCTTCTTAGCCCAAATCTCAGCCCACTAGATGTGTATATTCATATTAGTATTATATATATATATATATAAGAGAATTACCATGCAATTGACACATCATAATTTCATGGTGGTTCTCCATGCAAAAGACCCATCAAACAAAATGAAAATCACATACATCTAGGCACCATCTTATGATCGCCTCCTCTCTCCGTCTCTCTTTATTACCTTCGACCGAGATTCAAACCACATACACACACACAATATCAAACCCTCTCTAATACACTTTTCAGAACACCTCTCCCCTTCCATCAAGAATTTTCAAGATTTAGAGCTTTCCAAGGAGGTTTTTCATCCAAAATCACTTCAAGATACACTCTTGTGGTAAGATCTTGTAAACTTGAGTTGATCTAATCCATATTTAGCTAACTCACTCCTTATAAACACCTATTCTCATGATTTTCTTCCTAGAACTTATCTAAGTTCGAAAGTCCACTCAAGGAGCTAGCTAGAGCCAAAAATCACATCATCTTCTTCCACTCAAGGAGTTCATACCCCTTATTTTTTGGTTTTTATATTATTTTGGGGGAAAATACGAGTAAAATGTTTAGATCTATGTGTTTTATGCATGTTATGTGTGATTTCTTGAATTATGTTGTGAATATGTGTTAGATCTTGACAAATCTCGAGATCTTTAACAATAATGGGTAAATCCATAAACTAAAACACTTTATATATCATACTACAAAGATAAATGTGTTTTGCATGTCCAAAATGTGCAAAACAAAACAAAAATCTTATTTATGGATCATTTTTGACAAATAAACAAAGATGAGGAAAAATTGTGACATTTTCGGTTTTTATAAGGATCAAAAAGGTCATATTTGCATAAAATTATGTTTTTATGATAATCACCCTTTTTTAAAGGACCAAAGATGTAAATTTTAACATAATGGGCTTAAATTTTTGGACCTTACGATTTTTGGGCCCAAATTGTGAAAAATGTAAATTTTGGGGATTAAAAATGTTATTTGATCAAAAGCTTGAGCCAAAAACATAAATAAACCAAAATACGGGTTAAAAAGGATGCTTATTTCTAAATTGGGCTAAAAATGCAAAGTTTTTGGAATTTGGGCCAAAAATGTAAAATTTATTGAAAGAGGGCCAAAAATGTAAACTCTTTTACCAATAATGGCTGAAAATGTAATTCTATGTGAACAAGGGCTGGAATGGTCAAATAAATATTTTGGGTCAAATATGTCAATTTTTGAACAACTGGACGAAAGATACAAATTTTTATAACTTAAGGGTTTAAAATGGTATTTTTATATATAAGTTAAAATATATCGTTATAAATCAATGGATATTTTATAACAGCACGAGTTAATACTTCATCTAGAAACACTATACCACAACAAATATACAAAAATAGAACAATGGTACGAATATTGGGCCTAATACTTGCTATATGTGCTTATTGGGCCTTTGTGACCCATTTACATGTTTATTGGGCCCAATATATTCATTTCATGTCTATTGGGCCTTAATGACCCAATTACATGCTTAATGAGCCTAAATTAGTTTTATATGTTATTGAGCCTTAGTAGCCCATTTGCATGCTAATTTAGCCTGGATAAATTCATCATATGCTTAATGGGCTTTAATGTGTCCATTTGCATAATATCAAGCCTGGAAATAACTTACATGTCTAATGGGCCACAGCTGTCCCTTTTTCATGTTCGTTGGGCTGTGTCTTTTCACATTCAAGTATCATCTGGTGTTTATAAATCAAAATATAACATTAAACATATTCATGTGGCAATCATTGGGATCTAGTGAGAATTGTCGGTTGACACCATTGAGTGCTTGGTCGTAGCCTGTAGTTATAATCAGAGTTTCCTGGAGGGAGAGCAAGAGTTTGTGTATAAATCTATACGAGGGTGACTCCCCCACACCTGAATTGTTCGCTACAGTTAGACTCGGCCAGTATAAGGTGACAAAACCTTGATCAAACTGGCGTTTGGAAAAATGTCAAGACAGACGAATTAGTCATTATCATGCATGGTTATAACGACTCACGTAGAGATCCATTACCATCGATACAATACGGGAATCAAAGTGCTTAAATCATGATAATACGAAAACAATTCATGCGGTAATACAAGGACTACGACACTTTTATAAATCAGAAAATATCGGATTTTCTGAGGAAATACTATTATTCATTACCTTCTATTTACAACATATAGAATACAAGGAAATTTTTTATCATTGTTTATTTACACATGTTTTTACAATGGAAATCATACATACATCTATACTTGATCATTACATCGTTTTCATACAATTTAAAGAAAATATCGGATTTTCTGGGTTATACAATCAATACAAAATCTTTCAGTCAAACATTCTTATGAACTCACCAACATTATATATGTTGACCATTTTCAAAATAATGTGTATCCTCAGGTAATCGATAAGCCGAAGATTCATCAAGAGTATTTTTGGAATTTCTTTTATACAAATGTCAATTTATCGTACAATTTATGTTTTGGAATATGTACTGTAAAACAATGTACTTGATGTGAACAATACCAGTTGTGCTATGTAATGTTGGGTGATGATTGTGTTATGTTTCATGTATATTCATTGTGATGATATTTCAATTTATAGTCACACGAGCCATCGGACGTTTCTGCCGTCTGGTTCGGGGGTGTGACAGCTTAGTATTCATAACTATTAAAGAATAATTAACGTCTGAAAGTATTTGGTGTAAGCTGAAATTGAAATTAAGCAGAATAAGTATGCCCTCATATCTTAAAAAGTGAAAGGTGGGGAGTTTAGCTATCAAATGAGTCATTTTGCAAGGTAGGCTATAAGTCCATAGTCCATGGAATTTTAAAAAAATAGTCTTTCTTAGGCTTTTAGCAGAGAATTTATACCTAAAATAAAGAAATTCCCTTAGCCATTGTGCTTCTTCGTAGTTAGTTGTTGGTCAACTACCTGAAATCATAAGGATATGCAGTTAGTTGGTTGTGTTAAAAAATACATCATTAGGAGATATGTAGTTGTGATGTTTACCTAATCAATTAAGACCTCTGTAGCATCACACAGAAAAATTAATTAACTCAACTTTTATAAAATCAATTATTTCAAAATTAAAACCAGATGACTGCAATATGTTTAGCCATTTCTATTGTCGGATTAAAACTAATGCAATATCATCCAACATGTGAGTTGAAAAAAAAAAAAAAAAAAAAAAAAAAAAAAAAAAAAAAACCCGACAACAAAAAAACAGAAGTGGTTGTGAGGCATTTTATTGAACACTTGGTGTGTACAAAAAATCATCATAGGTTTACCACACAAGTAAGAGTCGGAGAGGTGAACAATTGTTGAAAAGAAACAGGAGGATGCCAATAAATTCACCATTTAAAAGTCAATTTTTACATGCTTACGTTAATGTTTTGAAACTCGGATGTGCAATTAAAACAACGAGAAGAAGAATTGTAGTAGCTGACCTTAAACTGATTTGTAGAGCACAACGTAAAAAGGACCGGATCCCTGATTTCGTGCTCATCAACTGAATTCAAATATGGGATGTTGATTTTTTTGGAATACAATAAAGCGGTAGTCAATGAATTTTTGTTGATTATTTAGGAGAAATACGATTTCAAAACCGATAATGAAGTGAACGGAAAAACAAAAGAACGTGTAAAAAGCATGAGAAGGGTAATTTCGGAAATTCAGTTTGATAATATAGGAGACGGAGGAGACTGAAGAATTGTCACGTGACATTTGAGGTATTGTTTCATTAGAATAGGGGATTTTTGATTTTCTAAAAATTTATTTTTTTCTTAAATTAAATTTTGAATATTTTAATTAACTTTAATATTTTGCAATAATGTTTTTACTTTTCTAGCAATGAACTTCATTTTTACCCATAAGACTACAACTATTTCACATAATAACAATATACTTATATTTCCTCCGGACGATACATTAGTATTTCAAATCCAGTCATGTAGTTTAGGCCACATTTGCTGCGGATCAAGTGTAAGTATAAAGTCATGGGCAAGTTCTTTTTAGGTCAAAGTAGCAATGTACTGTCATTTCAAATTATACAATGATGTTGAAAAGGGGTACATTATGTTTTCATTTATTGCTATATTTCTATTTTTTATTTTTTATATAACAATATTATTTTCATGATTTATTGTGTTTTTTTCTTACTTTATTCAAATTTATATTGCATTGTATAACATCATGATTTTATCAAATATGTACACATATAGAACATAGTTCAAAACAATAAATATATTAATTTTAATTAATCATTATAAACTTACGGCCAAAACTTCTATCTTTATAATTTAATATTTTTCTTTTTACAAATCTAGATTTGTCATTATGATTTTAAATTATCAATAATGATTTTTTTTACGTATATTAACCTAGTTTATATATATATCGTTTCACAATAAAGATACAAAACTTTTGTGTCAATAATATATACTTATTTAATTATATATTTGATTTATATTTAAGGTATAACTTAAGTGCTAGCTACTGGTCAATAACCTATAATTATATACCTATTTAATTATACTCTTGACTTATTTATGGTATAACTTAAGGGCTTTTATGTCCATAACAATAGTATATACATATTTATTTATATTCCGGACTTATTTATGGTATATCACCAATCACAAGAAATTTAAAACAATGCAAATATAACTTCCTCTACAGAAATTTTACTTACCAATCTTATGAAGATATTAAAAAGAGAAAAAATGAAAATCATATATTGAGCGTATTTCAAGAACTATATTTTTGTTAACTAAATAAAAATATTAATTATGCCATCCTTGTTACCAATATAAATACCAAAGGATTAATGCTGACCAAAATCAAACTAAAATGGCCTTCAACCTTCAAAACCCTTTTTTCATTTTCGTTTTTGTGTGTTCAATTGCTTCTCTTGATGCAAGCCATGAACTCTTTGTCAATGGAGACGGATATTCACCTGCTTTAGGGACATGGTATGGAGACCCAAGAGGCGCTGGAAGTGGTAACAAAAACTAAACATTATTTGTAACATTTCATTTCAGGAGAAAATCTCATTACTTATGAATAATCTATGTATTATTTTTATCAAAAATACGTACAGGAGGAGCTTGTGGATGGGCTAATGATGTACAATCTCCTCCATTCTCAGCCATGATAGCAGCAGGAAATGCAAGGATTTTTTTGCAAGGCAAAGGATGTGGAGATTGTTATCAGGTGAAGAAGTTAATCCGGAAGTGATGATTTTCTTCACTCTGATTACAAAATATGATCATTTTTTTACGTAATTATCAAAATTAATTTCATTATTGTGGTTGATTCTTCTCAGATTAAATGCAATCGAGAGCCATACTGCTCTAAGAACCCTATTAGAGTTACAATAACCGATGAATGCCCAGGTGCATGTAACAATGTTCCATTTCATTTTGATTTAAGTGGAACTGCTTTTGGTGCAATGGCGAATCCAGGACAAGCTGATAATCTTCGTAATCTCGGCCAAGTTGATATTCAATATCGAAGGTACATACTAACTATATATTTTACTTGTAAGATCCTTCGAATTAATTTATAAAAACATTCGTCCATGCATGCATGTACGTACAGGGTGCAATGCTACTATGGTAGAACAAAGATCGCTTTCAAGATTGACGCAAAAACAAACCCTTATTGGTTTGCAACTGCAATAGAATTCGAAGATAAAGATGGTGGACTTCGGTCAGTGGAGATAGCCTCTGCTAATACGCGACGGTTTGTTCCAATGAAGAATATTTGGGGTGCGGTTTGGCAAGTCGATGTTAATCCATCTCTTCATGCTCCGTTCTCGTTCAGGCTCGCATCTCCTTCGGGTTCAGTTGTGGTTGCTACAAATGTTGTTCCTATGGGCTTTGTGCCTGGAAAAACTTATTTCTCACACGTAAACTTTTAGATGCTATATATCAATGATTTTATAGGATAGATCTGAAGTAGAATTTTCGTTTTAGTTCGAGTATAATGTATTTCGTCTAGAAGTATTGCTGATCGTTTAGGATGTTTGGGTTTCTTGTTTAATTAGCTATGATATATAATATCAATATGACATGCGGAATAAATTGCTTTTAGTTTTTATGGTGGATATCAAACTTATCATTGTATGTTAGGGTCCCTATAATTTTCCATGTCTATTGATCTCTAAACATTAAAAAGTTTAATGCACTAGTGTATATTTCAGCATTCTACTTTTGACGAGACTTAATATTTTTTATTTCATATATATCATTTTTAATAATTTTATATAATACCTAAAACTTAATAGTTATGCTTGGGAATGTTTTTTACATGACACTAGAAAAATATTATGTAATTTCTGAAAGTTTTCTTCATTAGTCGTTTAATTAACTTTGATTAAATTCTTTTGAAATCTTTGTGTATAACTTTAATTTTATTTTATATGATAGTTATGTATCCGAATGTCCAGAGGGATTTAGTTACAGTTTGATTTTGAATTTTAGCTTGAAATTTATGGTTTTTCTATTAAATAAAGGAAAATATTTTTTTCCGGTTTTAACCACCAAAGTTAGTTTAAAAAAACACTTTTTAATGGGTTTCTAAGGTGATGAATTGCAAATATTCTTCCGACACCCCGACTAAGGTTTTTTCGCTGGAGTTCAGTTTTTTAGTTCAAAGTTCATTTGTACATGGATTGGTGAGGATTTTTTTTTCCAGTTTTTCTTTGGTGGGTTTACTTTTAATTTAATTTTTTTACTTTAAGAAGATATGATTTCCATGTGCTTTGATCTGTAATAGCAAGGTGTTCAATGCCTGATTTCACCGCCACTTTAACCAATAAAAATGGGATTAGTGTGTGTACTACCGCTTCATTCTTTGGAATTATACGACATCGTGTTACTACATGGGTTAAAGCTTTTCACTTTCCGATCCTTCCACGGCTCACTCCATCTTCCCCCGCCGCTCCACCTACTAACTGCTTCCTTTACTACATGGGTTAAAGCTTCTCACTCCTCCACAGTTGATCATTCTGATATTTGATTTCGATGCAACATCGATCTCCACTTCTCACTAGAAATCGATTTATCAAAGGTCATCCCTTTGCCAACCCTGCCAGTCACGTAGGTTAATCGATCTTCGTTTGCTCATCTCAACAATTTTGTGTTCATATCAACAAATTCTCATCTTCTCATCTTTCAATTTGTTTTTCATTTCTCACTTTCATCGGCATGTATGCATCAATTCTTAATTCTTCTACATCACTTGATCATACTAGTCTGTATTTTATCGGTTCTTCATATAATCCAAATTCTCTTCTTGTTACCTATGTTTTCAATGGTGTTTGGTTTTAACTCATGGAAGAGATCAATGATGATTTCTTAGGTGCGAAAAACAAAATTAGCTTTGTAGCTGGTTCGATTGCGAATCCTTCTGAGTCAGATCCTTCATATCCCAATTGGTTTTGAGCTAATTCTATGGTGATAAGTTAGATATTGAATTCTCTACACAAAAAAGATAGTTGATAGTGTTCTATTTCTTCAAATTGCTAGAGAGATATGGACTGGACTTAATCATCGCTATGAACAATCCTTTAAAGAATCCTACATTACACAAATAATTGATTGGTAAATTAAAGTTTTTACTAAATATTCACCCTGATTTGTCTTATGTTATTCAACATTATGAAGTTGACATTCATGTATTTCGATATCACAAAAGTACTCCTACAAAAGGATTGTTTTTAACAAAAATGAATCATTCCAAGTTGAAGCCTTGTATGACTTGGATTGGGGTGCTTGCCCAATTACACACAAATCCATTAGTAGCTTCTTTATACTCTTTGGAGGTACCCCAACTTCATGGAATTCCAAAAAGCAAACAACAGTTTCTTTATCCTCGGTTGAAGCTGAGTACCGATCCATGAGACGAGTTAACATGGCTCACTAGCTTACTAGACGAGTTACGAGTTCCTAATATCACTCCAATACCATTGAAGTCTGGCAATCAAGCTGCCATTTTATTGCTCGCAATCTTGTTTTCCATGAGCATACCAAACACATCTAGCTGGATTTCCATTATGTTAAAGAAAAGTTACAACAAGGATTAATCAAATTGTCTCACATTTCAACTAGGCAACAGTTTGTAGATGTTTTCACAAGATCCTTGAATGGATCTCAACATCAACAAGCTATATCCAATATGGGCCTTCATTCAACCGTACAAATTAAATGGAATTTTACATATAGATTAGAAGAGCCAGTTAAAGTCGTTATAATTTCTTTTAGCCTCAAGGGCATTTTCTTCATTTTGACATTAAGCTGTTTTAGTTAGTTATAGACAATTTGATGTACAAATATACATGATTAGAGCTGTATTGTAAGTTAAGAAATCAAATAATGAGAATGATTAACACTTTTCTCACTTAACTACAACAAATTATGGGGAACCTTAATCAACAGTTCCTATCCTTTTGGTAGATTACATTTCTCAAACATTCTTATTAAGATAAGGATTGGATTTATCCTATAAAATTAACAGAAATATTTAATTTTTGTTTATACTCTGTAAAATCCATATGTTGTTTATTCTCGTACATATAATGTTAAAATAAATGTCATAAATAACTACACATTTGCTAATAATATATCATAATTTACAAAGTTAATTAGTAAACAATATTAAAATGTGAACATTTTGTATGAGGAATAAAATTTTATACATATGTATCTTTATTGAATTAATTCAGGAAAAATATAACAACACCAATATGATTTCATAAATAACTTGGAAATGTTGTTCTTGTGCTCACCAATATGATTTCGGGAGTCGAATTAGGTAGGCTATGCAGCAAATGACTAGATTATCTTAAATGTGTGACAAATCCAATGACAGTTTAAAGGGATCGGTTTTTGCAATAAATAAACTGAGAAAAGCAATGCATAAAGATATAGCAAGACTTCTGGTTTTTCTTCTTGTACATTCAACGTACCCTATAAAAAGGCTTATATAGTCCAACTACAAGGGGAATATAATTCTATGTTATAGATAAAGACTAGGCTTATTTGAATTAACAAGAGATAAAGATGAAAGAGAAAACGACTGATAAAGATTTCTTTCAGTCCCCCTTAAGTTCGTGGAGATTACAAACGCCTAACTTGTCAAATAGAAAACGAAAAAGATCAGCTCCAACTTCCCAATAGTTTGGTGAAAATATATGCTACTTGATTCCTTGTGTTAATGATGCACGACTTGCGATTACAAAATTTCACTCTTTCAAGAACAAAATAACAATCAATTTCTACGTGTTTGATGTGTTTATGGCAAACTAAATTATCGGCAATATGAGGAATAGTTTGGTTATCACAATAAAGAGACAGTGGCTCTGACTATGGGGCAACATGGTCATTCACTAACCAATGCATCCATAGCATTTCACTGACTGTCATTTTCATAGCATGATATTCTGCTTCAGCTGACGACCGGGGCATGATCGATGTAACATCCCGAGGTTCAGGTACTTCTAATTTCATCCCTATAATTCCATTTCATGTCAATTGGTCAAGTTGCAACATTCTTGGGGTTAGACAAGGCATGTTGGAGGCACCAACACGGCGTGTCTGGATATTAAAAGGCGTGAGTTCCTTTGGGCAACACGACGTGTTGACCGCTGAAAATAAAACCCTAACATGTCGGATGTTTCTCCCTATTTAAAGGAATGTGGAGGCTAAAGTTTGTCTACCCTCAGCCTCCATCAGTCCCTCAAGCTCTGAAAGAAACCTTAATCATTTCCTCCCTCATTTGTGAAGCTAGTTGGTGTTTTGAAAGAAGAAGGTGAAAGAAGGAAGCAAAGATCCAACAAACAAGCCCCATTCTTCAGTTTGGCACTCTCATGGACCCTTGTAAGTGTCCAAGACTCAGTTTTTATCATTCAAAGTTGTGGGATCTTGAGTTTTGTTCCTTTTTCTCCTTTTTCTTGGATGTTGCAATGGATGGATCTAGTAAAGGTTTCAACTTTATGAATCTTCAGGTCAAGGTGACCTTGTAGTGGCTTGGATCTGGTCTTCAACCAAGTTTTGATGTCATGCATGGATATTAGGTCATAAATCCCCTTTTTAACCTAATATGGGTTCAAGACATGTATTGGACATGCATGTCTAAAAAGCACCAACCTTTGGGATGGTTTAGGTATTTGAACCACTTCTGGAAGGGATAAACTTCGGATCTTAAGGATTATGGGTATTGTGGTTAAGCCCTTGCTTTTTCAAGCTTGCATTTTGGGTTTTTAGACCTTGTGGTAGTCTCAACAGATAAAGTTGGAAACTTTATCCTTCCTAATCACATTTTGGTCTAGATCTGAGCTTTGGAGCTCTTGGGGTCAAAAAAGGCGGCTGAAAGTATTAAGTTGCGGGAACTCTGGCGAACACAAGGTGTTTGCAAGTCAACACATCGTGTTGGCTGAAGTTTTCCCGTCTTTTTAGATGCTCGCAGAACACGACATGGTCAAGGGGAAACACAGCATGTTGGGTCAACATGTACTGTTGACCTTGACTATTGACTTTGATCAAGTTTGAATTTGAGGGTATTTGGGGATTTTGATGGAATTGGTCTTGGTGGATGTAGGAATTCAGTAGAGAGCTAAGATTTGGAGTCGAGCCTTATCAGTTATGTTCATCTTGTGAGGTGATTATTCATCACTATACTTTTGGGCCAAAGGCACCAAGGCCGGTCCATTAGTTTAATAACCTCATATTGTTGATATGCTGAGTATGGAATAGATATGCATGCTAGTCTGGTAGATATGTAGGACTACCTATGATACTATTTGTTTATCTATATATGATATTATATGTTATATGTCGACATATTGTGTAGGTTGGGTTGAGGTTGTATTGCTCCATGTTGTAGCCAACAAACCCTTGAGCAAACCAGATATGAGCTGAGGGTCGGGGAGGGCATACCAGACTCATAATGAGGGCTTATGAGCATTCTAGACACGAGTTGAGGGCCGAGAAGGGCATGCCAGACTCATACTGAGGGCTTAATGGTGTTCATTCTGAGGACTGATTAGGCCGGGGAGCAAGCCAAACATAAGTTATGGGCCAAGGGAAAGCCAGACTTATGTTATGGGCTCAGGGGTAATCCAGTCGGTTAGTTGTGGACCCATTGCGTGTTTTTATTATATATATGCTATTTGTTTGTGTATTGGTATTTTGGGGAAACTCGCTAAGCTTTGGGCTTACAATTTTGGAATATGTTTCAGGTACCTCAGAGGATCGCGGGAAGGCGAAGGCGTGAACGTGCACCTCCTCATGTTTTGTTTTATGATTTTGGGAAGACTCTGACATTAAACATGTCTTGAAAACTATTTTGTAAACAATGATGATTTATAGGTTGATTCAAAAGTTTAAAATTTTCATGAATTTTATGGATGTTACAATCGACCACTTCTTTCTCTTCCAAGAAATCAGTGCACAACAAAGGGTAATAAAGTAACATGTTTTGGATTGTTGAGTGATTAAGGATCCAAGCTAATCAGATTCACAAAAGCTATTAGGATCAAATTTCCTTCAGTCGGTAAATAAATACCTTGGGCGATGTGGTTTTGAGATATGGTAGTATTTTGTTAGCAACATATAAATGAGGTTGGTGCGGATATGAGATTAACTGAATAAGGGTGTTGACTACAAGTTTGATGTATGACTTGGTGACTTGTAAATAAAGGAGTCATCCAACAAGTCATCAGTACTGTCCCACATCGACCCAAGGTGATGTAGTTGCATCATCGAGGCATGCATTTTGTTGTATTGGGGAAGAACTAGGTTGACAGACTTGAAGACCATTGTTGGCTAGTATGTCCAACATATATTTCCTTTGATTGAGCACCATTCCATATGGTGTGCATGCAAACTTAATGCGGAAAAATTCTTTAATGGTCCCAAATCTTTTATGTTAAACTTCATTTTTTGACACGTCTTGATTTTGGCAATCTGTTCATCATTGTTTCCTAAAAAAAGCCTCAATATAAGTGGTGTTTGTTTTGAAATGAACATGATCCTTCAAGTGCCTAAAACTAACTTCTAAAATCACTTAATTAAACTTCGTGTACCAGTTGTGTGATGCATGACGCATACCATACAAGGACTTATTAGGGCGACAAACTCTAGGATATACTGTCTCGATTAAACTTCGAGGAACCTTCATTTACACTTCTTTGGTAAAGTCACCATGTAAAAATGCATTATTAACATCCAGTTGATGCATGGACCTTTTCTTTTGTACCGCAACAACTAATATAGTTTTTGATGGTTACTAATTTTTCAACTAGTGTGCATGTCTCATGAAAAATTATACCTTACACTTGTGTAAAACCATTTGCAAAAAGCCTTGCTTTATATCGTTCAACTTCTTCTAAAGTCTTATATTTATTTTGTATAGACCCACTTTGATTTGATAGCTTTCTTTCCTGGTGGTAACGAAGCCAATTTCCAAGTATTATTATTTTCAATAGTGGTAATCTTCTTTTGCATGGCATCTCTCCAATGTAAATGTGTTCTGTCTGAGAAAATGTTTTAAGCTTATCTTGCATAGAGATGGAAACTAAAAATGTTTTGTTAGTTTAGTTAAATTTTTGTATGACACAAAGTTTGACAAAGGATGTACCGCCAAGGTTGTTGGAGTGACATTAGAGAGCAAATGATCGATATAAGAGGGAAAATCAACTTCATACTCATCGTATCATTGGGTCTGGTATGAACCTTTTTTAGGTCGTTTAATTTGGTCATTCGTGTTATCGATGTTGTTGGATTCCATGGTGGGCTCAACTATTTGTTGATTGGAAGTAAGTTGGTCAATAACAAACTATTGACCAGTAGTGGGCTCATCCAAAAGAAGCTCATTGGGTTGTTGTTGCTTTGCCCCCATTAAGTTTTTTTCTTAAGATAAGGATACAAATGGACCAAGGGGAATACTTGTTTCATTTTGTTCATATTTTTGTTTCTTTCCAATGTGCTTTAGGCATTAAAAAATGCAACGTCCTATTTTCACCAAGAAATTTTTCATTTTTAATTAAGGTAAAACATCATTTTCATAAAACCCAAGTTAAGAAAACTCATTTGTTCCAAAATAAAATTGTTTGAAAATCAGAGTAATGTAATAAATATGGAATCTCCAATGCTACTGATGAGTGTGTATAGTCACACCTTTGCCTTTCTACAATCTCCAAATGTACCTGAAAAACATTCCACAACTGTAAGCCAAAGCATAGTGAGTTCCAATAAAATATCACATACATCACAACATAATAATCAGGTATGGGTTATCAGCAACCCTGGGACTATCACCAGTCATGGGGACTATCAGCAATCCACATACAACACAACAATACAAACAGCTATGAGTAATCAGCAACCCTTGGACTACCAATAGTTATGTGTAATATTAACAATCCAATGGGCTCACAACAGCCCTGTGGGTTATCTACAACCATGCAAACTATCAGCGTCCTGAGGTTATCAACAACTCAATAGATACACATAAAAACAATCATAAAATAAAACTCAACTAGTCTAGCATGCACACCACTATGACATAGGTAATACAGTGAGAAGACTCACTACCATATATTGGGCCTCATACAATACTCTACACCGCCACTAGCAGATCACTAATGAATGCATAACTATATGTAGTCAGAGATGAGATAGACAGTCAAATAGGTGATCCTACTCTAGAGCCACAACAAAACAAGGAACAAGCAAGAAAGCCTAGATCAAGAGTTATCAGGCTATCCTACATGACTGCATACAACCCCTAGGGCACTCAACTAAATGATCACCAAACTCCTTTAACTCTAACCACGATGCCACTACTCCTATATCCTAGCATACAAGGATATATCAACAACCCCGATGTAACACCTAATTTCGGGATGTTTCTTAATTCAAGATTATGGTACGTAATATGATCATGAAAAGGCTTTGGTATTCAAGGAAATAAAGTTTAGACCTTACTGAATGTTGATAATATTGATTATGAGATCATTGGAACAAGAGGGTAAAATGGGAAAAGTGATGTTTTAGACCGCTTGCATGAATTAAGGAATTTAGTTTCGTATGATAAGTCAAAAGTAATTGTATATAATTGTGGGGATCGTAAATAGCTTCGCATGGATATAAAGATCGCAAAAAACAGAGTTGAGACGAAGAAGTTATGATTGTTTGAAGCTGGAGTGAATTTGGGTGAAAACCCATCGCCATGAGGTGAAAAGTGGATCCTCACGACGTGATGAGTCATCACGTGGTGACAAGCAGATTGTCATGAGATGAGCGTTGGGTAGCCTAAGCCCACAAATTTTTAGGATTTTCAAGGTATTTAAAGGTAAGTATTCATGTTTTATGGTATTTTCTTAGCCTCCATCACTCATATAACTCCTTAGGTGTAACCTTAGCCTCCATCTTCAAGATTATAGCTCTTCCCCTCTCCTCTATCCTCTTTTGGATGTTTTATGTAACACTTGTACCCTGGTATGTACCTTATGGCCCTTTTATTTTGGAATTCTGCATTTTAGTCCCTGAAGTAGTACGCAGGATGTACCACATGGTAAGCTTAGCCTACTAGTTGAAAAGCCAGTACTTGGGGCAAACCACTTGGTATGATTAGCATACTAATTTAATGGTGAATCGGGACCCAATTCATGTACGTTGGGTGTACGTGGACTTTAATGAAACCCTAGTTAGGGGTTTTGCACCCTATATAAACATCCTTATTCATTAGGGTTGGCGTCCTTACCAGCCTCTAAAGCCCCAAAACCCTATAAACGAGTCTTATCCTCCATTGTTGAGTGTTTGAGCCCTTGGAGAGAATTTGGTTTTTATTTTTTGCATTTTGAAGGAGTTGGAGAAGGTTGAAGTTGCTTAGCTTAGATAGAAGGTCGCCAAAATCACTACCCTTTTGCAAAGCTTTTGAGGTATCATGTTCTCATATTGACTTCTAGTAGTTTAGATCTCTTTTTGGGATGATTTGTCATGCTTTTGGCCGTTGTTGAGTGGATCGTTGAGTTAAGACGTCCTAAGGACTTACCCTTTCAGATCTAGGTTTATTATGGGCTCATTAAGCATAAAGGTGCCAACTTTATGGAGTTTAGGGCCTCATGCACGCATTAAGTCATTTATTAAGTCCTTATTGAGCTTAAGAGCTTCATTTAGCCACGCATGGACGTAAAGTTAGCAACTTTGCGTGGTAATCCAGCTCAAGGAAGTCAGATCTACATTCTGGAGTGAATTCTTAATGGTTTAAGAGTTAAAATTAAAAGGTGGCTAAAACTGGAAGAGTACGCTACATGTACAAGCCCGTACGCGCAACATACAAGCCCTAAAGCCAGTACGCTTGGTGTACAAGCTGAGTACGCCCCGCGTACTCAGTCAGGTGGCTTTGGGATTTTAGCCTTTGAGTTTGGGCCATGTTTTGGGCATTAGAAGGTTAGGGTTTAGTTGGGGCATCTGAATTTGGGAAGTTTTGGGCCAGGAACATTATTGGGCCTTGGGTTAAGGCTCATGATAAGGGATTGGGCCCAATTGGAAATTGGGCCATAATTGGGCCTTGGTGAATTATTTGACTTTTGAGCCTTCTAGATTGTGAGATAAGGCCATAGTCTTGGACCAATATAGGTTAGGGGTAAAATGGTCTTTTTACCCCAAGTATGGATTTATGGTTATGGATTAGAACCCAAATGTTAATTGTATTTTATTTGATGTTGATAGCTCGGGGATTTTTCGAACCAGCAGCCAGGGAGTATCCGTTTGATTCAGTAGTGTGAGGTGAGTTGCCTTACTGGGTTTAGCGGGTCGAAGGGACCAATGTTGACCCATGTTTATGCTATGTTAGTACGCTAGCTATATGTGTGACTCTTGCGTGTATTATGTGCTTATAGGCTTACCGGGTTGGGCCCAATGTTAGGCGGGGCCCAATGACTAATTGTTATGCTATGTATCTTTGTGATTAATACATTTGTATGTGTTTACTTGATATATGTTATACGTATTTTGGGCGGGGCCCGATCTGTTACCGATCGGGGCTCGATGTCGCGTGGGGCCCGATGCCGAACAGGGTCCAATGTCGGGTGGGGCCCATTATGTGTTATTATGTACGGTATGTGGTATTTTGGGGGAATCACTAAGCTTTATGCTTATGGTTTTTAGTTTATGTTTCAGGTACTTCTGGTTCCAAGGGGAAGAGCCCGGGTTGACTGCATCACACACACCACATGGATTCCGATTTTAAGATATCACTATGATTGTTATGATGTTGAGATACTTATTTTCATTTTATTTGTATGGATAATGTTTTTGGAATATTGTTTTATTTAAATTAAAAATGAAATTCTTGGATCATATTTTTGGGACGTTACATGTTGGTATTAGAGCCTTGGTTTGAGGGAATCGGGTACACTCTTGGGTGTGTCTGAACTCAAACTGAAGATTTGGTAACGTTTTTCAAAAAGAAATATATTTTTTAAGAAAAGGGTTTTTTCTAAAATACGACGGGGTGTGGTGCATTCAATCAGCCGAGCTCAAGTAAACCCATACATGTTATTCGTTATGCTTTGATATGTGAATTACATGCTAGTTAGGGATAAGGATCTGCTCAGTTTTTGCATGATAGAATGATATGAGAGATGCCCTTGTATACCTATTATATGAGCTTGTAGAGTTGCATGTTAGTGTTGATTAGTTTGTGATAGGGTGGCCTGATTAGGCAATGTTTGAAACTGGTTACTTGATGCCTGAATACTGCTTGCTTTGTGCTTTATAGGAGTTCTAACTAGCTTTAGCTAACTATTAAGTGAATATGCTAAGTTGCATATTATGATAACTAAATAATTTGAGAAGGCAGGTTTTAACTCTATTGCGCAGCTCTTGTCTGAGTCCAACCGTTGTAGTATGAGACGTCTCATTTGAAGAATTATCTGGTTTTTGTAATATGTAATTGTATTCGTAAGCTAGCTAGATGAAGTTAGCGGGAGTTCCTTCTACAGCTAATGGCGGAGAGTGGAGTGGAGTTTTCCCTAGAAAAACCTACAATGAGATCTAGTGCTCGGAGCCTTATATGAGAAGGATAATTACATGGATATAGAGTGACTTGGTGGAGTCAAGGCAATCCTTAAGGAAAGTACGAATAGATGTGGAACGTAGTATGGGCCCATACTACTGAAAGCAGAGGATCCATACTCGATTCAAGGAGGGTTGCAATGAAACCAAGGAACTTGTGGAGTTTGTGATTCCTTCGGTATATATTTTGATGCGTATTCTGATGGTTTATATGGTCTATTTTCAATATGGTGACATTGAGAGGCAGATTTGTTGGCAGTTCTGGTGCTGGTGAGGGTTCGAGCTCAGGTTCTGGAGTCGGGCAACTTGACGACCAGACGTGGGAGTTCATCTCGTCTGAGATTATGTGCAGTATCCTTGATCATACTCCTATGATATTCGGCGCGGTCAAGGAGGGTATACTAGAGATTCTGGATGAGTGATTGAGCGCCTTTCGCGCTGATATGGTGGCTTTGGTTAGGACGCGTTCTTTGACCTTCAGGGAGTTCCATGCATGTAGAGCTCCAGATTATCATGAGGCGAGGGACCTGATAGCAAGCAGGAGGTGGTTAGCAGATGTTGCTAACGCCTTCCGCACCAGTCGTTGTCCCGTGGGGGACAAGGTCATACTAACTTCTTGCCTTTTGAAGGACATGGCACGAGACTGGTGGGAGGAGGTAGGGCGTGCAATGGGTGATGATGCGGTTGATGTGATGTCATGAGATGATTTCTTGACCAAGTTTTGAGCTGAGTTTTCACTGGTGATTGAGGTGCAGCAGTTAGCGTGAGAGTTTCAGGATCTCCGCCGGACTACTAAGACGGTGGCTGAGATCACTACTATGTTCAGGGAGAGAGCACTTATAGTTCCGCATTATGTGGCGCATGAGGATATGAAGAAAGCCCGGTATCATGAGATGTTGAGGAGTGACATTCGGCAATTTGTGATTCGATCCAGTTGTAAGATGTTGGAGGATATGATAGCTCAAGCTAGGGAGAGGGAGATTGACCCAAAGATGGAGAAGAAGAGGAAGCCTGAGTATGTGCCGAGTGATGAGGGTTTGGGCAAGAGGCCTAGGGTATCTGATTCTAGACCGAGAGGCCATCAGGGTCGTAGTCATTGTGGCAAGTGCGGCAAGATACACGAGGGGGCGTGCAGGGTGGGTGGTTCTGGCTGCTTCAAGTGCAGTCGGATTGGTCATATTAGTAGGGATTGTACTGCTACCGCCACCACCACCCCGGTATCTGATCTGATTTGCTTTCATTGCAATCGGAAGGGCCACAAGAAGGCCCATTGTCCGAGTTTAACTGCAGCATTACCGGTATCAGCACCCGCTCTTGCAACTCTGCGGATTACTGACAACAGCCAGGGCCAGTCAGACGCGCATGTGGTGAAGAGTAAGGCTTTCTGGCTGATGGAAGAGGAGGCGCGTGTAGCTCCAGATGTGGTGGCGGGTATGTATATTCTCCTTATCTCTTTATTTATATTGAATTGCATGCTTATGTTTATATGTTTTATTTTAGGATTGCTCCTTGTGAACAGTATTACTGCTTTGGTATTGTTCGATTCGAAAGCTACCCGATCGTTTGTATCGCTTGTGCTGAGCAAGAGATTTGCTGGAGCTCCAGGGGAGCTGGATTGTCCTCTTAATGTTGAGATTGCTGATGATAGGACTGTTCGGGTTGCGAGGGTTCATCCGGGTGTACTCTTCAGTTGTTCAGTGAGCAGTATTTGGTGGATTTGGTTCCCATTCTATTGCATTGGAACAAGGTCATTATGGGCAAGGATTGCTTAAGCCCTAATGGGGCAGTGATCGACTGTGAGCAGTAGTTAGTTCGGGTTCGAACATCAAGAGGGGGAGAGTTGGTGATTTGGACAAGCTTGGGTTTTCCCCGACATTTGGACACGCTTGGACTCGACGAGTTGTAGGGAAACACGACGAGTCAGTGGGTGGGTTTTCACGACTACTCGAGTTCTGGAAGGACTCGATGAGTCAGGTCAACATGGATTGTTGACCTTGATCGTTGACTTTGACTTTGATCAATGGTTGACTGTTTGACTTCTGGGGCATTTTGGGAAGTTGGAAATTTATGAGCATGGTTTTATGGTGATTAGAGGTGGTAAAGTTTGTGTCGGTGATCCGAGAGTTTGAGCTTATCTTTGTTACTTGGGAACATTTCAGGGACTGGTGGAGATTGACGACAAGGTCGTACATTGATGATCAGATAGCTATTTTTACTTGGGAACAGTTCAGGGATATGTTCCGCGCCCGATACATTCCACAGGTTGAGCGGGAAGGATTAGCACAAGATTTTTTGAGCTTGAGATAGGATGGGGAGTCGGTGACAGAGATCACTTGTATGTTCAGAGAGAGGGAAATGTTCTGCCCAGAGTTTACTTCCGAGCAGGCTCAAATGACTCATTATCTGAGCATGCTCAAGACCAACACCAGAGAGTTTGTCTACCCAGCGATGTGATGCTCTACTGGATCAACAGGAGGCCGCTAGGCGGCATGAGTTGGAGATTGAGCTGCAGTTCAGGGATCAGTGTCAGGCCCCGGCACAGTCCCAACCAGCGCTGAAGCGGTCTAAGACTGCTGATTCTAGGACCGGGGGTCAGCAGAGCCGCACTTGTGGAAAGTGCGGCAAGGGTCATTCTGGAGTTTGTCGAGCGGGTAGTGGGTGCCACAAGTGTGGCAAGGAGGGGCGCTATGCTAGGGACTGTCGCCAATCCGCCCTTGCATCGGATATGAGGATATACTATCATGTCATCAGGTTGGTCACGTGAAGACCAACTGTCCATAGCTCGTAGCCAGGCCGGCGTAGACTCCAGTGCCGACTACATTGAGGATTGCAGATGGGAGGCTAGTTAAGGCAGGGCCTCCGAAGGCTCAGGGGCATGCCTTCTAGCTTACAACCGAGGAGGCCAGGGCAGCACCGAATGTGGTTGCTAGTATGTTTCTATCCTTCATCTCATTTATTATATGTGTATTACACTTATCTGTTGTACCTGTGATTAGGTACGTTTTTAGTGAACTCCTTGCCTGCATTGGTTTTATTTGACTCGGGAGCAAGTCGGTTTTTCGTATCTCAGACATTTAGTAGGGAGTTCAGTGGGCCAGTGGGCAAGCTAGAGTGTCCAATGCGAGTCTCTATCGCCAACGAACACGGGGTCTCTGCTTCTTCAGTATACCGAGGATACGAGTTGGAGATCTTTGAAATGTCCTTTCCGGTAGATTTGATTCTGATTCCCATGGGAGAAGTATGCATGATTGTGGGGATGGATTGGCTTAGTCGATTTGGTGCCATGATAGATTGCGAGGGCCAACGGGTGGTAGTTCGAACCCCAAGTGGGGGAGAACTGATTATATATGGCAAGGGCACCATAGTAGGATCAGGGTTTTGTTCAGGCGCCAGGGCTCGGCAGTGTATCCAGCACGGGTGTGCGGGTTATCTAGCGTATGTGGTGGATACGTGGGTTAGAGATCAGACTATAGTTTCAGAGGTTCTAATTGTTAGAGAGTTTGCTAACGTGTTCCCGTAGGAGTTACCAGGGGTGCCTCTAGAGAGGCAGGTCGAGTTACGGGTCGACCTGGTGCCGAGTGCGGCTCCTATCGCCAAGGCGTCGTACCGGTTGGTGCCACCTGAGATGCATGAGTTATCGTCGCAGCTGCAGGAACTGTTGGGCAAGCAGTTCATTTGACCTAGCAGTTCTCCATGGGAAGCACCGATCCTCTTCGTCAGGAAGAAGGACGGTTCTCACCATATGTGCATTGATTATACGGAGTTGAACAAGCTGATGGTAAAGAACTGTTATCTACTCCCGAGGATAGATGATCTCTTTGATCAGTTGCAGGGTGCATCTTGGTTCTCCAAGATTGATTTGAGGTCGGGATATCATCAGGTATGGGTTAGAGAGGAGGACGTGGAGAAGACCATGTTTCAGACTCGTTATGGTCATTATGAGTTAGTGGTGATGCCGTTTGGGCTCACCAACGCACCAGCAATATTCATAGACCTGATGAATCGGGTCTGCAGGGTGATGCTTAATCGCTCGGTCATAGTGTTTATTGATGATATCTTGGTATATTCCAAGACCCGAGAGCAGCACGAGGAGCACCTCATGGATTTATTGGGAGTTATGAGACAAGAACAGCTGTATGCCAAGTTCTCGAAGTGTGAGTTTTGGCTACGAGAGGTCCAGTTCGTCGGGCATCTCGTTAACCAGGATGGGATTTTGGTTGACCCGGCCAAAATCGAGGTAGTCATGCGGTGGGAGGTGTCGAGATCTCTTTCAGATATCAGGAGTTTTCTGGAGTTAGCAAGGTACTACCGGAGATTCATTTGGGATTTCTCCAAGATTGTAGTACCCCTCACTCGTCTGACGGGGAAGGGGGTGGATTTCCGGTGGGGCCCTGAGCAACAGAGGGCGTTTGAGACCCTCCATCAGCATTTGTGTGAGGCTCTAATTTTGACTGTCCCAGAAGGAGTTGAGGATTTCGTGGTGTTCTGTGATGCATTCATCACAGGTTTAGGGGTGGTCCTCATGCAGAGAGGACAAGTGATAGCCTATGTATCGCGGAAGCTGAAGCTGCATGAGACAAGATACCCTACGCATGATCTGGAGTTAGGGTGGTTGATGTGTGTAAAATGCACTTGTTTTATTCCCTACTTTTATTAATATATTTAGCACACAAAGGCAGTGAACCTGTCTTTTAGTGGTATAGTTTAGTAAGTAAGGTCTCGAACTCAGGGAACGGAAAATTAAACTAACAACTAATTTTAACTAAAACAATTAATGAAAGTAAAAGGTTTTTCTTCTAGTTTTACAAGACTAGAAACTTAAGCAACAGTTAATTAGCTAAATGACTAAAACAAACAACTAATTCACCAAATTTGATAAAGATGTTTCTATTTAGGTTCAACCAATTCACTCCTATGGTTATTTGTATTTATAATAGATTAATTGTTATTGGCTACCAATTAAAGTGGTTAGGTTCATGTTCATTACTCCTAGCCCTTAGACAATTAACTAATTTAAGCGGTGATCAAATGTTTAAACTAATTAATTCCCTAGATTAATGATTTGGATTAAATAAGATTTGTAGTGGTGAATCAGTTTAGTAAATCAACTAACCTCTTGTTTGATGGTTTCTCAAACAAGCTCACACATTAATCTAATTATTGTCTTATTAATCTTAGTTTCATAATCATTATTCCTAAGCATATGAATTGGTGTTCACATAGACATATGAGGTTAACAACTAAGAGATGTTCATGCAGCTTAACTGTCTTCCAATTAACAGAAAATAATCGTGATTAATGCATAAGGGTCTTTAACAAACTTAATTTAATAGATCACCAATAAACAATTAATCAAAACTACGAATTAAACCATAGGAGTTCCTTGGTATTCCCCAAACAGAAACAAAAACGAAATTAGTTCATAGTTGTAGTAAAATCACACACAAAAGCAAGTTCAACTAGATTAGACATACTCAAATCCTAAAGCTAAGTGGAATGATTAACCTAGTTGCTTCAATTCTTCAAAAGGTTGGAGATTAGAAATCCTTAGCGTCTTCCAGTGCTCTCAATCGCAGAAGGATCTTCAAAAATTGCCAAAAGTGTAGTCCCCTCGGATAAAGGTTCGATTTTTATAGATATCTCAAAACAGGGGGTACTCAGCGAGTAGCAGACCCAACTCGCCGAGTAGACTCGTTGTTATCCGTCTTAGATCAGGAGTCGTGGCTATCTTCTAGAATATTCAGCTGGACTCACCGAGTAGACTCGTGTACTCGCCGAGTAGATGGACTTTTGTTCCTCAATCTTCATTCTTTGGTCTTTAATTGCTTTCCCTTGCTCCCTTTCACTCCCAAGCATGTCTTTTGGACTGAAAACAAAATTTAAACAATATTAAGTACCTTTTGTTCATATTATTCACATAATTAGTTAAAAATGAATAAAAATGTATACTAAATAATTAACTAATTATGCACATATCAAAATACCCCACACTTGACTTTTTCTTGCCGCCAAGCAAAACTAAATTTTAAACATATTAGAATCACATATGACAACTCCAATCTAACCCAGCCATTATACCGAGACCGCAACGCGTGCATTTGTGTCTAAAATTTTTCCTAAGGACCTCCCATACTCCAAATACTCACAATCCTCATAAACACTTGCCCACTCATCCCGAACTATGCGCATTTTATGCAACCCTCCGAATCCATCCTCAGAAAACCTCTTACCCTCAAGGTATTTTTAATTGAGCAACCCAAGCATACATAATCTAGAATTACAACTTTTCGATACCACTATGGAGCTCTTTTGGAATTCTTCACTTCCTTTGGTAATTTGATCTTTAATCTCTTTGAATTCACCACCTTTATTGTTTGATTTTTGGTATCTTCAACTTTTTGAATTTCTTGGAATTTTTGATCTTCTAATTTCATATTTGACTTTGATGCTCCAAAAATTCTTCAAACTTTTCTTGTAATCCTCTCTTTTTATTTTAACATGTAACTCACTTTTTTCACTCAAATCCCTACATGCTTAAGCAGGGGCGCTCAATCTCAACCTTTATTGGCTAACGATAACAATTTTCCTGGATACATTTCAGGTTTAGGCTGCTAAACATATTGCATCCCTCAGGCCGAGCGGGGTCGTGTTTTTGTCCCATGATTTCACTGGAATAAGGAAGCCACAAATGCATTAGAACGTATATAGGCTCAACTAAACATTTGGGTTATCATGCAATTATCAACACAATTCTAACATGGAATCCTAATTTTACTTTTACCAAAATTTTCTAAATTAAGTTCTAAGTAATATTTTTTGTATGCAACAAAATTTTAAAATTAGCCTAAATTAAGATTCTAAGTTTTCTATTTATGTGACCAACCCCCTACTAAATTAAGATTCTAAGTTTTCTATTTATGTGACCAACCCCCTACCCCACACTTATTTTATGCAATGCCCTCATTGCATATTATGCAAAAATAAAAATGCAAATATAGAGAGAATTGGAACAAACTCCCCTGGGGTAGCAGTCGATAGATTGATACTCTTTTCTTCAGCTCCTTCTTCTCTTGACTTTTACCATGGGAACAGCCCATCCATGGCTCGGGTGTCATGCGTCTCGTGTGGTTGACGGCTCGAAAATTTTAAGGAACAATCTTCTTTAAAATATCTCCAGAGACAATTCCTCCCAAAAAGTGGGTAAATGTTGCAGTGAAAGTGCCCAAAGCAGTTCTGGAATTCGAAAATTGGCAGACTACTCGGCGAGTAGAATCGTGGACTCGGAGAGTAGCTCTTGTCTTAGAACGATATCGTGCAATAACTCAGGTACTCGCCGAGTAGAATTTGTGCACTCAGCGAGTAGAACTGTCAGTTCCAAAATTAATAACTGATGCTCCATTCGACTCTAGTTTGGAAATGCAACCTGACCCTCTCTTCTAATTCATTCAGTAATAGCACACTCCATCACTCTCAACTTGCACGGACTCAATCCTAAGAACAACACTCCATTTTTTTCTTGAAAATCTTTTAATCCCTTCTTGACCCTCAAATTAGCATGCCTCCTAATCTTTTATCCTGAAAAAAAAAAATTTAACAACTAAAAGTGACACTAATAATCAAACCACGAAAACAAACATCATCCAAGTGTTTTAACATTTGTCCAAAACATAATTAAAACATCATAAAAAAAACATTAAAGAAAACAATTCTTCATCATTCATCCTCCATATCGGCTCCTTCCGTGCCACTTCCTCCTTCTCCGGCTCTCCTCCTCATCCGCTCATCCCAAGTCATGATATATGGATATCCGGGACCGGGCCTTGAGGTGATATTCATTTGTTGAAAAAGATATTCAAAAGATTGGTTATTGTAGTTCACCCCTTGCCCAATGTCATCTAGGTAGCGGCGGTACTCTAATTGATTCCATCCATCATTATCCTCCTCCACCGGAATAACCGGTGGGTCTTCTCGTACCCGCTCGCTACGCTGTCTGACCCGCCTCCCCGGATCCTCCAGAATCGTCGGCTCGTCTTCATGTGGGATGGTGAATGAGTCACCAAACTTCTCGACTATCCTCGCCCTCCGATATAATGCCGTGTTGAATGGTGGAGGGTGGATAACCGTGAGCGCCCTAGCTTGCGGCAGATCAAGTATCCCAAATGACTTGGCCAGTCGAGTGATAAACATTCCTCCATTGATTTTTGAATTGACTTTCTCCTTGACCGCCCCTTCGGCAAGGAATTTGGCAATGCAGTACGGGAGGTTGCAAAAGGCTTCGGGAGTAATGATACTCCATAAATAGAAGATGTCAAGGGTTGGGACCTTGTCCCAATCCTTCCTTTGGTTGATGGTGTTGGCAACAAATCGGTGAATAAGGCGGTGGATTGGTGAGCGGATGTGGCCTTCTTGAGCGGTGGACGGGATATACACTCGGTTGGCGATTGTGTTCCACCATGTCGAGGCCACCACTGCCTCGGGAAGTTCTTTGTGGCTATTTTCCAGGAATGCTTCAAAATCTTCTGTCATCATCATGCTTTGATCATAAATTCCCAACCTCCACGAGAACTCAGCAATGCTACATTGTCGCAGCTCTCCACCCAAAGAAAAAGAGATTACGTTGGGATTGTAGTAGTCACTACCACCTCGGAATAAGATGGTAGCGAAAAACTCCCAGCACAACTCAGCATACACGGACTCCTGAATTTTGAACAATTGTAACCATCCATCACACGTAATGGTGGTGTACCCCAAACTACACTCTTTCACCAAATATGGTGTAAGTTCCTCCTCTAACCCGACATTGCCCAGCCAACCCCAGTCAACCGCATTTGGGAGATGAATTTCCTTTTGTTTAAGGGCTTCCAACCTGTTTCTAGCCCGGGTTTGGGATGACTTGGAAGTTATGTGTTGAAAGGAAAGCCATGGAATATCATTTTGACTTCCCCCGCGCAAAGACTGCCCCCTTCTGAACATGGTTCCTGCATACAAACACCAACAACCACACCAGCAAACAATACCCAGTAATTAAAAACAAGAAAGTGGGTCTGAATAGTCATCTACTCGCCGAGTACACGACCTACTCGGCGAGTAGGATGAACTTCAGGACTGTATTGTCTCGGACCTGTGTATAGCGGTTAATAATCCAATTTTATCATAGGGGTTTGTTGTAATGGCCTATCTAACCACAAATCATAAAGAAATTCGTCCTAATATAACGTAATTTATGGCTAATTTGAAACCCTAGAATTTGAGGAAACCCCCAAATCCGAAATAAAGTAAAATCGGGGCAAATCCATGATAAAGATCGAACCTTTAAGGAGTTTATAGTGTAAAGATGTTACCTTTTTGGTTGAATGATGCAAATCGAGTAGAAAATCGGAGAGGTGTCGCGTGGTTCGTTGAGAGGTGCTTGACCTGCCGTAGGGTTAAGGCTGAGCACCAGAGGCCGCATGGTAAGTTGCAGCCATTGGAGGTTCCCGAGTGGAAGTGGGAACAGATCTCTATGGATTTCATCACCAAATTGCTGAGGACTGCCAGATGGGTTGATGCAATTTGGGTGATTATGGACAGGTTGACGAAGAGCGCTCACTTCCTTGCCATCAGTGAGAGTTCTTCAGCAGCGAAATTGGCGGAGGTGTATGTGAGGGAAGTGGTATCTCGGCATGGGGTGCCGATCTCGATTGTCTCAGACCGTGATGTGCGTTTCACTTCCAGATTTTGGAAGAAATTCCATGAGGAGTTGGGTACTAGACTGCATTTTAGTACCGCATATCATCCCCAGACAGACGGTCAGAGTGAGCGGACGATTCAGACGCTCAAAGACATGCTTCGAGCATGTGTGTTGGATTTTGGGGGTAGCTGGGATACATATTTGCCTTTGGCAGGGTTTTCCTACAACAACAGCCATCATTCGAGCATTGGTATGCCACCCTTTGAGCTGTTGTATGGGAGGAGGTATCGGACCCACATTTGTTGGGGAGAGGTTGGTCAGCGGGTGCTGGGCAGTACAGAGCTCGTGCTTCAGACGACAGAGCAGATTCAGCAGGTCAGACAGAGGTTGTTGACCGCTCAGAGCCGATAGAAGAGTTATGCAGACCGACGTCGGTCCGAGCTTGAGTTTCAGGTCGGCAACCTTGTACTCCTGAAGGTCTCTCCTTGGAAAGGAGTGATTCGATTCAGGAAGAGGGGCAAGTTGGGACCCCGATATATTGGACCTTTCCGAGTGATCGCGAAGGTAGGCCGAGTAGCCTATCGTTTGGATTTGCCAGCAGAGTTGGGGCAGATTCACGACACTTTTCATGTGTCGCAGCTGAGAAAGTGTATAGCCGATGAGTCGGCAGTGGTTCCATTAGAGGATATTCAAGTGGATGCGAGTCTGAATTATGCCGAGAGACCAGTGGCCATCAGAGATCGGAAAATCAAGGTTTTGAGGAACAAGGAAGTACCCCTGGTGTTGGTTCAGTGGCAGCATCGGAGGGGATCGGAGATGACCTGGGAGCCGGAGCGTGAGATACGTGAGCAGCATCCAGAGCTATTTGCAGAGCGAGACTTCGAGGGCGAAGTCTAGTTCTAGTGGGGGAGAATTGTAACAGCCCGGATTTCCAGGTATCTTTTATGCTTATGTTTTTAATGTTTTGTGAGGGGACTCGGCGAGTTGGAGCTCAGACTCGCCGAGTAGGATCGCGGTTCAGGACGCAGGTTCGCGCCCGGACTCGACGAGTCCAAGGGATGGACTCGACGAGTCCTCGCTGTTTAATGAAACCCTAATTTCCCGGTCTTAAGCCCTATTTAAAGGACCTTATGGCCCTTCATTGTGGCTACCTGGATCTTGAGAGCACCGAAACAGCTGAGGGATTCGTGTGAGTGAGAAAGAGGCCATTGTTCACCAAATTTGTGTGTTTTTGCAAGAAAGGAAGAGGAAAGGCAAGCTAGAAGAGTTGGGGAGCTTGGATCTTCTTTCATTTCATCAGCGGAGGCTTCTTGAGGTATCCTTCAGAGCTTATTTTCGTATTTTGTTGATATGGTCAAATCTAGGGTTTCTTCATGCCTTATTTGCTTTGTATTGGAAGTGTGAGAGGTCCCATAGGGATATGGTTCCTAGATCTGGACCTTAGCAGGTCTAGAGAGTCCCTAATGTCATGCTTTATGTCCTCCCTTTCGGGTTGGAGGCTAGGGTTGCCATTCTAGAAGTCATTTCTCCAAAAAGAGCCTTGTAAGTGTTGTATGGTAACCAAGATATGAACTTTACGTGATGAATAAGCTTAGGAGGGCCAGATCTATGAGTGGATGGTGCGGATCTGACCTCAGAAACTAGTTTGGGTTGATGCATGGCATGGACTCGCCGAGTCTGAAGAACAAACTCGGCGAGTAGCATGAAGATCGTCCTTAACCACTCAGCGAGTGGTCTTGCCGAGTTAAGGGTCGACTCAGTGAGTCAGGGAGAGTTAGAGAGGGTGGACAGTTAGACTGAGTCGAGCTGGGACTCGCCGAGTTGTTCTTGAGACTCGGCGAGTTGAGTCATGGTGGCCCCGCGATTCATGCCAGGTGGAACCCGTCGAGTCAGGGGAGTACTCGACGTGTCAAAAGAGAATCCTAGAGAGTTGGTGAATATGTATAGACTCGCCGAGTCGCCCTAGTGCACTCACCGAGTCCGGTCAAAGTTGGCCGTTGACCAGAGTTGACCAAAGTTGACTTGATAGGGGTAGTCAACCTTAGTGGTAAAAGTGTTAATCAGAGATGTATGATGTTATAGGAGGATTATAGCTCGGAGGATCGAGCACGAGTGATTTCCCAGATTCGCGAGTTATCGAGATATACGAGGTGAGTCTTCTCACTATACTTTACCTTGAGTAGGTAATCAGAGTTATGTGTCAGAGTATGTATGTTATGTGTATGCTATGTGTTGTACTGGATGATGTCTATGTGATTTATGCTGTGCATGTTTATAGAGTTGGAACCGGAAGGTTCCCAAAGTTAGAACCTAAGGGTTCACAGAGCTTGGGTGCACGGACTTATAGAGTGATAGCCTCGAGTGGCTAATATATGTTTATGTGGTATTTTGGGGAACTCACTAAGCTTTGTGCTTACAGTGTTAGTGTTGTTGTTTCAGGTACTAGCGATGACCGTGGGGAAGGCGCCGGCTTGATCTGTACACACGCATGGGATTTTGATATACATATGATCTTGGGATTTTGTATAATGTGAATTGGGATTTAAACTTAATATTTTTATGAAAAGTTAATGAGAAATGTTTTTTTTTATAATTTGTGAAAAATTATTTTGAAATTCTCGGTGTTACACGGTCACTTATAAGGGCTTTCGGGACTCCTAATCGTGAGAATAGTTTCTTTAAAAACCGTACTACCACCCGTCCGTCATTTGTTGGTAATGCTTGTGCTTCCGCCCACTTAGATACGTAATCCACCGCCACTAGTATGTATTTGTTTCCTTTAGACATTGGAAATGGTCCCATGAAATCAATTCCCCACACATTGAACACCTCGCATACTTGGATACTATGTTGTGGCATTTCATTTCGAGATGAAATGTTTCCCACCCTTTGACAAGCATCACATTCTTTGACAAATTGGGTTGCATCTTTAAAAATTGTGGGCCAATAAAACCCAATGTCAAAGATCTTCTTCGCCGTGTAATGTGCTCCATGATGTCCACCCGTGGGCCCGCTATGACAATGCTCTAGTATTTTCCAGCTTTCCTTTCCGAATACGCATCTTCGTATGATCTCATCCGCACAGCTTCGGAAGAGGTATGGCTCATCCCAAAAGTAATATTTTAATTCAGCAAAGAATTTCTTCTTTTGTTGACTGCTAAAGTCTTTCGGGATGTAATTTGTAGCTAAGTAATTAGCTATGTCCGCGAACCATGGCTCTTCTCCCACTGTCACCATGATGTACTCGTCCGGGAAGTCGTCTCCAACTTTATCTTCTTGCAATCGCGGGTTCTCAAGCCTTGACAAGTGGTCAGCTGCCATATTCTCCATTCCCTTCTTGTCTCGTATCTCTATGTCAAATTCTTGAAGAAGTAGCACCCATCGTATCTGTCTTGGCTTGGCATCCTGTTTGGAAAACAAATACTTGATAGCCGAGTGGTCAGTAAAAACAGTGGTTTTCGATAAAACCAAATAAGGGCGGAATTTGTCAAAGGCATACACCATAGCTAGTAATTCTTTTTCAGTGGTGGTGTAATTTTCTTGGGCTGGGTTTAGAGTCTTGCTAGCATAATATATGGGTTGAAAGTGCTTATCAACCCTTTGACCAAGGATAGCTCCTAATGCATAGTCACTAGCATCACACATAATCTCAAAAGGTAAGTTCCAATTTGGTGCAATAATGATCGCGGCATTAGTTAGTTTTTCCTTTAAAAATTCAAATGCCTCTAAACACTCTTTAGTGAAATTAAATGGTGCATCTTTTAGTAGTAGTTGTGTTAGAAGTCTAGTTATTTTGGAAAAATCTTTTATGAAACGCCGGTAAAAACCCGTGTGTCCTAGAAAACTCCTAATGCCCTTCACATTGGTTGGTGGGGGTAATTTGGCAATAGTGTCTATCTTTGCCCTATCCACTTCAATTCCCATTTTGGAAATCTTGTGGCCCAACACTATACCCTCCTTGACCATAAAATGGCATTTCTCCCAATTGAGTACCAAGTCAGTTTTTTCACACCTAGCAAGCATTAAATCAAGATTAGTGGGACAATCATGGAAAGATGATCCAAAAATGGAAAAATCGTCCATAAAAACTTCCATGAATTTTTCCACCATATCGTGGAATGTAGCTGTCATACACCTTTGAAAAGTCGCGGGTGCATTGATTAACCCAAAAGGCATGCGTCTATAAGCGAAAGTCCCACTTGGGCAAGTGAATGTGGTCTTTTCTTGGTCCATTGGGTCTATGGGTATTTGAAAATAACCCGAAATTCCATCTAGAAAGCAATAATAGCTATGGCCCGATAATCTTTCTAGCATTTGATCAATAAAAGGTAAGGGAAAATGGTCTTTACGAGTGGCATCGTCTAGCTTTCAATAATCGATGCACACTCTCCAACCGGTTACCGTTCGTGTCGGAATTAGCTCGTTCTTTTCATTGGTTATGACCGTCATCCCTCCTTTCTTGGGCACTACTTGGATCGAACTCACCCATGGACTGTCGGAAATGGAATATATAATTCCCGCATCTAAAAGCTTGACCACTTCCTTCTTGACTACTTCTTGCATATTCGGGTTCAATCTTCTTTGGTGTTGTACAACCGGCTTTTCTCCTTCTTCCAGGTTGATCTTGTGGGAGAAATAGGATGGACTTATTCCCTTGATGTCGGTGATGCTCCATGCTATGGCCCGTTTCCGCTTCTTCAACACTTGCACGAGTTCTTCTTTTTCAGAATTGGTCAGGTCAGAGGCTATAATTACTGGCTTTTGGTTGCCTTCTTCAAGAAAGGCATACTCCAAATGATCTGGTAAAGTTTTAAGCTCCGATTTTTGGCTCTGACTGTTGGACTCGCCGAGTGCAGGTAGGGTACTCGGCGAGTTTGTGGTTGTATTCACGACTTCTGCCTTTTCTTCAGAGGTACTCGGCGAGCATATCGGTCCTACTCGGCGAGTAGAACTATTTGTGTTCTTTACCAATTCTTCATAGTCGGCTTCTTCCAGCAGTCTTTCAATTTCCATCAAGTCTTTTTCTGGATCAAATTCTTCATCCTCAGCTGTGAACTTGATGGAATCTTCAGTTATGCCTTCCTCCAGTAACTCATCTAACATATCGATTGAGAATGTCGTGTCGTCACTGTTCCTTGAATACTTCATGGCTTGATCCACTCCGAATGTGACTGAATCTTCTCCTACCCGCAAGGTGAGTTTTGAGTCCCTCATGTCTACTATGACACTTTCCGTGTTGAGGAAGGGTCTTCTAAGGATGATTGGCACTTGTGGATCCGCCTCCATGTCTAGGATGATAAAATCAGCGGGAAAGACGAATTTGTCCACCTTGACTAGTATGTCTTCGCATATGCCTCTTGGGAAGGTGACTGTTTTGTTTGCCAAGTGTATTGCCATGCGAATTGGCCTTGGTTCCGGGAGATCCAGATTTTTAAAGAACAAATATGGCATTAGATTCACACTTGCTCCCGAATCGGCTAAGGCATGAATGATAGTCAAGTTGCCAAATTGGCAAGGTAAGGTCAAACTCCCCGGGTCACCTTTCTTCTTCGGTAGCTTATTTAGCATAGCAGCTGAGTAGTTTTCATTGAGTACTACCTTCTTCACTTCCTCCATCTTCCTTCTATTGGTGAGAAGTTCCTTAAGGAACTTCGCATACTTGGTCATTTGCATGACGGCTTCAATGAAGGGTATGTTGATTTGAAGAGTCTTGATGTGATCTAGAAACTTCTGATACTCCTCTTCCTGCTTCTCTTTCTTAGCTCGGGCTGGGTATGGCATGGGAGGCTGGTAAAGTTTTTCAGGAATCTGTGCGGTGGGATTTTGTGATGTACTCGCCGAGTCCATACGTGGTACTCGGCGAGTAGGACTGTCAGAGTGCATTTCTTGGTTTTCTGCTTGCTTTTCTGCCTCCTCCTTCTGTGATTTCTTGGATGACTCAGTCTGAATAGCTTTCAGAGGAGTGATTATCTTCCCACTTCTTGTTGTGAAAATGTTTATTTGCGCGCCTCGTGGGTTATTTTCAGTTTTGCTAGGAAGTTCGCCCGGTGACCTTTGGTTGATTTGTTGAGCAAGTTGCCCAAGCTGTGTCTCTATATTGTGGATAGATGCTTGCTGGTTCCTTAGCATGGTCCTTGTTTCTTGAATTGTAGCATCATGGTCACTATGTCTTTTTTCTGAAGCAACTACAAATTTTGTGAGCATTTCTTCCAAGCTTGGCTTCCTTTCTTGCACTGGCTCCTCCTTTTGGTAGAACCCTCTCCCTTTTTGCCTAAACCTTTCCTCCTTGTCTTTCTTGTACTCTTCATAAGGGAGCCAATCTTTCTTTTGTTTGCGCCAGTCTTCATCGTATCGGTCTCCACTTGAATAACACACTTGCGCCTTCTTGTTGCCATTCTCATCTAAATCACAGTCTCTAGTGAGGTGAGGCCCATTGTAGTTTTCACAACCCACCCGAATAGCATGGAATGTTTGATCCATCTTATCCATCCTCCTATCCATTGTTTTTAGCATAGCCATGACCGCGGATAAGTCTTCAGTGGCTGCATAAGCGGCTCCCCTAGTGACATCATGCCTAGGGTTGTGGTATTCTCTAGAGTGTTTAGAGAATTCTTCAATCAATTCTTTGATCACCGGGGGTGGCTTCTTTGTGAGCGGGCCTTGCGAGTCTAGTAACTGCCTGGTTGTGACATTGACTCCATCATAGAAGATGGATACTTCTTGCTGGCTGTTAAGGTCATGGTGTGGGCAGTTTCTTAGTAAGCTCTTGTACCTCTCCCATGCTTCATATAGCGACTCTCCAGCTTGTTGTTCAAAGTAAGCAATGTCCTTCTTCAACTTGGCTATCTTGGAAGGTGGGCAAAAGTGATCAATGAATTCTTCTTTCATTTTGGCCCAAGTGGTGACTGATCCGGGGGGGAGCGACTTGAGCTAGTCTTTTGTAGCACCTTTGAATGTCACCGGAAGCATACGAAGTAGCCGAGTCTCACGGAGCACATTTGGAACATTGAAGTAATCAGCTACATCATTGACTTCATCCAAATGTTTGTAGGCATCTTCATGGTCTTTTCCATAAAAAGGTATTTCCTTAAGTAAAGCTAGGATATGAACCTTTAGCTCGAAGGTAGCAGTCGCGGGAATTGCGGGTTGCACAAGTCTCGGGCCAGTGTCGTCCCTCATCCTCTTCTTCCATTCTCCCATGGGGATTTCATCAATGTTAGCCATTGTGACAGCTAACTCTTCCTCGGACTCGGTTTCATGCTCGTATGTCGGGTCCTCTTCTTCCTCGGTCTCGTACTCGATATCCTCCTTAGCCGGTTCGTCGATTACTAAGGAAGCGTTGGATGCTCTTGATTTGCTGCTCTTATTTTTCCCAAAAACAGTCTTCAAATTGGACAAGGGTGACTTCTTTGGTGTACTTGAACTCTTGACGTCCTTTCCCTTGTTTCTTTTCAATGCGGTTTCGGGATCTTCAAACGGGGGTACCAGCGGGGTGTTTGATCCTCTGGTCATGAAAGTCCTGAAATAAACAGAATAAAAGCGTAAAAAGAACAAAAAAAATTGTACTAAAAGAAATCGAAAATTTAACTGCTGATTACACTGCTACTCGCCGAGTAGGTGCGACTGCACTCGGCGAGTACCAGTGTGTTTTTGAAAAAATTATAAACTTAATATTAAAACTAAAACAGATACTAAAACCTAATTACTGACTACTAACTGCAATAAAGTAACTTTATGCAAGTAAACTCACACAAAGGATCGAAAAAATTAGGAATTAGATTAATTATTTAGAACCGTTCCCCGGCAACGGCGCCAAAAACTTGATGTGTGTAAAATGCACTTGTTTTATTCCCTACTTTTATTAATATATTTAGCACACAAAGGCAGTGAACTTGTCTTTTAGTGGTATAGTTTAGTAAGTAAAGTGTCGAACTCAGGGAACGGAAAATTAAACTAACAACTAATTTTAACTAAAACAATTAATGAAAGTAAAAGGTTTTTCTTCTAGTTTTACAAGACTAGAAACTTAAGCAACACTTAATTAACTAAATGACTAAAACAAACAACTAATTCACCAAATTTGATAAAGATGTTTCTATTTAGGTTCAACGAATTCACTCCTATGGTTATTTGTATTTATAATAGATTAATTGTTATTGGCTACCAATTAAAGTGGTTAGGTTCATGTTCATTACTCCTAGCCCTTAGACAATTAACTAATTTAAGCGGTGATCAAATGTTTAAACTAATTAATTCCCTAGATTAATGATTTGGATTAAATAAGATTTGTAGTGGTGAATCAATTTAGTAAATCAACTAACCTCTTGTTTGATGGTTTCTCAAACAAGCTCACACATTAATCTAATTATTGTCTTATTAATCTTAGTTTCATAATCATTATTCCTAAGCATATGAATTGGTGTTCACATAGACATATGAGGTTAACAACTAAAAGATGTTCATGCAGCTTAACTGTCTTCCAATTAACAGAAAATAATCGTGATTAATGCATAAGGGTCTTTAACAAACTTAATTTAATAGATCACCAATAAACAATTAATCAAAACTACGAATTAAACCATAGGAGTTCCTTGGTATTCCCCAAACAGAAACAAAAACGAAATTAGTTCATAGTTGTAGTAAAATCACACACAAAAGCAAGTTCAACTAGATTAGACATACTCAAATCCTAAAGCTAAGTGGAATGATTAACCTAGTTGCTTCAATTCTTCAAAAGGTTGGAGATTAGAAATCCTTAGCGTCTTCCAGTGCTCTCAATCGCAGAAGGATCTTCAAAAATCGCCAAAAGTGTAGTCCCCTCGGATAAAGGTTCGATTTTTATAGATATCTCAAAACAGGGGGTACTCAGCGAGTAGCAGACCCAACTCGCCGAGTAGACTCGTTGTTATCCGTCTTAGATCAGGAGTCGTGGCTATCTTCTAGAATATTCAGCTGGACTCGCCGAGTAGACTCGTGTACTCGCCGAGTAGATGGACTTTTGTTCCTCAATCTTCATTCTTTGGTCTTTAATTGCTTTCCCTTGCTCCCTTTCACTCCCAAGCATGTCTTTTGGACTGAAAACAAAATTTAAACAATATTAAGTACCTTTTGTTCATATTATTCACATAATTAGTTAAAAATGAATAAAAATGTATACTAAATAATTAACTAATTATGCACATATCAGTGGTGGTATTCGCTCTCAATATTTGGAGGCATTACCTTTATGGGGTCCGTTTTACCATATACACGGATCACAAGAGCTTGATACACATCATGGATCAGCCGAACTTGGACATGAGGCGGTGCAGGTGGTTGGATGTAGTCAAGGAATATAATTGCGATATCCTTTACCACCCTGGTAAAGTGAATGTGGTGGCGGACGCTTTGAGCTGCAATTCAGCAGGGTCTTCCGCCCCAGCAATATGTATGAGGATAGCGGTGGATTCTCCGCTTGTGAGTTTGATCAGAGATGCTTAGGTTGAGGGCATGCGACCGGAGAACTGGAAGTTAGAGAGGATCAAGGGCGAGAACACCCAGTTTCTGCAGGATAGCCGGGGATTATTGACCTGATGCGGTCAGGTTTGGGTTCCGATGTCTGGTGGGGTTAGATAGACAGTCATGGAGGAGGCTCATAAGTCTCACATCTCTATTCACCCAGGGGCCACCAAGATGCACTGAGACCTGATTTTGAGTCACTGGTGGCCATGTATGAAGCGAGAAATCACTTGGTATGTCAAGAGGTGATTGACATGTAGGATGGTAAAGGCCGAGCATCAGAGGCCGCATGGTTTGTTGCATCCTCTAGAGATTCCCATGTGGAAATTGGAACATATCACGATGGATTTCATTACCAAGTTGTTGCGGACGGCGAAAGGGTTTGATGCTATATAGGTCATCGTAGATCGATTGACCAAGAGTGCCTATTTCTTGGCTATTCGGGAGAGTTCGTCGGCCGAGAAGTTGGCCGACGTGTATGTTCACGAGATCGTTGCTCGCCATGGGGTTCCGGTCTCTATTTTTTCCGACCGTGATGTTAGATTTACCTCCCGTTTCTTATAGAAGTTCCATGAGGAACTGGGCACGTGGCTGCACTTTAGCACAACATTTCATCCGCAGACTGACGGTCAGAGTGAACGGACCATTCAGAACCTTGAGGATATGTTGAGGGTGTGCCTCATTGACTTCGATGGGAGTTGGGATTCCCACCTACCCCTTGCAGAGTTCGCCTACAATAACATCTATCATTCCAGCATTGGCGCCCCGCCTTTCGAGCTGTTGTATGGGCGGAGATGTCGCACCACGGTTTGTTGGGCAGAGGTCGGACACAGGGTGATGGGACGGATAGAGGTAGTCTTGCAGACTACTGAGAAGATTCAACAGATTAGGCAATGACTGTAGTCCACTCAGAGTGGTTGAAGGGTTACACCGACAGACCCCGATCTGAGTTAGAGTTCCAGATCGGTGACATGGTACTCCTGAAGGTCTCACCCTAGAAGGGTGTGATCCGCTTCAAGAAGAAGGGGAAATTGGGTCCCCGATACATAGGGCCGTTCAGGATCGTTTCCAGGGTTGGCCAGGTGGCATACAGGTTAGAGCTATCAGATGAGCTCAGTCGGATCCACAACACCTTTCACGTTTCACAATTACGGAAGTGCATTCCGGATGAGGTGGCGGTAGTATCATTGGATGACATACGGGTCAATGAGTGCTTGAATTATGTTGAGAGGCTTGTGTCCATTCAGGAAAGGAAGATGACGGTTATGCGGAACAAAGAGATACCTTTGGTAAAGGTCCAGTGGGAGCACCGGAGGGGGTCTGAGTTGACGTGGGAGCCAGAGGCGGAAATGCAAGAGCACTATCCAGGGTTGTTCACCGCAGCAGACTTCAAGGACGAAGTCTAGTTCAAGTGGAGGAGAATTGTAATGCCCCGATTCTCAGGTATTGATTTATAGTTATAAATTTTCATGATTTCAAGGTCTACTCGACGAGTTGGTTGCCCTGACTCGTCGAGTAGCAGTGGGTTGGTCCACGTGTTTAAGTGACCTACTCGCCGAGTCTAGGAAGTGACTCGACGAGTAGGAGCCGAAGGATGAAACCCTAATTTCCGGGGTTTTTCACCCTATTTAAGGGATCATTAGCCTCCTTTGGCCTCCTTACTGTCCCTTGAGAGCTCAGCAAAACCATAATACGTGTGTGTGCTCCATTTGTGTGTTTTAAGCTTTGGAAGAGGATTCTTGGTGTGAAGAGCTTGGAGAACAAGTTTCTAGAAGCAAGGAACGTGTGGGAATAAAAAAGCTACCTCAGTTAGCATCAATTGAATGTATCAACTCGTTATCTTGACCTCATTTCCTTCTAGATCTCATTTGGGTGAAGTTTTTGGGCTTTTCTAGTATATTAGAAAGCTTTTCTTATGTATGAGCTAAGATCTGAAGTTGCAACTTCAGATATGTGCTCTCTTGGGTCTCTAAGTCCATAAAGCTTTTAGCTTTCGCAAGTGTAAACCCCTCCTCAGGTGTAAAACTCCATTACAAGCTTGGTTTTGTCATTATAAGGCCTTTGAGCCTTGCATGCACATAAAGTTTGCAACTTTATGTAAAGTTGCAAACTTTACGTGATAAACATGCCTTGGGAAGGTGGATCTGCAATATGGAACCTTAAGATGGCTTAATAAGCATCTGTATGGATTTAGACCGAAGGGACTCGGCGAGTTGCATGGTCAACTCTGCGAGTCCGATGAAGATTGTCGTAGGCTCGACGAGTCGGTAGGGTGACACGGCAAGTCAACTTGGGTTTTCCCCGACATTTGGACACGCTTGGACTCGGCAAGTTACAGGGAAACTCGACGAGTCAGTGGGGGGTTTTCACGACTACTCGAGTTCTGGAAGGACTCGACGAGTCAGGTCAACATGGATTGTTGACATTGATCGTTGACTTTGACTTTGATCAAGGGTTGACTATCTGACTTCTGGGGCATTTTGGGAAGTTGGAAATTTATGAGTATGGTTCTATGGTGATTATAGGTGGTCGAGTTTGTGGCGGTGATCCAAGATATTGACCTTTTCTTTCGAGTCGTCAGTTGCGACGTGAGTTATCCTCACTATATCAATAGGGTCTAAGGCACCAAGGCCGACCCTTTATGGATTTGTATATGGTTTATGGCATGATATGTTATTTATTACATCCTGGTAGTTAGGATGGTGTTATGCTTATGCTTGGTGACCTGGTTAGGTCAGTGTCCCAATTATAGGATGATGTTATGTTAGTGACCGGTTAGGTCTGTATCCTGGTTATTGAGAAGTTGCTATGATTAGTGGTATATTAGATTGGTTTGGTTGTTATATGATATGAGCTAGCGTATGATATTTACATGCACATGTTTGCTTGGTTGGGGATGGGTTGAGGCAGTCCTGCTTTGTGTTGTAGGCCAACATACCTAACGAGCGGTCCGGATAGGTTGTAGGCCCTGTGAGGTGGTCCAGTCATGCCGAAGGCTCGGGAGCGGTCCAAATAGGTTGTAGGCCCTGCGAGGCGTTCCAGTAAGTCTGAAGTCTCATTACGCATGTTGTTATGTATTTGTTGATATGTTATGATTATGGTTATATGAGGTTGGTATTTTGGGGGTAACTCACTAAGCTTTCGGTCTTACAGTTTCAGTTTATTGTTTCAGGTACCTCAGGGGATTCTAGCAAGGCAAAGGCGTGATCGTACAATTCCTCACTTTTTATGACTTTGTTTCTGGGATACTCTGATATGATACATTTTGAAAACAAGTTTGTAATGGTTTATAGATTTGAAATATTTTTAAAAATTTAAATTTGGCATGATTTTTATGGGTGTTACATGTAGTTTCTGGGGCGCCTTGTCAACCATGATGGTATTTTGGTCGATCCGGCCAAGGTTGAGGCCGTGATGCAGTGGGAGGTTCTGAGGTCTCCATCTGAGATTCAGAGTTTTCTTGGTTTGGCTGGTTATTATCAGAGATTCATATAGGATTTCTCCAAGATAGTTGTTCCTTTGACCCGACTGACAAAGAAGATGGTTACATTTTGTTGGGGGCCTGAGTAGCAGGCAACTTTTGAGACTCTTAGACAGCGGTTGTGTAAGGCACCGATTTTGACCCTGCCAGAGGGTGTCAATGATTTTGTTGGTTTATTGTGATGCTTCGATCTCTGGATTAGGGGTGGTGTTGATGCAGAGGGGTCGCGTGATCGCCTAAGCCTCGAGGCAGCTAAAGCCTCATAAGGCGAATTATTTGAAGCGTGACTTGGAGTTGGGGGATGTGGTTTTATCTCTCAAGATTTAGCGACATTACCTCTATGGGGTTTGTTGTACTATTTACACGGATCACAAGAGCCTGAGGTATTTGATGGATCAGCCGAATCTGAATATGTGGCATCGTCGGTGGTTGGATGTGGTGAAGGATTATGATTGTGAAATTCTTTATCACCCGAGAATGGCCAATGTGGTGGTTGATGCTCTTAGCCACAATACGGTCGCGGCTCCAATCAGGGATATATGCTTGAGGATGATTGTGATTACTCTATTAATTGAGCGGATTCGGGAGGCACGGGTTGAGGCTATGAAGGAAGAGCACCGGAAAAGCGAGTGTATTATGTGGCTTCCTTCAATTATGATAGGCGTGGTTTTTTGACTCTGCATCGACAAGTCTAGGTTCCGTACTGGGGTGGTGTGCACCATATTTTGATGGAGGAGGCTCACAATTCGAGGTTCTCCATCCATCTCGGGGGGATGAAGATGTATAGGGACCTTTGTCCTGATTATTGATGTCATTGCATGAAACGGTATGTGGCATGGTACGTGGAGCGGCGCTTGAACTGCAGGAAGGTCAAGGCCGAACATCAGTGTCCTCACGGCAAGATGCAGCCGTTGGAGATTCGAGTATGGAAATGGGAAGACATCACCATGGATTTTATCACGAAGCTTCCCAGGACCGTGCGTGGAGTAGGTTCGATATGGGTCATTGTGGATCGTTTTACAAAGAGTGCATATTTCTTTCCGATTCAGGAGAGTACATCTACAAAAAAAAGTTGGTCGAGGTTTATATCAGGGAGGTCGTGGCACGTCATGGGGTGCCGGTATCAGTGGTTTCTGACAGGGATGCCTGGTTCACTTCCAGGTTCTGGAAGAGATTTCATGACGAGTTGGGCACTCGTCTTCATTTCAGTACAACATCCCTTTTACATACCGATGGTCAGAGCAAGCGGACCATTCAGACCCTCGAGGATATGTTGTGTGCTTATGTGTTGGACTCTGGTGGGAGTTGGGATACTTATCTTCCGTTACCAGAATTTTCATATAAAAACAGTTATCACACTAGCATAGATTGACCTCCTTTTGAGATGCTCTACGGGAGGAAATGTAGGACCCCGATTTGTTGGGGCAAGGTCGATCAGCGGGTTATGGGGAGTACCGAGGTGGTAATCAAGACCACCGAGCTAATTCAATAGGTTTGGAGCAGGCTCTAGACAACTCAGAGTCGGAAGAATAGTTATGCCGACAGGTGCCGATCAGACTTAGAGTTCCAGGTGGGATATATGGTTCTCCTGAAGGTATCACCTTGGAAAGGTGGTATCCGGTTAAGGAAGCGGGGCAAGATGGGCCCCATGTATATTGGTCCCTTCACGTTTTAGCCCAGGTGGGCCGGGTTGCGTATCGTTTAGATCTTCCAGTCGAGCTCAATCAAATTCATAGCACGTTTCATGTCTCTCAGTTGCGGAAGTGCTTGGTAGATTATTCCGTTGTGGTGCCATTGGAGGATATTCAGGTGGATGACCGCCTAAATTATATTAAGAGACCGGTGGCGATTCTGGATCGAAAGACGAAAACCTTGAGGAACAAGGTAGTTGAGTTGGTGAAGGTGCATTGGCAGCACCGCAAGGGTTCGAAGTGGACTTGGGAGCCCGAAGATGAGATTAGGGAGCATTACCCAAATTTATTTGGAGCAGCGGATTTCGAGGACGAAGTCTAATTGAAGGTGGGGAGAATTGTAACACTTGTACCATGGTATGTACCTTATGGCCCTTTTATTTTGGAATTGTGCATTTTAGTCCCTAAAGTAGTAAGCAGGGCATACCACTTGGTATGCTTAGCGTACTAGTTGAAAATCCAGTACACAGGGCGTACCACTTAGTAAACTTAGCGTACTGAGTTGATGGTGAGTTGGGACCCATGTCACGTACGTTTGGTGTACATGGACTGTAATGAAACCCTAGTTAGGGGTTTTGCACCCTGTATAAACATCCCTATTCATTAGGGCTAGCCTCCTTACCAGCCTCTAAAGCCCTAAAACCCTAGAAACGAGTCTTAGCCTCCATTGTTGAATATTTGAGCCCTTGGGGAGAATTTAGTGTTCATTTTGTGCATTTTGAAGGAGTTGGAGAAGCTTGAAGTTTCTTAGCTTGGATAGAAGGTCTTGGATCCAAAATCACCACCCTTTTTGCAAATCTTTTAAGGTATCAAGTTCTCATCTTGACTTCAAGTTGTTTAGATCTCTTTTTGGGATGATTTGTCATGCTTTTGGCCATTGTTAGGTGGATTGTTGAGTTAAGACATCCTAAGGACTTATCCTTTCAGATCTAGGTTTATTATGGGCTCATTAAGCATAAAGGTGCCAACTTTATGGAGTTTAAGGCCTCATGCATGCATTAAGTCACTTATTAAGTCCTTGTTGAGCTTAAGAGCTTCATTTAGCCATGCATGGATGTAAAGTTAGCCACTTTACGTGGTAATCCAGCTCAAGGAAGTTAAATATACATTCTGGAGTGAAGTCTTAATGGTTTAAGAGCTGAAATTAGAAGGTGACTAAAATTGGAAGAGTACGTTGCGCGTAAAATCCCTTGAGCTAGTACGCTTAGTGTACAAGCTAAGTACGCCCCGCATACTCAGTCAGGTGGATTTGCGATTTTGGGCTTTGAGTTTGGGCCATGTTTTGGCATTAAAAGGTTGGGCTTAGCTGGGTCATCTGAATTTGGGAAGTTTTGGTCCAAGAATATTATTGGGCCTTGGGTTAAGGCCAATGAGAAGGGATTGTGCCCAACTGGAAACTAAGCCATAATTGGGCCTTGGTGGATTATTTGACTTTGGGCCTTTTAGATTGTGAGATTGGGCTTAGACCAATCTAGGTTAAGGGTAAAATGGTCTTTCTACCCCAAGTATGGATTTTTGGTTATGGATTAGAACCCAAATGTTAATTGGATTTTATTTGATATTAATAGTTCGGGGATTTGTCGGACAAGCAGCCAGGGATTATCCATTTGATTCAGCGGTGCGAGGTGATTTTCCTCACTGGGTTTAGTAGGTCGAAGGCACTGATGTCGGCCGATGTTTATGCTATCTTGGTATGCTAGCTGTTTGCGTGACTCTTACTTATGTTATGTGCTTATATGGTTACCGAGCAGGGCCCGTTGCCGGGTGGGGCCAAATGACCATTTTGTATGTTATGTATCTTTGTGATTATTGCATGTGTATGTGCTTACTTGATATAGGTTATATGTATGATGGGCGGTGCCCTTGTCTGTTACCGAGCGGGGCCCGATGTCGGGAGGGGCCCATTATGTGTTATTATGTATGATATGTGGTATTTTGGGGAATTCACTAAGCTTTCTGCTTACGGTTTTTAGTTTATGTTTAAGGTACTTTTGGTTCCAAGGGGAAAGTTTGGGTTGACAGCATCGCACACACCACATGGATTCCACTTTTGAGATATCACTCTGACTGTTATGATGTTGAGATACTTATTTTTATTTGAGTTGTACGGATAATGTTTTTGGAATATTGTTTTATTTAAATTAAAAATGAAATTTTTGGATCATATTTTTGGGTTGTTACATTTTAATGGTATTTTGATGAAGCTTGAAGGTCAATAAGGTTCTTTTGGTTGCAAGGAATGTTGTTTTAAGTTTGGATCCATCAAAGCCACTTGATTTATGCACTATTCTGAGTATAAAGTTCATATCTTGCTCTTTAGTTCTTTAGATCTCTTCATTTGTGGTTTTTGGCACTTTTGGTCCATTTCATGAGTGATCTTGGAGTTGAGTGGACTCCAACACCTTTTGATCGGTTTGGAATGCTTCTTAGACCTCATGTGTAACATCCGAAAAATTATGAAGTGAAAATTTCATTTTTAGTTTAGCCAAAAACACCATTTAATCCTTTCAATCATTCAAAAGTATATCAGAGTAAAATAGTTATTAAAGTACAATTCCCAAAATCATAAAGTGCAAAAACATGGGTGGATGCGATACGATCAAGCTGGTCCCTTCCCTCGCGAACCGGGAGTACCTGAACAACATTTTAAAAATAAACTATAAACACGAAGCTTAGTGAGTTCCCCAAAATATTGCATACCATACATATTTGCCAGCTCAAGGTTGTATCGTCCTCGGGTCTATTTCACCCCCGAGTCTATGTCAACTCATGTGTCAGACCACGTCCGTACCAGGTCTATTTTACCGCCGAGTCGATTTCAACTCATATGTCATCACAAGGCTATACCAGATCTATTTCACCCCACATACATATAGCAAACATGTACACATGCATATAACACATACAACAGAAGTCACAAAGACTACAAGCACATAACATATCCTAGTATCCTACAGTATAGTGAGCAAGCTCACCTCAGTCCGCTGTCAATCCATCTAATGCTCAGGTCACTGAACCGGAGAATCCTCTCTCTAACGAATCATATAAAACCTCAATTAATAATTGGGTCATAAACCATAACTGGGACTTAATTCACTAATCTCATCTCTTAGGGACTTCATGCACTACGCTGATCGTACTCCTACGTATGCCCATCGTACTCACCAGGTGACCAAAACCTCACATTAAGCACTTAATGCATAAGACCAAACGTCTAAACTCATATCCAACTTCATCTTAAGGTCTTAACACGTAAAGTTGGCGACTTTACTCCTTTGTGTGACTTAATGGGACCCAAAACCCATTTTTATCCAACTAAGTCCATAACATGGACACCAACTCTCACATGGTTCATCCAAACTCATCAAGATAACATTTTAATGCACTAAAGACTTCAGAAATGCTAAGATCCAACATTCCAAGCTCTTGGAGTTGCTCATACTCACAAATATGACTCAAGGGACCATAATATTCCTAAAACAAGCCCTAGATTATATCAAACATGAAGAGTTATCAAGATAGAAACTATATACCTTCAAATGCTAGCAAAATGAATGGGGACTCTAGATCTAAAAGCTCCACCCCAACCAATGCTTGAACACCAAGCTCCTTTGTGACATCCTTATTTTTGCGGCCAGGGAAGACCGATTTTGTTTATGCTTTTTAATAAAAATGAGAGTAACTTCTTAAGAAAAGTATTGCGGAATTTGTTCCCAAAACAAATATGATATAAATTTTATCAAAGCATGTCTTAAAGAAATGTATTTTCATTACATTACAAAAACTCGGGATGTCAATCATCGATACAGACCATAAGCATAAACCAAAAAGAAATAAACATCTTAGGCCACAAAACACAATCTAGCCCAAATCCATAATCTCTCGTTAAGTCATCCAACTATGCTTTTGCCACTACCTGTAATACAAGAAAACTGAGTGGGTTAGTCTGGGGAGCCTGGTGAGCATATAGGCTTTCAACCCACAGTAATAAGTTCATTATTTATTTTCATCAAATCATTAACCCGATTTCCCGTTCCCGTTATCCTCACTTTACGTCCCTAAAGCATCTATTATAAGGGACCTATCCTAAGGATTTTTCTTTGGGGTGACAACACTGCTTAGGGGATTCCTCAGCAATACATGTCAAATAAGGCAACCATGGGGGATGGAGTACATCTTCAAAAACACCTACAGGTTGCAAGCCTTCCAGCGCTCCACTGGACTGCCTCGAAAAGTCTGTGGTTGTCGTCTATACTCTGCTAGATGACTAGGTCATCGTTACATCGAGGCATCTCATCATTTTATCACACACCATCTATTTCATCTACCCATGTTCTACCCAACATCTTTGTAGATATAAAATACATACATGGTCCAGATCTGTAAAACAAAGCTTACATCTTTCATCCAACATAATTTTCAAAGCATATATAGTCTAGATTAGAAAAATAATGTTTACATCTTTCATCCAGCATAACTTTCAAATCATACAATACATATACGATCTAGATCTGAAGAAAAAGTTCATATCTGAAGGAAAGAAGTTAAGATCTTTCATCCAACAAAGATCTCAAAGTATACAGCTGAGATCTGAAGAAAAAGTTTAGATCTAAGAGGAGAAAGCGTAGATCTGAAGGAAAAAGTCTCAGATCTGAAAGAAAAGTCTTAGATCTGAAAGATAAAGTGTAGATCTGAAGGAAAAAGTTTCAGATCTGAAAGAAAAAAGCATAGATCTTTCACTCAACAACATCTCAAGTAATCAGCTAACATATACATATACACATAGCACATACAATACTTCATATCTATGTGTAAGATGAAAGTGACTATACACTCACTTGATACGGAGTGATTCGGACAACACTTCGCTTTTAAAAATAATCTTCTTTGACAAAACCGGGAAGTTTGCTTGAAAACCGTGCTCCGCGAGGGTAGAGTTTCAAACTGAAAAACTCTTTTTCTTGGAGACTCTAGGGTCTCCGAGGCCTTCTTCTAGAGCTAGAAAGGTTTCCTAGGCTTCAGGGGAGTTAGGATAGTCTAGAGAGAGAGTAGAGGGAGAAAGAAGGTTGAAAATGTGTGAAAAATGAGCTGCCTTTGCAGCCCTTTTATAGTCGTGCGAGGTCTCGGTACGTTGGGCGTACCTCGGACCTACGCGGGGCGTAATAGGGCACGCGTCGGTATTCTGCTGGGGCTACGTGGTCGCTTTGGAACCGCACAAAAGGTCAAACCGGGGGTCGTACCTCCTTAGTATGCGGGGCGTACTTCAGTACGCAGAGTGTCCCTTCGGTTACGCTGCGCGTACCCTTTGGACCAAACTAGCAATTTGCACACTCGACTTCTAAAATTCATATCTTTCACCTACAAGCTCTGTTTTCGATGTTCTTTATCTCCACACATAGGTGGGACTGTATTCTACGACTTTCGTTTAGACTTTGTTGGCTAATTCTCGACCGATTCTAAATTTAATAGTATGAGAAGATTACACTGTTTAACGATCGTGTAAAACTCATAACTTCTACATACAGACTCCGTTGTCGTCTGTCTTTTTACCGTTGATCTCCTATTGACGAGATCTTTGATTCTCGTTTAGGTTGCGTCGGCTAAAAATCGTTCTATCTACAATTCGAACTCTGGGATGTGCACTGCTGATCCGAAACTTAGAAATATCATAACTTCCTCATACGAAGTCAGATTTGGGCGTTCTTTTTATGCATGCTCTCGGTTTAATGAACACTATGAATTTCGTGTAGATTACCAAGGCAAAAAAGTCCTCTATTGTAAATTCACTATTTATGTCACACAATGTCGTGTCGTTTCTATCGTGAAACTTTGACAGGCCATAACTTCTTCGTTATAACTCGGATTTCGACATTCTCTATATCTCTGGAATCTTTGTCACGACAACTACAACTTTCTTCATAGATATCGGGTTTATCTAACCTTTTATTTTTTACACTTATTTTTATCCTTTATTTATTATATTATTATAAATAAGTAATAAGCACACAAAAGCACATAATTCACATAATATTCAAGAAAATCCTCTTTATTACTTTAAAATGAGTTACAATAGTTGACCTAGACTATTACATCATCGTATCAATGCTTAGCCTTGAAACATGGGCGTTACATCCTTAAAGTGAGCAAAAACACCAAAAGTTAACCACCAAAGCTCAAGAACACTCAAGAAAAATTTAGGGTTTCATATTTAGGGTTAAGGTTGATGGAGGCTGAAGATAATAAGGTTTGAACATAAAGTAAGGCCTTTAAATAGGGTCCAAGACCCTAAATTAGGGTTTGCACCTGATTAGAGTATGCCATGCGTACCCCTAGTACGCCCAACATACTCCATGTTACACCTGCGATCACCCAACCTAGTACGCCTGACGTACTCCCTGTACACCCAACATAATAGACTTAGCCTTAAAACCTCCAAACTTATGAGGGTCGTAACTTCTTCATTTAGAGTCCAATTTCGACGATCCTTATATCAACGGAAAGGTAATGAGAAGCTCTAAAATCCTATCAGCATTCCTTTGCCATAAAATTTTCTAAACTTATATCCAAAATTCATAAAAGGTCCGTACCACCACTTTCCCAATATGCCCTTGGGCTCCAAAACACAAACTGAACACTCGGTACCCACAACCTACATTATCCATCACCAAATTGCTATAAACTTCTCTTTCCCAAGTCTCGAAGCCTTATGATACTTGATCCTCAGGTCACAGCCCCAAATTATGAAATGACTTGAAACAGGGTGTTACAAATCTCCCATACTTAAATTAGATTTCTTCCTCGAAATCACTCCTTACTACCTTCCAGATATGCCATACAACCTGGACGATAATCCTACAACCTCGATACGAGCTGAAAAGTTGACTTGTACTCACAACACCCTTCTAAAGCTATAATCGAACCCATCCTTAGTAGGGTTCTCATATCCTGATGACGAACATGTCCTTACCCCACTAGCATTAACCTCTGAGATATATCTATCACTACTATGCCCGAAATCTGAATCCTAAAAACGTTGCCATACTTCTCGGTGGATAGACCATTCAGAATCACTGCCAAATCAACTCCACTTCGTAATCCAACTGAGCATAAACCCTTCTAACCCTGGATTATCTTGTTGTCTCCAATGGGAAATAGGATTCCATGACCATTCATTGTTGTCGAAAACCCTTTGCTTGAAAACAAGACGAATCCTAACATGAGCCTCCAATGCTAGTACCATCCCAGGCTCATCTTGTTGACCTATAATTACATTTCTGATGCAGTCGAAGCATCCCTGGTCTCATGATTACCAACCAATTAATTGATATAGTGGATTTCTAACTAGTTGTTGAGGATGATATCCTCACATAGTCGCACCATGCGACTCCTGAACAAGGGCTATCTAGCAAGAGTTGTCTTGGTTTGCTTGCCATACTAGATCCAACAGCCCTTCTGATCCAACTAAAGGATAACATAATCAACCATTACATCAATATTTTCATCACTAAGTGATGTGAATACCTGTTGAAAATTAGTTTAGACTAATTATGCCTTTCAGATTAACCATAATATATGACCAATTCTGTATGAACATGAGTTTGTAACCTTTTAGGTGTCAAGAGCTCTTGTAAATCAAAATTAAAGGTTAATTGGGCAAGAGGATGAGATACTAAAATCCTATAAGGATTATGATCATCTTAGTCTAAACCACATTGATCATATAAGAACTTATGAAAAGGGTTTCATAAGTTGTCTCCACCCAGAACACTGTTGCAAAGGAGTGTGATTGGATAGAGAAACAAATCATTTTTTGATTTATTAATCGATGAATCGTACTATGCTTATCAAGGGTTAATGGATTATACCATGAACATGTATTATAAGAGTCCTTAGTCTTAAACCAACTCAAAGGGTTTATGAGACGCTCTCAGAAATGTAGATTAATGGTTCATCCCTCTCTAGCACATTTAGAAGTCTATAATTATGAGGTTTACGCTTGTTGTGAAGTGCTCGACAATCTAGGACTTAGAATGAGATATGTGTTATGCCGTTGGACATCCTAACAAGACTTTTTGGGTAATTGTTTTACAAACCTTTTGAGAACCAAATGTTTATTAATCGAAGGACAGTCTTCGAAGAGAGGGATTCGATATCCAAATGGTCTAGTGGGAGCCATACTAATATTGAAAAGGATCAAGAGTTAACCAACAAAGTACATATAGTTTTCCTAGCTTTCAATTTGATTTTGAAAAAGGCAATTATAGAAACTAACATATCTCCAACTCTTCCTAATAAGACTTGGTAGAGGACGTCATAGACCTAGTTATATATAATCTATATTACTGAGGAATATGAGTCACTGGTAGATGACAATAAGAGTGTGCCAACTATCGTAAGTCACGGCAAGCCCTAAAAGGTTTCATGATGGAAGAATGACATGGAGAGTGAGATTCAACCCCTGTAAGTCTGAAAATTAGTTGATCAAGCACTTAGCCTTAATCATTAAGTGTAAGTGGATCTTCAAAAGGTAACAAATATGGATGTGAACAGGCACATATTCAAACCAATATAGGTTGTGAAGAATGTGTAAGCTTATGAAGTTCATTCATGAACTAAGACAAGCATCTCACATAATGGAATCCTTGTTTTAATGACATAATTCAAGGAGTTTTGAAATCCGAGAAACGAAGGTGGACCATAAATATGCCAAAGCTAGTGGGAGTAATTAGAATCCTTGTTTCAATAACGAAATTCAAGGACTTTTGAATTTCGAGAAACAACTATGAGTTATATATGTGAATGCTTGTAGGAGTACATTTCACCCTTGTAATGTATTTGGATAATACACAATGTTCTAACTTAGCAGGTGTAACAACTTGGCTTAGATTGGAATTGATTTGCCTATAATAACATGGGAGAATTAATACACGAGGATCCATCTGACTAAATCATTGGATCAAGCCAAAAGCATGGAATCTCGAGGAAACTTGAGATTTAAAACTTCTAGAAAGTTCATGCTTATAAAGTATGGTATGACATTTGAGCAATGATAATGTCCTAGTTCTGTAATTGAGTTAGAAGAGATAATTTGTATCCCATGAACATCTGTTTATGGGATCGATCATGACTTGTACCATATTTGATGATTTCTATGCCTTGAGCATGAAAGATCAGATCAGATCAAGTTAGAAATAATCAATGAATCAACATCAAGTATATTCCTTTGTATCCTAAAAGGAAAAAGAAGGTGATCTTAGTGTGGAAATGATAAATGTCAAAGTTACATTGACGTTAAGTTCCACACTAATAAACACAATTGTGTTCCAATCAGAATTTGTGATTTTTACTAAATGGTAAAGTATTAGCTTGGATGAATACCAAGTAATACATCATAGTGAATTTAAGATTGAAACTTGGAGTATATTGTATATTTTCAGAATGCAAAGGAAATTATGTGATTGAAAGAAATTCATTAATGAATCATTGTTGAAGTTTAATCATTAATGGTCCTTATTAAAGTTCTTGTGACTATAAGGGTGGGCTTACATCAAGCATAGATCCCAAGTCATACAAGATTACATGTCATATGCTCAAGAAGTATCATTACATTATTACTCGAATGTTACGACATCATTGTCAATAGGATCATATTGGAAAATAATTGTGTTGATCCATTCACTAAGCCAATGTCACTGACCAAGTCTGTTAGTCATACAAAGTCTTGAGACAATAGATCTTCAAATAAATTGGAGTAACAGCTCGTGTTTTTTTTAATTTAATTCATAAACATATAACATAATGAATTGTAATTATTTTGATGTTTATTTCGAAGAGACTTAATAAAGAGCATTTGTTACTATCATGGTTATGTTATTTATTACTGTGTTTCACTTTTGTATGTTTTGAACCCACTTCCAGAATATTTAATTATATTCAAAACTCCACAGTCGATTTACTCTCGGGAGTGAGTATTGGATTATAAGATTGTCATGATTATTAGTTGATTGTCTAAGTTGATTTGGATATTGCAATAACGCTAATGAGTACTTGAAAATAGAGGTTTTTAGTATTGAAACAACCCAATCTTAGAGATTACTTCATGGATCTTGTCACGAGTAATTCTTAGACAGTAATATCTTTTATTATTCAAACTGAGATGCATATGGGCCTTTGTTTGCAAAATTTGTTATGCATTGGTGTACTCCAACACTATCTATAACTAGTAGTCATAAAGGTTATGTCCATGTATGATTAGACTAGTGGACACAAATTATGTAGTCAAAGTTTATTTGTTCCTTATTCCTTAACAGGAGAAGTTATATCCTTAGCCTCCCTGGTGATTTGGTACTGACATCTGATGTATCTGGTCATGTCCTGACTAAATTGATTGTTCGATTTATAAGTTAGATGTGATTGTCAGAAATCTTAGTTGAGAAACAAAATTTGGAACTATGAGATTGATCCTAATCTATTTATCATGTTTATATGGATACCTAGAGCAAATGAATAATTGATCAATCATCTAAGGGCTAAAATTGATTATGATCAAGTGTTTGGCAGTTGCATTGGATTAGTAACTCTCTGTTAGTTATTTGAGAAGTATTAAGACCTTAAAATTTTAATGACTTCTCCAAGTGCGAGACAGTTGGAAATAATATTCAAGGTCATTAACTAGTTGGTAATATTTCTAAATAATAACAGTGTCCTTTTGGATTGGCCTTATAACACAAATAACATTAAGGAAATGGAGAAAAATAAGTTTTTAATTTATTAAGGAATTTATAAGTTAATTAAAAATTATGTTGGTAATTAATTAAAAAGTTTTAATTATTTAAATGAGTTGAATATTAATTAAATCTTTCAGGTTAATTGGAATATTCTATGACTCTCCAAAATGAGGATGTGGATGATTTCTGCTTATCCTGATAAGGATAATGCATGTTTTAAATATGGTAAGGATAATGCCTAAGAGTTTGAAACCCTAAAGGATTATTGAGTTGCCTATAAGTAAGGTGCTAGGGATCAAACCCTAGTTGATCTTTGTCTCAGTTTTTTATTCCTCTCTACCTCTCTCTCAATATGGACAAATTTCATAACCATGTTCTAGGGTTAGTGAATTTCGCATAAAACCTAATAGGGTTTATTCTTTGTTTGCTTTTGGAGTTTTGGGTTTGACTACATTAGACGAGTTCTACTTTGGGCTCTCTATCCATTTCAAGGTTGATGAGCACTTGATCTAATGATTAAGTGTAGTGTCCTGTTCCATATTGTTTTGTGATTTCAGGTCCGTGGGCCTTAATCCGAGTATGAGAAGGTTTTGAGGCTTTGAAGGAGAAAGGTTTAGGCCTTTTAGGATATGGTTAAGGTAGGTTGTGTGATAAAAGAGTTCGGTTTGTGATTTAGAGCCCAAATGTATTGTTAAAGGAGCTGGTGCGGTCTTTTCATGAATTTTGGATCTGAGTTCGAGTGGGATTTAGGAGGAATAAAGTTGATAGAAATGTAGGGCTTCTCGTTACCTTTTCGTGGATATAAGGATCATCAGAAATGGATTTATAACGAAGAAGTTATGGCCTTCAGAAGTTTTGAGGTTTACAGGCTTAGCCGAGTACGTTGGGCATAAACAAAGCATACGATGGGCGTAATTTTGGAGTATGCTGGGCATACTGACCAGGAGTGGTCGCGAATGTTCTTCAAAGCACGTTAGGCGTACTATATGAACGATGGGCGTACGCCAATCAAACCTAAATGCTATTTTAGGGTCTTGGACCCTATTTAAGCTTCTTATCTCATAACCTAACCTTAATATCTTCAGCCTCCATCCCTCTAAACCCTAGAAATCGACCCTAAGCCTCCATTTGAGTGATTCTTGAGCTTTTTGGTGATTTGGTGAGTTTTTGGTGCATATTGTGGAAGAAGTAGTTCCTTGAGGAAGCATTGCTTGGCTTGGAGCTTGTGGATCCAACCCCTATTCATGTTGATCTAGCTCCAGAAAGCATAAAGTTTGAACCTTGGTGGATTTTTTCATGTAGATCTAGTGGGGTGATCACTAGGCTTTTGAAGACGAAGGAGCTTTGAAAGAGGATAGCTAGAGCACCTAGCTTTTGGATCTTTGTTCTTCTCATGTTGATGCATCTTCCAGAGGTATCAAGTTTTGAACTTGCTTATTGTTGTGCTAGTTTTGTTTTGGGTCCATTTTAGGGTTTTTGGTCCCAAAGCTTGAAGCTTTATGAATTGTTGAACTCCAGAGCATAATATATGTCCCTTTAAGTATATATGTTGGTGTTATGTCATAAAAACCCAATTTTAGATGTTGGAATCAAGCCATGCATGAGATAGGAGGTTTTTAAGATAAGGAAGTGAGTGTTTTGGGTGTTTGTGTCCTTTCCAGCCATGCAAAGGCTTAAAGTCCTTCACTTTATAGAGTAAGTGCCATATAGGAGTCCGGATCCGGGGTTTGAGGTAATGTCTTAACTGTTTAAGAACAAATGAGTAGAAAGAGTGAACCTGGGGAGTACGCTAAGCGTAATTCCTGTACGCCCCGCGTACTACCCCAGTCTCCCCAATGGCCAATATGGATTTGTAAGTACGCTGAGCATACCAAGAGAGGTACGCCCCGTGTAACTTCACTGTGGACTTTTGGGCTAAGTCTCATTTTGGGCCTTGAGTGTTGGGCCTGGAGTTTGGACTTGTTGCAGTAGAGTCTTGGACCAGAGGATTATATATATGTGCTTTGGACCCTTGAGTTGGGCTTGTCATTAGATGTGAGAGAGTTGGGCCTTGAGAAAGCCCATTTATTATTGAGCCTTAGTGGGCCCACTGGGTTTAAGGTCATTGATGGGCTGGTTAGTGGACTACCTTTAGACCTAATGAGCATGAGTTGAGAATTAGTTTCTAATTGGGATAATTGTGGGTTTGGCACAGAGTTAGAGGCCGGTGCGTAGCAACAACGTTTATAGGGACTGTTCGTCATCCGAGGTGAGTCTTCTCACTATACTTTACCTAGAGTGGTAATTATGCGTGACCAGAGGGTCTTATGTGCTTGCCTGAGATATGCATTTTATGTGTGATATGTGTCGTGTGCTATATTATGTGATATTTAGACCGAAACGAAGGGTCCAACGAACCGTGCTATTTTATGACCGGACCGGAGGGTCCAATGAACTATGAGACCGGAGGGTCCTCACTTAGACCGGGCTGGAGGGTCCAACGAGTAGTGAGACCGGAGTGTTCTCACCCAGACCGGACCAGAGGGTCCAACGAGCCATGGGACTGGAGGGTCCCACTGAGACACATCGGACCGGATAGTCCTACAGAGTTATAGCCTCGAGTGGCTAATATGTGTATATGGTATTTTAGGAAACTCACTAAGCTTCTTGTTATGTGTTATGTGTTTCAGGTTCTTATCAGGATCGCGGGAAGGCGGCCGCTTGATTGTACACACAAGAGAAAAGAATTATGAATGATGATCCTGGATTTTGATAATTACTTTTGAAAACTATTTTGAAATATGTTATGACATCGACACTTAAGATTTTGAGAATTATTATATGTGATGTTGGTAATTTAAAATTGAAAATTTTGTTTGAAAATTTACGGTGTTACATTAAGAGGCAAGTGTTCTATTCTTTTAGTTTGATATTAAAGCATGTTGTTAAAACTAGTAAACCCTAGATTCTCGAATGCATGTGCCCTTAGGTAAAATTGTTGATTATTCTGCTACCTTTAGATGGTGTACTTGATACTAATAATCCCCAACACCCATATGGAACCCTAGGCAAGCCGACATTTACTTTACTTTTAACTTGTGTGATTTTCTCAATGATGCATGATCACACTTTTATTTCAAGACTCTGTCACAGTCATGCTTACAATTCAATCATAATAATAATCATTGAAAATTTTCATATGAAACATGTACATTTTCATACATCAATCATAAGCTTGTAACAAACTCTTTCTTTTCAATTCATTTCAAAAATACTTATCATTCAATCGCTAAGCTACTCTTTAAAAATAGTTCATAAAAATAAAATATACATATCATATTGTTCAAGTCATTTAACATATCTTATATCATACTTTCATCTTTTGAAAATCACACACACACACACACACACACACACATATATATATATATATATATATATATATATATATAAATGTAATCGATGCTTACTCTTGTAAAAAGAATCATAAAACATAGTTCTTAATCCATTAAGCCATGCATTCTTATTTAAGAAGCTCCATAATACTCACTTTGTTAGTTAGTGAAAACTAACTACCACTTTGAATTTTATCCTTCACTTGATGCATCATCGAGGGTAATAAAGTAGCATGTCCTAGATTGTCAAGTGAATAAGTAGTCACACCAATCAGAGTCAGAAAAAGTCGTTAGGGTCAATTTTTGATTAGTTGGTAAAAAAATACCTTGGTCGGGTGTGGTTTTGAGATAGAACAATATTTTGTGAGCAACATCTAAATGATGTTATCAATTTATGCAATTAAAATATATTATCATGTTGCATTAATCCTAGGGAAATCTCCAGAAAGTCCTAAAATTTTACCCTAATTTACAAAAAAGCCATAAACTAAAATTTGTTTAAGGAAAGCATGAATTATCGGTAAAAATGACGATTTGACCCATTTTTCCCGGTTTCCCGGTTTCATTACTTACCTGTTTCATTAAAGTCTCATTATTTTACCCTAATTTACGAATAAGTCTCAAACTAAAATTTAGTGATGATTTATCCCTTTTCTCCATCAAACATACATTTTATCGTTTCATTGTTGATTTAGAGACGTAGTCATTATATTAGTTGATAAGATGAATATGATGAGTTATATAATACTACATTTACTGTAAAATTTGATATCCATCCCATTGGCTCATTTATGAGTATGTATCTAAGTCAACAATGAAACCAATAAAATATGTGTTTTTAGGAGGAAAAAAAAAGACAGAAAATGAGTTGATATCTGATGACATGGATATATTGGATTACATAAAATTAGATAGATAATTTGAAATTTCTTATAAACGTAAAAAAATGACGTTGTTGTTGCTAGTTTATGTAATTATTGCAGTCTTTGTTGGATGCATTTTATATTCCAAAAAAATATACAATATATCAAGATATCAAGTTTTATGGTAAACATAGCATTATATAACCCAACATATCCATCTTATCAGCTCATTTAATTACTAGGCGTCCAACATGAATGAAACCGATAAAATGTATGGTATATGGAGAAAATGGTCAAATCATCATTAGATTTTAATTTGAGACTTATTCGTAAACTACTCTAATAAATGAAGATCAATTTTGCCACATGTTAATCTTCCATAAGTTTTGACACTTGTCATTTTGTGGTATTTAAAACAAAAATAGTATTCACATGTCAATTTCTAGATTTTTTTATTTTTAAAATTAAAAAGTCGCATAATACATATAGTTATATAAGTAAAGTATTAAATGTAATAAATATGATCATAAATTGCAATAAATATGTTTTTTTCATTCCTTATTTTAAAATTTACTTAATGTTTACATTTTGATATTTAATTTTTTTATTTAACTCATGTAATACATGAGTTTCATACCTAGTTAGGGGGTGTTTGGGATAGTTTTTCATACCAAAAAGTCCTTTTTAAAAAAGAACTTTTTGATTCATATCTTTTTCCAAAAAATGGTTTTAAAATGTGTTTGTTTAAACTTTTGAGGGGGAAAGGGAAAAAAAACAAAAGTTGCCAAAAGTAACACATACGTGACTTCTTAAAAGCCTCCTTTTTCTTCTTCTCAAAAAGCTATTTTAAAAGATCTTTTTCAATTGCCAAACAACTTTTTAAACTTTTGATTTTTTGGAAAAGCTAAAAGTTTCAAAAATCATTTTAAAAGCAAAGCCAAACATCCTTTTAGTATAAAATAATAAGACTTTAATAAAACAAGTAAGAAATGAAACCGAAAATTTTGATCAAATGGTAATTCATGTTTTGTCGTAAATAAATTTTAATTTGAGATTTTTCATAAATTAGTTTTTTACTTCGTGTTAAATATGTTGTAGATAAAATGAAACCTAACTATACATTTCGTATAAAAATGTCAAGCAAATTGAAATACATGAACTATGTGCATAAAATGTTAAAAATGAAACATATATTTCGGCAAATCGAAAACCAAGAAGTATGATTCGTTAATTTCGTCAAAATACATGACCTCTTGTTTGCGCATCTATGGGAGGTAGTATTTGAAGATATCAGTATCAAGCGCAGAGAAACGGCCAGCTCTTCCAGTCCTTTTTCACTTATCCAAACACAAAAGCCCTTCTTTCTTTCTTCGATAATGGAAGCTCGCAAGCTTTTGAAATTAACCAAAACAGGATGAACCATTAGCAGACTCCAAATCCACCTCCATACGAATAAAACTATTTACAATGGCGATGCAAACTTCGCACACCGTAAGTATCATACATATATGTGTTTGCCTGTGTTTACAACTTCAGAGTTCACTTCTAAATTGATGGGATATTTTGTAACTTTAAACGACTTAAAGGGTCTTCTTTTCTTAATTGAGTTGCATGCCAGGTGTTTGATTATATTTCTGCTTGAAAAGTGCTGCAAATTGCCCACGTTAATGATACTCAAATGTTCGAATTTTAACAAGGGGTTGTATTGTAAGCATATTCTGACATCTTCGTGATGACAAGTGTCTTATGGAATCGCTAGTGTAAAGAATTGGGGCTATAACAGTGTAGCGATTGTACGTTCTTATGAATAGAAATTCGACATACTAGTCGAGGCCCTGAATTATACTCGTTTAAAATTGATACTTCTTGAATGTTCGTAGAGTTTAGATCACTATGGCTTTGTTAGCTTATGAGAATTGGATTGCACACCAACTGTTTGATTTAATGTGTACTTGAAGTGGGCTCTGAATTAGTCACCTCAGCAGGGTTCAAAGCTATGTACTTTTGACATGAGTTTGTAGTAAGATTTTGACACTTCAAAAGTGTGTGAATCTGTTTTAAGACACAAAATTTGCACTAATGTTCTTCCTGTTCAAATATATCTAGCACTAGTTGACAAGTGGACACCATGTTTAGTGTTCTAAAGGATTTTTTTGAGCATTCTGATAATTTTACTTGTTCCTTAAACCAGAAATTGCAATCTTAATGTGAAAACAACTCAAGGTGTTGGGCTGTAAGTTAGTCAATTTAGTTTAGGATCGATTGTGTTATAATCCTTACCATATTTCGAATCTTATCTATTTTAGGTATTTTAGATTTTTACAATATTTGGTTTCTTGTTTACATGTTTAAGGTTGTTCTTACCATATTTAATAAAATATAAGTGGAATCCGAAGTTTATAAAGAATCTTACATGCTTAAAGTCCAGTTTCTTATTGATTCTTGTTTACATGTTTATTTTATTGAATTCAACTAATCTTATGCTACAAAAACTGTTCAGGTTCTGTCATTGAGAAGTTGCTCATCGTTTACAAAATCATCTTCATTCAGAAGGATTGATTTCAGGATATATTCTTCCATTGAGCTCTCATCTCTCTTCCATTTTTCATATTGCACTGTGTCAAAGAGAAGGTCTCGTGGGCCCGTTATGGCTGCAAAGAAAGAATCTAAAGGTATATACTTGATTACATTTTTTTAAAGAGCTTTTAGGGTTGTTTGGCTGGATGGGAATGGAATGGAGTGAACATGGTAATTGAGTAAGAAAGATACTGGAATCGGTGATTACATTCCATGATCATGACACGAATGGAAAAAAAAACTTCATATGATTTTGTATGTGTAGTAAATACAGTGTATAATATCAACTCTTTTCTATAGATTTTTTACTTATAAGAGTAAATTACAAAAATCGTCCCTGTGGTTTCTGATTTTTTCCTTGTGTTGTCCAAAGTTGAAACCTTTTTCAACTTTGGTCGTTATTTCAAGATTTCATATCGATTTTGGTTCTTATTTCAAGGTTTCATGGAGCAAAATTGACATGAAACTTTGAAATAAGGACCAAAATTGGAAAAAAGTTTAATTTGGGACTAAAAGGGTAAAGATTTATGAATTTATCTAAAACCACAGGGACCGTTCTTGTATTTTACTTTAATTATATTTAATGAACTTCTGCTCAAAAAAATTAAAAAACAAACTTGATAAAAGTTCAGTAAAACCCAAATAAGTTGTAACAAAAATTTTTGTTATAAAGTAATGTTTCATTATAAAGTAATCTTTCATTGCATTTCATGATGGAATGAAAGTTAACAAAATGGAAAGAATCAGGGTCCCATTCCATTCCATCAGGCAAAACAATTAACAAAGTCTCATTACAATGGAATAACCGATTCCATTCCTTCCTTCCCTGATTCCCTGATGCCAAACACTACCTTACTAACGATCCATGTATTACATTGTTTAGGAACAAAGCAAGGAGATGGAAAATACAAGCACACTGTTGATCTTCCTAAAACAACTTTTGGTATGAGAGCAAATTCTTCAGTAAGGGAACCTGAAATCCAGAAATTATGGGATGAAAATCAGGTTTTCAAGAAAGTTTCTGAAAAGAATAACGGGGTCAGTTTTGGAAATTATTCAAGTTCATCTTTAAATTTTTCTTATTCTACTCTTTCTGATATTTTTTTTTCCTGTTTTTAATAGGGAACTTTTGTCCTTCATGATGGTCCTCCATATGCTAATGGTGATTTACACATGGGACATGCATTAAACAAGATCATAAAGGATATTATTAACCGATATAAGGTATGATTTGATGTGATTGTGTATTTGTGTTCACTTATTGAAGGATAGAAATGGAATTTTTTCTATCTTCAATGATTGTTGTGCTATGTCCAAATCCTTTTATAGTGATAATGCAAAAGGGTATCCTAGAAAATGATTTTAGTCAACTTTTATGTGTGAAAATGTGCTTTACAGTATAAATACTATGCAAGTATGCATATGATGAATGTGTATGAGTGTATCTAAACTTCCATTATGTATTTATTTTTTGTTTTTTTTGTTTTTTGACAGCTTCTTCAAAACTGTAAAGTGCATTACATTCCAGGTTGGGATTGCCATGGTCTACCCATTGAGTTGAAAGGTAAGTGATAGTTTGTTGCTTCTTCTTCCATTGAATAATCTTTTAAATTAAGATAATATTTATATTATCTTCTGTTTTTCTTTATGTTAATATGATATTTTGGTCATTTACTGAAAAAGAAGAACGAGGATGAATAGTGAAATCCATTAACCATGGAATCTGAAGGATTCCAACGTAATGGTAATGGAATTCCGTCCATTTGGCAACCCTGGAATGCAATCTCGAATTCCAATTCCATCAGATTAATGCAATTCAATAATAAAAACTGAATAATCTTTTAAAGCTTATGTTAATTAAGATTAATTTTCTGTTGAATTATCTTAGTATTGCAGTCATTGGATCAAGATGCCAGAAACGGATTGACACCAATAAAATTAAGAGCAAAAGCAGCTAAATTTGCTAAAGCAACAGTCAAGGCACAAATGGCATCATTCAAGGTCAGTTTATTAATAATTCTTTATTAGTATTATTAAGAAAAAAAAAAGATAACATTAAACATATATAATATATAATATATGTCTACAGAGATTTGGAGTATGGGCAGATTGGGATCATCCTTATCTCACTCTTGATCCAGAATATGAAGCTGCTCAGGTACTGATGCAAATTATAATAATAATCGTTATTTTATTATTATATTATTATTTAATTGTTTTGTTTTTTCTAGATTGAAGTGTTTGGACAAATGGTTTTCAAAGGGTACATATACAGAGGGAGAAAGCCAGTGCACTGGAGTCCTTCATCACGCACTGCTCTTGCAGAGGCTGAATTAGAGGTAAACAGATAAGATTATAATTAAAATAAATAAATAAACAAGTTTTTAGTTAATTTCAAGAAAACAAAATTATAATTTAATTCATATCATGAAAACTTTACTAAAAATAGGATACATATATAGAGTGTCTTATTTTCCTTGGAAGTTTCTTGCAGTATCCTGAAGTCCATGTTTCAAAGAGCATGTATGCAATTTTCAAATTACTAACTACTCCAACTAAAGATGGATTACTTGATGAATTTCCCAAATTGTCCCTTGCAATTTGGACCACAACTCCTTGGACTATTCCTGCAAATGCTGGTATGTGTCCATCTTCATAATTCATATAATCATGTATCATGTGAGTTTTTCTTTTTCTTTTTCTTTCTTTCCTTAAACAACTTTTCTGCAATCCGTTGTTTATCTGTAGTTTTTCTTTTCTTGTTTTTTTTCAGCTGTTGCAGTGAATTCCAAGCTCCAGTATGCCATTGTTGAAGTGCAATCACCTTCACCTGATGTTACTTCATCTTCTGAAGATGGAAAGAAGAGAATTGGTAGTGTTTTGAAAGGCTCTGAGATACCATTTTTCATTGTTGCATTGGACCTTGTGTCAACACTGGAATCCAAATGGAATGTGAAACTTGCTGTTAAGAAAACAGTTTTGGGTTCAGATCTTGAAAATTGCAGGTATACTTAGGTAGGAATGGAATCGTTCATTCCATTCATTCCATTGGAATGAACAATTCCATCCAACCAACAAGTCTCATAGTTTCATGTTTTTATCAAGACTTACTTTTTTTTTTTTTTTTTTTTTCTGAAATTACTTATTTTGAACAGATATGCACATCCAATAAATGGGCAAGAATGTCCAGTTGTGATTGGAGGAGATTACATCACAACAGAATCAGGAACTGGACTTGTCCATACTGCCCCTGGACATGGACAAGATGATTATATAACAGGATTAAAATACAATTTGCCAATAATATCCCCAGTAGATGATGAAGGAAAATTCACTGAAGAAGCTGGAATCTTTAAAGGGCTTGATGTGTTAGGAGATGGGAATGCTGCTGTAATTGATCACTTGGATCAACTTTCATCAATTCTCATGGTGGAACCTTACAGTAAGTTAGTTATAAAGACACCATTGAAATGGTTTAATATAAAATTTACTTAAATGCCATTGTTTTCTTGATATTAGAGCATAAGTATCCTTATGATTGGAGGACAAAAAAGCCTACGATTTTTAGGGCAACTGCACAATGGTTTGCATCTGTTGAAGGATTCAGAGAGGCTGCTATGGATGCCATTAGTCAAGTAGTATGGACTCCATCTCAGGTACTAAAATTGTTCCAGTTCTTTCTGAATTTTACATTTTTAGTCCAAAATCCAATGCTTTTTCAAAATTGGTCCTTATTTCAAGGTTACGTATCAGTTTTAGTCCCTAGAACCTTGAAATACCAAAACTAAAAAAGGTTTGATCCATAAGATAATATATAGACTAAATTATTAAAATGGTTCCATTTCTTTCTGACTTTTTACATTTTTAGTCCAAAATCCAACACTTTTTCAAAATTGGTCCCCTTATTTCAAGGTTTCATATCAGTTTTAGTCCCTAGAACCTTGAAATACCAAAACTAAAAAATGTTTGATCCATAAGATAATATATAAGACTAAATTACTAAAATGGTTCCAGTTCTTTCTGACTTTTACATTTTTAGTCCAAAATCCAACACTTTTTCAAAATTAGTCCTTATTTCAAGGTTTCATCAGTTTTAGTCCCTAGAACCTTGAAATACCGAAACTAAAAAATGTTTAATCCATAAGATAATATATAAGACTAAATTACTAAAATGGTTCAACTTCTTTCTGATTTTTACATTTTTAGTCCAAAATCGAACACTTTTTTTCAAAACTGGTCCTTATTTCAAGGTTTCATATCAATTTTGGTCTCTAGAACCTTGAAATACCAAAACTAAAAAATGTTTAATCCATAAGATAATATATAGACTAAAACTAAATTACTAAAATGTTTCCAGTTTTTTCTGATTTTTACATTTTTAGTCCAAAATCCAACACTTTTTCAAAATTAGTCCTTATTTCAAGGTTTCATATCAGTTTTAGTCCCTAGAACCTTGAAATACCAAAAGTGAAAAAGGTTTCAATTATTTTGGACTATAATAAACAAATAAATGAAAGTACATTGCTATTTCTTCCATTAAAAAAATCATAACTTTTGTCATTCAGGCAGAAAACAGAATTTCTACAATGACTTCAAGTCGTTCAGATTGGTGTATATCGCGTCAAAGAACATGGGGTGTCCCAATTCCAGTCTTCTATCATGTAGAAACAAAGGAGCCTCTGCTAAATGAAGACACTATTGATCATATCAAAAGTAAGGCTGTTGTTATATAAACCTTGATTACTTTCTAGACTTATAACGTTACATGAAAAGGAGAGGAAAAGAGATTACTTATGTATATTGAATTCAACATCTGATGATTGTTTTTTTTTTTCGTAGCAATTATTTCCCAAAAGGGTAGTGATGCATGGTGGTATATGAAAGTAGAAGAATTGCTTCCTGAGAAATATCGTGATAAAGCATCAGATTATGTGAAAGGAACTGATACAATGGATGTTTGGTTTGATTCAGGTACATTACTAGTTTGTTAAAAGTTAAAAGTTTTATTCAAATATAATTTTTTTTTCTGATATTTTCTGGAGTTTAGATCCAAACTTTAAATTATTAAAAGAGTAAATTGATTTTGGTCTGTGGAACCTTGAAATAAGGATGAAAATGAATATGAAAAGTTGAAATAAGGACCAAAAGTGAAAAAAAGGTTTTAGTTTTTGGACTAAATACAGTAAAATTCAGAAAGCACAAGGACCATATTTGTAAGGGCATTTCAGTCATTTAGAATTCCGAGTATTAAACATGAAGTAATTGCAGGCTCTTCTTGGGCTGCTGTTTTGGAGACCAGAGAAGGCCTTCATTGGCCTGCAGATTTATATGTAGAAGGCACTGATCAACATAGGGGTTGGTTCCAAAGTTCTTTATTAACCAGTGTTGCTACAAAAGGTATATTATATTTAACATGTTTTATTATTATTATCTTCATTATTGTGGTTATTTCTTTTTCTTATTTTGTTGAATTGATTATCACAGGAAAAGCTCCATATTCTGGAGTTATAACCCATGGATTTGTGCTTGATGAGAGAGGTTTAAAAATGAGCAAATCCTTGGGTAATGTTGTTGATCCACGTTTGATAATTGAAGGAGGCAAGAATCAAGAGGTTTGAATTCTTCCTATTCTATTTTTTTTTTAAAAAAAATTAGATTTCTGAAATTACAAAAAGTAAAACATTAATCTTTTAGTAGCAGATTAAGTGTTTTCAGTTTTCTTTACAGGAATCACCTTCTTATGGAGCAGATGTTCTTAGGCTTTGGGTCTCAAGTGTAGATTATACAGGAGATGTTCTAATTGGACCTCAAGTTCTTCGCCAAATGTCTGACATTTATAGGAAATTAAGAGGAACTTTGAGGTTTCTTTTGGGAAATCTTCATGATTGGAAAGTATGTTTTCAAGTTCTCCAAATCACCTATAAGATCTTCATATGTTTGTTGATGGAATCGAATTCAAAGTATACTTGGAAAGACCAAAATACCCCCATCATTCTACATATTGAAATAAATTTTTTTGGCAGGGTGAAAATGCAATTTCATATGAAGAACTTCCTGAGATCGATCAGCATGCTCTGTTTCAGCTTGAGAATGTTGTGAAGAGCATTAAAGAAAGCTATGAAAGCTATCAGTTCTTCAAAATATTCCAGGTAAAAAAAATATATTCTTAAAATCAAACTCATCAAAATCTTTAACATATTGAGTAAATTACACGAATGGTCCCTATGATTTGGGGTAATTTGCGCGTTTGGTCCCTAACTTATTTTTTTAACTTGGAAGGTCCCTCCTGTTGTTTTTGTTACGCGTTTGGTCTCTGTCTTACCTAAAAAGTCTATTATTTAAATAAAGAAAAATGGTGGGGTAGGTAAGGTGAGGTGAGGGGTGGGGTTGGGAATGTGTTTATTTAAATAAATTTAAAAAATCAAGGGCAAAATAGTCTTTTTAAGTAAGATAGGGACCAAACGCGTAACAAAAACAAACAGTAGGGACCTTCCGAGTTAAAAAAATAAGTTAGGGACCAAATGCGCAAATTACCCTAAACCATAGGGACCATTCGTGTAATTTACTCTAAAATATTATTCGTTTTGTTCAATTCTCAACAGACAATTCAAAGGTTTGCCATTGTTGATCTCTCAAATTTCTATTTCGATGTTGCCAAAGATCGCCTTTATGTTGGGTAAAACTTTTCCTCCAATTAACACCCTTATAATCAAGTAATCTACACAAAGGGTAGAATTTGACAAGTTGGTTATACTTCAGGGGTGCTTCAAGTTTTACAAGAAGAAGCTGTCAAACAGTGCTTGCAATTCATCTACTCTCCATAGTGAGAGTCATTGCTCCAATCTTACCTCATTTAGCTGAAGACGTGTGGCAAAATCTCCCTTTTAAATATACACTTGAAAACACTACTGATATAGCCAAATTTGTCTTTGAGTCAAAATGGCCTCAAGTTAATGAAAAATCCATTTCATTTCCTCAACAACAAATTGATTTATGGGGGAAAATACTCGAGGTATTATTATTCTTATTATTATTATTATTTTATAAATATAATTATCATTGACTCTAATCTGTATTAATTTATTTAATAGTTGAGAACCGAGGTTAATAAAGCACTGGAGACAGCTCGCACTGGTAAACTCATTGGTTCGAGTCTCGAGGCAAAAGTTTACCTCAACTCATCCGATGATGTTCTTTCTGAGAAATTAAGGAACATGTGTGAAGCTAAAATTGATGCAGATTCACTTCATCGCATATTTATAACATCTCAGGTTTCTTTTTTTTTTTTTTTTTTTAGTTACTATTTTAAAACATTACACACTCGTTTAAAATTTAAATCAATTTGCAGGTGGAGATTGTTGATGCACCGAGTGAGAATATACCATATTCAGGGGAATATTTAATTGAAGGAGATAAAAAAATATGGATTGGTGTATCAAGGGCAGAAGGGTCAAAATGTGAAAGATGTTGGAACTTTACTCCACAAGTTGGTTCTTTTATTGATCATCCTACACTTTGCAAACGTTGTTATGATGTTGTTGCTGATCAACCACTTCCTGCTCTTGCAGCTGTTAGTTAAGTTAAATGTGAGAAATAGCAACATACTTTGATTAGAATACATAGTTAAATTATTTGAGGAATAATAATTGCATAAAATTTTAATTCATATTATACTGAATTATTTATTTTCACAATTAATTGATTTCCTTCAATTATTTTTGAAGTTTATGTAGGGAAACTGTTATTAAAATCTATTTATAGTTTGTTTGTGGATGTAACTTTGATTAATTTGATGAGTGAATTATGTTAAATCTTTGTGTTATTTATTTTCTTTGTTGTGTTTGTGTGTGTTCATTGACTCTTAATCTTATCATTTAAGAGATTCCAATTCTTTTCAAATCATATCTACAACTAAAACGGCCACTTAATAAAGGTAAATTGATATAAAGATAAAGAAAAATAAATAATAAAACCAATGTATATCTTTAAACAAAATGTATACACATCTATGTCGTTTACATTACATCTTAAATGATTTTTTTAATTGGTTAAAAAAAAAGGGTATATATCATCCAAACAAACCGTTAATTTTTTTAAAAAAAAAAATACAAACTGTGAAATCTTAAAATAAAATATTTCATAAAAAATATTTTAGTTTTTTTTTTTTGGATAACAAAACAATAATAATTTAGTTAAAGTTTTAAATTTTTTGAAAATGTAAGTATTATTTGAGATCATATGAATATAAGTAGCTTTTAACTATAAATCATTTCATAACCCCCCCCCCCCCCCCCCACCAAAAAAAAAAAAAAACCTTAACGACATAATATAATTGACGATTATTACGATAAAAATGGATGATTACGTTATGGGTAGACCACATGTCATGTATCACTAGGTTACATATCATGTGTCATTAGATATCTAGAATATGACGTAAAGTTTGTAAGATGTAATATAAAGTGTGTAACCCTTAATAGTCTATATAACCCGTATAAAATAAACAAAATGTTTTGAGTGTGTCCCCCCCCCCCCCCCCCCCCCCCCACACACACACACACACACACACACACACATACACACACACAAAAAAAAATGGAATATAAGCAAGCCAAGAAGAAAGAATAGCTATGTAAGGAATGCTCATTTCCATTTTTCTCTCATGTATATCGTAAGGATCCAATAAATTTTATATGTTCATGTTACATTCACTTTTAAACTCTGTAAAGAAAGTGCTTGCACAATTTTCCCAAGAGAAGATTGGCCATCTCGCCTCAAAAATTGATAGGACCAATGACTTCCCTCATGCTAGCTTCATACATGTACATAACCATTATTATGCACACATTAACTTCGTGTATATGATCGATTCAGGAGATTAAGTTGCAGAAACTATTCCGGATTTTAATACATTACTTAGTTCTATCTTGTAATTTAGTCAAATATAACAGACTAGGCCTAGGTTACTTGTATCAATGCATAACTATGGAGGATTTTCTTATAGCACGCATAGAAATCCTTACATTAATCGGTTTGTATAAAAACCAAAATTTATAACTTTCTCGATATTAAAATGTCTAAGATCGCGACTTTCTTGTTCTTGCAAGTGAGAAATGGAAATGATTCCCCGAAGGCCAAGTACTTACCAAGGTTTAGTTCGATACTTTAGTAAAGATTCCCTTTTTCTTCAATATTTTTATAGTTTTGTTTGTTTGTTTTCACTCTCTCTTGGATCAATCTAAAGCTCATCAACGGGGATCATCGTATGAGCAAACCTAATGGATTTTGTTGATAATTTCATTTCCATTTATTGTGTTTTGGAGCATCTATAATGCATGATTTAATGGAACATTTGAATGAGGTGGAATGTCTGGTTGGCATTGAATGTATTAAAATATTGTGAGATGTTAAGTTGACATTCAATGGATTTTAAGTTCAATAGATACAAGTCATTGAATTGTTTTATGAAGAAAAAAAATCTATTAAACATAGAATTCAACATATTGTAAGATTTAAATTATAAAGGTGTATGAAAAAGCAGGATGTTATGTGGTAATCTATTAAACTTCATAGATTGCATTGAGGATGCCCTTAACAACAAGCTTTAATGATAATTTAATATACAAAATGAACATCCTTCCACGTCCGGACATTCTCTCTTCATCGTCCCATGCATTATGACCATTAACCAACTCTACCTCCTAACTTTGTTGTCGGAAACCTAATTTGGACATGTCCATACAATTGTAGTCTTCATTCCTTCAAAATTTCGATGTCAAAGCCACTACAAACATATTTTTAATTGTTGTGTTCAATCCAACAAAGTTTTACCGTATGTCCACCGCAACATCCTCATTTATGCTAACTCTATCTTCTTTTCACATTTCTTACTTGGTCAAAATACATATTCATGCATTTTCCCATAAGACAACTTGAAATTTTCCCATAAGTTTCATAAGGACCTACTTGTCACGCAAGACTCATGTAGCCACCTCCACTTTACCAACCGGACTTTATGCAATCTATAATGTCAACCTCCACACTCCCTCCATTATGGATCATAGAGCCCACGTACTTAAAATTCACATTTAAATGTGGACTTGTTTTTTAGAACAGAAATCTACACCACCATTCCACTCCCCACCAAAACTGCACCAAATATAATGTAATGTCTTAATAGTGATGATCTATAAAGTCTTTCATCTTAATCATGGTTCACTTCTTTTTGTATGTCATATAGCGCTACCTTATTTTTACCACAATTTTCTAAAATGTTGCCCCACACACAATGAATGGTTTGTCATGTCATGTCATATTTATTTTTTAATGAACATTTTAATATAGCTAAAAACTAAAAATTTCATCGATTGAAATTCAAAATACATAAAAAAAAATTATTGTTTGATTGCACTTGGATCAAAACATATACTTACATTACATTAAGTAGTATAATTTATACAAATAAATAAATAAATGAAATGTGAAATTTAAAATGTAAAAACCTAAAAAATGCATAACATGAAATTTAAAACCTAAATAGTTACAAAATACACAAAGTGGAAGAGGTGTTTTTATTGTGGTAAAATTAGATGATGATAGATATTATTTATAATGTTTAAAAAAATAAAACTTAGAAAATAGTAAGAGAGAGAGAGAGAGAGAGAGAGAGAGAGAAAGAGAGAGAGAGTTGAAGTAAAAAAGAGAAAGAGGGAGGGGGGATGCCAGTAGAATATTCCTTATTTATTCACTAACCTACTTATTTATTCACTAACCGATAGTGAAATAACTCCAGGTGCATTAAAAACATTATAAATTTTTGAACAACCCTTCGAAAATATTTCACATTATCTAGCTGAATTACCTACGAAACTAAATAAGCAACTTTGCAAACATATCATGCGTACACCAATACATAATTGTAGTCATTATAATGAAAATACAGAAAAAAACACAATTCATGGAAGTAATGGACGAATAACAACAAACAAGCAAAAATAAAAAGGTGAAGTATTAGTAAAAGGATTCAAAGAAGTAATCAACAAAGATTCATTCTACAAGGCAGTTCTATAAGCAATGATCAAATAAAGCATTAACAATGTAATAATATAATTCTGTCGTTTCTAATAATATAAGTTGATTGTCATTTGTAATCATTTAAGATAGTGGGAAAATAAAGCCTTATAGTAGCGTCTTGTCTCATAATATAGAATGTTTGGGGTGTTGAACTCGACCAAAGTCACACATGAGGGGTGGTGTGTGCCATGGCTTAGCTGGCAAACCGTGGCCTAAGCCACATCCACTCCCTCAAGCCTAAATCTTTCTCTCCCAATGTCCACTTTCTAGGTAATAGGTATCCAACATAGCAATAACTTTCGCAATTTCTTTTCGAGCATCATTACTTGAGGAATGAAGAAAAATGCGGCCACTTTAATCATACAATTCCAAGTTGTAATTTAGGTGTAGTTATATGTTAATAACAACTTTAAAGGACTCTCATAGCTGGAAAGCTCTTTAATAATTTGTGATACATTGTAGACATTATGCTCTTTCTTTAAAACAGTATCAGCCTTTACCAATTTTTGACCCAATATAGCATTAATGTGTAGTATGTGATGGGTATTTAAATTTGGCCAAAAATCCTTATTTCAAAAATGTTTTAATGCTACTTGCATTGGAACGTCATTATATGGTGTTTACTCGCATTTCAAAAATGTCAACAAAGTTGAACAATTTAAAAGACATGAATGCCCTTTATCACACTCCGCATCAAAAACAACCTACAAAGCTCACCGAATGGCTTTTTCATGGGAACACCATTCAACTTCTTTAAAGCTAGAAATTAATTATTAGTCAACATAGTTGCGAAGAAGACTCTAAAGAGTAAAAAAGCAATAAAAAGGTCAACCAAGTCAACCTAATTTACAGGCATTGAAACAAATACAATAGTAGTAGTAGTAGTAGTAGTAAAAGGGCAGTCTTGGAAAGAAGCGGTGTGACATTTTTCATTTTCGTGGTGACTTGTATAATGTTACATCATGGATGGATCACATTTCTGAGAGCTTTGACTTTGACCATTTGTATAAATATAAATAGGTCTCAACTCTCAAATGCATTTCTTCATGAATCTTCAATGAATCTGGACACTTGAATCATTGGATGGTTGTTGGATGAAATCCGACCCATCTTCATCCAGGGATGGAAGGTGTAAATCCTGAAATTTTAGTAAAATGAGTTAATTGCAAAAATGGTCCCTGTGGTTAGTGAGTTTACTATAATTTGTACCTGTGATTGTAAGAGCTGATTTGGCTGCTGCTGATCTTGGGCGGATGAGTAGGCTTGTGGTTGAGACATTCGATAATATGGCTCTTTTAGATCGAGTCTGCAGCTTGATGTTTGTAGTATTCCTCCTTGTTCAGCACCCGGGCCCCACATTTTAGCTATACAACAATTCAACACAAAAAATCATCTTTTTTTAAATCTTCCAATTACCAATATTCTATTATGTGTAGAGAGCATTTACGTCTTTTGTACCAGTTACCAGAGGTTCCACCTTTTACAAGAAATTTTGTCCCGCCCAAAAAGGTGGGAGATGGACTCCTCCTTCTCCATCTCCCGTATGTATAAAAGACGTAAATGCCCTTCTCATCCTCATCTTTTTTTTTTAAATCTCCCAATTACCAATATTCTATGATGAATAGAGGGCATTTATGTCTTTTGCACAAACGAGAGGTTCCACATTTCACAAGAAAATTTGCAAATTTTTTGTCCTGTCCAAAAAGGTTGAGACATGGACTCCCTCTCAATCTCCCATATGTGCAAAAGACATAAATACCCTTCTCATCCTCCTCAACGAAAATAGCCTTGGAAAGCTTGTCTAGTCCTTGTGTAACAAACGCAGCCTCTGGCTGCGTTTGTTGCATGTGATTGGACTTACTAGACAAGCTTTGCAGGACTATTTTCAATGATGAGGATGTGAAGGGCATTTACGTCTTTTGTACATACGGGAGATTGAGAGGGAGTCCATGTCTCACCTTGTTCAACCTTTTTGGACAGGACAAAAAATTTGCAAATTCTCTTGTGAAATGTGGAACCTCTCGTTTGTGCAAAAGACATAAATGCCCTCTATTCATCATAGAATATTAGTAATTTGGAGATTAAAAAAAAAAAAAGATGAGGATGAGAAGGGCATTTACGTCTTTTGTACATACGGGAGATGGAGAGGAACCTCTGGTTTGTACAAAAGACGTAAACGGCCTCTACTCATGGAAGATTATAGAAAACATGCTAGGAAAATTGAAAGAAGTAAGGATAATGAAAAGGAACCTGATAGGGTGAGGTTAATTGTGTAACTCTGAGCACTGTGTGCAATCATGTGAAGATGACCACTTATTTCTTGACCAGGCATCACATAAATTGGTTGTGACAGAACACAACGAAGTTGATACCAGTGAGTTGTGGGTGCACCAGGGGCTGTGGTCAACCACCTTTGCACTGTGCTGTAATAATGTAACTCAACATACAAATTTATTATTATTATTATTATTTTTTTCTAAACAACTAGAAAAAAAAAATATATATATATATATATATATATATATATATATATATATATATATATATATATATATAATTTATTACCTTCCATTGAAGAGAACATCAAACCAACATGCTAAACCATGTATCCTTGTGCCCACAGAAGCAGTGAATTTCAGTGGAATGTCAATTTCATACAAATCCTCTTCCTGTAAATGAAATAATATATATCCAGAATTCACATTCATTTAATAATATTATAATTTTTTTTATCCATAATGGCAATGTAATAAAAAAAATGGGAATACCTTGACAGTAGTAAAATTAATGACATGGGAAACAGCAGGAGCCACTAATAACCTCGGATCAAAAGCATCAACCACTGGCTGAAAACATCATCAAACACAATGTTTTCAAATTAAGAATTACATTATTAAAAATTAAAGTATGAATTGAATGTTAATGATATTTATAACAAAATTGGATGTATTTTAATGTGTGAAATGGAAGAAAAGGAAACCTGTGAAAAATATCCTTGGAATGCAGTTCCATGTAAAGCTGTTAAATCAACACCATAATAGTTTTGTTGTTGCCAAAAGAGGGCCTGGATAACAAGTGTATATTTTATAGAAATAAGAAATATAAAAACTACTTTTCATAAATAATAATCAAAATATCAACCTATAAAAAAACAAATAGAATGAAGAAATGATATTAGGAACAAAAAGTCCATACCTTGTTTGCAATCTCAACATACAGATACTCATCACTGAATGGTGCCATATGAATTCTGCAAAATAAAAACATTAATTTTTGTTTATTATATCAAAAATAGCAATGAAAATTGATTCGATTATAATTTATATTTATATATACTCTCAAGATGCAAGTTTAATTAATCACCTTCCAACAGTAGGGAACATTTTCCCATTAGGAACAAGAAATCGATCTCTTGCAATCACATATGATTCCAACATTCTTTCATTCACTAACAATGTGCCTGTAAAAAGTAGAATATGATAAGTGAAATGGTTGTGACGGGTAGGGGTAGGGGTATAACCGTAATTCTTATCTTACCCATTGGCTCTGAGATCAATATATCTGCTTTTTCAGGCAATTCAACATCTTCCACTTTGCCCTTGATGACCTTCATTTTAGAAAACCACATAACACCCTTCTATTAAAGCAACCAGATTTACAGGTAGCTTAAAATGTACTAAAAAGGGTAGGGGTAAAACCGTAATTCTTTGTCCCAAAATAGGATTCCCAGCAATGAGCTTCTGAGCATAGTCAGCCATTTCAGATGCTTCCACAGCATAAACATGTTTAGCACCAGCCTAATAAACAACAACAACAATGTGATTTTAGTCATTAACTCATTATAAATGACATTGTAAATTGTAAATGAAAGAATGTTGGAGGGTATAAGTGTCTTTTTGTAGCACCTGAGCAGCAAATAAGGATAGTATGCCACTTCCTGCACCTACATCAACCACTACACGCCCAACAAAATCTGCTTGGTTTTCAATTACTGCAGCATAATAGGATCCTGAAAATAGAAACATCATCATGTATTTTAGCTCCAAAATAATGTATTTTTGTAATTGTTTATTATAGTTTATAACATTAAGTCAAAAGGAAACACAAATATATAGTTTATAGCATTAAGTCAAAAGAAAAAAACAATGGAAACACTGGTCAAGAAAGTCAATGAAAAAGAACAAGAAGGAGATTATCTTGACCTGTTCTCACATAATCCTGCAACATATTTTGCTGATGAAGAAGTTGTCCATAGTAATGGAAATACATTTTTGCAGAAGAAGCTTCTATTTTATCATCAAACTTGCTTTTAGAAGAAGAAAGTGTTCCATTTGGTAGATCTGATCCTGTAAAAAAACAATAAATAGTTAGCTCCATTTACTAGTATTTATTCCTTTACAATAATCTATGTGAAAAGAGTAACACAAACATGATGATCTTAAATAAAGGAAAGATGCTATTCACATCAAAAACTAAACTTCATGGGATATCAAATGCTCCAAAATGCTCATCATTACATTTTAAATTAACATAAATTGGAAAGTGAAAGGTATTATCATGAAAAAAGCTATTATAAATACAAATTACATACCTTGAATAACCACTTCTGTTTTCCATTGCTCAAATGCACCATGGAAGGAGCTATTTTCCTCCTCATCTTTAAATATAACAGTTACTCCCTTCGAATAAATTTTCTGAATTCAACATTAAAATATTAATACATGCAAATTGCACTTATAATACTGTTAAATGTATAAACAACATACTTTCTTAAGGCTAAATGTAAAAAAGCAATGTACATTCAATAATTTTGTGTATTATAGCATCGTATGTTCATTTCTTTATATAATTGCAATATAACTTTCTTTCTTTTTTCTTATTAAGAGTCTGGATCTTGAAAATCTACTCTACTATAGCGTTGTAGGATTGTAGGACATAGTACTTTAACAAATATACATATTTATAGCAATGAAAAGTGCTTTGTAATTGAATGACATTGCTATGATTGGGTAGATTTTTCAAAGAATAGTGTTGTAATAGGAAGAAATGAAGGCAAAATGTTGTAATAAACAAAAAATAAATGAAAGTGTGTTGCTTTTTTTCATTTGGATCTTACCTCTTTGGTGGTTTCAGAGCCTTCGGATACACAAAGAGATTGAACTTCACCCAATCTGAAAAGCTTAAGCACCCAAAAATATAAACAGTGAGCAGATGAACACAAACTAAATACAAAACTTTAGGTACTCAAATTACAATACTAAAAAGCATGATATATCATCACAATTTACAAGCTTATAGTGAATTAAAAGTGCTCCCTCCACTCCAAAACTACAGTCCACTTTGTAGTCTTTATAGTGTTAAATGACCCAATGTAGTCAACTATACCACATATCCTCATATTATATAAATGGGACCCATAAAATGGAAATGAGAAATCAAAAGAGGGAAGGGAAAAAGTGCTGAAATTTACAACTCAAAATGCATATAGTTGTATACTTTGGAAGGTGGATTCTGACAAAGGGGGCACTTGGAAAGAAAAATGGTGAGAAAGCAATCCCTCAATGGGGTATAAAAGGCCACATGTTTTACCCTAAGATGTCATAAATGGTAATGTTGTAAGGTTAAAACACATCCAAGTACAAATCAAGCAGGATATGAAACAGAGACTAAAATCAAACCAAAAGCATGCTCTTATTAAGAATAAGTTAATCAAAACAACACATATGATCAGAGTCTAGTTGCTAAACTTTGAACATCAAGAAATACAACTACGTAACCGAAAACAAAAGGGTCGGATTCCAATAAATTGCAAACTTCCGTTAACTATCAAACTAATAACGAATCAAAGAGGCGATGGAAGAGAGATACCTGAGTGGTTCGAAGGTCGAAGTGAATAGAGTGTTGTCCGTCGGGCTCTAATAAGAACCGTAGCTCCGGGAACCCTGAAGCGGAACCAAATGTCGCCGAAAGAGGACCAGAGACAGAGTTTGGTGGGTTTGATGAGAGCAAAGTAATAGAAGCAACAGTGAAATTCTGATGGTGCTTCAGATTTTCACCTGGTAGAGCAGCCATGTTGTATTGGAGCTTACTCTGTTTCAGTCGCTAGATTGCGTGTGCATATATGTTGGAATCGTCTCTTCCTCTGTCTGTATATATATGTATGTATATATAATGTGGGTGCGTGTGAAATACAAGTTAGGGTTTATGGGTTTGGAGAGAGAAAGCGCGAAGGTTAAAAGAAAAGTGGAGATTTGAGAAAGAGAAAGAGAGAGAGGGCCGCAGTCACTCTTGCTTTTGTTCGCTCCTTTGTTCTTGCTGGGTTAGTGTGGATCCTCCCATTTTGAAAGTAAACCCAAAAATAACAACTAAAAACAAATATGGCCAACTAGGGATGAGCATCAGAACCCGGTATCCATTTTTGGAACCGGAACCGCCTCGAAACTATCGGTTTTTTCCGGTTCCGGTTCTTAAAGTTATGGAACCGCCTTAAGCGGTTCCGGTTCCAGTTCTCGTTTTTTCGGAACCGCTACCCGCTGGGTACCCACCGGAACCGGTTTATATATATATATATATATATATATATATATATATATATATATATATATATATATATATATATATATGTGTGTGTGTGTGTGTGTGTGTTACTTAAACCGGTTTAGTATATATTAGTCTAATTTTGTCCGACTTTGGTCCGAATTGATTTGATTTGGATCGAACTAAATTGGTTTTGTCGAAAAAAGTTAACAAAATTAATGCGACCGGGTTACCCGCTCCCGGAACCGAAACCGCCGGTTCCGGGACTGGTTCCAAACATTTAAGAACTGCCTAAACCGGCGGTTCCGGTTCCGGTTCTAACTTTTTAGGAACCGCCAGTTCCGGTTCCGGTTCCGGTTCTCGCCAAATGAGACGGGTACCCGCCTACACTCATCCCTATGGCCAACCCCAATTAATGTCCTATTTTGTACACTTAGTTTTTAAGATTTTCATAGGAAATATATAAATAACTCATTTTGTCTATACAATTTTCTCATATATGTTATAATTTTTTCAATTTGACTATCTAAATAATGTTCTCATACGAAGTAGGTCGATTTTCACTAGAGAATCGTTGTAAAATATAAAATGACTAAGTTACTTTTAATGTTTACTTTTCGAAGATATAATAAAACTTATATCGTTTCCCACAATTTGATTGTATAATTTATTATTAATATTAACCCCACCTCCACCTAATTGGACATTCATATTCGAATGACAACCACCATTCATCTACTTCGATGAAAGCTACCAAACCCCCTATCCTCCAATCGCTTCAAGGTGATATATTGTGGTGTCGATGTCTTCACACTCTCTATCGAATGAACTCACCTGGGTAGTTCTTTGGATGTTTATGTTGTATTATATACATGTGCATAATTGTATGACGATAATTTAACTTAATAGGGCGTGCAATCATGATGAATAGTAAAAAGTTTGATGATCTTAATACCAATACGGAACATTGTAAGTGTTGTGAGGAAGTCATGCCAAAGACTACAAAGCGTTATGGAGTGAAAAGACTAGGTCAAAGGTAGCACATCCGCCAAAACATCTATTTTATGGGTTTTCTTAAAATAGTTTAATAAAACCAAGTTCTAATGGAACAAGGTCCCAAAGTTTAAGTATTTAAGTTGTTTATCAAAATAATTTAAGTATTTAAGTTGTTTATTAAAATGTGACGTTGCAACAATTCATTGCATAAGTAAATTAAAAGGTTTTACATACCAAAATGTATTATGAGAGTCCAAGCTTCTTTTACCTTTCATTTTCTTAAAATCTCATAATTTGAATATATATGTCAAAATATATAAGTTAGACTTGAAAATCATAATGATATTCCTGGGTCAACTCTTAAGGGGTGTTTGGTACAAGAAAATAAAACTAGAGAAAAAGAATTGATTCCTTTTCTCTTGTTTGGTTAACAAAAAAAATAAAGAATTGAGAAATTAATCAATTCCTTTTCCATCAAAATAATTCTCTATTTTTAAGAGAGAAAATAAAAAAGGGGAGGATCAAGAATCAACAAAAAAGGTGGAGAATTGAAACTGACCCTCATTCGAACTCCGTGAAGAGCATCAATCTGGAATTTATGAAAACTGTGTATTCGATTTGGCATCCAATAGGCATTCGACCCACTTCGCATGCAATCGGCCCTCTGTTCACGCTTCACTGTTGCTCGATCAAAATCATTCATGCATGTTGAGTTTGAATTTAGTTGTGAGGTGTCGAAGTCATTTGTAGCTTGTTAAGGTTTGAAGTTTGTATGTTAGATTCGAATGTATGTATTTCATAACGGTTGTTTTGTAACAACGTAAATTTCAAAGAAAAAATTTCATTTTTGTCACAACCATTTTCACATAAAATATTTTATAAAATATCCAACATTAGTTATCAAAACATTTCGTTTCCCAAGATCACAAAAATCAAATCCTCTCTCTAGTGTGTACGAGTCACGCCGGCGCCTTACCACGGTCCTCGCTAGTACCTGAAACACATAACACAACAACTGTAAGCATAAATGCTTAGTGAGTTCCCCAAAATACCCTTACACACATATGCCTTTCCAGGCCATACTCTACACGACCTTTCGGTCCATGTGTCTTAGGGGACTTCCGTCCCAATCCCAGTAGACCTTCCGGTCCTACTCATATCGACCTTCCGGTCCATGACTACTTTACCTTCCGGTCCACGTCATAATGCCTTTCGGCCCATATCATACATAGCATACATATCACATACATAACGCATACAGAACATGCAACGCATATCATACAAAACATGCATCTCATAACATACGAGACCTTCCGGTCACACATAGGTACCTTTCCAGGTACAGTATAGTGAGAAGACTCACCTCGTATGATGTCTAGAATCTCACGTGCTCGATATCTCTGAATCTCGAAACGACGACCTAGCCCCGCCTATTCACAACAAATAATCATTCTAATTATTATCGGCTTCCAAGGCTATGCTACGACCTTTTCCACTATCCCACAAAAGGGTAAAAGACCATTTCACCCCTCCCTGACTCGAAAGTCCACATGTTGACCAAAACCCTAAAAGTCAACAAAAGTCAACAGCAAGCAGTACGCGGGGCGTACCAGCTCCTGTACGCGGGGCGTACCCTTGCATTCCAGAAACGGGGGACGCGACCCATTACGCGGCGCATACTGGGATTACGCCCAGCGTACATCCGAGGTTCTCACTTCCTCATTCTAATGTCTTAAACGATTAAGATATAACCCCATATTCCATATCTGGCCATTTTAATACTTCTTAATCCATAAAGTCGAAACCTTTAAGCCTTTGCATGGCTATAAAGGTTCCCCACACCTTCTAACACCTTTCCTTTCTCCACCAAGAGTCTAGATCTCATGCATGGCTCAACATTCACGTCCAAGATTGCATTTTTATGAACATACAACTCATATAGTTCTGGAATATGATAGATCTAGACCAATGGAGACTACTTGCTCATAAAGTCTCCATCTTGGGACCAAAAACCCTAGAAATTGGTCCAAGAAGCACACCATATAAACTACAAGGCAAGATCTGAACTTTTTACCTTAGGAAGAAGCTCCAACCTTTGTAGTCCTCAGGTCTACACTTGTCCACCAACTTCTAGCCTCCACAATGGTCTCCTCTTCTCTTTCACCACCTTGAAAAGGCACTTTGAAGATTAGAACACTCACACCCAAGCTAAAAACGAAGGAAATGCTCTCTTAGGGTTTCTTTCTGAAGGATGTGGCTGAAGGACAAGACCATCTCATTCCTTTTATAGCCCTCAATTCATATTAGGGTTTTGAGTCTGGGTCGGTTACGCCCGGCATAATCTTAGGTACGCCCAGCGTACCCGGTTGGAACCGCGTACAAAATAAGCGCGCGAGTACGCGCAACGTACTCCTTGTACGCCCAACGTACTCACAAGCTTAACACTCAACACAAAGGACCCAATATGACAACTTGGAAAAGATGAAGGGTTAAATGGCTGAACCTGAATTTCGGGCTATTACAATTCTCCCCTACTAGAACCAAACTTCGTCCCCGAAGTCTTATACCGAAAACAACTCCAGATGCTGCTCCCGCATCTCCGACTCGGACTCCCACATCATCTCGGACCCCTTCCGATGTTGCCATTGAACCTGCACCAATGGCACCTCCTTGTTCCTCAGAACCCTGATTTTCCGATCCCGAATCGCGATTAGTCTCTCGGCATAATTCAGGCCCGCATCCACCCGAATATCCTCCATAGGCACTACCGCCGACTCGTCGGCTATACACTTCATCAACTAAGACACGTGGAAGGTATCATGAATCTGGCTCAACTCCGCAGGTAGCTCCAGACGATATGCTACTCCGCCTACTCTCGCAATCACTCTAAACGACCTAATAAACCGGGGCCCCAGCTTGCCCCTTTTCCTGAATCGGATCACTCCTTTCCAAGGAGATACCTTCAGGAGCATGAAATCACCAACCTGGAACTCGAGCTCAGATCGTCGCCTATCCGCATAACTCTTCTGGCGACTCTGAGCGGTCAACAACCTCTGTCGGACCTGCTGTATATGTTCTGTCGTCTGAAGCACAATCTCCGTACTACCCATAACGCGTTGCCCTACTTCTCCCCAGCATATGGGGGTCCGACACCTCCTCCCATACAACAGCTCAAAAGGTGGCATACCAATGCTCGAGTGATGGCTGTTGTTGTAAGAAAACTCAGCCAAGGGCAAATACGTGTTCCAACTCCTTCTGAAATCCAATACACATGCCCGAAGCATATCCTCGAGCGTCTGAATCGTCCGCTCACTCTGCCCGTCCGTCTGTGGGTGGTATGCGGTACTGAAATGCAGCCTCGTACCCAACTCCTCATGAAACTTCTTCCAAAATCTGGAAGTAAATCGCACATCTCGATCTGAAACAATCGAGATCGGAACTCCATGCCGCGATACCACCTCCCTCATATACAACTCTGTCAGCCTCTCAGCAGAAGAGCTCTCACTGATAGCAAGAACCTGAGCGCTCTTCGTCAACCTGTCCACAATCACCCAAATTGCATCGACACCCCCTGCGGTCCTTGGCAATTTGGTGATGAAATCCATGGTAATCTGTTCCCATTTCCACTCGGGAATCTCTAATGGCTGCAGCTTACCATGTGGACGCTGGTGTTCGGCCTTAACCCTGCGACAGGTCAAGCATCTCTCTACAAACCATGCGACATTCCTCTTCATACAGGGCCACCAATATTCCTTTTTCAGGTCCAAATACATCTTAGTGGCCCCAGGATGGATCAAGAATTTCGATCGATGAGCCTCTTCCATCAAAATGGTACGCGTTCCGCCCACGGACGGTACCCATATCCGACCCTGAAAAATCATAAGCCCCCGACTATCGGTAACGAATTCCGATACCAGCCCGACAACTCGCTCTCTCTTCTGGCTTTCTGACCTCACAGCCTCAGCCTGGGCCCCACGGATATCATCCAACACCGGGGTCATCACTGTCAATCTCAAACAAACATCCCGCAATGGGGCGCCCTCCGCCCTTCGGCTCAGAGCACCAGCTATAAACCGTCATTTTATAGGCAGTGACATTATACCCCCTTATAGACCATCTTCGTGAATGAGACATACTAACGGTAAGACTAACTTTTAACTTATACATATATAATTATTAAACTTTTAATTTTATATAGTATAAGGGCGTATTTTAAACTTTTAAAATGCTAGGTGGTTTAATCTCTTAATTAAACTAGACTTTTAATTTAATTAAACTTAAACCATGTTATTATGGATTTATTAAACTTCTCTTTTAATTAAACACTTTAATTAATTTAATAAAGTCCATAATGTGTAATTGAACTATTCAAAGCAACTAGGTTTTTAAAAATTCAAAATTAAAACTATTTAATAAAATTTTAAGTTATGAACCCAAGAGTTACACCTTCTTAATTACAAGAGTTTCTTAATTTGAGACTTTTCAAATACCAAAACTCAAGGGCAAGTTTTGTAACTCTTGAAAAACTTTTCATTTTCATAACTTATGAAAACTTCTGAGTTTTTAATGTTCATGAATGAGACTTTCCATATTACTTAAGGGCAAGTTACAAAAAAACTCATATAGCAAGACAATTCATATCAAATAATACAAATAATTACTTTATTGTCTTAAAATTTGACACTTTTCCTCTAATTAGATGAGGGTTAACATTACCAATTCAGAAAGTACATTTTTATGACTACAAAACCGTTTGTGGTAATGTTCCTAGTCTAATTCTGGCCAAAAACTCGATTTTCTGCAACCAGAGCCACCAACTCGTCGAGTGCATTATCATGACTCGTCGAGTTACCCTTTTATTAAGTGAACTCGTCGAGTCAGCCAGTGGACTCGGCGAGTTCATCAGTCAGAGGCCAGAAAATCGATTTTTTTTTCAACTTTTAAAATTAACAAGCATCATATATAACAGAAAACAATCCTAGGCTCTGATACCATTGTTGGGTTTTGTGGACTATAACACTCCTATGGTGCACATATAACCCTAATAGCTTTGGATCTAAGTTTTCTCTAGTTATACATGCAATAAAATTTCCAAAGCATGAAGCCTACAACTAGCATACAATTTTGGTGCATGAATCATAAAACTAGTTAGAATAATACCTCTTTATTTTAGCTTGTAGTTTTAGCCTTTCAAGAGCTTAGCACCTCAAGTGTGATGCATCAAATGGTTCACAAACACCATGAACAAAGGAAGACTTTGATAGAGAGAGAGAGGCTAGACACACTCAAATCGGTTATTATTCTCTTAGAATGCATAGGTGTCGATTTTGGCTAAGGGATAACACACACACACACATATATATATATATATATATATATATATATTGTAGGATTCCAAGAGTCATGGGTAAACCCTAATCCATAAACTTGGGTTATGATCCATATCTCATGTGGGCTACTCTTCATAGATACTTACATAAACTTAGCCCATCATGGATCAATAGCCCAAACAATATATATCACTGATTTACATAATCAGTCACCGTTAATTTAACTAGTCTCTTTTGATCACTAAATTAATTCCAAATTAATTCTTGATCAATACTAATTAAATATTATGATTTCTCAGTTAATATATTATACTTATAATATATTAGTAAATCATAAATTTCCTTTCTCAAATATCCATCCTGTCAGATTGTTCTGGTGAAGGTAACCCAAATGGACCATGCTACCCTCGGGTCAAGTACATACCAATAATAGTTATGGGCTTAGACACCTAATCCAACACCACCCACCTGGTGGCGTATGGCTACGACAACAGCAGCACTAGCGGCAATATCAACGGCTAACAGAAGGAAGAGAAGAAAAATGGTGGCGTCAGATTCTCACGGTGCCCACTTGACCTCGCCGGAAGGAAAGGCAGTCGCAAGAATGGACATGGCGGCAGCAGTGCAGTAGTGGAATAGTGGTGCGTCATCAACCGATAGCGCCGACTCCTCCATGGGTTTGCTTCTCCGGCAGGGATAGTCGTGCTGTCTGGCGATAGACGTGTCTTCGATCGGTAGCAAAATAGCACTAGTGGCTTCTTGGTGGTTGACGACGATGCTTCGATTCAACAGGTAAAGAGGTTGCGCCGGAAGTTGTAGGAAGGAGGGTGGCGGCCGGTGGTTAGGGGTTATAAGGTGGCGGCTGATGTATAACATTAATGTTAGGATTCATGGAATGGTGACGAGTTTATATACCCGATTATGATCATCTTCCCCATATTTACATTTGCAGCCCCTCCGTCCTAATTCCTTTCAAATAAAGTCCATAATTTACCCTTTTAGCCCTCAACATTTCAAATTCATTTCAATTTAGGTCCACAAAGTACAAAACAAACCCAATTGATTATCCTTTAGCCATATGTTCAATTATTCTTTCCACTGCGAACCCCGAAAGCACTCTTTAGACCTCCAAAACAAATTATAATGGCAATTACACACTTTTTCAGTAAACTCTTTATTTAAATATATACATATATCGAAATAAAATAACACTTAAAAGACATCTTCGGATTTTAGGGTTTGTCTTGGAAACGGGGTGTTACATTGGCATAAGGTCGTTCTCACCTCAAAACCCTCAGAAGCTCTCGAAGGTGCTCTTCATGTTGCTCTTTGGTCTTGGAATACACCAAGATATCATCAATAAACACAATAACGGATCGGTCAAGCATCGGCCTGCATACCCGATTCATTAAATCTATAATCACAGCAGGCGCATTGGTGAGCCCAAGTAATATCACCATGAACTTGTAATGTGCATAACAAGACTGGAACACGGTCTTCTCCACGTCCTCCTCTCTCACTCTCACCTGATAATACCCAGACCTCATATCTATCTTGGAGAACCAAGATGCACCCTGCAACTGATCAAAGAGGTCATCAATTTGTGAAAAGGGATAACAGTTCTTCACCGTTAACTTGTTCAACTCCCAGTAATCAATGCACATCCGGTGCGAACCATCATTCTTCTTGACGAATAGTATCGTCGCTCCCCACGGAGAATTGCTCGATCTGATGAACTTCTTGCCTAAAAGCTCCTAAATCTGAGATGACAACTCCTGCATCTCGGGCGGTGCCAAGCGGTACAACGCCTTGGCAATCAGGGCCGCACTTGGCACGAGATCAATCCTGAACTCAACCCGACTCATAGGAGGCACACTGGGAACTCCTCCGGGAACACGTCAGCAAACTCCCTGGCAACCAGAACCTCTAGAACTGAAATATGATCCCTAACTCGAGTATCAACCAGATAAGCCAAATAACCTGCACACCCGTGTTGAATATACTGACGAGCCCTGGAGGCTGAATAAAAACCTAAACCAACCCTAGTGCCCTCTCCATAGACAACCAGTTCTCCGCCACTTGGGGTTCAAACTACCAATCGTTGGCCCTCACAATCAATCATGTTACCAAACCTACTTAGTCAGTCCATACCCACTATCACTCATACATCTCCCATGGGGATAAGGATCAGATCAATTGGATAAGGCACCCTAAAGATCTCCAATATACAACCATGATACACTGTGGATGCAAAAACCCTGTGTTTGTTGGCGATAGAAACTCGCAACGGACACTCTAACTCCCTAATAGGCATATCAAACTCCTTACTAAATGACCGAGATACAAAGGATCGACTCGCACCCGAGTCAAATAACATAAGAGCAGGCAAAGAGTTTGATGGGAATGTACCTATTAGGAGTATATATATATATATATATATATATATATATATATATATATATATATATAAGCATAACTTAAAACACAATTAAAAGAATTATAAATAGAAAAATACCTGTCACGACGTCTGGTGCCGACATGGCCTCCTCTACCGTGAGTTGGAAAGTGTGACCTCGAGCCCTCAGGGGCTCCGCCATACCCTGACTCCCATCCATGATCGGCACTGGAGCCTGCGTCGTCCTGGCAGCAAGCAAGGGGCACTGGGCCTTCATATGGGCCACCTGATCACAATGATAACAAAGTCTGATGCCGGAAGCCGGAGCCTGCTGTCGGCAGTCCCTTGCAATGTGGCCCTACTTACCATATTTGTAGCATCCCGAAGAAGATTGACAAGCTCCATCATGAACCTTTTCGCACTTCCACAAGTGCGACCCCTCTGACTCCCAGATATAGTATCAGTGTCCCTGAACTGCTTTGGCGCAGGCTGCGACTGCGTCGGGGCCGGTCTCTACTCTCTCATCTGGAGCTCCATCTCAATCTCACATTGCCCAATGGCCTCCTGTAACTTCAAAATGAACCATAACGCTTAGTGGATACAAACTACCTGATGTCCATCTTGAGCATGCTCAAGTAACGGGTCATCTAAGCTTGCTCAAAAGCAGCAAACTCAGGACAAAACATGACCCTCTCCGTAAACATCTTGGTGATCTCTGTCACCGACTCAGTCCCCTGTCTCACATCCAAATACTCATGGGCCAACCTCTCACGCTCCACCAGTGGAATGTATCTGGAACAAAACATCTTCGAGAACCGCTCCCAAGTCATTGCACTCCTATTCTCGGGAGAATACGAGCTGGTAACAAGTCTCCACCAATCCTTCGCTCCAGACCTAAGAAGGTTCAGAGCGCACCTGACCCTCTGATTAGTTGGGCAAGAGCAAGTGAAAAAATACCCCTCGATGTCAAAAAACCACCTCATGGCTATGACCGGGTCCTGAACTCCATCAAAATTCGGGCGCTTCATATTTTCAAAGTCCCGATACTGAAAGGCTCTCCTAGCACCAATCCCAGCAGCCACAATGGATGTGGTGGCTACATCAGCAACCTCAGATAATGCATCATAACGCTCGTCAAAGTACTCCACCATGACGGTCTTAATAGAACCAAACATATATGGAAATTGTGCTTGAAAGTGAGCAACAACCTCCTCTTAAAGGATCTCTATAATCCTATCCTCGAACACAACTGGACCATTCTGGCCACTTGTCCCTGAACCTAATCTAGATCCCGCCTCGAAATGATGTGTCATCACCATATTGAAAATAAACCAAGTAGATATCATATAACACACATATCATACCAAGGGAACCAACTCCCAAAAAGGCCCTAGGGGTTGTGACTTCCCTGTTACGCGTACGGGTCCTGTGCTTCCAGTAGTACGGGCCCATACTACCTTCCACACCTACTCGTATTTGTCTCAGAGGATCATTACAACAACCCTAACAATACACACTAGCATATGCATACACTCAGTCCTCACTTCCTAGAGGAAGGCTAAAGATTACGAAACTAGCCGACTAACCCCACACAACTCATCAATAAAACTTCCACCAACCCTATAGCACTCGTGTATGCTAATCATACATAACATTGGACCCTATAGACAATCGAATATCTAATCCTACCATAAGCCCTTCATTAAACAAGAATATGAAATAAGGCCAAACCAAACATTCTCAGGCTATAGAATCTTAGTTATGTACAACTATGATGCATACACAAAGCAGCTACAGTAATGATGCCAATTTCATATAAGGAAACCCTAGGCTATCTGCCGTCATATAATCAGGCAATTCTATCATGCAATTCCTGAAGATCCCTAACCTATCACCATCATGTTGTTCTAACATATCACAATGTCAGATAATAGTGTGGTAATTTGGAGTCTACTTACTGGCTCTGGCTGATCATACACATTGCATCCTCATTGATTTTTTTTGTAAACAATTTGAAAATCATTTAAAAAAATATTTTTTCCTTAGTTTGAGACTGGATTCACATGAGAGTTCCTCCAATTCACTCAAATCAAGGCTCTGATACCAACTTGTAACACCCATAAAAATCATGACAAATTTAAATATTTTAAAACCGACTCAATCCACAAATTGTTTACAAACATAGTTTTCAAAACATTTTCAACATCAGAGTCTCCCAAAATCATAAGTCAAAACATGAGGATGTGCCTGGTCATGCCTTCGCCTTCCCTCGGTCATATGAAGTACACGAAACATAACCCAAAATTGTAAGCCAATGCTTAGTGAGGTCCCCCAAAGTACCAACACAATAACAGATAACAAATATATTAACGACATGTCGGGTCCAATCAACCATCAGGTTAGAATATCCCCAGGCCAAGTCAACCATCGGGTTGGAATGCCAATATACTATGGATCCAATCAACTATCGAGTTGGAATACCCTAGGCCCATCAACCATCGGGTTGGAATGTAAATCTACAACGGGTCCTATCATCCTCGGGATGGAATACCCACAGGCCTAATCAACCATCGGGTTGGTATCCCCCCTGTCCCGTTGGCTTACGCACAAAGCAGTAAAGCCTCAGCCATCGACCAAATATGTGCACATATAACATATAATCATATAAACAGTCTACAGATAGTTAAACCGATCTACAGATCACTAAGCATAACATCATCCTATATACCAGGATACCGATCTAACATATCACTACATCACAATAACATACATAACAGGATATCAAATCCAAAGGGTCGACCTTGGTGCCTTCGACCTGTAAGTACGATGAGGAAAACTCACCTCACAAACTGGACAAAAGCTGATGAGGTCTCAACTCTGAATCTCAGCTCTCTAACTGGCACCTATTCCCACCAAATGACTAATTTCCATCAAAATCCCAAAATACCCATAATAACCTCAAGGTCAAACTTGGTCAAAGTCAAACTGGTTAAACCAACTAGGTAAACTGAGTCAACTCGACTGATCAACTCAAGGTATGTATGTAGGGCATACTCCAAAGGTACGCTGGGTGTACATGTAGCCTTATATGTTGACCATCATCGGGTGGTTGACCTCGTACATAGGGCGTACTCCGAGTATGTGGTCTGTACTCTCAAAAGTCCAAAATCAATTAAGAACTTAATGGATAAAGCTCTTACGTCCATAATTCAGATCCATGGTTAAAATACTCTTAGGAGTCATAAAGTCTCAAACTTTATGACTTACCATGCCCAATAAGTGATTAACTTAAGGTCTTACTCCATTCAGACTTTCTAAATGATGCATGAAGCAAAACTAACCATTTGGAACCCATTTTTATGACTTAAGACCCCTCATATGGTCTGAAAGGACAACTTAATGGTCAAGAACATGCCATGTTCAAGATCTAACATTTTGGGACCATAAACTCCATAAAGACATCCAAATCTAGATCTATATGGTAGAGGGATAAAGTTGCAAGCTTTATACCTTAACAAGGTTGCAAAATGATGTAGAAACTCCATATCCAAAATGCTTCACTCTTCCAAGATGAGCTTGGCTTGCTTCCTTCCTCTTCTAAGCATAAAAAACACACACTCTTAGGCTTGAAATAGCTTCTTAAGGTGAACTAGGGTTGCAAAACGTCTCACGAGTGTCACAACCCAAAATTTCTTCCGTTCAAATCATTAAAAATAAATCAAATTCAGAATTTATTTCTACTCTCATCAGCATTATCTCGGGTCTAATTAAATATTCTAAACTCAGAACAATCGAAGTTTGGGTCCAAGAATGAGTTTTTCTAAGTCAAAGCATAACATCCGTGCCAAACACCCCTTCGAGAGCAGTGTACGGCCGCAAACTCGAGTTTACGGCCGTACACCCCCACCCCACCCCTTGGTCGTTAACTCACCCCTATATAAGGGATGAGTGGCCTTCATTTCATACTTTACACACTCTAAAGGCATTCTCTCTCTACTCTCTCTCTATAATTTTCGAGTTTGCTCAAGGACCCTAAAAAATGTAAGTGATTCTTCACTTTGATTGTGTTTATATCTCATTTCTAGTGTTGAATCCATGTTTCATCCCATTGAATTTCATCTTTTTCTAGATTTTCTCTCTCACCAAGAACACCAAGAACACACACTAGTTCTTGGTGGCTAAAAACCTCATTTCAAGCCTCTTATAGTAAGTAACTACCATATATGCTTGATATCTGCTAGAAACCATTGGTTTTTCACCTAAAAATCGACCCAAATCATGAACACGAAATGGGTTTACGCCCGTAAACCCATGTGTACGACCATACACCCTTCAATGGCCGTAAACTTCATTTTTGGTTGATTATTGGCCTTAAACTCTTCCTTGAACTGTACGCAAGGCTTAGAACACTTCCAAGAGGCTAGAAAGGACCTTGAAACACCGAAAATTGCACCTTTTACCAAGTGTTTACGGCCGTAAACTCATGGGCCGTAAACCCATGAACCACAAACACTTCGGCCATAAACCCGGTTGGGCCGCAAACCCATGACCGTACACTCCTGATTACGGCTGCAAACTCCCCATCTTAAATCACATATGATTTTAACACTTAGTTTCAAGTGTTTCCTAGTCCCTAAGGTGGTTTCCTTCTATAAACAAATAGTGTTATGTCCTCATCTAATACATATATGTGCCTTTATATGTTAAATAGGATCCGTTTGGGTCCGAGGCATTGTCTGACACCCAACAACTCTTATTGACCGACACTCGAACCCCACGTCAAACAGTGAGTTCATACCCCTACGCTTTTATAAGTTTTTATAACGTTTTCAGGGGGAATACAAGTCAAACACAAAGGTTTTCTTAAGTTAAAACTGATGCAGTTTCAACGGTTTTACACCAAACATTTATATATTTTATCCCTTTTGTAATATGCGGAGCATAAGGGATGTTTTTCAAAACTTAATTGCATAGTTTTCAGAACAGTACATGAACGTAACAAACCATTCAAACTATAATAGGTATAGTTTGGGGATTTCATTACAGATTCAAACTACGTATAAAGTCAAACATATAAACTATGACATATTTAGATTATCCATTACTACATTAAGATAACAAGAGTATCTTACTAAACAATTATGTTGTGTATAATTATTTATACTCTACGTCGTATACAAACGATTTCGAACATGAGAACCACAGAACAACACGTAAACTAGTTAATACAGGATTGTGAGACCTATCTTCGTTATGCCCTTGGGGTACCAGTAAATCCTCACATTTAGTATAACCAGAGTCTCCTGGAGGGAGAGCGTGAAATTTTTGAATAGATATATTCAGGACCGACAATCCCACACCTGAATTGTTAGCTACAGTTAGGCGGGCACGCCTGGGGTGAAAAATTTTGTAATCGTATGACGCCTGAAGAAACGTCAAGGAGGTCATCGGTTATATTAGCATGGTTATACGCCTCACAGTAAGTATAAACTAACATTTGTTTACATGATTTCTTTCTTCAATAGTTTTATTTTAATTAATAAAACTACCTATCTACTTACTGGAGGGTATTCCAGGGACACAACCTTTGGTTTATTTTAAGTAATAAAATTACTATACTTACTGGTAGTAGCCAGGGTTTTCAAACAGATCATACACTGCATACTGGTGGTAGCCAGAGTTTTCGAACAGAACATACACTACATACTGGTGGTAGCTAGGCTTTTCAAATGGAACATACTTGTCATACAGTAATCAACAAACATGTTAGAAAATATTGGATTTTCTTGGAAAACTTGCATACATATTTCAGAACTTGATAACATAGGTTTTCGCTACAAACGACATTTTACTTATAATGAAAAAAATCATTTGTACAAATTCAGTGACTAGTTTTCAATACAAAAACATGCTTATGAACTCACCAGCTTTATGCTGATACGTTTTCGAAACCGCTTGTATTCTCAAGACAACAATAGACAGGTACCTTCGCCAACTTTTGGAGAAGACGGAGCATTTTGGAGTCTCGCCTTTATTTTTGTTACTTTTGATGTACACAAACTATGTTTTCAAACAGATGTAAATATTCTTATTGTAATGTATTAGTTGTGTTTACTTTGATTTCTATGATATGATTGTTGTGATACTACGCATGACGTCGCCCGCCCCCAGATGTTTCCGTTGTTATTTCTGACAATTCGGGTGTGACACAAGAGGGATGAAGGCTGATGAGGTAAGGGGAAATGAACCCATAAGGGTGTTTAAATATGAGCTAAACCCTAAAAATTAGGGTTTCCAAATCTGACAAGTACGCCTAACGTACAACATGTATGCCCAGCGTAGTAGGGCGCGTCGTAGTACGCTCAGCGTACACACGTACGCATAGCGTACTCCCCCGAGGCATAATTACGAAAATGCCACTAGGGCACCTTTTGCACACTTTCTTGAACTTAGGGACCAAAATGCAACATAATTAAATTATATGGTTGAAATTAGAAGTACATTATCATCGGGATGTTACAACAACCCCTCATCCTTGCTTAATTGTCAATATCATTTAAAATGGCGGGATGAATTTAAGTTTCATCAAGCCAATGAGAAAAACATTAATCATGTATTTTCAAGACATTTATCATCATAAAGAAACAGAAATCGAATTAATCAAGCATGTTCCATTCTCATAAGATGAATTAGTACCTAGAATCATTAGTGTTGTTGGATTGTCTCTAAAAAAAACTTTAAAAATTACAACAAAATATATGTAAATCTCCTTTTGGATCAGAAGGTTCTCCTTCTGAATCAATCATAAATAATGAAGTGTTTCAAGATGCTCAATACCCATTTGACAATTCATATGAAGAATTTTAATTTGGTGTATACATTCAATACAAGACATTTCGTTTCTAATGTTTCTGAAAACTATTTGTTTTTCGAAAAGGTGGTATGAATAAACACTAGGAAGTAAACATCATTTTGTTGCGTATAACAAAAAATTAATCAAAATAATTATTAATGTTTGTCTTCTTATGATAATTATTAATCACAAGAATTCAAGAGCTTCATCAGAGAAAACCATCGTAACTATTGATCAAAAGAAATTAAATAACTTTATCAAAAATAGTCATCAAATTTGTCAAAAATAACTTCATTAAAAATGTTTATGTTTTGCTACGGGCGTAAAGCTAATAAACATTTTTAATCATTTTTTTTTAAATTTTGTTTTCAAACTCAAATCCAAACACCACGTGTATATTGTGAAATTCACCAAGATCTTACTCATGCTCTCATGAATTTTGTTTTCAATTCCTCTTTTTTTAATTGTTTTAAGCAGTAACAAAACCAAAAAGAAAACCCCTTAAAATCCGGAAAAAAAAATAGGTTTAGAATATGAAAATTTTCAGTATTGTTTCAGTTTTAAGAGGAAAAAAAACGGATTGAATTGTGCTTGCCCCTAACTACAAGCAATATGCTACGGACAATTCGACATACTTGCTTGAACAATTAGATCCCATCGACTCCATTACCAGCCATGTGCAATTAATGTGAGATCCACTCCACTTAATCACCACAAACTAATCAACATTGATGGATCCTAAACCTACCATTGACTCAAATCCAACAATAATAAATAATTTTCATGGATCAAGATCTCATATTTGAGGTTTAGCCAGGTCAATGAGGATTGCAAATGAATCAAGATCCCATTTTAGATGGGTTGACTCTTGTGCACCATGTTCTCTGATTTTAACAAGCATGAGATATGATGTACGCATGACATCATAATATTAAAAAATGTTGGAATACGTTATTTCCATAGTTTTTCTTTCCTTGATTGCATCTTCTGTCTATATTCATTCTTCAAGAAGCATAATGTTTGGATGAAATTAAAATGTATCAAAGAAACTGAAATTTAAAGGATTTGAAATATAAAAAAAAAAAATTAATTTTTTTTTTTTTTTTTTTTTTTTTGTGATACTTTTAGTTGACATAAAATGAAATAGAACATTAGCCCATTTTTTGTGGAGAAGTGAGGGCATTTACTTATGAAATTGTTACTATTTAAGTATTTTTAAGGGTTAATGTCATAAAATGGCCTCTAATAATATTTAATTTTAGTATTTTTATTTAAAGTTAACGTCATAAATTGGGCTCCAATTTGAGAATTTGATTATATTTTCTTGTATTCAATAGCACCACAACCTTTTTTGGTATTTCTATAAAACGAGTGAATTTCAACCGCCTACGTGGCATCCAATGTGTCAAATTTTGAACATTTATCCATGTGGCATCAAATATGGTAAAAATTTGTATATTTTGTATCCACACTTGATGCCACGTAGGATTATATATCAAGCCGTGTAATAGCAACTAGCCAACTATACATAAATTTATTTCAATTGTCTTGTGAAGTTTGCACAACATTTAATCTTTCACATGAATAAACAAGCATCATACAAGAAACAAGCTTTTATAGTATTTTAGAATTTAGATAGTAAATAAACAACATATAACATAACAAAAGTTGGCTCAACCTATTTGATTGCCTTCCATATAACTTTTTAATTAACATTCTAATAACAACAAAAAAATCCAATACAATCAACATGCTATGACATTTGATAAATAAAAAAAACCATACAAAACCCAAATGTATCATAACTTAGACCACAAAATACGTGAGCAAAAACAACAAACTAATTCAAATACCCAAATCTATCATTCCCATTTTATAAAAAAGATTTTTCAAGAAGATGATCATGATGATGATGATACCTTAATAGCTTTATACGCAGGGTGTAACAAACCAAGTTCATCTTTCACTTCAAGAGGATTACTCGTATCATTTCTTGTTCTTTTCACCCTCCTACTAGCAAGTGATTTGTGAGTGAATCCATACATTTGTAGAATCTGATTATCCCCAAAATTAAAAGCTCGATCCATTTGTTTCAAACATCTTTCAACAGGGTAATCACCGAATTTCCCACAAGGTTTACACCCCACAAAATGAGTAACAAGAGGCCACCTATGATCACCTAAACCTGGATGATAACTTGCAATCATTTCCTCATATCTATCGACCAAAATCCCCCAATACCCATGAAGATAATAATGATTTTCTAGATAAACTTTATTCGCCCATTTTTCCTTCTGTGAAGCCAATAGCCACACCATAGCAGATTGATCATCTGCTTCAAAAACGGGTCGATCTTTGAGTTCACGGGTCAAAATCTTTCCAGCTTCTTCTCTGATTTTCCCCTTCGGACCCATGGGAGCCCAAACATCGATTAAATCCAAAGACCATTGACAGTTTCTGAGTAGAAAGCTACCTGTGTTTAAACCGATCCAGTTCTTTTGATCATACACCATTTCATTCCAGCCATGGAGAACCAGGTTTTTGTCTTTGTATCTCTCCCATGGAACCTCGAATGCCATGTCTGTAAACATGGCGTCACTGTCCATCCACCATAAGAACTCAACTTCAGGGTGGCTCAGTAGAAGCTTTCTGATCAATGGGAGTTTCGCCCAGAAACCAGCCATTTCAGCATCGAGTAAAGCCATGTTGTAGAAGATTTCGATCCCGTGTACCCTACAGTAATCTATCTTGTTTTTGATCGATTTCAGAAGATAATGATCACCAACTGGATTCTCACAGGGCTTTGGTGAAGACCCGGTTACAAGCAAAACCCTAGGTTTATTAGCGTTGAGAAAATTAGGGAAATTAGGGTTTTGTTTCAGCCATTCACCTCTTTGTTCGTCCCAATCTGAGATCTTGGGCCCTATGCTGTAGGGTTCGTTTGGATTCTTCTTCACATCGTCTTCTTCATCAACAAACAACTTATTGATGTCGAATTCCGCGTAATTATTGGTCGACGACGCCGTTGTCGTCTGGTCAGTGGTTGTCTGTAATTCTTCGAGGACGCGGCGGGGCTCGGCGCGCTTGCCCCGTACATGATAGAACGTTTCCCGGATCTCCTTAAAATCCTGCTCCGGCGTGCCAAACTTTCCGGCACCGAGGTTGCCACGCAGGACGACGATGGTTAGGACCAAGCAGAAAAGCGTGATCTTGCCGTTACGGAAAATCCGCTGGAATTGACGCGTCCGGCGAGTCCCGAAAATCCGATCCAGCATCTTTCACCAATCCGATCTACAATTTGGTGGGATACAGTTTAGGGTTTTTGGAAAGAAACCAAATCAAACCCACCCAAGTTCTTATAAAGTTGAATCTTTATCGAATTCTGATCTCGATATAAAGGTAATAATTTGATGATTAACAAGACTAGTTTTGAAAAGCTTTTTGAATTAGAAAGCGATGATGCTAACAAGATAGGTAAAATGGGAATTTGGGACACTCATTCATTGGGGTTTTGGCTTTGAATTTGTTGAATTGATGAACGCTCCTCTCAAATTCATAGATTTGGAAATGTCGGTGGAGAGAGATGGTGGTACAGTAGTTGCCTGGTTGGGATGATTAGGAAATACAACATTACATAAATGGTCCCTATACTTATATACAAGTTATAGACGTAGTCCCTTCAGAAAGAGACTAATTTTAATGCATGGCACATCATTTTTATTGTTTCTTTAAATGTTCATAACAGTTTGTAATAATTTCTTAAATAATAAATAAATATAAATAATAAATAATAAATATAAATATAATAAATAAAAATAAGACTTTGTGATGGATCTTTTCCGATGATCACGGATGCAAATATGTAAAAGTTTAAAAGATATTGCAATGTTAAAAAATAATCATAATTATTGTAATGTATCGTCTAAGAAAAATGGTTTAAATAATACATATAATCATATACAAAAGTTCAATACATATCGATTGAAGGCAAACGGGCAACAAACTACGCCGCTAGCCCTTAAAATTATTCACGCCATCCGTGGGACTCGAACCCACGACCACGTGGTTAAAAGCCACGCGCTCTACCAACTGAGCTAGAACGGCAATATATATATCATGCAATAGTTAAGTGATGTTATTCTCATTTGTTTTTCAAAGAAACCAATACATTTTATTCTTTAACTAGGTGTGAGACTCATGTATTATATGGGTTTAATTAAAAAAAATATAAAATTTTAATAATTTGAAAAGTTTGAATTTATTAGAAAAATAAGAAAATTTTGAATTGTAACACCGAAAATTTCAAACAATTTTTCATTTAAAAATAAACGTTTAATTCTTAGAAACACTTGTTTAAAATCTCATTCATAATCGAATTACAAAACATAACTCCATTTTCACTTGTATAGAAAACCAGGATCCTCAAACATGACTCTTTCTCTGGTGTGTACAATCAAGCCGGTGTCGTTCCGTGATACTGAAAGAAACCTGCAACACAACATAAAACAAAACACTGTAAGCACAAAGCTTAGTGAGTTTCCCAAAATACCGCACACAACACACATTAGCCACTCGAGGCTATAAATCTGTGGGTTCGTGGACCCTACTCTGTGAACCCTCTGGTTCTAACTCTGTGGACCCTCTGGTCCTAAGCTCGTTGGACCCTCCGGTCCGGTCTGCTTAAGCCTTCCGGCCTCATAAATCGTTGGACCCTTCGGTCCGGTCTATAAACTCCGCATAGCATAAATCACAAAGACATAATGCATAGCATATCACATACAACAGGATAACATAATACTCACTGTAAGCACGTAAGACCTTCTGGTCACACATAACTACCACTCAAGGTAAAGTATAGTGAGAAGACTCACCTGGCAAGCAGAAAGCAGATATCCCCACACTTAAATCTCGAACTCGCCACCGCCTAACACGTAAGGCAAATACTCTCATGAATATAACTCTCGAGACTAGAATCAATCCTCTCATGGCACCCTCTTAAGGGTAAAAGACTATTTTACCCCTCTCTTGGCCCAAAGGCCACATCGTTGACCAAACCCTAAAAGTCAACGGTCAACCCTTGGTCAAAATCAAGTCCTCAGTCAAAGTCAACCCCTGACTGATCCTACTCGCCGAGTCAACCCTATGACTCGCCGAGTTCCCATAATCAGAACTTCACTCAATCCGCGACCTAACTCGCCGAGTCACCCCGAGACTCGCCGAGTCCAACAACTCTAAGTCCACTCGCACACAACTCACCGAGTCATCCCTTGACTCGCCGATTCTCAACTCGACCAGAAGATATTGGGACTTTTCGACAAGACTCGCCGAGTCCAACAACTAACTCGCCGAGTCTAAGGCTATCTTCAACCTACTCGCCGAGTTGTTCATACAACTCGCCGAGTTCCAGACCATCTTCATCCAACTCGCCGAGTTGTTCTTCCAACTCGTCGAGTTCGAGCTCATCTTTAAGCAACTCGTCGAGTACACCCATGTGACTCGCCGAGTACCATCGGTCTGAATCCATTCAGAAGCATTCTAGGCCATGCAATTGCTCCAAAACATAGATCTAGCCTCCTACCACTCATCCATCACGTAAAGTGGCAAACTTTACGTGAATCCAAAGAGATCTAGGCCATTTGCACATTGGGCTAGGGTTTGGGGACATGATGGCTCCACAAAACACTCCAACACAGGGACTTTCATGCTCTCTGATCCTTCTCCATTCCAGATCTGAGGTAGCAACCTCAGATCTAACCTCTAGACTTCCAATTACATCCATAGACAAGTTCCCACAATTCCCAAAATGAAGAAACAACATAACAACAGCCCAAGAACGAGATATTACCTCCAAGAGATGCCCCAACTGCAATGTAATTCGAACCCAAGCAAAGCCCCTTGCTCCAAGCCTTCAATCTCCCAAAATTCCTTCAACAATTACTTCTCCAAGCTCCAATCCACTCAACAATGGTGCTTCTCCGCGATTTAGGGTTTTCTGGGGCTAAAGGGGGTGATAAAGAGGCTGGGAGGAAAACATAATGCTCTTTATATAGGGCTCAACCCCGAGAATTAGGGTTTTCTCCAATCAGCGCCTACTCGCCGAGTCCTCCTCACCGACTCGCCGAGTCGGCTACTTAGCACGCGACCTAGTCGCGACTCTACTCGCCGAGTCACTCTTTCACAACTTACTCTTTTAGCCCTTCAACTCTACTCTTGATATTTCGGGATGTTACATGAATTATTAAAATTAATGAGACTTTAATGTATTGAATACATTACATATATAAACTCTTTCTAATAAGTACTTTATATATATATATATATATATATATATATATATATATATATTACTTTACACATAAAATGTGGAATTTTAATTTGATAAAATAAAAAATACAATAAAATGACAAGTGGAAAATAGAAATTTTAAAAATTCTAGAAAATGTCATGTGTCTAAATGAATGAGAAGAGGACATGTGACAAAAAAATTTTCATTTTATTATAGTAGAAATGTTGCAGTATTTGACTTGATATATGAAATTTAATAATTTACTTTTTGTAAGTGCCAAATAATTTATGAGATATCCTTTCCAAAATCAAACTTATTCCATCCTAGTGACACATAAAAGAACCTACTATGAAAATTTTTAAATTATTTTTAAGGATACAAAATTAATAATATACATATCTTTTCTGAAACCATAAAATAGAAATCAAATTGTGCTACTAAAAATGCAAAAGAAAACAAGTTGAAATACCTATATTGATTAACGCATACTTAGCTAAAATACAGCTAAATTTGGTCTATGTGTGTAAAAAAAAAATAAAAATAAAATAAAAAAAATTAAGTCCTTACATTTTTAGTTTTCAGTTTTACATACATAGTGTTTATAAAAATGTTTTGTTATGGTTTGGGTCCGTACAACTAACACTCGTTCGAAAGTAGTTGTTAGATTCATTATATGCCTCTTATATGAGGGTGAATCCATCCTTTTAATTTTAATCTCTCTCTCTCTCAAGTTTGGTTCTTTCTTTTAAAAGCCCGTGATCATCTTAGACAGGCTGCATAGTTAAATTTCTTTCAAATCACTCGATCATCTTAGTTTTCATTTGGCATCTCATTCTAATTCAAGCTATAAAAATGTTTGTAGAATTCTTATATGGTCAAGCGTAAATGTTGTATCTAGGAGACATACATATTTGGTCCACCATTGGGGTTCAACAAGGAGACTCAATGGGACCACATCTCTTTGCTCTTGTGTTGCACCCGTTCTTGCATAATGTTAGAGACAGTTGCAAGCTTCTTCTCCGTGCATGATACCCTGATGATGGAACTCTTATTGGAGATTCAGAGGAGGTAGCCAAAGCATTAGACATCATTAAGTTGATTGGTCCAGAATTAGGCCTTTAGTTGAATATCAAGAAAATTAAGCTCTTTTGGACCTCGTGTGATGGTAAGTAGTTTCGTGAAGGGCTATTCATGTTTTGCATCGAGAGGTCGCCATTAGGGATGAAAGTTTTTAGGAGAGATGTTAGTAGAGACGCTAGTTTCATTAGTAGTTTAACCATAAAGAGAGTCGAAAACATTGTGATTTGATTCGTTTTCTTCCACAACTATCTAACCCCAGAGTGAAATCATTTTGTTTCGGTCTTTTATGGATATTGTTAAAATTTTCTTTGGGCTGAGAACATGCCAACCCATTCACATGGAGGAAGTGGCGTTGTTCTTTAACAAAGAACTATGCGGGGCAATTAAGGACATCATGGTTTGTTGTGGCCCTTTCTTTGGCGACATACAATGGCGAATTGCTTCCCTACCCATTAGGTTTGGTGGTTTGGTTTGTACTCGGCAGTACAAGCTACCTAATATGCTTTTGTTTCCTTAAGGGCCTAATCTTGGGTGTTACAAGACCATATCTTACGGGATAGCCGCATTTATAGTATGAATTCTGATTATGCTTCTGCCTTGCTTCTCCCTATAAAAAGTTATCGGGGATTGACTTTAGAAGTTTCACAAATAAGGACACCCCCTAAATCCAAGCATGCACTGGCGAGTGCTTTTTTTAGTAAAATTATACAAGACATGGAAGTGGATTTTGACATGATATGTAACACCCTATTTACTATGTAAATAAATAGATAAAGATTAATAAATGAATATTGGCCTTAAAATCCATAATATTTAGTAGAGGGTTGATTCTGGGAGCCAAAAGTTATTATTTGGATTATTCATGGGTTAAAGTATAAATTCGAGACTTATTTTGTAAATATTTATGAAGGTAAGGGCTATGTGGTAATTATTGGGACTTAATTTGGATGAAAAAGAGAGGGGAAGACTGAATATGTCATAATTGAGAGTTGGGGGTTAAAAAGGTAAATTCTGGATTAGTTTTGTAAAGGAATTCAAGGGGCAGGGTTGAAATGGTAATTTGTAGACTTATTTTGAAATGATTTCTGGATTGAGGGACTGATCTGGACATTATGGCACTCAGTTACTAGGGCATGGGTATATAGCGGTTTCTACCCTAACCCTAATGGAAGCAATCAGTCATCACCCCCGTATGCCTCCATCTCTCCATCCGCCGCCCCTTTTCACCCCTCACCCCTAACCGCCGTTGTCAACCACATCGTCGCCGGATACCATTGTTGCACCGTTGATGTCAAAGTCGGTAGCCACCAAGTAAAGGGTTGTCGTCGTGATCTCTGTTGTGGTCAGCGACGGACACAACCGCCCCTCGGTCGCAAACGCTATCCGTTTCCCCTTCGCTTTCGTTCAGGCCACTGCTAGCCATCGTTGCCGCCACTCAAACGACTTTTCGCTGCTCCGATCATCATCCATCATTGCCTATTTCCGCGAGGAAAGCTGGGAGTGCACGTGTGCAGTGGGTTCTTGTGCTTCACGTACGTGTGTGTGTCGCTGCTGCAATCACGATTTAGGTGTGTGTTTTTGGTTGGCGGAAGGTTGAAGGGAGCCACCATGGTAGCCAACCATGGTGGATGCTGCCCATTTTGCTTTTCTGCCAGCCTCGACCACCATGTGTAGGTGGCTGTGGATATATATTGGTGTATGTGTGTGTGTGTGTGTGTGTTTTATGAGGAAATGTTGTATGAACGATTTCGGCCAGAATATCAAGAAAAGCCATCACCACCGCCATGAGGTGGTGGCTGCCACCATGTGCCGCCATGTGTGTGTGTGTTAGGTTAGTTAATGTGGGTGCTTATTTTTGGTATTTTTCATTGTAATTTTGTATCCGGTGATTAGAATAATGATAGGAAACCCTAACCACCATAGTGAGGTGGTGGCTGTCGCCTCCTGCCGCCACCGGCCGCCGTATCGGGTGGCGGTGTGCTTTGCATTGTTGTGTTTAATTCGTTTGGGGTGCTTGAATGAAGCCCTAATGGTCCTAGTGAAACCCTAATAGGCCTAATGAACCCTAATTGGTCAAAGGACCTAGCTATTGGGCCTATTGGGCTAAGATGGGTTGGAAACCTTAATTAGGGTTTGGAAAACCCTAATGCCATGAAACCCTAATTTGGGACTTATCAGGACCGCATTGGAATTATTTAATAAGCCCAAAATATTAATTAACAAGCATTGGCAATTTAACCTAACGACGATATTGGACTTAATGGATTAAATCCTTAATGGGTTAAGTAGGAACACTTAACCCTAATCGACATTTTATGTGAAAACCTTAATATTGGATTTATGGGCTTGGACTTATTGGGACCCATTTTTGGGCCATTGGAATGAAATTGTGTATTAAGCCCAATCACACCATATGATTTATCTAGAAGAGTGATGGACTTAATGGATTAAGTCCTTAATGGGTTAAGTGTTAACCCTAATTGTCATTTTATGTGAAACCCCAATTTCACTTGGTTTTATTGTTGGGCCTTTCTTTTGGGCCTTGATGATTAGGTTATTGGTGGGTCGTCCAAGAATAACCATGTGGACTAGAATATTTAGATGGGCTTTAGGGTAAGGCCCATATGTTAAGGGTTTGGGCCCAATTTGGAAAATTGGGCCATAGTTTAGGCCTTTATGATTATGAGATATTGGGCCATTAATAATGCCAAATGTTTGGACTGGACTAAATGGTTGGGCCTTTGAATAAGACTATTTAAAGGTTTGGGCCCAATTTGGAAAATTGGGCCATATGTTGAGCTTTGGCCCATTACTTGAATATTGGGCCTTTGGGGTGTGAGTTGGAACTTGGGCTTGGAGCCCAACTATTAATTAGGTATTGTTTGATGTTGATAATTCAAGAACCTGTCAACCAGCGTTGGGATTTTATCTGCGGGACTTCAGCAGTGCCAGGTGGGTCTCCTCACCATACCAATGGTTCTAAGGCACCAATGCCGACACATTTTATGATATGTGATACACTAGTTGAAGTTATATTATGTGGCATGTTAGCTAGTTATGTGATAGGGAGCATGCTAGTGATTATGTGGTATGCTAATTGATTATGTGGTACGTGATATGCTAGTGGTCTTTGTGATACTTGCATGGAAGACCTCGGGGGGTTCCCAGGGCACTTAGGTGTAAGACCTTGGAGGGTTTCCTTTGCATCCTAGGTCAAGACCTCGGGAGGTTCCCAAGGCACTTAGGTGTAAGACCTTGGAGGGTTTCCTTGGCATCCTAGGTCAAAGACCTCGGGGGGTTCCCGAGGCATTGGGCTAAGACCATGTGGGGGTTCGCACGACACCCGGTGTAAGACCCTATAGGGTTTCCAGGGCTTCCCTATATGTTTATATGCATGGATGGTTTAGTTGATATGATTTACATGAGTATGTGAATAAGACCTTGGAGGGTTTCCATGGCATTCTTATATGTATATATGCATGCTTATGCGATTGTTACGGTTTATGTAGCTGTTATAGCTGATATGGATTATGTGGTTATGTGGATTGTGTGTGGTATGTTCTGGGGAACTCACTAAGCTTTGTGCTTATAGTTTTGTTTATGGTTTCAGGTATCATCGATTTGGAAAAGAAGGGCTCAGATTGATCGTAGTGCAAGCACCTATGATTTCCGCAATAAATGATTTTGGGATAAACTCTGATAAATATTTTACTTAATGATGATTTGAAATGTTTGAAATGAATGGTATCAATGCTTTAGCTACATTTAAAAATGAAAATTTTACCCTTTATTTTTGGGTCGTTACATGATAGCTCGGCAGAAAGCAGTTTTCCAGTGTTTACGAGCACCACATGCTTCTTCTAGTTATCCTTATAGATGGGTTTGGCCAACGTATTTATTAAGTGGAGTACCGTACTATCCTTAAATAGCGATACATGATCCAAATATTTCCAGCTGACGAGATATGTATAATGTGTCGTAAGGCATGTTTGGATTATTTTGGAGAGCATGTGGTTTATTGTAAAGAACTCTCGCGGTTAAAATATTGACATGATATGGTTAGGAATGTTTTGTTTGACCTATTTAAGCGTGTCAGGGTTTCCTCCATGAAAGAGGCACACATGAATTTCTTGACTGACCCGACAAAAGGAATGTTAACCCTTAGACCAGCTGACGTATTGGTATTTGGATGGTTAGAGGGAAGCACGTTTATGTGGACCTTAGAGGGGCATCCCATCTCATGGGCTTGAGAGTTGGGAGTTTCAAGACGGAGTAGACTTCTTTAAAAACTACAAGCAAAGTTACAAAACATGAGAAATCGTGCATGGAAAATCAACACGTGTTCATACCATTTGTGTTTGATACGTTTGGTTTTCTCGCGTTGGATGCGGTGAAGCTTCTTAATAGAGTACAATGGATCACGTGTAACAATATTATATCCCCTAGATCTATGGATACAATCTTTAAAAGAATTGGTTTTATCATACAAAAGGTTTAGCGGTGCAGCTTGTTACCCGTTTGTCTTCCCATTCATTGTATTGTGATTACTAGTTTAAAATACAAATGAAAATTTTGTTTGTATTTGATTTCTTTAAATTATATATTACGTTCATGCTTATTGGACACAAAATAAGAGGTTGTACTATTAAAGTTTTAAACAAATTACACAATAGTCAACCTTTGCAAAAAAAACTTATAAACATCAAAAGTAAAAAAATGACCCCTCATTGATTCTGTCTAGAAGTGTCTTCTTATCCTTAAACCTTTAATGAATAACTATGACCGGGTTCAACAATGCCACCAGGATATCACCATCTTTACATCTAGCGCTAATGACATAAAATTGTGTTATGAGCTCTTTTAAACAGTGAGGGAGGTTGTTGAAACGTGAGCTCCTTTTCTTCACACCTTACTATGATTTCATCTCACACACCCTAAAACATTTTCATTTTCTCCGTATCTCTCTAGATACCATGATTGATTTCATTGATGATGTAGTATTTGTATTGAAACCTTGTTACCATTCCTTCTCATTTTGGAATATGTTTGTTTAAATTTTCTTTTCCATGAATGCAGTTATGTTGTTGTGTGTTTGGTTGTTTGTTAAGAGAATTAACTTCAATACAACATTAAATCTGTGTCATTTGAGAAGGCCATTTGGTGGCTTCTCCTTTCATGAGATAATTAATAATTTTTAGGAATTAATGTTGGTTTTTTAGAAGACTAGGGTCATAATTGCATACATACATAGGAAATTCTAAAATATTGACTTATAATTGTATATATACCTCCTAAACTATTATGAATTGCTTAGATACCCTATTATATGTTTATAAAAACCCAATTGATGTTACATTGTTATACCCATCATCATCAAGAGTTCATAACTTACTCATATCGTCTACCTGACTATATATCTATCTTAAAGGTTCACTAACCCTAACCTTACCCTTGAAGAATATAATATACAAATTGCATTGTATTTTGAAAAAGGGAGATTAAGATTCATGTTAGAAGACATTCAGATCTTAATGTTGAAAAACTTTATCTTTCTACTAATCAAGAAGAAAATACCAAAGTGTTGAAAGCTTTGTGAGGGAAGGAGGAAATTGAAAGGAGTAAATTGTCAATGGTGTATCTTGCTAAAGCAAATGTGAGTAACAATGATTTTATCGAATCTTGGAAGGGAGATAAACCGATTCCTACTTTTTCCTCTATTTTCCAGTTTTGATGCATTGGATTGATGGTCTTGCGATTGCTTGATATCATAGACTCATCGTGGAGGTTGTTTGTGTTACTCTGATTTGGGTGCTTTAGACTTACCAGATTAAGCTTGTCTTCTGAAACGTGAAGTTCAAAAGAGTTTTTGTTTGATTCAATTATTTTATTTTCTTTCAATTGGTTTTGTAATCAGAATCGTTAATTGATTCCTACTTTTTCCTCTATTTCCGATTTGATGCATTGGATTGATGGTCTTGCGAATGCTCGGTATCATAGACTCATAGAGGAGATGGGGGGTGTTACTCTGATTTTGGTGCTTTGGACTTATCAGAATGCACTTGTCTTCGGAAACATGAAGTTCAAAAATGAGTTTTTCTTTGATTCGGTTATTTTATTTTCTTTAAATAGGTTTTTCTAATCAGAATCGTAAAGCTAGAAATAATTGGAATGAGTGGTTGATTAATCCCCTCATGAACTAATCGTTTTTTTGAGTGGGTGCTCATTGTTAGTCTTTTGTTTTTACATATATTTTTAGCCGTTCAAAAAAACAGAAATGATAATGATTTGAATAGGTTAATTGACGAATTGACGAAGTTATTTCAAGAATTAATAAGCATAAAGGATGATAAGGGATATGTTGAAAAGCATAAGTTTTTCTAAAAATGTTATTTCGATGTTTTTTATTGAATATTTTATGTTTTGTTAATGGTTTCTGTTGAACATTTGTATTATTTTAATGTTAACCACAAATATACACGCTCATAAGAACTATACATACAAAATTGAAAGTCTAAGTACTTAAACTAAATTGTTTTACAAACACAAGGGCCCAATTTGTAGTTTCTCATTATTTTATCAAATAAAAGCTGTCCAGTGCTTTGCTAGTAAGCACGTAGCAGGACCCAACACATGAAAATGGGTGAGGGTCTACGTAGCTTCCTGTGGACCCGCCTCACCGGATAAAAATTTGTACGACACGTTTTTGGACACAAAATACAAATATTACATTTCTCAATAATATAAATCGGATCAAAACCAGGCCATGCCGAGACCCAATTTTGTTTGGATTTATGCATCTTACATGTTTGAAAAATGAGAACACTTTATACTATTTTTAGTTTTTAGGTGTTATAATTTATAAGTGTTAATTACGTATATTAATATAAAATAAATAATTGAATAAGAAAACAGTATAAAAAAATTAAAAAAATCTATCATTTTAAATCGATGGAGCATTACGTCTTTAATGTCTAGGTGATAAATGATTATAAACTTTAATAAAATATATTTTGGACTAAATTATAAATTTTGTCCAATGTGGTACAAATTTTTTTGATAAAAATATAAAAAATGTATTTCCTTCTTATTCAACATCTAATGCTCAAAATGCATCTTATTTCTGTGTAACTAAAAAAATTCCATGATCAACTAATTATTTTCCATTTATCTTTCTTTTTATTTTAACAAATGGGCTAACAAATAGCCTTTGGAGTTTGGACTATTCAGTTTTTAAATTTAGCATTCTTAGAGCCCAAAACTCGATTCGTTAGTTGTCATCCTCAAGCACATGGAAACTTATTTTATAATTGCTTAGTTCACTAATCAATGAGTCCGTTTGACTTTATTTTTAGAGTGTTATAAGTAGATTATGTACAAAGTTTCTTTTGGATGAGAATTTTATCCTGTTTCCGAATGTAGAAAATTAAATCCACGTTTTATTGGACCAAATTTTATGTAGAAATTGAAGTTTAAGATGGAGACGTGTTAACCTCACTTTGTTATTTTGATAACAAAAGCATTCTAAAAGAAGATAACCGTAGCACCCAGTAGACAAGATAAGTTTGGGATTTAAAATACAAGTAACGAAGGCAGAAGGCTAGAAGCATAAAAATCAAATACATTATATAGTAAATAATAAGAAGCGTCCATGCGGACCTGCAGGATGGAAGATTTATCCTTAGGTTGACTGACAATTTAGTCTTTGGACGAGTAAGAGGGAATCACGCGTGTGTGGATCTTACGGGGGTCTCTCCCCTTGTTGGTTTGAGGAGTGGGGGTTTCAAAGCAGGGTATGCCGCTTTTAAAGCTGCTGCGTGCAAAGTGACAAAGCACGAGAATACATGTATAAAAAATCAATATGTGTTTGTACCTTTTGCATTTGAAACATTTGGTTATTTCTCGTACCAGAGGCCGTGGATTTCCTCAACAGAGTCCAACGGGTCATGCATTCTAATGTCACATCTCATAGATCCACAAATGTTGTTTTCAAAAGAATTAGTTTTGCCATCCAGAAAGGGCTAGCGGCGCACCTTGTTCTCCGTTTGCCTTCCATATCGATATGTATTGAATTTTGTTTAGTTAACTTATAATCGAAATGGGGTTCTAAAAACAATAAATTATATAGTGCAATGATATTTATGGATAAAATAGTGTCTTGTAGAAAATTATACACACACACACACACATATATATATATATATATATATATATATATATATATATATATATATATATATAGGGAAGAGTTATATGAAAAATAAAAAAAAAACCCTAAAAAACCTTAAAAATCATAAAAATACATAAAAAAAATACTTAGAAATCACAAAACATTTTTTTTTTTGACTTTTTATATATAAAAATTACAGGTATTTTAACATTTTCGTTGAAAAAAAATAAAAAAAACGACTTTTTAAAAAAAAAAAATATTTTCAGCGAATTTATATAAAAAGTTGTGATTTTTATATATAAAAAGTCAAAAAAAGATTTTTGATCTCTAAGTATTTTTTATGCATTTTTATGATTTTTAGTGTTTTTTAGGGTTTTTTTTGTTTTCCATAGAACCTAAACCTATATATATATATATATATATATATATATATATATATATATATATATATATATATATATATATATATATATATACACCAGCCGTTTACCCGCGCCAAACGACGAGTTCAAATAGTTATTTCAGAAATTAGTTTCTAGAAATGATAAGTTTTTTTTTTGCGCAAATAATTTAATACATCTAAATAATTGTCAATAAGAGTCATGTTTTTGGAAGACCGATCAATTAAAAAGGTCCTTTTGGGAGGCCGGTGTCACGTTTCAGTTGATACCATGCCAAGATTTCAACTTGAGTTCCTTTCCATTGGAGTGGTGGATACATGTAATTACTAATAGTTAAGTGTAGATGTAATTACTAATAGTTAACTGTAAATGTAATTGCTAACAAATGATTGTACCGTACTAATCGTGCAACATTTATTCATACACCACACTTGAGGTACAGACTTCGTCATCGTTGAACTTTTTTTTTCTTTTAGGATTCACTAATGATATTTTCTATTGTCACGTGACGTACCACTAGAGAATGCAACGTAAAGTAGCTCATGCATGACTATCGATATTTACCTACATTCAAAATTGTTTGTCATTGTGTAACGACCTAATTTTCACGTCCAAAAATTTCATTTTTGATTAAGTGATTTGCAAAACATTTGTAACAAAATATCATCCGATCATATCATTTAATAAAAACATGTATCGTATCTGAAAACCGAATCGTAAAAACATAATAATGTCAGAGTACAAATCTCAGAATAACTCATAGTGCGGAAAACAAAGAGTGTGTGTATGATGTGCCGCTACCGCGCCAGCTCCTTCCCCTTCGCTGAAGAGGTACTTGAAACCAAAACTGTAAATTGTAAGCACGAAGCTTAGTGAGTTCCCCCATCGTACCACAACCCATACAATCACATAGCATACATACTGCCGGGCAATTCTGGGGTGCCCGACTTACCCGGTACGGCCATTCTGGGGTGCCGACCTACCCATGTGGCCATTCTTGGGTGCCGTCCTACCCATGCGGCCATTCTGGGGTGCCGACCTACCATGTCAAGCCATTCTGGGGTGCTGACCTACCCGTCGGTCCTAACAACCGACCCTCAAGGACTATTCCACCCCTTACTGCTACTATCACATATATCATAACATAAACATACTATCAGACATATCTGGGGTGTCTGAACTACCCTTCGGTCCTAACAACCGAACTTGGGGACTATTCCCCTCCTACTACCGCTATCACATATAACATATCATGCCAGCATATACACATATCAACACATATTATCAGACATATTTGGGGTGTTTAACCTACCCTTCGGTCCTAACCCACCCTTCGTAGTAGCTACTGCTCTGTGCGGGAATCCTCTGACTGCTGCCGCTGCTGGTCCGGAAATCCCCCGGCTATAATTCCCACAAAACACTTAGTCATACACTGCTAACTGTTCTTAGGGTAAAATGACCATTTTACCCCTGACCAAATCAAAGTCAAAGTCAACTTCTAGTTGACCTGACTCGCCAAGTTGGCTCGCCAACTCGCCGAGTCCCTATCCTTCCATTTGTCCTTATACCCGTCTCTACTTGTCGAGTTAGGCGATGACTCGACGAGTTTTCCTTCTTAATGAACATCGACTGAATCCTCATCCGACTCGCCGAGTTGTATGAACAACTGGTCGAGTTCACCTTCAACTGATGCACAGGTCCTGTCCTTGACTCGCCGAGTTGTATGAACAACTCGTCGAGTTCATCTTCATCCTTAAGAAGATTGCCTTGGACCCGCCGAGTTTGCTCATGCACTCGCCAATTCCCATGAACTTCTAGAACAATGGTTTAGTCCAGAACATTGGGTCACTCCCCGGGACCCCCTTAAAACCTTTCCACACTCAAATGGGTCCTTTTGACCCTCAACTGATATGGGACAGAAGCCTTGGACTCGTCGAGTTGGTCACATCCTCTCACTAAATCTTCGATTTTTGATGTACAACCCTTGATCAAAAGATAGATCTATGCTTCTACAATCGATCTAGCACATATAGTTACAACCTTTATGTGCTTGCACGGGACTTTGAGCTCAAAAGGTCCTAAAACAACCTCTTAGAATGCATGGGGCCTTCTTTGAGTGCAAGAGCCACTCTTTTCTGCATTATAACCCCTCTAAGGGCCTAGATCTGAAACATCAACCCCTAACCATGCTTGCAATCATGGTTGGCGACCAAAATGGCTTAGAAAAGCCCTAAAACTCCACAAAATGGGATCTAACAAAAGAACTAACAAGGTATATACTTTATACCTTCTGAAGACTGCAAATGATGCTCAAAATCAGATCCTTCCTTCAAGCTTTTCCTTCCTTTATTGGGTCACAAAAGCACCAAAATCACTCCAAATGCCTTAGATTGCTTCAATTACGGCTAGGGTTTGCTATGGGGGTCTTCTGGGAGCAAATGGGATGAAGGAGGCCGAGTTAAGGTGTTTAAATAGGGTGTAAACCCTCGGGTTAGGGTTTTTTTCCAGACAGGGCCTACTCGTCGAGTCCGGGACCCGAATCGTCGAGTCCACTGCTTAAACCCCGCGTCTCATCCCGCTTCTACTCGGCGAGTTGGTCCTTCAACTCGCCGAGTCCAAGGCTAAAATGCAAAACATTTTAAAGAATTAATAAAAGAATACGTACCAAGAACCAGGTGCTACAAATCTCCCCCACTTATTTTAGACTTCGTCCTCGAAGTATGCTGCTCGATCCTGAAATAGCTCGGTGTAATGCTCCATCATCTCGTCCGCCGGCTCCCAAGTCCACTCCGACCCCTTCCGGTGCTGCCATTGCACTTTCACGAGTTCCACTCTTTTGTTCCTCAAATCCTTCGACTTCCGGTCGAGGATTGTCACCGGTCACTCAATGTAGTTCAGGCTGTCATCAACCTGTATGTCCTCCAAGGGTACCACTGCTGAGGCGTCCACCAGGCACTTTCGCAGCTGAGAAACATGGAAAGTGTTGTGTATCTGACTGAGTTCGGCTGGCAAATCCAGCCTATACGCCACCTTGCCTACCCGGGCAATAACCCTGAACGGTCCAATGTACTTGGGCCCAACTTGCCCTGCTTCCTGAATCGGATAACGCCTTTCCATGGCGACACCTTCAGGAGAACCATATCCCCCACCTGGAACTCCAGGTATGATCGGCGCTTATCGGCATAGCTTTTCTGCCGACTCTGAGCAGTCTGAAGCCTGCTCCGGACCTGCTGAATCTTCTCTGTCATCTTGAGCACTACCTCAGTGCTCCCCATTACCCTCTAGCGAACCTCGCCCCAACATATCGAGGTCCTACACTTCCTCCCATATAGCATCTCGAAGGGAGGACGATCAATGCTTGCATGATAACTATTGTTATAGGAGAACTCTGCTAATGAAAGATAGGTATCCCAACTACCTTCGAAGTCTAATACGCATGCTCGCAGCATATCCTCTAGGGTCTCGATGGTCCGCTCGCTCTGACCATCTGTCTGCGGGTGAAAGGCGGTGCTAAAATGCAGACGAGTACCCAACTCGTCATGAAACTTCCTCTAAAACCTGGAAGTGAACTGCACATCCTTGTCTGAAATCATAGAAACTGGCACACCGTGCCGGCCACCACCTCCCGGATATAGACGTCGGCCAAATTCTCGGCCGAGATGCTCTCCTGAATCGGGATAAAATGGTCGCTCTTGGTCAATCGATCGACGATGACCCAGATCGAATCCACTCCCCGCGCGGTTCTGGGAAGCTTGGTGATAAAATCCATCGTGATGTCTTCCCGTTTCCACAGCGGAATATCCAACAGCTGCATCTTGTTGTGAGGTCTTTGATGCTCAGCCTTGACCTTCCTGTAGGTTAAGCACCGCTCCACGAACCATGCCACATCCCGCTTCATGCAGGGCCACCAATAGTCCAGAAGAAGGTCCCTATACATCTTCGTCGCCCCAGGATGAATGGAGAACTGGAATTTGTATGCCTCCTCCATTAGAACCTGGCGCACACCCCCGTGGTATGGCACCCACACCCTACGGTGTAGTGTCAGTAATCCTCGGCTGTCATAGTCGAAGGAGGAAACCTGTCCCATGATCCGCTCGCTCTTTAGATGTTCCTCCTTCATGGGCCCCTGCTGGGCCTCCCGAATCCGCTCCAACATCGGAGTCACCACTGCCATCCTTAGGCAGATATCCCTGATCGGCGCTGCCTTGCGGCTAAGCGCGTCGGCCACCACATTGGCCTTACCCGGGTGATAAAGGATCTCGCAATCGTAATCCTTTACCACGTCCATCCACCGACGCTGCCTCATGTTTAGATTCGGCTGATCCATGAGGTACCTCAAACTCTTATGGTCCGTGTAGATAATACAGCGAACCCCATAGCGGTAATGACGCCAAATCCTGAGGGCGAATACAACAACCCCCAACTCCAAATCATGCGTCAGGTAGTTCGCCTCGTGAGGCTTTAGCTGCCTCGACGCGTAGGCGATGACATGCCCTCTCTACATCAATACTGCGCCCAAACCTGAGATGGACGCATCGCAATACACAACGAAATCCTCCATGCCCTCTGGCAGGGCTGAGATTGGCGCCTCGCACAATCTCTGTCTCAGTGTCTCGAACGCGGCCTGCTGCTCAGGCCCCCAATGAAAGACCACGACCTTCCTTGTTAGCCTGGTCAGAGGTATGGCTATCTTGGAGAAATCCTGGATGAATTTCCGGTAGTAGCTGGCTAATCCTAGGAAACTCCAAATCTCGGATGGAGACTTTGGAACCTCCCATGTCATCACGGCCTCCACTTTGGCCGGGTCTACTGAGATCCCGTTCTGGTTGATGAGATGCCCAAGGAACTGCACCTCGCGCAACCATAACTCACACTTGGAGAACTTAGCATACAAGTTCTCCCTCCTCAAAGTCTCCAAAACCTCTCGTAGATGCTCCTCGTACTCCTCCTACGTCTTGGAGTAAACCAAGATATCATCAATAAACACTATCACAGACCGGTCTAACATCGGTCTACACATGCGGTTCATGAGGTCCATTAACACGACATGAGCATTGGTGAACTCGAAGGGCATCACCACAAACTCGTAGTGGCCATAGCGCGTTCGAAACGCAGTCTTCTATACATCCTCCTCTCTGACCCTCATCTGATGATATCCTGAACGCAGATCAACCTTGCAGAACCAAGATGCTCCTTGTAGCTGGTCAAAGAGGGCATCAATCCTCGAGAGTGGGTAACGGTTCTTCACCGTTACCTTGTTCAGCTCCCAGTAATCTATACACATCCGATGCGACCCGTCCTTCTTTCTCACAAACAGAATCGGGGCTCCCCAGGGAGAGCTACTCGGTCTAATGAATCTCTTGTCTAACAGCTCCTACAACTGTGTAGACAACTCCTGCATCTCAGGAGGAGCCAACCGATACGGTTCCTTGGCTATTGGAGCCGCACCAGGGACTAGGTCGATCCTGAACTCCACCTGCCTCTCCGGAGGTATCCCTGGCAACTCCTCGAGGAATACATCCGTAAACTCTCGCACTACGGGCACATCACCCACTGTCGCCTTACCCGCCTCCCGGGTGTCCATGACATAAGCGACATATCCTGCGCAACCCTACTGAAGGTAACGCCTAGCTCTCGCTGCTGAACATACCGCTGGTCCTTGCTTTGGCCTCTCACCCTGAACTACCAACTCTCCCCCACTTGGGGTCCTGATCCGGACCAGCTGCTGCGCACAATCTATCACTGCCCCATTGGGACTTAACCAATCCATGCCTATAATCACCTTATTCCCTCTCAACGGAATAGGAACCAGGTCCACCAGATAACGCTCCTCGAATAATCTCAGCACACAGTCTCGGAATACCATCGATGCTCGCACCGATCAGTCATCTGCAATCTCTATCTCTAAAGGGCAATCCAACATGCCCAAAGAGTTAGGAAACTTCTTGCTAAGCGCAAGAGAGACAAATGATCGGGTAGCCCCCGAATCAAATAGTACCTGAACTGGGATACCATTCACATGGAACGATCCTAAACAGAGCACATACATAACATATCAAATCATAGCAGCACATCATAAAGTATAATGATAAGAAATCATACCCGTCACCACATCGGGTGCAATGCGTGCCTCCTCGGTAGTTAACTGGAATGCCCGACTCCTCACCACTGGAGCCTCTGCCTTTCCATGCCGGCCATCAGTGATCCGCAGGGTTGCTGGAGCTAGCGCCTTCACTGGCGCTGATGCTGCTGTCAACTGGGGGCAGTTGGCCTTCTTGTGGCCCCTCTGGCTGCAATGGAAACATAGCAACTCAGACGTCTGAATAACCGGTGCAAGGGAAGTACAATCCCTGCTGAAATGCCCCATCTTGCCGCACTTGTAGCAGCCCGACGATCCCAATCTTCGATTTCTGATGTACAACCCTTGATCAAAAGATAGATCTATGCTTCTACAATCGATCTAGCACATAAAGTTACAACCTTTACATGCTTGCATGGGACTTTGAGCTCAAAAGGTCCTAAAACAACCTCTTACAATGCATGAGGCCTTCTTTGAGTGCAAGAGCCACTCCTTTCTGCATTGTAACCCCTCTGAGGGCCTAGATCTGAAACATCAACCCCTAACCATGCTTGCAATCATGGTTGGTGACCAAAATGGCTTAGAAAAGCCCTAAAACTCCACAAAATGGGATCTAACAAAAGAACTAACAAGGTATAGACTTTATACCTTCTGAAGACTGCAAATGATGCTCAAAATCGGATCCTTCTAGCCTCCTCTCGATCCTTCAAGCTTTTCCTTCCTTCCTTGGGTCACAAAAGCACCAAAATCACTCTAAATGCCTTAGATTGCATCAATAACGACTAGGGTTTGCTATGGGAGTCTTCTGGGAGCAAATAGGACGAAGGAGGCCGAGTTAAGGTGTTTAAATAGGATGCAAACCCTCGGGTTAGGGTTTTTGTCCAGACAGGACCTACTCGTCGAGTCCCAGACCCAACTCGTTGAGTCCACTGCTTAAATCCCGCGTCTCATCCCGCTTCTACTCGGCGAGTTGGTCCTTCAACTCGCCGAGTGCAAGGCCAAAATGCAAAACATTTTAAAGAATTAATAAAAGAATACGTACCAAGAACCAGGTGCTACACCTTGATTTTTATTGATGATTATTGCAAAACATATTCAAAGGGCTTTTATGATTTTATCTCTAAATATAAATGTGCTCTTATTTTTGGTTAAATATAAAATTATGTTGTATTGGCTGAAAAGTACGTTTTTTGAGTGGATTAAAATTAACAGTATGTCCTATGTTGGGTCAAAACTAAAAATCATTTGTTGCTTTAGGTTAAAATAAAAAAATATTTTTCTATAAATATTGTGATGTTTTGGGTTTGTTTTTTATATAGATAAACATTATTTTTGGTTAAAGTTAGAACTATGTTACTCTTTTAGTTTAAAATAAAAAACATATTCCTACTTTGAGATAATAAAATATGTTGTTTTTAAGTTAAAAATATAACTATATTGTTGGTTGTTTAGGTTTAGGATTTTACTTGTGTTATACTTACGTTTTAAGTTAAAACTTTATCTTAAATTATAAATATTTATATAATAAAACTTATGAGAATACCATTAAAAATAATGTTCTGCAAGTTACTCTAATTTATATAAATTAGAGACTTCTGCTTAAGTTTGGGATGTTTATTTTTGTTGATAAGTATACTTCTTCCGTATTAATTTGTATCGACTAAATTATCTACGTTATTTAAGAGTTTTATATTAATATTTTCAATTATAGTTATTTGAAAACATATTATTTCGTTCTATGAATTTAATTCAAAGTGATAAAATTGAATTCATATTCAATGTAATAAATATAAACTAAATAAAAAAAACCATAACAATTAATAACAAACTGCAAATATTAAATCAATCACTCTTTCTTATTTCACCTTAATATGTAATAAATACAACTCAATATATTTGCACATCCTAAACCTTTCAAAACCATATATTAAGAGATTCTTTCAAAATTACATTTTTTTTAGCTAATGATGATGATTCCAATATTCTAGTCTTAAAAATCTCTAGTCCGATCCTTAAACTGAAGAATAATATCGAATCAAAATAGCTTAGCATTCCAAGTGATAACAGTCAGTCACTTTATAAGCCTCTCACGTGAAAGATCCAATTGATTTTATTGTTTCGTTTGTAATAAATGAAGGCATAATCAAAAGCACCACACCATGTAGTTATTTGTGTTACTTTTGTGTACCTGATGCACTAAAATCAAAATATTATAAATGAAATATTGTAAAGATTATCATCAACTACGAATATAATCCATGTACATTTTTTGCTTAATAGCATCGCACCTCCATTTTTACTGAAAAAAACAACATACTTTATCTTTTTACAATACAATATTATACTTTGAATAATCTACCAATTATATCGATTACAATTATTTAATTTTTTTTTTTAAAAAAAAAATATGATTTATCCCACGAACACTTGAGGGTTAATGCTACCAAGCCCAAAGAAAAAGAGAAGAAAAATAAATTAAATTGTCTAACAAAAAGAAAGATGGAGAAATATGGTTACCTTGTAAGTATTTACACCATCATCAATAGTCCTTTCCAGATCATCCAATATGCTATCCGTATTTGGATGCTACAAAATAGTGGTGTTAGAGTTCCCATCTTCTTCGTTTCTTACAACATTCACATCAACAAATAAAGCTATTTTTATGACATGGTATTTTTTGTCTTTTTCAAAAAAATTCTAATCTTTACATAGCCTTGCACCACCAATTTTCCTCAACAGAAATGGATTCAACATATCCAAGTTCATCAGGATTCACAACACCAAGATTCAGCTAAAATTAAATATTAAATTAAATTATTAGCAAAAGCCCAGCTCAAAAAAGATCCAAACACTGAAACATGCTTACGACATCAACAACACCAGTGGTGTGACAAGATCGGTGAAAACCAAAATTGTAGTCGATTTTTAAGACAAATTATATCAATATCTTTTATGCAGAAAGAAATCCTTAAAATTTTAACTAATGGTTAAGACACACTTACCGCTTCATTTGCAGATATCATTGGTGGTGGTGGTATGACCTTAAATTCATCATTTGGGCATGGGTTTCAGTTTTGGTACATGAGGTTAGAATGATGAGAAGCCATTGATGGGAGAAATGATTCCAGGATTGAACCAACAACTATTGATGGTGCTTTCCAGCAGCATGATATGTATATAAATGAAGATTGAAGACATTTACAAAAGAAAAGATGATAAAACACAATAAACCAAATGTACATTATTGATTCAATGGTGGCGCCATGACCACCAAAAGAGATCCCGGTAAGCAATTCTTCATTTTTCATTTTAAAGGAAAACAGTTGTACAAAAGAAGATTCTCGAACTTGGTAACCCTCCAAAGAACTGAAAAAAATACCATATATTCCTGTATTTCATGTAGATAGGTAAGATCTCATTAGTTCCCAAAATCAAGAAAATGTATAAACAAAAAATGGGACTCGGAAAAAGTAAAGCAAGATAAAACTCTACTATCTAGATAGAGTATCCATCACCCATCAACATCATCAAAGATCATATTTGGTGTTTTTCAGAGGGTCATGTAATAATTGAGGAGGCTGGTTATCCCGATTAGGACTAACAACCTATGAACTGTCACATGTCGATAAAGAAAGAGGCTTTAAGGACTGAAAGATTTGAATTTTTTCAACTATGTTAGGGCTTAGTTGTATTTCCACAGAAAGACATATGCAGAAGGAGAAAAAAAAAGTGTAACTTCCCAATAATTAACACCAAAAATTTCCTTTTTAAATTAAACAATTATAAAACCAATTGTCTAAAACAATCATAGTATTACTCATATAAAAAACCAGTGTATCGATAGTCAAAACATTTCATGATAAAACATCATCAGAGTATAAATCTCAAAGATCTCTGGTGCGGAAAATATGGTGTGATGCGCTGCGATCATGCCGACTCCTTTCCCTTCGTAGAGGAAGTACCTGAAACCAAAACTGAAAATTTTAAGCACAAAGCTTAGTGAGTTCCCCCATCATACCACATACTATACAATAACATAATGCCTAGCATATCTGGGTGCAGGCCTCCCTTCGGTCTTTTCAACCGGTAACAGCCTAGCATATTTGGGTGCTGGCCTACCCCTTCGGTCTCTTTCAAATGGTAACTGCCTAGCATATCTGGGTGTTGGCCTCCCTTTTGGTCTCTTTCAACCTGTAACCGGGGACTATTTCACCCTGTGACAACCGAAATTTATCCTGTCATTGTAACCTATTTTTCCGTTAATAAACTAGTTCTTATTAACATTTTCCCGTTAACTTTTGGATTAGGTTATTTAAATTGAGACTTTTATTATGACTTCATGAGTGTCCAAACGCATTAGAAACACGTGAAAACACCCATGATATTCATTTGGAAAATTTTTAGTTACAACTAAGTCGGGTTACGACAATTTAATCTGGTACGACCATAAACCCCGTTTAACGTCAGTATCGGGTAGATTTCCACCGAGCCACAAACTCAAAACCTATATAAGGGTGAGTGGACTTCATTTGAATCTTTTCCACTCACTTAACACTCTCTCTCTACTCTCTCTCTTCAAGCCATTTTTGATCCAAAAACACCCTCTTTCAAGCTCCAAATTGGTAAATGACCTATCCTAGCTTGTTATTTAGCTTGTTTAGCATGAAAATCCATGTTTAAATCATCCAAATGTATGGAAATCATGTGTTTACGGCCCAGGAACAACCCCAAACAGAAAACACCCGTAAATGGGGTTTTGGAGCCCCAAAACCCTCCCAAATCACTCCTAGTGCTTAGATATGACTTAAGGACTTGCATGTTTGAGTGTAGAAAACCAAAATCTTGTCATTTGGGGAGTAAACATGAGTTTACAGCCCAAGAACATTCTTGGACCGTAAACACTCATTCATAGGCCGTAAACACCATTTAAGGTGTTAAATTGCCCCTTAAACACCTCCTATGGCTTGGAATAATTTCTACAATCAACCACCATCGAATTAGGGACCTTAAACTTGAAAGAAAACATGACCATAAAGGGATTACGGCTGTAAACTCCCAAGGGAATGGTTCTTTGGCCGTAAACTCCCTTAAGGAGGTCAAATGGTGCCCTAACTTCCCCTTATGGCTTGGATTAATGCATAGAACCTTGTATTCTTCCATTAGAGACCCCAAACCATGCAAGGAAGGAAAAAGTAAGAGTTTACGGCCGTAAAATCTATGTTTACTGCCGTAAACTCCCATAAATGGTCCATTTGGTGTCATAGCCACTTCCTATGCCCTAGAATTGAACCTAGCCTAATTCCACAAGTGTTATAAGGCCTTTGAGCAACCAAGAGCACCTCACCCATGAGTTTACGGCCGTCAACTCATGGGGATATGGTCTATGGGCCGTAATCTTCACTAGGAGTTTACTCTTGAAGAGCAAACTCCATATTTAGGCCTTACACCCGCTTAGATGCAACCCGGATCATTCTTAACACTTGAGATAAAGTGTTTTCGCGCCTCAGAGTGTATTATCTTACTTAATTAGTAGTTCAATATCTAATTAGATACAATTATGTATCTCCTCATGTTACATAGGATCCTCGCGCGTGTTCAAGCCCTAAACTGACATTTAGCATCCTACCCGACACATTCTCGTATGGTGAGTTCATACCCCTACACTTTTTTGAGTTTTTCATGTTTTCAGGGGGGAATACAAGCAAATCATAAAGGTTTTCGAAACTTAAAACTGATGTAATTATATGAATTTCTGACAAACTTTAGATATTTTATCCCTTTTGTAATATGCAGAGCATAAGGGACGCTTTTTGAATATAATTACATAGTTTTCAAAATAGCGTGGGAACTTACCAAACCATTCAATTTATTATGTGAATAACTTTGGGATCTTTATTACTTGTTTTATGGATTTAGATTTCATGCAAAGTCAATATATAAACTAGGTCTGATTTAGTTTACCCATGTTTAATCTAGAGTATCATGCTAAATAATTACTTTGTATATAATTATTTATAATCTACTTTGTTCTAAACAAATTTGAAACTCGATAACGACGAATTATATCGTGAATTAGTAATACTAGCTTGTGAGACTTGTCTTCGTTATACCCTTCGGGGTACCAGTAAATCCTCTCCGGAAGTATAACCAGAGTCTCTTAGAGGGAGAACGTGAAATTTGTGGATATACCTATTCGAGACTGACAATCCCACACCTTAACTGTTAGCTACAGTTAGGCGGGCACGCCTGGGGTGACAAATTTTGGAATCGAACGACGCTTGAAGAACGTCAAGGAGGTCACGGGTCAAATTAGTATGGTTATATGAATCACAATACGTATTAGATTAACTAACTTTATTCACGAATTCCTTTCTTTCTTCTATAGTTTTATGTACTAAAACTACCTACTTATTAGTCTTATATACGTGTTAAAACTAATGTACTTTTCAAGGATAACCAGGCTTCAGGAAACTTCACTTAAACGCTACAAGTATGGTAGATACTTGTACACTGCATTCCGAATCGATAACCAACTACCAACTTTTAAGTAAAATAAGGGTTTTTCCTGGGATAACTTAACTTCTCTTAACCAGGCTGTTTAACAAATGGATAACTAAACTTCTCTTATAAGAAATATGGGATTTTTCTTGGATAACAACTTTTTCAGTAAACCAAAGGAAACTTGTTCTTTTACCAGAAATAAACCGCTTATGAACTCACCAGCTTTATACTGATATTTTTAAAACTGCTTGTATTCTCAGGTTCTTGTTAGACATGTATTTAGACATGTATTCCGCGTTCTTTTGGAGAAGACGGAGCGTTTAGAAGTCTTGTCTTTACTTTTGTTCGTACTGATGTATAAATAAAACATGTATTACCTTGATTTTAAACAAATGTAAAAATTCCTATGTAATGTAATGTTTTGTGTTTACTATGCTTGCTATGTACATTGGTTGTGATACTTTACATGTCGTCCTCCTCCCCGGAACGTTTCCGCCTTCGGTTTCGGGGTGTGACAGATTGGTATCAAAGCCCTTGTTTATAGTGAACTAAGTATACCGAACCTTACATGGTATATAACTATAAACACTAAGGAGCCGAAGTGCTCTGAACTAAAAGTATACTTTAAAAATATAAGTATTTTTCAAAAGTATACAAGAATATCTAGACGCCAGAAACCGTAACCCTGAGTAGAACAAAACATAAGTAATTGGGTGTTGTGCACTGTCGTTAAACCTGACAGTTATGTAGTCGTGTCTAGGGTCAATATGGCCTGATCAACTATATTCATTCGAGACACAGCCAACATGTGCTTAGGAGTGACTGTGGTGTGCAGCAGGCCTAAAACTTACCAAATATCCAAACATCAAGTCGTCATCGCAACAAACCATAAAATACTATAGGAGTATTTTAGCCAAAGCCGAATACGTTGTAGAAATTCATTCCGAGTGTTGCTACTCATTCTTTCCTTAGCGATAGTTTACTTGCTTTGGTAACTCTTTCCTGTTTTATTGCTTAGTAGAAAACTCTATCTGCCATAATGAGATATCTCTTGTTCCATATCTCTTGATTCAATTCAGAGGACCTACCATCCCCTCTTTCCTGATCATTTTAAATCAATATGCCTCCAAAGAAAGGACCCAGCTGAAGGAACAACAACCCTCCACCACCACATCCTTCTCAATTCGACACTGTCATATTTCAGGCAGCTGTTACTGCCGCAGTGACGGCTAGAATGTCACACTTGAACCCCGGCGGGTCTGGCGGACCAGAAAGAGACACCCATTCCCAAGATCATGAAGGTGATCATGGTCACCGGAATGAGTGTAGTCAAAGTAAGAAGATATTTTGGAAAAAGCGAAAGGGTCAAAGTTCGCAAGGGCCCTCCAAGAAGCACAAAACTGTGGCAGTCCAAGCTGCTACTACTCCTGTCGCTGCTCCTACAGCTCAAGCACCTACCAATAGGTATGTTGGTGACCTCCCTTGGTGCAACAGGTGCAATTACCACCATCGTATCCCTGGCCCATGCCATGAGATGATCTGCAATAGTTGTGGCAGAAAGGGCCACACTGCTCGAAACTGCAAAACACCAGCTCAACCAACCAATCAAGCTTCTGGAGCGGGTGTCGATCAAGCCTGCTATAGGTGCAGTGAAGTCGGGAATTTCAAGCGAAACTGCCCAAAAGCAACAACAACCAACAACACCAGGATAGTTCTAATTATAAAGCAGGAGGAGGCAGTCGCCGACCCCACCGTTGTCACAGGTATGTTCCTCCTCAACAACTCTTACGCTTGTAATCCTTTTTGATTCTGGTGTTGAAAGAAGATTTGTTAGCCATTCATTCAAACATCTTCTTAAACATAGTCCTCAACTAGTAACCGAAGTATTTACCGTCGAGATGGCTAACGGTGAGAAAGAGAACGTTAGCAATATATTCATAGGCTGTACCCTTACCCTGAACGATCACTCCTTTCTCATTGACCTAATGCCAGTTTCCATAAAGAGCTTTGATATTATCATTGGCATGGATTGGTCGAGTCCCAATCATGCTGATATCCTTTGTTACGAGAAAGCCATCCGTCTCAATCTCCCCTCTGGCCAGACTCTCATGATCTACGATGATAAACTTAGTTCCAATCTTCACATCATTTCCTGCATCAAAGCTCAAAAGCTTCTGCGAAAGGAGTGTTACACATTCCTAGCTCATGTAATCAACGAGAAATAGGAAGTTAAAGACCTTGAGAGCATCCCCGAAGTCTGCAACTTTCCTGATGTCTTTCCCGAAGAGCTTCCAGGAATTCCTCCCGAACGTCAAGTTGAGTTTCGCATCGACCTAATTCCTGGAGCAAATCCTATAGCCAAATCTCCGTATCAATTAGCGCCAGCAGAAATGCAGGAGTTATCCAGTCAGCTCAATGAGCTACTTAGTAAAGGGTTCATTAGACCGAGTTCCTCACCCTGGGGAGCCCCGATATTGTTTGTAAAGAAGAAAGATGGATCCTTTCGGATGTGTATAGACTACCGTGAGCTGAATAAGTTGACCGTCAAAAACCGATATCCTCTTCCTCGAATTGATGACCTCTTCGATCAACTTCAGGGATCCAACTATTTCTCAAAGATAGACCTTAGATCAGGGTACCATCAGCTACGAGTTCATGAGAGTGATGTTTCCAAGACAACATTCAGAACTCGATATGGTCACCATGAGTTCGTAGTGATGCCCTTCGGTCTAACCAACGCACCGGCAGTGTTCATGGACCTGATGAACCAGGTGTATCGCCGCTTTCTGGACAAGTTCGTTATCGTATTCATTGATGACATACTTGTCTACTCCAGAAGCGAAGAAGATCATAAACAACACATGAGATTAGTGTTGGAAACTATTAGATTGGAAAAGCTGTACGCGAAATTCTCCAAGTGCGAATTCTGGATTCGGAAGGTAGCTTTCCTTGGTCACGTGGTAAGTGAGGAGGGTATACACGTGGACCCGTCCAAAATCAAGGCGATAGAGAATTGGTCGGCACCGAAGACACCCACAGAAATCTGTCAGTTCTTGGGTCTTGCCGGTTACTATCGCAGATTCATCCAGAATTTTTCCAGAGTCGCCAAACCCCTAACCACTCTGACACAGAAAGGTGTACGCTTTTGTTGGAATGAAAAGTAGGACACTGCATTCCAAACGTTAAAGTGAGCCTTGTGCAGCGCACCTATCCTGTCCCTGCCCGAAGGGACAGAGGATTTCGTTGTCTATTGCGATGCGTCCAATTAGGGCTTAGGCTATGTGCTTATGCATAGAGGAAAAGTTATTGCTTATGCCTCGAGACAGCTGAAAGCACACGAAGCCAACTGTACAACTCACGACATGGAGTTAGGAGCAGTGGTCTTCGCACTGAAGATTTAGAGACATTATCTCTACGGAACCAAGTGCACGATCTTCACCGACCATAAAAGCCTGCAACATATCTTCGATCAGAAATACTTAAACATGAGGCAACAACGATGGGTAGAGTTGCTTAGTGATTATGAATGCGAAGTCCGCTACCATCCCGACAAGGCCAATGTGGTAGCAGATGCCCTTAGCCGAAAGGAAAGCTCAAGCAACAAGACGAAGACATTGACAATGACTATCCATTCCCACTGTACACATCCTAGAAGTCCATTTGGAAGCCTTAAAACCAGAGAACGTATTGAATGAAGCATTGAGAGGAATGGATAAGAATCTTGAGATCAGAGGTGACAGAGTCTATTGTTTCATGGATTGAATCTGGACCCCAAAGTTCGGAGATTTCAGAGAAGTTGTTATGAACGAAGCTCACAAGACCAGATACTCTGTTCACCCAGGTTCAGACGAGATGTACCTGGATCTCAAGAAGCTATATTGGTGGCCAAACATGAAAACCGAAATCGCTACCTTCGTGGGCAAGTGTCTGACTTGCGCCAAGGTAAAGGTTGAGTATCAGAAGCCCTCGGGTCTGCTCCAGCAACCCGAGATATCTGAGTGGAAATGGGAGATGATCACTATGGATTTCATCACCAAGTTACCCAAATCTCCGAGTGGGTACGATACCATTTGGATAGTTGTCGACCGATTGACAAAATCCGCTCACTTCCTTCCGATTAAAGAATCGTTCAAGATGGAAAGACTCACGCGAATCTACATCCAAGAGATAGTCCGACTGCACGGTGTACCTATGTCCATTATCTCCGATCAAGATAGTAGGTTTACCTCAAGGTTTTGGCAATCCCTTCAGAAAACTCTTGGAACTAAGCTGGATATGAGTACAACTTATCATCCTCAGACTGATGGACAGAGTGAGAGAACAATCCAAACCCTGGAAGACATGTTAAGAACATGTGTCATTGATTTTGGAAAGTTGTGGGACACCCATTTACCCTTGATCGAGTTCTCGTATAACAACAGCTACCACACCATCATCAAGGCTGCCTCGTTCGAAGCCCTCTACGGTCGCAAATGCAGATCCCCTCCGTGTTGAGCCGAAGTAGGGGACACGCAACTAGCTAAGAGTCGAGTCCCCGACAGTGCTCTCACTGGTCCTGAAATCATCCGTGAAACCACCGAGAAGATCATCCAAATCTGAGAACGACTGAAAGCTTCACGAGACAGACAGAAGAATTACGTCGATAAACGATGAAAACCCTTGGAATTCCAGGTTGGAGATCGTGTCCTGTTGAAGGTCTCACCCTGGAAAGGCATGATACGCTTTGGAAAGCGCGGAAAACTTAACCCGAGGTACGTAGGACCTTTCGAGATCCTCGCTAGGATCGGTACCGTAGCCTACAAACTCCGACTACCTCAAGAGCTTAGCAACATCCATCCTGTCTTCCACGTCTCTAATCTCAAAAAGTGTCCATCCGATGAAACCCTTGTGATCCCTTTTGATGAGATCAAAATCAAAGAAAATCTAAACTTCGTAGAAGAACCAATCGAAATCATGGATCGAGAGATCAAACGCACGAAACAAAGCCGTATCCTGATAGTGAAGGTTCGCTGGAATGCCAAGCGGGGACCCGAGTTCACTTGGGAGCGCGAAGACTCGATGAAGCAGAAATATCCGCATCTCTTTCCAAATCCATGATTTGTATTTTAATTCTAAATTTCGGGATGAAATTCCCTCTAACGGGGGGATAATGTGACAACCAGAATTTATCCCGTCATTGTAACCTGTTTTTCCGTTAATAAACTAGTTCTTATTAACATTTTCCCGTTAACTTTTGGATTAGGTTATTTAAATTGAGACTTTTATTATGACTTCATGAGTGTCCAAACGCATTAGAAACACGTGAAAACACCCATGATATTCATTTGGAAAATTTTTAGTTACAACTAAGTCGGGTTACGACAATTTAATCTGGTACGACCATAAACCCCGTTTAACGTCAGTATCGGGTAGATTTCCACCGAGCCACAAACTCAAAACCTATATAATGGTGAGTGGACTTCATTTGAATCTTTTCCACTCACTTAACACTCTCTCTCTACTCTCTCTCTTCAAGCCATTTTTGATCCAAAACACCCCCTTTCAAGCTCCAAATTGGTAAATGACCTATCCTAGCTTGTTATTTAGCTTGTTTAGCATGAAAATCCATGTTTAAATCATCCAAATGTATGGAAATCATGTGTTTACGGCCCAGGAACAACCCCAAACAGAAAACACCCGTAAATGGGGTTTTGGAGCCCCAAAACCCTCCCAAATCACTCCTAGTGCTTAGATATGACTTAAGGACTTGCATGTTTGAGTGTAGAAAACCAAAATCTTGTCATTTGGGGAGTAAACATGAGTTTACAGCCCAAGAACATTCTTGGACCGTAAACACTCATTCATAGGCCGTAAACACCATTTAAGGTGTTAAATTGCCCCTTAAACACCTCCTATGGCTTGGAATAATTTCTACAATCAACCACCATCGAATTAGGGACCTTAAACTTGAAAGAAAACATGACCATAAAGGGATTACGGCTGTAAACTCCCAAGGGAATGGTTCTTTGGCCGTAAACTCCCTTAAGGAGGTCAAATGGTGCCCTAACTTCCCCTTATGGCTTGGATTAATGCATAGAACCTTGTATTCTTCCATTAGAGACCCCAAACCATGCAAGGAAGGAAAAAGTAAGAGTTTACGGCCGTAAAATCTATGTTTACTGCCGTAAACTCCCATAAATGGTCCATTTGGTGTCATAGCCACTTCCTATGCCCTAGAATTGAACCTAGCCTAATTCCACAAGTGTTATAAGGCCTTTGAGCAACCAAGAGCACCTCACCCATGAGTTTACGGCCGTAAACTCATGGGGATATGGTCTATGGGCCGTAATCTTCCCTAGGAGTTTACTCTTGAAGAGCAAGCTCCATATTTAGGCCTTACACCCGCTTAGATGCAACCCGGATCATTCTTAACACTTGAGATAAAGTGTTTTCGCGCCTCGGAGTGTATTATCTTACTTAATTAGTAGTTCAATGTCTAATTAGATACAATTATGTATCTCCTCATGTTACATAGGATCCTCGCGCGTGTTCAAGCCCTAAACTGACATTTAGCATCCTACCCGACACATTCTCGTATGGTGATTTCATACCCCTACACTTTTTCGAGTTTTTCATGTTTTCAGGGGGGAATACAAGCAAATCATAAAGGTTTTCAAAACTTAAAACTGATGTAATTATATGAATTTCTGACAAACTTTAGATATTTTATCCCTTTTGTAATATGCAGAGCATAAGGGACGCTTTTTGAATATAATTACATAGTTTTCAAAATAGCGTGGGAACTTACCAAACCATTCAATTTATTATGTGAATAACTTTGGGATCTTTATTACTTGTTTTATGGATTTAGATTTCATGCAAAGTCAATATATAAACTAGGTCTGATTTAGTTTACCCATGTTTAATCTAGAGTATCATGCTAAATAATTACTTTGTATATAATTATTTATAATCTACTTTGTTCTAAACAAATTTGAAACTCGATAACGACGAATTATATCGTGAATTATTAATACTAGCTTGTGAGACTTGTCTTCGTTATACCCTTCGGGGTACCAGTAAATCCTCTCCGGAAGTATAACCAGAGTCTCTTAGAGGGAGAACGTGAAATTTGTGGATATACCTATTCGAGACTGACAATCCCACACCTTAACTGTTAGCTACAGTTAGGCGGGCACGCCTGGGGTGACAAATTTTGGAATTGAACGACGCTTGAAGAACGTCAAGGAGGTCACGGGTCAAATTAGTATGGTTATATGAATCACAATACGTATTAGATTAACTAACTTTATTCACGAATTCCTTTCTTTCTTCTATAGTTTTATGTACTAAAACTACCTACTTATTAGTCTTATATACGTGTTAAAACTAATGTACTTTTCAAGGATAACCAGGCTTCAGGAAACTTCACTTAAACGCTACAAGTATGGTAGATACTTGTACACTGCATTCCGAATCAATAACCAACTACCAACTTTTAAGTAAAATAAGGGTTTTTCCTGGGATAACTTAACTTCTCTTAACCAGGCTGTTTAACAAATGGATAACTAAACTTCTCTTATAAGAAATATGGGATTTTTCTTGGATAACAACTTTTTCAGTAAACCAAAGGAAACTTGTTCTTTTACCAGAAATAAACCGCTTATGAACTCACCAGCTTTATACTGATATTTTTAAAACTGCTTGTATTCTCAGGTTCTTGTTAGACATGTATTTAGACATGTATTCCGCGTTCTTTTGGAGAAGACGGAGCGTTTAGAAGTCTTGTCTTTACTTTTGTTCGTACTGATGTATAAATAAAACATGTATTACCTTGCTTTAAACAAATGTAAAAATTCCTATGTAATGTAATGTTTTGTGTTTACTATGCTTGCTATGTACATTGGTTGTGATACTTTATATGACGTCCTCCGCCCCAAAACGTTTCCGCCTTCGGTTTCGGGGTGTGACATACCCCCTACCACTACCACATAATACCCTAGCATATACATATAAATCACATACTGCGTAGCATATCTGGGTGATGGACTCCTTTTCGGCCTCTTTCAACCGGTATAGGGTCTATCCTACCCTTCCTACCACTATCACATAATAGCATAACATACTAGCACATAAAGCATAACAGATAGTGGCACACCAGACAATTATCACAAAGACAATAATCTCAACTATAATCAAATACTAGTGGGCCGGCATTGGTGCCTTTGATACACTCCTACTGGAAGGTAACTCACCTCGATAACTGGGAATAACTGCAAAAACTCCTGCTCTGAAATCAACCCTCTTAGACTCCTACACATAAACATTTCCTTTAATTATCCTTCCGTACTCATGACCCCCCCTTAAGGGTCAACTTTGGTCAGAGTCAAAGTCAAGGTCAACATTCTGGTCAAAGTCAACCTTCCAGGGTGTCTCAACTCGCCAAGTTGGCCCATCAACTTGCCGAGTTCCATAATCCATAAAACCCTGGAAATCATGATCCAACTCGTCGAGTTCTTTCATGAACTCGTCGAGTTCCTCCCTATAACGGAGTCGGGACTTTTCAACATAACTCGTTAAGTTCCTTCATGAACTCTTCGAGTTCTTTAGTCTTCAAAACCCAAAAACCATGGCCAACTCGCTGAGTCATCTCCTAGACTCTTCGAGTTTGCTTAGTAAACAGAAAAGGTCAAGGGACCATGATCCAACTCGCCAAGTCAGATGAACAACTCGTCGAGTTCTCTTAGTCTAAATCCATTCAGTCACTTCCAATCGAGTTCAATGCTTCCAAACCATAGATTTGGTCCCCTAGGGCTGATATATCACGTAAAGTTCCTATCTTTACTTGCATGCATGGACTACTTGGCTAAAAAAACCCAAAAGGATGGTCCATAGGTTGCATGGGACCTTCATGGCCATAAAGTTGACACCTTTATGCCATGAAGTCCCCTAAAGACCCTATATCTAAAGGGTTTTCCCACATTGGACGTCCAAGTCCCAAAGACTAACATTCTTGGACCAAAACATGGAGAAATCACTCTAAAACTAGATCTAAACATTGAATAGACAAGATATGAGCTTTATACCTCAAATGAACCAGAAATGGAGCTCAACTTCTAGATCTACCCTTCTCCTTCACATCCTTTCTTATTCTTCAAGAATCATCTTCTTCAAATTCACAAAGAATGCACAAAAATGGCTTAAAGCACTCAAAAGTGAATTAGGTTTCGTGGCAAGGGTTTGGAATGATGGAGGCTGTAAATGAGGCCAACCTTTGGAGGTTAAGGTGTTTAATAAGGGTGCTAAACCCTGGAAATTAGGGTTTCAATCTGGCAGTCCTACTCGTCGAGTTGAGGCTCTCAACTCGTCGAGTAGACTTTCCAATCCTGCGTCCAAATCTGTTCCTACTCGACGAGTTTAGGCCCTCCAACTCGTTGAGTTTCTATATAAAAATGAATAAATTTTGAATTTAATACATACCATGAACCAAACATTACAAAAGGGCTCACTGCTTAAATTTAGGGCTTGAAATCATAGGATGTCTCTTATCTGCAAAATATCTAGATCGCGAGTAAGTTCTAAGGATTGAAATCAAGATAGATAGTGAGGATTGGAGCATGATATCGTTAGACACACACATATTTTTATTTCTTGTTGGTCTTCCGGATTTTATCCTACAACAAAAGAAAAATGATAATGAAAAAGTAACAAGAAAAATCACATGAAACATTTCTCAGCGAGATAGACATAGACAAAGAGAATCCTTTTGGGTTTCTAATAGAAAGTATTCCCAAATAGGAAGATTAAGGTGATGCACAGTGGTGACCGGAACATATGAAGAAAAGAGAAGGAAAGAAGGTGTTGAAAGCTTATGTGAAATCATACCTGGATGGTCACCACTGGAAAAAATTAAGGGTATGATGGTGGTAATGGTGGTGTAGACATCATCGGAGACCTGGAAATCCAAAATAAAACATAGATTAGAAAAATATGTAACCGGTAAAATCGAGGATGGTGGTGTGTGGTGTTGAAGGCCGCCGATTACAAAAGAGAATGAAGAGAGTGGTAGTAGTGGTTGCGTCAGCAATGAAGATGGTAATAGTGGATTTGATTAGGGTTTGTGTATAGAAAGATGAGAGAAATACATGTGTGTGTGTAGAGCTTGACAGTGGTGTTAAGCACCACCTCCATAATCCGCAACTAAAAAAAAACCATAGATATTCTAAGCAACAAAACCCAAAACTTGAGTTGGGAAAGAAGATAAGAAGTGAAGAGAAAGAGGTTCAAAGAAACCCATGTCAAGAGTAATGTCAATATCAATGTTTGTAGAGAGAATATTTTCAGTTTTTGGAACTCAACCAGCAATGTTTCTTTTAAATTGAAAATCGGATGAAGGGAAAGGCAAGGTGGCTATAATTAACGGAAAATAAGGTGATATAATGGGGAGTTTGTTGGACCGATTCAGTTGGATATGAGAAACACTTGGTCAAACTTAGAATATCACTTTTTCAATGGTTGACTAGATAAGATCTTATTTTTCTGGAATTCATAAAGTTGTTGTATATGATGCATTAAGGGTTGTACCTCTTAAAATTCAGTATTTGAGGCTAAATACTTATTAGGGTATATATATATATATATATAGAGAGAGAGAGAGAGAGATAGAGATAGAAAGAGAGAGAGAGAGAGAGGTTCTATTGAGATTCAAAAATAACATAGATACCTTGTGATTCAACATCAGCCACATAATTAACATATGCCGCTCTAACCCTCCGGCGTACCGACGCGGTGGATCGTTTATAATCATAAATGATTAGGTAGCGCCGCCCATTCCTTTCACCTTCGCGACCATCCCCACCACCACAACCACCACCGCTACCACCACCTCTGCCACTAGTCGACCTCACTACTATTACCTCCGTCACTTATACTAGCTCCACCTCTGTCACCACCACTTTTTATGCCACCAACCGTTATTTTCATATATGATTACTCAATCTGCGAACATATATATATATATATATATATATATATATATATATATATATATATAATCATTTATGATTAGACATGCATCGATGTTGCCAGTACGATGGAGCGTTAGAATGACAAAAAAGAAATATGTGACTGAGATTGAATCTCAAAATCTCTATTTTTTTTTATCTCAAGTGAATTGTCACACACACACACATACACACACACACACATATATATATATATATATATATATATATATATATATATATATATATATATATATATATATAAGATTTAAGTAATGGACAAATTATTTACATTACACATTGACCATCACTACAACAACATGTCGATGTGAGCACATGTCTTTGATTTTCTACCAGCCTCCGTTATTCCTTTCGTCGCTTCCCCTCTTATCAATTTTATTATTAAGTCCATGTATGCTAGTTCATTCTCAAAACACTAATTGATGAGTCATAATGTGTTCTTTTGTTGTTTAATTTTCTTTTGTCGATTGATATCCAAAATTTGTTTTTAATGAATTTGTTCCATTTTGATTAATTCGTATGTTATTGGCAAATCGAATTCCATAGTTCTCTCTCTCTCTCTCTCTCTCTCTATATATATATATATATATATATATATATATATATATATATATATATATATATATATATATATATATATATATATATATATAATCTAAACGCATATGAATATATGATTATCAACCCATTCACCAAAATTCGATGCTTCCTATTTACTAGAACGTTGTATGTTTTCTTTTTTATGTTATGCCTCATTAAATTTTATTATATATATATATATATATATATATAGAGAGAGAGAGAGAGAGAGAGAGAGAGAGAGAGAAAATGTTGAGAATGGGGGAATCATTATCAGCCACTCATTTAATCTAAACATAAAAGACACGGTGGCAAACTTGTAAATATCGTAATAACCTTCAATCTTAAATACGTAACTATAGAGAATTCGATAATTGTTCGTTCATCATCATAATTTTTCCTCCAACCTTCAATAATCATCCAGATTTCTTCAACTAAACCGTAATTTCTTCGCTGTTCATGAAATTGGAATCGGAGTTCTAGACTCGCAGTCACAGTCGACATCGAGGGACTTAGAATCGGTAATCACAGGTTCCCAATCAGATTTTCGGAAATCAAAATCAAATTGAGAAATCGATCAGAGATAGGATGTCGCATCTGAAGTCGAAATCGGAAGTATATGATGATTTGGAATTGATAACTTGATGTTTTTAACATTTTTAAAATAGTTAACTTGTTTGCACTCCAACTGTTTGATGAAATGCATAAACTAAATTACCACGTTATATTCACATATGAATATGTTTTCTCACCTGAATCAGTATATGATTATTAAAAATACAAAACAAATATGCAAGTCTGTATGTTATTCATATGTGAATAACATATAAAAATTATATATATTTGTCAAAATACCTTCAATATTCATATGTGAATATACCTTGTAATATTCATATGTGAATATACTGTGTAATTTTCATAAGTGAATATATCATCTGATATTCACAAGTGAATATACTCTGTAATATTCACATGTGATATACCATGTAATACTATATAATATTACATATGAAATATCATTTAATACTCATAAGTGAATATACCATCTAATATTCACAAGTGAATATACTATGTTAATATTCACAAGTGAATTCATCGTCCAATATTAAAATATGAATATACTATGTTTATTATATGCTATATTCATATATGAATGATACTTAAATTGTAAAAAAAAATCATACTTTTTATTCATAAGTGAATAACGAATGTACTGTAATAAAACCTGATGCATTGTTATTCATTTATGAATAACGATAGCTGAAAATATAAAAAAAATCATATCAATAGTTTATAAAAATCATATCAATATGGATGTCTATTTGTAGAGAATAAAAAAATCATAAATTTTGGTATATTTAAAAACATTTTTTGATAAAAATAGTTTATAAAAATTAAAAAAAACGAAAAAAAAACTATGTTTTTGTATATATTAAGGTAATGATTAGCATAGTTTAAGTAAATATGTTATGTTGGAAAACACATGTGTATTCGTTTCCCATTTCCGCCGGTATGTTGGAGGCTTTTGCGGCAAAAATAAATGATTGGCTGAGAATGATTCCCCCATTCTCAACCTTTTTTTTTCTCAATTGAACCCTCCCATATATATATATATATATATATATATATATATATATATATATATATATATATATATATATATATCCCTATACTAATAAATGAGTAGTTCTTTTGCCAAGTGTCACCATATTAGACATTGTAATTAATATCATGACACTTGTCAATCTATTGATTCTCCATTTCAAATTTCAAATTTCAAAATTTAAATCTCATTTTAATTACATTAAATTAATAACATTAGAATAAAAATAAAATAAAATTAAATAAACTATAAAAAATAAAATTTATACAAATTATAAGATAATATATTTTACGTATTTATTTGAATCAACGATTATAATTTTATATATAACTAACATAATATCACTTAATTTAAAAGTTATTTAAAATTATTAATTAATAGTTTTGAGTTTTTACTTAGAAAGTTTAATTAATTTTTCTAACTGTGGTTCCCACGGGTTATAAACTAGTATATATATATATATATATATATATATATATATATATATATATATATATATATATATATATATATATAAAGTGAATATACCTAACAACCTTATATAAGCTTAGGTACCTAACTCCATAATACTACATCGGTTTGTATCATATTACATTGTAATTGCCTAAGGTTCTTAAACTTCAACTTCATAACTTGATTACTTCCAAAATCTTTGGACTTTCAACAATATCTTTCTTTTATATCACGTCTTTCTATCGAATACCACCTGATGGGCTTCATATCCTACCGCTACAAATGAAAGGATGTAGGAGAAATATAATGATGAATTTCCAAATTTTTTTGAAGTAAATCAAGTTTAGGGATGAAGTTTAAGAACCTTGGATGATTGTAATGAAAATTTAATGCAAAATGATGTAGTTTGATGAGGTTAGGTACCTAAGATTATATAAGGTTGTTAGGTATATTCATTTTACCCTATATATATATATATATATATATATATATATATATATATATATATATATATATATATATATATATATATATATATATATGGAAAATGCTTGAGATGAATTTTGTTAAAAAGCAAAATACAACCAATGATGATTGGTAAACGACCAATATTAAAATTGGGTCCGTAAATTTTGGGCTTGATAAATTATGCATCGCATCGGACATGATGCTATCATTTTGCATACACCGGCAACCTTTGATTTTTTTTGACCGTAGTAGAAAAGTTTTCAAAAATTTTTAAAATTTTTATTTCTTCAACTATAGTGTAATCTCTACTTTCCCGTACAATCTTTACTGTGAAACGTCCGCCGCCTCTGATTGACTTTTTAATGTTGTATACTGATCATTTATAAATTCTATTTCCATTTCCAAAAGAAGATCCTCTCATAACTTTGAAACGACCCAAAAATACGACCCAAAAATTTCGTTTTTAATACCATCAAAACTATAATCAGAGTATCATATAGATAAACCATGCGTGATATGTCCCAAAAGATAATAAAGTACTGTGCGGAAAATGTAACATGCTATATCCAAAACAACAACTAAATCAAATCCAAACTAAAGCTGAAACGGTGGTGTGTGCGATGCCGTCATCCAGAGCTCTTCCCTTTGCTTGCGGAAGTACCTGAAACCAAAACTGAAACTGTAAGCACGAAGCTTAGTGAGCTCCCCCAACTTACCACATACCATACAACAACATATAAACACATATTGGGCCTTGCCCACTGCATCGGGTCGGGACCCGGAAAACTGCATCGGACCGAAGTCCGGAACTGACTGGGACCTTGTCCCCTGCATCGGACCGAAGTCCGGAACTAACTGCATCGGACCGAAGTCCGGAACTGACTGCATCGGACCGAAGTCCGGAACTAACTGCATCGGACCGAAGTCCGGAACTGACTGCATCGGACCGAAGTCCGGAACTAACTGGGACCGTGTCCCCTGCATCGGACCGAGGTCCGGGACTGACTGCACATAGCATAGCATATCATAACAATTTATACTGCATACTGCATCGGGCCGTGGCCCGGAACATAAACACATACACATAGCACATAAAACATGTCTGAACCACGAATGCATCAAACATACTAACTACTACATCGGACCGAAGTCCGGAAACTACTATTAACTGGACGGGCCGGCATTGTGGCCTTAGACCCGCCCCTACGGGAAGGAAACTCACCTCGTAAGCTAGCGGATGAGAGTGCGGCTCGGAAAGCTAACGGCTGCTGCTCCTGAATCTCCTCGGCTACAAATCCATAACACACTCAATCAATCACTAGCACTACACTCAGGGTAAAATGACTCTTTTACCCTTGGTCAAAGTTGACTTACTCAGGGCTGACTCGCCGTTCAACTCCTACCTGCTGTTACTCGTCGAGTGTGGCATCGACTCGACGAGTACCCTCTGGATCCAAGAACTCAGATGATCTTCATCCGACTCGCCGAGTCAGATGAACAGACTCGACGAGTTGTTCTTAATCCTCAAGGAGATTGCCTTGGACTCGCCGAGTTGTATGAACAAACTCGCCGAGTCCCTCCATTACTGAGTCTACTCTTAACTCGCTGAGTCCACTCCCTAACTCACCTCGTACACTCGACACTGAAGAAACTGAAGAACTCGGGACTCGCGACCTGACTCGTCGAGTCGTTCCTCCGACTCGCCGAGTCGCCGCCATGCAACATATTTTTACTCGATTTCTCTTGAATCCAACACATGCAAATGATAGATCTAGGTCCATTAAGCTGTTTTACCACGTAAAGTTTCCAACTTTACGTGCACAACCACATGAATGAGGGAAATAAGACTAAAATATGCACAATAAGGGTAGATCCATGGCTAATAAGCAATGTAACTCCAAAAAGACAGTGGATCTGGACTCTTCAACACCCCAACACTCAGATCCAAAGGTATTTCGGCTCAATAACACAATCAAGCAAGCATAAAGCTTGGAACAAGCATCAAATAGCCCTTAAAAGAGCTCTAATGGAAGTTTAAGCATGAAACCAGAAGAGAACTCCGAAAATACCTCAATAAGTTCACACTTGATCTTGGATCTTGGCACTAGAACTCGTTTCCTTGCTTCCTTCTTCTTCTCCTTCTTCACCCCTTCACAAAATGGAACAAGATCACTTATAAGCTCACAAGAGGAAGGTTTAGGGTTTCTCACAGTGCTCTCAGGGGGAAAGTGACGAGATGGAGGCTATAATGGGGTTTAAATAGTGAGCAAACCCGGGGAGTTAGGGTTTCACCCAGACGGACGGACTCGCCGAGTCCAGGATATGGACTCGCCGAGTCGCCGGCTCCCGCGTGCACAAGATGCGCGACCCGACTCGGCGAGTCAGGCTAGAACTCGCCGAGTCCCTCTTGAAAACTTAGCCCAAATCAAATTAATTAACATACCGGAAACGGGTCGTTACAAACTTATAGAGGGTATATTGCATAAGAAGTTTATTACGCATCATATTTTTTCGAATATGATTTTAGTCAACATCTATTTTCATTCGGTGTATGAATGACATTAGAAGGAAAAGTTAAGAGATGCATATTATTTTTTGTGTAGGTACGCATGAACATATATGCACATATGCATAAACTTACGTGCGTATGTGTGCATATATACATAAACATATCTACACATGCATATATGTAACACCCAAAGTTTTGAAAGCCAAGAAAGTAAAGGAAACCCTAAATTTAAGGGGGACTCGGCGAGTCCAAGGAGGAACTCGGCAAGTCCGAGCGGGATCCGAGTTGAGGAGTAAGTGACCAACTCGGCGAGTCGGCTAAGGCGACTCGGCGAGTAGGGTCTGTGCGAGGAAAACCCTAAATCCGGGACTTGGAGCCTATATAACTGTCTCATTCTTCTTCCTTGGGCTCCTTTACTGCCTCTCCAACCCATAATTCGAACCTTAAACCGCCATTGTTGCTTATCCAAGGTTTTTGCCTTTTTGTGGGTGATTTGAAGGAAGAAGGAGGGAAGGAATCATTGAGGCTTCAAGGAACTGCAGCAAATCCAAAGTTGAAGGACATTTTAGAGCACTTGAAGGTAATAAGTCGCTTCCTTCATCCAGATCTACTTTGGTTATGAGTTTTGGGGCTTTTAAGCCATGTCTAAGATCAATCTCGAGCTTGAGGTCCAGATCTGAGGATGCTACCTCAGATCCATGCTTGTTTTGGTTTAGAATCCCGTAAAGTATCAGCCATTGAGTGGATTATGGAGCCTCTTGGTCTTAAACCTTAGTTTATGGTGCATTTTTCCTAGATCTCCCTCTTTACACGTAAACTTTGCAACTTTACGTGAGGAATAGGCTTGGGAAGGGTAGATCTACAATTTGGAGTCCCTGCATGACTCAAAAGTCCTCTGCATGTATGTAGAACCGAATGGACTCGGCGAGTCCTTCGAGTGGACTCGGCGAGTAGCTTGAAGATGAGGAGGAACTCGACGAGTGGGATGAACAGCTCGTCGAGTCGGATGAAGATGGGCATGAACTCGGCGAGTTGGATGAACAACTCGGCGAGTTGGTTGAAGATTGCCTTGTACAAATCGAGTCTGTTCTTAGACTCGACGAGTCAGGTCGCGTGGTCCCAAACCCTTCGAGTTAAGACTCGAGTCAGCGAGTCGAGCAAGGACTCAGTGAGTTGGACAGGACAGGAATTGGGAATCAGTAGACTCGGCGAGTCAGGGGCTGACTCGGCGGGTCAAGCCGCGATTGGAAGGACTTTGAGCATGAGAACTCGGCGAGTCAGTAAGTGGACTCGGCGAGTAGGGTTGACCTGGAAGGTTGACTTTGACCAGGACTTTGACTTGGACCAGAGTTGACTTGGTTGACTGTCGAGGGCCAGTTAGACTAAGTGCTGCATTGATATGGATAGCTCAGGAAGCAAGTAGAGCAGGAGTTCAGTGAGTGGTCGGGCAGCAGCTAGTAGGATCATCAACAAGTTCAACCAGTGCAGGTGAGTTTCCCTTTGTGTGAATGGGTCTATGGCCACAATGCCGGCCCATGTAGTTATGAGTAGAAGGCCCGGGGGTTAGCCCTAGGCACAGTATGCTAGTTTGATATTCAGGACAAGGTCCAATGATAGCGGGCGGGTGCCCAAGGAATGGTTTATGTGATAGTTTATACTTGTTGTCTGTGTCATACTTGTATGTGTCTGGTAGGGTGGTGAGTGTGGGCGAGGTCCCGTACGTTATCAATAGCAGAGTGTGGATGGTGTTCCACATCTCATTAGCAGCAGATCAGGGGTGAGGCCCAAGTTAGGGAAAAAGTGAGTGTGGACTGGACTCGTATCTCACTATCAGTAGGAGCATGAACGGGGCTCCCTGACTCATCAGTAGAGTTCGATTGTTAGGACTGGAGGGTAGTCAGACACCCCAGAAACGTCTGACAGTATGTGATATTATGTTTACATGCTAGCATGATCTGTTAGATGAGTTAGAGGCGGTAGGGGGAGATAGTCCCCCAGACTACCGGTCGATAGGGCCGAAGGGGCGGTCACGCCCAGCCATGCTAGACAGATTATGTGATATATGTGTTATGTGGTAGTAGTAGGGGGTGAAATAGTCCCCAATATCCGGTCGAGAGGACCGAAGGGGAGACCAGCACCCAGATATGCTAGACAATATCCGGTCGAGAGGACCGAAGGGGAGGCCAGCACCCAGATATGCTAGCGAGTATCCGGTCGAGAGGACCGAAGGGGAGGCCAGCACCCAGATATGCTAGCCAGTATCCGGTCGAGAGGACCGAAGGGGTAGGTCGGGCACCCGGATATGTCTGACAATATGTGTATGTTATGTGATTGTATGGTATGAGGTATGATGGGGGAACTCACTAAGCTTCATGCTTACGGTTTTTAGTTTTGGTTTCAGGTACTTCCGGAAGCTGATGATGGAGCTCGGGGTGATCGCATGGCACACACCATAGGATTGTCAACCTGGGAATGTTTTACTCTGATAATGAACATGTGTTTTGAAAACTATTACTTTGATTATATTTTGAATCAATGATTTTACTTGAGTAATGTTTTATTTAAAAGAAATTTTTAGTCTTTAATTTTGGGATGTTACAAGTTGGTATCAGAGCCTTGGTTTGAGGGATTCAGACATGCTCTCGAGTGTGTCTGAACTCAAACTGAGGAATTGGTATAAAAGTTTTCAAAATGGAAAGACAGATTTGTAAAAGGGAGTTTTGAGAAAGAAAATGGTTTTAGAAAAGCAAAAAGAATTCTTAAAGAAAAGAGCTTTGAAAAGAGAAAAAAAGGGGGTGTGGTGCATGCAATCAGCCGAGCTCAAGTAAGTACCCAAAAATACCCATACAAGTTTATGATTTTATTAGTAGAACAACATGCTAGAATAGGACTAAGGATCTAGGAAGGATGCCTTATGTGCCCGATTATGTGTTTTGCGCTGCATGATAATGCTGATTAGACAGTAGTAGGATAGCCTGTTTAGGTTATGCCTAATGTTATGAGTTGTGCTGCATGCTAGTTCAGATTCTTGCTATGTGGATATGATTGCTTGAGTATGTTGTGGTTAGATTTTCCCCTTGTCTGAATGCTGCTTGCTTTGTGCAATGTGGGATTTTGAGTGATGGGAGTTAGCTATTAGGTGGATACGCCACGTCACATGTGATCAGGATTGAATAATCTCAGAGTGCTGGGTTTGGCCCTATTTCGCAGCTCTCGTTTGAGTCTAACCGTTGTAGGGACGAGTCTTTTACTCGAAGGATTATCTGAGCCTCGTCACATGTGATGGTATCCAGGTAATGGCTAATTGGCATCACAAGGAGACCTTCAGCAGCTGAGGACTGGCTTGAGTTGAGTCAGAGGTTTCCCTAGGGTTAGCCTAGGATGAGATAGTGTTGGGAGCAGAAGTAGTAGAAAAGGGACCTAGTGGAGTCAAGGCAGTTCTTGAGAAAAGTACGGATAGATGTGGAAGGTAGTATGGGCCCGTACTACTGAAAGCAGAGGATCCGTACTCAATTCGGGAAGGCCTGAGACAAGACTAGGAACCTAGTGGTGCGTGTGTTCGGTCTCGCAGCAGTGATAAGTATTCTGATAGCGATTGTGTTACATGTGCAGAATGGTGACATTGCAAGAGATACCAGTGGGCAGTTCAGGTGCCGGAAAGGGATCTGGCTTCGACTCTGGAGTCGGACAGATGGACGATTGGACGAGAAAGTTTATTTCAGCAGAGATTATGCGCAACATCATTGATCAGACTCCTGTGATTTTTGATTCGGTTAAGGAGGCTATTGTGGAGCTTTTGGATAGTCGCCTCGGGGCCCTCCGGGCCGAGATTGTAGCAGAGCAGGTGGGGGCTCATCCGGAGCCCGAAACTTGTGGGTCTCTGGGATCCTTCTGGAAGGAGGATCCTACCACTAGATTTTGTAGATTGGGGTCAAAAGTGAATGGTGCATCATGTTTTCAGGAGGTTCATTTGCAGGATTAGATTGCTGCAGAGGTTTCGCGGGCTCTCCAGGAAGAGTTACCGAACACCATTGGGCGTATCACCAATAGAGTGGTTGACGGGATTGAAAGGCGGACCTCAGCTGTCCAGGCAATGGGTGAAATGGTCACTATGACCCGTGAACGGGAGATTGGCTCGGATAGTCAGCTAAGGAAGAGGAAGCAGTCTTCCGGTCTAGTTCGGCAGGATGGGCAGTCGGACACTGTTGTAGTTGGTGTCAGGGGCCCGCAGGGTTGAGATGGTTGCACGAGGGAGAAGGGAGCACGGGCTGGCGTGCGCAACAAGTCTAAGTGCGGCAGATGCGGATGGAAGGGTCATAGACGCCAAGAATGCACAATAGGAGTAGAGTTATGCCATCGTTGTCATCAGCCTGGTCATGTCAGGGCAAATTGCCCCGCTCAGCGGGAGGAGCATCCTCAGTATCATCGGAGGCCTCAGAAGGAAGGAGGATTTGGGGGTTCTTCAAAGCAGGATGCGGGTATGAATCCTCCTCTTTCTGTCAGCTTATGTTATGATTATATTGTTATGGTTCTGCATCAATTTTGGTATGAGTATTGTATTAGGGTGTGGCTTGCTTGTGATTATGTTATATGCCATCTGCATACCTTGGATATTTGTATGGTAGTTAGGGGTTGTGCTTTATTGAAGAAAGTTTCGAAGGATGCAGTAACTGTAGCATGCTTGGGAGGGGTTCGGTACGTCTCGCTAGTTCGGAGTGGCATAGTGTTAGAAATGGGTTGGTTAGATCCCTAGCTATGGCGGGCTTGGGTTCCTTAGCAGATTGATTATGGAATGGCAGCAAAGATCGGGATCTCTTTTGAGTATTGAGCAGCAAGGGGTAAGCAGGATCTAAGTGGGGGAGAATCCTCCGAGCGTGCCCAGGTAGGAGCACACAGACCAGAATGAGTATGCGGCCACCGAGAAGGAAAATAGGTAGTTCGGCGTTGATGGATTGAGGATTCAGGGCTGGGAGTTTGGGAAACTCCCCATCAGTTAGTGCGCGTGATGGTAATGGTTAGTGCGTAGATGGGAATTCAGGTTGTGGATCCCCCGAAGGACTCGAGGGAGTCGGAATGAGGATCTTGAGAGCTAATGGCACATGGGTGCCTTCGTATTAGCAGTCAGTGGTGGAAGTGTTGTAAGACTATAGGGCAGCCATAGCATTCATTAGCAGTCAGTGGTGGAAGTGTTGTAAGACTACGGGGCAGCCGTAGCATTCACTAGCAGTCAGTGGTGGAAGTGTTGTAAGACTACGGGGTAGCCGTAGCATTCACTAGCAGTTAGCAATGGATGGTGATGTAAGACTACGGGTAAGCCGTAGCATTCCTTAGTAGATTCGTTAGCGGAGTTGGGGCGAGGCCCTTATCTCCTAGTGATTAGGTAAGGGATCAGGAATGGGCAGTGGATGAGGATGATAGTGTTGGGTTTTGAGCAATCTAACACTTCCTAAGTGTGCATGCAACCCTAATAAACCTTGGATCTATGTTTGTCTAAATACATGCAAAATAATAATTTTCCAAGGTTCATAACCTATCTAACATGGCATGGGGTACTTTTAAACATAAAAGAATTAGATGAGATTACATACCTTTTGATGATGAGTTCAATTCCTAAGGAGTTTGAGGGCCAAGCACCAATAGTGTGAATGCCTCAAATGGAATCACAAAACACCACAAAATCTTGGAAAACTTTGAGAGAGTATACACACTTGTATATTTCGGCCACACACAAGCACACACACACTAGTTCACTAGTTGCCATTTCATGCTCCATAAGCATGCTTATATAGTGTGCATGGTTAGGGTGAAACCCTAATAACCCATGACCTTTCCTTTCCAAGGATCCATGGGTTAAAAGCTCCATGGATCATCCATGGACTTCCATATAAGCCTAGCTCATTAACAAATGAGTATTAGCCCACACCATATAAAACAATAGCCCACAATTTAATTAGTCTTCCTTTTAATCTCTAAATTAATTCATAATTAATTTAAGACTAACACTAATTAAATAACATAACTTCATATTAATATATTATAACTTATAATATATTAATAAACATATGTGTATAACTCTCATAAAATTATCCATAAATAGTTCGGGTGAGATGCAACCCAAATGGACCATGCCGGTTCGGGTCAAGTATATACCAAATAAGTTATGGACTTAGACACCTTATCCAACAGACTCCCACTTGGATAAGTCTAATAACTATATTTGCGTATGTTACTTCAGGAACCAACCAGCAATCGTAGCTCTCAAAAACTCCGTTGAACTATGAAGCGCCATTTTTTGGATAAGTGATCATTTAATCCTCTGTTCTCATGATATCAGCCGGACAAATACATGGAACAACGTCGTACTTATTGTCCAGCAGTTTGTTTCCCGATTTTCGATTTGTTTGACAAAGAACTTAATCGAACACATCAATTTTAGTTCTGACCGGCCGGTACATAGGTCACAACAAAATCATCGAGGGGCCCAGATATCGCTTCTATTTCTAGAAGGAACAGATAAACTTCGACTCATATGCTTGTTCTACTACTTGTTGAATTGTACACAAAGGCACGTTTTATAACATCAAGTTACTGATGCGTTTACGTGCAATCAATGCACAACCAACTCATAGGTAACAACTCATTTCTCTAGGTTTGAAGATTTATATGATATTACCGTCTCACGATCACTCGAGATAAATTCCATGAAGTGATACAAGTGAGCCTGGGTTTATTCCAATACTCATAACTTATGAGCACTCATGAATGTTGTAGCAACCATTGCTATGACTAAACCCATTTAGCCATCTACAAACTCGATTCATGACAGTCTTGATTCATACCTACTTCCAACATATGAACGACTGTGGAGTGTTTAAATAACTTAGTCATTCAGAAAGAATAACCTAGCTATTTTGGAAGTCAAAACATGCAAAGTGAAACACAATAATAATCGAATCCAATATGGTCTCAGAACCCTTTTGAATATAAATAGAACCACCTTTTATTTATCACCATATTGATTACACATTATTCATTGTATAATGTTTCAAACAATCAACTTAAGACTTGAATAAAAACAACAGTCGTCCCATGCTCCTAGCATGTACACTTTGGTTTTCTAAACAATAGTTATGCCATACTCCAAGTATGCACACTATGTTTGTCTATGATCCTTATATTGTGATGTAGATCAATTGAACATGATTCCAATGATACTCATTTCACAATCCCAAATCCTTATTGTAAATGTGAGAATCCCCGATTCCTATCATTTACCAAAAAACTGTTAGATTTTAAACTTTTATGCAATGTTCCTCTTGTAATGATTATGCACAAAGTCACCAAAACCTTGTCACCAGTCATTACAGAGTATTCTAAAGAAGATCAACTTCTATGGAGCGGAAGTCTCATATTCAAAGTACATTGCTTTGAACATCCTTCTTGCATTAAGGTTTTCTAATCTTACATAGATTGAATAACTTCCACTTATGGAAACATTTCCTTAGTCCCATTTTGACTATCACTTCCGAACAAGAGTTACTTCTTTTCAGAATATGTCAATATGGTCCTTTCTGACATCATACTTCCAACTGTCCCTGAGCAACCAATCTTTGGCGAACCTCAGATTTGTCCTCGACAATTGCTTAATCACTTTAGTCATATCCAGTTCTAGACTTTTCCCTTCTCAATGCCTTAAGCATTTGGAAAATTTAGAAAAGATGAATATTATAGCACATGAAATCGATCCTATATCCGAAGCATATGGGACACGATTCATGATGTTTGACATAAAGACATGATACTAGACCAGTCTTTTGCTACAATATTTTTTATTTGCCTTGTTTTCAAAATTTAACTATGAAGAGGGATGCCGTAATCATAATCGAATTTTGAAAACGCAATATATATAGAATTTCTTCAAGTTGAACCATTCCAACATAAAATTCATATATATATATATATATATATATATATATATATATATATATATATATATATATATTCTTGACTAAAGATGATTAAAATCTCAATCTAAGCTTTAGAATTGAAATGAAGTATAATTTCCTCTCCCTTAATTATAGCAAAACAACTTTTCAACCCCTGCAACTTCACGAATTGAAACTTTGTTTTCTATAATTAACATTGCTAACTTGCAACACTAAACGTAATAATCATGCTCCCACTAACATGATGGTTATCAGCATAACACTTATGCTCCCACTAGCCCTGACATATTTCCAGAAATCTGCTAGACTTCTAAAATTTAGATTCATACACCCTTTCTTAGATAGCTCACATGTGTGTCTAAACAATTTTCAGAACTATGAAAAGGGATGCCGTAATCATAGTCTCAATTGCTTAGGCATTTGCCATTTCTCACAAGTCCATGTTAGTGTGCCGGTTAACCACACGCGCTCCACTAACGACTTTAAAAAATGCAAATAACACAATTGATATCTACGTAAAATCTACTTAGTGAAAGCGTTTCCTCACCATCATTTTCATGAATCGGAGAGAAACCTTATGACACTTAGATTTTATAGTGTATGAGTTCCTATCCATGTGAATTTGTCAAAACCATAATCACAAGATAAGGTTAGTGACAAATTCAGCCTTACATGGATTAAACTTGTTCAATCTTAGTTTCTTGTCACCTTGGTAGCACAAGGCCCACAAATGCTTCCAAGTTGAACTCTGATAACTCACATGCAAATTCAACTTATTTGAAGTAGGTACAGAAATAAGAATTATGTCAACACGATAGGTTGCAAACCTTAAGTCGTGTGCTAGTGATAAATTACAGGTTTTACTCTTGATTAAATCTTGAAACTCTTTCAGGATCTTTAAGGCTCCCACTGTCCCCTTGACATATAAGTTTCCCCAGTCAAGAACCATTCCTTGACAAAACAAATATTCAAGGGACAATGCGGATTCTTATCAAGACTAACACTTCACACAATTGGTCTTAGTTGGTCTTTGTCTCATCCAAGACATCACAACTTACCAATCTCAAATGTACAAGGGTAGAAACATTTTACACTACATTTGATAAGTGTTTTAAACCTTACTTTATGTCACTCAATGTTACAATCTTGGAGTATGACTCTAAGAATTGTTTTGGAACGAAGTATGACTCATCTTCTTGATCTTAACCAATCCAACAATTCATGACCTCTCTTCTTAGCCATAACAATGCACTAAGACGTCCTTAGAGTATGAATTTGTGATATGGTTTCATAATCATTAAGATGATCATGAAATATGATACTAAAGTACTCTCCCATCCTTTCAGATTTGAGAAACTTTTATCTTTCCACCTAATTTTATTCTTCTCATTTGTTTTGTCATACATTGTTACCTTTCCAATGTTACAGAATTATACTTAACCTTATAAGTATAATCATATTTACTAATCTTCAGTAAATCATGACAAATCAATCTTTGTGGTGGACCTTGACCAACCACACCCAGTGTACCTAATTCCTTAGTCCTTCAATTGACTCACATATACATGTGATCAAAGAATTAGTCTTAATTTTCAAAGATGAAAATTCTCATTCATCATACAATACAACTTGTATGATTCCAAGTTTCTGTCCAATTGAAACTTGGGTGATGAAAAACTTTCTTCATTTGGTAAATTCAGACACTACCACAAATGAAAGAATCAAATCCACTTTCCAATATTGCTATTACTGGAAACATATAAGCAACAATTTTCCGCAGATGCCATTGTAAGGATATTTTTTTTAAAATAAATAAAATTAAAACCCTTTTTTTTCTTTTATTTTAAAATTTTGCGGAAAAACTTATCCTTACAATCCACATGAAAACCTTGTTGTTATCTATTCATAAGCAATATATTATAACTCTTAAGCAACAGCTCAAAATTCTGATTGCCGAACCATGCGATCGAAACTCACCTTTGCAATCAGAATCAACATATACTTACTTTAAGCTTCCTATCTTTTCTTTGATTCTTAAAAACATCAGCATGTGACCCATTCACATTATGTAATAAGAATCTCCAAATAGGAACTTAATAGAGTTAGACAGTGGACTTTACCCGAAGTAGAGTCAAACCTCTTGACTTGATCAACCTTATGACCTTTCAGGTGAATAGGGCAGCTTCGCAACCAATGCCCCTTCCTTTGGCAACAAAACACATGGACCCTTTGGTAGTGGCACATGAGACTATCTCAGAATTTGCCTTTCTCTTTACTATTTGGTCAACCGGGTTGACTATAGCCGATCCCTTTCCATTGGGAAGAGAAATCCTTTTCTAGATATCCAATGCTACCATTGTCAATGTCCATATAGACTTGGGAAGTTGTTCTTTTAGTCAAATTTGCTTTACTGGTGTTCCAAATCATTGTTGATTCCACAACACCAAGCAAATAGATAACATCATTAAGGGTCATGTCATAGTCCGTCTCATAGTAGTCCCAAAGAGACTCACTATGTTACTAAGAAAGTGATTGAACATCCAACTTTCAGGGACTTTGACACCCAACTCTCCCGGCTTGTCAATATGTGACTTTATCTCCAAGATGTGAGCACACATAGACTATGCTTGCCAATAGGGATTGAGTGACTTTAAACTTTTCAAGAACTTGTGGGTGAGGGAGAATAATTGGAGGAGGTAGAGGAAGTGAAGCATGATGTTGAGGGACACCATCTTCAAGAGATTTGGGAAGATCATAGTTGTCTGAACCAGACATCTATAATGGGAGAAAATCAAGTTAGTTGATTCAAAGTCCTTAATATAACACCCAATATGAAATATTAAGGCTAGGACCCAACACAATATTTTATAATTTGGAAGAGGGATGCCGTAATCCAAGCTATAAAATATTTGAAGGTAGGCGAATGACGATTCACCAATTTCCACCATGAAAAACGAAATAATTTATTAGGTTTTAATTGGATTTGAAATTCCTAGATCTTTTGAGATTCATTGAACTTTTCAATGGCATGTTTCAATCTCGAGTGTGTCCTCTCAAATTTTATGACTGGGATGCCGAGGATCACAAAACAAGGTGTGAATAACCATACCAATTCACTTGGTACCCTTAATATTATCACCTAATCAATGTGCCGGTTAACCACACACGCTCCATTGATCTATGACAAACACTAAGTCACCCTTCGTGATCCTTACTAGTCCAAGTTAGTGTGCCGGTTAACCACACACGCTCCACCAACGACTTGGTAAGGTACAAAGTGTGAATTCCATGGGCTAGCACCAAATTCACATTTTTCCTAAAGTAACTAAGATTGGGAATTACATAAAAATTTTAATTACTTTATAATATCCATCATACTTTTAGTGAGAATTTAAAGTCATTGTCCACACGTTCGGCTAACGACCCTCCACCGATCAAGCAAGCGGTGGGTGAGAGTGGACACCCATTAAGTCGCCATTTTATAGGCAACAACCTTATACCCACCTTATAGACCGGCTTCGTGAATGAGGCCTACTAACGGTAAAACGACTTGTTCTTATACATATATATAATTAACCATTAATGTTATAAATAGTATAAGGGTTGAATTTTAACTTTTAAAATTCTAAGTGTTGGAATTAAAGTTTATTAAAGTGTGTGAAACTTTTCCAAATTCCAAAACATGAGGACAAGTTTTGAAACTATTCAAAACTAATTAATTCCATGATTTATGTGTTTAAAGTAGTTTTAATCCAAAAACTCTTGAAGTTCCATAACTTGAGGACAAGTTATGGAAGACTTTAAACTAATAAAAGAATTACTTTTCTTTATTTTATAACTTATGGAATTAATTAAGGTTACACTTTATTTATATATTTATTAATGAAGTGACTCTTGAACCTCCATAACTTAAGGACAAGACTCTTCATCTTTTGTAACCATCCAAGACTTTTCATTTCATAACTTATGAATTAAAGGTTCATAAAAATGAAGACTCTTCATTTTCATGTAACTTATGTGTTTTAAGTGTGTGTTAAATAAAAGTGACCTTTGGATATCCATAACTTGAGGACAAATTATGGACTCCATTAAAACACATAAATGATCAAGAATTAATTCTAAACAATTCAGCAAATAATTCCTATCATCTTCTAAATTCATAAGAACATGAACATGATCATCAAAATTTCAAGAATTATATGAACACATAAAAATCATGGAATTTTGATATATGCTGTTGTAAATGGATTAGAACAACCATTACACCAACTAAAACAAGTTTTAAAACACCAAAACAGTTTAGGGTAATGTTTCTAGTCCATTTCCAGCAGCAAAAGTCGAAATTCTGCATTCTGATCATTCTACTCGCCGAGTAGGATGAATTTTGCCTTGAACTCGGCGAGTCCCCCCATGGACTCGGCGAGTCCATCAGCCAGACGGCAACAATTTCAACCTTTTTCACTATTTTGCATCAAGTATCAAAGAAGCAAGCCTAGGCTCTGATACCACTGTTGGGTTTTGAGCAATCTAACACTTCCTAAGTGTGCATGCAACCCTAATAAACCTTGGATCTATGTTTGTCTAAATACATGCAAAATAATAATTTTCCAAGGTTCATAACCTATCTAACATGGCATGGGGTACTTTTAAACATAAAAGAATTAGATGAGATTACATACCTTTTGATGATGAGTTCAATTCCTAAGGAGTTTGAGGGCCAAGCACCAATAGTGTGAATGCCTCAAATGGAATCACAAAACACCACAAACTCTTGGAAAACTTTGAGAGAGTATACACACTTGTATATTTCGGCCACACACAAGCACACACACACTAGTTCACTAGTTTCCATTTCATGCTCCATAAGCATGCTTATATAGTGTGCATGGTTAGGGTGAAACCTTAATAACCCATGACCTTTCCTTTCCAAGGATCCATGGGTTAAAAGCTCCATGGATCATCCATGGACTTCCATATAAGCCTAGCCCATTAACAAATGAGTATTAGCCCACACCATATAAAACAATAGCCCACAATTTAATTAGTCTTCCTTTTAATCTCTAAATTAATTCATAATTAATTTAAGACTAACACTAATTAAATAACATAACTTCATATTAATATATTATAACTTATAATATATTAATAAACATATGTGTATAACTCTCATAAAATTATCCATAAATAGTTCGGGTGAGATGCAACCCAAATGGACCATGCCGGGTCGGGTCAAGTATATACTAAATAAGTTATGGACTTAGACACCTTATCCAACAGATAGGGAGTTTGCCTGTATAGCCCTAGAGAGGTGAGACCTTGGGAGAGGCCGCTCCAGGATATAGTCGGGTGAGACCCATGGGCGAGGCCCGTGAGTTTTAGCAGCACAGGTGGGACCTGGTAAGGACCTTAGTGTCGAGATAGGGGATCGAGGATCCCGGGATTGTGGCGCCGGAATGGCACGATAGATTGAGCAGTGCTAGGTGGTTGAAGTTCTTTCGGAAGTCGCTAAGAGCGACTAAGGGTTGTGTTGGGTCAGCAATCGGTGGGAGCCGGTAAACCAGATATTGATAGCTTGGTAGGGACCAGGGTGGTCTCAGTTCATCCGGAAGTCGGAAGAAGAACAACAGAATTGCCAGGCAGCGGCAGTGCGAGTATGCAGCGTAGGGTTGAATTCAGTTGGTTGATCTAGAGGTGCTCGACACCAAGTTTTGGCAGAGAGGAGTGCCAGTGGTTATTGGCATTGATGACCTGTGCGGGCAGTAGCGGGTGTGATGGAGTTGGCGAAGGTTAGGACCTTCACAGCGGCAGAGGAAATAGTTAGTTTGGAGCGTTGCCTTGGGGATGCAAGGAATCGCGCAAGGAAAGAGGGGGTGAATCCCTATGGGTTCAGTGCAACATTCAAAGGGTACCAGAAGGATTGTCGGTTGGGTAAGTAGTGCTTCCAGAATGTTCATGGTCAGGGTTGACCCAGGATTATTGTCTACAAGGATTAATGTTAGTCGGAACGACCTAGCTAGGGGCCAGCGAAGGTAGGCAGCGGGTGTTGGAATAATTGGTGGGATATTGAAAGCAGACCGCAGGCGGTGGGCCATAGCAAACTTCGAGGACGAAGTTTAGTTTAAGTGGGGGAGAGTTGTAACACCCAAAGTTTTGAAAGCCAAGAAAGTAAAGGAAACCCTAAATTTAAGGGGGACTCGGCGAGTCCAAGGAGGAACTCGGCGAGTCCGAGCGGGATCCGAGTCGAGGAGTAAGTGACTAACTCAGCGAGTCGGCCAAGGCGACTCGGCGAGTAGGGACTTGGACCAGAGTTGACTTGGTTGACTGTCGAGGGCCAGTTAGACTAAGTGCTGCATTGATATGGCTAGCTCAGGAAGCAAGTAGAGCAGGAGTTCAGTGAGTGGTCGGGCAGCAGCTAGTAGGATCATCAACAAGTTCAGCCAGTGCAGGTGAGTTTCCCTTTGTGTGAATGGGTCTATGGCCACAATGCCGGCCCATGTAGTTATGAGTAGAAGGCCCGGGGGTTAGCCCTAGGCACAGTATGCTAGTTTGATATTCAGGACAAGGTCCAATGATAGCGGGCGGGTGCCCAAGGAATGGTTTATGTGATAGTTTATACTTGTTGTCTGTGTGATACTTGTATGTGTATGGTAGGGTGGTGAGTGTGGGCGAGGTCCCGTACGTTATCAATAGCAGAGTGTGGATGGTGTTCCACATCTCATTAGCAGCAGATAAGGGGTGAGGCCCAAGTTAGGGAAAAAGTGAGTGTGGACTGGACCCGTATCTCACTATCAGTAGGAGCATGGACGGGGTTCCCTGACTCATCAGTAGAGTTCGGTTGTTAGGACCGGAGGGTAGTCAGACACCCCAGAAACGTCTGACAGTATGTGATATTATGTTTACATGCTAGCATGATCTGTTAGATGAGTTAGAGGCGGTAGGGGGAGATAGTCCCCCAGACTACCGGTCGATAGGGCCGAAGGGGCGGTCACGCCCAGCCATGCTAGACAGATTATGTGATATATGTGTTATGTGGTAGTAGTAGGGGGTGAAATAGTCCCTAGTATCCGGTCGAGAGGACCGAAGGGGAGACCAGCATCCAAATATGCTAGACAGTATCCGGTCGAGAGGACCGAAGGGGATGCCAGCACCTAGTTATGCTAGCCAGTATCCGGTCGAGAGGACCGAAGGGGAGGCCAGCACCCAGATATGCTAGCCAGTATCCGTTCGAGAGGACCGAAGGGGTAGGTCGGGCACCCGGATATGCCTTACAATATGTGTATGTGATGTGATTGTATGGTATGAGGTATGATGGGGGAACTCACTAAGCTTCATGCTTACGGTTTTCAGTTTTGGTTTCAGGTACTTTCGGAAGCTGATGATGGAGCTCGGGGTGATCGCATGGCACACACCATAGGATTGTCAACCTGGGAATGTTTTATTCTGATAATGAACATGTGTTTTGAAAACTATTACTTTGATTATGTTTTGAATCAATGATTTTACTTGAGTAATGTTTTATTTAAAAGAAATTTTTAGTCTTGAATTTTGGGATGTTACAATATATGTCTATTTGTTTATGTATGTTAACATATATTCATGATAAATATAGGTGCATCAATACATATAATACATATGTGGATATGCACGTGTAAATTTTTATTAATGTTCTTGTATATGCACTTTTACCAACTTTTATAAATGTTGTTGAAAATCTAGAAAACACTACTGGAAAATAGGTAATATAGTACACCCTCATCTAATACGGTTATAATGAAAACCGTATTATAAAAGGCTAAATTAATCTAATACACACAAATGAAGAAATCTAATACGGTTAATTAGGTGTACTAGATAATATTTCCAATTAAAATTTTTATTTTTACAATTATTAACAAACTTTAGCCTTTGCATCAACCAGAATGTTTAACAAAACACTGGATGTTCATTTAACGCAACATCAAAATTCAATTGACCGTTCATTTGTATTTTTCCCATTTTGCCCCTGTAGATCGCCTTCACTCTTTTCTAGTCAAGCAACTTACTTATCAAAGCAACGATGAATGACAACATCAACTGCGAAATTGATCACTCTCTCTCTCACACACACACACACTTTCTCTCGATCGATCAATCGATCGACATACTCCGTCGCCTCTCTTCACTGGCGAGAACCTCTTCAAAACTCATCGTCAATCCTGCTAATTCAGTGTCTCTTCATCGCCGATTCAAAATTGATTTCAGATTTAAATTCGTCGAGTCTTCAGTATTGAACAACCATGTATTCTTTCAAATTAGTTGTTTAATTAATGTCACAATACATTAGCAATTGATAGAGTTAATTCCGTGTTCAAATTGTTCATTCTATTGCATATTTGGTCATTTGATTTTCGTTTATTGGAGTACATTGAGAACTGTATATGCATGAAACGTACGTTTCTTCATCTGGTTCGTTCTTTGCAACTTAAGTTCCTCACCCTCATCTCCAGCCTTCATCGGATAACCTTCCGTAACTATTTCCCATGGCGTCTGCTTCATCTCTGCACATTTCAATAACGATTCCGATCTCCTCAGCTTCAAATCCCCTCTCCTTTAGCAACATTTCTTCAACTGGATTTTTTTAGAGAAAGAAGGTGTTCATTCTTAACTCTTTGATTTTCTTAGCATCATTTTACATGCCCAATTGAAAATTTTGGGTTTTAGCTACATGTTTTCACTATGGTTTGAATATAACCTGTCTTTTTATAATTGAAATAATTAATTGAAACAAACAAACTGATGCCAAACTAAGATCGGTATGAATCTACGTATCTGCTAGATAATAATAATTGATTATATTGATTACGAACGAGAGTATTCTCATTCTAATGATTTTCAATGGATAATGAGATTGGTGTTACATCTGCCACTAACTTTGATATCCTTATCCTGTTTGATTACTGTTAAAATTGTTAAAATGGAGATTGTTGTTGGTAATGTGGTATAGACCCCTTGGAATTAACTTTGTTTTTCTTAGTGCATAACTAAAATTTGACTGTTGATTTCAACATTCTGGAACTAAATGATGGCTATGGTTTGTTGAATAGTGCAGGAGCATCCAAAATAATCGAAGTTTTGTTCATAGAATCATGTGTTCATCAAAAGAGCCACCAGCAGAAACAGGGTTCACATCAAAATTATTTGAATCACTAAAGATTGGGTCGACAACCATCATAGTTGAAGCTCCTAAAATGTTGAAGACAACAACTTCTTTGCCTTGTCTCAGAGTTAATTCTGGTTTAGTTAAAGCCGATGATGTTGGCAGGTAAATTTTTGGAATTTTTTCATTATAAAACTTTAAATGAAAAAGCTCATTTTATCTCCATAATAGAAACGTTATTTTAGTTTGTTATTTGTGGGGACCTTGTATATTTTGTCTATATACAATTGGTTGAAAACCCATGGATCCACCAAATCATTGAAAGCTTGTTAATTAACAAGCTCTTTGAAAAAGATCATCCATTAACTTCTTTAATTTTCTTAAGTTTCTTATTATTATTATTTTTTGACATGAAAAAGCTCCAATTGTGATGTTCTTATTAACTAGTTATTTGGTTTCATTTCATACATTTTTTTAATAAATATCATATATGCTTAATAAATTTGGAACCAGTTAAAAGGGTGAAGGCTATCTTTATTTAATATACACTAATAAAGAAAATGGCGTGTTTAAAGAGAAACTTATTAATTTCATGAACAAAAGTTGATCTATATTATAGCAAAATTTTTTGAAGGTTGTGTTCAACGTAAACAACTGATTTTGATATTTCCATTTCTACACTATACTTAAGAGTATTACTTTGATGGAAGATCATAGACACATCCTCAAGATTATAGTTTTTGATTAAAGTAAAAAACTAAGAATACACATTTGATATATAAGAAATAAGGAATATTATCACCATTACTATAGCATGTCACCGACGTTATCTTGTTTAATGCACCTTTTGTACAAGATTTTAATAAGGCATTGTATTTTTTCTTTCCGAATTTACCATTTATAGTATCGTACTTTCAATTTTTCTTTTTGTTTTTTAGACATTATTCTTTGAAAATTTTATCAACTACATTTTGTAATTTGTAGAGATTGATCCTTCAGTCACAACTCACACGGGAGGGACAATGAGTTTTTGACATCATTATAAATGGTGATAACATGTTTCAAGAGATTGATATTGTCAAAATGAGTGAAAATATTAATAGTGCTCTTGTGCTAACAGTCCATGTTAGCAGGAGGAGTTTGACAATAATTTTGCAGATTGTAAAAGATAGTCATACCAGTCATACTATAATCAGTGCCATAGAGACCATAAAGATCTTTAAAATTGTTAGAGCTGAGGCTAATACTTCAATTGATGAAGGTACTTTTAAAACATTTCTTGGAATTTGAAGCTTTGAAAAGGAATATTATGAAGTAAAAATTCTTTCTTTATGTTGTAGTAAAAGCTTTGCAGAAAGTGAAGAGTTCTTTTCAGTTGGAATGGCGATCCATGTGTTCCACAGCAGCATCCATGAAGTGGAATTGGGTGATGAATAAGGCTGGAATGCACAACCGGAATGGGTTGCAATCAGGAATGGGGGATGTCACATCAAGTACGGTTGTTTATGGTGTATTAGATGCTAATATCTGGTGTATTAGATTCTTTTATGCGATGGTTGTAAAAAGTAGATTGGATACATATAGAGTACGGTTAAATAGCTGTATTTTATTAGGCATGTAATCTAATACACCCCTCTATTAATACAAGCTTAAACTACGTACTATATTCATATTTTTAACCGTAGTATATTACGCTTTTTCTAGTGAAAAGATATCGAAAAATCAAAGCAAACATGGTAGTCAAGAAATGAACAACAAAATAATATGAAATGTTGTTGTATTCTTTTAATATATTTTTTAGTTGTACCGGCTATACCAGTTAGACTATGTTATTGTTTTGTTGTTTTTAATATAATGTTTTTGTTTATGATTAATTTTTGAATATTACAAAATACGAATATGTATATATGCATTTTTATGATTGTTATTGAATATATATATATATATATATATATATATATATATATATATATATATATATATATAGAGAGAGAGAGAGAGAGAGAGAGCTAGGTTCAAGTACTCTTACTAATTATTGTGTGAATATCGTATGCTATGAAAATTACTAAGAGAATAAGTTGTTTAGCAATGAGAATACGTTCAAACTTACAAAAATATCATCATTTTCATGCATTCTCGCTACTTATTATTTATTTTTGTTCTCACACATTGTTTTTCACTAATTTTCATTTTGACAGAATACGACCCAATAAAATTCTGACAGAAATGAGAATAATAATAATAAGTGTATAATAACCTTGCAGACAATTTAATTAATGAGAATGTGTGTGAATGACAATAATTATGTACAATTGAATGTATTTATATTATGAAATAAATATTTTCTTTATCATTCTCATAGCATACGATATCCGCACAATAATTAGTTAGAATAGAATAACCTAAGCCTATATATATATATATATATATATATATATATATGTATATATATATATATATATATATATATATATATATATATATATATATATATATATATATAAGTAGGTTCATGCGAAAACATAAATATCTTGTGAAAACGCGAAAACAGATTTTATCTTATAAAAATCAAACACATATACTATAAAAAAACATCATAAATGGTCCCTGTGGTTTTCCAAAATCTGAAGTTTAGTACCCATGGTTTAGAAACGTCATAAATGGTCCCTATGCTTTCAAAACTTTTGATGATTGGTCCTTATTGCTAACTCCGTTAAGTTTTGTCCGTGAACCGAATGACATTTTCGTCATTTCACACCACAAGGACCATTTATGATCATTTCAGTTATTTTTTTTAATACCCAAAGACACAATCAAAATCACCACCATGATACCACTGTCCACGACAAACATCGACTGCGTTTAACTGTCCGCCACCCTCTTTTCCTCTGGCAACCACCATACTTCACCTTCGTCACCAACTACATGCATTCTTATTTCAAATTCCATAATAAGTTAAACACTAGAATCATATCAAACCAAACCAAACACTAACATCAAACTTATTTTCTAGAAATTGAAATCAAAATCAATTCTTATTTCAAAAAAATAATAACCGAACACCAAGATAAAAAACAACCAAATGCCAAACCATGTCATTCCATAGCCTTAAAGTTCATTTTCTGCTCTTAAGCAGTTCTTTTTCTCCTCTACTGATAACCTAAAGAACAGTTTTCAGATTTCTCGAATTTTCTCCAAAAACAAAATTTCGAATCTAGGTTAATTGTTTGAAGTCCAACCCAACTGAGAGAAAGAGAGAGAAATCTGAAAGCAGCCCCCAAACCCGCTATTTCTTAAAAAAAATTGTTTTGTGACTGGGAATAAACCATGGCAGAATAGAGAGGATGGGGAGACCGAGGTATTTTGGGGTTCCTTAAATCAATTTTTGTAATGTCTTTTTTGGATCTGGGATTCGATTTCTGCAAAAAAAAAAAATCCGTAAATCTTTGATTCTTAGGTTGAAGAAGAAAAAAAATGTTTCCTGAAGATTTTTGGGTTTCGATTTCTGCAAAAACAATATCCTCAAATCTTCGATACATTAGATTTCTGTTCTTTTTGGTTACGATTTCCAAAAAAGATTGCTCAGGTGATGGCAATTCTAGTGAGGGAGATGGTGGGCAAGATTGCTTCAGTGATGGAGGTTTCGATGAAGGAGACGGTGGCGAGATTTGAGGACACTAGGGATTTAGGAGAGAGAGAGAGAGAGAGAGGTTAGGACCCCCTTTGTATATTATTTTATTTTATTTATTATTTTAAATAAGAGAAAAGATCATAAATGGTCCCTGTGGTGTGAAATGACGGAAATGCCCTTCAGTTAACAGACACAACTTAAAGGAGTTAGCAATAAGGATCAATCGTCAAAAGTTTTGAAAGCACAGGGACCATTTATGACGTTTCTAAACCACGGGTACTAAACTTCAGATTTTGGGAAACCACATGGACCATTTATGATGTTTTTTCTTAAAAAAAATAAATTTATTAGCAATAAATTAAAGATAGTATGTTTATATTGGATGGTGTTATGGTAATATAAATTTAAAGATTGTTTTAATAATTTTCTTTTTCACATCCTTAATCATTTTTAAATTCATGTTTTCATAATAAAAATGTTAAAAATCACACTTTGCTAATATGAAACAATTTCTCATCTATCATCGATTATCATCATGTATTTCAAAGTTTGGATGAATTATTTTCCAAAATATAATGTTGAGGTGACACAATATCATATGTTTTTCTTGTTTCCGCGTTTTCGCAAATTATTTGTATTTTCGCATGAACCCTTCCTAATATATATATATATATATATATATATATATATATATATATATATATATATATATATATATATATATATATATATATAGTAATTTTATTAAAAATAAACAAAACAACTTTATAAATGGTCCTGTGGTTTTCCAAAGTCTAGATATAGTCTCTAACTTTTAAAAACTTCATAGAAGGTCCCTGAAGTTTTCACTTTCTATTGTGGTTGGTCCATCACCTACATAAAAAGAATTTTGTACCCTTTTCGTTTCTTTTTATAATTAACTGAAACTAATATACAATAAATAAATAAATAAATTACCCCAAGGGGACCCACATCTCTCTCTCTCTCTCTCTCTCATCCTATCATCTTCTTCCAATAGAAACTAAAAAACAAATATACATACACACTCTTTCAATATTAAAGATGTCATCTTTGATATAAAAGATAGACGAAGAAGAAGAAATTATAGTTCTTGAACCCTTTGAAAATCCCAAAAAAAACCCTAAAATGTAACATCCCAAATTTCTAATAAAATTTTTCATTTTTAAGTAACGAAATAATATCCATAAAATATAGAATTCCAATCACATTTGTTTTCAAAATCCATAACATCAGACAATTTATTCATTATATCAGAGTGTCTCCAATAAAACGCCACGCCGAGCTCTTGCCCTTAGATCCCGAAGTACCTGAAACAACCAAAAAACTGTAAGTTAACGCTTAGTGAGTTCCCCATAACATACCCCACACAATCCACATAATCACATAAACCATAGCATCCATATAAGTTACATAAGCCATGCATATAAACATATAAGGATGTTATGGAAACACTCTAAGGACTTACACCGGGTGCCACTAGAACCCCCACGTGGTCTTAACCCACTGCCATGGGAACCCCCACATGGTCTTAACTACCTGTCATCCCACATGGTCTTAGCTACTTGCCATGGAAACCCCTACATGGTCTTAGCTAACCACATAAATGTTATATAAGCTAAACATGCAAATATACTAGGATGCCATGGAAACGCTCCAAGGTCTTACACTGAATGCCATGGGAATCCCCACATGGTCTTAGTCCACTGCCACGGGAACTCCCCGGGGTCTTCCATGCGAGTATCGCAAAGACAACTAGCATATCACATATCACGTAATCAACTAGCATTCCACATAACACATAATGGGCCGGCCTTGGTGCCTTCGACCCATTGGTATGGTGAAGAGACAAACCTTAGTCTGCTGAACACGAAAACTGCTCGCCTAGCAGTCCGAAACCACCCGTGCTGAACAATAATACCATTAACCCAAAATTAGGATTAAATACAATCTAACCAAAGAACAATTACCTAAGCCCAATTCCTTCCATAATGGCCTAAGAGTCTTTCCTTTGCTAATGGGATCAAAATCCATGTCCAAAGCTATTAATGGGCCACATGGCCCAATAAGGCCAAACCAAAACAACCATGGCCCATAACAGATTAATCGGACCGCTAAACTAAATACGACCAGACCCAAAACTGATTAAGGCCCAAAGGGATTACAAGCCCACACGAAGCCCAAAACCAACTGGGGTGCGTACGCTAAGCGTACCACTTCAGTATGCTTAGCGTACTGAGTCCTTGGCTGTACGCGCTGCGTATGCTATATTATGCCTAACGTACAAGCAGGTTAAGCATCACTTCCATCAAGTACCTAATACTTGATATCCTAACGTCCAATATCAGATCTGAGCTCATTAAGACGTCCTAGGGCATAAAGTTGGCAAATTTATGCTCTTGCATGCTATAAGGGACTTCAAAACTTCATTCTTCACATTAGGACTTCATATACAACTTCAAACTCATGCATGGAGTCTAGATAACTTTCAAGCTAGCACCTTTATGCATCTAGCATGCTCATAAAGCTTAGACCTAACCATGTTAATCTCTGGAGTTGCTCAACTCTCAATAGAAGATCCAAGAACCAAAAAGGGGAAAATATAGAAAACCCTAACTCAATCTAATGAATAAGATGGCAAGATTAAGACTTTATACCTCTAGAAGCTCCTCAAGGTGAACTAGATGCAAGTTCTTGAAGCCTAATGCCCCACCAAGCTTGCTCACTAACTTCTTCTTGAATAAGCTACAAAATGGCCACCAACACACTTCTATGCTCCAAAATCACACTCTCAAAGGAAAACTGAGGTAAAGGGACGAAATGAGACTCTAGAGGCTGATTAGGGTTTGGTCCAAGTGGCTTAAGGATAAATAAATAGGTCTCAAGTCTGGGTTTTAGGGTTTTGGTCGTCCATCGTGTACGCCCCACGTACTCAATATTCTTTCGCGATCCTTTCTCCATAGTATGCTAAGCGTACACTTAGGTACGCCCAGCGTACCAAAGGGACCATTTGTCCCAAACTAAATCATTTCAAGGGGTTAGAATGGTTTACCTGATCTGGAGTGTTTCAACTCTCCCCCACTTGGACTAGACTTCGTGCTCGAAGTCCGTAGACACAAATAGATCCGAGTAATGCTCCCGCATCTCCTCCTCTGGATCCCATGTCCATTCGGAGCCTTTTCGGTGGTGCCACTGCACCTTCACTAGCTTCACCTCCTTGCTACGAAGAACCTTAGTCTTCCTATCCAAAACCGCAACGGGTTTCTCAATGTAGTTCAGGCACTCATCTACCTGAATTTCATCTAAAGAGATAACTGCAGCCTCGTCAGTAACACACTTCCGAAGCTGGGACACATGGAAGGTGTTATGAATATGAATCAAATCATCCAGAAGGTCCAGTCGATAAGCAATCCTGCCGACTCGGGCATAAATCCTGACCGAACCAATAAATCGGGGCCCCAACTTTCCCTTCTTCTGAAACCTAATGACACCCTTCCATGGTGACACTTTCAGCAAGACGAAATCTCCTACCTGAAACTCAAGGTACGATCGACGTAGGTCAGCATGACTTTTCTGAAGGCTATGCGCGAATCGCAGCTTGTCACGCACCTATTGAATCAACTCGGTAGTCTTGAGCACCACCTCATTGCTTCCCATGACTCGATGTCCTACCTTGCCCAGCATACGGGAGTCCTACACCCCCGTCCATACATCTCAAACGGGGGTCTGTTAATAGTAGCATGATAACTATTGTTATATGAAAACTCTGCTAGTGGGAGGTATGTATCCCAAATCCCCCCTCGAAATCCAATACACAAGCTCGAAGCATATCCTCGAGCGTCTGAATCATCCGCTCGCTTTGACCATTGGTCTGAGTGTGGTAAGCGGTGCTAAAATGTAACTGGGTGCCCAATTCTTCATGGAACTTCCTCCAAAACCTGGAGGTGAATCAGACATCACAGTCCGAGACCACCGATACTGGCACTCCGTGCCTGATGTGTATTTAATGTGCTTATATTTTTATTCAAGTTTTAAATTTATAAAAGCTATTTCTGTCACTAGACTAGTAAACACACTAGGCAGTGTACTTAATCGTTCAATAATATAGCTATGGTAAGAACGAGTGTCGAACTTAAGGAGCAGTGTTTTAACTAACTTTATTCTACTATTAACTAAATACTAATGAAATTAAAAAAAAACTTTGATTTCATAGTTTTGCAAGACTAGATACTTCAATTACCAAACTAACTAATTATCACTTAATCCAGATAACACTAACTAAAGCAAATTAACAAGTCTAAGTTAACCAAGGGTAGTAAGAGACTTTCGTTTAGCTTTGGATTTATTTTTTACTATGGTTGATTTATGGAAGTGCAATGGATTTAGTTTACTTAGTTACCGATTCCTAATATGACCAAATTAGTATTCACTAACTTAATCCTTTAGCAAACTAGTTTATTTATTCGGTGATCAAACGGACAAACTTACAAGCTTACCAGTGTTTGGTTCGAATTGATTAGACTTATAATTAATTGACCAATTTAGTTTATTGATTCAATTTAATACATGATTTGTCGTCATATATTAGCTCATATACCTTTTTACCCACTTTTCTACTTAACCCCTAGGTTTTATTCAAAACTCTAGTCCTACAGCTTTGCAAATCACAAGATCATAAGATTCAAATTTAACTAAGATAGATGATCACACTAGCCTAATCAAATTCAGCAATAAGTAGAGAAAATAGTTATCAAAAGTACTTGAGGTTCTTTAATAAGCTAAATCAACAATAACCAAATATCCAAATCCGAACCATAAATCAACCACATAAACTTAATTCATCCTAGGCTAAATGAAATTCATGAGTATTTAGCTCATGATTTCAACAAACAAAATCACAAAAATGAAATTCAAGGTATTTGACATAGCAAAATATAATGAAAAATCGAAGTGTAGAATTTTGTTGCCTTAATGCTCCTCCTTCCAAGGTTGTGAATGAAACTCTTGCTGCTAAGCCTTAAAACCAGTGTATTGCCTTCAAAAGTGTCGAATTCTCCAGAGCCAAAAGTCTCCCATTCAGAGGTTAAGGTGATCTATTTATACTTTTCCTGAAATCAGAGCACCACGTTGTGGTAAGTCCACCATGTGGTGGTAATCATGTTTATCCCGTGTTTTACAAGTCTTCGAAGTGGATCGGGATTCTTCAAGTTGCCACATCGTGGGGAATTCACCGCGTCGTGTTGGGGTTTATTTTCTTCATTTTAGAGCTTTGGTTCAAACTCCCAACTTCCAGCATCCAACATCCAACTTCCTTTTTGCTCAAAGCTTGTCTTTTGGTCCCTACAAAATGATTCGTAGCAAATTAAGTATCTTTTTGTTCTAATAAGGGCATAAAAGTAATAAAATATTAAGATATGTTGTATAATTATGTGTATAGATATGCACATATCAGTTCCACACCACCACCTCTCATACATAGATATCTGCTAATTTATCAACAGAAATACTCTCGGGGATCGAAATTGTTAACGTTACCATGAACGGTCACGTTAAATGTAGCGGAAATCATAAACGAGACGTTATCTTACCAAGACTTTGGCCAAGGCCTGGTCTTGGCCAAGGAATTTTAGCGTTGGGGTGGCAGTTCGTTTCCCTCCACGAGGGACAAATATCCCCCGCAATCTTCTCATTCACTCACGACTAATCATGACGTGACAGAAAGCTTAGGTGACGCCCATAACTGATGTCACCAGGCAGTTAGTTAACGTGGGAGTGATCCTCCCAGTCAAAGGATTCCACGTCTCACGCTCATTGGATGAGGTCCCCATAATCCGTTAGTAGCAGGTATAAAAGGATCTCTTCCGCCTCAAGGAAAGGATCCATCTTCTCTCTAACGAATATTAACCTAAAATTACCTCTCTCAGAAAACTAAATTGATCGTCGGAGCGACGTACCTGGAGAACACCCAGACGTCCTTTAACGATTCTTCTATGTGTTGTGTTCTTAGGAAAACTCCAAGATAGATCCATCATCCAACATCCAAACCCCTGTTGAACATGTCACAACATTTGGTGCCATCTGATGAGAAGGACCGAATCACAAGAACAATCAAATTCTCTATGATCTGGTTCCCAGCAGAACACACTATTCTGCTCGGATGATAGGAAATCTCCTTACTTCACCTCGTACCATCGATGATCCACAACATCATTAAATTTAGCACATGCCAGGGATCAATGACGGTCCTTGCCACAAACACCAGGGCACAACATTGCCACCAGATCATAACCGCCCTCGAGCTTGTATGCACACCGAAGAAGTCCAAGGAGGAATGTTCCACCGAACAATACCAGATAAACATGGAATATCCAGAACAGCTTGTGCGAATCAGCCCTCACCTATCAGACGAGACCAGGGCACAGCTGGTAGCACTCCTAAAGTAATACTCCATTGTTTTCACTAGGAAACCAACAAATTTGACAGGTGTTGATCAACAGGTTATAGAACGCAACCTTAATGTCACGCCCGAAAGTAATCCGGTTAAAAAAAAAGAGAGGTCAGGCGGCAGAACGGAACAAGGGAATAAACACAGAGGTGGCCGATCTGGTGAATGCCAACATTGTAACGCCCGTAGATCCGGGTTAGTCAATTTAGAGATAATAGGGGTCGAAAATGACTTTTCAACAAAAGATTATTTAGAAAAAATAATATTAACCAAGTTGTAGAATATGTCTCAAGGGTTCCGTACATATAAAGAGTGCCGAAATACAAGTTACAACGAAGAAATTATGACCCGTCAAAGTTTAGCGACGGAACCGACACGACACTGCGAAGACGTAAACAGTGAATTTATGATAGAGTGAATTTTAGCCTTAGTAATATAAATTAAAGTCGTAGAATATGTTAACCTAAGAATGTCCATAAAAAGAACGCCCAAATCTGACTTCGTATGAGGAAGCTATGATTTTTCGAAGTTTCGACTTAGCGGTGTATAGCCCGAAGTTCGAGTATTAGATCGAACGGTTTTTAGCCGACACAACCTAAACGAGAATCGAAAATCTCGTTATTAGTAGCGTAACGATAAAAAGACAAAAGAAAATGGACATCAGATGAAGAAGTTATGAGATTTTAACGGACCAATCTTGTCCCGGCCTGTTAAAAATATAACTTTAAAAATAAAGTCAAAATTAGCCGACGGAGTCTAAACGAAAGTTGTAGAGTACGTCTCCACCTACGTGTGGATATAAATAACGTCAAAAACGGAGTTCGTATGAACAAGTTACAAATTATAATAGCATATTTATGTATTAAAATAAAGTATAAATCATATATACGTACACATATATATATACATATGTATATATCATTAGAAAGGTATCGACGATGTTGTCATTATAAGAATAATGTTGAGTTCTTTCGACATTAGTTTATTATAAATATCGTTAAATCTATTTAAAATAGTATTATAAAGGGGTGGTTAGTTGTTTATATAACTAAAAGGTCATTAAGTAATTATGGAGGATAGTTTTTGTAAATTCAATTACTATAAATAAGAGGCTTGGGCTCTCATATTTCTTGCACCATTCTCTTGATTCAAGAGGCTTTCTCTCCTTATCCCCCGAGCATTTCAATCCCTAGTGATTCGACTTCTCTTTCTATAGTTTTTAGTATAGTAAGGTGAGCGCTGAAGCGCTGCTCGAATCTTTCTTAGAAAGATTCAGCGACGAAGTTCTGCCCCTGTAGAGCCCGACTCCTAGCCAAAATTCCCTTTTAAGTAAGTTATGCTTACCCTATTTTAATATAGCTTATATTTAAAATTAATATTGTTATTATGAACTTATAATAAATATTTGAGCTATTATTATGACTTATATAAGAATCGTTATAATATCTTTTTAACTACTCGCGGTACGGGGAATATGGTTTAAAGGGACGCATAGGGTTGTTGGATTTCAGAAGTGCTATACGCCAAAATGGTCCTGCCCTCTGGTGTTTTATGTCTGGCCCCTGCCTGTACATAGTGGTTGGAAAGTATTGTTTAAACGCTTATATAATAATAATAAGACTAATAATTAGTCACGGTAAATATTAGACTAAAGTCTAGTGGTAATAATACTAGGTTTCGTCGAAGGAAATTATTTTAAAGTAAACGAAGCGCTGTTCGAGTACCGAGTCACCACCTTCTCAGGTGAGTGCATAGTTACTTTCATCTCACACATAGATATGAAGTATTTTATATAAACTACGTGCTATGTGTGCATATTATCTGAATACTTGCTGTCTATGCTGGATGAACGTTTTTTTATACATGTTTTAAATGATTTGAACTGTATACGTATTTTAAATATACAAGTATGTTGGGTATGAGATGGGTAGATGAATGATGAGAGATAAAAGATGATGTGAGTAAACATTGGCAGCTATAGACTTAGTGCCTAACAAATAACATCGATAGCTATGGACTTAGTGCCTATTGGACAAACACTGGTAGCTATGGACTTAGTACCTGTTAGGAATTGGTAGCTATGGAATTAGTACCTATAAGATAAACACTGGTAGCTATGGATTTAGTACCCAACAACTATGGAATTAGTGCTTTACGAACGAGCATTGACAGATATGCATTTAGTGCCACTCCTATAACTCTGGAAGCAAAGGACTTCAGAATGAACGCATGCAGGATAGATAACTCTTAGGGTAGACTCTTAAGAGTAAGGAAGATAATGGGGATGGGTAATTGGATTGATTGTTTGATTGTTTAAATATAATAATTATATTATTGTGGGTTGAAAACCCTATGTACTCACCAGGTTTCCCAACCTGACCCACTCAGTTTATTTATATCACAGGTGTTGTTATGCTGTTACATTACACTGAGAGATTAAGGAGATGTAAATGACTAGCGATAATGAATGTAAGTTCTATTTATGCTTATGTTTTTATATTGAAGATGTCATCCCAAATGTTTTAAAATGAATAAAAATACTTTTCCTCGAAAATGCTTTGATAACGTATTTATCATGTTTTACTGGGAACAAATTCCGCAACGTTTTATTAAAAGAGATACTCTGATTTTTATAAAGCATAAACAAAACCGGTCTTTTCTGGCCGTGAAAATGGGGATGTCACAGTTGGTATCAGAGCATTACTTTAAGCGAACTAGGTATAAGGATTTATTTCTAGACTTAAACTTAGAATGCTAAGCGATGATTGTGAGATGAGTGTCTGCTATAATTTAGACACGAGCACTAGTTTATTTTAGGAAAGATGCCTAAAATGTTTTATGTGCTAAATGATTTATGTTATAGCTATAAAGATGCCTTGTATGCTGTTATTTGTTCAGATTTATGGTCTGTTGCCAACTAGATTTGGAAACCTTATGTGCTCAAGATTCTAAACGTATGCTTACGATATTAGAACTAGCAAGTAACGTTTTGGAGTAATAAGGAGATTTATACGTCTATCGTAAAAAAAATCTTTCCTATCTTAAATTCTCGTCTCGGTACACCGAACGTCTGCTTGGGTGTACAAAACAAGAGGAAGATGACAACCTGAGCCTAAGAATGTGATGGGTCATGCATCGGTCGTTGCGCCTGCACCTGAACCTATCACAATGGCTGAAGTTCAGGAAGTGATGCGAACCATGATAAACTGAGAAAATAGAGGAAAAGAGACGGCTTACGATACTGAATAATACCTATCAGAAGATATAATAAGAGAGGTATCTTGCCTTTAGAATACGTCTGATAAAATAGCAGTACGTCAATAGACGTAGGGTACTTCTGAATGTACACATTTGATTGGTGGGATGATAGAATGATTAATGTAATTCCTAAAGCTTTCCTATCATCTGGAATGTCCATCACCAACCGAGTTGAAACAGAATTGATGATTGAAGATATGCATGGAAGAAGTCCTAGTAGAGTCTAGGGAAATTTTTATGATTATTTAGACACACTCATATGTATTAAATTGTTTCGTGATTTTAGAACTTGGGGACTGCGAGACAATACTTGGGACGAGTATGAGTAGGTGTGAAAGGTAGTAGATGCATATACTACCGGAAGCACAGGAATCACACTTGGATCAAGGAAAGTCACAAGGTTACCAAGAAGCTAGTAACTGATTTCGTTTTATTCAAGTATGTCATTATAATCATTTTGGTAATAACTAAGAAGATGATTGTTATTCCGACCCTAATGGTCATATCAAATTGAGTCCGATTACGTTGAGTATGTTATGTGGTTTAGAGAATCAAGTTCGATGTAACGTCTGACTTAAGACGAAAGATTGAAATAAAAAGCGATCAATAGAGGTATCACGAAAGGTTTCTTGTAGCTAGAAATGCTACCTTTTAAGATGTGGTTAGAACATGAAGGAAGGTATAGTCTATTCTGGAATTTAACTCTAAAAGACCTGAGTCCAAGCGATGCATCATGCGATGGGAGGTCATTAGAACATGACCCATCGGTCTATTATGATAATCGAAGGAAGAAACTTATCTCAAGTTTGTTAAAGAAGGAGTCTCCAATAAAGATCGAGATCACGCCATGAAGATAAAGATTTGGAAGTCTAACATGAGATAGAGAGCGGGTCCAAGATCGGGCACCGCCTGCAGTTAGGGAGTCTTAGAGTTACATACTCATTCGAAGAAACATCAAAGTTACGGTTATTACTTAGGATGAAGAGATAACGTATGGAGTCATTATGTGAGTCCTATTTCGTTGATGATTCCAAGACGTAATCATCCTAAGGGGAGATAATTGTAACGCCCGTAGATCCGGGCTAGTCAATTTAGAGATAATAGGGGTCGAAAACGACTTTTCGACAAAAGATTATTTAGAATAAATAATCTTAACCAAGTTGTAGAATATGTCTCAAGGGTTCTGTACATATAAAGAGCGCCGAAATCCAAGTTATAACGAAGAAGTTATGACCCGTCGAAGTTTAGCGACGGAACCGGCTCGGCACCGAGAAGATGTAAATAGCGAATTTATGATAAAGCGACTTTTAGCCTTAGTGATCTAAATTAAAGTCATAGAATATGTTAACCTGAGAATGTCCATAAAAAGAATGCCCAAATCTGACTTCGTATGAGGAAGTTATGATTTTTGAAGTTTCGGCTTAGCGGTGTATAGCCCGAAGTTCGAGTATTAGATCGAGCGGTTTTTAGCCGACACAACCTAAACGAGAATCGAAAATCTTGTTATTAGTAGTGTAACGATAAAAAGACAGAAGAAAATGGACATCAGATGAAGAAGTTATGAGATTTTAACGGACCAATCTTGTCCCGGTCTGTTAAAAATATAACTTTAAAAATAAAGTCAAAATTAGCCGACGGAGTCTAAGCGATAGTTGTAGAGTACGTCTCCACTTACGCGTGGATATAAATAACGTCAAAAACAGAGTTCGTATGAACAAGTTACAAATTATAATAGCATATTTACGTATTAAAATAAAGTATAAATCATATATTCGTACACATATATACATATGTATATATCATTAGAAAGGTATCGACGATTTTGTAAATTCAATTACTATAAATAAGAGGCTTGGGCTCTCATATTTCTTACACCATTCTCTTGATTCAAGAGGCTTTCTCTCCTTATACCCCGAGCATTTCAGTCCCTCGTGATTCGACTTCTCTTTCTGTAGTTTTTAGTATAGTAAGGTGAGCACTGAAGTGCTGCCTGAATCTTTCTTAGAAAGATTCAGCGACGAAGTTCTGCCCCTGCAGAGCCCGACTCCAAGCTAAAATCCCCTTGTAAGTAAGTTATGCTTACCCTATTTTAATATAGCTTATATTTAAAATTAATACTGTTATTATGAACTTATAATAAATATTTGAGCTATTATTATGACTTATATAAGTATCGTTATAATATCTTTTTAACTACTCGCGGTATAGGGAATCTGGTTTAAAGGGCCGCATAGGGTTGTTGGATTTTAGAAGTGCTATACGCCAAAATGGTCCTGCCCTCTGGTGTTTTATGTCTGGCCCTGTCTGTACATAGTGGTTGGAAAGTATTGTTTAAACGCTTATATAATAATAATAATAAGACTAATAATTAGTCACGGTAAATATTAGACTAAAATCTAGTGGTAATAATACTAGGTTTCGTCGAAAGAAATTATTTTAAAGTAAACGAAGCGCTGTCCGAGTACCGAGTCACCACCTTCTCAGTTGAGTGCATAGTTACTTTCATCTCACACATAGATATGAAGTATTTTATATAAACTACGTGCTATGTGTGCATATTATCTGAATACTTGCTGTCTATGATGGATGAACGTTTTTTTTATAAATGTTTTAAATGATTTGAACTGTATACGTATTTTAAATATACAAGTATGTTGGGTATGAGATGGGTAGATGAATGATGAGAGATAAAAGATGATGTGAGTAAACATTAGCAGCTATAGACTTAGTGCCTAACAAATAACATCAGCAGCTATGGACTTAGTGCCTATTGGACAAACACTGGTAGCTATGGACTTAGTAACTGTTAGGAATTGGTAGCTATGGAATTAGTACCTATTAGATAAACACTGGTAGCTATGGATTTAGTACCCAGCAACTATGGAATTAGTGATTTACGAATGAGCATTGGCAGCTATGGATTTAGTGCTAGTCCTATAACTCTGGAAGCAAAGGACTTCAGAATGAACGAATGCAGGATAGATAACTCTTAGGGTAGACTCTTAAGAGTAAGGAAGATAATGTGGATGGGTAATTGGGTTGATTGTTTGATTATTTAAACATAATAATTATATTATTGTGGGTTGAAAACCCTATGTACTCACTAGGTTTCCCAACCTGACCCACTCAGTTTATTTATATCACAGGTGTTGTTATGCTGTCACATTACACTGAGAGATTAAGGAGATGTAAATGACTAGCGATAATGAATGTAAGTTCTATTTATGCTTATGTTTTTATATTGAAGATGACATCCCAAATGTTTTAAAATGAATAAAAATACTTTTCCTCGAAAATGCTTTGATAATGTATTTATCATGTTTTACTGGGAACAAATTCCGCAACGTTTTTATTAAAAAAGATACTCTGATTTTTATAAAGCATAAACAAAACCGGTCTTTTCTGGCCGTGAAAATGGGGACGTCACAAGCATCCCCAGGGAAGTGATGTTCCCAACATGGTTCACAAATCCAGTTATGGTAAAGAAGGCCAACGGGTCATGGAGAATGTGCATTGATTACTTGGACGTTAAAGATGCTTGCCCAAAGGACTGTTATTCTCTCCTGGAGATTGATCAGAAGGTCTAATCGGTTGAAGGCTTTCAGCTCAAATGTTTCCTTGACACGTACAAGGGCTACCATCAAGTATAGATGAAACGAGAGGACAAAGCAAAAACTGCCTTCCACATCGAAAATTGCACCTTTTGCTACTAGAAAATGCCATTTGGACTAAAAAATGCGGGTGCTACTTATCAAAGGCCCATGGATAAAGTATTCACCGATCAAATTGGTAGGAATATCAAATTCTATATCGATGACATGGTAATTAAGAGTCGCAATGAAGACGCATTACTCCGCAATGTAGAAGAAACTTTCCAGACGATAGCGAAAGCGAAGATGAAGTTAAACCCAACTAAATGCACTTTTGGGGTAGAGGAAGGGCAATTCCTTGGATATCAGATATCCAAGGAAGGAATTCTGCCCAATCCCACTAAAATCCAAGAGTTCCTCGAGTCGCGAACTCCATACAACCTCAAGGGCGTACAGGAGATCAACAGTAGATTGACGGCATTGGGAAGATTCATCGCAAAATACACAGAAAAAGCGCCCCCCTGTACCAAACACTTAAAGAGTGCATAGACAAAAAGTAGTTCAAGGGGGTAGACAAAGCGGATGCGGCATTGCAACATCTGAAAGACGCCCTGCACCAACTACTAGATCTTGCCTGCCCGCTACTAGGGGGAACATTACATATGTATCTAGCTGCTTCCGAAGAAGCAATCTCATCTATGTTAGCGGTAGAGAGGGAGGGCAAGCAGGTTCCTATCCATTTTGTTAGTAGGGCACTACAAGGACCAGAGGTCAATTACCTAGCTTTGGAAAAAACTGGTCCTCGCCCTCATATATGCTATCAGACGGCTACAAAGGTATTTTGAAGCCCACAAGGTGGATATTCTGACTAGTTTTCCAATAAAGCAAGTGTTGTTGAGGCCGGAAAAGTCCGGGTGCCTGGCCAAGTGGTCCATAGAATTAGGCGAGCATGATATCCATTATCACCCCTGGTCTAGCATCAAGGCCCAGCCCCTAGCAAACTTCCTAGTTGAAATTCCAGATACCATTAAAGGAGTGCCATGGACAATACCCGTTGACCCACTCGAGCCTGAAGCTGGCAAAGAACTCTGGAAGCTATACACCGATGACTATAACATCCCGAATATTAAATAAATAAATAAATAAATAAGGGTTAATATGAGTAGAAACTCTAAGATAAAAATAATATGGCAAGGTGTTGGCCTCGAGGAGTTAATTGTCACAATTTGCAGTTAGGGGTTAAAAGTGTAAAATTTCGGAGTGGTTTGTAAATATTTTCAAAGGCAGGGGCTGATTGGTAAGTTATTGGGACTTAATTGAATTTGGGAAGGAAGGACTAGAGTGTAAATTTTGGATTCAATTTGTAATGATTTTTGAAGGAAGGGGTTATTAGGTAAATTTTGTACTTAGTTTGAAGGAAATCGGATAAGGAGGGGATGAATGTGATAAAATGAATGGAAGTTTGGAGGTATGCGAGATCAGCCGATGATCAATATTCCCTCCCGTGTTCATGACTCAAACCCTAATCCTTATTCTATTAAGCCACCACCGATCGGGAGTCATCCTTCTACCGCCACTCTTCTTCTTTCCGGCGAAATCATGATCGGCGAGACCTTGGCTAGCCGTCAGAGAAGCTACTGCAAGTAGCGTCGAGCAGTACAACGAAGTCAACAGCGAGTCGCCGTTGCCCTCCTCTGGTGAAGACTGGATTGCTAAGCCCCGGCTGTACCACTCTCTCTTTCGTTCTGTCTTCACGTCATCCCTTCGTCGGAGGCACCATGTAACCTTCTCGACTCCTCCTTGGGAGCCCGATGTAGTCGTTGCCATTGCTGCCGGCTTATGCCGACGTTTCTGTTGACTTGAGCGACGTCAGCCACCATGTAGGTGGCTGAAAGCTACAATTTCGGGTTGTATAGCATGGCTGGAGTTTATGAGCATTTTGATCCAAGGTTTGGCACTCCACCATGACAGCCAACCATGGTGGCTGCCATTTCTATCATCTCCCGCCGGCACCAGCCACCGTAGATGGTGGCTGAGGGTGTGTTAATGGGTTGATTTTGAGTGTAAGTGTTGGTTTCAGAAATTATGAGGATTGGATGAGTGATTGTATGACCGGAAAACCCCCACCACCACCGTGAGCCGCCACCAACCACCACCGCCCGAGGTGGTAGTGTGTGGTGCCCGTTCTAATGAAACCCTAATGGGCCTAAACACTTAATCTTGGACTGGGCTGCTTCGTATTGGGCTAAAAACCCTAATTAGTGCTTAGAAAACCCTAATTTTTGGGTTTGTTAGTTTGGAGTTTTGCTGGGACCCACGGTTAGACTGTTGGATTAATATTGTGAATTATGTCCAACTTCATTGTATGAATGGACTAGTGGAGTGATGGACTTAATGGGTTAAGTACTCCTTAATAGGTTAAGTGAGAAACATTTAACCTTAATCGTCATTTTATGTGAAAACCCTAATTTTTACTTGGGCCTTGTGTTGGGCCTTCCTTTTGGGCTTTAGCATTTAGGCCATTAATGGGCCATCCAAGACCAGTCATGTGGACTAGAATATTTAGATGGGATTTAGGGTAAGGCCCATATGAGGGTTTGGGCCCAATTTGGAAAATTGGGCCATGGTTAGGCCTTGGTGGGCCCAACGGACTTGAGTTATTTATGGACGAGGTTGGTGGACCATGTTTAGACCTAATAATGTGAAGGTTGGTCTTAGATCCTAATGGGGTTATTTGTGTGGTTTGGCTTAGTGATAGAAGCCGGAGTGTAGCAACAACATTTATAGGATCTGTTCGCCATCTGAGGTGAGTCTTCTCACCATACTTTACCAGGAGAGGTAATTATGTGTGACTGGTGGGTCTTATATGTTTGCTTGAGTTATGCATTTCTATGTGACATGTATTGTGTACTATATTATGTGATATTTAGACCGGACCGGTGGGTCCAACGAGCTATGACTGGACCGGTGGGTCCAACGAGCTATGACTGGACCAGTGGGTCCAACGAGCTATGACCGGACTAGAGGGTCCAACGAGCTATGGGATTGGAGGGTCCCACTGAGACACATTGACCAGAGGGTCTTACAGATTTATAGCCTCGAGTGGCTAATTACTTATGCGTGGTATTTTGGGGAACTCACTAAGCTTCATGCTTACCGTGTTATGTGTAATGTGTTTCAGGTACTTCTCAGGATCACGAGAAGGGGATGGCTTGATTGTACACACGAGATAAAGAGTTATGTTTTGGAGGATGCTGGATCATTAATCAAACAAATGTGGATTTATGGTTTTCTAATTTGATAATTGGGATTTTGTGATTGTATTATGAGAATTTTTGTAATTTAAAATGAAAAAAATTTATCTTGAAATTTACATTGTTACAAGTTGGTATTAAAGCCTTGGTTTGAGGGATTTAGATACGCCTTCGGGTATGTCTGGACTCGAGCTGAGGATTTGAGAAAATTTTTCAAAAAAAAGAATTTTTCTAAAATAAGTAAGAGATTCTAAGAGAAAAACGAGAAAGAGCAGTGTGTACAATCAGCCAGAGCCCGAATGGTGATTTCCCAAAATACCCTTATTTTGTGGTATGAGATATTATGCATACTAGAGATAGGCTAGGCATTTCATATTTTAGGACTAGAGTGGCCTGATTTGTGATGCCTTAGCCTAGGAGATGCTGTTAACTGTGATGTACCTTTGAGTATGTGCTGAGTGAGAGTATCCAGTAGGAATCCTTTTAGAGAGGGATTTGAGTAGAGAGTAATCTAGGAGAGATACCTTGATGAGCAGTTGTGGAGCCTATCGTGAAGGTAGTTAGATACCCGCGAGGGGTAGAATTACAGAGTTCGGTGATATCTTTTGAGTATGAGTAGAGCAAGTGGAGTTATCACCTAGAGTGGGTTTCACGTATTTATTTGATGCCCGAATGTTGCTTGCTTCGTGCTTTGTGGAACCCCCAATGATGGGAGTTAGCTACCAAATGAATGTGACGATATTCAGGAGGTAGATGACTGGCATCATGAGGAGTTTCTCAGCAGCTGATGGCGGAGAAGTGTGAGGACCTAGGAAGAGCCTAGGAAGTGGCCTTAGTCAAATGAGTACGCTGACAGAGTAGAGCATTTCGCTGGGAAGCGAGCACGCGTGTGGGTATTGGTGATTGAGAAGGTTGAACAGCTACTTAGGAACTCTTGGATGGTCCGTGCAGAGAGTATGGGTAGATGTGGCAGGTAGTATGGGCCCGTACTACTGAAAGCAGAGGACCCATACTCGATGCAGGGATTATTCCTGAGGATCTAAGTAGCAGATCGAGAGGAGATGTCATGGTTCGAGTACCATGTGTGACAACCCGAAATTTTCCATTCAAATCAAACCACATCAATCCAATAGAAGTAGAGCTGTTTCAGTGAGAATTCAAACTTTTGGAATAAGTTTGGCAGTTTTAGGGTTTTACACCTAAGGAGTTATTAGGAGAGTGATTGCACTAGGATTTTGTGCAACACTGTAAATCCATTACTCTAGGTCATTAGAAACCATTCTGAGAATAGAAATATTTTCTGCCAAAAATCTCTGGACTATAAATAGAATTCTAAACCAAATTGGTTCATTATTTGATTTCCAATTAGAGAAAAGCCAAATACTCTCTCACGGATCTTCGGGTTTTTATCCCAGATTGTGAGTATACTTCCCTAAATGTGTTTTAATACTTGTTATATGCTTTATAACATTGATTACATGTCCAAAACACAAGATCCGGGAGTTTACCGCCCAAGAACGTTCTTGGGGAGTAAACTCCAAAATCAAGCCTAAAGGCCACATAGTCCCATTTCTGGGTTAGGCAACTAACTAAGGACCTAGTGTATGATCATTGGAGGCTAGAAACAAATCAAAATCACTTAGTTTGAGGAGTTTACGGCCAAGGAACCACCTCTTGGGCCGTAAACTCCAAGTAAAGGGCACAAATGAGTGCCTTGTGATCCCTAGCCTTAGAACAAGCACCTAGAAAGCTTTACACTCATGATTTATGCCATCAAAACCCTTAGAAATCATTTCTATAAGGGAGTTTACGGCCAAGAAACTCCTTGGGCCGTAAACTCCAAGTTTTAGGTTCCAAAATGCCTTTAAACTCTTCCTAAGGCTTAGTATTCATTTTTGGCATGTACCTTAATGTGTTTAGGACCTAGAAAACACATAAAAAGCATAAGTGTTTGAGAGTTTACGGCCAAGAGTATTTCTTGGACCGTAAACTCCTTAAATAGGGTCAAAGGGCACCCTAAACACTTCCATAGGCCAAGAAACTTTTAGGGCAAGTACTTAGATGAGATATGGACTAGTTAAAATTCTTAGGACCTCATGTGTGAGGGAGTTTACGGACCAAAGAGTTCTATGGCCGTAAACTCCATCAAATGGTCCCATTTAGTGCCTTAAACCTCCCTTAATCCAAGTATTGAAGCCTAGACTTGTTCCTAGGATTGTTAGACACTTGAAAAGACAATAAGAACCCTCCCAAAGGAGTTTACGGCCGTAAACTCCAAGGGAAAAGGGTCTTTGGGCCGTAAACTCCCCTTAGGAGTCAATATGGTGCCTTAAACTCTTGCCTAGCCTTGAAACAATTCCCCTCTAAAGTTGTAGTACTTATAAACCCCATTTCATGGCTTGTTTGAGAGTTTACGGCCAGGAGCTTACTCCCCTGGGCCGTAAACTCTAATGATTATGGTCTTTTGACCTTAAACTCTCATTAGGGGCATTGCACTCCTTTATTGCAACCCATTTGCCTCCTAGCACTTGACCAAAAGTGTTGTCCTCGCGCTTAAATGTTGTTACTTGTATAATTAGTGTTATAATCACTAATTACTTATATACATATGTCTTCATATGTAATTAGGATCATTGTGTGTGTCTAAGTCATCACTTGACACCAAGCACTTGTCCGATCCTTCCGTACGATAACAGCCCCTTCATTTCCAGTCACATACTGCAGGTGAGTTCATACCCCTTAACTAATGTTTTAAACTATTTCAAATGTTTTATGGGGGGGGGGGGGGATACAAGTAGAATCATGCTACTTATTATGTCAATCACATGTGATTAGTAAGTTGGATTATATTACTTATTACATCAATCACATGTGATTAATATACAACATTCAAAAGATTTGGCTACTCATTAGCCGTTTTACCAAATAGTTTTCCTTCAAAAGATTTTTATAAACATTTTATATGTTTTCAACTACTTATTACACTGTACTTCTTACTCTGTCATCATATTTCAAACTCATTTACAACTGTGTTTTCAAACAAATGTTCTTTGTACTTATACCGTTTTATCAAACTTATGCCTTCAAATTGTTTTATAGATTGACATCAAGTCGATCTTTCTTTAGACTAATATTAATATTTCAAATGTTACTAAATTTATTTATGCTTTGATATTATAAAATTGCATGCCTCTATATGTATAGTTATATAAGGAATGTTTAAAAGGCTTAGGAAGGCTATCCACCCTATTTCCTTTTCGCGCTTGAGATGTGGTCTGGTGGGATATCGGATACTCGTCCGAAGGTCGTTTAAATATTTGTTATATATCATGTGTACATATAAAGTCATAAAAGGTCCTTCCAATTCATCCTATGCCCTTGGGTAGCAAGGGTATACATCCACGTCCATACGTACCACTCAGATCACTAGTAAGCTACCATATGGGTAGTTCAGGAAGATACTAGAACCAGTACTAGAACGCGATATCATACAAGGAGTCAGTTCATTCACGAGTCAATACTTTCTAGAAACAATACATATACAGATATACTAGAAACAATACATATACAGATATACTAGAAACAATACATATACAGATATACTAGAAACAATACATATACAGATATACTAGAAACAATACATATACAGATATACTAGAATGCTTACGTAACAATACTTGCTAGATAGAGAGAACACATATTTCAGCTAGCACACGTAGAACATTTCAGTACACCAGTGTACAATTTCATGATCACACTTACATGAATACGCTTACATATACATATACATATACATATACATATACATATACATAGAACAGACGTCACTAGGGGCTATAGCTCAGAACCAGTTCAAGATCTAACTATACTGATAAATCACACTACAATTGTGATTGGTATATCGAGTATACATGATCATAGTAATGTGGATGCTCACGGCTTGCACTCATGCAGGGGTCGTGGGTAGGTCCTAAAATCCCTCTGATAGGGGAGCGAAACAGTCTGGGATCTAGACATCACATTATACCTTATCCCTCAAATAAGGCAAGTTGAGTATCGATGTACTGATATATATACACATATATATCCAAATACTATGGTACTTGGAAGTATTACCCTAGACTTAAGGTAATAGGTACGGTTGTAGTTCGACACTACACCATAGTACCATTTCTTTCCTATTACATTCACTTAGTGAATTCTTCATAGGGAGCACGGTAATGTAGTTACTACCTGTTGATAAATAGTAGCCCTTTTAGAGCTACAATTTAGTACTACGTTAATTTTTCCAATACATATGTTAGTGATAACCTCACTTAAACAAAATTGTACAAACTATATTTTTGGATAATGATAGTTATACTTTGGAAAAATACTTACTCTTACAAGAGACACACACACGCAGAACAGTTAAGTCTTGGTAGAAGACTCCTTTTGTTACTAATAGGAATCATAGGGATTTCTAGGGATTTTCAAACATTTAAAGTTGAGTTACAAACATTTTCATACTTATACTAGCTTTCTTTCAAAGTAATGTCAAGTCTTAGAAATTATAAGTTTTCACAAATTAAGACACATTAATACTTATGATCTCACCAGCTTTATAGCTGATACTCGCTTTCAAAATTACTTGTATCCTCAGGTCATCATAGACAGGTACCGATGCAAGGAGAAAGGAAGATGAAGCTTATTCAAGACTTATCTTTCATTTTGATTTATGCTTTAGTGTTTATCAAAATTTGACCGAATACAATTGTATAATAATTATTTTATTAATGCAATGGATGATGTTGTTGCTTGTTTACTACTTTACATTGTTGTTGATATTAAACATGACGTCCTCCGCCCCAGAACGTTTCCGCCGTTCTTGGTTTTGGGGTGTGACAGATTGGTATCAGAGCATTGTTTATAGTGAATTAAGTATATCAACCCATAAAAGATATACTAACTATAAATACATAAGGGATTAAAAATACTCTGACCAAGAGTTTATACTTTAAATAGTGAAATATTTAAATAAGTATACGTGCTGCATTCATACTAAAATCAATGTCATTAGGACAGTACAAAAGAATTACGATTGTTGGGCAACACAAGTGGGCTTAGAGACATATGGTCAAAACTGGGAAGATATAGCCTGATCGCCTATATTATCCGAGGGTTGACTAGCATGTGCCTAAGTTTAAGTGTGTGGTTGCAACAATGCTAAAATCTTACCAACCCTACCACAATGAGAACAATAGAACATAACAATAAATTTAAAATACTATAGGTGTATTTTGGTGTTACTATAAGTACTATATACTTGAGAATTAAAAAGGGATCTTCATTACTAAGTTAATAGTTGCTAAGTGGATACACTGAGGCTACATGTAATTATGATGTCATAGACTCAGAATTTGTGATAATTTTGCCTTACCCCTATTCTGTGTGAATAAGGAGTTAAGGTCACTTATTCGAAGGTCTATCCTGTTTAGATTACACATAGCTGGTATGCACTTCACAAATAGCGATGTAACTAATGAAGGTTTTCTAAAATAATTATATAGATAGTTCGTCTAATAATTATCTTCTTTCCCTAAATTCTCGCATAGAAATCATAACTGGACTCTATCCCCTTGACAACCAGTATCTTCCGAATGAAGTCATAGCTGGTTGGTTTGGAGAAGAACCAGAGAATGATCATCCTATCCCCTTGGATGATCACCGTGATGAAGACTTTTCTTATGATGCTAACCCCGAGCCAGAGGTTGAGAACCTACCTCGAGTAACTCCCGTTTCAATTCCTAACCCTCTTCCGGCTTTTCATGGCCTGACCATGAGTGAGTGGAATGCTTAGAAACAAGGAGCCAATGACAAGATCAGTTTATGCTATTTGACGGCGACCGAAGCTTCTACGACTTGAGCAATGAGGGCTTAGCAGATATAGTCTTGCCAATCTTGGTCCGCAGAGATGCCAGAAATGAGATTCACGGCAGGACGGCCCTACATCAAATTTCAGAAGAAGTCGCCTATGCTAGGATGCATATCCTCCACACCATTCATCTAGAGGATGCTCACGAGAGATCAGAGAGAAACCATGAAACCCTATTGCAAACACTGGTTGAATCATGAGCCAAAGTCAAAGAGCTCCAAGTACGCCAGATGGTGTGCGAAAGACACCTACTTGACGTGGAACGTCAATTGGTTGAACTAAGAGTTCACCAGAGGGATGACCGTCGCCGTAGTAGACGCTTTACTTTATTTTCCCTTATAGAAGGAAATCATGTTTTTCTGTCTATGCCCGATGTGGCATTTTCTATGAAATTATCTTGTTCCGTAAGTACTTTAGTTAGGTCTTTATGCTGTCAGGAACTATCTTCTGTGGATATGATGTAAGACCTTTACAAGGTCATTTTCCTGAATCTTTACATCGTGAATATCAAAGGTATTGACAGCCGGCTAACTTTTGTGTCATTCTTCATTCAAGTACTTTTATCTTACTTTCATTGGAGCCTATCTGAATCATACTTTAGTCAAGTCATTGGACTACGGTGATTTATTCCAAGAGACACTTCGAAGTCTCTTTCAATGGTTGGATCTTGTTATTCACCAACCCACGATACCTCAGCTCGAACGACAAACGTCTTGAGATCATTCTACGAACATACATTCATTCTTTACCGGGACTGCATCATAGGGATGTAGGTCAAACTTTCGAGATCATACACTTACTCTTTTCATGAACAATCTAAGTACATCAGGGTCAACCAGAATCGCTTACAAATCATTACTCTTTCGTGTTACAGAATCATGTCGTCATCCGGAAACAACCAGCCAAGCAACGAGACCTCTACTTTTCCAATGGACGCCGCCACCTTTCAAACGGCAGTTACAGCTGCCGTAGTGGCTGCCGTAACCGCGGTCATGGCGCACCATAGCGCTAACAGCACGGTCAATGCTGCTGATGGAAATAAAGTTTCCAATCGCGATATCCACCCAGGAAGTCGTCCAACAGTAACAGCCACAGGCTCGCAAAGCCAGAAAACAGAGAACAAGAAAAGAAAACGTCAAGCCAAAGTGGAACGCAAACGGTTTCAGAAAATGGCCAGGCAGCAGCCACAAACCTCTGCCATCCCAGTACCGAGCAGACCATATAAGGGAACACTCCCGAAGTGCGACCGGTGCAATTTCCACCACGAGGGAATGTGCCGAGTCTTGCAGTGCGTGAACTGCAACAAGAAAGGGCACATCGCCCGTTTCTGTAGAGCTACCTCCACCACTAGGGCCAGCCTAAATTGCTATAACTGTGGTGAGTTTGGGCACTATAAAAGAGATTGCCCAAAGAAGGAAAACAAGGAAAGAACCCGTGTTCCCATAACTCCTACCCGACACTTCACTTCCACCACCAATGTGGGTACTGTCCATATATGTCACCAATGCGGTGAAATTGGACACCTCCAGAAGGATTGCCCGATAAGGCAGAATTCTGGCGCAGATGGGAAAATTCTCAGGATCACAGCTGCAGGAGAGCCTGCTCAGGAACCACGTTAATGTGTTTAAGGCGTTTCGTTGTAACAGACTTATAAACTATCTAGAACTAGTGCAACTAGAGTCTTACCTTTTGCGAGATCCTGTCTGTATAGGAGTTCTCGTGCTGCGTATACTTGTCTTTTGTAGTATATCTTATTCGCAGCAATAGTCTTGTGGTAAACTTAAAGTACTGTAACTCTGTTCATGGTTGCATAGTTGTGTTTTGTCTGTAACCGTCTTATGTTAATTCTAATGTCTTTAAAAGTTTTTGTATGATTCCGAAATTATCATACGACTCGATTTAAAATTTGATCCTCGCAAAAACAGCTTCAGACGTACGTCCCCATCTTCTAGATCACTTTTCCAGCGAAGCCGTCATATCAGAACGCCGAAGTACTCATTCCCGGAGTACCTCTTAGTTAATTTCTTTCCGAAGAAATCCCCGAAGTACCACTCATGCAGTACGTCAAGTTCAATCCAGGGATTCATGCAGATGATCTATCACTGAGGAAGGTATACATAAGAGTGTTATATAATCAAGGTTCTATAGGTTTAGAATTGATGGTTCCGCCTTAACTCTTTTCCTCCTTGGGATGTGAGGGTAAGGAAGAATCAGTTATTCGACTACCTTTTCAATCTTAATTATATACGACTCGTATACACGAAATTGTGATCGTAAATCCATGTATGAATTCTAAAATGGACTTCAGGACGGAGAAACGGCCTAAGTATACGAGTAATCACATCGTCATGTGAATAAACTTAGAACCCAGTACAACTCCCGAAAACAGATCACCCTATAGTTTAAACACTCACGGAGATACAAGAATAGTACGAACAACTCAGCGAACTACACAGAAATAGAATTAGAAGACTAGGTTTCTCACCCTCGAGAACCCCGGTCAGATTCTTCCAAAGATCGATGGATCGCATCGTATGTGCCTCGGATGTCGAGGACTCTGTCAAGATTTTCATAGAAATCGTGATCTCTGCCTCACATAGACAAAATAGTTGAGCACACGTAAGGAAAGAACTACTTCCAAGAATGGACCTAAGATCCGAATATCACCAGTTCGATGTGTTAGGGAAGGATGTCTGGGAGACTATCTTCCGAATTCGATGCGGACGCCTCGAGTCCGTAGTGATACCTTTCGGATAGGACCAGTACGCCCATGGTTTTCATGAGCTAAATGAATAGGGTTACGTCTTTCTTACTTAGGATCGATTCGTCATTTCTCCATGAAATGACTTACTTATCTACCCTCGTAGTAAGAAGAAAACCGATGAAAACATTTCCTACAGAGGAACTTTTAGCGAAGTTCTATAGGCTTGAGTTTTGAAATTGAAGAGTCAAATTTCTAGGACACACTGTTAGTAATGTGAGAAATTTTGGGTACTCTTTCAGTTTGCCAAAACATTTGAGTATTCATCGACACCAGAGAAGCCGACAGCTTTCGCCAAATGTTAGGTCTTACCGACCTACCACCTTAGTTCATTCAGAACTCCCCGCAAGCTTCATAAACTCGTACGACTTCGACCCAACAAGGTGTGGCCTTTGACTGGGAAGTTACACAAGAAAAGGAACCTTTGAGATTCCGAGTGAGTGACCAAGTTCTTTCGGATAACTCACTCTGAGAAGGGCTTAATACGCTTCGTAAAGCGTGAAAAGCTAAATCCATAGTTGACAGGACTTCTTAGATTCTTATCAGAATCTGTCCTGTGCCTCGCACAAACTAGACCTACTCCGCGAACTCAGTAACGTACTTTCTACTTTTCGCATCTCGATCGTGAAACCATACCTTTCTGTTTGAACTCTTCCAAGTCCATTCGTCGAGATCCTTGCCTTCGTATCAGAACCGTAGTGACCCTCGACCGAGAGGTCAAGCGGACGAAGCAAACGCCATCGCCAATTAGTGAAGGTTCGTTGGGATACCAACCGAGAGCCTGATTTCACTTAAGTGCGCTAGAACCAATCGATTAGGAAGTTTCCTTCTCACGTCTCGATCATTCGTGCATACTTCCTTGCCTAAATTCTAATTTCGGGACGAAATTCCCTTTAACAGGGGGATGATGTGACAACCCGAAATTTTCCATTCAAATCAAACCACATCAATCCAATAGAAGTAGAGCTGTTTCAGTGAGAATTCAAACTTTTGGAATAAGTTTGGCAGTTTTAGGGTTTTACACCTAAGGAGTTATTAGGAGAGTGATTGCACTAGGATTTTGTGCAACACTGTAAATCCATTACTCTAGGTCATTAGAAACCATTCCGAGAATAGAAATATTTTCTGCCAAAAATCTCTGGACTATAAATAGAATTCTGAACCAAATTGGTTCATTATTTGATTTCCAATTAGAGAAAAGCCAAATACTCTCTCACGGATCTTCGGGTTTTTATCCCAGATTGTGAGTCTACTTCCCTAAATGTGTTTTAATACTTGTTATATGCTTTATAACATTGATTACATGTCCAAAACACAAGATCCGGGAGTTTACCGCCCAAGAACGTTCTTGGGGAGTAAACTCCAAAATCAAGCCTAAAGGCCACATAGTCCCATTTCTGGGTTAGGCAACTAACTAAGGACCTAGTGTATGATCATTGGAGGCTAGAAACAAATCAAAATCACTTAGTTTGAGGAGTTTACGGCCAAGGAACCACCTCTTGGGCCGTAAACTCCAAGTAAAGGGCACAAATGAGTGCCTTGTGATCCCTAGCCTTAGAACAAGCACCTAGAAGCTTTACACTCATGATTTATGCCATCAAAACCCTTAGAAATCATTTCTATAAGGGAGTTTACGGCCAAGAAACTCCTTGGGCCGTAAACTCCAAGTTTTAGGTTCCAAAATGCCTTTAAACTCTTCCTAAGGCTTAGTATTCATTTTTGGCATGTACCTTAATGTGTTTAGGACCTAGAAAACACATAAAAAGCATAAGTGTTTGAGAGTTTACGGCCAAGAGTATTTCTTGGGCCGTAAACTCCTTAAATAGGGTCAAAGGGCACCCTAAACACTTCCATAGGCCAAGAAACTTTTAGGGCAAGTACTTAGATGAGATATGGACTAGTTAAAATTCTTAGGACCTCATGTGTGAGGGAGTTTACGGACCAAAGAGTTCTATGGCCGTAAACTCCATCAAATGGTCCCATTTAGTGCCTTAAACCTCCCTTAATCCAAGTATTGAAGCCTAGACTTGTTCCTAGGATTGTTAGACACTTGAAAAGACAATAAGAACCCTCCCAAGGGAGTTTACGGCCGTAAACTCCAAGGGAAAAGGGTCTTTGGGCCGTAAACTCCCCTTAGGAGTCAATATGGTGCCTTAAACTCTTGCCTAGCCTTGAAACAATTCCCCTCTAAAGTTGTAGTACTTATAAACCCCATTTCATGGCTTGTTTGAGAGTTTACGGCCAGGAGCTTACTCCCCTGGGCCGTAAACTCTAATGATTATGGTCTTTTGACCTTAAACTCTCATTAGGGGCATTGCACTCCTTTATTGCAACCCATTTGCCTCCTAGCACTTGACCAAAAGTGTTGTCCTCGCGCTTAAATGTTGTTACTTGTATAATTAGTGTTATAATCACTAATTACTTATATACATATGTCTTCATATGTAATTAGGATCATTGTGTGTGTCTAAGTCATCACTTGACACCAAGCACTTGTCCGATCCTTCCGTACGATAACAACCCCTTCATTTCCAGTCACATACTGCAGGTGAGTTCATACCCCTTAACTAATGTTTTAAACTATTTCAAATGTTTTATGGGGGGGATACAAGTAGAATCATGCTACTTATTATGTCAATCACATGTGATTAGTAAGTTGGATTATATTACTTATTACATCAATCACATGTGATTAATATACAGCATTCAAAAGATTTGGCTACTCATTAGCCGTTTTACCAAATAGTTTTCCTTCAAAAGATTTTTATAAACATTTTATATGTTTTCAACTACTTATTACACTGTACTTCTTACTCTGTCATCATATTTCAAACTCATTTACAACTGTGTTTTCAAACAAATGTTCTTTGTACTTATACTGTTTTATCAAACTTATGCCTTCAAATTGTTTTATAGATTGACATCAAGTCGATCTTTCTTTAGACTAATATTTATATTTCAAATGTTACTAAATTTATTTATGCTTTGATATTATAAAATTGCATGCCTCTATATGTATAGTTATATAAGGAATGTTTAAAAGGCTTAGGAAGGCTATCCACCCTATTTCCTTTTCGCGCTTGAGATGTGGTCTGGTGGGATATCGGATACTCGTCCGAAGGTCGTTTAAATATTTGTTATATATCATGTGTACATATAAAGTCATAAAAGGTCCTTCCAATTCATCCTATGCCCTTGGGTAGCAAGGGTATACATCCACGTCCATACGTACCACTCAGATCACTAGTAAGCTACCATATGGGTAGTTCAGGAAGATACTAGAACCAGTACTAGAACGCGATATCATACAAGGAGTCAGTTCATTCACGAGTCAATACTTTCTAGAAACAATACATATATAGATATACTAGAAACAATACATATACAGATATACTAGAAACAATACATATACAGATATACTAGAAACAATACATATACAGATATACTAGAAACAATACATATACAGATATACTAGAACGCTTACGTAACAATACTTGCTAGATAGAGAGAACACATATTTCAGCTAGCACACGTAGAACATTTCAGTACACCAGTGTACAATTTCATGATCACACTTACATGAATACGCTTACATATACATATACATATACATATACATAGAACAGACGTCACTAGGGGCTATAGCTCAGAACCAGTTCAGGATCTAACTATACTGATAAATCACACTACAATTGTGATTGGTATATCGAGTATACATGATCATAGTAATGTGGATGCTCACGGCTTGCACTCATGCAGGGGTCGTGGGTAGGTCCTAAAATCCCTCTGATAGGGGAGCGAAACAGTCTGGGATCTAGACATCACATTATACCTTATCCCTCAAATAAGGCAAGTTGAGTATCGATGTACTGATATATATACACATATATATCCAAATACTATGGTACTTGGAAGTATTACCCTAGACTTAAGGTAATAGGTACGGTTGTAGTTCGACACTACACCATAGTACCATTTCTTTCCTATTACATTCACTTAGTGAATTCTTCATAGGGAGCACGGTAATGTAGTTACTACCTGTTGATAAATAGTAGCCCTTTTAGAGCTACAATTTAGTACTACGTTAATTTTTCCAATACATATGTTAGTGATAACCTCACTTAAACAAAATTGTACAAACTATATTTTTGGATAATGATAGTTATACTTTGGAAAAATACTTACTCTTACAAGAGACACACACACGCAGAACAGTTAAGTCTTGGTAGAAGACTCCTTTTGTTACTAATAGGAATCATAGGGATTTCTAGGGATTTTCAAACATTTAAAGTTGAGTTACAAACATTTTCATACTTATACTAGCTTTCTTTCAAAGTAATGTCAAGTCTTAGAAATTATAAGTTTTCACAAATTAAGACACATTAATACTTATGATCTCACCAGCTTTATAGCTGATACTCGCTTTCAAAATTACTTGTATCCTCAGGTCATCATAGACAGGTACCGATGCAAGGAGAAAGGAAGATGAAGCTTATTCAAGACTTATCTTTCATTTTGATTTATGCTTTAGTGTTTATCAAAATTTGACCGAATACAATTGTATAATAATTATTTTATTAATGCAATGGATGATGTTGTTGCTTGTTTACTACTTTACATTGTTGTTGATATTAAACATGACATCCTCCGCCCCAGAACGTTTCCGCCGTTCTTGGTTTTGGGGTGTGACACCATGATCCGTAGCAGAATGGGAGGTGAACACATGGTTCGAGTACCATGATCCTTAGCAGATTGAGAGGTGCTCACATGGTTCGAGTACCATGATCTGTAGCAGATTGAGAGGTGATCACGTGGTTTGATTACCATGATTCATACCGGATGGTGCTTCTGGTTTTACCAGTTATCCCGTTGAGATTGATCAGACTGGGAGCAGACGTGGTAGAGTGTGGGGCTAGAAGGCCATGTTGAACGAGTTTCAATTGAGCATACCTTGAAGAGAAATCGAGTTGGTTCTCGAGAGATTTTGGTGAGATGTCAGTTGGAGTCACAAGACTCAGGGATAAGTAGAGGTGGTGCTTTTTAGAGGATTACGGTCTGGGCTAAGCAGTCCGCCGATAGCAGATATGCCACTTTTTGTGACTAGAGTTGTGCTATTTTCTGTGAGAAGTAGAAGGGATATTGAGCTTCCGGTTTCAAAGTTGGAGGTAGACCCGGTGGGGTAGTAAGGGGTTGCGACCTTTTCACCAGAGTATTTGGGCAATTTGTTTGCTGCGAGATCCCAATGGCTAAGAGGAGTATATCGGGGGGGGGGGGGGTGGCTCTCGTGGTCTATGTTGTGTATCGATAGTGAGAGTGAGGTCTATTGCTTTTTTTAAGTATTTCCGAATTGGGAAGCGGGTCGATGAGTCAGAGTCGAAGTGTGTGATTGTACGACATTTTCGGACAGAGAGTCAGATCTAATTCGAAACAGTGGGGTACCCGACGGTGTGTCGGTTTGAGGCTTCGAGATGAATAGAGGCAGTCAATCTGGGAGTATTATGAGATTTTTGGTCAAAGTTGGGATATGTGAAGTTGCTTGGTTTCCATCGGGAAGATCATTAAAGTGATTATGCGATACATTCCAAGAGTCAAGTGTGATATATCTGGTGAAATAGTCTATGGAGTAGATTGTTGGTATGCTAATCAGTGATGGTTCGAACCCTGAGTGGGGGAGAATTGGATATTCTATTGAGAGAATCGGCAATCCGTTAATGTGCGGTTATAGGATTGGTTATGGAGATTTGCGGTGTGGGCACATGAAATCTGGTGATTGGTGAAAGAGGTGAGGTTCAATGCTAGATGATGTATGTGTATGTGCTTACGAAAGGGTTAGTGAAACCAAGGCAGTTGGTCGTTGGTTAGAGAATTTATTATGGTTAGGGATTTTTTGGGTTTGCAAATGTTGAGTTCGAGGCGGTTGGGTCGCTGAGCTTAGGGTGAAATAGCTGAGAACTGCGGGTATAGTTATAGATTGTGATCTATACTTCAGGAGGGGCAACAGTGGATTTGTCAGCCAATTTCAGAGTCGGAATGAGTAGTTTCGCTTGGATGGTGATCGGTAGAGGATGTGGCTTCAGATTTTTGTCAGCGTGTTCTTATTCCTTGACGATTTCTCCATGTTTCAATTTGTGAGTAGAGTATCCCAAGGTATTGAGCTATGCGAGAAGAAGATAAATGGTTGTAGCTAGTCACTATGAGATTTTGTGATGGTGTATTAGGGTGTCTGAGTATGATGCCCTAAGTTGTTGGGTTATTTTGAGACTCGAGTTTATGATATGATAGGTGGAGTATCGAATAGCTATTGTTCAAGTGGAAACCCATTAACTAGTTATCATCGGTCGGGGATGGTTCAAGAATGTGAACTGTATCGAGCAAAAGTGCGTAGTTGCGACAATTGTCGTTAGAAAAGGGTGGGTGCACCTGTCCATGATGGATCACGGAGCATGAGTTTAATGAGTGCAATATGGTGATGTCTTAATGATGAGATTGTGGGTGGTAAGAGAGTGGAAGGATCCAGGTGGGAGTAATCACTTTGTAATTTCAGGAAAAAAATCATGGGGAGAGCCAATGGCGAACGAGTACGTGATGTAAGCCTACGGGGGAGCCGTAGCATTCACAAGTGAGTGCGTAAGTGATGTAAGCCTGCGGGGAACTGTAGCATTCATAGGTGAGCGAGTAAGTGATGTAAGCCTTTGGGGAGCCTTAGCATTCACGAGTTAGTGAGTAAGTGATGTAAGCCTGCGGGGAGCCGTAGCATTCATGGGTGAGTGAGTAAGTGATGTCAACCTGCGGGGAGCTGTAGCATTCACGAGTCAGTGTGAGAGTATAGAAAGACTACGGGAATCCATAGTATTCCTTGGTTAGAGCATGACATAGAGGAGCTCTTAGGCTTAGGTAGCCTTGGCGATTGAGTCTTTGGGAACCTGGTGGCCGGATTAGGAACGAGACTAGTGTCTCCATGATGGTCGGAATGCGTTATATCTTGAATTGGGAAGAGGTTGTCGCGATTCGGAGGGAATTGGAGAGTAATGTACGCCTATAATTGCAGATCACAGGCCACGAGTTGAGTATCTGACTGGAGATGAGTGATTCCACCTCTGCTGGTGAACCGAACTCTCGAGTTGAGTCTGGCCCTATCTGTGTAAAGGATAATGAGTTGAGATCTTAGGTTCCTGATGGATTTCATTTTGAGTGGTGTGGTTTGCATCTGATGCTCTTGACCTGAGAGGGCCGGTTCGGATAATTGAGAAGGACCGCAGCATGTATGGAGTTGGTGAGTGTTAGATGACTAAGGTCGGAAATGATGTGTGGCTACAGATCGGTGGTAATACAGCTTGGAGTAAAGCAAACATATTGGTTGCATATACAATGTGGTTGGTTGAGATAACTCGGTTGGATTGAATGGCTGGGGTTACGTTTGGACTTGTGGCCATGTCGTTCAAGAGGTCGGGCGTGTAAGGGATGTTAAGGAATGATTTCGAGGACGAAATCTAACTTAAGTGTGGGAGAGTTGTAACATCCCAAATATTAAATGAATAAGGGTTAATATAAGTAGAAACCCTAAGATAATAATAATATGGCAAGGTGTTGGCCTCGAGGAGTTAATTGTCACGATTTAAGCAGTTGGGGGTTAAAAGTGTAAAATTTCGGAGTGGTTTGTAAATATTATCAAAGGTAGGGGCTGATTGGTAAGTTATTGGGACATAATTGAACATATTTTTGGGAAAGAAGGACTAGAGTGTAAATTTTGGATTCAATTTGTAATGATTTCTGAAGGCGGGGGTTATTAGGTAAATTTTGTACTTAGTTTGAAGGAAATCGGGTAAGGAGGGGATGAATGTGATAAAATGAATGGAAGTTTGGAGGGATGCGAGATCAGCCGTTGATCAATATTCCCTCCTGTGTTCATGACTCAAACCCTAATCGCTATTCTATTAAGCCGCCACCTATCGGGAGTCATCCTTTTACCGCCACTCTTCTTCTTTCCGGCGAAATTGTGATCGGCGAGACCTTGGCTAGCTGTCGGAGAAGCTGCTGCCAGTAGCGTCGAGCAGCACAGTGAAATCAACAGCGAGTCGCCGCTGCCCTCCTCTGGTGAAGACTGGATTGCTAATCCCCGTCTGTACCACTCTCTCTTTCGCTCCGTCTTCACGTCATCCCTCTGTCGGAGGCACCAGGTAACCTTCTCGACTCCTCCTTGGGTGCGCGATGTAGTCGTTGCCATTGTTGCCGGCTTCTGCAGGCGTTTCTGTTGACTTGAGCAACGTCAGCCATCAATTAGGTGGCTGAAAGCTACCATTTCGGGTTGTATAGCATGGCTGGAGTTCATGATCATTTTGATGCATGGTTTGGCGCAACACTATGGCAACCAACCATGGTGGCTGCCGTTTCTATCATCTGTCGTCGCCACCAGCCACCGTGGATGGTGGCTGAGGTTGTGTTAATCGGTTGATTTTGAGTGTAAGTGTTGGTTTCAGAAATTACGAGGATTGGATGAGTGATTGTATGGCCGGAAAAACCCCACCACCACCGTGAGCCGCCACCGAACACCACCGCCCGAGATGGTAGTGTGTGGTGCCCGTTCTAATGAAACCCTAATGGGCCAAAACACATAATCTTGGACTGGGTTGCTTTGTATTGAGCTAAAAACCCTAATTAGTGCTTAGAAAACCCTAATTTTTGGGTTTGTTAGTTTGGAGTTTTGCTGGGACCCGCGGTTAGACTGTTGGATTAATATTGTGAATTATGTCCAACTTCATTGTATGAATGACCTAGTGGAGTGATAGACTTAATGGGTTAAGTTCTTAATGGGTTAAGTGAGAAACACTTAACCTTAATCGTCATTTTATGTGAAAACCCTAATTTTTTCTTGGGCCTTGTGTTGGGCCTTCCTTTTGGGCTTTAGCATTTGGGCCATTGATGGGCCATCCAAGAGTAGTCATGTGGACTAGAATATTTAGATGGGCTTTAGGGTAAGGCCCATATGAGGGTTTGGGCCTAATTTGGAAAATTGGGCCATTGTTGGGCCTTGGTGGGCCCAATGGACTTGAGTTATTTATGGACGAGGTTGGTGGACCATGTTTGGACCTAATAATGTGAAGGTTGGTCGTAGATCCTAATGGGGTTATTTGTGGGTTTGGCTTAGTGATAGAAGCCGGAGTGTAGCAGCAGCATTTATAGGATCTGTTCGCCATCCGAGGTGAGTCTTCTCACGATACTTTACCAGGAGTAGTAATTATGTGTGACCGGAGTGTAGCACCTGGTTCCCGGTACGTATTTCTTGTAATTAATAATTCTTAATTCATGCATTTTTGCCTTGGACTCGGTGAGTTGAAGGACCAACTCGCCGAGTTGGAGCGCGACGAGACACGAGATCTGAGCCTCGAACTCGGCGATTCCGTTCCCCGACTCGGTGAGTAGGCCCTGTTTGGGCAAAAACCCTAACCCGAGTGTTTGCACTCTATTTAAGCACTCTAACTCGGCCACCCTTGTCCCTAACACTTCTAGAGAGCTGTAGTGCGAAACCCTAGCCCCCATATTGTTCTTGTGAGTGATTTTTGCTTGGTGAAGGAAGTTTGGCACTTAGAAGAATAAGGAGGAGGTTGGAGAGTGCAAGAAGGGGAGTAGATCCGAAATCTACACTGTGAGAAGCTTCCATTCAGGTAGAAAAGTTCCTACCTTGATCACTAGTTCATTAGATATCATTTTTGTCCCTAATTGGTGGCTTTCAAGCCCTAAAACACCAACTCCATGTGTTTGTGCTTAATGATCCGAATGGACTTCAGATCTAGACCTTGTGGGCGTATTAGAAGCATAAAGTTTCTGTGGTTGAAGTGATTGAGGTCCCCATTGAGTGTAAGACCTCATAAAGAGCTTGGATTTGCCTTTTTGAGCTTGTAAGGCCATGCATGCACATAAAGTTTGCAACTTTACGTGATAAGCATGACCTAGGAACATAGATCTATGGTTTTGAAGCGTTGCATGACTCAGAATTGGTCTATATGGGAAATGGGTCAAGGGACTCAGCGAGTCCCAGAGTGGAACTCGGCAAGTTCTTTGAAGATGGCCTTAGACTCGGCGAGTTGGATGAACAACTCGGCGAGTCCTATGAAGATTGCCTGGTACTCGACGAGTTGTTCTTCAAACTCGACGAGTCAGATGAACAGTTACTGAGTAATTGGGGTTTAGGTGTTGAAAGTCCAACCCTTCGTATCTACACGCGGAATTAGCAATCTAACGTGTAGCAATAGCCCCAGAAACCCAAATCCTCACAAAGGATGCTGTGGTGAGAATTTGGAAGCGAGTAAGAGATTTGCTCGTATGGACTTGACGAGTTGTTCTTGGACTCAGTGAGTCGGATCGCGAGCCGGTTCTATCGTCCCAAGTAGTGAGTTAAGGGTGACTCAGTGAGTGAGAAGAGGGACTTGTAGAGTAGGACAGGGTTAGTGGGAGAAGGACTCAGCGAGTCGGTGCCATGACTCGGCGAGTCCAGTCAACTGGAAGTTGACTTTGATCAAGGAGTTGACCTTGGACCAGGGGTGGGTCAGTCATCTGACCTGAGGGTGTTTATGAGTGATTAACCGATGTTTGTGATTTATAGCCGGAGGATTACCGATTCAGCAGTCAGGCGCTTAGCAAGCAGACTTTCAGCAGCTACTTTTCGAGGTGAGTTACCTTCCAGTAGAAGTGGGTCTAAGGCCACAATTATGGCCCACTAGTAGGAGTTGTATGATTAGATGATTGTCTCTGTGATATTCATCTAGGGTTGCTACTACCTGTGTTATGTTTATGTGCTAGTATGATACGATGTTATGTGCTAGTGATAGAAGGGAAGATAGTCCCCAGATTACCGGTCGATAGGTCCGAAGGGGCAGTCATGCCCAGCCATGCTAGATAGATTATGCGATACATGTTATGTGGTAGTGGTAGGGGGTGAAATAGTCCCCAGAATCTGGTCGAGAGGACCGAAGGGGAGACCAGCTCCCAGGTATGCTAGTCAGCATCCGGTAGAGAGGACCGAAGGGGAGACCAGCACCCATATATGCTAGTCAGTATCCGGTCGAGAGGACCGAAGGGGTAGGTCGGGCACCTAGAAATTCCTGACAATATATGTATGTTATGTGGTTATTTGGTATGTGGTACGGTGGGGGGAACTCACTAAGCTTCATGCTTACCGTTTATAGTTTTGTTTTCAGGTACCTCTTCAACGAAGGGGAAGGAGCTGGAACGGTAGCGGCATATCACACACACACACTCTTTGTTTTCCGCACTACGAGATATTCTGGGATTTGTACTCTGAAACTATGGTTGTTTTATGTTTTGGTTTCGGACACGAGTTATGTTTATGAAATGATGATGCTTATTCACAAATGTTTTCCAAAGTGTTGATTTAAAAACGAAATTTTTGGCTGTGAAAATTGGGTCGTTACAAGTTGGTATCAGAGCCCTGGTTTGAGGGATTTGGACACATCCTCGGGAGTGTCTGAACTCAAATCAAGGGATTAAGAAATTTCGAAGAAGAAAAAGTTTTCTAAAGGATTAAGGGGATGAGTCTTCTACTCGAAGGATTATCTGAGCCTCGTCACATGTGATGGTATTCAGGTGATGGCTAATTGGCATCACAAGGAGGCCTTCAGTAGCTGAGGACTGGTTTGATTTGAGTCAGAGGTTTCCTAGGGTAAGCCTAGGATAAGAGTAGCAGAGATCAGTCGTGGTAAAAGGGATCTGGTGGAGTCGAGTCAGTCCTTGAGGAAGGTATGGATAGATGTGGAAGGTAGTATTGGCCCGTACTACTGAAAGCAGAGGATCCGTACCCGAATTAAGGAAGGCTGCGGCAAGACCAAGGAACTTGTAATAGATGTGATCTCTTTAGAGGTATCTGTATCACTAATGGTTGCCTGTGTGTATTGCAAATTGGTGGTACTACGTTAGAGGCCAGCAGGTGGCAGTTCTGGAGAGGGATCAGGTTTGGGATCAGGTTCTGAGTCAGTAGATGAGAGGCTACGCGATTTCATCGCGTCAGAGATCACCAGGGGCATCCTTGAGTCGACCCCCATCATTTTCGGGTCGATCAAGGAAGGGATAGTTGAGCTGATGGAGGACTGCCTCAGGGAATTCAAGAGTGACATGGCATCTGGCCAGTCAGGATCTCGCACACTGTCCTTCAAGGACTTCATGGGCAGTGGTGCGCCGGATTTCCATGGGGCGAAGGACCCCATTGCTGCCAGACGATGGATTGCGGACATTGAGTCCGCACAACCGACCATCTTCTGCCCTGAAGGGTCGAAGGTGAGATACACAGCAGGGTGTTTGAGAGACAGAGCTAGAGACTGGTGGGAGTCTGTTGGTGACTCATTGGGAGCCTCGGCCGTTGAGGCTATGACATGGTCGGATTTTATGACCCGGTTCCGAGCAGAGTTTGCGCCAGCGGTAGAGCTTCAGCAGCTGGCCAGAGAGTTTTTTGACATGAGACAAACTACAGAGACTGTGGTGGAGATCACCGCCAAGTTCCGGGAGAGGGCATTGATGGTGCCCCAGTATGCGGGAGATGAGGATATGAGGAGAACCCGCTATCATGACATGCTACGAGCTGACATTCGGGAGCACGTTAGTTTTTTAGCTTCCTCTACCCTGGATTCCATGATTGCCACGGCTAGGGAGAGGGAGATTGATCTGGAGCATATCTGGAAAAGGAACGCAGAAGAGGGACAGGTTACAGGGGCTTTGGGGAAGAAGCCCAAGGGATCAGACGTTGGGCCGAAAGGCCAATAGGGGCGAGGCCGCTGCAAGAAATGCGGCAAGACGCACGATGGAGCGTGCAAGCTGGGATCGTCGGGCTGCTATAAGTGAGACAAGTTGGGGCATTTCAGCAGGGATTGTACCGCCCCTACACCTGTGATGCAGACATCTGAGTTGTTATGTTTCCATTGCAACCAGAGGGGCCACAAGAAGGCCAACTGCCCCCAGTTGATAGCAACAGTGCCAGTGAAGGCGCCAGCTCCAGCGACCCTGCGGATTACTGATGGCCGACAGGTCAAGGAAGAAGCTCCAGTGGTGAGGAGTCGGGCATTTCAGCTGACTACCGAGGACTCACGCACCGCACCCGATGTGGTGACGAGTATGATTCTTTCTCTCTATTTTATTTTATGATGTTATGATATTGATATGTGCTCTGTGTATATGCATTAGGATCGTTTCATGTGAACGGTATCCCAGTTCAGGTGTTGTTTGACTCGGGTGCCACCCGATCGTTTGTTTCTCTTGCGCTTAGCAAGAGGTTTGCTGAGTCTTCGGGCATGTTAGATTGCCATTTAGAGGTAGAGAAATCCGATGATCGATCGGTGCGAGCATCAACAGTGTTCAGAGATTGTGTTATAAAGTTGTTTGAGGAGCGCTACTTGGTGGATTTGGTTCCCATTCCGTTGCGTGGGAACAAGGTGATTATAGGCATGGATTGGTTGAGCCCCAATTGGGCGGTGATATATTACGCACAACAGCTGGTGCGGATCAGGACCCCAAGTGGAGGAGAGTTGGTGATCCACGGCGAGAGGCCACAACGTGGACCCACAGTATGTTCAGCAGCGAGAGCTAGGCGCTACCTTCAGCAAGGTTGCGCGGGATATGTCGCATATGTTATGGATACCAGGGAGGCGGGTAAGGCGACGGTGAGCAAGGTTCCGGCGGTTCGAGACTACGCCGCTGTGTTCCCAGAGGAGCTTTCGGGAATACCTCCAGAGCAACAGGTAGAGTTCAGGATCGACCTAGTCCCTGGCGTAGCTCCGTTAGCCAAGGAACCATACCGGTTGGCTCCTCCCAAGATGCAGGAGTTGTCTACACAGCTGCAGGAGCTGTTAGACAAGGGATTCATTAGACCGAGCAGTTCACCCTGGGGACCCCCGATTCTGTTTGTGAAGAAGAAGGATGAGTCAAATCGGATGTGTATAGATTATTGGGATCTAAACAAGGTAACAGTGAAGAACCGTTACCCACTCCCGAGGATTGATGATCTCTTTGACCAATTACAGGGAGCATTTTGGTTCTCCAAGATCGATTTACGTTCAGGCTATCATTAGATGAGGGTCAGAGAGGAGGATGTGCAGAAGACCGCGTTTCGGACGTGCTATGGACATTATGAGTTCGTGGTGATGTCGTTTGGGATCATTAATGCTTCTGCCGCGTTCATGGACCTCACGAACCGCATGTGCAGACTGATGCTGGATCGATCTGTGATAGTTTTCATTGATGACATCTTGGTTTATTCCAAGACGCAGGAGGAGCACGAGGGGCATCTCCGAGAGGTGTTGGAGACCCCGAGGAGAGAGAGCTTATATGCTAAGTTCTCCAAGTGTGAGTTCTGGTTGCGCGAGGTGCAGTTTCTTGGGCACCTTGTCAACCAGGACGGGATTTCAGTAGACCCGACCAAGGTGGAGGCCGTGATGAGATGGGAGGTTCCAAAGTCTCCATCCGAGATTCGGAGTTTCCTGGGTTTAGCGGGCTATTATCGGAGATTCATCCAGGATTTCTCCAAGATAGCCGTACCATTGACCAGGCTGACAAGGAAGGTCGTGGTCTTTTGTTGGGGGCCTGAGCAACAGGCAGCGTTCGCGACATTGAGACAAAGATTGTGCGAGGCGCCAATCTTAGCCCTGCTAGAGGGCATGGAGGATTTTGTTGTGTACTGCGATGCGTCCATCTCAGGTTTGGGCGCGGTATTGATGCAGAGAGGGCATTTCATCGCCTACGCGTTGAGGCAGCTAAAGCCTCACGAGGCGAATTACCCGATGCATGACTTGGAACTATGGGCTGTTGTGTTCGCCCTCAAAATTTGGCGTCATTACCTCTATAGGGTTCGCTGTACCATTTACACGGACCATAAGAGTTTGAGGTACCTCATGGATCAGCCGAATCTAAACATGAGGAAGCGTTGGTGGATGGATGTGGTAAAGGATTATGATTGCGAGATCCTTTATCACCCGGGGAAGGCCAATGTGGTGGCCAACACGCTTAGCCGTAGGGCAGCGCCAATCCGAGATATCTGCCTACGGATGACAGTAGTGACTCCGCTGTTGGAGCGGATTCGGGAGGCTCAGCAGGAGGCTATGAAGGAGGAAGATCGGAAGAGTGAGCGGATTGTGGGGCAGGTTTCCTCCTTTGACTATGATAGCTGAGGGTTATTGATTCTTCACCGTAGGGTGTGGGTCCCTTATCATGGAGGCGTGCGTCAGGTTCTGATGGAGGAGGCGCACAAATCCCGGTTCTCTATTCATCCCAGGGCAACGAAGATGTATAGGGATCTTCATCTAGACTATTTGTGGCCCTGCATGGAGAGGGATGTGGCTTGGTACATTGAGCGGTGTTTGACCTGCAGGAAGGTCAAGGCCGAGCATCAGAGACCGCACGACAAGATACAACCGTTGGACATCCCGTTGTGGAAATGGGAAGATATTACAATGGATTTTATCACGAAGCTTCCTAGGACTGCGCGAGGAGTGGATTCGATATAGGTCATAGTGGATCGATTAACCAAGAGCGTCCATTTTATTCCAATTCAGGAGAGCATATCGGCTGAAAAGTTGGCTGACATCTATATCAGGGAGATAGTGGTGCGGCACGGGGTGCTAGTATCAGTGATTTCAGATAGGGATGTGCGTTTTACTTCCAGGTTTTGGAAGAAGTTTCATGATGAGTTGGGCACTCGTCTGTATTTTAGCACCGCCTTTCACCCACAGACAGATGGTCAGAGGGAGCGGACCATCCAGACTCTTGAGGATATGTTGAGGGCATGCGTGCTAGACTTAGGTGGTAGTTGGGATACCTATCTTCCTCTAGCTGAATTCTCGTACAACAACAGCTACCACACAAGTACCGATCGACCTCCCTTAGAAATGTTGTACGGGAGGAGGTGTCGGACCCTGATATGTTGGGGTGAGGTTGGCCAGAGGGTCATGGGGAGCACCGAAGTGGTGCTCAAGATGACCGAGAAGATTCAGCAAGTTCGGAGCAGGCTTCAGACTACATAGAGTCGGCATAAAAGTTATGCCGACAAGTGCCGTTCAGACTTGGAATTCCAAGTCGGGGATATGGTTCTTCTGAAGGTGTCGCCATGGAAAGGAATCATCCGATTCAGAAAACGAGGCAAGTTGGGCCCAAGGTACATTGGGCCATTCAGGGTTGTAGCCCGGGTGGGCAAGGTGGCATATAGGTTGGATCTACCAGCCGAACTCAACCAGATCCAGAACACTTTCCATGTCTCCCAGTTGCGGAAGTGTTTGGTGGTCGACTTAGCAGTGGTGCCTCTGGAGGATATTCATGTCGATGACAGTCTGAATTACATCGAGCGGCATGTGGCAATCCTCGACAGGAAGTCGAAGGATCTGAGGAACAAGAGGATGGAACTCCTGAAGGTGCAATGGCAGCACCGGAAAGGATTGGAGTGAACTTGGAAGCCGGTGGAAGAGATGATGGAGCACTACCCCGAGCTGTTTCAGGATCGAACAGCAGACTTCGAGGATGGAGTCTAAAATAAGTGGGGGATATTTGTAGCACCTGGTTCCCAGTACGTATTTCTTGTAATTAATAATTCTTAATTCATGCATTTTTTCCTTGGGCTCGGCGAGTTGAAGGACCAACTCGCCGAGTAGGAGCGGGACGAGACACGAGATCTGAGCCTTGGACTCGGCGATTCGGTTCCCCGACTTGGCAAGTAGGCCCTATTTGGGAAAAAACCGTAACCCGAGTGTTTTCACCCTATTTAAGCACTCTAACTCGGCCTCCCTTGTTCCTAACACTTCCAGAGAGCTGTAGAGCGAAACCCTAGCCCCATATGTTCTTGTGAGTGATTTTTGCTTGGTGAAGGAAGTTTGGAGCTTAGAAGAAGAAGGAGGAGGTTGGAGAGTGCAAGGAGGGGAGTAGATCCGAAATCTACACTGTGAGAAGCTTCCATTCAGGTAGAAAAGTTCCTACCTTGATCACTAGTTCACTAGATATAATTTTTGTCCCTAATTGGTGGTTTTCAAGCCCTAAAACACCAACTCCATGTGTTTGTGCTTAATGATCTGAATGGACTTCAGATCTAGACCTTGTGGGCGTATTAGAAGCATAAAGTTTCTATGGTTGAAGTGATTGAGGTCCCCATTGAGTGTATGACCTCATAAAGATCTTGGATTTGCCTTTTTGAGATTGTAAGGCCATGCATGGACGTAAAGTTTGCAACTTTACGTGATAAGCATGACCTAGGAACATAGATATATGGTTTTGAAGTGTTGCATGAATCAGAATTGGTCTATATGGGAAATGGGTCAAGGGACTCGGCGAGTCCCAAAGTGGAACTCGGCGAGTTCTTTGAAGATGGCCTTAGACTCAGCGAGCTAGATGAACAACTCGGCGAGTCCTATGAAGATTGCCTGGTACTCGACGAGTTGTTCTTCAAACTCGACGAGTCAGATGAACAGTTACTGAGTAAGAGGGGTTTAGATGTTGAAAGTCCAACCCTTCGTATCTGCACGTGGAATTAGCAATCTAACGTGTAGCAATAGCCCCAGAAACCCAAATCCTCACAAAGGATGCTCTGGTGAGGATTTGGAAGCGAGTAAGAGATCTTCTCGTATGGACTCGACGAGTTGTTCTTGGAATCGACGAGTCGGATCGCGAGCCGGTTCTATCGTCCCAAGTAGTGAGTTAAGGGTGACTCAGTGAGTGAGAAGAGGGACTTGTAGAGTAGGACCGGGTTAGTGAGAGAAGGACTCAGCGAGTCCAGTCAACTGGAAGTTGACTTTGATCAAGGAGTTGACCTTGGACCAGGGGTGGGTCAGTCATTTGACCTAAGGGTGTTTATGAGTGGCTAACCGATGTTTATGATTTATAGCCAGAGGATTACCAATTCAGCAGTTAGGCGCTTAGCAAGCAGACTTTCAGCAGCTACTTTTCGAGGTGAGTTACCTTCCAGTAGTAGTGGGTCTAAGGCCATAATGCCGGCCCACTAGTAGGAGTTGTATGATTAGATGATTGTCTCTGTGATATTCATCTAGGGTTGCTACTACATGTGTTATGTTTATGTGCTAGTATGATATGATGCTATGTGCTAGTGACAGTAGGGGAGATAGTCCCCAGATTACCGGTCGATAGGACCGAAGGGGCAATCATGCCCAGCCATGCTAGATAGATTATGCGATACGTGTTATGTGGTAGTGGTAGGGGGTGAAATAGTACCTCAGCATCCGGTCGAGAGGACCGAAGGGGAGACCAGCTCCCAGGTATGCTAGTCAGCATCCGGTCGAGAGGACCGAAGGGGAGACCAGCACCCATATATGCTAGTTAGTATCCAGTCGAGAGGACCGAAGGGGTAGGTCGGGCACCCAGAAATGCCTGAAAATAAATGCATGTTATGTGGTTATTTGGTATGTGGTGCGGTGGGGGGAACTCACTAAGCTTCGTGCTTATGGTTTACAGTATTGTTTTCAGGTACCTCTTCAGCGAAGGGGAAGGAGCTGGCACGGTAGCGGCATATCACACACACACGCTCTTTGTTTTCCGCACTACGAGATATTCTGGGATTTGTACTCTGACACTATGGTTGTTTTATGTTTTGGTTTCGGACACGAATTATGTTTACGAAATGATGATGTTTATTCACAAATGTTTTCCAAAGTGTTGATTTAAAAACGAAATCTCTGGCTGTGAAAATTGGGTTGTTAAACGGAGGGTCTTATATGTTTGCTTGAGTTATGCATTTCTATGTGACATGTATTGTGTACTATATTATGTGATATTTAGACCGGACCGGTGGGTCCAACGAGCTATGACTGGACCAGTGGGTCCAACGAGTTATGACCGAACCAGAGGGTCCAACGAGCTATGGGACTGGAGGGTCCCACTGAGACACATTGACCAGTGGGTCTTACAAAGTTATAGCCTCGAGTGGCTAATTACTTATGCGTGGTATTTTGGGGAACTCACTAAGCTTCGTGCTTACCGAGTTATGTGTTATGTGTTTCAGGTACTTCTCAGGATCACGGGAAGGTGACGGCTTGATTGTACACACGAGATAAGAGTTATGTTTTGGAGGATCCTGGATCATTAATTAAACCAATGTGGATTTATGTTTTGCTAATTTGATAATTGGGATTTTGTGATTGTATTATGAGAATTTTTGTAATTTAAAATGAAAAAAAATTATCTTGAAATTTACGTTGTTACAATGACGCAACAAGCAAGGAAGGTTTAGGCGTAGGCCTGATCCTACAAAGCCCCAAGGGTGAAGAAATCACTTACCTGCTACAATTTGACTTCAAAGTATCAAACAACGAGGTAGAGTACGAAGCACTCTTAGCAAGTTTGAGTCTAGCCAAGGAGGTTGGCACAAAACAACTAGTCGCTCTCAGCGATTCGCTACTTGTCACAAACCAAATAAATGGAACTTATGAGGCAAAGGACCCCAGGATGCAGAAATACCTAGATGCAGTCCGTAGCTTAGCCAACACATTCAAAAGTTTTTCAATAAAAAAATCCCCCGGGGAAAAAACGCAAGGGCGGACGTTCTCAGCAAGCTGGCATCTACTTCGTATGACCATCTCACAAAGAAAGTGTTGGTTGAAGTACTCCCGAAAATAATTATCGATAACCAAAAGGTCAATACAATATCGCCCCCCCCCCCAGAATAGACCGAACCCTTTGTCGACTACTTGTACCATGGCGTGCTTCCGGACGACCTAGAGGAGGCGAGAAAAGTCAAAATCAGAGCACCACATTTTTCAATCAGGGACAATCAACTTTACCGAAGAGGATACTTTAGCTCATGGCTCCAATGCATCTCTATAACAGAGGGGTAGACGTTCCTCGAAGAAATCCATTCCGGAGACCCAACAGCACACGAAGGCACTCACGAACTCATAGGCAAAATACTCCACCTAGGAGTATATTGGCCGGACATGTACAACGACACCGCAACCCTAACAAAGAAATGCAAAGAGTGTCAAGCATTTGCTCCTTTCCAAAACCAACCGGTCATGCCATTAACCAACATCACCAGCCCCAGTCCTTTCCATCAATGGGGATCACTACTAGAAAAACAGCCTTTTACGACGCACAATGCATGTCGTAAAATGCTCAGACGACGCACAAATGCGTGTCAAGGAAGGCCCTGTCATAACGAGAGACGACACACTTTTGCGCGTCGTCTATTTACGACGCACATTTACGACGCGCATAGATGACACACAATGCGTATCAAGGAAGCCCTTGTCATAAAGGAAGATGACACACATTTGTGTGTCGTAACCTTATGACGTGCATTTAAGACACACATTGCGTGTCATAATTTTAATTTTTTTTTAAAATATATATTTTTTTAAAAAAAATATATGTTTTTTTTTATAGATTTACTAATTTTCAAATTAAATGACAATTAATATCTCATAACACAACATAAAATACGCGATATAACAAAAAAAATGTATTTCATACAATAACAATCCAAGTAAAAGTTAGCATCAAAGTTACAACACAATATCAACCTAGCTCATCAGATGTAACAAAACCAATACCTCTTCATTATCAAATGTAACAAAACCGAAATCAACCAGTGACATGATCTACATGATCTAGCATTATTTGATGTTCTACGATCTCACCATAAGACAAGAAATATTTCCTCATCTCATCTGCAAATCAAAGTTACAACACAATATCAACATCATCAGATCTCAGGACTCTATAATTTGATTTTTTTTCCATTGAGAAATCAAACATTGGTTATTATTACCTTCTGTTAAAGTAATGATATACCACCAACAAAGATTCTTTTATTCCATTGAGAAATCGAATCTTCATCTTACAAAAGACGAAAATGCCCTCCTCCTTTTTGTTGTCAAAAATAACCCTAGGAAACTTGTCTAGTTTCGTCCACATTGGATGAGACTGGACAAGCTTTCTAAGGCTATTTTTTATGACGAGGGCAAGAAGGGTATTTACGTCATTTGCACAAACAACAGATTAAGAAAATTCAGTACAAGTATAGAAAAGAAAAGTAGAAACCTGTGAGCCTAAAATATGAGCTTTTTTATCCGAAAATATATGTGCAATTAAATTGTGGTTAGAGGTTAGTTGACTTACTCCAATCAAAGATCAAATTACACCCAAGTACACACACATGTCATGTACCCAAGCATTACTCAAAACAACGTAGATTTGAGTAAAAAAATCACCCTCGTGTGGTAATTTTAGAATTAAGAGGGTGAGTTTTATTTTTATTCAAAACTACGTCGTTTTAGGTAGAGTTGTACAATCAGAAAAACGTCATATGGTGTATGTATTCATGTGATTTTTAATTTTTATGTATTAATTAAAAGTTAAAAGTAGAAGGAATAAAGTGATACATTAATGACATGTTCATTGATTAGTATCAAACTGAACATTGGTCTACTAAGGCTCCACTGATTCCCAGTCTTCAAACAAAACAATCTCAAGCAGCATCTTCTGCCAAGAGATTAAAGAAGGGTTAATTGAATGTAGAAAATAGCAACATAAGTTGCTTCCATTTTTCATTTATATTAATTATTTTTCAAAGAAAGTAGTTTTACTTCTGGGAACAATGTGGGAACCTCTACAATATGGCGAGCGAGGTTGACTGCAACAGGTGAAGTTGGTGCCTTCAGAATGGTGATGTTGTTGAAATAGTAAGCAGCCAAATTATCAACTGCTGATGCAGCCTAACAAAACAAAAATTCAAATTAAAATAGTGGATTAATGATTTTGTAATATAATATTGGTTCAAATGAATTTAAAAAACAAAAAAAAAACGGATTAATGATTTTAAAAAACAAAAAAAAATTATCAACGCCATATTATTATTTATCAACTGCTGATAAGAACGCCATATGTGTTTCATTGATCTTCACATTGCTTCAAATGAATTTAAAAAACAAAAAAAAAAATTAAAAAATTGGATTAATGATTTTGCAATATAATATTGGATTAAATGAAAGAAATGGCAATTTGATTACATCTTTTCCTTTCAACTGATACAAGAGTAGATTCAGCACTCGATAGCCAAAGGACTTGAGATGAATTGCTCTCACAACATCTTCCATTTGAATCTGTATCAAAAAATTATTTAATATTTTCTATTTTCAGTTGATTCGAATCGATTTTATATCCTTTTGTGTAAATAGAACACAAAAGGAAGGGAATTGTGTAATCACTTGAAAGCAATTTCTGCAATTGCAAATACATGAGGACTTAAAGCCCCAAATTCACAAATTGTGCTCCTTTATATTTTTCCATCATATGTGCATCATACAAGTGGGGCAAACTTTAAAAAACTAAGGATTTAACATAATTTTCGATATTAAAAGATTTCATAGCATGTTCTACCATCACTATTTCACTTGTAGGTCAAGCAAGTCTAGAAAATTTAATATGGGCTCTAAGTCTATGCTCCCAAACACAAAAATGAGCACAATTAACATAAGTAATTTAACTTAAATATCCTTTGACTATCATCTGAAAGTATTCAGTTTCAGTTTTACAAAACCAATTTCTACAATTACAGAAGAAAATTTTATAATTTGAAAATTTAAGTGCACGTCAAGGTAAAGATATGGAAACAAAATCTATTTTGTATGTTGAATAACACTATAATTCATCACTAATGCGTCAAGAACAAGGCTAAATCTCATAATCGAAAGGCATAATATGTGCATATGTATTTGATATATAAACCTCTAAAAAAACCTATAAGTTCTTGATGATAATTAGCTTTATCGTGATTTTATATGGATAATTACATACCATCATGCAAAAATCAACTAGGTGTTAGAAAGAAAATAACAAACCAAAAGTAACAAACTAGAGGAAACACTCATTTACGCCAAGATGGTACCTAATTAACAAAATAAATTTGTTAGTTAAAGAAACAAACTAAATTTTCACCTAAGTTCTACTTTTTTGAAAAAACAATAACTATAAAATAATCTTTCAACATCGAAAATTCTAGCTTCATGTGCTAAATAGAATTCAAGGATTTTGGTTGGCTACAAAACAATTATTTAAGTAAGCAAATGCATTTAAACAATTTAAAAGCAATCATACAATTATACATGATTGTATTTTCTTTCTTAGGATTAAATAATAGTGAATTTTGGAAATTTGAATACTGAAAATCAATTTAATCGACAATTTTTCCGAAATCGATAAGGAGTTGAGGGAAGGGATGCCTTTTGTTCTTATTTGATCCCTTAAAACGCCTCCAATCAAAACTCAAACCGAAAATAAAATAGATCAAAGTGATTGCACAACAAATAACTATAGATTATTTGAGCAAAAACTATTTGGTTCGAGATTCACAAGAAAGGGTAATAAGGTAAAATTTGAATATAGTCAAAGGGTGGAGCTTGTAGGAGAAACATAATAGATTTGTGAGATTCAAATTCTGAGTGTTGTAAGGCACAAGTGTTAATTCTATAGATGCAATTACAGAGTAATGTCCGTAGAGTGTTGGTAACCACGACTCGTGTTAATTTGGTGTTATGATGAAATCAAAGAAGGCATGGAATGGCTCATTCCATTGTTTTGCCTGACGGAATGTAATAGACCATTCCCTTCCAATATTGCTAATTTTCATTCCATGATCAAGAGGTGTTTTTTCCCTTTCATTCTATCATGTAATGAAATGAAAATTTGCAATATAACTCATTTTATTAATGTAATTTCTAAAGACACTTTTTTTAAAGTATTTTCATGATTTATATGACTTGCATTTTTATTTCTAGAAGTAACTAAAAAATATGTAGTTTTTAGTATAATCTTATTTGGGTTTTAATAAGCTTTCATTATGTTTACTTTTAATTTGTAAATAAAAATTCATCAGCTATAATAATATAACATAAAAGAGTAGAGTCAAAACAATGGTATTATTAACATACCTGCACTACATTGTAATTTCATTCAGGATCAAGTTTTTAATAAGTAGTTTTACCTTTGGTTCATTCCCCTGTTTATCCTATTTTCTTCTACACTTCTTATTGCCCTGTTCCTTTTACCTTGGTGAACAAGGTCCAAGAACTCAAAACTATTTTCAATGATCTTTTGGTAAAACACCTACAACAACCAAAAACATCTTCACTTTAATAAAACATGATGATGATCCAAAATAAAATGCACAATGGGTTACCTGTATTCTTGAAACTGTAAAAATAAGGTATTTCAAACTTGATGCGAATAAGAGCTTTTCTCTCAGGTACTCGAAAGTCTGAACTCTACTCTCAACATGTATTCCTACAACATTCATTCAAACCTCTCAATAACATAACATAAATAACTTTATAACCCAAGTTAATAATAATATAGAAAAAAACTAATTTCACTCTCGCTATCATTCATATGTACTTATGTTGACAGTTTGTAATATATTAAAAAGAAAAGATGTTTACCTTGCCACCTGGAAATGATTTCATTCTCATGGAGCCTGATGATAGAGGAAAATATATAAACTCTAAATAAGATAGAGCTAAATTAAACCCTAGTTCTTCCAATTTTGGGAGGGTGGTCTTTAACGAATCAGAGGGAAAAAACGGTCGAGAAAAGAGGATAGCCTCCGTCGTTGACCTCCATATGTTTGCAGAGCTCCAAAAATACAAAAAGGGAGAAAGAGTGATAGTAACACAATCCTATCACTCATTCTTTTGAATTTTAGTATTTTACCTCTAGAAGTGATCTCCGTGTAAACCCCACATAATTCCTCTTTCGCGTCTCTCTTTCCATTCTGTTCTATTATGCGAGCGTACCCCTTGATCCTGTTGAAGAACTTGTGATGTTTTTGATGAAGGAAACCCATAGAAACGTTGATTAGGGTTTAAGTTGGGTAACACGCTTTGGATCTTTTGATTCTCGGTTGTGGGCCTAGACATCTTTGCCCCTCTACTACCAGTCCAACCCAACATAGATGGATCTTGAGTTGAATAATACACTGGACTTAGTCCAATATTTCGCAGATTACGAAATTGATGGGATAAAGTACTGACCGACGGAAATAACCCCTCCTCAACGTCGTTGAGGAATTAGATTATTGCAGAACATAACAAGATAACGAAAGAACTTACAGGAACTTCAAGTATGAGGCGGTGTTTTAGGGTTTCTTTTGATCACTGAAGATTTTAGGAACTTCTAAGTATGAAATTATCGATCTTTTACACACAATGATTTTAGGGTTTCTTTTGATTGAAGAGGATTTTACAACATACGAAAAGGCAGGGTTTTTTATTTTTTGGATTTCATTCCCCCCTTGGCAATTAAAAAAATTGGAGAACGCGAGTTCATAAAGAAAAATATAAAGCGACAATTTTAGACGACACACTTGTTTATGATAGGTGCTCTCCGTGTTTTTAATTTTTTTTGTTAGACACTATTTTTAGGGCACGCAAAAATGTGTGTCCTCTATCCTTCAAATTTTGAAAAACTGACATTATTTTTTAAGGCACGCACAAATGCGCATCCTCTATCAGCGAGTGTCATTGTTTGCGCGTCATTAAAGGGCTGTTTTCTAGTAGTGAAAAGAATAGAAAGATATTTAAAGAAACTCGGAAAAGATGTTTGGAGATCTGTAGAGGAAGGACCTCATGTCCCCAGTCTCACTCCCATTGCTACTGATGGTGCTCAGGGAAGACTTGGAGGTGGTTCGGTGGCCATGAACATACCTACCAACGATGACCTCGATAAGATGGAGAGAGATGCAATTGCCTTCTACGAAATTTCATGTGGTGTTGCTCCAGGAAACTTTGATATCATTATCAACTGCAAATCTGCCAAAGAGATTTGGGAGGTACTCTAAAATATATACCAAGGTTCTAAACAAGAGCAAGAAAAAAAGCTCACTACTACTCTCAACGAGTTCACCAACTTCAAAGCTCTACCTGGTGAAAGTCTTGATGACTCCTTTAAGGGATTCAACCTTATAATCACTAAACTCTAAAATGTTGGTACTGTTAGAAGCAACCATGTAATCAATTTGCAGTTTTTGAATGGGTAAGGAAGACATTGGACGACTGGAAAGATGATAGTTTAAGGACATAGGAAGATCCATAATTTTTCACTGTCTAAACTCTATGGTGAACTTCAGGCTCAAGAATCCACAGTGTTAAAAGAATGCGCAGATATGGGTGGATCACTCTCTTTAATGGCTCAAGCTCCTCAGTATACCATGAAAGCACCGCAGTATCCATATCTCGGAGATTCATCATATCAACATCCATATGAAAACTCACTGCAGTCATACGAGGCAAATGTAGAACTAGATGATGATGAAGAATTCCAAAATGACATAGCCCTCTTCAGTCAACAGTTCAATCGACTCCCACAAGCCACTTTTTGCAAAAATCAAAGTTCACTAAACAACTTTTCAACCGAAACTACAACCCGTAGAACAATCCTCAATGTTATCCCAGAAATCCTCATCACCAACCTCAACCCCAATACTCCTAAGATGAATTCCAATCATAAAGAAATTCCACAGACTAACAAATCACTAGACTCGGGTACTAGTACTGAATACAACAAAGACGGAGTCCTCATGTGCCACAAATTTCACAATGAAAATCACTTTGTGAGAGACTGCAAAGCAAATGTGGTGAAAGATAAAGCATTTTATCTTAGAATGGCTCAGGAGATGGAAGATAAGAAGAAAGAAAAAGTGAAAGCATGTGGAGCTCAAGTTCGTAGGGATCATTAGGTTTGGTCTTTGGGTGATGAAGATGAGGAGCCTGACAACAAAAGGAAGAGAGGAAAGATATGCATGGTTGTAGCAAGTGTAGAAGATGGATAAACCAACCTGAAGAAAAACTACTGCTACATGGCAAGGGAAGGGACCCTCAACATCGTTGAGTAAGTAAAACTTATGATTCAGTCATATAACTATAACATGCATGATTGTGAATCTCATCTATAAAGACTTAATGAAACTTGTGTTGTTGTCATTACAGACTACAACAAAGCCTTATATTAAAAGAACATAGCGACCCAAGAGCTGTATCGCTTGAGAGGAAGACTAGAAAACAAGAAGCTTAAGGTTACAATATTAGAAAGAGACTTGTTGCTAGAAAAGGATGTTCAGGTCACAACAAGGACTTACCTTTGACCTACTCTGTGGTACTCCAATCCTCATTACCAACAAATAACCTCCCGTAGACCAACGTCAAGTCCACATTGACAATTCAGCCTCTTCCACATGAACTTGACATTAACAACTTTGAGTTTGGTCAGTGCTCCCAAAATCATGAACTCTGTAGTTCCGATGATTCAACCCCTAAGTTAATGTCTAGATCAAAGAACCTTAAAAAGCCACAAGTAAATGCTTCCGACGTTGTCACACCAAAACTTGAGGCAAAAATGGCTCCGAAAAATGAAGTTAGATCCCGACTTGAAAGGCGGGAAGCTAAGTCAAAAATTAAATCTTTATAAAATCAGGACAAATTTTCAAACAAAAGGAATTTGGACAAATCCACCACTGCAAAATCTTTTCAAAATAACACTGTAGCCGATGGATCTTGTCAAAAATGATGTATAGTGGCTAAATCTTCCAAAACCAGCAACATTGTACCCACCCAAAACAAGGTCAAGTCTTTGTATTAAGCTTCCTTAAAAGAACCAAATATGAAGGGTATTTTGCACACTTCACACTTTTCAAAATCCCATCAACCCATCAGGAAGTCAACACATACACCTAGGTCCTTTAGCAGTTCTTCTTTACATATAATAGACTCTTCAGTGAGGCACAACCTAAGGACCAGACAAAAGAATCAAACCTCACCCTCCAGACCTTTGTCGAAGTACGTTATGTGGGTCAATGAAAAGAAACTCACTTTTGACTTCTTCCCACTATAAAAAAGGATACGTCAGATCCCAACTCGAAATGTCCAAAAGAACGTGAAACATTATGGACACAACCAACTATGGAGAGAAAAATCTCTTCATCATTCCCACATACATACATTTGATAGGAATGTTTTCCATGTTACTACAGACCCCAAACTAGTTTTGTTGCCCAAATTAATCCACTGATTATACATGTGATGTGCAAGGAGGACCATGAAGAAGAATGGTTGATTGATAGTGCCTGCTCCTTACACATGACAGGAAGGTTAGACTACCTTCGTCACTTCAGGCCAGCCATCGGTGGCAGACACGTCATCTTCAGGAATACTGCAAATGGGATAATAAGGGGATATGGTATGTTTACTATGTGAAGCTTATCAATTCAATGAGTAGCTTACATAAAGGTTTTAAAACACAATTTGATTAGTGTTGGGAAGTTGTGTAAAGGAGGTCATTAGGTAGAGTTTGACAACGAGTACTGCTACATCATGAAAAATGATACACAGAAGTGCTTGATCAAGTCGAAAGTCGAAGGAACAATGTACCCACTAGATATTCCTATGATCAACGGCAAAACACAGCTACCCTTCTTATCAAAGGCAATTTCCAAGGTCAATTGGTTGTGGCATAGGAAGCTAGCACATATCAACTTCAGATACATCAACAATTTAGTGACTGGAGAGCTAGTCCTAGGACTGCCCATTCTGAAATTCAACTATGATACTCTGTGTCCAGCGTGTTAGTGTGGTAAACAAACCAAAGGAAGTCATCCTCTGATAATTGATCTCCTTCACCTAAACCTCTGTGGTCCCTCAACTGTAGCCAATCTTCATCATGAAAAATACATTCTGGTTATATTTAATGACTACACTCGTTTTACTTGGGTCTTCTTTCTAAGACTAAAGTCAGACACACCGCAGATTCTAATAAATTTCGTCAAAGAGACAAAGCTACAGATCAAACTTCCAGTAAGAAGAATTAGAAGTGATAATGGCAACGAGTTCGCTAATCAGCTTCTGAATAGCTTTTTGGTATCTAAAGGAATCAACGACAACTTCTTGGCACCATACACACTGCAAGAACTAGAGTAGTGGAGAGGAGGAACCAAACGTTGGTTGAAGCTGCTATATCAATGCTCAACTTTGCTAACTTACCTCTCTAGTTTTGGGCCGAAGCAGTGGCAACAACATGCTTTGTTCAAAATTGAAGTGTCATTTGCAAATGTCTCAACAAAACTCGATATAAAGGTCTAAAAAACAGAAAACCCAATGGACGTTTATTTCATATTTTTGGTTGCATGTGTTTCGTGGTCAATAATAGGGATCATCTCAACAAATCTGCACTGAAATCTAATGAAGGCATCTTCTTGGGATACTCAACCAAAAAGGTTGCATATCATGTTCTAATCAGGAAAACAAGACTAATAGTTGAAAGCTTCGATATAAAATTCGATGACTATTATGTCCGTAACATTGCTTCCAGTCAAGAAACAAAGTTCATGATGGAGAATGACATTCCACCCTCGTCGGGACCCTTAAACATAGTCGAAGTTAATTATGACGACCTATTTGACCCCACAAATATTTCACATCTTTCGGATATACTGGTGTTTCCGGTAGCACAAGAATAGCACTCAGAGGTATTTGGACCACCCATTTCTGAAGGGACTTCATTCAATACTTCCACCTTGTCGGTTGACAGGGAATACTCAAATCCTTTGGAAATCACAACCATCAAAGTTCCAGTACTTGAAGATACTGCTCCGGTACCTGTCTACGAAGTGATCAATCAATCAAATATCTCTAAAGATTTTGAGGACCAAGAAGTGGAAAACATTGATACCGAAGGGGATCCAAGAATAGTACATCACTCATCGATTCAGGGGGAACCTTCATCGGTTCAGGGGGAACCATAACCAGTCCTGGGGAAACCTTCATCTTTAGCTGTTGAACCAATCCCAATAGTTCAAGACTCATTTGTGGGATGTTCACAAACTGAGGGGGAACAACCTTCAACGAATAGACTCGAAGCCTCCTCTAAAATAGAGGAAATTCCCTCTAATGCAGCTGTTGAACATCATCAACCTCGCTTGCATATCTGGATGAAAGATCATCCACCTGGCCAAATCATTGGGAATCCTCTATAGGTATACAAAATTGTTCTTCTTCAAATTTAACTAATCATTATTACTATGCAGCTTTTTTGTCATCAACCGAGCCCAGAACGACGAAAGAGGCTCTTCTGGATCCTGATTGGATTGTTGCAATGCAAGAGGAACTGGCAGAGTTTGAATTAAACAAGGTTTGGAAACTTGTACCGATGCCCAAAACACATACTATAGTTGGAACCATATGGGTCTAAAAGAACAAACTAGATGAATCGGGTGCTGTGATCCACAACAAAGCATGTTTTGTTGCCAAAGGGTATAGTTAACTAGAAGGAGTTAACTATGATGAAACATATGCTCCGATACCAAGGATGCAATCCATACACATCTTTCTCATGTATGCAACGTATAAGAACATCAATGTCCATCAAATGGACATAAAATGTGATTTCCTAAATGGTGAATTGAAAGAAAAAGTGTATTTACATCAACCTCCGGGCCTCGAAAATTCAGATTTTCCTAACCATTGTTATAAGCTAGAGAAATCGGTCTACGGTATAAAACAGTCACGAAGTGCTTGGTATGAAACTCTTTTAGAGTTTCTTGTCAACTCTGGGTACAAACGAGGTGTAATAGACCTTACCCTTTTCAGACGAGTGACTAACAAGAACTTAATGCTTGTGAAAATCTAGGTGGATGATATTATCTTTGGTTCAACTAATCACGGAATGGTGGATGACTTTGCTATGCTCATGACCGACAAATTCCAAATGATCATGAATAAAGAGATTAATTTCTTTCTAGGTCTTCAGGTCAAGCAGGCCCCTCAAGGAATTTTCATCCATCAAGAAAAGTATACTACTAAACTACTGAAGAAATTGTCAGTGGACAACTGCTCCTCGATAAAGTTCCCCATGGCCTTCAGTTACAAGATCTAAGCTGATCCTTCTGGAGAGTCAGTTGATCAAAAGCTATACCGAGGAGTGATTGGCTCATTGATGTACCTCACTGCAAGTAGACCAAATATAATCTTCACCACATGTTTATGTGCTAGGTACCAGGCTGATCCCAAAGTATCACACTTGACCGTAGTCAAACAGACATTTAGATATATCAAAGGGAGTAAGGCCTTAGGTCTCTGGTATCCAGAGGGAAATGAATTCAGTCTGCAAGCTTTCACTAATGTAGACCATGCAAGATGCAAACTCGATAGAAAAAGCACATCAGGAGGATGTTAATTTCTAGGTTGAAGATTAGTGAGTTGGATCTCAAGGAAACAAAATTGTGTCTCCCTTTCCACCGCAAAGGCAGAATATGTTGTTGCAACCAGTTGCTGCTCCCAAGTCCTTTAGATGAAAACACAGCTCATGGATTACGGGTATAAGATGTTACGGGTATCCATTTATTGTGATTTAGAGAGTGTAGTAGCTATTTCACACAATCCTATTCATCACTCAAAGATGAAACACATGAAACTGTGGTATCACTTCATCAAGGATCATATCCTCAAAGGTAATTTTGAACTAATATTTGTTCCATCTCATAAGGAAATTGTTGATGTCTTCACGAAAGCACCCGACTCCACAACACTTAATAGCTTTTTAGAAATGTTAGGAATGATGAATCCATACCCTCAGTTCTTCTCGAAAGGATGACGACCGAAGATCTCATCATCTTTGATGTAATTAAATTTGCTTCATTTCCTTTTAAAACAATTTAATAAAAAAACAAAAACCTCTTGAAGCATTTTACTTACCATATCTATTTCTAGAATAACTAATGTAGTGCATACTTCATAAGTTGCTCCTTGGTATGCCTTGTATACCGAATATCATTTATGATCTATGTACTCCTGGGGTCTCTTTATTATTTGTATCTCTAACCTTTTTGATCAAGTTGATCTTCAATATTCTCTCCCAAATACTCACTCAACAACCCGAAGTCATCTCTCATCAAACCTATCAAATTCATTGTGTGATATTTAATGAATCTGAAACATCAATCTTTCAAAAGGAAAATGTTTTGTTCTTCTTCATTTAATTTTTCGCACATGAAGAACGGTTGCTCTTCAAAGGGCTTTTCTCAACCAGGTCTATTTTTGGTTAAAATGATAAACAATTTGATTTTCCTTAAAAGATTTTTTTTCAAAAAATCATTTTTACTCAACCAATCCTATTAGGCAACTGGTTGGGTCACATCTGTTCAACTTCCCCACTTTATTCAAGGGATGAAATAGTTTCCACTCCACGATTGTCCGACGTATCATCAAGCGCATGCAACCGCATTACATGCTCCCTTTTTTCCCTGAAAGATTTTTGATTTAAATTAAATCCGAAATAGATAAAAACCCAAAGCATTTTACCAATTATCATTAAACTAATGTTAATCATTTTTGAAATATGGAAGTATAAAAACCTTTTTTCTTCCTCAAGAAAGCTTACGCTTTCTAAACTCTTAAGGTGATCTTCTTCTTTTTCATTTTTTTTGCAAAAACCCTTTCAAGCAAGTTCTTCAAGTCCTTTTTGTTTTAAAAATAATGAAATCCAGTGCTTCTAAGAAAGAATCCAAGCCTTCCGGATCTACAAGACCAACTGGTTCAGATTAAACCACAACCAACATCAACCCTATCATTGCTGCAAGCAACTACAGGGGAATCTTCGATGATCATGACAGTTACAATGACTCTATCAAACTCATGATCAAATTTTCCCAACTTACCCACTGTTTGGCGCTTTTGACTCATTCACGAAAGCAGTACCCCATATGATCTTGTTCAAATGTGCATTTTCTGTATTCAGGCCTTTGGACAAACTGCATGATGTTTTTAGAAGCCATCAATCTTCGAGTTTTACCATCCACTGAGTTCTACACTCCTAGCAACAATGATATCTTTGGTGATCTGTACCAAATGGGGGTACCAATCTAAACTGAAATGGGTAGTTGAATTCAAGAATTTCAAATTACCAGTTGTTTGGCAATACGTTTGCCACTATATTATCTGATGTTTGTCTTGAAGAACTGGTGGTACGGATAACATAGGAAAGCTACTTCTCGACATCGTGTGGGGCATCTTCACTAGAAATGCTGTGAACTACAGAAACATCCTTTGGGATGATTTCCTTCAATATTTCAGCAAAGGGACCCCGAAGGATGGATGATGGAACTCACCTCTACAAGGTTCTGGTCACTGTTCCTGATAAACTTTCACAAGGATGCAAAACTAAGTCTTATCAACGACACCAACCTCTTCTCCTGCTGATATCTCAAAAGGTACAATCCTTCTAACGACCAATTATAACGCCCGCATATTCGAGCTAGTCAATTTAGAGATATAAAGCGTTAAAATGACTTTTTGATAGACTATTATTTAGCATAAATAATCTTAACCAAATTTATATTATATGTCCCAAGGATTCTGTATATATAAAGAACGCTGAAATCCGATTTATAACGAAGAAATAATGACCCGTCAAAGTTTCACAATTAAACCGGTACGACTCTATGTAACGTAAAAAGTGAAATTTTGAAAAAAAAAAAAAACTTTTTAGCCTTAGAAATCTCAACGAAATTCGTAGTATACGTTAAACCGAGAGCGTGCATATAGAGAACTTCTAAATCCGACTTCGTTAGACGAAGTTATGATTTTTCTAAACTTCAACGTAGCAGTATATAACTTAGAAATTGAAGGTCGATCGATTATCATCCGACACAATCTAAATGAGACTTGAAGATCTCGTCAATAGGGGCTCAACGATATAAAGATAGTCGAAAATGAACATCGGATGACAAAGTAATGAATTTTGAACGGACTTTAACTATATGAGGCTATTAAAATGTAACTTTAAAAATAAAGTCAAAATTAGCTAACAAGTTTTAAATAAAAGTTGTAGATCACGTCACTACCTACGTGTGGATATAAAGAATGTCAAAAACGGAGCTTGTATGCAAAAGTTACAGATTTTAGAAGATAATTAATTTTTCTATTAAGTTCCGAAGGTGTCACGTGGCACAATCTCAGCCACACCTTCCTCCCCGCAGCTTCGCATGAGATGGCGACACCTGGAACCGATACACCCCATGTAGCACGTAGTATGCCCTGCATACTGAGTACACCCAGCGTACCCATTTAGTATGCCCAACGTACGTAGGGTTTCCCCGCCTATAAATAGAAGGAGTTTTCCCTCATTTTTCTCACATCTTCTCATCCATTTCTCTCCCATACACCCCAAACCCTCTAAGTTTTTCCCTAGAACCTCCTAGGTGTTAGAAGCGAGTCCTAGAGGTCCAGAAGGCCCCTAGAAGAAGTGCTTTCAACTTAGAAGTTCTGCCCGCGCAGAGCCCGGTTTCTTGCTAAACTCCCTTGTAAGTGAGTTATGCTTACCATACTTTGAGTATAACTTATTTTTAAGTTTATTATTGTTATTATGAAACTACAAAAAAGATTTATTAGTGAATCCAAGCCTTTATACTGATTAATCAACTTACGGGGATAATGTCTAGACTATGATTTAGTGAGGTGTTTAAAGTGAGATTTCCAAACAGTATACTTCGTATACCAAACGGACCCTACCTCCGATATGATCCTACCTAGTTGTTCCTTACATAATAGATATTGAAGTAGACTTTGAGTTAATGATTAATATGGACTAATAATTATTTGTAATAAATATTAGACTAAAACTGAACGATAGTAATGCTAGGTTACGTCATAGGAAAAGACCGTTGCTAGAAGCGAAGCGCTGCCCTAACTTCAAGACGTCACTTTAACAAGTGAGTGCATAGTCCCTTTCGTTAACATGATTTTAAAACAAGTATTAATAAAGGTATTAAATATATGTTGAAAGTTTATATGTGATTTATATACTTATTATTTGGAAGTAAGTCTTATATGTATATTTGATGATATACGCTATGCGAACTACACATGGTTCTATATGTGTTAAGTGTTGAGTTTTATTCACTATAACACTCCTATGGTGCACATCCAACCCTAAATTCTTTGGATCTATGTTTACTCTAATTATACATGAATTTTTTTGTTCCAAAGCATTCTCCCTATCTAGCATACAATTGAAGCTATATATTATAAAACTTTTGTTTGGATGCTTACCTCTTGAGTAGGGTAGAGTTCTTGACCTTTGAGTAGGGTAGAGTTTTATGCTTACCTCTATTGGTTCACAAACACCAATATGAAAGAGGAGGATTTAATAGAATAAGATACTTATCTCAAAGAGATGTGGCAACCGACTTTGGTTCATGGGGGGTTCTATTTATTGTGTTGCACATGCTAGGGTTACACTTTGTAAACCCTAATGATCCATGACTTTCCACATTCTCATGATCCATGGGTTTAACCTCCATGGACTATCCATGGATTAATTTATCCCACCTACATGATCATGGATCATTGGCCCACACTACAAGACTCAATTATTTACATAATCATTCCCCATATATTTAATTAGTCTCTTTTGACCGTACAATTTATTTCAAATTAATTCTTGATCAAAACTAATTAAATAATATGACTTCATTAATATATTATACTTGTAATATATTAATAAATCATAAATAACCTTAGTCTCAAAAGTCCATCCTATTAAAATGCACTGGTGAAGGCAACCCAAAAAGGACCATGCTACAATCGGGTTAGGTACATCCCAGTTATTGTTATGGGCTTAAACACCAAATCCAACATTAAGATATATTTACATGATAATAATAATAGAAGTCTTATAAATGAGAAAATAAATCTATGTTAATACTTAATACTTTGTATAAAATATTACACTAAATTAGGATAGTGTTGACGAAACAAAGTTAGTATTGAAAGTTGGTTATAAGTATTGTAGGCTTGCTTAGTGATGAAATAAGACTTAAAAGGGATTCTTAGTTCAATTAAGTTTGGATATTGAGTAGTATCTTATTAAGGGTACGTGTGTGATTGGAATAGAGAGTATAAAATTTGTTCGAGGAGATTGATGATCGCTGGAGAATGTCCTACCTACAAAAGTACTTTCTATGTACCAAGTCTTTTTCAAAGCTTTGTGTCTTAGGTGCTGCTTATGCCAGGATATTATTATGTTCTGGGATACGAGTCCTACTCATAACACTGTACTATTATGTGCCAGCAATACTATCATGTACAAAGTCCTTTTTTTGACACTATTATGTGTCGGGGTACGGGAGCGTACATGAGTATTTTATTAGTATTTCCCCATACTTTTTCTTTCGATGATATTTGTGTGTCAACGTTTCCTTTCAAGAAGTAATTGAGGGAACTTCATAGACTGCCTAGTAGAGTCTGTCAGTAATAGACCGCTACTAGGTATATCTGATGTAGTATTGTAGGATAGGGTGAGTCTGGGGGTAAATTACCTCACGGTGTCAGACCACTACTAGGCACAATTATCTAGATAACCACCCCTGACTTAATTGTCTTGTTGTTTTTACAAATAGAGGTTGATGGTGAAACTTATTCCATTCCCCACATTTGATGTATTTATTGATCCTCGTTTGCTGCCCTGGAATTTCTGAAGCAGCGTCGTCAGTTTGTTGTTCATATTGATCCTTTAGGCTAGATCTTGTAAGATTGTTGTATAGGATCTATACATGGGAATCGACGGGATGGGATAAATTGTTTTAGAGATATGATATATCTGTGTTAATGATAATAGTTAGATTTGTAGGTTTGAGATATACATTATTATCACATTGTGGGATTGAAATCCCTATGTACTCACCAGGTTTCCCAAACTGGCCCACTCAGTTTATTGTATCATAGGTGGCTATATGAAAGATACATTCTGCTAAAAGATTCAAGGAGTATTAGGCCACTAGTTTAATTACTGTAAGGCTTGTAATATTTTGTTATGCTTATGTTTTTGTATTAACTATGAGATCCCAATGTTTTAACATAAATAAAATACATTTCATCGGAAATGCTTTGATAATATCATTATCATGTTTTCTGGGAACAAGTTCTGCAATATTATTCTTCAAAAAGGATACTCTAATTTTTAAATAAGCATAAACAAATCGGCCGTTTCTGGCCATTAAAATAGGGATGTCACTCTAATCGCTCTTCGGTCACATTAGACTTCTTCCTATGTACATCCTCGAGTCTATTGGACTCAGTAACCTTCAGGTAGCTGATCATATTATGGCTACAAGTGGTATTGCCCCATACCGATCTACACATCCAAGTCCCCCCACAATTAACCGAGGTCCAAGCCCCACAGCCCAAGCCAAAAGGGCCAAATTCCTAGCTCTCAAGCACACTCCTTCCAATGTAGTATCGAAGGGTGCGGGTGCTTCCAAGAAAAAAGCCACCACTGTAGAGTCAATTCTTCATGTTCAACCTTCTCCCACCAAGGCTCTTGATCCACCGGTAAACATAGTTGATGATAGTCAGATTGAGCCTTCAGATTCAGGAGAAAGAAATTGAAACTCACCCCTACCTCTAGCCAAAAGCATAATCAAGAAATTTTTGGAGTCTCTCAAAAGACTCCAACAGCCATTCGAGTCCACGTTGAATCACCTACAACAACCCCATCCATCCACTCTAATACAGTAAGTGTTTTAGTTTCATCCGAACATGGAGACAGAACCCAATGTAGATTCCAAGTGGATCTGGATGTTTATAATTTCCCTAAGACCTCCAGGGTCTCGTGTCTGCACTTTGTAACCCCATAGGAATTTAAATCCATTTTATTCCGTGTCACACATACACTTCAAACACAAGTTGCACTCCAGGGTCCTTTTTCAGAGACCCTTGCAAAAACAGAGTCGAGGCCACACTTGGTTTCAGACTGAGGAAGCTCAGGAAATCCTTCTCCTTCGACATTATGATAAAGCGGCATAGGCGTAGTGAGTACCATTATGCCAGGATCCATGGACCCGAGGGACATCTTGGTGCGACAAGGAATTGATGGATATGCTTCGGATGATACCGGGTCTTGATATCGACCAACCTTTGAATCAGGGATGAGGAAATTTGAAGCCTTTAAAAGGGCACTCCAAGCCCGCAAAGCAAGGAAAGTTCAATAACAACAAAAGGATGACTCTCTTCTCCATGTTGCCAATTATTGGCCACTGCAATTAATAATGCCAAAACAATGTATGACATCCTGAAAATTCTGAAACGGATGTTTGATATGGAACACACAGTTCATCAGGTTTAAGCTATGGAAAACAATACAGGTGGATCAAAGCCTCCTCTCACCAAAACTGAAGCGCATGATTGTAATGAAGGAGGAACGAAGATTAAAATAATTTTTGAACCACTTTTCGGGTTGGATGATGAATATTTTGATGAAGTCCAACAACCTCTCCCCTCCGACAACTTCATAATTGTTCTTGATGATGAGGAATCAAGCAGCTCACATTTCCAACTCCAAGCCTAAGCAAAATAAAAGAAAGACGTTGGTAGTATCAAGGAAAGAATTCGTTAATCTTCAGTCTAAGGTTGATCAAATTCTCGCCACAGTCACGTCAGCAACCCCACAGACAACCGCAAACTTAACTGACCAATCACTGGTTGACAGAGTTCAAGCACTTGAAACAAGAGAAAATTTTTATGCTAATAGAATGTTGCTACAGGTGGAAGTGGCCATTCGTCAGCTTGATAACAAAGAACAATTGATCATCGGGAATTCATCTCAAAAGACAAAGATCTTATCAATAAGGTGAAGGATCTCAAGAATGAGCTTTAGAAAACCATGCTCAATCAAGAAAACAATTCTCAGCAACTCATCAATTAGACTCATACTGCTTATGAAATGGATTATTCGGTTCTTCAAGACACTATCAAGGGGTTGAGGCGATCTCTCAGTGCCAAGAAGAGTGTTGATGAAATTCTTCAACTTACCAAGGGAATTTATCAAACTCTTTTCAATCCAAACATACCAACCAACAAAGAAGTGAGTGCTCAGATGGTGACCTAATTCAATACCACTTTCCAGAAGCTTGACGATTTAAAACTTTATTTGAGGAGTAGGTGGAGCCTGCTTCCTCAAAAGGGTGAAGTGATCCAAACCAGGGTATAAGGATAAAAACTATTTCCTCCTTAGAATCCTCAAAGTCAAAAACTCCCTCGGTAAACCAATCCAAGACCCATCCTCGACATCAATCTCCTTCGGAATACTTCAAAGAATCAACTCCTACATCATCTTTCGGCATTCAACACCACCAATTTCTTCTCGGCCTCAAACTCCTCCTCACTTGAAAAATTTAGAGGAAGATGTTTCATCTATTCACTTCACTGACTCCCCAACTATAGTTCAAAGGAAGCAAGATTAGAGAGCTACAAAATTTGCAGATGAGATATGGAGAGCCCAAGGCTTCGATGCCACTTTTGATGAAGCCCTAATGAAATCGTAGGTGAACCCTACCCAAAGGCTTCTGGATTCAGACTACATTCCATGCCTCACCTACGCGGAACCTCCTCATGATGGGTACTGGGATATTCCTATCTTACCCAACTCCAAGTAATACCATGTGTTCCAACCTTTTGAGCTCACCATCCCTAATGATCGAAGACTTCCTATGGAATTTGAAAGGCTGAATCGTTTTCATGCCATACATGGTGAAAAATTTAAAAACACCTGGTCAAATGATAAACCCGAAGGAGTGAAGACCTAAAAAGCCAGAAAGTTCATGAACAATGAATTCTTCCAATATACTCTATACCGTAAAGGGTGTGATTACATAAGAATACAGACAAAGTTTGTGTTTCTGATTATGGAAGAAATTTTCCTGATTGCCCGAGTATTCCAACTGAAGGCTAAGAAGTACCCGAAGATGAAGATTGCATTTGAAATGGCATGTGAGTTTATTAAATCCCTTGTATGCGACTTTGGGAAAATAGATGCTTAAATGCATCTGGTACTTGCTCATAAATTTGACTTCCCTCCACTTGAACAAGTTCCAAAAATTGCTGAGGGATTCCAATATATGAACCTTAGGGAAACAAACTTTCCAGAGCTTGGGATTATTTACAAGAAGTCCCAATCGAGTTTGAAGTTCTTCATCCCAGTCACTGCCATTCATCGTCTAATGAAGAAACAACTGGACATCACCTTGACTGTGGCTCAGAGATCCAAACACACCACTAAAGAGGTGAAGTATGAAATTTCTAAAAGAATAAAATGGCTCTTTGAAGTTAGGAAATTTTGTTGGATCCTCATCAAATTTATCAAAGTTAATAAATGAAGAACTTAGCTGTGATGTCACTTAGGGGAAATTGTTGATACAAGAACATGACCCTCGGTAGCTAAGAAGGACCCGAAGAACCTAAAGCTCTTGTGTACCGGAGATGAGAGTCCCAAAGACTATTATCCATATGAAGAACCCAAAGATGAGAAGAAGAACCAAAGGCATCTTTGATCATGAAGATTATGACAACTTATCTTTACTTACTATGCGTGTAAACTTAGTATTATCCGGTGTACCTTTTAGAGTCACCATAGTTAGTAGTTTTGTAATTGTTTATTATTTTCTTGTAACTTTTGGACCTCTATAAATAGAGGGTTCGACTTCATGATTATGCACCAATTTCAGATCTTATCAATATAAGATATCTTCATCTCTATTCTATCTAAAGTTATCTTATTGATACTTAACCTGAGTTCCTTTTCACTTATGTTGTTCATTAGTTACTAAGATGGTTTAAGTGCAAACCATGTTACGATTCAACTAAGTGTCTACTTGTTTATGCTTATTGATATAACTTGCTGCTATTTACATTCCTTACTTTTCCGAAATCTAACTTTTATTGTTGAGGTAACTAAGATCCATTGAGATTAACTTAGTATTCCACAATATATTATCTCTTTATTAAGTTCTTCTCTCAACATAAATATAAACCGTAAGGACAAAGCTTAGTGAGTTTACCCCAAAATATCGTATACCATACATGCAATACATTAAAAACATAGTGGATCTATTTCACCCCCTTCGACATCTTTCAACTGGTATTGGGTCTATTTCACCCCCTTCGACATCTTTCAACTGGTACTGGGTCTATTTCACCCCCTTTGGTATCTTTCAACTGGTACTCGATCTATTTCACACCCCTTCGGTATCTTTCAATCGGTACTGGGTCTATTTCACCCCTTTCGGTATCTTTCAACTAGTATCGGTTGTATTTCACCCCTACAGATAACACATATAATCATAATAATAAGAGTCACATAGATATCAAGCAGATATAGGCATTAAAGGTAATTGTCACGAAGGTAATCTCATCCTACAAACATAACCTAGTAGGCTGACATTGGTGCCTTCGACCCACAAATACATAAAAGGAAACTCACCTCAATCAGAAGATAGCGAATCTCACACCTAATTCTATTTCACAACGGCTCCTCACACTGAACACAATCAATACCAACCTAAGTTATATTCTTAAGGTCAAGCCCAAAAATCATGTGGTGTAATAATGGACCAAGCGCAACTAAGGTTCCTAAGGCCCAATATAGTCCCAAGTGCAAAAAGGTCCATAACCCTAGTGTCCAAAAGGTGGCCCAAAATAAATAGGGCCCAAGAAGCGTACACCATGCGTACCAACTCGTACTCCCTGAATATGCGAATGGTACAACTCGAAAAAGCATAAAAAGATGGGGACTTCTCAGGAGTACGCCCCACGTACCAGAATCATATGCTTCATGTATAGCCCTTCGTAGCACAACTTAGAAGTCACTAAATCCTGAACCATACATTATGTTGAGTGTACTCCTACGTACGCCCATCGTACTCATCAGAGGGCCAAAACTCGCCATTAAGCTCTTAATGTTTAAGAAAAGAATGTCCAAACACAGATCCGACCCTTAAGGGGTGTCTTCAGTCATAAAGTTCCTGTCTTTATGACTTTGCATGGCTTAATGAGGTCCAAACCGTAATCTTAGCTTCCTAACTTCATAATAATATCACCAAAACTTTCTTGAGCAGATACAACTCCACAAGATCCAAACATTATGACTTAATGACCTCAATAAGGACCAAATACGAGGCTCAAAGGTTCTGGAGTAGCTTCTACTCACAAGAACCACAACCATGGTACCAAAACATGATTAATATTCACCCAAAACTAGATCTATACTAAGGAGCCATCAAGGTTGAGACTTTATACCTCTAGACGATGTAGAAAGGATAACCAAGCCTGGATCTACAAGGTCCAAGCAATCCAAGTCTCTTTGAAGAAGTTCCTTCTTCTACTATGAGAACCAAAACTCATGAAATCGCACTAAGAACCCAAGAATCACTCAAATGGGGGCTGGGGTTTCGTATATATGGTTTAATAGGATGGAGGCTAAAGATAAGAGGGTTTAGAGTTGAGTTTAGGCCATTAAATAAGGTCCAAGACCCTAAATTAGGGTTTGCACTTGGCTGGAGTACGCCTTCCGTACTCCTAGTACCCCGAGCGTACTCCAATGGGCATCTACGATCCTTCTGCCTAGTACACCCAACGTACTCCTACGTATGCACATCGTTCTAGGCTTAGCCCTAAAACCACCAAACTTCCGAAGGCCATAACTTCTTTGTTCTATGTCTGATTTCAATGATCCTTATATCTGTAGAAAGGTAATGCGGAGCCCTACACTTCTATCAACTCACTGTTACCTTAAAACGTTTCGAACTTAAATCTAAAAGCCATAAAAGGCCTGAACTATCACTTTACAGTTATACCCTTAGGCTCCAAAACACAACCCAAACTCTTGGTTCACCTAATCTACATTATCCACACCCTAAGGGGTCTAAATCGCTCCTTCCCTAAGGTTCCAAGCCATAATTGATCTTCGGGTCACGAACCTGAATTAGGAAAGGATTCGAAATAGGGTGTTACATATCAACATATAGCATGTGCCAACATAACAGGAAACTAAATATCCTGGTTTTAATTGACTAAGTGCATACTACAGGGTAACTATATCTTAACATACAGAGAATACATACTGGAGTAGACAATATGGTGAGAAGAACTCACTTGGACCGAGTAGGTGACTCAAAATTAGGGAAACGCTTCACCTTCACACTTCATAGGGACTTGAAAGCGTAAAACTAAGTTTTAGCCTAGATTTATAATCGTAGTGACTATAATTTATAGACTATATTCTTCACTAATCCCGAACAACCATATAGGATAATATCGGAGGTAGCGTCTGTTTCATATACAAAGTATACTATTTGGAAATCCCACTTTAAAAACGTCACTAAATCCATCTTACATCATCCCCATAATTAGATCAATCAATATAATGACTTGGAATCACTGATAAAACTTAATTATAGGTTCATAACAACAAATATGAATATAACTAAAAGTCACACTTAAGTGAGAGCTTCTAATCGCCACTTCTTTGATACCATAAGGCCTCGCTAGGGTGGCCAGGAACTAGGGAGTAAAGGGCTAAAAGCTAGGAGAGAATTCCGGGGTGTTCTAGAGATAGGTGTGGAAGAATGAGCAGCAAAATCAAAGTATTTATAGGTTGTGAGGGGGCGCGCTGCACACCCTGTTTGGGTGTGCTATGCCCTTAGTCAGTGGTTATGACATGGCAGGCAACGGGTAGTGACACGTGGGAAGATCTTATGGGAGGTCAGAGGCGTGCCACACCCTTTTTCTGGGCATGGGACTACACGTGGGAAATATTGTTTTCTTAGCAAACTTGTATCTTCTACCTACGAGCTCCATTTTCAACGAGTTTTATATCCATGCATAGCTATTGATGAGATTTACAACTTTTCTGTAGACTTCGACATCTAATTTTGAATTTATTTTTAAAGTTAGATTTTTAACATGCTTAGTCTGTTAAAGTCCGTTAAAAATTCATAACTCTCTCATCCGATGTCCATTCTCAACTGTCTCTATATCGATGGATCCTATTAACGATATATTCAACTCCTGTTTAGATTGTCTTTTCCAACAATCGACCGATCTCAAATTCGGTTTCTGTGTTGCACACTGTTACACTGAAACTGCTAAAAATCATAACTTCCTCAATTAAGTCAAATTTGGACGTTCTCTATATGCACGTTCTCGGTTTAATGACTACTACAATTTTTTTAGATCATTAAGGCTAATAAGTAATACATATTTGATTCGTATTTTACAAAACACAAAGCCGTGTCGGTTTAATCGTGAAACTTCGAATAAGCATAACTTCTTCATACGAAGTTGGATTTATGCGTTCTATACATATACAAAAATCGTATTGATTTTCTATACATAATGAAAAGGATTATTTGGGCGCACAATTAATGTATTTCAACTTTGTATTTCATTATAACTACTTACTCTTACAATATATGGGAGTAGTAAAAATGGGGCGTTATAACTCTCCCTCAGTTATAAGAATTTTGTCTTCGAAATCTAACTAAATAACTCTGGATAGTTGCTTCTCATCTCTTCTTCTAGCTCCCAAGTCCACCTCGATCCTTTTCGGTGTTGCCATTGTACTTTATCAAGTTGATCACTTGTTTCTTATGGTCTTTGTCTTCCTATCTAGGATTGCTACTGGTTTCTCCACATAGTTTAGATGCTCGTCTACATTAATGTACTCCAAAGGAACAATTACGGATTCATCCATAATCTATGCAGTTATAGCGGTTCAAAATCAAATATCGGTCAAGGGCCGATATTTGATATATAGGTTATCGCGGTGGGATATCGATATTTTTATATTACGTAGCGCCTTTGTAACCTTGTGTTGTATTGGATGGATACAAGGTCATTAAGTAAAACATATAGTAAATTAGAAAATGTTAGAAGCAAATGTTTGTCAATCCCAAAAAAACCCCACCATATATCTATATTTTAACAATAAATGAAGCGATTTAATTAAAACTTTAGCTATAAACGTTATTTCACTGCTATCCCACCGATATTTGCCAAATATCAGTCAAATAACGGTCAAATATCGGTCAATATAGCCGCTATTTGTGGTACCGCTATTTAGTATCGCTATTTTCCTAACTACCGATAACCGCTATCCCACCGATATCCCACCGCTATTGACTGCATAGTCCGTAATGCACTTCCTCAATTAGGAGACATGAAAAGTGTAGTGGATCTAACTAAGCTCTTCTGATAGATCCAGACGATAGGCAATGTTTCAAATGCCAATTGCTGCTCAAGACCCCAGCAAAATGCAACTCCCTTTTCTGTCAAATGGGTCATTGGTACTGCAATCTTGGAAAAGTCTTGAATTAATCTTCTATAATACCCTGCTAATCCCAGAAAGTCTTGAATTTATGAGGGGGTAGTTGGTACAACCATCATGTTACTGCCTTAATCTAGGATGGCTCTACTAAAATACCATCTTGGTTGACAAGATGCCCGAGGAACTGGACCTCATTGAACCAAAACTAGCATTTGGAGAACTTTGCATACAACTTTTACTTTCTTAGAACCTCGAGTACTTCTCTTAGATGTTTCTTATGTTGATCTTGAGTCTTTGAAAAGACTAAGATATCGTCAATAAACATCATTACCGACCGATCAAGCATAGGTCTGCATACTTAGTTCATTAAGTCCATGAATGTGGTTGGTGCATCAGTGAGCCTGAAGGCATCACTACAAAATCATAATTGCCATACCATGTTCTAAAGGATGTATGTGGTATATCTTCTTCTCTTACTCTAATCTGGTGGTATCCGGAACGTAGATCTATCTAGGAAAACCACGATGCTCCTTGGAGCTGGTTAAACAAGTTCTTAATCCTAGGAAATGAATAACGATTCTTCACCATGAGTTTTATTAAGTTCTCTATATTCGATGCACATTCTGTGCAATCCATCCTTCTTCTTAACAAAAAAATTGATGCTCCCCATGGAGAACTACTAGTTCAAATGAATCCTTTTTCCATCAAATCTTGAAGTTGATTAGATAACTCTTGCATCTCTGGGGGTGCGAGACAATAAGGTGCCTTGGCTACTGGTGGCACACTGAGAACTAATTCGATCCTAAATTTTACTCGACGTTCCGGAGGAACACTAGGTTAGTCTCCGGGGAGCATATCTGGGAATTCACAAACTATTGATACATTCAAATGGTTTCCTTATTCTCCTATAAAGTGTCGATCATATATGCCAAAAATACCTCATAGCCATGTTGTAGGTATTTTCAGGCCCTTGAAACGGAACAAATATGGAATCGCTCTTCTAGCCTTCACCCCCGATGGTTAGTCCTCCCCCACTTGGGGTCTGAACTCTTACCACTTTCTGCCTATAGTCGATCAAGGCTTCGAACTGGTCCAACTAGTTAATTCCTACCATTACGTTAATTTCTCGCATAATGATTGGGATAAGATTTATTAGGAAACTATCGTTGTAGATTCTTAAAGTACAACTCTGATATATCTTAGATGAATTAACGATTATATCGTCGGCTATTTATACTCTTAATGGATGATCTAAATCTCCCAGGATATTATCAAAGCCTTTGCTAAACTTAAGTGATACAAAAGAATTACTTGCCCCTGAATCGAATTATACTAAAGCAAGCATGGAGTTTACAAGGAACGTACCGACTACTACGTCGGGTGCCTTCTTAGATTCTTTTTCCATGAGCTAAAAGGCTCGTTCCCTAGCCCTTAGAGTATCATCTCTCCCCTGACGTCCATCCGTTATCCTCAGGATTGCAGGTGCTGGAGCTTGCATTGCTCCGGTTTGCTTTAGTAGAAGACACTCGGCCTTGAAGTGACCTAGCTAATTACTATTAAAACAGACACACGTGTTCTGTTTTTATTCCCTGGCATAATGTCCTTCTTTTCTGCACTTGTGGCACCCTGGTCCTGTTCGACAAGGACCTTCGTGAAACTTTATGCACTTGTTGCAAGTGCGACCCTTCCGATTTTGAAACCTTGAACTAGTAGATTTAAGCTTCTTGGCCACATGCTGTGACAGAGCCAAAGTCTAAATTTTCTCCTTTGTTTAACTTTCCAACTCAATCTATCATTTCTTAGCATGCTCTTACATTTCCTTTAGAGTCTTGTATCGATTGTTTGACACAAACTCCTTGATATCAGCCCTAAGCATACTCAGGTACCTTGACATCTTCACTTCTCTGAGGATGCATACTCGGAGAAAACTCCCTAAAAATCTTGGTGATCTCCATCACAGTTTTGGTCGTCTTCTTACGTGATTAGAATTCATGAGCTATTCGTTCTCTTTCCACTAGTGGAGCATATTCCTCCTTGAACTTCTCCACAAACTGTTCCCAGGTCATCGTGTTCTTCTCTGCCGGTGAGTAATCTTTTGTGACAAAGTTCCACCAGTCTTTCACCCTACGACAGAGGAGATTTTGTGCATACCTAAACTGTAGGTTAGTCGGGCAAGCACGAGTATATAAGCATCCTTCTACGTCTAAGATCCATCTCATTGCAATAATTAGATCTCTAACACAATTAAACTATAGGGGCTTGGTGTTATTGAACTCTCGATAAGGTATTTCCTTATCTCTAGGTGAGGCTATCGTAGTAACAACAATGGCGGCGGCGGTGACAGTAATGACAACGTCATCATACTATTCATCAAACAATGCAATTAGTTCAGTCTTGATGGTTCCAAATAATTCTGCAATCATCTCTCTTATAGCTACTGCTACTGCTGTCTCTATCTAATCACGTATGTCAGTCTCGCTTGGACCAGGCCCTTCCAATCCAGAACCAGAGCCGCTTCCTCGAGTGATCATTACGATGTTGAAGATGGAAATGGGAATATTTTAATACGAATTCATTGAGTTATCTAGGGATATCATTCAATCCTTTCTAGTTCCTTAGTATCTTTACGACTCTTCCTGATTCTTGTGCTTCCGGTAGTACGAACCCATACTACCTTTCACACATATCCATACTAGGTCCAAGAAATTTCTCAAAAGTTTCTAAGTGACCACACTCTTTTATCGATAGTTCTTTTCACACACCTAGTGTTACAAGCGCCTAACTACATGTTTTCCTAGACTTTTCGGCAGAGTCTCTTCTATTCAAGTTCTTGTATTATAGGAATTCGTCCCTAGTATCAAATTGTCGCCTCGTGTATGTAAGTCATGCGTAATGTGGGATTGGATAGACATTCAAATAGTTAATTCTACCCTAAGCCCATAACCAAACTAGGAACAGGAAGTGAGGCTGAACTAAGCATTCTAAGGATATAGAATCCTAATTAGGCACAACTCTAAAGCATACACTTAGTAGCTATAGGATATCAGTACAAGCTTTAAGTAGCACATAAAAGCAATTCCTAAGGCTACAAGGAATCCTAAATATCAAGAAATTATAACTAATAATTCCTAAAAAGATCCTTAGCCTTACACTAACATGCATTTCTAACAAATCATATATCAACAGATAATAACAATATAGATATTTTGGGAATCACTTTCCTTTCTGAGCTCCGTGATTGTACGCATCATATCTTTTTCCTTTTCATACCATTTCTTTCATAAAAATATTTGTTATGATATTTAGATCCTTAGTTTGAGTCTGGAATCACATGAGTGTTCATTTAATTCTCTAAAACCAAGGCTCTGATACCAACTTGTAACGTCCTGTTTTCAAGGCAATTTTTATTTTTATTTATTGGAATATAAGTCTTACATGTTTAGTTATAAAAAGAGTCTTATTAGAAGTGTTAATTTATTATTCATTGCCTTCGATACAAGTACAATCATGCAGGAGCCTTTCCTCGATACAAAGAACAACCTGAAAAACAGTTATCCAATAACTGTAAGTCGATGCTTAGTGAATTCCCTCAAAATACCACATACCACAACATATATTCAATTCATACACATAATGGCCTTCAACTTATAGCTGGTCCACACCTTGGGCTTCAACATATAGCCGACCCGTTCTACATCGCCTTCAACATATGACTGGTCTGCTTGTCTTTGGCCATTAACATAATGCTAGTCCGCCTGAGTCTATTGCCATCATCATAAGGCTGGTCCGCCCTCAACTCCATATATGCATATCAACATATAGCAATTGTCAACATAACATGCAACTAACTATCCATGTCTAATTACCTAAGTGCATACTAAAAGGTAACTATATCCTAACATACAGGGAAAACATACTTGAGTATACAATATGGTGAGAAGAAATCACTTGGACCAAGTAAGTGACTCGAAGTTAGGGCATCGCTTCGCCTTCACACTTCACAAAGACCTAGAAGTGTAACACAAAGTTTTAGCCTACATTTATAATTTTAGTGACTCTAATTTATAGTCTAGATTCCTTACTAATCCCAATGTCTACATCAAGATCTATCAACTAAGGAACAACTAGGTAGGATCATATCAGAGATAGGGTCCATTTGGTATATAAAGTATATTGTTTGGAAATCCCACTTTAAACACCTCACTAAATCCAGCCTATAAATCATCCTCGTAAGTAGATCAATCTGTATAATGACATGAAATCACTAATAAGTCTTAATTATAGTTTCATAACAATGAATATGAACATAATTAAAAGTCACACTTAAGGTATCGTAAGTGCTGCCTAACTTACAGAAAGTTTCTAGTGAAAACTAGATAATTATGTGGACATAACTCTGAACCAGGAGCTTCTATCACCATTTATTTGGTGCCACAGGGCCTAGCTAGGGTGGCTGGGAACTAGGGAGTAAAGGGCTAAAATCTAGGAGAGAATTGTAGAGAGTTCTGGAGAAAGGTGTGGAAGAATGAGCAACAAAATCGAAGTATTTATAGGCTGTGAAGGGGGGCATGCCGTGCACTCTATCTAGGAGCGCCACACCCTTGGTTGATAGCGATGACATCGCAGGTGATGGAAGGTGACACATGGCAGGATCTTATGGTAGGTCACAGGCGCGCCACACCCTTTGTCTGGGCACGTGGCTGTGCGAAGGAAATTATATTTTCTTAGAAAATTCGTATCTTCTTCATATGGGTCCCATTTTTGATGGGTTTTATATCCACTCATAGCTATTAACGAGATCTAGAACTTTCGTTTAGACTCTGATATCTAATTTTGAATTTACTTTTAAAGTTATATTTTTAACATGCTTAGTCTGTTAAAAATTGATAAATCTCTCATTCGATGTCCATGCTCGACTGTCTCTATATCTATGGACTACTATTAACGAGATATTCAAATATCGCTTAGATTGTCTTTCCTAACAATCGACTGATCTCAAATTTGGTTTCTATGTTGCACACTGCTACGCTAAAACTGCTAAAAATGATAACTTCCTCAATTTAAGTCAGATTTTGGAAGTTCTCTGTATGCATTGCTCGGTTTAACGACTACTACGACTTTTTTTTATATCACTAAGGGTAATAAGTAATATATCTTCGATTCGTATTTTATGACACACATAGCTATGTTGGTTTAATTGTGAACCTTCGAAGAAGCATAAATTCTTCATACAAAGTCGAATTTACGCGTTCTATACATATACGAAAATTGTATTGTTGTTTTCTAAATAATGAAGAGGATTATTTGGGGATAAACGTAATCTATTTATAGTTTGTATTATATAAAAACTGCTTACTATTCCAATATGTGGGAGTAGTAAAAGTAGGATGTTACAAACGTATAGAAACATTTTTATGTGGGTGAGGGGCCAACTACGATAGAATTTGAAAACCACATGGTTCTTCTATGAAGTTTTTTAAAGTTAGTATCTGTATCCTAGATTCTAGGGCGAGCAAAACTGAAACAAAAACCCAAAAACTGATATAATTGAAACTGAGAAACCGAAATCGAACCCAAACCATTGGGTTTGGGTTTAAAATTTTAAAAACCGAAGTTTTCATTTTGGGTTGGGTTTGCCTTGCCAAAACCGACCCACTGAAACCGACCAAACCCTATTGTTTAACACTAATTCAACAAATATATTTTAGAATTTTATTTGATGAAAAATAACAAAAAAATTAATAAACTAAGGTGTACATATCCCTATCTTAATAAAAGAATCCCTTTATTCCTACGTGGCATCTCCTAAAGCTAGAATTTTACAAAGTGAATTGTCTATTTTGCCCCGCTCCTTTAAACTCCTATGTATCCCTTCTATTGGTTTAAAATCGAAATTCCTTCTGGTGTCCACAATTATAATATCGTGTAATTAACCATGATTATCTACTCAATTTATCTTTTCCGTTTTTTTCCAAGGAATAGAAGATATAACATGATTCATCTTTATCTTGCACGCTGTTGAATGTTTCTTCTGTTTTTTCCAACTTCGATTAGCTGCCACCATGCTCGACCATCACGCTGCCATCAATGCACCATCTACCGATGCCCTTACCGTCTCCATCATCCAACATAACCATCAATTACCACCATCTCTTCTCGCATTCTGTTAGGTGAGTTGATTTCTATCAGGTTATTCTTTTACGCGATTTGAACTCATCGACACAACTACAATTTTATTGAAAAAGAGGAAACCCTAGATTCTTCAACACTTTCTGCTTCCAACGCCTCTAAACCCTCTCTATAAATTTTTGCTTCCAACGCCTCTATACCCTCTCCCTATAAAAGAAACCTAACTATTTCCTCTCTCACACCATGGGTCTAACTTTTGTTTGTGTAAGAAACAATGTGAGTTTTTGTCATATATTCATCGATTAGGAGAACAATTTGAACTATTTCGAGTTTGGAATTATGTAGGTCCTTGCTTCGCAAGAAGGTTGTTTGTAGGTAAACAACTAATGGTCCCCCTATTGTTGTTTTAATAGTTTTTGTTTTCAATTTTACCTTTTTAGGTGCCAAATTGAATAAATTTTAAGCAATGACATTATTTTTTGCTAGATTAATTGGGATAATATAGCACCTTTTAACTAAGATTCAACTCAAGAATACCTAATTCTTGTATGAATTTAACATGTGATGGGCCCGTAGTTTATTCATTTATAGACTAAATCATGGGTGTTTAAATAAATGTTAAGCACTTATATTATTATTTTTTTGATTAATTAGGATAATATAACACCTTTTAACTTAGATTCAACTCAAGAATACCTAATTTTTGTATAAATTAAGGTGCAAATAATTCAGGATGAAATAATTTATCATATTCATTTTATAAAAAATTTTACCCCTGACTTCCTTTCTTTCTCCGCAACAGGTTTTAGATACTAAAGTTCACATTTGAAGCAGGTTTACAAAAAAAAAATACAGATGTGGTGAGAACAAGACAAAGCATACAATAGACTTAAACACCTACAGTTAGATGTAATGATAGGTTTGTATTGTCTCTTTGGTTTTTTAAGAGTTTATTTTTGTAATATGAAATTACTAGTATTCAATTCTTTATGTAGATTTGCTTAAATGGTTTTGATACCGAAGTTATTAGAGAACATGAGTGAAGTTTGTGTGGCGAGAGCTTCACAATTTCTCCTACTTTTCTTTTCACTATGAAAGTCGGTGGAATTTATGCTCTACCGATTACCGCCTTTCTTAGTTGTTATTGTTGGAATGTGGCTTGTGGTGGTTAATTTTTTGAAATAGCAATTTAAAATTGTTTACACATTTTTTCCTTCTATACTTTTTTAAGATTATCTAAGAATTAAGGTTTTAATTTTACATAAGGATGATGCTTACAAACAAAACTTCAAATATTGTGTATAAAGAAATTTTTAGAAAATTATAAAAAAAAAGTTAGTTTTTAATTTGTAGTTTATTGTGTTTTGTTTATTTATTTTTATTACATTTATGTTATATTTAATTTTTTGTATATCAATATCATTTGCATGATTGATTGTGTGTTTTATATTTTATTCAAATTCATATATATGAGAGCTTTTAAATAATCAATATAAGTTTAAACAAAACTTATATCTTATAAATTTTGTAAAATTTTATAAATCTTTGATTTCTATTACCATATTTAATTAATAATATTTTTTTTATCCGTCATTTCCATGAGTTATAGCCTAATTCATAGTAAAACCTTGGATCGAAACAATTTTTATCTGTCCAATCATGTGTATGTGCATCACAGCTTGTTCTTCCACATCAGGAATCCACTAAGGATCCTAAACATACAACATTATGAACCATAATTAAAAAAAACTTAAAAAAATCATTTTTTTTATATTATCTTTGTACAATAATATGTACACATAAAGGGACCTATACCATGACAAATGCATTATAGATGCCGCTGGTAGATTAATTCCAACTCCTTTAGCCTTCATCGACATTAATAATGCCCGTATCATCATACAAACATATATAATTTTTTTTTCACTAAACCATTAAAAACGCATAATTTAAAGGTGATTAAATACATAACTTTCATGGAGACCACGACATATTTAGGCTTCTTTTACATTTTCTAGTAAATAGGTTTAAACCTAAATCCGTGAACCCGTGGGTTGAGTCCAGAAATCAAGAAACCGACCCTAAAAACCAAGAAATCGAACTTCGTCAGAAACCGCACCCATTGGGTTCTAAAACTCAAAAACTGAAATACGCAGGTTGGGTTCGGTTTTACCCCAAAACTGATCCAACCCAACCCATGCTCACGTCTACCATATCCTAGGAAAGCACATGGCCATTTCATGAAGTTTTGTCTTAAAAATATAATGCTTCTTTTTTAAATCCATGACACATAAAAATGTTTAACATACAATAATTGGATATAACATGAAATTATAAAACACAGTCATGTATAATTTGGTAAGTAAATGATACAACTATATAGTCAAAGTTTATTCATTCCTTTTGCCCTAATTGGAAAAATGATATCTTTGGGCCCTCAGTGATTTGGTATTGAAATTATAGTGTTGGACCCAACCATGACTGAATTGATGTGTTCAATTGGTAGTCTCATGATGTCTTCACAAATTGGAAAATAAGAAACATAATTTTAGACAATGAGATTGATCATAATCCATGTCTCTTGTCCATACGATATCTTGAAGAACAAATGAATATTTGATCACTTATCTTTAAGCCAATGTCTGGTTGGATCAGAGTTCGGTAATTGCTTCAGAAAGCACACTTTGCTCTTTATTTTAAAACTTATACTTGCGACTGGAGTTATAGATTTATCCAAGTGGGAGAGTTTGGATTAAGGTGTCTAAGTCAATAACTAAATTGGTATACACTTTATTTAAAAGGAAAGTTCCTTTTGGTTTGCCCTAAAAACTAGTAATCGAATTGAATGACATTTACAGGAAGAGGTTGATTTATTGATTTATTATGTGATTAATAAATAGTAATAAATACTTTGTTAATATTTATGAGATTAATATATTAATTAGAAATAATACTATTTAATTAATAATTAATCAAAAATTAATTAGAATTAATTAGATTAATTAAGAGTGCGGTGAATTAAGTTGTAACTGTTCAATATTTGAACAAGAGAGGTTCCAGAATCTTCCCATGATGTGACAGTTTTGGGGGAGCCTCTTAGGTTCTCTTGAGTAATCCATATGGATAATTAAGGAGTTGTATAATTACCTAATTTTAAATATTAATATTATATTCAAATTAAGGTTTCCAAGGCTCCTTGTATCAGCTATAAATAGGACCCCTTGCGGCCTTGTGTCCACTACTCTCCATAACCTAAGAGCCAAAATTTTACTCTCACAACCTCTCTCCTCAAGTCTTCTTGTTACTAGAGTTTAGGTACAAACCATCAGAGACATTAGATTTATGGTGCTTGCTTTCCAGGATTTTGAAGAAAGGATTTCTTTTGATTATTTTTTATAATAATCAAAATCTATGTTAAACCTAACCTTATATAACTTTCTATTATTGTAGGCTTACCTTAGGGTTATTAATATTCATATATTATCAATAGAGAAAACTTAGATCCATATAGGTTTCATGTGAACTTAAGGGTTAAGTTATTTTCGCCTCATGCATTGGTTTATAACCTATAAAACCTAATAGTGGTATTAGAGCCTTAATTTTCAATTTGATTGTGCATAATTGTGAATGGATCAAAATTAGGGTTTGTAGAAATTAAACCCTAAAGGCTTGAATTTTCGCAAAAGGCTAGGGCTCTTGAAACCCTATCCTTCACCCCCTTAATTTCGAAAATGGTTCTAGGGTTTATCTTTTTTCCTTAATTATTATTTTAAATACCTTAAAATTTGAATAATTAAAACAAGATAACCCTAAAACCTAATTTTCAAAATTTAGTAGGGTTTTGGATTATGGTTAAATTTGAATTATCTTATTAATTTTTTAATTAAAAATAATTATTTGATCCCTAAATGATTTAAATTAATTAAATTAATTATTTAATTAAAACTTAAAGACTAAATTATAATTGATTTATGTAAGGTCCCGATTTTCATTCAAAAATTTCATTTTTATTTATTTAAAATATTCATTTATATTAGAGTATTTATTACATTATGTGGAAACATAATTGCGATTGCGCATATGTACAATCGAACCTTGACCTTCTTATGAACCAATGAAGTTCTTGGAAAGCATTTATAAAAACTAGGTAAGTGATAGGCTTAGTGAGTTCCCCCAATATACCATATACCACAATACTTATACATGCATACAAATAATATATGTATTTTAGACTTACGACCTACACGTCATTTTGTCTTCAACACGAGTCTACGTATACTTACGACCTACATGTCATTTCGTTAACACGTATCAATGTGTACTTTCGGCCTACATGCCATTTCAGTAACATGTGAGCCTATAAGCTCCCGACCTCTTTGTTGTTCCGCCATCATCCCCTAACTAAATCGTAATAACATATACGCATATCAACAATTATGCAAATAGATACTAGATATTCAGTTCTACAGGCACATGGAAAACTATACTTGGGCTATACATTGTTAGTTCCAATATCCTAAGATACATAGCTATATAATGGAATACATAATATAGTGAGATGAACTCACCTCAACAGTTACTTAGACCATTAACGTGATCTGGGTGATCCGATTGGTGATCCAACAGACGGGTAACACGTCTAACGAGTATTAACCTATAATATTATAACTTATCAATTTTTGCGGCGATCTGGTAATGTAGGCTAGACCTATCACTAATCCTAATGAATATTGGCAGATCTATCAAGTAAGGATCAGCCAGGGAAGACAGTTGGGAGGAAAGATCATTTCAGCATATAACTTTTGTAAAATCCAACAACCAAGCCAACGTGACCATTCTAGACACCTCTCCGGTAAGTAGATTAATCAATATTATAACATGGAATTACTGATAAATCTTAATTATAGGTTCATAATAACAACTATGACTATAATTATAAATTACATGGAGGTAGAGTAAGTGTAGCTAACCTATAGAGTACTACTGATGAGAACTAGGATCTAAATGGGCAGAATATTGACTCTGGATCTCCTACTCGAAGGCGACTACTCAGATGAGTACTCGAGGGTGTCGCAGGACTTGGTCGTGTGTAACATCCCAAATTTTGAGGCCAAAAATTTAATTTTAAGATTAAGTAAATCATAGATCACGTTACCAAAACATTGTCAATATTACATCATTTATATAAACATAAAGTCATGTCTCAAAAACCATATCATCAGGAACAATGAAAATCAGAGTACAATCCTAGGAAATCCGATGCGGAAACCATGTGTGTGATGCGCTGCTACCCCGCTGGCTCCTTCCCCTTAGACGAAGAGGTACCTGAAACCCAAACTAAAAGTGTAAGCATGAAGCTTTGTGAGTTCCCCCATCATACCACATACCATATAACATCATCGGTATCTTACAACCGGTAACTGCCATCAGTATCTTTCAACCGGTAACCAACATCGGTGTCTTTCAACCGGTACACGCCATCGGAATCTTTCAACCGGTAACTTGGGACTATTTCACTCCCTAGCACTAGCATACAGTAACAAGATATAATCATACAGTCAGACATAACTGGGTACTGTCCTACCCTTCGATCCTAAAGACCGATGTCAGGGACAACCAATCCCTTCTACACACATAGCATATCACACAAGCATATCTCAAGACCAAAACATGTAACCATACCAAGATAAATATCACAAATTCAATCATCTACCAAATACCCCTGTTGGTGGGCTGGCATTGTGCCCGTAGACCCACCCTTACTGGAAGGTAACTCACCTCGATGTCGTGTAGTGTTTGAACTGTCCTCTGCGTGAATATCGACTCTCCTCGACTCCTCACTCCCTTCATGGCAACCCTTCTAAGTCAATGAATAAAACATACAACCCTAACCATGGTCAACCCAAGTGCAGTCAAAGTTAACAGCCAGTTGACCTGACTCGCCGAGTTGGCCTACCAACTCGTCGAGTCCATGCTCCTCTATCCCGATACAAACCCCAACTCAGCTCGTTGAGTCTAGCAAGAACTCGACGGGTTCTCCTTCAATAGTAACATCGGTACCATTTTCATTTGACTCGTCGAGTTCATTCTTAAACTCGTCGAGTTCATCTCCCTCATAAGAACTTGTCCAGTCTATGACTCGCCGAGTTGTATGAACAACTCGTCGAGTCCATCTTCAAAGGTTGGGAGATTGCCTTGGACTAGCCGAGTCTGCTCAAATCCACTCGCCGAGTCCCATGAGGTCCAGGTCCTTTTCCGTGTCTAAATAACCAAGGGACCTCCTTCCTAATAACTGATCCATCCACAGAAAGGATTTGGTGTTCAATGCTCACAGACTCACCGAGTTCCAAGAACAACTCGCCGACTCCTACCTTGACCATTACTGTACAGTTGATTTAAATGGGATTTAACACACCAAAACCATAGATCTGGCCTCCTATTGTCCATTTTATACATAAAGTTCCAAGCTTGATACGCATGCATGGGGTTTTTAGCTCAAAAGTCCATAGAAAGTGCTCTACAATGAGCATGGGGGCTCTCATGGCCCTAAAGTTGGCACCTTTATGCCATGAGACCCCTTATAATCTGAAAATGGCTTAGAAAGCCATAAAATCCCAATTCCAAAGATGAATAAGCACATAGATAAGTCAAGACAGGGTCATTTACCTTGATAAAGCTGAAAATGGGGTAGGATCTCTGGATCCACAAGTCCCAACTCGAAAACCCAAGTTTCCTCCTTCCTTCCAAGCTCCACAAACCAACCAAGAACACCAAAATGGTCTTAACACACACAGACCAAACGACTAGGGTTTTGATATGCAGCTATAAGGGAGTGTTAGGGACAAGGGAGGCTGAGTTAGGGTGTTTATATAGGGTGCAAACCCTCAGATTTTGAGTTTCACTCTCCCAATACCTACTCGCCAAGTGAATCACCCGACTCGTCGAGTAGGTCGCTTAAAATGTCCGCGGGTCACGATCCTACTCGACAAGTTAATCCCCTAACTTGTCGAGTCCCAGAGAAAAACACAAACTACTTGAATAAAAAGGCATACCAGGAATCAGGTGTTACAAATCTCCCCCACTTATCTTAGACTTCGTCCTCGAAGTCTATTGCTCGATCCTGAAAAAGCTCGGGGTAATGCTCCCTCATCTCGTCCTCCGGCTCCCAGGTCCATTCCGAGCCCCTTCGGTGCTGCCACTGCACCTTTACCAGCTCCACTCTCTTGTTCCTTAGATCCTTTGACTTCCTGTCAAGGATCGCTACTGGCCACTCGATGTAGTTCAGGCTGTCAAGGATCACCACTGCCGAATCGTCCACAAAACATTTCTGCAACTGGGAAACGTGAAAGGTGATATGAATCTGATTGAGTTTGGCTGGGAGATCCAGCCTGTACGCCACCTTGCCCACTCGGGCTATAACCCTGAAAGGTCCGATATACCTAGGGCCCAACTTACCCCGCTTCCTGAATCGAATGACGCATTTCCATGGAGACAATTTCAGGAGGACCATATCCCTGACCTGGAATTTCAGGTCTAATCGACGCTTGTCGGCATAACTTTTCTGCCGACTCTGAGTAGTCTGAAGCCTGCTCCGAACCTGCTGGATCGTCTCCGTAGTCTTGAGTTGTGCAGTCATTAGCGGTGGGATATCGGTGGGATAGCGGTTATCGGTAGCTGGCAAAATAGCAATACTAAATAGCGGTACCGCAAATAGCGGCGATATTGACCGATATTTGAGCGCTATTTGACTGATATTTGGCAAATATCGGTGGGATAGCAGTGAATAGCATTTATAGCTAAAGTTTTAATTAAATCACTTCATTTATTGTTAAAATATAGATATATGGTGGGGTTTTTGTGGGATTGACATACATTTGCTTCTAACATTTTCTAATTTACTATATGCTTCACTTAATGACCTTGTATCCATCCAATCCAACACAAGGTTACAAAGGCGCTACATAATATAAAATACCGATATCCCACCACGATAACCTATATATCAAATATCGGCCCGTGACCGATATTTGATTTTGAACCGCTATAACTGCATAGGTCTTGAGTACCATTTCGGTACTCCCCATGACCCTCTGGCCCACCTCACCCCAACATATCGGGGTCCTGCACTTCCTCCCATACAACATCTTGAAAGGGGGGCGGTCGATGCTCGCATGATAACTATTGTTATAGGAGAACTCTGCCAATGGAAGAAAAGTATCCCAACTACCTCCGAAGTCTAGAACGCACGTCTGGAGCATATCCTCCAAATTGGATGGTCTCCTCACTCTGACCATCTGTCTGCGGATGAAAAGCAGTGCTAAAATGCAGACGAGTACCCAGCTTGTCATGAAACTTCTTCCAAAACCTGGAAGTGAACCGTACATCTCTGTCTAAAATCACCAATACTGGCACCCCGTGCCATGCCACCACTTCCCTGATAAAGATATCGGATTACTTTTCGGACGAAATGCTCTACTGAATCGGAATAAAATGGGCGCTCTTTGTCAATCGATCGACGATGACTCAAATCGAATCCACTCCTCGTGCGGTCCTGGGAAGCTTTGTGATAAAATCTATCGAAATGTCTTCCTATTTCCACAGCGGGATATCCAACGGCTGGACCTTGTCGTGAGGTCTCTGGTGCTCAGCCTTGACCCTCCTGCAGGTCAGGCACCTTTCACAAACCAGACCTCATCCCTCTTCATACACAAACACCAATAATCAAGACGGAGATCCCTGTACAACATCGTCGCCCCGGGATGAATAGAGTACCTCGATCTGTGCGCCTCTTCCATCAATACCTGGTGCACACCCCCATGATACGGAACCCACACTCTACGATGAAGAGTCAACAATCCCTGGTTATCATAGTTGAAGGAGGGAACCTGACCCATTGTAACATCCCAGAAATTCAGAAGTAAAGTTGAAGGGCTAAAAGTGTAAATAAGAAGGTAGACTCGGCGAGTCGATGGATAGACTCGACGAGTCGAGTCGCGTTACGGGTCGCGTGTTAAGTGACCAACTCGACGAGTCGCATGGGTGGACTCGACGAGTTGGTGCTGTATGGAGAAAAACCCTAATCCCGGGGGTTGAGCCCTATATAAAGAACATAATACCCTCTCCCCAGCCTCTTTACCCTCCCTTGAGTTCCATAAGCCCTAATAGACGTGAGTGGGAGATTGGAGCACATTTTGGAGCTTGGATAAGTGGATTAGGAAGGAAATCTTGAAGAGAAAAGGGGTTGCAGCAAGGAAGGGACATAGATCCGAGGTCTACTTTAGTGGGAGCTTGCATTGGAGGTAATAGATCTGTTCTTGAGCTTTTACATATCTAGATCTATCAGTTGTGGGGTTTTTGGAGCATAAATGAGGTCCATCTCGAGTTTGGTGTAAGATCTGAGGTTGCAACCTCAGATCTAGGCTTGTAATGACCCAAGTAGTCAAAAAGTCTATGCCCAAGAGTTGTTGGTGAAGTTCCTTTGTCCCAAACCCTAGCCCTAGAGTGTTTTATGCTTAGATCTCTTTGGATTCACGTAAAGTTTGCTACTTTACGTGATGGGTGGGTTGTAGAAGAGTAGATCAATGGATTGGAGCCCCTACATGGCTTAAAAAACCATTGTATGGATTAAGAACTAGAGGTACTTGGCGAGTCACATGGGTGTACTCGGCAAGTTGCATGAAGACAGGAAGGAATTCGGCGAGTTGGAAGAACAACTCGATGAGTCTGTTAACGATTGCCTTGGACTCGGCGAGTTTGTTCTTGGACTCGGCGAGTCTGGTCATGGAACCCCAACCTCTTCTGGTTAATTCGCGAATCGGTGAGTCGAGGGACGACTCGGTGTGTTGAACAGGAAAGGACTCGGAGATCCTTGAACTCAGTGAGTCTTGGGGCGACTTGACGAGTTGGGTCGTGATATGGGAGATTTCAGAACATGGGGACTCAACGAGTCAGCAGGCTGACTCGGCGAGTAGAGTCTGTTAGGAAGTTGAATTTGACTGAGGACTTTGACCTTGACCAATAGTTGACCACTTGACTTCCAGGGGTATTTTGGTAATTAATGGTATTTATCGATTTCAGTCTTTTTTATATTATCAGTGGTGGAGTTCGTGTTGGAGGTTGGAGCAGTGTGATCTTATCATTTCAGTCAACAGTTGCGAGGTGAGTTATCCTCACTATTTGACAGGGTCTAAGGAACCAAGGCCGACCCTTTATCGGATTGCAATCCGGGTATCGTTGTTATGTTATTGCTTTGCTATGTTTGCATCCTGGTAGTTAGGATGGTATATGCTAGTGACCGATTAAGTCGGTATCATGGTTAGGATGATGTTATGTTATGTGATCTGCTAGATCGGTCGATTGGTGATTAATTGTTATATGATTATATGTTTATGTGCACATGGTTGGTTGACTGGGGTTGGGTTGAGGCGGGTCCTGCTTTGTGCTGTAGGCCAACATACTCAGGGCGGACCTGATATTCTGAAGGCCCAGCAAGCGGTCCAGATAGGCTGTAGGCCCCACGAGGGCGGACCAGACGTGCCGAGGCTGTGAGAGTGGACCAGGCCGACTGAAGGCCCGGTGCGGGCGGACCAATCATATTGTAGACTCAGAGAGTAGACCAGGTGGGTTGAAGGCCCGGTGCGGGCGGACCAACCACACTGCAGACTCAATGTATATGGCTAGACTCGGAGGGTGGACCAGGTGGACTGAAGGCCCGGTGTGGCGGACCAGTCACACAGTAGACCCGAAGTGCATGGCAGTTCTGTGTTCTGTCATGTTATGGCATGTTATGTGTATGGTATATGTGGTTGGTATTTTGAGGGTATCTCGCCAAGCTTTCAGGCTTATAGTTGTGGTTTAAATGTTTCAGGTACTTCAGGAGACCATGGAAAGGCAAAGGCGTGATCGTACCGCTCCTCATGTTTATGTTTCATGATATGGTTCTAGGAAGACTCTGATAATAATTGTATTGAAAACCTTTTTGTAATGACTTAACGAAACTGGGTTGTTTTTGAAAAGTTTAAATTGGCTTGAGTTTTTAGAGTGTTACAAGTTGGTATCAGAGCCTTGGTTTGAGTGAATTGGAGAAACATTCGTGTGAATCTAGTCTCAAATCAAGGAGAATTTTCAAAAGAGAATTTAAAATGGTTTTCAAAAATGAATAAAGGAGGACGCGGAGGTACGATCAGCCGGAGCCAGTAAGTAGCCCCAAAATACCATTCAAGTTATTTGTTTATGAGATATGATAGAACAACATGCTAGTACTAGGCTAGGGATCTTCAGGAACTACATGCTAGAATTGCCTGATTATATGATGCCTGCTAGCCTAGGGTTTCCTTGTATGAAATTGACATCATTATTGTAGATATTTAGTGTATGCATCACAACCATTTGTAATTAAGATCTTATAGCCTGAGAATGTTTGATTTGGCCTTATGTTCTGTTCTTGTTTGATTGGGAGCTTAGGGTAGGATTGAATATTCGAAAGTCTATGGGGTCCAGCGTTATGTATGACTAGCATACACTAGTGTTGCAGGAGTTGGTGGAAGTTTCATGGTCGGGTGAGTTTTGGGACCGGTAGGTCAGTATGAGATATTTAGTGTTCCTCTAGGATTGAGGATTTGTTTCTTGTTATGTATGTTCATCTCTAGGGTGTTGTGGTGATACTTGATATAAATATGGGTAGGTGTGGCAGGTAGTATGGGCCCGTACTACTGAAAGCACAGGACCCATACGTGTATCAAGGAAGTCACAACCACTAGGGTTGAGTTGGGGGTTGGTTCCCGGGTTAGTGGGAAGTATCTGATGTTCTGCGGTGTTTCTCAATATGGTGGTTACTAGGCATGCTGGGGGTGGATCCGGGTCGGGATCGGGAGCAGGAGAGGGCGTTCAGGGTGGATCGATGCCACCTGAGGTCATCGGTCAGATGAGTACGGATGAGTTGGACGCTAGGATTCGTGACATCCTGCATGATGAGGTTCCTGCTATGTTCCGGGCCGAGCTGTCGGAACTGTTTGGGTCGATCAAGACCGCCATGGTCGAGTATTTTGATGAGTGCTATGCAGCTCTTACAGAGACGGCTGCCGCGACGGCTATAGCAGCGACAGGGGGAGGAGCCAGTAGAGGTTTTCAGTATTGGGACTTCGATAATATGAAGCTCCCTACCTTCGATGGAGTTTAGGATCCGATTGTCGCTATGAGATGGTTGTCAGACGTGGAGGTGTGTGTGTCTTCACGTGTTCATGCCTTGCTGATCAGAGAGTGAGGTGTGATCTGAACCTGTTGAGGCTCGGGGCGAAGGATTGGTGGAGATTGACCACGGGGTCATATTCGGATGCGCAGCAGGCTACGGTTTCTTGGGATCAGTTTTGGGAGACGTTCAGCACTCGTTATGTTCCACGGGTTGAGAGAGAGAGAGAGAGAGAGGTTGGCTCTGGAGTTCTTGGAGCTGAAGCAGGAATCGAAATCGGTGACGGAGATCACCAGGATGTTCACTGAGAGGGTGATCTTTTGCCCGGAGTTTGCTTCGGAGCAGGCTCAGTTGTCCCGATATCTGAGTATGCTCAAGAGGGATATCAGGCAGTTTGTGTCTACGCAGAGGTGCAAGACCTTGCTGGAGTTGTAGGAGGCCGCTCGACGGCGTGAGTTAGAGATGGAGTTGCAGTTGAGAGAGTAGAGGCAGGCCCCGACACAGTCGTAGACGGCGTCGAAACGGTCCAAGAACGTTGACACTAGGTTGGCAGATCAGAGCAGCCGCAGTTGTGGGAAGCACGGGAAGGGTCACACCGGAGTTTGTAGGTCCGGTGGAGCGTGCCACAAGTGCGGGAGAGAGGGGCATTATGCGAGGGATTGTCGTCAGTCAGCCCCGGTTCAGGATATGAGGATCTGTTATCAGTGCCATCACGTTGGTCACATGAGGGCCAACTGTGCACAGCTTGCGGCAGGACCGGTGCAGGCTCCAGCACCGGCCACTTTGAGGATTACGGGTGGAGGTCAGGGTGGAGCAGAGCCCCCGAGGGCTCAGGGGCATGCTTTTCGGCTTATAGCAAAGGAGGTCAGGGCAGAGCCGGATGCAGCTGCGGGTACGTTTCCTTCTTGATAGCTTGTTATCTTGTGGTTGTTATGGAGTATTATATCTGCTAGTCTTATTCGCATAATTTATGGTATTGTATCCGTTCGATCTTTCGGGTTTATGGTATTATTGAGGAGTCGGTAGTTAGGGGTTGAAATCAGTTAGCATCCAAGGGATTGATCATCAGATTTTGGTGAATTGATCTTGTTGTCGGGTACAATAATTGCGACTTGAGAAGTGTTCAGCTAAGAGTCGAACTCCCTTAGAGTTCGAGATGTGCGATGTCAGATAACTGATTTTGTGGAGGTTGCTCGTTTTGATTCAGTTCAAGTAAAAGAGAATTTGTTGAGTAAGAACGTTTAAGTGATGCCGGTTGGGTCACCAGTGGTTGGTAGTCAGTGCTCTAAGTGAGGAGAATTGGAAAATTCTCAGGAGGATCGACAAGTATTTGAGGTTGATTAGTTGTTTGGAAGTTAGCGGTGTTTCAGTCAGCCAAGAGTGTAGGCTGGTATGAGTAAGTGGCAGACTAGTGGGGGCAGGGAGCAGACCATGGATTCAGGGTAGATAGTGTCTGATGTTAGGCCCGAGTTTAGGCCATGGAAAGGATTTCGGGATCGGAACGAGAGTTCGGAACCCCTAAGGGGCTAGAACAGTATGATCGGGAAGGATTACCTGGAAGGGTAGTTGGAATGATGTATGATAGTCTGAGTGGACCGAAAAGACTGAAGGCATGTGGGTGTTCCAGTCAGGCCGAAGGCTCGGAGAACGGTCCAGACAGGCTGAAGGCCCAGGAGGGCGGTCCAGAAATGCTGAAGGTTCTGAGAGTGGTCCAGATTGGCTAAAGGCCTGGTAAGGCGGTCCAGTCATGCTGAAAACTCGGTAGGTGTTGATAGATCTATATGAGGATATGGATTGAGTATGCTGTGATGCAATGGCAACCAGTAGGTTTGGCCCCGGGTATTGATCATGTTAGTGGGAGGCGGTGCATGGACTCGAGAGTCCTTGCGAGTAGATTCAGAGCATGTATGATGCACGGAGTAGCGGTTACTCTACAAGGGATAGTGTAGAGTCAAGTGTGTACACCGTGGAACTTGTCTGAAGTGGCGAGGTTGGCAAGTAGATTTCCTTGGATAAGGAAAGGGAAAGAAATGTAACTCCGGGAAGGATTGTTGGTTCACAGAAGTGTGAGCAGTAGTGGGAAAGGATGATTGGAAGTATTTCAGGATGGTTATTGGGCATTATGTTGTGCCCATGATATGGAAGTACATCCAGGTTGGATGTCGGTTGGAATCACGGAAGGGTTTCCAGTAACGAAGAACCAGAGGAGTTCAAAAGGGATGTAAGGGTGGAGTCTTGGATTCTCAGTATGATTGTGATCAAGAGGTTATGTATGTAGTGGAAGTTCATCCTGGGGGATGTCTGGAGGTATCGTCAGTGTGTCGGGTTTTTCCAGCCAAGGATGTTAGAGCAAGTTCAGCACGTGTATGTGATTGCAGAGGAGAGCTCATGGGAGTTGCTCAGGAGCTGAAGGACGTGTCATCCTGTCAGCACGAAAAGTAAATAATTGGATTCGAAAAGGGATAGCAGTTGGTACCGGGTCAGGACCCGGTGGTTCAGGGTGATATCTATCTTGTATGAGACAACTGATTATGTGTTTTGGAAGGATGGAAGTATCATCGGGTGGTGATTGGTCGATAAGTGTTGTTATCAGAAAAAGAAGTCGGTGGCCGGCTTGAAGCAATTGTCGTGACTCTGTGAGAAGGAGTTAGACTTTATAGGGGTTTGGTAACACTGTTTGGAGGAACCTGGGTCGGTTGATTCCAGTAGATGCATTGTCGGAATAGTATCTGGAATTGTGTGCTGCAGCAGGCTTTGAGGACGAAGCCTAATTTAAGTGGGGGAGAATTGTAACATCCCGGAAATTCAGAAGCAAAGTTGAAGGGATAAAAGTGTAACTAAGAAGGTCGACTCGGCGAGTCGATGGATAGAGTCGGTGAGCCGAGTCGCGTGTTAAGTGACCAACTCGGCGAGTCGCATGGGTGGACTCGGCAAGTTGGTGCTGTATGGAGAAAAACCCTAATCCCGGGGGTTGAGCCCTATATAAAGAACATAATACCCTCTCCCCAGCCTCTTTACCCTCCCTTGAGTTCCAGAAGCCCTAATAGACGTGAGTGAGAGATTAGAGTACATTTTGGAGCTTGGATAAGTGGATTAGGAAGGAAATCTTGAAGAGCAAAGGAGTTGCAACAAGGAAGGGACATAGATCCGAGGTCTACTTCAGTGGGAGCTCGCATTGGATGTAATATATCTGTTCTTGAGCTTTTGCATATCTAGATCTATCAATTGTGGGGTTTTTAGAGCATAAATGAGGTCCATCTCGAGTTTGGTGTAACATCTGAGGTTGCTACCTCATATCTAGGCTTGTAATGACCCAAGGAGTCATAAAGTCTATGCCCAAGAGTTGTTGGTGAAGTTCCTTTGTCCCAAACCCTAGCCCTAGAGTGTTTTATGATTAGATCTCTTTGGATTCACGTAAAGTTTGCTACTTTACATGATGGGTGGGTTGTACAAGAGTAGATCTATGGACTGGAGCCCCTACATGGCTTAAAAAGCCACTGTATGGATTAAGAACTAGAGGTACTCGGCGAGTCACATGGGTGTACTCGGCGAGTTGCATGAAGACAGGCAGGAACTCGGCGAGTTGGAAGAACAACTCGACGAGTTTGTTGAAGATTGCCTTGGACTTGGTGAGTTTGTTCTTGGACTCGGCGAGTCTGGTCATGGAACCCCAACCTCTGTTGGTTAAGTCAGGAATCAGTGAGTCAAGGGACGACTCGGTGTGTTGAACGGGAATGGACTCGGAGATCCTTCAACTCGGCGAGTCTTGGGGCGACTCGTCGAGTTGGGTCGCAATATGGGAGTTTTCAGAACATGGGGACTTGACGAATCAGCGGGCTGACTTGGCGAGTAGAGTCAGTCAGGAAGTTGACTTTGACTGAGGACTTTGACTTTGACGAAGAGTTGACCAGTTGACTTCTAGGGGTATTTTTGTAATTAATGGTATTTAGTGAGTTCAGTCTTTTGGTATTATCAGTGGTGGAGTTCGTGTCGGAGGTTGGAGCAGCGTGATCTTATCTTTTCAGTCAGCAGTTGCGAGGTGAGTTATCCTCAGTATATCGACAGGGTCTAAGGCACCAAGGTCGGCCCTTTATCGGATTGTAATCTGGGTATCGTTGTTATGTTATTGCTTTGCTATGTTTACATCCTGGTAGTTAGGATGGTGTATGCTAGTGACCAGTTAGGTCGGTATCCTAGTTAGGATGATGTTATGTTATGTGATCTGCTAGATCGGTCGATTGGCGATTAGTTCTTATATGATTATATGTTTATGTGCACATGGTTGGTTGACTGGGGTTGGTTTGAGGCGGGTCATGCTTTGTGCTGTAGGCCAACATACCCAGGGCGGATCGGATAGGCTGTAGGCCCCACGAGGGCGGACCAGACGTGCCGAGGCTCGGAGAGTGGACCAGGCCGACTGAAGGCCCGGTGCGGGCGGACCAGTTATACCTTAGACTCAGAGAGTGGACCAGGTGGGTTGAAGGCCTGGTGCGGGCGGACCAACCACACTGCAGACTCAATGTATATGGCTAGACTCGGAGGGTGGACCAGGTGGACTGAAGGCTTGGTGCGACGGACCGGTCACACAGTAGACCCGAAGTGCATGGCTATTCTGTGTTCTGTCATGTTATGGCATGTTATGTGTATGGTATATGTGGTTGGTATTTCAGGGGTATCTCACTAAACTTTCGGGCTTACAGTTATGGTTTAAATGTTTCAGGTACTTCAGGAGACCGTGGCAAGGAAAAGGCGTGATCGTACTGCTCCTCATGTTTATGTTTTATGATATGGTTCTGGGAAGACTCTGATAATAATTGTATTGAAAACCTTTTTGTAATGACTTAACGAAACTGGGTTGTTTTTGAAAAGTTTAAATTGGCTTGAATTTTTAGAGTGTTACACCCACAATACGCTCACTCTTCCGATGTTCCTCCTTCAGGGCCTCCTGCTGGGCCTCCTGAATCCGCTCCAATAGCAGAGTCGCCACTGTCATCCTCATACAGATATCCCTGATCGGTGCTGCCTTGCGGTTAAGCACGCCGGCCACCGCATTGGCCTTCCTCGGGTGGTAGAGGATCTCACAGTCATAATCCTTTATCACATCAAGCCACCGACGCTGCCTCATATTCGGATTTGGCTGGTCCATGAGATACCTCAGGCTCTTGTGGTCCATGTAAATAGTGCAATGAACCCCATAGAGGTAATGACGCCAAATCTTGAGGGCGAACACAACAGCCCCTAGCTCCAAATCATGCATCGGGTAGTTCGTCTCGTGAGGCTTCAGCTGCCTCTAAAAGTAAGCAATAACATGCCCTTTCTGCATCAATACTGCGCTTAAGCCTGAGATGGACGCATCGTAGTATAAAAAAAATCCTCCATGCCCTCTAGCAGGGCTAAGATCGGTGCCTCGCACAATATCTGTCTCAATGTCTCAAATGTAGCCTGCTGATCAAGTCCCCAACGAAAGACCACGACTTTCCTCGTCAGCCTGGTCAGGGGCACGACTATCTTGGAGAAGTCCTGAATGAATCTCCGACAATAGTCTGCCAGTCCCAGGAAGCTCCAAATCTCGCATGGAGACCTCAGAACCTCTCATGTCATCACGGCCTCTACCTTGGCTGGATCAACCGAAATCCTGTCCTGGTTGAGAAGGTGCCCTAGAAAATGCACCTCGCGCAACCAGAACTCGCACTTGGAGAACTTGGCATACAAGCTCTCCTTCCTCAAAGTATCCAGAACCTACCGCAAGTGATCCTCATTCTGCTCTCGTGTGTTGGAATACACCAAGATGTCATCAATGAAAACTATCACATACTGATCCAACGTCGGTCTGCACACATGGTTCATTAGATCCATGAACGCGGCATGAGCATTGGTGAGCCCGAAAGGCATCACCACAAACTCATAGTGGCCATAACGTGTCCAAAAAGCAGTCTTCCGCACATCCTCCTCTCTGACCCTCATCTGATGATACCCTGAACGCAAATCAATCTTGGAGAACCAAGATGCTCTCTATAGCTGGTCAAAGAGGTCATCGATCCTCAGGAGTGGGTAATGGTTCTTCACCGTTATCTTATTTAGCTCCCGATAATCTATACACATCCGATGCGACCCGCCCCTCTTCTTCACAAACAAAATCGGGGCTCCCCAGGGAGAACTGCTCGGTCTAATGAATCCCTTGTCTAATAGCTCCTGTAGCTGTGTAGACAACTCCTGCATCTCAGGAGGAGCCAACCGATACGGTGCCTTGGCTATCGGAGCGGCATCGGGGACTAGGTCTATCCTGAACTCTACCTACCTCTCCAGAGGTATCCCAGGCAACTCCTCAGGGAATACATCCGCAAACTCTCATACTACGGGTACATCGCCCACCGTCGCCCTTCTCGCCTCCTGGGTATCCACAACATAGGCGACATATCCTGTGCAACCCTGCTGAAAGTAGCACCTAGCCCTCACTGCTGAACATAAAGCTAGTCCTTGTTGTGGCCTCTCGCCCTGAACTACCAGCTCTCCCTTACTTGGGGCCCTGATCCGCACAAACTGTTGCGTGCAGTCAATCACCGCCCCATTGGGGCTTAGCCAATCCGTACTGATAATAACCTTGTTCCCCCGCAAAGGTATGGGACCCAAGTCTACCAGGTAACGTTCCTCAAACAGCCTCAAAACACAATCCCGGTTGACCTCTGATGCTTGCACTGACCGGTCATCCGCGATCTCGACCTCTAGAGGGCAATACAACATGCCCGAAGACTCAGGAAACTTCTTGCTAAGCGCAAGGGAGACAAACGATCGGGTAGCACCCAAATCAAACAACACCTGAATTGGGATGCCATTCACATGGAACGATCCTAAACAGAGTACATACATATAACATATCAAAATCATAACAACATAACATAAAAGATCTAAGAGGAGAAATCATACCCGTCACCACATCGGGTGCAACGCGTGCCTCCTCGGCTGTCAGCTGGAATGCTCGGCTCCGCACCACTGGAGCCTCCAACTTGACCTTCCGGCCATCCATAACCCTCGCAGTCGTCGGAGTTGGCGCCATTGTCGGCATCGCTGCTGCTGCTGCTGTCAATCTGGGACAATTGGCCTTTTTTTGGCCCCTTTGATTACAATGAAAGCAAATCAGGTCTAATGTCTGAATCGCATGAGTAGGGGCAGTACAATCTCTGCCAAAATGCCCAATCTTGCCACACTTATTGTCACACCCCAAAACCGGAACGGCGGAAACGTTCTGGGGTGGATGACGTCATGTCAAGTATCACAACACATGCATATAGTAATCAAAGTACAACAAAACGTTGCATTAATAGAAATAATTTTTACATGGTTACATTACATAGTATCAAAGTAATACAAGCAACATATATAAAGTGCAACAAGGGACTTAAGCCATCTTCATCAGCAGCTCCGGGGATGTACCTGTCTAATTGCTGACCTGAGATTACAAGTTATTTGAAAAGCGAGTATCAGCATTTTTACAAATGCTGGTGAGTTCTAAGTATTTAGTGTCATTTAGTCAAATAACTTTAATAAGTAGTAGTTTAAGTGTTTTCAGTGCATCAGTGTTCTTTCCAGAAAATCCTATATTTTCTTTAAATAAAGCAGCCTTCTACCAAGACTGTTCAGTGTATTGTGGTAAGAGGTAGTTTTCCCTTAATTGCTATTTTTTTTTATCAAAATACTAAATTTGATTATTAAAGAGAGCAAGAGACATTAGGGAATAATATATGCCTCAGCAGTGAGGACTGCTGACTAAGGCAAAGAATCATAGACTCCAGGAGGGTATCGAATTAACGACACGCCTGGTTCAGTCTAACAAAGGGGAGACACAGACCCCAAAAGATACCAAATGAAAGGTAAAGTTGGTAAGGTCTAAGACAGTGAATATAGACCGAAGACGGTACTAAATGAAAAGTACATCTCACAGGGTCAAAACAAAGACTACAGACCCCAGACAGTATCAAATGAAAGATACAGCTAGCAAGGTCGAAACAGAGACTATAGAACCCAGTCAGTATCAAATGGAGGATACAGCTAGCAAGGTCGAAATAGAGACTATAGACCCCAAACAGTATCAAATGAAAGATACAACTAGTAAGGTCATAACAGAGACTATAGACCCCAGACAGTATCAAATGAAAGATACAGCTAGCAAGGTCGAAACAGAGACTATAGACCCCAGACAGTATCAAATGAAAGATACAGCTAGTAAGTACATAACAGAGACTATAGACCCCAGACAGTATCAAATGAAAGATACAGCTAGCAAGGTCGAAACAGAGACTATAGACCCCAGACAGTATCAAATGAAAGATACAGCTAGCAAGGTCGAAACAGAGACTATAGACCCCAGACAGTATCAAATGAAAGATACAGCTAGTAAGGTCGAAACAGAGACTATAGACCCCAGACAGTATCAAATGAAAGATACAGCTAGTAAGGTCATAACAGAGACTATAGACCCCAGACAGTATCAAATGAAAGATACAGCTAGCAAGGTCAAAATAGTGTGAATCTGAAAAGTGACATCAGCATACAGTGTAAATTGCTGACGACATACTGTTACCTTAAAGCCATGAATTATAAGGCAACCCAGGATACTCGTAACCATACTGACTAGAGTTCCAGACGCCCTACAAGCATCTATAGAATGTGACATTTGTCACCCCTTGGCTTGGTGGGCCGTGGACTGTAGCTAGCAGTCAGGGTGCGGGGTTGTCAATCCTGTATAGGCCTATACACACAATGTCCGCTCTCCCTACAGGAGACTCTGGTTACCAACTAGACGACGAAGGAGGCCGCGTCCCGAAGATGCATCCCAAATAGAGGGTAGTGTGTTTCTTGAGGGGAGTGGGTTTCTAATGCAAGTGATATACTAGAGGTAGAGACTTCCAAACAGTGGGTAGTGTGTTTCTAAAGTAAGTGTAGAATAGAAGAAGAGATTCTTAATTGACTTGACTAGAGAATTCCCTATATGTCCATACTCATATACATAGTATTTAACTAATGGACCAAACGACCTTCGTACGGCTACCCGATCCCACCAGACCACATCTCAACGAAGAAAAGGAAATAGGGCCGACGAGCCTTCCTAAGTCTTTCAGTCATTACTTATATATACCTATATAAGTACGGACATACATCTAACTATGACTAAGTGCGTTTCAAGTAGAAGTGATCCTTGTGAAGTAGTAGTGTCTAATAAGTGAAGTAAAAGCGTTCGCAAGTGAAGTAGAAGTGTCGCACAAGTATAAGCGTATCATGAAGTAGAGGCGGCAATAAGTGAAGCGAAAGCGTATCAAGTATAAGTGAAATAGAGTTGTTATCAAGTATACGCGAAGAATAATCGTATCACTAAGTAAGAGGGTGAATAAGTATAAGCGTTATCAGGTATGAGTGACTTCAGGTATAAGCGAAAGCATTACAGAGTAGGAGTATAAAATAAGTATAAGCGAAGCAGCGGTGTCTAACAATTAAAAGTATTCATGAAAACCCTTGAAGACTTTATTACTTAGGAAAATCGCATTTGTATTCTTTGATAAAATAGGTGTGAAAACCTTTAGAAATCTTTGGGAACCTTTTATAAATCAGTTTGAAAATGAATCTTTGAAAGCTATGAAAGTAAGAACTTGAACAATTTAAAAACCCTTTTTGAAAGCCATTTACAGTGTCCTACTCGGTAAAACAGTGTACAGTGGTAAAATCTTGTGCATGCGGGTTATCAATTTCATGTGATTGATATGATAACTGGCATGTTTAACTTGTAATCCCCCCCTATAAAACAATTAAAAGCATTTAAAAGGTTCATTCAAGGGTATGAACTCACCTGGTGTAAGTAGGTCCGACGGAAGTGCCGTTTGGGCGTTCGGGGTCACGCAAGGACTTGAACACACACAAGGACCTATTTTAACATATGATAACATATGTTCACATACAATTAGCATATAATATACTAATTAAACAATTATACACACTCAAAGGAGTGGAAAACACTTTTGGTTGAGTGTTTGGGGTCCCAGGTAGCGTTTAAGGGTGCTAAGGGTCTCTTATCAGTTGTGGAAACTTTGCTAAACTCAAATATCAAGAGTGTAAAGGGGTTTAAAGCATCAATATGGACCAAACAAGGATTTTACGGCCCAACCTAAGGGAGTTTACGACCGTAAACTCCCAAGGTCAATTTCTTGGGTGTTTGATGCTTCTAGCTTGTTCATAGGATTATTCTAAGCACTTTTCCTCAAAGGCATGATTGGATTTGAGGCTTCTAAGGGTACTTTATAGGAGTTTACGGCCTAGGAACTCTCCCAAGGGAGTTTACGGCCGTAAACTCTCAATCTTTGAGTTTAGTGAAGTTTTAAGCCCCTAATGCCTTTCTAGTGATTTCTAATGAAGTGTGATGCCATTTTGGGTGATTAAAACCAACATTTGAGGGGGTTTTTGGGGAGTTTACGGCCTAGATAATGCTTGGGCCGTAAACTCCAAGAAATCCCTCATTTTCCTTGTGTTTAAGCCCTTAATTCCTTTCTAGCATTTTATAGAAATAGCCTATGGTCATTTGGGGGGCAAAAACTACAATTTTGGGCATGAATTAAGGTGTTTACGGCCTTGACCAAGTCTGGGCTATAAACTCCTTTCTTTAATTCATTTTGGAGTGTTTCAAGGGTCTAAACTCAAGAGGATAAGTCCCTAAATTATGTAATAAGCCCTAGGGTGAGTTTGGGAGTGTTTTGGGGCACTTTTGACATGATTTTGAGGAGTTTACGGCCTAAGCTTGTGCTTGGGCCGTAAACTCTTGTTTGAATCCTAAAATCATGCATTTTAATGTTTAAACACCCCTAGGCTATATCCCCTAATTATTTCCAAGCTTATGGACAAGTTTAGAGGCATGTTTGGCACCATTTTAGGGGTTTACGGCCCTAGAATGTTCATGGGCCGTAAACTCCTTATACCATGCCTTCTTGGATGATTTTTGGGCTATAAACATGAATCACTATGTTTAGAATAAGCTAGGGTAGGCGGACTTACAATTTGGAAGCGTTTGGTTGCGAATTCGGGGCGAAAACGGGTCTAGAGAGAGAGTATAGAGAGAGAGTGTAAAAAGTCTCCCATTTGACTCCACTCACCCATATACAGGTTTCACAGTCGGGGCTCAGTGGAATTTTACCCGATACTGCCGTTAAACGGGGCTTTTGGTCGCACCCGATTTAGTGGTCGTAATAATAAAACTTGACATTTTCCAAATGAATGAAAATGTGTGTCCTGTGTTTTTATTTCCTTTTATCACGACTTAACGACATGTTAAAGGTAATCAAATGGAATGTTTATTAAATTGATGCCCTCTAATTAACGGAACTTTTATACAGTGGAATATTCCGTTAACGGTAACGGGGAAATGTAACGGGACAACTTGGATTGTCACATCATCCCCCCGTTAGAGGGAATTTCGTCCCGAAATTCAAGTCTAGGCAAGGAAGTAGGTATGAATGGCCAAGTAGAGGTAAGAGGGTACTTCCTATGCGGTTGTCCTCGCAATCCCAAGTGATCTCTAGTCTATGTTTGTCACTCTCACATACCTTCACATACGGGATGCGGATTCCGCCTAGTGTAGCTAGCGGGTTCCGACTGGTGTATCTATGAAGTCAGGGTTCTCGATGGATTCTATCAAGATGAGTGAGACACGAAGAGTGTTGTCGGGAATCACATATCAAGTCTAATAAGTGGATCGATCGGGTGTGAATCTTGTGGCATATCCGAAGGTAGTAGCGCCCTGAAAAGAGTTGGACCATGTCTCCATGTGTATTCTCGGATGGTCCTACGCTCTCGGAAGGTTAGATCCTTTCAGTACTTAGAACATAGTGTACTTCTATGGCAAGATCATCATTGGCGTGATCGCCATTCCGAAGTTCCTAACGTTCTCTCTCTCGTACGGGTAGTGTAGTCCTTCGGGTTGGTTCTTAGGAATCTCAAGTGGCCTTCAGTTTCGTGTTTTCTGTCAACTGGCTAATAGAGGCTTCCTAGATCGTCAAGTGGGTTGCGCGACTATGGTCATCGGTTTGCTATAGAGTGTCTATCTCAAGCTTGTGCAACATGGACCTGCACTAACGAACCTTGAGATACGGAAACCCTGAGGGTCGGGGAGATAGGGTTTCACCAGACGAGTGTTGGACTATCTCGGGAGGTGGTTCTACTATCTCTGCCCGAGATAGTATTTGTGGAACACCTAATAGTCCAAGGAATCTCTAAGACTGTGGTTTATTCTAGTGTGGAAAGTGCGTGCTCCTGCATAATCCCTCGACTAACACCAAGGCTGGTGTCGAGTCTATAATCTCTTCGGGATCCGGGTCATGAGATTTAACGCAACTACCTTCGCACTTGACCAAGTATTCTTGGCTGCGAAGGTTACCCTGTGGTTCTCGGTATCCTAGTGTTGACTTCGGAGAATGAAGTCTATCGTCTACAGGGCGACGACGATTTCCTCCTTGCGAGAGGGTGGAGAATGATAAGCACCACTGGTCTATAACTGGGTGGACAAGGTGCAGGAGTAGTGCGAGCACCTACCGCAACTACTCTCCCGAAGGTTCTGAGTTTTTCTCGGTCTAAGTCAAATCTAGTGGGTATAGGGTCTCTTCACTCGGAACTTTACTAGCTCAATCCGCAGTAGTTCTCTTGATTTCTGCTCCTATGTTATCGAATGGGGTGAAAGTGTTTTGCGAAGAGGTTCATGGTAGAACTCATGCTTGGCTTAACCGCCAATACTTGATGGATGCCAACAGTATACCTGGTCATAGTGGCCAGCCTCATGAGTTCTATTCTCTGGGTTCACGAACCTGATGTGCGAGGTGAGAAGGGTCTCCCAGGGGAGTCAACGGAGTATGCCTCGGATGGTTGTCGTTTTCTGAGGTATCTGCAGTGCTTTTCACTTCGGTGTTCATTTGACTACGAGGGGTCGGTCGACAGCGTGGGGTACCCTCACTTGAGTACTTCGGAAGGTTTGAGATAAGAGGGACGATTGACGAATTGCATTAGATGTGATTATTTGTGTTAGGTTTGGGTTCGGAGGAACCTTTATTTGCCGATATGGCCATGGAGAAAGCTCACAGCACTAAGAATGTACACATGGTTGCACGAAGTCAAACCGTGCTCAATAGAGTCGTCGAAGTTGGCACACTTCGACATGATATAAAGTGAAGATCGATAGAGTCATGTGCCGAATAGGCACACAAGTTCTAGGCGTCTCAGGGTTTCGTCCTATGTATCACTACTGCGGATACTTGGACCGATTAGAGTCGACGCGGAACTATAGAGAGTTCTAGGTGCTTCCGATTAGAGTATCTTTTCTTGAATGGATTCTCACGAGGCATTTCTATAATCACATCACATATACTAGTCATGTATATTTAAGGTGGGGAGGACTGTTGACTGAGCGACCCCGCCCTAAATCCACAACCAAACGAGGAACAGGAAATGAGGCGGCATTCGCTCACTCTAGGTCTGTCCATCCTAAATATACATGGCCGTAACGTATATGTTTAGCCATTATAGTTTTACCTTATGAATTTAAATTTCTTTAACAGTGCTGCGACTTTCGCCTTACTGGAAAGAATTTATATTTGAATTAGTCTTTTATTGTTCTTAGCTTAGTTATCCGGGATCGAGAGACGTACCAAAAATCTAACGAGTTTCCTTGCTGCTTCTCCCTAAGCAGTAGTGTCAGGCTCCTTCTATGTCTTTGCCTTTCTCTTTGGTTGGGCAGTCCCTCTTAAAGTGTCCCATTTTACCACATAGGTGGCAAACTATACGGGTCGCCACATTGGTGGTTGGTGTAATGAACTCAACCGGGGTTCTGCAGACACGAGCAGTATGCCCCAGCATGTGGCACCTAGCACAATAGAGTTCCCGGCAGGTACCATAATGATGGTAGCTGCACTTGCTGCAGTGGGGAAGGTCTCCTAGGTATGGTCTTCTTGAGGTCGGGAGGGAAGGATTAACAGGGGTATAGACTACCTCAACTCGTTGCCCTTCGGAAGGTCCTGGAGCCGAGGTACTTCCCTCCTCTATCTTGAGTTTTCTCTTTAGTGGGTTCAGTGGAGGTTCTTGGGTGGCTGAGTGTGGAAGAGTGGGTTGCTGCCGTCCATTGCCAGGATTGGAAATCCCGACAGGGCCCTTGCTAACATTGGCATTGTTAGCATTCAGGTGAGCCATGACAGCTGCTACGGCTGCTGAGACTGTAGCTTGGAACGTAGCTTCATCGAATAAGAGGGCAGGTTTCTTGCTTGCGGATTGGTTACGCTTCTTTGGTGGCATGGTTTTTCCTACACGGAAAGGAATACAAGGTAATGAGAGATGATGGTTAACCCTGGACATTTCTGTCCTGAGCGTATTAGGCATAAATTTTTCCCGTGCCTCGGGTACTGGTTGTCTGAGTGTCGACCTACATCCCTATGATGTAGTCCTGGTAATCAAGGTAAGAGTATGAGTATCGGAAAAAGGCCCTAAGATGCGAGTCGTTCCTACTAAGTTACCTTTATACTGGGAAAGGTTTCACTCTCCGGCTTGGAGAGAATTGAGAACGGTTCGTAACGAAATCATGGAAAGAGAGGCTCACAAGGGCAGATGGCTAAAATTCTCTCAATAGAGATGCGGGGATCCGCCCTAATCGTGTATCTGGCAATGGGAAACGATGATTTACCTAACACATAGCGTGAGTAGTGTAACCACTAACTCACTAAATTGCATCATTTTAAGGGTGAATTATCGTGACGAATACGAGGAAAAGACAATTCCCAGGTTCCATGTATTAGCTCCCTCGGTCTGCCTCGTATCTTTGACTAGAATCGGCATTGGCTTCCTTTGGGGTAGTTTCCTAGGGTTATCTTCTCATATGGACATATCAAATTTCTACTCCGCCTTCCTTCTGATTCCAACTGTGGGTGTCATCACTTCATGATGGATGACTGGGAATCTCCGAAGTTTAGGCGAATCTCTCACCACTGTCCCTAAGAGAATATGGGCACTTGGTGCATTCAATAGTCTCGACCCAGTTCATTTATTTCCGAACAGGAAGTCTTCTCAATGAATCTCCTCGGGGTCGGAATCAACTCTTCTGTCAAACACTGAAGTGGGTAGGGTTTTCTATAGGGTTCGCGCGAGAATGGAAATGTCTAAAGAATCCTAAGGGATTATTAACATTTCACTGTATGATCCATATCGAGTCCTGCTACGATTACACAGGGTATACAAATCCTATATAGCTTAGATCCGATAGGCCTTCGAATATGTGATACTACTCTAGGACCACATCCCAACGAGGAAAAGGAAACAGAGCGAAACCACACATTCTTAGCCTATGGGGTCCTTATTATATAAAATCTTGGAAGTATACCCTTTGTAGTTGTAGGTATATCAACAAGGATCTTTTTAGTTATTCACGCAAGGTTGTTTATAGATTCTAAAATACCCCCATGGTATTTTAATTCTTGATTGAGTCTTATCTTCTTATTATGATTCTGGGATTAGTGTGGATCTTTTAGCGTTCTAAAATACTCCTATAGTATTTTAACTTTATGTTTGGCTCTAGCATTCCTAGTTGGTAAGTTTCAGACCTGCTGCACACCACTATCACTCCCGAGCACACGTTCATCGCATCTTGGATAAATGTAGTTGATCAGGTTACATTTATCCCAGCTTACGATTACATAACTGCCCAGGTTTGACTGTAGTGCTCAACATCCGAAGACTTTTATTATTGTTCTTCTTGTGATACTTTTGTTCGAATACTTAGAATCTGGATGTTATTATACTTTGGTAAAATATGGTTATATTTTAAAGTATAATTCTTGGTCAGAGTGTTTTATCCCATTGTATTTATAGGTTGTATATCTTTTATGAATTGATATACTTAGCTCACTATAAACAATGCTCTGATACCAATCTGTCACACCCCAAAACCGGAACGGCGGAAACGTTCTGGGGTGGATGACGTCATGTCAAGTATCACAACACATGCATATAGTAATCAAAGTACAACAAAACGTTGCATTAATAGAAATAATTTTTACATGGTTACATTACATAGTATCAAAGTAATACAAGCAACATATATAAAGTGCAGCAAGGTACTTAAGCCATCTTCATCAGCAGCTCCGGGGATGTACCTGTCTAATTGCTGACCTGAGATTACAAGTTATTTGAAAAGCGAGTATCAGCATTTTTACAAATGCTGGTGAGTTCATAAGTATTTAGTGTCATTTAGTCAAATAACTTTAATAAGTAGTAGTTTAAGTGTTTTCAGTGCATCAGTGTTCTTTCCAGAAAATCCTATATTTTCTTTAAATAAAGCAGCCTTCTACCAAGACTGTTCAGTGTATTGTGGTAAGAGGTAGTTTTCCCTTAATTGCTATTTTTTTTTATCAAAATACTGAATTTGATTATTAAAGAGAGCAAGAGACATCAGGGAATAATATATGCCTCGGCAGTGAGGACTGCTGACTAAGGCAAAGAATCATAGACTCCAGGAGGGTATTGAATTAACGACACGCCTGGTTCAGTCTAACAAAGGGGAGACACAGACCCCAGAAGGTACCAAATGAAAGGTACAACTGGTAAGGTCTAAAACAGTGAATATAGACCGAAGACGATACTAAATGAAAAGTACATCTCACAGGGTCAAAACAAAGACTACAGACCCCAGACAGTATCAAATGAAAGATACAGCTAGCAAGGTCGAAACAGAGACTATAGACCCCAGTCAATATCAAATGAAGGATACAACTAGCAAGGTCGAAACAGAGACTATAGACCCCAGACAGTATCAAATGAAAGATACAGCTAGTAAGGTCATAACAGAGACTATAGACCCCAGGCAGTATCAAATGAAAGATACAGCTAGCAAGGTCGAAACAGAGACTATAGACCCCAGACAGTATCAAATGAAAGATACAGCTAGTAAGGTCATAACAGAGACTATAGACCCCAGACAGTATCAAATGAAAGATACAGCTAGCAAGGTCGAAACAGAGACTATAGACCCCAGACAGTATCAAATGAAAGATACAACTAGTAAGGTCGAAACAGAGACTATAGACCCCAGACAGTATCAAATGAAAGATACAGCTACTAAGGTCATAACAGAGACTATAGACCCCAGACAGTATCAAATGAAAGATACAACTAGCAAGGTCAAAACAGTGTGAATCTGAAAAGTGACATCAGCATACAATGTAAATTGCTGACGACATACCGTTACCTTAAAGCCATGAATTATAAGGCAACCCAGGATACTCGTAACCATACTGAGTAGAGTTCCAGATGCCCTACAAGCATCTATAGAATGTGACATTTGTCACCCCTTTGGCTTGGTGGGCCGTGGACTGTAGCTAGCAATCAGGGTGCGGGGTTGTCAATCCCGTATAGGCCTATACACACAATGTCCGCTCTCCCTACAAGAGACTCTGGTTACCAACTAGATGACGAAGAAGGCCGCGTCCCGAAGATGCATCCCAAATAGAGGGTAGTGTGTTTCTTGAGGGGAGTGGGTTTCTAATGCAAGTGATATACTAGAGGTAGAGACTTCCAAACAGTGGGTAGTGTGTTTCTAAAGTAAGTGTAGAATAGAAGAACAGATTCTTAATTGACTTGACTAGAGAATTCCCTATATGTCCATACTCATATACATAGTATTTAACTAATGGACCAAACGACCTTCGGACGGCTACCCGATCCCACCAGACCACATCTCAACGAAGAAAAGGAAATAGGGTCGACGAGCCTTCCTAAGTCTTTCAGTCATTACTTATATATACCTATATAAGTACGGACATACATCTAACTATGACTAAGTGCGTTTCAAGTAGAAGTGATCCTTGTGAAGTAGTAGTGTCTAATAAGTGAAGTAAAAGCGTTCGCAAGTGAAGTAGAAGTGTCGCACAAGTATAAGCGTATCATGAAGTAGAGGCGGCAATAAGTGAAGCGAAAGCGTATCAAGTATAAGTGAAATAGAGTTGTTATCAAGTATACGCGAAGAAGAATCGTATCACTAAGTAAGAGGGTGAATAAGTATAAGCGTTATCAGGTATGAGTGACTTTAGGTATAAGCGAAAGCATTACAGAGTAGGAGTATAAAATAAGTATAAGCGAAGCAGCGGTGTCTAACAATTAAAAGTATTCATGAAAACCCTTGAAGACTTTATTACTTAGGAAAATCGCATTTGTATTCTTTGATAAAATAGGTGTGAAAACCTTTAGAAATCTTTGGGAACCTTTTATAAATCAGTTTGAAAATGAATCTTTGAAAGCTATGAAAGTAAGAACTTGAACAATTTAAAAACCCTTTTTGAAAGCCATTTACAGTGTCCTACTCGGTAAAACAGTGTACAGTGGTAAAATCTTGTGCATGCGGGTTATCAATTTCATGTGATTGATATGATAACTGGCATGTTTAACTTGTAATCCCCCCCCCCTATAAAACAATTAAAAGCATTTAAAAGGTTCATTCAAGGGTATGAACTCACCTGGTGTAAGTAGGTCCGACGGAAGTGCCGTTTGGGCGTTCGGGGTCACGCAAGGACTTGAACACACACAAGGACCTATTTTAACATATGATAACATATGTTCACATACAATTAGCATATAATATACTAATTAAACAATTATACACACTCAAAGGAGTGGAAAACACTTTTGGTTGAGTGTTTGGGGTCCCGGGTAGCGTTTAAGGGTGCTAAGGGTCTCTTATCAGTTGTGGAAACTTTGCTAAACTCAAATATCAAGAGTGTAAAGGGGTTTAAAGCATCAATATGGACCAAACAAGGAGTTTACGGCCCAACCTAAGGGAGTTTACGGCCGTAAACTCCCAAGGTCAATTTCTTGGGTGTTTGATGCTTCTAGCTTGTTCATAGGATTATTCTAAGCACTTTTCCTCAAAGGCATGATTGGATTTGAGGCTTCTAAGGGTACTTTATAGGAGTTTACGGCCTAGGAACTCTCCCAAGGGAGTTTACGGCCGTAAACTCTCAATCTTTGAGTTTAGTGAAGTTTTAAGCCCCTAATGCCTTTCTAGTGATTTCTAATGAAGTGTGATGCCATTTTGGGTGATTAAAACCAACATTTGAGGGGGTTTTTGGGGAGTTTACGGCCTAGATAATGCTTGGGCCGTAAACTCCAAGAAATCCCTCATTTTCCTTGTGTTTAAGCCCTTAATTCCTTTCTAGCATTTTATAGAAATAGCCTATGGTCATTTGGGGGGCAAAAACTACAATTTTGGGCATGAATTAAGGTGTTTACGGCCTTGACCAAGTCTGGGCCGTAAACTCCTATCTTTAATTCATTTTGGAGTGTTTCAAGGGTCTAAACTCAAGAGGATAAGTTCCTAAATTATGTAATAAGCCCTAGGGTGAGTTTGGGAGTGTTTTGGGGCACTTTTGACATGATTTTGAGGAGTTTACGGCCTAAGCTTGTGCTTGGGCCGTAAACTCTTGTTTGAGTCCTAAAATCATGCATTTTAATGTTTAAACACCCCTAGGCTATATCCCCTAATTATTTCCAAGCTTATGGACAAGTTTAGAGGCATGTTTGGCACCATTTTAGGGGTTTACGGCCCTAGAATGTTCATGGGCCGTAAACTCCTTATACCATGCCTTCTTGGATGATTTTTGGGCTATAAACATGAATCACTATGTTTAGAATAAGCTAGGGTAGGCGGACTTACAATTTGGAAGCGTTTGGTTGCGAATTCGGGGCGAAAACGGGTCTAGAGAGAGAGTATAGAGAGAGAGTGTAAAAAGTCTCCCATTTGACTCCACTCACCCATATATAGGTTTCACAGTCGGGGCTCAGTGGAATTTTACCCGATACTGCCGTTAAACGGGGCTTTTGGTCGCACCCGATTTAGTGGTCGTAATAATAAAACTTGACATTTTCCAAATGAATGAAAATGTGTGTCCTGTGTTTTTATTTCCTTTTATCACGACTTAACGACATGTTAAAGGTAATCAAATGGAATGTTTATTAAATTGATGCCCTCTAATTAACGGAACTTTTATACAGTGGAATATTCCGTTAACGGTAACGGGGAAATGTAACGGGACAACTTGGATTGTCACACTTATAGCAGCCTAAACACGGCCCAATGCGGCAAACTCCCTCATGTGACCGACCGCATTTCCCACAGTGGTCCCGCCCGGATTGGCCTTTCGGCCTACCATCGGATCCCTTGGGCTTCTTCACTGAAGCCCCTTCTGTCTGTACCTCCTCTGCCTTCCTCTTCCAGATGTGCTCTAGATCAATCTCCCTCTCCCTTGACCTGGCAATCATGGAATCCAGGGTAGGGCAAGCTAAAAAACTGACATGCTCCCGGATGTCAGCTCGTAGCATGTCATGGTAGTGGGTCCTCCTCATGTCCTCATCTCCTTCATACTGGGGCATCAACAAAGCCCTATCCTGGAACTTGGTGGTGATCTCCGCCACAGTCTCCGTAGACTGTCTCATATCCAAGAATCCCCTGGCCAGCTGCTGAAGCTCCACAGTTGGTGCAAACTCGGCCCTGAATCGGGTCACGAATTCTGACCATGTCATAGCCTCGATGGCTGGGGATCCCAAAGTATCACCAATCAACTCCCCCAATCTCTGGCTCAATCCCTCAAACGTACTACAGCAAAACAGACCTTCGACCCTTCCGGGCAGAAGCTCGTCAACTGCGCAGACTCGATGTCTGTGATCCATCTCCTAGCAGCAATGGGGTCCTTCACCCCATGGAAATCCGACACACCACTCCCTCTGAAGTCCTTAAAGGACAGTATGCGCGTGCCCGTCTGGCTAGACGTCAGATCACTCCTGAATACCCGAAGGCGATCCTCCATTAGCTCCATGATCTCCTCCTTAATCGACATGAAAATGACCGGAGTCGCATCAAGGATACCTCTCGTGATCTCAGACGCGATGAACTCGTGTAACCCATCATTAAAATGCTCGGATCCCGCACCAGAGCCCGAGCCTGATCCAGATCCTGAACCTCCCGCTCCATGTCGCGTGACCACCATTCTGAAAGTAAATATACAAATGTCTGGATCACATATACTTTCGAGAGGTGTCACACACTTTCCAAGTTTCTTGGTTCCATCTCGGCCCTCCTTGACTCGAGTACGGATCCTCTGCTTCCAGTAGTACGGGCCCATGCTACCTTCCACATCTATCCGTACTTTCCTCAAGTATTTCTTCGACTTCACTAAGTCCCTTTTACCGATACCTTTTCCACTGACCTCATCCTAGGCTTCCCTAGGGCACCCCCAACCTACTCTCCTCCATCAGCCGCACTAGGAGTCACCACCCCCCTCTAACTAGCTTGCGGATACTTCTACATATCCACTCACTAGTTAGTTAAAGTTGGCCAGAACCCTATAGCACAAAGCAAGCAGCATTTGTGCATTGAGTAACCACATCAAACATAACCTAATCAGGCCATCCAACTGCTGACTAAGAATCATAAACATAACATAGCAGGTATGGGTATCTTGGGGAAAACTTACTTGAGCCCGGCCGATCGCACGCATTACACACCTTGCCTTTCTCAAAATTCCTTAACTTAGATTTTAGAAAACCATTTTCTTTGTAAAAATATTTTAGTCCCTCGGTTTGAGTTCAGACACTCCTGAGGGTGTGTCCGAATCCCTCAAATGTTGGGTCAAAAATATGGTTTATACTTTGCTTTTCTGACAAATTGTATTTTTATGTATTGTTTAGATGTTTACGGTCGGTGAGTGAGTTGACGGTCGTAAACCCTGTTTACGACCCATGTTTCCTGTGTGTATATATATAGGGGTGAGGGGTATGAAGAATACAGTGATGAACACCAGAGGAGCTTAAGTGTGTGCATTTAAAGGTGTTCTATAGAGAGAGAGAAAAGAGAGTGTGTGTTAGTATGTGTGAATCTTGTATCTGGATCTTCATTCATATCAATACATACAAGATTTATCATCTTCTTCTCCTTTTCTTCTTATTATGATCTGACATCATCCGTTTGATTGGGATTTCGCACCATCAAACGGATCTGATTAATACACAAGCAGATTAGGGACTTACAATTGGTATCAGAGCTTGGTTTGTATCACTCATTTTTGTCATATCTAGAGCCAATTTGATCTTATTTTGAAGTGATTATTGCGTTTTTGGATAGATCTCGCAAAAATAAGGGGGGGTTTGTTCTTCGCGTTTTTCGTAAAAACGAGTTTTTGATCGAGTTTTGGAGCAAAAAGGGTGAAAAAACGATGTTTTTCATCAAGAACAACGATTTCTGGAGAGTTTACGGTCTTTGAAGGGTTTACGGTCCGGAGTTTACGGCCGGAAACGTGTCGCCGAAGTTTGCGGCTCGGCTCGGCGGCTTGCAGATCGAAAGTGTGCGGCTCGGCTTGGACGGCTTGGCTAAACAGTAAGCTTCGCATCAGGGCTTCAATAAAAAAATAACGTGATTTTGAAAGTGTTGGGTTTCGAACACACGACCTCCAACTCTCAAACCAAGCGCCTTACCATCTCGGCTAGCCAAGCACTTGTGATTTCCTTCTGATATTTTAAACTTAACCACTTCCTGTCGCACATAATTTCGAAATTTGACACTTTTAACCCCAAAAATCAATTTCTTTTAATTTTAAATTTCATTTTCAACCAAAAATTTTAGTTTTCATTTTTTGACTTTTATTTTTGACTTTATACTTAAAATTTTGACTTTGACTTTAAAGTTTGACCTTTGACTTTAAACATTGACTTTCTCATTTGACTTTTAAATTTTAAAATTTAGCTTTTCGGTTTGACTTTTCAATTCTGACTTTTGAGTTTGACTTTTCAAGTTTGACTTGTGAGTTTGACTTTTTAAATTTGTCTTTTAAGGTTGAATTTTGGAGTTTTTAGTCAAAGGGCATTTTTAAATTTAAGTTTGACTTCTAGTTGTGCTTTTAATAGTTTTGAAGTTTACGAGGGAATTAAAGACATGAAAGAGAGTCGTCAAGAGATGTTAAGACAAAACTTCAACATGTTCGATTATATCCCTAGAGAAACCCTCGAAACTCAGTTGCAGCGATTTACTACACTCACTACTGAGATGAATATAGTTGGGATCTTCTTGTCCAAATCTGAGATAAACAAAAAGCTATTGAATTCACTTCCGAAATCGTGGGATATGAACATGTTTATCATCAAGAAGACAAAAGATCTCAATCGTCTTAGTCTAGCTGATATAATTGAAGTAATTGACGCTTTGAAGTGAGGAAAAACAATGAGTTCCACAAACCTTCCGGTCAATGAAGGTTCATGTTCTCAATCATGCGAAGTTTCATGTACGCTATCTAGTGAAGATATGATTAAATTTCTTCGGGAACAAATTGATTTATTAAAAAGGGATGTTGAGGACCTGACATATGAAGGATATCAACTCAGGAAAGGACAGAAACCCCTGAAGGCTGAATTAGCAGCAAAAACCAAAGACTTTAGGAAACTTCAGGAAGAGTATAGCAACAATTGTGAAAATTATAACTATATTAAGAGACAACTTGTTGCTATAACTGAAGAACTTGATGCCTTGAAAATTAAGTGTGGAAAAGCAGATGTTAGTTTAAAAAATTATACTGCGTCAAGTCAAACAGTCGAGTCCTTATTTGAAACCCAATTAAAATTCAAAGATAATCAAAACAAGGGTCTAGGGTATGATAGTGTTCGTCCACCTTTCAATCATAACTACACATCCATCCCTATGACACAGGAAGAAATTGACAGGGAGGGACATCTTCGATATGGCAAACCAGCTGGATTTGTGTCAGGAGGCGTTCAAGTTGAAAATACTAATGCTTCTACTTTATGTGCAGGTAAAGTAGTAGAGGATGAGAACAAGGAGAACACCATTGAACAAACCAACATCTCCTTGAACTCTGAATCTGTTGCTTCGAACTCAACTGCTTCTGATCAACCTGCCGTTGAGAAATACAGACCACCAATTCCAACGCAACAGAGTTCTTGTTGCAAGTGTGCATGTGGGAACAACAAGAGACAAGTCAAAGATACCCCACCAGGGGCGGGAAGAAACAATTTCCTAGTGAAGAAAAAGACTTGTTTTCACTGTGGAACACCTGGTCACATTGCCCGAAATTGTCCAAATCGTGCATACGTTCCCTATTATGCACAAGGCTAGCAGAACGTGCCAAGAGGGAGATACTTCAAAAGAAACCCCTCGAGATCACGATCAGACATTGACGACTAGAATCCCAAGAAGGCCAAGAATTCAACTCCCAAGGCCAAGAATCAAACCTCAAAGGACAAGAATCAAAATCCCAAGGGCAAGAAGGGAATGGCGACCAAGAAGCCAAATCCAAGAGATGCTCCCGTGAAGCCAAAATCAAAGTCATCTCAACGGCCGACATCAAGATCAAAAGCAAGTACTGAGCCACCCATCAGATCGAAAAAGAAATGGGTTAAACCCAACTACAAATGGGTTCAAAGGCTCACTCTCCTAAATCAACTAATGACTCTAATATTTCTTCATCTTCTGTTTGTGATAAACAGGATATGTCATGGGAGAAAGTACCGTGCAAGGATGAAAAAGGTCGACCCAATTTCAAAATGGATTGGGTTCCAAAGACCAACTAATCTTGCTCTATGTCGGAGCAGCTATGGAGGCATATCATCAGACTTCGGTTTGTTGGTAGTGGCTGATCCTGGCACTTGATAGGAGACATCTCTCAACTGTACAACACTCGGAACATTGTTTGGGAGAATGTGTCCTTTGCGGGAAGGGAAGGAAAGAAGTGATCACTCATGGGGTTTGTGCTTAATGACATGAAGAATTTTCGGATCTGTTCTGAGATTACGCGTGTTGTTCTCAGACCTTCTGCATGCAAATTCAATCAGTGACTTACGGTTTGAGTTTTCTTCTCTATACTCCTAAGTTTTTCTTAAGCTGATTCGCTTTAAAGACTAATTTTTGTTTTAGGATAATTTAAATTTGCGCATTTACTTTCGTTTCTCTCCTATGCACAAATTTAGGGGGAGAAATAAAAACAAAACAAAAATTAGAAAATTTAAAAAAAAAAATTGTTGGTTATGAAATGTGCTTGAGGGAGATGTTTTGGGAAGTGATATTATCAAGTGATAACAGGAAACCTGATTCTGCGTAACATACCCAAAGTTGAAGGGCCTTTGCTCTGGTTTGATGCGTCGGTAGGCACGAAAGATTCTAAATGGACTTGACTAGGCAGAGTTGAACTTAAGAAATTCTTTGTCTTGACATATTTTGAACTAGTTAGATCCGTTCAGCCTGACAATACGATGCTCGGATAGGTTGAGTAGGGAGATATATATGGGAATCCACTCGTCACATTAAATGAACCCGTACTTGGAACCGTGGTTTAGCTTTTCCTCGATGTGCGGATTCTATCCTTAATTCCAGTATTGATGGGGCGACTCGTAAATTCCGATAAATTAGGTCTGTAGAAAATTGTTTTCTTTCTTTCTATCTGTTACTCATATGTTGTCTCCTTTGTGTGACTTCCAATCCGAACTGGTACACAACATATGCAACTCTATTTCTCTGCATGTTATAAATATATGAAATTCCTCTTATGTATTAGCCATATGCTGTCTCCTTTACGTGACTTCCAATTCGACCTGGTACACAGCATATGCATCCTTCTATTTCTCAACCCCTCTGAAACAATAAGTTATAGCAATCTGAATCTATCTTCTCTCCGAATGATTGTCTGCTCACCTGGTGTAAGGAGTACTCTGGAAGTTCTTGATTACTGGGGCATACCAGGAAGCGGGAAACACGTTCTAGTACAACTAAAATTGAACACATACAAATTTTCTATAGATCTTGTTGCTCAATGGTCCTTAAGATATAGTATCTAAGAACTTAAGACCAGATATAATATCTAGAAACTTAAGTTCACCTTGTCTTGTAAAAAATAGTATGTCCTAAATCTGTCACAATTTTTCGTGTTTAAGTGGACAACAATACCGACGATCGACCAGACAAAGACGTGAAGATAGAAGGTACCAACAAGTAGATTAAGGCTGTCTAAAAACTTTGATCCCAAATCATTCTTAAAGTTAGATATCATTTTATTTTTGTTAAATTTGTTCATAGTTTCTTCTAGTTTAAATATTAGGGGAGAATGAAAAATTAAAAATTAAAAAAATCAGAAAATTAAAAAAAAAAAATCCAAAAATAGTGTTATTTATGTTTTATTTCTTGTTCAAGAAAATCAAAAAAAAAAATCCAAAAATATTTTTGTTTCTATGCTAAGTTTTCTTTTAGTTTTGTTTTGTCTTGAAAAGTGATTTCAGATATAGATAAGACTCATGAAGTTTGTGCCGAAGATTTCTGAGCCAAGGCTTCATCCGTGATCATCGAAGAATTCGCATTCGAAGGAGCAAGAAATGAAGATTATTCTTTCAACATTCAATCTTTCAACCCCAGAAGCAAGATGAAGCTGAAATTGAAGAATATGTGACGGATTACATTGAAGCCTCCTCAACCAGTCTGCTGCTATCTTTGTACATGCTGAAGTGATCTAGAAGTTCAGTTCTCTCTGATGTTCTCTCTGAAGATTCTCAAGCTAATATCGCTATCTTTCAAGAATCAGTACATCAAGCCTCCTCACCCGACATGCGTTCAAAGCCAAACTTTGAAGAAAAGCCCAACTGCTCAAGATGAAGTCATTCATTGAAGATTCATCAAGTTCATCTTGAAGTTGTGAAGAATTTGAAGATTAATGCTTAAGCCAAGTTCCCAATGAAGATTAACAAGAAAAACCAGCTACTTTTTAGGGGGAGCTTGTTTGGTCATTTAAGAAAAGAAAAGAAAGTTATAAACCAAGGGGGAGATTGTTGGGTCAAAAATATGGTTTATACTTTGCTTTTCTGAGAAATTGTATTTTTATGTATTGTTTAGCTGTTTACGGTCGGTGAGTGAGTTTACGGTCGTAAACCCTGTTTACGGCCCATGTTTCCCGTGTGTATATATATAGGGGTGAGGGGTGTGAGGAATAGAGTGATAAACACCAGAGGAGCTTAAGTGTGTGCATTTGAAGGTGTTATAGAGAGAGAAAAAAGAGTGTGTGTGTGTTAGTGTGTGTGAATCTTGTATCCGGATCTTCACTCATATCAATACATACAAGATTCATCATTTTCTTCTTCTCCTTTTCTTCTTAATGTTATCTGGCATCATCCGTTTGATTGAGATTCCACACCATCAAACGGATCCGATTGATACACAAGCAGATTAGGGACTTACATCAAACCAAGGCTCTGATACCAACTTGTAAAATCCCAAATTTCGAGGCAAAAAATTTCATCTTAAGATTAAGTAAATCATAGAGCATTTTACCAAAACATTGTCAATATTACATCATTTATATAAACATAAAGTCATGTCTCAAAAACCATATCATCAGGAACAATGAAAATCAGAGTACAATCCTAGGAAATCTGATGCAGAAACCATGTGTGTGATGCGCTGCTACCCTGCTGGCTCCTTCCCCTTAGACGAAGAGGTACCTGAAACCCAAACTAAAAGTGTAAGCATGAAGCTTAGTGAGTTCCCCCAGCATACCACATACCATATAACATCACCGGTATCTTACAACCGGTAACTGCCATTTGTATCTTTCAACCGGTAACCATAATCGGTATCTTTCAACCGGTACACGCCATCGGTATCTTTCAACCGGTAACTTGGGACTATTTCAACCCTAGCACTAGCATACAGTAACAAAATATAATCATACCATCAGGCATAACTGGGTACTGTCCTACCCTTCGATCCTAAAGACTGATGTCAGGGACAACCAATCAATTCTACTCACATAGCATATCACACAGGCATATCTCCTGACCAAAACATATAACCATACCAAGATAATTGTCACAAAGACAATCATCTACCAAATACCCCTGTTGGTGGGCCGACATTGTGGCCGTAGACCCACCCTTATTGGAAGGTAACTCACCTCAATGTCGTGTAGTACCTCTGCATGAATATCGACTCTCCTCGACTCCTCACTCCCTACCTGACAACCCTCTAAGTCAATGAATAAAACATACAACCCTTTACCAGGGTCAACCCAAGTCCAGTTAAAGTTAACATCCAGTTGACCTGACTCACTGAGTTGGCCTACGAACTCGTCGAGTCCATGCTCCTCTATCCCGATACAAATCCCAACTCAGCTCGTCGAGTCTAGCAAGAACTCGACGGGTTCTCCTTCAATAGTAACATTGGTACCATTTTCATCCAACTCGTCGAGTTCGTTCTTGAACTCTTCGAGTTCATCTCCCTCATAAGAACTTTTCCAGTCTACGACTCGCCGAGTTGTATGAACAACTCGTCGAGTACATTTTCAAAGGTTGGGAGATTGCCTTGGACTCGCCGAGTCTTCTTAATCCACTCGACGAGTTCTATGAGGTCAAGGTCCTTTTTGGTGTCTAAACAACCAAGGGACCTCCTTCCTAACAACTGATCCATCCTCAGAAAGGATTTGGTGTTCAATGCTTACTGACTCGCCGAGTCCAACCTTGACCATTACTATACAGTCGATTTAAATGGGATTTAACACACCAAAACCATAGATTTGGCCTCCTAATGTCCATTTTATACGTAAAGTTCCAAGCTTGATGTGCATGCATGGGGTTTTTAGCTCAAAAGTCCATAGACAGTGCTCTACAATGAGCATGAGGCTCTCATTACCCTAAAGTTAGCACCTTTATGCCATGAGACCCCTCTTAAGGCCCAGATCTGACGTCAATCCCCACTCAACCCCTCATAATCCGAAAATGGCTTAGAAAGCCATAAAAATCCCAATTCCAAAGATGAATAAGCACATAGATAAGTCAAGACAGGGGCATTTACCTTGATGAAGCTGGAAATGGGGTAGGATCTCTGGATCCACAAGTCCCAATTCGAAATCCCAAGTTTCCTCCTTCCTTCCAAGCTCCACAAACTAACCAAGAACACCAAAATGGCCTTAACACACACACACACACACACCAAACGACTAGGGTTTCGATATGCAACTATAGGGGAGTGTTATGGACAAGGGAGGCAGAGTTAAGGTGTTTATATTGGGTGCAAACCCTCATAATTAGGGTTTCACTCTCCCAGCACCTACTCGTCGAGTCAGTCACCCGACTCGTCGAGTAGGTCACTTAAAATGTCCGCGAGTCACGATCCTACTTGACGAGTTAATCCCCTAACTCGTCAAGTCCTAGAGAAAAACACAAACTACTTGAATAAAAAGGCATACGAGGAATCAGGTGTTACATCTAAGTTGAGAAACAAAGGAAAAATAGGCTAGTGTTGAGAGTTTATTGAGAGAGAGCGATTGTAGAGGTGTGAGGGAGAGAATGAGGGATGATGCCCTTTTATATGCAAATTTTGGGGTGTGCGGCATGAAAAAGGGGTGCATATTGTGTATTTTAAGGCTAAGTCTCCCCAACCACTTTGTCTCATGTAAGGTCCTGAAAACGGATCTTACCAGTGATCAAACAATCAAACAATCAAGGAGAGCAAGAATTGGAGTAGAAGTAGAATAGAAACAAGCTTGCACACACTTTATAACTGAAAAACGTCGGGTACAACTTGTTTTTAGTGACTATGAACTCCCTAGGATCAAAAACTAACAATGACCTACACAGCCTCTATTTATAGGGACTTGGACTGGAAATAGGGTTTACGCTGTAAAGGGGTTTATGGCCGTAAACACACTACAAAGCCGTAAACACCAAAATAACTCACTATTACATCATAAAGACTCAAAAGAACTATTACAATTGAAAGCCTAGACCAAACCACTAACTGGACCCTTCAATCTCCCCCTTGGTTTGGGGCTAGCTGGAATTAGTCTTTGTCAACAAGAAGCACATCCGATCTGCCCATTGCCCCGTTCCACATCCATTTGTTGATGATATCTGCAACCATAGATGTATATTTATTAGCAGCTAGCTCAAAAATATTTTCTACATCTTTAATCTGATGAAGATTTAGCTGATGAATATCCCATTTCCCAAATTGAAGCAGATCTCTTATGTCATATAAGCGAATACATCCTTCTTTAAGCTTTATGACAGCAGAGGCTGTAGTTTCATCAAACACCCAATACAGGATTGACTATAAAGATCCATCTGGATGATTCTGAAGTATAGGGATCTGTTTTACTTGATTTGTTACAGGCCACATCACACATCGAAGAGGTTGATTGGTTTTGGGATCAATTACACTCCGGTATAGTTTAATAATTGACTCTGCAGTCTTCATCGAAGGAAAACCCTTAAGCACTTGATCTTCCAAGAAATGTTTGAATTGTGTAGCCTTGGGATTTTGAGAGGGATTTGCAAAAGGAGCCTTTGATAATTTCGAAAGGTCAACCCTGGTCCAAGAATTGAAGTCATGAGCATATTTATATAGTTCTATATTTCCACTCTTTCGTCTCACGATCCACATATTTAAAGTGTCGTGAACACCCCATGAAATAATCCCTGACCTATCACCATAAACATCTCTAAAGCATTTTTCTTCAAGATCTGTAACAATGCTCTTAGGTTGATCCCCAGGAGCATTTTGATCCAAGTTCCTTTTGAGCAATAGTTGTGTCACACCTCAAAACCAAGAACGGAGGAAACGTTCTGGGGCAGAGGACGTCATGTACAGTATCACAACAATGAAAAGTAGTAAACAAGCAACAACATCATCCATTGCATTAATAATAGAATTTTAATACAAGTGTGTTCTGACAAATTATGATAAATTCTAAAGTATAATCAAAATGAAAGATGAGTCTTGAACGAGCTCCATCTTCTCAAAATCTTACATATGTACTTGTCTACGGTTGACCTGAGGATACAAGTTATTTTGAAAGAGAGTATCAGCTTTAAAGCTGGTGAGATCATAAGTATTTTAGTGTCTTAATTTTTATGTAAGCATTTATATGTATATGAACTGTAAGTATTGAAAATGTATATGAATTGTAAGTATGAAAATGTTTTGAATGATCCTAGGAAGCCCTATGTTTCCTACTAATCGTATCCTTCTACCAAGGCATCTAGTGTCTGTGTGTGTCTCTTGTAAGAGTGTGTATTTTCCCAAATCTGACTATCATTAACCAAAATATAGTTTCTACATTACCGTGCGTCATGTGAAAATTCACGAAGTGAATGTAATGGGAAAATGAAATAGTACTATGGTGTAGTGTCGAACTACAACCGTACTAATTACCTTAAGTCTAGGGTAATTTTGTGAGTACTGTAGTTTTTGTAATAAGTGATTACTTATGTACTCCTATTGCCTTATTTGAGGGATAAGGCATAATGTGATGGCTAGATCCCAGGCTAGACACTCCCCTGTCAAAGGGATTTTGTGACCTTTACACGCCCATGCATATATGCACGCGGTGACACATCCACATTACTATCATCATGTATACCCGATATAACTATCACAATTGCATTGTGATTCATCGGTATAGTTAGATCCTGAACTCGTTCCATGCTTTAGCACCTAGTGATGCCTGTCCTATCATCGTATATGTAAGCATACTCATGTAAGTGAGATCATCTAAATGTACTCATGTAAGTGTAATCATGTAAACATATCTATGTAATAGTATAGTAATGTACTGTAATGTTCTACGTGTGCTAGTTGTAATGTGTGTTCTCTCTCTATCTAGCATGTATAGTAATGTACTGTGTGTACTATCTGTAATGTATGTTCTCTCTATCTAGCAAGTATTGACTCATGAATGAACTGACTCATTGTATGATATCACGTTCTAGTAATAGTTCTAGTATCTTCCTAAACTACCCATATGGTAGCTCACTAGTAATTTAACTGGTACGTATGAACATGGATGTATACCCTTGCTACCCAAGGGCATTGGATGAACTGGAAGGACCTTTATGACTATATATGTACATATGATATATAACTAATATTTAAACAACCTTCGGACGGATACCCGATGTCCCACCAGACCACATCTCAAGCTCGAAAAGGAAATAGGGTGGATAGCCTTCCTAAGTCTTTTAAACATTTCTTATATAACTATACATATAGAGGCATGCAATTGATAATTTAAAAGCATAAAATAAGTTTTGTAAAACCTTTGATCATAATTATTATCTAAGAAAAGATCAACTAGATGTCAATCTATAAAACGGTTTGAAAGCATGGGTTTGATAAAACAGTTTAAGTATAAATAAACATTTATTTGAAACACAATTGTAAATGAGTTTGAAATGGAACATACAGAGTACAATGTACAGTTTAATAAGGAGTTTTAAACATATGAAGTGTTTATAAAAATCATTTGAAGGAAACTGTTTGGTAAAACGGCTAATGAGTAGCCAATCATTTGAATGCTGCTTATCAATCACATGTGATTGATATAATAACTAGCATGATTCTACTTGTATCCCCCCCCCTGCATAAATCATTTAAAAACAGTTAAAACATTTATTAAGGGGTATGAACTCACCTGTTGCGAGTGGATCGGATGGAAGCGTCGGATAAGTGCTTGGTGTCAAATGAAGACTTAGACATGCACAAAGATCCTAATTACATATGAGGACATATGTGTATAAACAATTAGTCTTTAAACAACTAATAAAAAAGTCAAGACACTCTAGGAGATGACAAACACTTTGTATAAGTGTTATAAGTGCTAAGGAGTGTATCTAAGTGTTGTAAGGAAAGGCTAGTATGATTGGGGTTCAAGGAACACTCTTAAAATGAGTTTACTCCCTAAGGACCAACACCCCTTGAGTTTACGGTCTTAAACTCTTGAGTTTACGTTCGTAAACTCCTAACCTTTTGACTATTTGCTGGTTTAAGGTCTTCTAAGCTATTCCAAGCATTCCTACTTCATGATTTAGCCTTAGGAAGTGTTGTGTGGCTTCAAAACACTCCTAAATGGAGTTTACGGTCTAAGGACCATTTCTCCATGAGTTTACTACCTTAAACTCATGAGTTTACTACCTTAAACTCACAAGTTTGGTATTTTCGGGTTTTCAAGTCCTCATGGCACTAGTCTAGGTTAGATTCTAGGCATAAGAAACAACCATGGGACATTTATGGGACATTTATACAACTTTTAAGGTGTTTACGGTTTTGGGAGATCCCCAAACTGTAAACACATATAAATGTAGGCGTTTTGTGCTTTTTGTGTGATACACTCATCAAGGATGGATCTAGACAAGTCTCTAAGGCATTGTGAAGCACCTAGACACCCTAAAGCACCCTAAGGCACTATATTTTTGTCACACCCCAAAACCACGAACGGCGGAAACGTTCAGGGGTGTAGGACGTCATGTACAGTATCACAACAGTGTAATATAATAAATAAGCAACAACATCATCCATTGCATTATAAGTAAAGTTTTATACATGTGTGTTCTTTCATTGTAATAAGACACCAAAAATATACAATCAAAATAAAAGACGAGACTTGTCTGCTGCGTCTTCTCAAAACCTGTCCTCCGTACCTGTCTACTGGCGACCTGAGAATACAAGTTATTTTGAAAGAGAGTATCATCTTTAAAGCTAGTGAGTTCATAAGTATATAAGTGTCATTGCTTTGTTTGTGAAAACCTGCTATGAATGCCATGAAAAACCTTTAAGTGAAAATGTTGAGGTAAGTATGAAATCCCTAGAAAAACCCTTATTTTCTATAAGTATGAAGTGTAGTCTTCTAAGATCAGATAAAGACCTAACAGGTCTATGATTTATATAGACAGGAAATTAGACCATAGTTTTACATAAACTAGGTTATATCCAAAAGATGAGATAACGATATTCTATCGGTGACGAGAACTACTAGCTTGAGTCCTCGATTCCGACAGTAGACGTTCGATGTCCCTTATACGCCTGTCCGACCTTGCTTGTTGAGCTCACAGTTCTCTAACTTCAGCTCGGGTTTCAGCAAGTTCCCTTTGCAGATTTGCATTACGGACCAGAGTCCTTTCATGAGCAGACTCTAGCTGGCGAATGTGGACAGTGTTAACACCTGAGTTGGCGTCAACTTCCAAAACTTGATTGACAGCCGCCTGAGCTATTATCGAGTTCCTAGACATCCTACGCACCATGATTGGTAGGACTCTATCGGCAGAACCTCCTTCTGTGAGGTTGTAGAAACTTCGGTCTCCGTTGTAGGGAATGGGCTGACCCTGTTCATGACTCCATGTTATCAAGTTAGTGGCCCATAGGGGTGTGGGTCCTTGAAACACAGGGCGAGGGTTCAGGTTTGGGTTTTGAGCAGCTGAGGGTAGGTTGTTGACTTCTGGCTCCGAGTCGGAACTATCAGAAAAGCCCTCAGCATGGTGATCATCCAAAGGGATTGGGTGATCATCTTCTGGCTCTGCCTCTAGCCAACCAGCATTGCCTTGGTTCGGAAAGTACGGATCGCCGTGGTGAAATCCAGCCATCTTAATCTACGCGAGAAAAGGGATATAAGAAATAGCTAAAATAGACGAACTAACTAAGATAATTACAGTAAGATCAAATACCCATATGGTATTTCTTTATGGTTGTGTTGGTAAGTTTTTAGACGTGTTTTCATATCACAATCATTCTTGGGCATATGCTAATCACTCCTTGGACCAGCATAGTTGATCAGGCTATGCCATTCCCAAGACTGACTATATATCCCCAGGCTTACTTGTGATATCCAACAATCGTAATACTTTTGTTCTTGTCGTTGTGACACTGATTTTAGTATGAATGCAGGCACGTATACTTTGTTAAATATTTTATTATTTAAAAGTATAACTCTTAGACAGAGTGTTTTAATCCCATGTATTTATAGTTAGTATATCTTTTATGGGTTGATATACTATATTCACTATAAACAATGCTCTGATACCAATCTGCCACACCCCAAAACCACGAACGGCGGAAACGTTCAGGGGTGTAGGACGTCATGTACAGTATCACAACAGTGTAATATAATAAATAAGCAACAACATCATCCATTGCATTATAAGTAAAGTTTTATACATGTGTGTTCTTTCATTGTAATAAGACACCAAAAATATACAATCAAAATAAAAGACGAGACTTGTCTGCTGCGTCTTCTCAAAACCTGTCCTCCGTACCTGTCTACTGGCGACCTGAGAATACAAGTTATTTTGAAAGAGAGTATCAGCTTTAAAGCTGGTGAGTTCATAAGTATATAAGTGTCATTGCTTTGTTTGTGAAAACCTGCTATGAATGCCATGAAAAACCTTTAAGTGAAAATGTTGAGGTAAGTATGAAATCCCTAGAAAAACCCTTATTTTCTATAAGTATGAAGTGTAGTCTTCTACCAAGACTCGAATGTTTTGTATGTATGAAGTGCAGTCTTCTACCAAGACTCGAATGTTTTGTATGTATGAAGTGCAGTCTTCTACCAAGACTCGAATGTTTTGTATGAATGAAGTGCAGTCTTCTACCAAGACTCGAATGTTTTGTATGAAGGAAGTGCAGTCTTCTATCAAGACTCGAATGTTTTGTATGAATGAAGTGTAGTCTTCTACCAAGACTCGAGTGTTTTGTATGTATGAAGTGCAGTCTTCTACCAAGACTCGAATGTTTTATATGTATGAAGTGCAGTCTTCTACCAAGACTCGAATGTTTTGTATGAATGAAGTGCAGTCTTCTACCAAGACTCGAATGTTTTGTATGAATGAAGTGCAGTCTTCTACCAAGACTCGAATGTTTTGTATGAATGAAGTGTAGTCTTCTACCAAGACTCGAATGTTTTGTATGTATGAAGTGTAGTCTTCTACCAAGACTCGAATGTTTTGTATGTATGAAGTGCAGTCTTCTACCAAGACTCGAATGTTTTGTATGTATGAAGTGCAGTCTTCTACCAAGACTCGAATGTTTTGTATGTATGATGTGTTTTTCCTTTGTGTAGACTAGTACTAAAAGTGCTTAGTCTAACTCATCGTTTATGTGAATGTGTCACAGAATAAAGTAAACAGGAAAAATATGATATGGTAAGTGTTGTCACTGGGTACTAGGACCAACACTACATCGCATGAAGCGAAAGATAGACCCTGAGGAACATCCGAAGAGTGTCCCCTCACCCTCTGTAGCAGCAGCAGGATGGAAGGAGGGTTAGTCCCTGCATCGATCTCTTGACGTAGATCGTCAACTTAATGATCCTCCGAAGATTCACATCTCGTCCACTGTTGCAACAGCGGGCGGAGGGATAGTTAGTCCCGTCACTGACCACAAATCAAGTGACTACCTTAGACATCCGTAGACGCCATCGATCACTGGCGCTAATCAGTGAGATTCGGAATGGTAAGTCCCGCCGAAAACATCCCCTCGAACGGGAATAGGAAAGACAATTTATACAGTAAATACTAATAAATCATCCTCTTAGATCTAAGTTCAAGTATCCAAGGTAAGTAAGTACAGAATAATGTACTTATTAAGAAGTGTCCCTGTCTAGAATTCATGTAAGTGTGTTCATGTAACAGGTAAGTATATGGAAACATATTCATGTATCAAAGAATCCTAAGTACGTGTAATCATGTATCATGTAAGGCATTAGTATAGACTCATGAATGAACTGACTCTTGTTTGATATTCTCTGACTATCCCTATGATAGTTAACTGGAAAGTATGTTGTTGTTCAAGTAGGTTTATGCAAGGTATCTAGGAGCTTTGAACAATAATTTAAAGTGACTTGAAGTCATTATACATTTCAAAACTAATACTTCTGTTGTCCAAGTATTTTAAGATAGAAAACCAATTCACGTGACTTCTTTTGAAATATGAGAAATCTACTGAGTGAAAAACATAGTTATAAAATACATGAAGCTGATTTAATAACATGTTTGTTTCTACTTGTATTCCCCCCCCCCCATTAAAGCATTTAAAATCCTTTAAAAACATTGATTTCGGGGTATGAACTCACCTGTAGTTGGTGATTGGAATGAACTGAACGGTATCGGATTGCTAGGTGTCAAGCGAGGACTTGTGCACACACTACGATCCTAATGAACATATAATCACACATATATGCACTCAATTAGACACAAAAGACTAATTGATAATGTTTAAGACATTTTAGACATAGATAACACTTTATGTAAGTGTTTTAAGCCGTAAGGACTTCATCTAAGCTATTGTGGGACAGGGTACTTGAGTTTAGGGTTTCCAAAGGACCCTACAAGAGTTATTACTCTCCATAAACCATCACACATGGAGTTTACGGTTGTAAAATCTTGAGTTTACGGCCGTAAACTCCCAAACATGTGTGTTTGGTGTGTTTTGAAGTCCAATATGCTTTCTAGAATTATACTAACCTAGTGGCTATGTTCTTGGAAGGGTTTAAGGCCTAGAAGTAATCCAAATAGGAGTTTACGGCCACAAGGACATTTCCCCTTGGAGTTTACGGCTGTAAACTCCCTTGGGGTGATTCCTTGGTTGCTTTCAAGCCTCTTGTACTGGTGGGATGTGTTCTAGACTTTTAATCCTAGCATATGAAGGCATTAGGCACCACTTAGTGCCCTTTATAGGAGTTTACGGCCCAAGAGCCATGTCTTGGCCGTAAACTCACTTGTTTAAGTGATTTTGGTGTGGTTTGGTCCTTCCATTTAGTGGGTACAATTTCTTGTAAAGGGCTAGGGCCTTAGGTGTCATGAAAACACCCTTTGTGACCATTTACATGGAGTTTACGGCCTAGGAGAGTTCTGGGCCATAAACTCACTTTCATTTGAGTCATTTGATGTGTTTAAGACCTTAAGCTACTTGGGGAAATAACCTAGATGCAAGCCTTAAAGTCCTTAAGTCCAAAAACCACCATTTAGGCCTTTGAAATGGAGTTTACGGCCTAAGAGAGTTCTGGGCCATAAACTCCCAATCTTGGGTGGTTTTGTGTGTGATTTCATGTCCCTAATGTGTTTACCTAATGTCCTAAGGTCTTATTCTAGCATCAATGTCGGTTTTGGCTTTGTTTCGGGAGTTTACCGCCCAAGAACACCTTGGGGAGTAAACTCCTAGATCTCATGTTTTAGCCCACTAAATCATGTTATAAGCATCTAATATGTAATCTAACAATACTAGAAAGAGTTACTCACAATCTGGGATAAAAACCCGAAGATCTGTCAGAGAGAAAATGGCTTTTCTCTAGCTGGAATTGTGAATAATGAATTAAATAAATTCAGAAAACTATTTATAGTCCTGAAATATTTTGACAGAAAATATTTTTATTCCTGAACTTGGGCTGTAACTTTATGAAACTTGAAATGTTCAAATTTCACAAACCCAGGAGCATCCACTCTCCTGATATCTCCTAAAGTGTAAACCCTAAGGTACACTAACTTGTTCGGAAAAGTCTGAAAATCACTGAAATTGGACTGACTTCTATTGAATAGATATTGTTCGTACAAATGGAAATTTCGGGTTGTCACATCATCCCCCAGTTAGAAGGAATTTCGTCCCGAAATTAGAATGTAAGCAAATAAGAAATTACAAATAACTAAGCAAAAAGGTGAGGGTATTTCAGTTTCATCTGATCCTCACGTTCCCAAGTGAATTCTGGTCCATGCTTTGCGTTCCAGCGCACCTTCACTATCGGGATACGGCTCTGCTTTGTTCGGTTGACCTCTCGGTCCATGATTTCTACTGGTTCCTCCACGAAGTTGAGGCTCTCGTTGATCTCGATCTCATCGAGTGGAATGACAAGAGTCTCGTCAGATAGGCACTTTTTCAAGTTTGACACGTGGAAGGTAGGATGTACGTTACTGAGTTCTTTCGGTAGATTGAGCTTGTAATCCACAGGGCCGATTCTCGCGAGAATCTCGAAAGGCCCTATGTATCTTGGATTGAACTTCCCACGCAGTAGGACTCGGTTGCCCACCTGGAACTCCAATGGTTTCCTACGCTTGTCGGCGTAGCTTTTCTGTCGGTCTCTAGAGGCTTTTAGTCGTTCACGAATTTGAACGATCTTCTCTGTCGTTTCCTGAATGATCTCCGGACCCGTGAGAGTGCTTTCGGGAACTCGTCCCTTAGCTAACCGGGTATCACCCACTTCAGCCCAGCACAGAGGGGATCTGCACTTCCGGCCATAGAGGGCCTCGAATGGAGCTTCCTTTATGCTCGTGTGATAACTGTTGTTGTAGGAGAATTCAACAAGGGGTTAATGAGTATCCCAAGCTTTTCCAAAGTCAATCACACAGGCACGCAACATATCTTCTAGGGTTTGGATAGTCCTCTCACTTTGCCCGTCGGTCTGTGGATGGTAGGCTGTACTCATGTCCAACCTAGTTCCTAGGGAATTTTGTAATGACTGCCAGAACCTCGAAGTGAATCTACTATCTCGGTCTGAGATGATAGACAAAGGAACACCGTGCAATCTTACAATCTCCCTAATGTAAGTTCTGGTAAGTTTCTCCATCTTGTCTGTTTCCTTGATTGGTAGGAAGTGTGCAGACTTGGTCAGTCTATCGATGATGACCCATATGGAATCAAGTCCACCCATCGTCTTGGGCAACTTGGTTATGAAGTCCATAGTGATCCGCTCCCACTTCCATTCTGGTATCTCCGGTTGTTGTAGAAGACCGGAGGGTTTCTGGTATTCTACCTTGACCTTTGCGCAAGTAAGGCATTTACTCACGAACGTAGCAATATCTGCTTTCATGTTAGGCCACCAGTATAGCTTTTTAAGATCCAGATACATCTTATCTGAACCCGGGTGGACGGAATAACGAGTGTTGTGAGCTTCCGTCATGATCAAGTCTCTGAAGCCACCGTGTTTCGGTGTCCAGATCCGATCCATGAGGTATAAGGCTCCGCCACCCTTGACTTCTAAGTTCTTATCCATCCCTCTAAGGGATTCGCCCGCCACATTTTCAGGTTTCAAAGCGTCGAGCTGAGCCTCCTTTATTTGTGTGGACAAGTGCGAATGGATGGTTAGAGTCAAAGATTTGACTCTACGACCAGTATATTCTTTCCGACTTAGGGCGTCGGCTACTACATTGGCTTTACCCGGATGATAACGAATTTCGCATTCGTAATCACTAAGTAGCTCGACCCACCGTCGTTGTCTCATGTTGAGCTCTTTCTGGTCGAAAATGTGCTGTAGACTCTTATGGTCTGTAAAGATCGTGCTTTTGGTACCATATAGGTAATGTCGCCAGATCTTCAGAGCAAACCCAACTGCTCCTAGCTCGAGATCGTGGGTTGTGTAGTTAACCTCATGTGTCTTCCGTTGTCTCGAGGCATAGGCAATGACTTTACCTCGCTGCATCAGAACACATCCGAGTCCTTGATTGGATGCATCGCAATAGACAATAAAGTCTTCTATTCCTTCGGGAAGGGATAGTACTGGGGCGGTGCACAAGGCTCGTTTGAGCGTTTGGAACGCTCTCTCCTGTTTCTCCTCCCAGTCGAAGGCCACGCCTTTCTGGGTCAGGGTTGTAAGAGTTTTCGCTATGCTGGAGAAGTTCTGAATGAATTTGCGATAGTAGCCAGCTAGACCTAGAAATTGACGGATTTCAGTAGGTGTCTTTGGTGCTGACTAGTTCTCGATGGCCTTAATTTTGGAAGGGTCCACGTGTATACCTTCTTCGCTAACCACATGGCCCAAAAATTCGACTCGCCGAATCCAAAATTCGCACTTCGAGAATTTTGCGTATAGCTTCTCCGCACGCAATGTTTCTAAGATTTTTCGGAGATGTTGACCATGCTCCTCCTTACTTCGACAGTAGATTAGTATGTCATCAATGAAGACGATGACGAACTGATCCAAGTAAGGACGACACACCCTATTCATCAGATCCATGAATATTGCGGGCGCGTTCGTTAATCCGAATGGCATCACTACAAACTCGTAGTGCGCATAACGAGTTTGGAAGGCTGTCTTGGGAACATCTTCCTCTAACACTCGTAGTTGGTGGTATCCGGATTGCAGATCTATCTTCGAGAAGTAGTTGGCTCCTTGAAGTTGATCAAATAAATCGTCAATGCGGGGCAAGGGATAACGATTTTTAATGGTAAGTTTGTTGAGTTCTCTATAGTCGATGCACATGCGAAACGATCCATCTTTCTTCTTGACGAACAAGACCGGTGCTCCCCATGGTGAGAAGCTTGGTCGAATGAATCCCTTCTTGAGAAGTTCGTTAAGTTGACTGGAAAGTTCCTGCATTTCAGTCGGTGCAAGACGATAAGGAGATTTGGCTACGGGGGTAGCCCCTGGCACTAAGTCGATTCTGAACTCGACTTGGCGTTGTGGTGGTAAACCGGGAAGTTCTTCTGGGAATATGTCGGGAAAGTCGCGTACTTCTGGGATTTTATGGATGTCTTTATGTTCTTGGCTGGTATCGACGACGTGTGCGAGAAATGCATGGTACTCCTTCCGCAAACACTTTTGTGCTTGAATGCACGAAATGATGCGAAGGCTGGTACTAGGTTTGTCGCCGTAGATAATTAAAGTTTCATTGTTAGGAAGGTTAAGACGAACTGCTTTTTCGAAGCACATAATGTCGGCACGCAGAAGACTCAACCAATCCATACCGATGATAATGTCGAAACATTTAATGGTAACTGGCATAAGATCTATCTTGAAAGAATGGCTATCTAAAGTTAAAGTACAACCTATGTATATGCAGTTTGTAATCTCTGTTTTCCCGTTAGCCATTTCTACCATGAATGAACTATCTAATGCACATGGTTTTTGTTTAAGCAGGTGTGCAAATTTGTGACTCACAAAACTTTTCTCGGCTCCACTATCGAAAAGTATGCAAGCATAAGAGTTATCAAGGAGGAACGTACCAGTAACTATCGTTGGATCAGCTACTGCTTCCTCGTGTCCTAGAGCCATAACTCTTCCCACTCCTCCAGCCATCCCTGCTTTAGGGCAGTTCCTTTTGTAATGGCCCACTTCGCCACATCCGTAGCAAGCTTGGCCCATACCGGCGTTAGGAACTTGAGCAGCTTGAGCTGTTGGAGTTTTGCAGAAGCGGACGGTGTGTCCCTTCTTGTTGCAGTTAGAGCAATGCATCTCCCTGCAAGGTCCGTTGTGATGGAAGTTGCACTTGGTGCACTTCGGGAGGGTTACAGCATATGTCCTTGCTGGTAAGAGGTTGGCAGGGGCAACAGGAGTAACTGTGGCAACATTGATTGCCACATATTGTTGTTTCTTGGAGGACCCTTGCGGAGCCCCTCCTTTCCTCTTATTCCACCCCTTCTTGTGGTAGTCGGGGTTGGACTTTTGTGGTACAGGGGTAGGGATTGTTATGTTCTGAGGTTTCCGGTGATCGATAAGAGATTGTGCCAGTTCCTTGGCACTATCAAAAGTAATAGGCCTGGAAGCGATCACACTTGACTGGATCTGGGGTGACAGTCCCCAGATATACCTCTCGATCTTTTTTCTTTGGAGAGCAACCATGTCGGGGCATAAGTTTGCCAAATCACAAAACCTATTTGTGTAGGTAGTGATGTCGGATCCAACCATTTGAAGACCCCAGAATTCCTGCTCGAGTTTTTGTACCTCGCCTCGAGGATAGTATTCTTTCATGAGCATCTCTTTTAATTTTTCCCAGCTGATGGAATACGCCACCACCAGAGTTAGATAGTTAACATGGTTGTTCCACCATGTTAGTGCTCGGTCGGAGAAGGTACAAGCTGCGAACTTGACCTTGCTGCCTTCTTGGCATGCGCAGATCTCGAAGACAGATTCCATCTTCTCGATCCATTGTCTCAACACCATAACACCCCCAGTCCCATTGAAGCTGCGGGGTTTGGCGTTAGTAAAATCCTTGTAGGTGCATTCCCGAGGGTGTCCATGGCTTTCGCCGTGGTTTGAGGGTGGTGCACCTGTTCCTGATCCACTAGGGGCAGGAGCGTTGATTGCTGACACAGCAGCTGCAACTGCTGCTGTGAAAGCTACCTGGAACATAATGGCATCAAAAGGATTTGGTGGTTGAAGAGGTACAGGTGGTGGTGGAGGTGGTGGTATTGGTGCTTCGTTGTTTGGGTTCCTCCTAGGATTCCTGCGTGTCGGCATCTTTAACTATACGTTTAAAAGATGACCACATGGATAAGAATAAATGATAAATGAATGTGTCTCATGGACTAAATCACCATAGTCCAACAACAGAAGGAATAGTATGACTAAACGAAGAGGATAGCATTTGGATAATAATTTCCATAAGATTAGATATCTGTCAATAATACTGGAATTATAGATGTAACAAGTTCGGGAAAAATGGCCTAAGAGTAGGCCTTACATCAACCAAGATGGAAAATTTTGACAGACTTAAGATCAGATAAAGACCTAACATGTCTAAGATTTATATAGACAGGAAATTAGACCATAGTTTTACATAAACTAGGTTATATCCAAAAGATGAGATAACGATATTCTATCGGTGACGAGAACTACTAGCTTGAGTCCTCGATTCCGACAGTAGACGTTCGATGTCCCTTATACGCCTGTCCGACCTTGCTTGTTGAGCTCAAAGTTCTCTAACTTCAATTCGGGTTTCAGCAAGTTCCCTTTGCAGATTTGCATTACGGACCAGAGTCCTTTCATGAGCAGACTCTAGCTGGCGAATGTGGACAGTGTTAACACCTGAGTTGGCGTCATCTTCCAAAACTTGATTGACAGCCGCCTGAGCTATTATCGAGTTCCTAGACATCCTACGCACCATGATTGGTAGGACTCTATCGGCAGAACCTCCTTCTGTGAGGTTGTAGAAACTTCGGTCTCCGTTGTAGGGAATGGGCTGACCCTGTTCATGACTCCATGTTATCAAGTTAGTGGCCCATAGGGGTGTGGGTCCTTGAAACACAGGGCGAGGGTTCAGGTTTGGGTTTTGAGCAGCTGGGGGTAGGTTGTTGACTTCTGGCTCCGAGTCGGAACTATCAGAAAAGCCCTCAGCATGGTGATCATCCAAAGGGATTGGGTGATCATCTTCTGGCTCTGCCTCTAGCCAACCAGCATTGCCTTGGTTCGGAAAGTACGGATCGCCGTGGTGAAATCCAGCCATCTTAATCTACGCGAGAAAAGGGATATAAGAAATAGCTAAAATAGACGAACTAACTAAGATAATTACAGTAAGATCAAATACCCATATGGTATTTCTTTATGGTTGTGTTGGTAAGTTTTTAGACGTGTTTTCATATCACAATCATTCTTGGGCATATGCTAATCACTCCTTGGACCAGCATAGTTGATCAGGCTATGCCATTCCCAAGACTGACTATATATCCCCAGGCTTACTTGTGATATCCAACAATCGTAATACTTTTGTTCTTGTCGTTGTGACACTGATTTTAGTATGAATGCAGGCACGTATACTTTGTTAAATATTTTATTATTTAAAAGTATAACTCTTAGACAGAGTGTTTTAATCCCATGTATTTATAGTTAGTATATCTTTTATGGGTTGATATACTATATTCACTATAAACAATGCTCTGATACCAATCTGCCACACCCCAAAACCACGAACGGCGGAAACGTTCAGGGGTGTAGGACGTCATGTACAGTATCACAACAGTGTAATATAATAAATAAGCAACAACATCATCCATTGCATTATAAGTAAAGTTTTATACATGTGTGTTCTTTCATTGTAATAAGACACCAAAAATATACAATCAAAATAAAAGACGAGACTTGTCTGCTGCGTCTTCTCAAAACCTGTCCTCCGTACCTGTCTACTGGCGACCTGAGAATACAAGTTATTTTGAAAGAGAGTATCAGCTTTAAAGCTGGTGAGTTCATAAGTATATAAGTGTCATTGCTTTGTTTGTGAAAACCTGCTATGAATGCCATGAAAAACCTTTAAGTGAAAATGTTGAGGTAAGTATGAAATCCCTAGAAAAACCCTTATTTTCTATAAGTATGAAGTGTAGTCTTCTACCAAGACTCGAATGTTTTGTATGTATGAAGTGCAGTCTTCTACCAAGACTCGAATGTTTTGTATGTATGAAGTGCAGTCTTCTACCAAGACTCGAATGTTTTGTATGAATGAAGTGCAGTCTTCTACCAAGACTCGAATGTTTTGTATGAATGAAGTGCAGTCTTCTACCAAGACTCGAATGTTTTGTATGAACTTCTACCAAGACTCGAATGTTTTGTATGTATGAAGTGCAGTCTTCTACCAAGACTCGAATGTTTTATATGTATGAAGTGCAGTCTTCTACCAAGACTCGAATGTTTTGCATGAATGAAGTGCAGTCTTCTACCAAGACTCGAATGTTTTGTATGAATGAAGTGCAGTCTTCTACCAAGACTCGAATGTTTTGTATGAATGAAGTGTAGTCTTCTACCAAGACTCGAATGTTTTGTATGTATGAAGTGTAGTCTTCTACCAAGACTCGAATGTTTTGTATGTATGAAGTGCAGTCTTCTACCATGACTCGAATGTTTTGTATGTATGAAGTGCAGTCTTCTACCAAGACTCGAATGTTTTGTATGTATGATGTGTTTTTCCTTTGTGTAGACTAGTACTAAAAGTGCTTAGTCTAACTCATCGTTTATGTGAATGTGTCACAGAATAAAGTAAACAGGAAAAATATGATATGGTAAGTGTTGTCACTAGGTACTAGGACCAACACTACATCGCATGAAGCGAAAGATAGACCCTGAGGAACATCCGAAGAGTGTCCCCTCACCCTCTGTAGCAGCAGCAGGATGGAAGGAGGGTTAGTCCCTGCATCGATCTCTTGACGTAGATCGTCAACTTAATGATCCTCCGAAGATTCACATCTCGTCCACTGTTGCAACAGCGGGCGGAGGGATAGTTAGTCCCGTCACTGACCACAAATCAAGTGACTACCTTAGACATCCGTAGACGCCATCGATCACTGGCGCTAATCAGTGAGATTCGGAATGGTAAGTCCGCCGAAAACATCCCCTCGAACGGGAATAGGAAAGACAATTTATACAGTAAATACTAATAAATCATCCTCTTAGATCTAAGTTCAAGTATCCAAGGTAAGTAAGTACAGAATAATGTACTTATTAAGAAGTGTCCCTGTCTAGAATTCATGTAAGTGTGTTCATGTAACAGGTAAGTATATGGAAACATATTCATGTATCAAAGAATCCTAAGTACGTGTAATCATGTATCATGTAAGGCATTAGTATAGACTCATGAATGAACTGACTCTTGTTTGATATTCTCTGACTATCCCTATGATAGTTAACTGGAAAGTATGTTGTTGTTCAAGTAGGTTTATGCAAGGTATCTAGGAGCTTTGAACAATAATTTAAAGTGACTTGAAGTCATTATACATTTCAAAACTAATACTTCTGTTGTCCAAGTATTTTAAGATAGAAAACCAATTCACGTGACTTCTTTTGAAATATGAGAAATCTACTGAGTGAAAAACATAGTTATAAAATACATGAAGCTGATTTAATAACATGTTTGTTTCTACTTGTATTCCCCCCCCCCCATTAAAGCATTTAAAATCCTTTAAAAACATTGATTTCGGGGTATGAACTCACCTGTAGTTGGTGATTGGAATGAACTGAACGGTATCGGATTGCTAGGTGTCAAGCGAGGACTTGTGCACACACTACGATCCTAATGAACATATAATCACACATATATGCACTCAATTAGACACAAAATACTAATTGATAATGTTTAAGACATTTTAGACATAGATAACACTTTATGTAAGTGTTTTAAGCCCTAAGGACTTCATCTAAGCTATTGTGGGACAGGGTACTTGAGTTTAGGGTTTCTAAAGGACCCTACAAGAGTGTTTACTCTCCATAAACCATCACACATGGAGTTTACGGTTGTAAACTCTTGAGTTTACGGCCGTAAACTCCCAAACATGTGTGTTTGGTGTGTTTTGAAGTCCAATATGCTTTCTAGAATTATTCTAACCTAGTGGCTATGTTCTTGGAAGGGTTTAAGGCCTAGAAGTACTCCAGATAGGAGTTTACGGCCTCAAGGACATTTCCCCTTGGAGTTTACGGCCGTAAACTCCCTTGGGGTGATTCCTTGGTTGCTTTCAAGCCTCTTGTACTAGTGGGATGTGTTCTAGACTTTTAATCCTAGCATATGAAGGCATTAGGCACCACTTAGTGCCCTTTACAGGAGTTTACGGCCCAAGAGCCATGTCTTGTCCGTAAACTCACTTGTTTAACTGATTTTGGTGTGGTTTGGTCCTTCCATTTAGTGGGTACAATTTCTTGTAAAGGGCTAGGGCCTTAGGTGTCATGAAAACACCCTTTGTGACCATTTACATGGAGTTTACGGCCTAGGAGAGTTCTGGGCCGTAAACTCACTTTCATTTGAGTCATTTGATGTGGTTAAGACCTTAAGCTACTTAGGGAAATAACCTAGATGCAAGCCTTAAAGTCCTTAAGTCCAAAAACCACCATTTAGGCCTTTGAAATGGAGTTTACGGCCTAAGAGAGTTATGGGCTGTAAACTCCCAATATTGGGTGGTTTTGTGTGTGATTTCATGTCCCTAATGTGTTTACCTAATGTCCTAAGGTCTTATTCTAGCATCAATGTCGGTTTTGGCTTTGTTTCGGGAGTTTACCGCCCAAGAACACCTTGGGGAGTAAACTCCTAGATCTCATGTTTTAGCCCACTAAATCATGTTATAAGCATCTAATATGTAATCTAACAATACTAGAAAGAGTTACTCACAATCTGGGATAAAAACCCGAAGATCTGTCAGAGAGAAAATGGCTTTTCTCTAGCTGGAATTGTGAATAATGAATTAAATAAATTCAGAAAACTATTTATAGTCCTGAAATATTTTGACAGAAAATATTTTTATTCCTGAACTTGGGCTGTAACTTTATGAAACTTGAAATGTTCAAATTTCACAAACCCAGGAGCATCCACTCTCCTGATATCTCCTAAAGTGTAAATCCTAAGGTACACTAACTTGTTCGGAAAAGTCTGAAAATCACTGAAATTGGACTGACTTCTATTGAATAGATATTGTTCGTACAAATGGAAATTTCGGGTTGTCACAATTTTGTGTTTACGGTTTTGGAAGCCTCCCAAAACCGTGAACACCTTGTTCTTGGTGCTCTTGGGACTTTTCCTTGGTATAAACATGTATAGCTAGCTTTAAATGACTCTAGGATAGAAGTACTTACATTGTGGAAGGTTGAAATGAACTTTAAGTCCAAGAACACTAGTGTGTGTTCTTGGTGTTTTTGGAAAACTAATCAAAACACAAAAATGGATGGATTAAAGGATGTACAATCACTAGATTAAGTATTAAACCAACTTGAAATGGTTAGAACACTTACTAGTTTGAAGATCTGGAACAAAATCTAGGATGATACTTGAAAGGATATTTTGGAGTTTACTCCTTTGGGTATTTGGGGAGTAAACACAAATGGCTAGTATTTGAGAGTAAACTCATGGATAAGCATGAGTTGACGGATTTTTGGGATGATTTTTCGACCCAAACATAATAGTTTGGCCGGGAACTTCTAAGACGCGACATGTTTGCGGTTTCAAAAAATCAAAACCAAAGGCGGCACTTTCTTTCACCCGTTCGTTTAAAAATAATATTAAAATAATCAAACGAACTTTAAATTTCTTAAAAATAAGAAATAATGACATTTACTTATGATACAAAGTGGTTGCCTTTTAGGGTTTGACTGAATGAAAATTTCAAGTTGTCACATCATCCCCCTGTTAAAGGGAATTTCGTCCGGAAATTAGAATTTTGGTAAGGAAGTAGGTATGAATGATCGAGTCGAGAGGTGGGAAACTTCCTAATCGATGGGTTCTCATGCTCCTAAGTGGAATCGGGTCCTCGGTTGGTACCCCAACGAACCTTCACTATAGGGAGTCGGCACTGCTTCGTCCGCTTGACCACTCGGTCGAGGGTCACTACGGTTCTAATACGAAGGCGAGGATTTCAACGAGTGAACTTACAAGAGTCCTAACGGAAAGGTACGGTTTCACAATCGAGACGCGAAGGGTAAAATGTATGTTACTGAGTTCGCGGAGTAGGTCTAGTTTGCGAGGTACACGATCGATTCTGGTAAGAATCTCGGAGGTCCTATCTATCTTGGATTTAGCTTTCCATGCTTTACGAAGCGTATTAAGCAATTCCCATAGTGAGACTTCCTAAAGAACTTGGTCTCTCACTTGGAATCTCCAAGGTTTCTTTCCTTGTTTATCTTCCCAGTCAAGGGCCACCCCCTGCTGGGTCAAAGTCGTACGGGTTTCTGTGATTTGCGAGGAGTTATGGATGAACTATGACAGTAGGTCTGTAAGACCTAGAATTTGGCGAATGTCTGTCGGCGTCTCTGGTGTCGACAAATTCTCAACGGTTTTGACAAATTAAAAGAGTACTCAAAAATTCCTACATCACTAACAGTGTGTCATAGGAACCTGAATCTTCAATTTCAAAACTTGTGCTTAGAGAACTTTGCGAAAGTTCCTCTGAAGGTAATGTTTCCATGGGTTCCTTCTTACCACGAGGGTAGATAAAAAAAGTCATTACATGGAGAAATGATGAACTGATCCAAGTAAGAAAGACATACCCTACTCATTTAGCTCACGAATACTATGGGCGTATTGGTCCTATCTGAAGGGTATCACTACGGACTCGAAGTGTCCGCATCGATTTCGGAAGATAGTCTTTCGGACATCCTTCTCTAACACTCGAACTGGTGATATTCGGATCTCATATCCATTTCTGAAAGTAATTCTTTCTTTGCGTTTGCTCAACCAATTCATCTATGCGAGCAAGAGATAACGATTTCTATTGGAAAACCTTGATGGAGTCCTCAATATCTGAGGTACATACGATACAATCCGTTGACTATGGAAGAATAAGACCGGGGCTCTCCAGGGTGAGAAGACTAGTCTTACAATTCTATTTCTGTGTAGTTCGCTAAGCTGTCCAGACTGTTCTTGTATCTCCGTAGGTGTTTAGACTGAAGGGAAATCTGTTTACACAAGTCTTACTGGGTTCTAAGTTTGTTCACATGAGGATGCGATTACTCGTAGTATTGGGCAGTTCTCCGTCCTGAAGTTCATTTTAGAATTCATACAGGGTTTCACAATCACAATCTTGTGTATACGAGTCGTATATAATTAAGATTGAAAAGGTAGTTGAATAACTGATTCTTCTTTAAGCTCACATCCCATCGAGGAAAAAGAAGTTGAAGTGGAATCATCAATTCTAAACCTGTAGAACCTTGATTATACATCACTCTTATGTATACATTCCTCAGTGATAGATCAACCGTGTGAATCCTTGGGTTGAACTTGACGTACTGCACGAGTGGTACTCCGGGGATTTCTTCGGAAAAGAGAAGAACTATGAGGTACTCCATGCATGAGTGCTTCGGTGTTCTGAAATGACAGCTTCGCTGGAAAGGCAATTTCGAAGAAAGAGATGTACGTATGAAGCTGGTATGGTGTGGATCAAATTTAATCTAGTTGTATGATAATGTCGGAATCATACGGAAACTTAAAGACATTAGATTTGAACATAAGAGGTTTACAGACAAAACACAACCGTGCAACCATGAACAGAGTTACAGTACTTTAGATTTACTACAAGACTATTGCTGCGAATAAGGTATACTACAAAAGACAAGTATACGCAACACGAGCATCCCTATACAGACAGGATCTCGCAAAAGGTAAGACTCTAGTTGCACTACATTTGGATGGGTTATAAGTATGTTACAACGAAACGCCTAAATTACATTAACGAGGGTCCGACGTAGTTTCTCCTGCAGCTGTGATCCTGAGAATCTTCCCATCAGCACCCGAGTTCTTCGCTATCGGGCAATCCTTCTTGAGATGTCCAATTTCACCGCATTGGTGACATATCTGGACAACACCAACATTGGTGGTGGAAGTGAGGTGTTTAGCCAGTGTTATGTGGACACAAGTGCCTTCCTCATTACTCCACCTTGGAAATTGCTTCCTAACGTGTTCGGCTTTATCACTACTTTTGTATGTAGGGTTGGTCCCGATGATAGGGACTTGAGTGATGGGTCGTGACGGTGCCCCACAGCTACGAGCATGGTGCCCTATTTTTAGGCAATTGCAACATTGCATCTCATGGCAAGCCCCATGATGATGGAAACTACACTTATCACACTTCGGGAGTTTCCCTCGTATGGCATGCTCGGTACGGGGATGGCAGGGGTTTCCACTTGTTGTTGTTGCATGGCAAGTTTTTGGGATTTCTTGCGTTCTTTCTAGGCTCGACGCTTTCGTTTCTTGTTCTCTGTTTTTCGGCTTTGCGAGCCTGTGGCTGTTACCGTTTGATGACCTCCTGGATGGATACTACGATCGGAATCTTCAATCCCATCATCAGTATTGATTGTGCTGATAGCGCTACGGTGTGCAAGGACAACTGTCACGGCAGCCATCACGGCAGTTGTAACTGCGGTTTGAAAGGTAGCGGCGTCCATGGGAAAAGTGGAGGTTTCGTTGTTCGACTGATTACTTCCGGATGACGACATGATTCTGTAACACGAAAGATAAGGATTTTGTGAGCGATTCTGGTTGACCCTAGGTGTACTTCGATTTGTTCAAGAAGTGAGTAAGATCATGTTCTCGAAAGTTTGACCTACATCCCTATGATGCAGTCCTAGTACGGATTGGAGGTATGATCGCGAAGGTTTGACCTACATCCCTATGATGCAGTCCTAGTACGGAATGGAAGTGAGTTTGTAGAATGGTCTCAATACATTTGTCGTTCAATCCGAGGTATCGTTGGTTGGTAAATAACATGATCCAAACACTGAAAGAGACTTGGAAATGTCTCCGGAGCTAAATTACTATAGTCCAATGACTTGACTAAAGCAGGTTTCAGATAGACTCCAATGAAAGTATGATGAGAGTACTTGAATAAAGAAGGACACGAAAGTTAGCCGACTATCAAAATCTTTGATATTCATGACGTAAAAGTTCGGGAAAATGACCTTGCAAAAGGTCTTACATCATATCTAGAGAAGATAATTCTTAACAGCATAAAGACCTACCCAAAAGTAATTACAGTACAAGATAGTTTCATAGAAAATGTCACATCGGGCATAGATAGAAAAATGATTCCTTTTAATGAGGAAAATAAAGTAAAGCATCTACTACTGGCGACGGTCATTCCTCTGGTGAATTCTCAGTTCATCCAGTTGACGTTCCACATTAAGTAGGTGTCCTTCGTACACCCTCTGGCGTACGCGGAGCTCTATGACTTTGGCTCGTGATTCAGCCAGTGCTTGCAGTAGGGTTTCATGGTTTCTCTCTGATCTCTCGCGAGCATCTTCTAGAAGAATGGTGCGGAGGGTATGCATTCTCGCATCGGCGACAACTTCAGTGATCTGATGTAGGGCTGTCCTGCCTTGAATCTCATTTCGGGCCACTCTGCGGACCAAGATTGGAAAGATTCTGTCTGCTGAGCCCCCATTGCTCAGATCGTAAAAGCTTCGGTCACCATTAAATGGCATGGTCTGATCTTGTCCTTGGCTCCATGTTTCCAAGCATTCCACCCACTCGGGCGTCGGGCCATGAAAAGTCGGACGAGGGTTAGGAATTGGAACGGGAGCTGCCTGGGGTAGGTTCTCAACCTCTGGTTCGGAGTTAGCATCGTCCGAAAGGTCTTCATCCTGGTGATCATTCCCAGGGATAGGATGATCATTCTCTGGTTCTTCTTCAAACCATCCAGCAATGACCTCATTCGGAAGGTACTGGTTGCCGTGGGGATGGAGTCCAGCCATGTTATCTACGCGAGAATTGGGGTAAGAAAATAATTATTAGACGAACTATCAAGATAATTATTTAGAAAATCTTCATTAGTTACATCGCTATTTGTGAAGTGAATACTAGTTATATGTAATCGAAACAGGATAGGCCTTCGAATATGTGACCTTAACTCCAAATTCACACAAAATAGGGGTAAAGTAAAATTTTCACAGATTCGAAGTCTATAACATCCTAATTACATATAGCCTTGGTGTATCCATTTAGAAACTATCAACATAGTAATGAAGATCCCGTTTTAGTTATCAAGTATAAAGTACTTATAGTAACACCAAATACTCCTATAGTATTTTAAGTTTAATGTTACGTTCTACTGTTCTCATTGTGGTAGGGTTGGTAAGATTTTAGACTTGTTGCAACCACACAACTACCCTTAGGCACATGCTAGTCAACCCTCGGATAATATAGTTGATCAGGCTATATCTTCCCAGTTTTGACTATATGTCTCTAAGTCCACCTGTGTTGCCCAACAATCGTAATTCTTTTGTACTGTCCTAGTGCACTGATTTTAGTATGAATGCAGCACGTATACTTAATTAAATATTTTATTATTTAAAGTATAAACTCTTGGTTAGAGTATTTTTAATCTCACTGTATTTATAGTTTGTATATCTTTTATAGGTTGATATACTTAATTCACTATAAACAATGCTCTGATACCAATTTGTCATACCCCAAAACCAAGAACGGTGGAAACGTTCTGGGGGGGAGGATGTCATGTACAATATCATAACAATGAAAAGTAGTAAACAAGCAACAACATCATCCATTGCATTAATAATATAATTTTAATACAAGTGTGTTCTAACAAATTATGATAAACACTAAAGTATAATCAAAATGAAAGATGAGTCTTGAACGAGCTCCATCTTCTCTAAACCTTGCATCTGTACCTGTCTACGGTTGACCTGAGGATACAAGTTATTTTGAAAGAGAGTATCAGCTTTAAAGCTGGTGAGATCATAAGTATTTTAGTATCTTAATTTGTATGTAAGCATTTGTATGTATATGAACTGTAAGTATTGAAAATGTATATGAATTGTAAGTGTGAAAATGTTTTGAATGATCCTAGGAAGCCCTATGTTTCCTACTAATCGTATCCTTCTACCAAGGCATCTAGTGTATGTGTGTGTCTCTTGTAAGAGTGTGTATTTTCCCAAATCTGACTATCATTAACCTAAATATAGTTTCTACATTACCGTGCGTCATGTGAAAATTCACGAAGTGAATGTAATGGATAAATGAAATAGTACTATGGTGTAGTGTCGAAATACAACCGTACTTATTACCTTAAGTCTAGGGTAATTTTGTGAGTATTGTAGTATTTGTAATAAGTGACTACATATGTACTCCTATTGCCTTATTTGAGGGATAAGGCATAATTTGATGGCTAGATCCCAGGCTAGACGCTCCCCTGTAAAAGGGATTTTGAGACCTTTAGACGCCCATGCATATATGCACGCCGTGACACATCCACATTACTATGATCATGTATACCCGATATAACTATCACAATTGCGTTGTGATTCATCGGTATAGTAAGATCCTGAACTCGTTCCATGATATAGCACCTAGTGATGTCTGTCCTATCATCGTATATGTAAGCATACTCATGTAACTGAGATCATGTAAATGTACTCATGTAAGTGTAATCATGTAAACATATCTATGTAATAGTATAGTAATGTACTGTAATGTTCTACGTGTGCTAGATGTAATGTGTGTTCTCTCTCTATCTAGCATGTATAGTAATGTACTGTGTGTACTATCTGTAATGTATGTTCTCTTTATCTAGCAAGTATTGACTCATGAATGAACTGACTCATTGTATCATATCACGTTCTAGTAATAGTTCTAGTATCTTCCTAAACTACCCATATGATAGCTCACTAGTAATTTAACTGGTACGTATGAACATAGATGTATAACCTTGCTACCCAAGGGCATTGGATGAACTGGAAGGACCTTTATGACTATATATGTGCATATGATATATAACTAATATTTAAACAACCTTCGGACGGATACCCGATGTCCCACCAGACCACATCTCAAGCGCGAAAACGAAATAGGGTGGATAGCCTTCCTAAGTCTTTTAAACATTTCTTATATAACTATACATATAGAGTCATGCAATTGATAATTTAAAAGCATAAAATAAGTTTTGTAAAACCTTTGATCATAATTTTTATCTAAGAAAAGATCGACTTGATGTCAATCTATAAAACGGTTTGAAAGCATGGGTTTGATAAAACAGTTTAAGTATAAATAAACATTTATTTGAAACACAATTGTAAATGAGTTTGAAATGGAACATACAGAGTAAAATGTACAGTTTAATAAGGAGTTTTAAACATATGAAGTGTTTATAAAAATCATTTGAAAGAAACTGTTTGGTAAAACGGCTAATGAGTAGCCAATCATTTGAATGTTGCTTATCAATCACATGTGACTGATATAATAACTATCACGATTCTACTTATATCTCCCCATAAAACATTTAAAAACAGTTAAAACATTGATTAAGGGGTATGAACTCACCTGTTGCGAGTGGATCGGATGGAAGTGTCGGATAAGTGCTTGGTATCAAGTGAAGACTTAGACACGCACAAAGATCCTAATTACATATGAGGACATATGTATATAAACAATTAGTCTTTAAACAACTAATAAACAAGTCAAGACACTCTAGGACATGACCAACACTTTGTATAAGTGTTATAAGTGCTAAGGAGTGTATCTAAGTGTTGTAGGGAAAGGCTAGTATGATTGGGGTTCAAGGAACACTCTTAAAATGATTTTACTCCCTAAGGACCAACACCCCTTGAGTTTACGGTCATAAACTCCTAACCTTTTGACCATTTGTAGGTTTGGAGTCGTCTAAGCTATTCCAAGCATTCCTACTTCATGATTTAGCCTTAGGAAGTGTTGTGTGGCATCAAAACACTCCTAAATGGAGTTTACGGTCTAAGGACCATTTCTCCATGAGTTTACTACCTTAAAATCATGAGTTTACTACCTTAAACTCATGAGTTTACTACCTTAAACTCATAAGTTTGGTATTTGCGGATTTTCAAGTCCTTAGCTCCATCATGGCACTAGTCTAGGTTAGATTCTAGGCATAAGGAACAACCATGGGACATTTATACAACTTTTAAGGTGTTTACGGTTTTGGTAGATCCCCAAACCATAAACACATATAAATGTAGGATTTTTTTACTTTTTGTGTGATACACTCATTAAAGATGGATCCAGACAAGTCCCTAAGGCATTGTGAAGCATCTAGACACCCTAAAGCACCCTAAGGCTCTATATTTGGTGTTTACGGTTTTGGAAGCCTCCCAAAACCGTGAACACCTTGTTCTTGGTGTTCTTGGGACTTTTCCTTGGTATAAACATGTATATCTAGCTTGAAATGACTCTAGGATAGAAGTACTTACATTGTGGAAGGTTGAAATGAACTTGAAGTCCAAGAACACTAATGTGTGTGCTTGGTGTTTTTGGAAAACTAATCAAAACACAAAAATGGATGGATTAAAGTATGTACAATCACTAGATTAAGTATTAAACCAACTTGAAATGGTTAGAACACTAACTAGTTTGAAAATCTGGAACAAAATCTAGGATGATACTTGAAAGGATATTTTGGAGTTTACTCTTTTGGGTATTTGGGGAGTAAACACAAATGGCTAGACTTGGGGAGTAAACTCATGGATAAGCATGAGTTTACGGATTTTTGGGATGATTTTTCGACCTAAACATAATAGTTTGGCCGGGAACTTCTAAGATGCGAGGTGTTTGCGGTTTCTAAAAATTAAAACCCGAGGCGGCACTTTCTTTCACCCGTTCGTTTAAAAATAATATTAAAATAATCAAATGAACTTTAAATTTCTTAAAAATAAGAAATAATGACATTTACTTATGATACTGAGTGGTTGCCTTTTAGGGTTTGACTGCATGAAAATTTCGAGTTGTCACAAGTTGTCCTTTCTAAGCATATTCAGCTAGCCTGGCACGTTTCAAAGCAACTACATTCGGAGCTTGAACAGGCTCCACTTCAAAATGATCCACAACACGCGATGATTGAGCAGATGGTGGAACAATAGGGTGAGCTTGAATGTGTAGATTGATCCTTGACTCATCAGCAGATGTCTTGAACTTGTCCCCAAGTTCCTTTTCCAACTTTTTCTTCAAATCAAAATAACTTGAAGTAAGAAGACCAAAGTGAGATTGTAGATCAAAAATCTGTTTAGTCTTTAAGGTCTTGTCCTTTTCAAGATCAGAAACTTAAGTCTTTAGCTTGGCATTCTCACTCAAAAGATTAGTTACTTGGATGTCGAGCTCAATGTTCTTTTAATCAAGCACATTTATCTTCTTCTGAAGCTCAACGATGGTGGGATTTTCTTCTCCTGAGTGACCTTCTCTAAAAGAAATTCCTTTAGCTCTGGCAGAAGGCATTGAGCTTTGTTCCTGAGCCAAATGCATGGCGAGCCTAACAGAGGCAACATCATGATCTGGCCTGGGAGGAGAGAATCCTACAGGAGCTGAAGAGCCACTAGCTTCAAATATGGTGGAAGGTGCTTCAGAAATAGGTTCAGAAGAGACAATGGTAGGAGTGGTTGTTGGTGGTATTGGAAGGCCTGAAGATAAATCTGGAATAAGAATTCCCTGTCTAGGATCGCGTCTTCTTCTCTTCAAGGGTGGCAGGTCGGTCTGTGTTGTTGCATAATCACTTTCAATTGGCTTAGTAGTAGGAGGAATAGTAGCAAGGGGAGGAATCCCTAAAACTGTCTCCATTGAAATGGTAGTTTCAGCTATTTGTTTGGATGCAGGAGGTGTAGATTTGAGAACATCTTCGGTGTCCCGTATCTCCGTTGCTGGATGAGCAACATCATGGATACTGTCAAGAAACAAGTAAAGATTTTCATTTGACAATAGATCTTCATTGCTTCCAAAATTTAAAGGAATTTCATCCTTATCATAGCCAGAACGATCAAGGTCTTCATACAAATCAGTCTCAGTCACATTCTCTGTAGTCCCTTCACTATAATCACTTTGAACACGTACTGGCGTCAGATCATGTTCCTCAGCCACAGTTGCATTAGGAACTATTGTATCTTCTTCTTCGTCGTGATCTGACACTGTGATAACGTAATCATCTGAAATCACCTTCTCTGAAGACGTAGACTTAGAAGATAACTTGTCAGACGATCCATGGGACTCAGATGCTTCGTTTAGTTCAGCAAATTTTCCAAACTTCAGAAGTGGAAACTTTCCTTGGAAGACAACCTTTGCCTTGCGATTCTACTTGATAAGCCCAACAGTGTGAGGACCTAGAGACTTCATGTCTAGGGTTTCTCCCTCCTTGACCATCTCGAGAAATTGAATGTCAATGAACATTTGGATGAACCAAGGATACATCAAGAAAGTATCCCGGGTTATTGCGTTGATGTCCACCACGAACTAGTCCAAAATAAACTTCGAGAAGTTGAAGTCTATCCCTGCAGCAAGTGAAGCAATGGTTCCAGTGTTCCTTAGCGAGATCTCATCAGCACCAGACCTTCTGCCAGAAATGCAGCTCACAAATACATGAGCTAAGAATCTCCAATATGGTGGCAGAAGCTTCTTCACAGTGGGAGGAAAGATGCCTTCATAACCCATCTTCTTAAGAACCTTCTGGGCGTCTTCAATCCCAATATCAGTGGGAAAACCAGGTTGATCATCAATCAGCAATGCTTCTCTGATGAATTGTTCAGTTATTACAACTTTGCATCCCTTCACGAATGCTTCAACAGTAACTGCTCCATCATTATCCTTTTTCATATTGGCAGTCATCCAAAATTCCCTGATGATGTTATGATAAACAACAGGATTCACTGTGATAGCAGAAGCCAAACAACATTCCCTCAGCCTGTGGATCATCGACTTGAACTCTCCATGTGCAACAGGAGGATCCGCCAGTACGATAGCCAAATTGTGCATGTCCGCGAACTTCAAGTTTTCCATTTGATCTGCACTAAAACAGGCCATGTAAGCAAACAAGGATATTTGAGCAGTTAAGATTTAAGTTATTCTCATTCAATTAATTTAATTTTGGGCCCCAACAATAATTTTGACCAAAACGGAGTTTACGGTCAACTTAGGCTTTACGGCCGTAAACCCATGGCCGTAAGCTCAGGGCCAGAAACGGACTTTACGGCCGTAAGATCCTTGGCCGTAATCTTCAACCGTAAATGCCGGCAATCCATTTTTCTTCAATTGAAGCCCTAAAAACCGTCGATTTGATGAACAAAATACATATTTATGGTCGGTTTTCACATACCTTTGAGATTCACCGAACAATTTCACAGAAAAACAAAAAAATTGGGGATGAGAGAGAGAAAGGGAGAGTTTACGGCCGGAAATTGAAAAGTGAGAAGTGGAAGAGATTTCGGTTGTAAACCCTTGCTTTTATACCTTGTTTGATTTTTAGTTGTTATCCACACAATATAATGCACAATCAAAATCCCAAAAAATTTCAAAAATAAAATCTTTTGAGGATTAAAAAATAAAAATAAAATTAACATAAACGAATAAATAAATAAATAAATAAAATAATTTCTAAAATTTAAAATTTAAAATTTTGACAATTATAAAAATAAAATAAAAATTAAAAATAAAATAAAAATAAAAAGAAAAATAAAATAAAATAAAATAAAAGTAGACTAAACTTATCTCAACAATCACTGAATAAAATTTTGTGACACTAGGATCAAAGTTGTTAGACAGCCCTAATCCAGTTGTTGGTACCTCTACCTTCAGGTCTATGTCTGGTCGATCGCCGGTATTGTGATCTACTTAAACACGGAAAAATGGTGATAAATTTGGACAAACTAAGAATGACAAGATATTTTGATCCTATATTCTTAGATAAATTTCCTAGGGACCATTTAGCTGACGACGACTAGGGATATTGTTGTCCACCTAAATTGAGCAACGAGATCTACAGACAATCTGTAAATGTTCAATTTTAATTGTACTAGAACATGTTTCCCACTTCCTGATATGCTCCAGTAATCAAGGACTTCCAGAATACTCCTTACATCGGGTGAGTAGATGATTATTAAGAGAGAAGATAGATTTAAAATGCATATGCTATACACCCAGGTCGGATCTCTTCCAATCACGCAGAGGGTGAAACATAGGTCTAACTGAAGTTTTAGAGGGATTGAGAAGAAGAATGATGCATATAATGTGTACCAGGTCGGATTGTAAGTCACGCAAAGGAGACAGTATATGGCTAACAGATAGAAAGAATTGCATAGAAAGAAGATGCAAAGAGATAGAGTTGCATATGTTACAGTCTAAGTCGGATCTCTCGATCACGCAGAGGAGGAAACATATGACTAACAGACAGAAAGAGAAAATAATCTTCTACATAACTAATTTATCAGAATTCCCCAGTCACCCCATCAATACCACAATTAAGGACAAAGTCTGCACATCGAGGAAAAGTTAATCCACAATTCTAGATACGGGCTCTTTTAATGTGACCAGTAGATTCCCATGTATATCTCCCTGCTCAACCTATCCGAGCGTCGTATTGTCAGGCTAAACGGATCTAACTAGGTCAAGATTTGTCAAGTCTTTGAATTCCTTAAGGTCAACTCTACCTAGTCAAGTTCATTTAGAATCTTTCGTGCCTACCAGCGCATCGAGCACAAAGTGTAGACAATTTAATTTTGGTACGTTACGCAGATTCAGATTTCCTGTTATCACTTGATAATATCACTTCTCGTCACATCACCTACAAACAAACCTATTAGCAACATATATTTTTTTAATTTTATGAATTTTTTATTGTTTTTGGATTTTTGATTTTTAATGTTTTTGGATTTTTGTTTATTTCTCCCCCTAAATTTGTGCATGGGTGAGACTGAAATAAAAAATCCGCAAATTTCTACTAACCTAACCTAAAACAAAAATTAATCCTCAAAACGAATCATTTTCAAAAATCCCACAAGCACATCGAATCGAGCTTTATTAAAAGGCTTGGTGAACAGATTCGCCACATTATTAGCAGTGGGAACCTGTTTCAGCCGGATGAGCGAACGCTCATAACAGTCTCTAATAAAATCAATTTTGATATCAATGTGCTTGGTTTTGGAATGTTGGACAGGATTTTTAGCAATTTGAATCGCAACCTCATTATCACAGTAAATGGGGGTTTATAGACAATTCAAACCGTAATCCAACAGCTGATGTTGGATCCAGATAACTTGAGAGCAACAAGCAGGTGCAACAACGTATTTCGCTTCTATTGTTGAGGTAGAGACGGTATGCTATTTCTTGCACTGCCATGACACCAACCTATCTCCAAGGAATTGACACCCTCTTGATGTAGATTTCCTGTCAAGCTCACAGCCTCCATCATTACTGTCAGCAAAAGCATATAAATCAAATTCAAAAAATTTTGGATACCAAAGACCAAATTTTGGGCTGCCTTTGATATACCGAAAGATTCTTTTGACAGCATTAAGATGTGAAAGTTTAGGATTAGCCTGATAATGTGCGCATTGACAAACTGCAAACATGATGTCTGGACGGCTTGCAGTAAGATACATCAACGATCTGATCATCGATTTGTAGTGTGTCTAATCTACGGATTCACCATCAGTATCTGGATTTAGCAGGGGTCTTTCGGCCATCAGCGTCGATGCAGGTTTTGCGTCTTGAAACCCGAACTTCTCAAGAATATCCTCCACATACTTAGCTTGATGGAGCAGGATTCCGGTTGAATTTTGTTTGACCTGAAGCCCCAGAAACATGGTCATATCACCCAACGAACTCATCTAAAACCTCTTTTTCATAATGCCTTCAAACTCTTTGCATAGTTGTGGACTGGTAGACCTGAAGATAATGTCGTCAACGTAGATCTGGACTAGAATCTGATCAGTACCAACATGCTTGATGAACAAAGTTTGATCGATAGTGCCACGAGAGTATCCATGCTCGAGCAAGTGCTTTCTGAGAGTCGCATACCACACTCAAGGAGCTTGATGTAACCCATACAACGCCTTGTCCAACTTGTAGACATGATTAGGAAACTTTGAGTTAACGAACCCAGGGGGTTGATCAACATAGATTTCTTTGTTCACCTTGCCATACAAGAAGGCTGTCTTGACATCCATTTGGTAAACTGCGAAGTTCATGTAGGAAGCATATGCAAGGAAGATACGAATTGCCTATAAGCAAGCCACTGGAGCATAAACATCAGTATAATCAAGACCCTCGACTTGTCGAAACCCGCGAACCACCAATCTTGCTTTATTGCGCACTATAACTCCGGAATCATCTTGCTTGTTTTGATAGACCCAGCGTGTGTCAAGAGAATTTTTTCCCATTGGTAACTCAACCAATTTCCAAACCCCGAGCTTCTCAAATTGATTCAGCTCTTCATGCATAGCATCTACCCAGCTGGGCTCATTCAAAGCCATTTCAATGTTCTTGGGCTCTATTTGAGAGATAAATCAATAATAGAGACATGTATTGACATCTCCACTCTGACTTCGGCTTCTAACTCCATCGCCCAGCTGACCAATGACGTTTTCGATCGGATGATCGGGTTGAATTCTTGAAGGCATCTCCTGGCTGATATCATTAAGTGAAACGGGAAGAGTATGAATGTTGAAACCTCCATCATTTGCCGATTTTTCCACATTAGACAAATCTGCTACAAACTCATTATCAATTTCTTCAGGAAAGAGTAGTTCCATAAAAGTTGGAGTGACAGCGGAAGCATCTCTAGACATGAACTCTCTTTCAACAGGGGTAAGGGGTGTAGCTTCAACATTTGAAGTATCATTTTGAACTAAAGATTATGGACTACCAAATGGAACAAATGACTCCCCCTCAGGTGGAGCAGAAGACCCCCCCCCCCTCAGGTGGTGAAGATGACTCCCCCTCAGGTGGTGAAGAGGATACCATTGGAGGTCTGTAAACAACTTATTCGTCTTCGTCTTCAGAAACAATCTTTGAACCAGAGGAAGACCTAGATGAACCATCTGAAGACACATTTATGGACTTGAAGAGCGATGTGTAATCAAATAACCAATCAGGTCCCACTCGAGCATCCTATTCATTCTCCTCCAACCAGGGCACGTCGAAGGATTCTACAATCTGCTTCGTCTTCTTATTGTAAACCCTATATGCGGTGCGTGTAGCATATCCTACGAAATAACAATCATCGGTTTTGGCATTGAACTTCGGGTTGGACTGCAGGTGAAGAAGGGTGCAAGGGCAGCCAAATACGCAAAAATCACTGACTGGAGGCTGATGACTATACAAAATTCCGTACGGTATCTTCATCTGAGCTTTGTTGATCAAAAACATGATTTTGAACATAGCAAGCAGTATTAATCGCCTCATCCCAAAAGAAGTCAGGTAACTTGGAGTCACACAACATCGTTCTTGCAGTGTCTTTCAATGTTCTATTTCTCATCTCAACAACACTATTTTGTTGAGGTGGGTGAGCAAAGTTGTATTGATGCACAATTACCTTTCCTTCACAAAAATGATCAAGAATTGCATTCTTGAATTCTGTTCCATTGTCAGTGCGAAGCGCCTTCACCCGGTTGTTGGTTTGGTTCTTAATCATCACAATGAACTTCTTTATCAGATCAGCAACCCTGGTTTTGTTGGATAATAAGAAAATCGACGTGAAACAAGAGAAACCATCTATTATAACCAGACAATATGAATTTCTGTTGATGCTTAGGATGTTGACCGTACCAAATAAGTCCATATGCAACAATTGGAGCACCTGACTGATTGAGTTAACCTGTTTTGGTAGTTGAGGTTTTCTATGATGCTTTCCTTGTACACATGACACACACTTCTCAAATGTGATGAAGTCTCTGATAGGTAGTCCACAGACCATCTCTTTTTTCGCAAGATGATTTAGATTCTTAGCGTTAGCATGACCGATTCTTCGGTGCCATAACATTGCGTTCTGTTCTGAGACCTTTGAAAAGAGGCAAGTGACTTGTTCAGGAATTTTGATGCTCATATCAATAATATATGCATTTCCATCCCGCTTTGATTTGACAAGAATCCACTCTTCTGGGATGACAATGCCTGGCTTGAGAATCATACACTCTTTGTCTGTAAAATGTGTTGAGTATCCTTTGTCACAAATTTGAGAAACACTTAACAAGCTATGCTTTAACTCGGGAGCAAAGTTGACATTCTCGAAACTCAGCACTCCATTTGAAACAGTTCCTCTCTGTGTGAATTTTTCTACCTTCTCCACCCGCAAAGGAAACAAATCCCCCATTAAAGGATTGAATGTTGCTTAGTTGGGAGATGTCTCCTGTCATATGCCGACATCAACCGCTGTCAACGTACCAAGGTTTGACGGCATTCCTCCGCAACTGTCCCTACAAAATGAGCGGGATCATTTAGATTTGGGAACCTAGGTCATCACTTTCCTGGGTTGACCCTTCACTTTCTCTGATTGATCATTTTTAACCCTTTCAGAGGATGCTGATGATTGATTGGAAGTTAATTTGGGCATCCATGATAATTGGGTTTCTTAACAGTCACAGTTGGTTTTGAAATAGGTTTCTTATCAGTTTACATTGAACGTCTGGATGTTCTACCAGAAGTGGTTGAGGATCCGGAACTGCTCTTTGACGAGACCGATCTTGGCGGAGCCTTGTTCGGTTTTGATAAACTATTTGTGACTTTGTTATGAAAACCCCTTTTATTCTTTTGAATAACTTCCCTTTTTCTACTTCGAGCATCCTTTCAATCATCATCCTGAGAACGAGTTCTGGAGGACTTTCTAGTTAAAGACCTTCCTCTAGACATATAATGTACAAAAATCCTATTTGGACAATTCCTAACTATATGTCCACCAATACCACAATTAAAACAAATCTGTTTATTATTAAAACTGGTACCGCCTCTCTCAAATTTATTTTCTTTCCTGACACCCTTACTTTTCCCACAAGAGCATGTACAAGAAACAGGTTGTGAGATAACTGAGGGTGCATCAAATGGTGTGACTTGTGGAATTGGTGTGTTTTCATCAATAGCATTACAAACATCATGATTATCAAATAATTCATCAAACACTTCAAAAAAGTTTAATTCAGCATCAGCAGGTGCAGAAGTATCACAAAAAACATTGTCATTCTTAACATCAGAAGTAATAAATTCTTTATTTGAAACAAAAACATCAGGTTCAAACTCAGTTTTGTTATCAGAAACAGATCCTTCAACTTTGTGCTTTGACTGATCTAAGGATTGATCTACAGGGGAAGTAGAAACGTTAGAACTTTCAACATTAATAACTCCTCCTGAAACAAAACCAGTTGGCTTGCCATAAACCATGAAAGGTTCGTTGGCAATCTCCTCATCAGTGACAGGGTGATACTGATAATTGTGATTGAAAGGAGGAGGCACTTTATCGTATCCTAAACCCTTTTTCTGGTTTTGTTTGAATTGCAAGCAGTGATCAATCATGTTGGAAACTACCTCGCTTGATACATCATACTTTTTAAAATCAAAATTTGCAATTTCAAATTTGCTTTTTAATGTATCAAGCTCAGTAATTAACTCAACATTCTGTCTCTTGATATAGTCATAGTTTTCACATTTGTTACAGTAGCCTTCCTGAAGTCTCCTAAAGTCCTTTATTTTTTATTCTAACTGGGCCTTTAGAGGTTTTTCTCCTTTTCTAAGTTGATAGTCCTCATATCTAAGGTCGTCTACTTCTCTACGTAATGATTCTTTTTCGTCACGAAGAATTTTAACATAATCAATACATGCCTGAGAACAAAAAGGTAAACTTACCTCACTTTTCTTGAGTTTAGAAGTAGAAGATACCGTCAGAGCAAACTGCAACTCCATCATCTTTTCTTCAGGATCAGCTGCAACATTCTTCACTGGAGCTTCATCATTGATTTGGGCCAGGTAAGCATTTTCAGGTGCTGAAATATTCAGAGCCTGAATCTGGTCCTCCCAGTCAAATGACTGAGCAACCATGGCAGTCTCACTGTTGACTGTAGCACCTCCACGATTGTTTCCCACTGCAACCATCGTCTTGTCATTATTCAGCCTTCGATCCGGTTTCATGCATTCACGAGCAAAATGACCTGGCTCGTGACAGTTGAAACATCGCAACTTCCCTTTGTTGAACCCTACCTTTTTATCAGCATTCATCCCCTAGTTATTCTTCCCAGTCTTTTTAGCAAACTGCTTCGCCCTGAATATTGCCATAGTGTCACACCCCCAAACCAGAACGGCGGAAACGTTCGGGGGTGAGGACGTCATATTCAGTATCATAACAGTTCATAGAAAGGAAAGTACACACCACCATACATATAAAAAGGTTTAAAAAATGTTTACATAATTGTATTCATTACATGTTCAAAAGATAAATACATAAACATCTTTCAAAAGAAGTAATTAACGCCAGCGCGTTAATCCCCAAAAGTTGATTTCCAAACCTGCTTAGCGGTTCCCTGAGAATACAAGTTATTTCAAAGAGAAAGTGTCAACAATTAAGTTGGTGAGTTCATAAGTGGTTTAGAAAATTTGTATGCCATTCCAAATTGAGAGTATGTTTTCCAAGAAAATCCCTTATTTTCCTATTAGTTGTTTGTTTTGTATACCGGGAAAATCCCATATTTTCCTAAAGTGATAGTTAGCCTAATGTCCCAGACTAAAAACCGAAAGCAAAAGACATGCCTTAGGGAGTTAGAGCATAGATTTATATAATAAAACTTATTAGAAGATTTCAGTTTGTTAGATGAAGAATAGTTTTAAAAACTACTCATTCATCAATTAGAAGTACTATAATAATTGTATATCCGATGAGTTTTATAACCATACTAAACATAATATGCCTGTAGCGACATTCTTCAGGCGTCGTAGCGTTATGACAAACTGTCACCCCAAAGGACGGACTGTAGCTAACAGTCAAGGCGCGGAATCATGACTTCCCGTATAGATCTATACACATTTGACACGTTCTCTGAACGGGAGACTCTGGTTCTAGACAGGACTTGAAGCGGTACCTTTTAGCAAAAAGGTATTATTTGAAGATGTACACGTCTCACGGATTCTCAACTAAGTCTGTATTAAAGTAGTAGTTTCGTATGCAAAGTTTATCCTTTTTCACAATGTTCGACAATGCATAAATCATAAGTTTTTAAAATGTATTAAAACGGTTTAGCAACGAAGGATGCTTTGGAATTGCTAAATACTTTGTATAAATCTAGTTCATGCAAAATGTGACAAGAGTTTTCACATAGTAGTAGTGAATCACAAGTGATTCATTTGATAAAAACGAGTACAGTGAAACTTTATGAAATACACGATAATAACCGTATGTTTACTTGTATTCCCCCCTTAAAAGAGTATAAAAAGCATTTAAAATGTATTTAAAAAAAATGTGTTTGTAGGGGTATGAACTCACCGGATATACAATTATTATAGTACTTCTGATTGATGAATGAGTAGTTATTAAAACTATTCTTCATCTAACAAACTGAAATCTTCTAATAGGTTTTATTATATAAATCTATGCTCTAACTCCCTAAGGCATGTCTTTTGCTTTCGGTTTTTAGTCTGGGACATTAGGCTAACTATCACTTTAGGAAAATATGGGATTTTCCCGGTATACAAAACAAACAACTAATAGGAAAATAAGGGATTTTCTTGGAAAACATACTCTCAATTTGGAATGGCATACAAATTTTCTAAACCACTTATGAACTCACCAACTTAATTGTTGACACTTTCTCTTTGAAATAACTTGTATTCTCAGGGAACCGCTAAGCAGGTTTGGAAATCAACTTTTGGGGATTAACGCGCTGGCGTTAATTACTTCTTTTGAAAGATGTTTATGTATTTATCTTTTGAACATGTAATGAATACAATTATGTAAACATTTTTAAAACCTTTTTATATGTATGGTGGTGTGTACTTTCCTTTCTATGAACTGTTATGATACTGAATATGACGTCCTCCGCCCCCGAACGTTTCCGCCGTTCTGGTTTGGGGGTGTGACAGATTGGTATTAGAGCATTGTTTATAGTGAATTAAGTATATCAAAACCATTTTTGGTATACAACTATAAACTCAACTGGGCAAAAACACTCTGAGAAGAGTCATACTTTTGAAATTAAATTTATTTAGTTTTTGTAAAGTAAGCATGCACTCATTTCATACTAATAACAGTTTCACATCGGACCATTTTAGAAGTATTACAAATAAGTTGTGCAGTGCAGGTACGCCTTGGGACATGTAATTGGAACTGGGAAGAATATAGTCTAATCAACTATATTTGTCCGAGAGCCGACTAACGTGTGCCAAGGAGTGTCTGCAGTGGACAACAAATTTAAAACTTATCAAAAAGCATATCGTTAAATAATACTAAGGGAGTATTTGAGTATCAACAACCATTAAACTTAAGGGTAAATTTCATGTACTCTAGCTTATAGTAAATTCTTAACCCTATTCTCGTACAGACTCAATGGCTGGATTCCACCACCCCAATGACCCCTACTACCCCAACCAAGGTAATGGAGGATGGATCGAAGAAGATCCCGAAGAAGACGAAGAACCTATAGAGTTGGATGAAGGAGATGACTCTGGTACAGATTCAGAGCCAGAGGTTATCAATCCACCCTCCCCACAACCTCCCGTCCATGTGAGGAACTTCCAAGGACCTACTCCGGTGTGGGGCAGTCACCTCCACCATTGGAGCCAACAACAAAGCTTACACCCTCCCTACGGCATGTGTCGAGACTTTTATGATGTCAGGGGCGGGGGATCGGCGGACCGAGCACTTCCGGTCATGGTTGGCAAACTAGCCAACCAGTGCTATCAATCCGGAGTTCAAGCCAACCAGATCGGTGAAATCAACGTAGAAGTGCAGGTTCACACTTCTGACATCCGTAGGCTGAATGGGATTCAGGACCATGCCCAACTCCAAACTGAGGCATTTCAGGCACAAATGATTGCAGCCCTAGCCGAATTAAGGGAACAACAAGCCGCTTTAGATAGGCGTCTAATGGAGTCGAAGCAATCGGATGCGGAGTCAAGCTCCAAGCGCATCCTACATCGCAAGTAGTGCTTGCCAAAATTTCAAATTTTGTTATAAATTAGGACTTCGGATAAAAGTATTACTTTCTTTAAACTTTCTGTAATCGGAGTCCTTTAGAAAGGTCAAAAATTTTGTCTAAACTCAGATGTAACACAACTATACGTTTAAAATATATAGGGAAAACCTCTTTTCCGTTTTGATTATGTATAGTTCGTCCAATTCATAAGTAGATCTATTCAAACTTCATTTATAAATCAGACTCAGAACCCTGTGTTGGCCAAACCAAATCCTTAAACTATTAAAGGAAGTTAACTCAATATCATTCAACTTGCAATCACCAAAACTTATAATCTCTCATTTTCTTTTCGCAGCACGATGCCTCCTCGTCCAAACCTGAGGCCCAGACCGGGCATGGTGCCACCACCACCTCCACCACCAACGTATGATCCGACCATGGTCCAGGCGGCTATCACAGCAGCAGTAACAGCAGCTCTCTCACAAATAAACTCTAATGCAAATGGAGGTATAGGAAGCAGCATGAATCATTCAAATCATGGCACCGGCCGTGGTCAAGTGAGGGAGTGTACCTACAAGGAGTTCCCCAACTCAAAGCTAAAGACTTTTAATGGCATGGGAGGAGTCATTGCACTAATGCAATGGTTTGAAAAGACTGAAACAGTCTTCGAGATCTGCTCGTGCCAAGAAACAAGCAAGGTCAAGTTCGCTGCTTGCACCTTCATAGATCAAGCCCTCACTTGGTGGAAAAGCCATGTAAATTCGGTGACGCTCACTGTCGCCAACGCCATGAGTTGGGAAGATCTGAAGGTTCTACTACTGGAAGAATATTGCCCAAGGGGCGAAGTGCAAAAGCTTGAGCAGGAGCTCTGGAATCTGAAAATGACTGGATCTGATCTAGTCACCTACACAGCTAGGTTCAATGACCTCGCTGCATTATGCCCTACCATGGTCAACCCAGAATCAAAGAAGGTTGAAAGGTACATTTGGGGGTTGTCACCCTAGATTCAAGGGCATGTCCTAGCTTCCAACCCTATCACCTACAACAGCGCTAAACGCCTGGCTCAGCGACTCATCGACCACGGGGTAAAACAGGGTACCATTGCAACTACCGCCAATCCATCTAAGGAGGCACAGGGCCAGAATAGGCCTTGGAACAAGATAAGGGGGAAACCCTATAGGAGAACCCCAAGAAACAACAAGTAGTAGCGATCCACGCTATTACTGTACCTACCAATACTGCCCCCACAAGCTCATACAATGGGAAACTTCCGAAATGCAACCAATGCAACTTCCACCACCACGGTCTCTGCCGTGACCTTCAATGCACCAGGTGCAATAAGAAGGGACATACAACCCGCTATTGCAACGAGCCAACCCAACAACCCGCCCCCAGTACTAATACCGGAGTAAGCCGCGCCTGCTTTGAGTGCGGAGACACGAGGCACTACCGTAGGGACTGCCCGAAGGCAAACAACAGGAATTCCGGCGGAAGGGGACGAGTATTCGCAATGGGACAAGATGAAGCCGTTGCGGACCCCACTGTTGTTACGGGTACGTTTCTTCTCGATAACTCGTATGCATGCATTTTGTTTGATAGTGTAGCGGAGAGAAGTTTTGTGAGTCACAATTTTAAAGGCCTACTAAAGCCATTACCACAATCATTAAGTGAACCGTTTATAGTAGAAATGGCCAATGGTAAAACCGAAGGCACCAAGGAGATATACTTAAACTGTACTCTAACTCTAAACGATAATCCCTTTACAATCAGCCTCATGCCAGTCTTGATTAAGAGTTTCGATGTCATCATTGGCATGGATTGGCTGAGTTCTCATCATCCAGACATTTTAAGTTACGATAAGGCCGTTCGTCTTAATCTACCAACCGGCGAAACTTTCATTGTCTTGGGCGACAAACCCAGTACCACTCTTCGTATCATCTCATGTATCCAAGCTCAGAAGTGCCTACGCAAAGAGTGTCACGCATTTTTGGCACATGTTGTAGATGTGAAACGCGAAGTCTAGGACGTCAAGAATGTGCTCGACGTATGCGATTTTCCCGACGTTTTTCCCGAGGACCTTCCGGGAATACCACCCGCGAGACAAGTCGAGTTCAGAATCGATCTGGTTCCCGGAGCTACCCCAGTAGCCAAAGCACCCTATCAATTAGCCCCGGCAGAGATGCAGGAGCTATCTAGCCAACTGAATGAGCTACTTGGAAAAGGATTCATCAGGTCGAGCTTCTCGCCATGGGGAGCACCCGTCTTGTTCGTGAAAAAGAAGGATGGATCATTCAGGATGTGCATCGACTACCGAGAACTCAACAAACTTACCATCAAGAACCGATACCCCCTACCCCGAATCGACGACTTATTCGACCAACCCCAAGGAGCCAACTACTTCTCCAAGATCGATCTGAGGTCGGGATATCACCATCTGCGAGTCCTGGAGAGCGATGGTCCCAAGACGGCCTTCCGAACGAGATACGGATATTACGAGTTCGTAGTGATGCCGTTCGGACTAACCAATGCCCCGGCCGTATTCATGGATCTAATGAATCGGGTATGTCATCCATTCTTGGATAAATTTGTGATCGTATTCATAGACGATATACTCATTTATTCAAAGAATAAAGAAGAGCATAGTCAACATCTGAGACAAGTCTTAGAGACGTTACGGACTGAGAGACTTTATGCAAAATTCTCAAAGTATAAGTTTTGGATTAGAAAAGTGGACTTCCTCGGTCACGCAGTCAGCAAGGAAGGAATCCACGTGGACCCATAAAAAATCAAGGCTATCAAAAACTGGTCTGCCCCAACTACTCCAATAGAGATTCGCCAATTTCTAGTTCTTGTTGGTTATTATCGAAGGTTCATTCAGAATTTCTCCAGCATCGCAAAACCTCTTACCGCTTTAACCCAGAAAGGTGTGACCTACAACTGGGGAGAAAAGCAAGATACTGCATTTTAGACTTTGAAACAGGCCCTTTGCAGTGCACCCATCCTTTCTCTTCCAGAGGGGACCGAGGATTTTGTGGTGTATTGTGATGCTTCGAAGCAAGGACTAGGCTGTGTGCTAATGCAGAGGGGAAAGGTTATTACATATGCCTCACGACAACTAAAAACGCATGAGGTCAATTACACCACTCATGACTTAGAACTTGGAGCGGTGGTCTTCGCTCTTAAAATCTGGAGGCACTACCTATACGGTACCAAGTGCACTATCTTTACAGACAACAAGAGCCTCCAGCACATCTTCGACCAGAAAGAGTTAAACATGAGACAACGACGTTGGGTCGAATTGCTCAACGACTACGAATGTGAGATTCGCTATCATCCGGGAAAGGCAAACATCGTGGTCGATGCCATTAGTCGTAAGGAGTACTCTGGCCGAAGAGTGATGTCATTAGCCATGTCGATCCATTCGTACCTATCAGCACAAGTCAAGGAAGCTCAAATAGAGGCCTTGAAACCCGAAAACGTGACAGGTGAGACCCTTAAAGGAATGGACAAGAACTTAGAAATCAAGAGTGACGGAGCACGCTACTTCATGAACCGAATCTGGACACCCAAGTTTGGTGGATTCAGAGAGGTAGTTATGAGCGAGGCACACAAGACTCCATACTCCGTACACCCAGGGTCAGACAAGATGTATCTAGATCTCAAGCAACTCTACTGGTGGCCAAACATGAAAGCGGAGATTGCTACCTATGTGAGCAAGTGTTTGACTTGCGCCAAGATAAAAATAGAACACCAGAAACCCTCAGGCCTACTCCAACAACCTGAAATACCTGAGTGGAAATGGTAGCAGATTTCCATGGACTTTATAACGAAACTGCCCAAAACTCAGGGTGGCCAAGATACTATTTCGGTGATCGTCGACAGACTAACCAAGTCCGCTCATTTCTTACCGATCAAGGAAACAGATAAGATGGAAAAACTATCAAGAACCTACATCCGGGAGATCGTAAGACTTCATGGAGTGTCGATGTCCATCATCTCAGATAGAGACAACAGATTCACTTCCAGATTCTGGCAATCATTGCAAAAATCCATGGGAACAAGGTTGGATATGAGTACAGCATACCACCCACAAACTGATGGACAAAGTGAGAGAACAATCCAAACCTTGGAAGACATGTTGCGACCATGTGTAATCGACTTTGGTAAAGCACGGGATGTTCACTTACCTTTGGTCGAGTTCTCTTATAACAATAGTTATCATACTAGTATCAAGACTGCTCCATTTGAAGCCCTTTACGGCCGTAAGTGCAGATCACCTCTGTGTTGGACAGAAGTGGGCGACACGCAATTGGCAAAAGGTCTAGTCCCAGATAGCACCCTCACTGGTCCGGAGATCATCAGAGAAACGACTGAAAAGATCGTGCAAATACGAGAACGACTGAAATCCTCAAGGGATAGGCAAAAGAGCTATGCCGACAAAAGACGTAAACCCTTGGAATTCCAGATTGGCGACCGTGTACTACTGAAGGTCTCACCCTGGAAGGGCATGATACGCTTTGGAAAACGTGGGAAGCTAAATCCTAGGTACATTGGACCCTTCGAAATCATTTCAAGAGTTGGTCCAGTGGCCTACAAACTCCAACTTCCGATCGAGCTTAACAAAGTAAATCCAGTATTCCACGTGTCGAACCTGAAAAAGTGTTTGTCCGACGAAACACTAGTAATTCCACTCGATGAAATCGAACTAAATGAAAATCTTAACTTTGTGGAAGAACCCGTCGAGATCATGGACAGGGAAGTTAAGCGAACTAAACAGAGTCGCATTCCAATAGTAAAGGTCTGATGGAATGCTAAGAGGGGACCTGAGTTCACGTGGGAACGAGAAGATCAAATGCATCAGAAGTATCCACACCTCTTCCTTAGCCCATAAAACTTTTCTTTTGTATTAAAATTTCGGGACGAAATTCCCTCTAACGGGGGGATGAAGTAACAACCCATCATTTCAGGTCATTGAAAATCGAGTCTTGTAACCTCTTGGAAAAAGTAATTGGGATACCATCAAAAAATGAAGTATTCAAAAGCTCTGGTTGGAGTACGCTATGTAGTAGATATCGTCTTAAGATTTCCAAGCATATAAAGAACACTAAAATCCGAGTTATAACGAAGAAGTTATGACCATTCTAAATTTTCCGACAAAAACCGGCAATACGAAGTTACGTAAAAACGCAAAGTTTCAATAAAACACTTTTTGACCTTAGGTGTCTAAATGAAATTCATAGATATCGTTAAACTGCAAAAGTACATAAAAAGAACGCCCAAATCCGACTTCGTAAATTGAATTTATGATTTTTTGTTTTTTTTTAGTTCGCTTAGCAGCAGGCAGCTAAAAACTCGAATCGGAGATCCAGCGACTTTTGGCCGAAATGATCTCAACGAGAATCGAAGGTCTCAACAATGGTAATTCAGCGGTAAAAAGTCTGGCAAAAACCGACGTCAGATAAAGAAGTTGTGAATTTCTAAAGAAATTCCTTAAACACGGCCTTTTAAAAATAAATAATAAAAATAATTTCGGAATTTGCCGACGGAATCTAAACGAAAGTTGTAGATCTTAGTCTCACCTACACGTGGATATAAATAACGTCGAAAACGGAGTTCGTATGAAGGAGATATGAATTTTTGAAGTTCAATAAATAATTAATATATATTTTTAATTTTTAAACTCTTGGTAATATCCGAAGATGAGTCAGCAGATGGAACCGAGGTACGCCCTGCGTACCCTCGTACGCCCCACGTACTCAAATCAAGGGCCTCGGTTCGACCACGTCGCCTCCTATGCGAGCTATGCCCCGTCCCATCCGAGCTCCGGGGCAGTCGAGGACTCGGTCATGCATGACGCACGGGTACGCCCCGCGTATCGAGGCCTCTCAGCCCCTATAAAAGGGATGCGAGGGTTTCGAGAAAACTTGCTCATTTCCTCTCGTTTCTCTTGCGTTTTGCCTCGTTTTCCATGCCCGTGCTAACCCGAAGCCCTGGTCATTTTGCCCCAAGTGCCAGAGATCGTTTTTACTCCCGAGATTCCCGAGAATCCCGAGAAAAATCCGTTTCCCGAGATGAAATTCTGCCCGGTTTCCATCTCGCTTTCTTCACACCTTCAGGTGAGTTCATACCCCTACAAACACATTTTTTTAAATACATTTTAAATGCTTTTTATACTCTTTTAAGGGGGGAATACAAGTAAACATACGGTTATTATCGTGTATTTCATAAAGTTTCACTGTACTCGTTTTTATCAAATGAATCACTTCTGATTCACTACTACTATGTGAAAACTCTTGTCGCATTTTGCATGCACTAGATTTATACAAAGTATTTAGCAATTCCAAAGCATCCTTCGTTGCTAAACCGTTTTAATACATTTTAAAAACTTATGATTTATGCATTGTCGAACATTGTGAAAAAGGATAAACTTTGCATACGAAACTACTACTTTAATACAGACTTAGTTGAGAATCCGTGAGACGTGTACATCTTCAAATAATACCTTTTTGCTAAAAGGTACCGCTTCAAGTCCTGTCTATAATCAGAGTCTCCCGTTCGGAGAACGTGTCAAATGTGTATAGATCTATACGGGAAGTCATGATCCCGCGCCCTGACTGTTAGCTACAGTCTGTCCTTTGGGGTGACAGTTTGTCATAACGCTACGACGCCTGAAGAACGTCGCTACAGGCATATTATGTTTAGTATGGTTATAAAACTCATCGGATATATAATTATTATAGTACTTCTGATTGATGAATGAGTAGTTATTAAAACTATTCTTCATCTAACAAACTGAAATCTTCTAATAGGTTTTATTATATAAATCTATGCTCTAACTCCCTAAGGCATGTCTTTTGCTTTCGGTTTTTAGTCTGGGACATTAGGCTAACTATCACTTTAGGAAAATATGGGATTTTCCCGGTATACAAAACAAACAACTAATAGGAAAATAAAGGATTTTCTTGGAAAACATACTCTCAATTTGGAATGGCATACAAATTTTCTAAACCACTTATGAACTCACCAACTTGATTGTTGACACTTTCTCTTTGAAATAACTTGTATTCTCAGGGAACCGCTAAGCAGGTTTGGAAATCAACTTTTGGGGATTAACGCGCTGGCGTTAATTACTTCTTTTGAAAGATGTTTATGTATTTATCTTTTGAACATGTAATGAATACAATTATGTAAACATTTTTAAAACCTTTTTATATGTATGGTGGTGTGTACTTTCCTTTCTATGAACTATTATGATACTGAATATGACGTCCTCCTCCCCCGAACGTTTCCGCCATTCTGGTTTGGGGGTGTGACACATAGCAATTTGCCATGTAATATCTACCTCTTCCACATCTTCTGGATGGATCTGATCCAGATCAGCAAATGACAACTGAGGTGGGAGCTCTCCAGCTACAAAAGGATTATAGCAGTTAATAAGTCCAGTGGAAAGAGCAAGATTGTCATCACTTTCCTTTGTGTTTGAGGAAGAGGCTACAACTGGTACATTTAAGGAAGGAACAACATGTAGAGTAGCATACGACTGGATTTGTCGGTGAGGCATGGATGACGCAGCAGTAAAGGTTTGAATTGGAGGTTGTTGAATAAAAAATGCTTGACCTGAGGAAGAAATTCCGAGATTTGCAGTCAAATATGAATTCACATGGTTAATCTCTCGCTGTTTATCATTAATATCACAAGCTTTGATGATCGCCATTGTTTCAGCAAGAGTGATGCAATTCAGATCCTTGGTCTTCTTAATAACAGCTACATTCATGTTCCATGACTTTGGAAGAGCATTTAGTAGCTTTTTTTTTATCTAGGATTTGGTCAAGAAGATCCCAGATATGTTCACCTCAGTGGTGAGAGTGGTGAATCGTTGTAGCTGAACCTCCAGGGTTTCTCCGGGAATGTAGTTGAATATGTTGAATTTTTGACGCAACATATCCTGGCGGCTTTCCTTCATATCTTCATTTCCTTCATATACCTCAATCAAGGCCACCCACAAAGCCTTAGTTGAAGTATACTCTCTAAAACCTTGAGCTATATCCGGAGATAAAGCCATGGTCATAGTAGCCGAAGCCCTTTCCTGTTCTTCAACTTTCTCAAAATCTTCATCCATATAGTTCTCAACTGCTTTATCAACCAGTTGTCCTGCAACAGTGGTGGTAACTCGGACAGGACCCTTGATGATGCTTCTCCAAACTTTAAAGTCTTTCATTTTAATATACGTCTCAATCCGATATTTCCATTCAGGAAAACCATCTGGAGACATCAATCTTGGAATGCGTGTGCTTGTGCCCATGACAGAATCCAGTTTATGATGATGTGTCTGACTTTGAGAATCCATTTTCTTTATTATTTTTAAAGTCAAAAAATTAAAATCGGAAAAATGTCAAAAGAGGGTTTCCGGTCAGACAGTTTACGGCCGTAAACTGAGTTTACGGCCGTAAACTGAGTTTACGGTCAAGCGTTTACGGTCAAGCTGTTTACGGTTAATGAAGAACCACTGATTACGGTCTATGAAGATGATCTGTATACGGTCCAAGAACACCATTTACGGTCTTTGAATGTTCTTGAGTTTACAGCTGTAAACTGGGTTTACGGCCGTAATCACATGGCAGTAAACTCCCAGAAAGTCACGAAAACATGAATTTCGAGCAAATTTGATACCTTTTAGCAATGATAGTACCAAATCCAATTTCGAACAATGAAGAACACGAGTTAAACAGCCAAAAACTCGATTGAATTATGCTTTGACACCGGTTCTGCTCTGATACCAATTGTAAGGTCCTGAAAATGGATCTTACTAGTGATTAAACAATCAAACAATCAAGGAGAACAAGAATTGGAGTAGAAGTAGAATAGAAACAAGCTTGAACACACTTTATAACTAAAAAACGTCGGGTACAACTTGTTTTCAGTGACCGTGAACTCTCTAGGATCAACAACTAATAATGACCTAAACAACCTCTATTTATAGGGGACTTGGACCGGAAACATGGTTTAAGGCCGTAAACACACTACAAAGCCGTAAACACCAAAATAACCCACTATTACATCATAAAGACTCAAAAGAACTATTACAATTGAAAGCCTAGACCAAACCAATAACTGGATCCTTCATGTCATGTGTTAGCCTCTCCGTTGTCTGCCTTTTCACCTTCTAGAAACGCACTTCGCATACCCGACACACCCCTGGCGCGCACTGTGCGGGGTTCAAATCGTAGGTTATGTAAATTCCATAACTTCTTTATATGGACTCCATATTCAACATTCTTCATATCCACGAAAAGCTATCGTAAAGATCTACAACTTTTCTTCAGACTCCATCGACTAATTCTGACTTTATTTTTAGCCCTTATTTTAATACAATTTAATGATTTTGCAAAAATCATAACTCTCTCGTACGCACTCCGATTTTTGTGTTCTTTTTATCTGTCACACCCCCAAACCAGACGGAGGAAACGTCTAAGGACTTGGTGTGACTTCATTTTTTTAGTATCATCATAGAGTATATAATTGAAACATAACATCATCATCATCATCACACATGTAATATAACAACATTCATTGTTTACATCGACTATTGTGTTTTAAATATTACATGCCATAATAGTTAAAGTATGATGAAACAAAATATAACAAAAAATCCATGCATTCATTTTGCCCAACCTGCTCAATGGTTTCCTGAGAATACAAGTTAATTTAAAAAGGTCAACATAAAAATGTTGGTGAGTTCATAAGCATGTTTGAGAAAATGATTTGTATAACTTTGTAACCACCAGAAAATCCTATATTTTCTGAAAACAATTTAGTATGTTTGTGTTCGATCTTGTATTAATGCATGTGTGTTAATGTTTACTAGAATGCAAAATGAGAATCAAGAGAATGTAAAGAGAATATAAAGAGAATGCCCCCAGACAACCCTATGTTGTCCGTGAAAGAGAATGTTGGTACATCAACCCCCGGGGTTGAGTACCGGTGCTAGTATGTTACCGAGTAATCCAAAGAGAAAAGAGAATAGTTTCCCGTAAATTTTATAACGTTAATTCCTGTAAGTGAGTCATTATAACCATACTAGATAATGACAATTTCGCCTGCCTTGGCGTTTATGGACGCCGGTAGAATAAGGTAAGGTTTTAGACACCCTAGACTGGTCTAGTCTAACTGTAGTGAACAGCTCAGGTGTGGGGTGTCACCCCCGTATAGATCTATACATAAACCTCCACTCTCCCTCCAAGAGACTTTGGTTATAACTACAGGTTTCGATCGTACACTCAATAGGTGTCGATCGACATGTCTCACTAGATCCTTAATCGAATTTACGCGAAAAGAAACATATAAGGTACGATCCAGGCCCAATGAACATGTAAGAGGACAACTGAGGCCCACTAAGCATGTACATCATTTCTAGGCTCAAAAGGAATGAGACTGTATATCCCAGGCCCAATATATATGTAAAAGGACAACTAAGGCCCATTTAACACGTATATTAATTACAGGCCCAATATGTACGTAAGGAGTATCCAAGGTTCGTCGATCATGTAAATGGGTCAAAAAATCCCAATAAACATGTAAAGAGTATACATGACCTATCAAGCATATAAATGAGTCACTAAGTCCGAATAAACATATAAAGAGTATATTAATTACAAACATCACCAAGTATGGTAGATATTTCAAGTTTGGTAGAGATCTAGCTTGTGTTTATAATAGAATCACAACATATAACATGAAAACACACAGATACATGCATAAATACATAGATCTAACACAAAGCAACTTATATCCTCCTCCAAAACATAGTAAAAACTGAAAACAAGGGGGTATGAACTCACTTTTCTTTGAAGATTTCAGTTCTTGATGAAGATAGAGGAGTTTTCGGCTTTACAAGCTCCCTTGAAGAGATCTTTCGAACTTAGAGTATTCTAAGAGGCAAGAATCATGAAATGGAGTGTTTAAGCGTGAGAATCTTAACATTAAATGAAATGAAATCAATTGAGAATGATGATAACTTACCAAACTTAATGATTCTTGAAGTAGAAGTCTTAGATTTTCTCAAACACCACACGATTTTTAGAGTAGGTGGAAGGAAGTTCTTTGTGTTCTTGAGAGGATTTCTAGTGTAAATGAAGTGGAAGATGAGAGTGACGGTGAAGTTCCCTTGGCCAAGATTTTAAGAAGGAAGAGAGAGAAGGATTAGATTCGTTAATACATGAAGGATTTTGTCTTAGAAATATGAGAGGTATTAGCTTGGATTATCTCCATATAAACATGAGCTGTCATCCATTTAATCAATTCAAAATTTTCTATTCTTTTTTTGGAAGTTAGGCCGAGAATGAGAGGGGAAGAGAAGAGAAGAGGAGTATGGGCCATTTTCTTGATTAGGTTCGAAATTGTGAGGCCCATAATGAAGGTTCTTGGCCCATTGGGCCCTTCTTGAGGGTTCACGACCCAAAGGTGGTAAAGGGTGGGGTTTACGGCCCAATCACCATGAGAATATGGGTTACAGCCCATCATAGTCAATAGGGTGGTTCACGACCCATAATGGCCCATGAGAATAAGTGAGTTATTTTCAGCCCAACATTGCCTAATTCCTATGGTTTGACGAATGTGGGCCCAATTAAAGCCCAAATGGGTTTTATTGGCCCAAAATTATCAAATAGAAGGTTTACTGACCCATTAGGCCCAATAAGAGGATCCTAGTCCATATTAATTTTGAATCGGGATATTTAGGGTTTTGGACCCATAGTTAAGTATATAAGATGCATTGTATTAGGTTTTGAACTTCACTCAGGAGTTTTGATTCAAATGGATGATTTTAACTGAGCATAGAGTATGACATCCACTTAGAGTACAAGTCTTATAATAGTTGATGTTTCTATGAGGACATAATTTCCTAGCTAAAAATGCTAGTTGTGTCATCATCCCCCCGTTAGAGAGAATTTCGTCCCGAAATTATTTTGAAAGGTTGGATCATGAACGAGAGAATAAGTGAGGGTACTTCTGCTTCATCTGGTCTTCGCGTTCCCATGTGAATTCTGGTCCATGCTTAGCGTTCCATCGAACCTTCGTAATCGGAATGCGACTATGTTTCGTACGCTTCACTTCCCTATTCATTATCTTGACCAGTTCTTCGACGAACATGAGATTCTCATTTATTTCGATCTCTTCTAGAGGAATGACAAGGGTTTCTAGTGTTAAGCACTTTTTCAAGTTCGAGACGTGGAACACAGGGTGTACATTGCTGAGCTCCGCAGGTGGCTGCAGCTTATAAGCCACTGGACTAATTCAGGCACGAATCTCGAACGGCCCGATGTATCGCAGATTTAGTTTTCCTCATTTTCCAAAATGGATCATCCCTTTCCAGGGAGAGACCTTTAATAGTACCTGATCTCCGACTTCGAATTTTAGAGGTTTTTGTCGTTTGTCAGTGTAACTCTTTTGTCGTTTACGCGATGCCTGGATTCAGGCTTTGATTTGGATTAGCTTTTCTATAGTTCTTGAATGATTTATGGCCCTGTAAGAGTGTTGCTCGGTGATTGCTCTTTTTCCAGCTGGGTGTCACCCACCTCAGCCCATCAGAGAGACGATCGGCATTTGTGACCATATAAGGCCTCAAAAGGAGCAACCATTATACTCGTGTGATAGTTGTTGTTGTACGAGAACTCAATCAGGGGCAAGTGGGTATCCCATGACTTGCCGAAATTGATCACACAGGCTCATAGCATGTCTTCAAGTATTTGTATGGTTCGTTCGCTCTAGCCATCGGTTTGAGGATGGTAAGCAGTGCTCATGTCTAGTTGTGTCCCCATAGCCTTCTGGAGTGACTGCCAAAACTGTGAAGTAAATCTACTATCATGATCCGAGATAATAGATATTGGCACTCCATCAAGTCTCACGATCTCTTTGATATAGATTCGTGTTAATCTTTCCATCTTGTACGATTCTTTTATTGGCAGAAAATGAGCAGATTTAGTTAACCTATCCACAATCACCCAGATAGCATCCAATTTGTCTGCTGTCTTAGGTAATTTGGTTATGAAGTCCATAGTAATCCTTTCCCATTTCCACTTGGGTATTACTGTCTATTGTAATACTCGCAAGGGCTTTTGATACTCCAGTTTCACTTTGGCACAAGTGAGACACTTGCCCACGTAAGTGGCAATCTCTACATTCATATTTGGCCACCAATAATGTTGCTTAATGTCTAGGTACATCTTATCCGAACCTGGATGGACAGAATATCGTGTTCTATGAGCCTAGTTCATGACTATCTCTCTGAATCCCCCAAGTTTAGGGACCCAGATTCTATTTTTGAAATAGTAAGTTCCGTCTTCCCTGGCTTCCAAGTTTTTATCCATCCCACGTAGTGTTTCATTTGTGGCGTCCTCTGGCTTCAATGCATCTGATTGGGCTCCCTTGATCTGTGAGGTTAGGTGGGAGTGGATGTTTATCAATAATGTCTTCACTCGACGACCTGAGTATTCTTTCATGCTCAGGGCATCGGATACCACATTAGCCTTGCATGGGTGGTACTAGATCTCACAATTGTAATCATTCAGCAGCTCAACCCAGCCTCGCTGCCTCATGTTCAACTCTTTTTGGTTCAGAATGTGCTGGAGGCTTTTGTGATCTATGAAGATGGTGTACTTCATACCGTAGAGGTAGAGCCTCCAAATCTTTAGGGCGAAGACCACAACTCCCGGCTCGAGATCATGGGTGGTGTAATTTACTTCATGCGTCTTCAGTTACCTAGATGCGTAAGCTATCACCTTTCCACGTTGCATGAGGACACAACCTCAACCTTGGTTCGAAGCATCGCAGTAGACCACAAATTTTTTGGTTCCCTCTGGTAATGATAGCACTGGTGCACTACAGAGGGCTCGCTTCAAGGTTTGGAAGGCAGCTTATTGTTTTCTGTCCAAATGAAAGATACGCCATTTTGTGTCAAGGTGGTGAGGGGTTTGGCTATCTTGGAAAAATTCTACATAAACCTTCGGTAGTAGCCTGCGAGACCCAAGAATTGTCGAATTTCTGTGGGTGTCCTCGGAATCGCCCAACCTTCAGTGGCCTTGATCTTGGAAGTATCTATGTGAATCCCTTCCTCATTGACTACGTGACCCAAAAAGTTTATTGTGAATCCAGAACTCGCATTTGGAGAGTTTTGCATATAATTGCTCAGCCCTTAGATTTCCAAAATTTGACAGAGATGTTGACCATGTTCCTCTTTGCTTCGGAAGTATATAAGGATATCGTCGATGAAGATGATCATGAAATTATCAAGGAATGGGTGGCAGTCTCGATTCATGTGGTCCATAAATGCGGCGGGGGAATTTGTTAGACCGAAGGGCATCACAACAAATTTGTAATGACTGTATCGAGTTTGTAAAGCTGTTTTTGGAATATTCTCTTCTCGGACTCGAAGTTGATGATAACGAGATCTTAGATCTATTTTGGAGAAGTAACTAGCTCCTTGAAGTTGGTCAAATAGATCATCAATCCGAGGGAGTGGGTATCGGTTTTTTACAGTGAGCTTATTCAATTCCCTATAATCGATGCACATCCTGAAGGATCCGTCCTTTTTCTTGACAAACAAGACTGGAGCTCGCTATGGTGAGAAGCTTGGTCTGATGAATCCTTTGCTCAACAATTCACTTAGTTGGCTGGATAACTCCTGCATTTCGGCGACAGCTATCCTGTAGGGTAATTTGGCAATTGATATGGCTCCTGGTATGAGGTCAATTCGAAATTCAACCTATCTTTCTGGGGGTATTCCCAGAAGGTCTTCTGGAAATACATCCGAGAAGTCGCATGACACTGGTATGTCTTTAATGTTTACTTGTTCTTTGGCTTTATCCACAACATGAGAGAGATATGCGTAGTTTTTCTTGTGTAGACACTTTTTTGTCTTGATGCACGAGATGAGACGGAGAGTGGTGCAAGGTTTATCACCATATATTATTAGGGTTTCGTGATTGGGGAGGTGAAGGTGAACGACCTTCTCGCGACACATAATATTAGCATGTTAGGGGCTTAACCAATCCATGCTGATTACCACATCAAAACTCCTAATATTTATTGGCATCAAATCTATTTGAAATGAATGGTTGTTTAGTGTTAATGTGCACCCTACATAAACCCCTTTGGTTTTTTCGGTTTTCCCATTAGCCATCTCCACCATGAAGGCTTCGTTGAGCTTCTGGGGTTGTTGATTTAGTAAGTGTTTGAATCTTTTACTAACGAAGCTTCACTCAGCTCTACTATCGAATAAAATGCATGCGTAAGTGTTGTTAAGTGGGAACGTACCAGTAACAACCGTCGGGTCTTGAACTGCTTCACCTTGACCCAACATTAATACCCTTCCTTGTCCTACTGCCCCTTGGTTGTTGGCTTTGGGGCAATCTTTTTTCAAATGACCAGTTCCTCCACACCCATAAAAATTGTAACTAGCCCCAGCATTATTGTTGTTGTTATTGTTGTTGCGATTACTATTGTTGTTGTTATTCGGCTGTTGGTTCTGTTGAGGTTGAGATCTGCAGTAACGTGTAATATGAACCTTTCTGTTGCAACTCGTGCAATGCATCTCCTTGCATTCTCCATGGTGGTGAAAAACGCATTTGTTACACTTGGGTAGGGTCCCTGAGTATTTCCTGGTAGTAGTTGGTGTAGATGAGGCTGGAGCATGTGGTACTGAGGTAACCTGGGCAGTAGCACCATGGATTGCTACAATTTGTTGCTTCTTTGATGACTCTTGGGTTTGTCGCCCTTTTCGCTTGTTGTTCTTGCCTTTCTTGTTATCACCTTCCTTTTTGACCTCTGTTTCCCCTGCTTTGGCACCCTTTTTGTTTCCATGGTCGTATAACTTCTTGGCTACCCTTTTAGCACTGTCATACGTTCTAGGGTTCGCTGTGATTACATTTCCTTAAATTGGAGTGGTCAATCCCCAAATGCATCTTTTAATCTTCTTTCCTTCAGACGTGATCATGGTTGGGTACAGAAGTGACACCTCACTAAACCTCGAGATGTAAGCATCGATGTCAGAGTTTTGGACTCTGAGATTCCACAGTTCTTGTTCCATCTCCTGGATTTCTCCCCTTGGACAATACTCGGCCATCAACATTTCCTTAAGCTCCTCCCATGGCATAGCATTTGCCACAGCGAGTGCCATGGCCTCCACGTGACCATTCCACCAAGAGAGAGGTTGATCGACGAATGTGCAAGTCGCAAACTTCACCTTGCACTCTTCAAGACATCCGTAGATCTCGAATATTCATTCCACTTTTTCTATCCATCTTTTCAGAGTTATCACGCCTCATGTCCCGTTGAAGGTTCGAGGCTTGGTGTTCGTGAAGTCTTTGTAGGTACAGGTTCTTGTGGGTCCTTGGTTCATCCCCTGGTTTGAACTTCTAGCCCCTTGCCCGTTACCTCCACCGTTGTTCCCGTGGTTAATATAAGCCAGTGCTGCTGTAACTACTACTGAAACTGCTGCCTGAAATGCAGCTGAGTCCATTTTTGGTGGAAGCGGTGGTGGTGGTGGTGTTGCGTTGCGGTTTTTGCGTATCGGTCTTCGAGGCATCTTTTTGTCATGGAACGAAAAGCTGTTGAGTATCCAATGTATTCTAGTTTCACAATTTTTTGATTATAGAAAAGTGTCGATGATTTAGTTGTATGTAAGTAAGTGAGTGTATACAATCAACATGTAATAATACTAATAGAACACATAGCAGATAACAACATCATGAGAAATTATATAGCCGTTTTCATTAATGATAATCTTTTGAGTACATAAAAATTTGCCTACATAAGGCATACAATACATGAAATAAAACAAAATCCGACAGAGTAACGACTCCATGAGTAGTGTAATCACTTAATCATGTAGTCGATAGTACATAGAGTAGTACATAAAAGAAAATCATAACGGTAGTGGTAGTAGATGAACGGGTACTAGCTGCGACGAGAAGGGTCTGGTGGAGAAATCACATGCCAAAATGTCGCGCCACGAGGTCAGCCATCTCGCTCATCTCCCTGGTGACCTCATTCTTGTCGTGCGCTGCTTGCATGGCTCGGGCTTCTGCTGCTAATAGTTGTTGCCGAAGGGTGGTAACCTCCTCCTCTAAGGAGCGTGTAGCACCTGGTTCCTGGTATGTATTTTTTTAATCTAAGTATTTTTGGCATTTTAGCTGGGACTCGGTGAGTTGTAGGCCCGAATCGCCGAGTAGATACAAGATTTTGAGCATGTTTAATTTGGCGACTCGGCGAGTCCATATCCTGGACTCGGCGAGTCTGCCAGTCTGGATGAAACCCTAGATCCACAGGTTTTGCACCCTATTTAAACCATTTTATGAGCCCCAAACTTGCCTCCTTCTCCTCTTTCAAAAAAAAAAAAAACTTGCCTCCTTCACCCTCAAAGCATCATTTAGCACATCCTAACCATTCATTGAACATTTTGAGCATTTCTTGTGTGAATCTTGAAGTTTTAAAGAGAAGAAGGAAGCTAGATCCAAAGGAGTAGAAGGAGATCCAAGATCTTGCACCCACTACAGAGTTTATTGAGGGAATAATCGGACTCCTTCTATTTCTATGATTGATTCTCCTTTATTAATCACATTTAGGCCATTTTATCCATTTCTTGGCTAGTTTATAGTAGAGATATCACATTGGGTTGATTAGCCTTCGGATCTAGCGATGTTTCAGTTCCAAAAACGTAGATCTAACATCTTTATGGAGCCATTTTGCATGAAAGCCCTAGATCTACTCTTTTAAGTGTCTTTTGAGGCTTTAAATCCCTTTTCATGCATATGTACACGTAAAGTTGGAAACTTTACGTGGTAAACAAGCCTTAAGAACCCAGATCTATAAGTTTTATGCAGTGGTTTTGAGAAGAATCGATTGTATAGAAGTTGCATGCAACCGACTCGGCGAGTCGTTCTTCAGACTCAGCGAGTCGGGTCGCGAGTCCTTGAGTTTTCCCCCTTCTATGTATTATGTCGAGTGGAACCAGTGAGTTTTAGGTGGACTCAGTGAGTCGGAGATCGGACTCATTCATGGAGGGACTCGGCGAGTCAAAGGCAATCTTCATATCTCAAGAACAGACTCGGCGAGTTGTTCATACAACTCGGCGAGTCCCAGTTGGAGTGTTCATACGATGAAGGAAAACTCGACGAGTTGTTCATACAACTCGGCAAGTCGGATGCAGTTTGACTAAGTGTTTGTATCAAAGAGGAACTCGTCGAGTCAATGCCAAACTCGATGAGTAGTAGCGCGCAGAATTGAGAAATAAGAGTAGGGACTCGACGAGTTGGTGGCCCAACTCGACGAGTCAGGTCAACTGCATGTTGACTTTGACCAAGAGGTGACTTTGACCAGGGGTAAAATAGTCATTTTACCCTCAGTATAGTTATCAGTATTTGATTGAGTGTACTTATGGAAATTGTAGCCGGGATGAAGTAGGAGCAGCAGCAGACAGATTCCCGAGCAGTTCATTCAGCAGCTAGACTACGAGGTGAGTTTCCTTCTAGTATGAACGGGTCTACGGCCACACTGTCGGCATGTTTAGTTAGCAGTAGTTCCGGACCTCGGTCTAATGCAGTAGTTAGATTGCTTGATGTCTTTGTGATTCAAGCATGTTTTGTGTTATGTGTTCCAGACTTCGTTCCGATGCAGTATGCAATATATGTGCTTATGCTAGTTGATATGTTTATGCTATGCCATGTTATGCTCAGTCAGTTTCCGGACTTCGGTCTGATGTAGGGGACAAGGTCCCCGTCAATTCTGGACTTTGGTCCGATGCAGTTAGTTTTGGACTTCGGTCCGATGCAGGGGACAAGGTCCCAGTTAGTTTTGGACTTTGGTACTGTGAAATCCCCATTTTCACGGCCAAAAAAGACCGATGTTGTTTATGCTTTATAAAAATCAGAGTACTTCATTTTATAAAAATGTTGCGGAATTTGTTCCCAGAAAAACATGGTAAATACGTTATTAAAACATTTTCGAAGAAACGTATTTATTTCATTTTAAAACGTTTGGGATGTCATCGTTAATACAGAAACATAAGCATAAACAGAACTTACAATTATTTACACTAGTGATCTACATCTCTTTAAATCTCTCAGTGTAATGTCACTTCATATCAACACCTGTGATATAAATAAACTGAGTGGGTCAGGTTGGGAAACCTGGTGAGTACATAGGGTTTTCAACCCACAATAATATAATTATTATGTTTAAACAATCAAACAATCAACCCAATTACCCATCCCCATTATCTTCTTTATTCTTAAGGATCTACCCTAAGAATCAGCTATTTCTCATTCATTCATTCCTAAGGATCATCCTAAGGAAACAACATGAAGTCCATTGTTGCCAATGACACATTGGTCAAGCGCAGCTGCTAATATTGTCACTTAGGCTCAGCTGCCAGAATTAGGACATTTTCTATGAGGCGCTTCTGCCGGTATTGACCTTTAAACACTACTGTCATGGTCATAAGGCTCCCTTTTAGGCGCAGCTGCCGATACTATCCTTGGAGCGCAGCTGCTAGGACGTTTACCGTAGATCTAAATCATCTACGGGTTGTGGCGCAGCTGCCAGTGCTCATCTATAGGGTACTAGGTCCACTGCTGCCAATGTATACCTATAGGGCACTAGGTCCGTACTACTAATGTTCCTCTATTTCAGCTTTTATCCATCATCATTCATCTACCCATGTTTTACCCAACATATCTTGTAGATATAAAATACTTTATACAGTTTACATCATTTAAAACATGTATAAAAATCTTTCACCAGCATAGACAGCAAGTATTTAGACAATATGCACACATAGCACGTAAATTTATAATAAAATACTTCATATCTATGTGTAAGATGAAAGTAAATATGCACTCACCTGATTAGGTGGTGATTCTGAACTCAGACAGCACTTCGTTATCTCAAAACAATTTTCCTCGACAAAACCTAGTATCAATACCACTAGGGTTTAGTTTTTAACGTTAACCACGACTAATTAATAGTCTAGCTATTATTACTATTATATAAGCGTTAAATAACACTCAATATAACTCATAATAATAGCCCAAATAATTATTTTAAGGTCCTAATAATGTTACTATAATTAAATAAAATCTATATTAAATATAGTATAGGCGTAGCTCACTTACAGCGAGTTTTTATTAAAAACCGGGCTTCGCTGGAGCAGCGTTTCCAAGCCGAAAGCTTTTCTTCTCGGAGCCGTCGGGCGCTCCGGGGCTTTCTTCTCGTGCTAGGGAGGTTCTGTAGACTTGGGAGGGGTTTAGGGAGGCTAGAGAGAAGTTAGAGAGAGAAAGAGAGGCTTATGGTGTGAAGAAAATATGAGGAGTTTACCCTTGTATTTATAGGAGTTTTATAGTAAAGTAGTCTCTAAGCTTCGTCCGTAACTTTTGCATACGAGCTCCGTTTTTGTCTGTCTTTTTACCGTTCAGTTCCTATTAATGAGATCTTCAACTTTCATTTAGACCTCATTGGCTAATTCTCATTCTATCTTGGATTTACAAAACTGTATCGAATTCGTCGCGCTCGAAAAGTAGGGACTAAGCTTCGTCCATAACTTTCGCATACGAGTTCCGTTTTTGTCTGTCTTTTTACCGTTGAGTTCCTATTAATGAGATCTTCAACTCTCATTTAGACCTCGTTGGCTAATTCTCATTCTATCTCGTATTTACAAAACTGTATCGAATTCGCCGCGCTCGAAAAGTAGGGACTAAGCTTCGTCCATAACTTTTGCATACGAGCTCTATTATCGACGTTCTTTATATCCACGCGTTGGTATTTACGAGTACTACAACTTTCATTTAGATCCCGTCGGCTAAAAATCGACCGATCTAAAATTCAGATTTCGGGCTGTGCACTGCTATGCTAAATCTTAGAAAAATCATAACTTCCTCATACGAAGTCAGATTTGGGCGTTCTTTTTATCGATGTTCTTAGTTTAACATATTCTACGACTTTCGTTTAGATCGCTAAGGCTAAATCTCGCTCTATCGTAAATTCACTATTTACGCTTCTCGGTGTCGTGCCGGTTCCGTCGCGAAACTTCAACGGGTCATAACTTCTTCGTTATAACTCGGTTTTCGGCGTTCTTTATATGTACGAAAACCTTGTAACATACTCTACAACTTGATTAAGATTATTTATTCTAAATAATCTTTTGTCGAAAAGTCGTTTTCGACCCCTATTGCCTCTAATTTGACTAGCCCAGATTTGCGGGCGTTACAGTCCGATGCAGAGGGCAAGGCCCTGGTGAGTTCCGGACTTCGGTCCGATGCAGTTTTCGGACTTCGGTCCGATGTAGTGGGCAAGGCCTAATATGTGTTTATATGTTATTGTATGGTATGTGGTAGTTTGGGGGAGCTCACTAAGCTTCGTGCTTATAGTTTCAGTTTTGGTTTCAGGTACTTCCGCAGGTAAAGGGAAGTGCTCGGGATGATGGCATCGCACACACCACAGCTTCAGTTTTGTCCTGGGAGTTGATTTAGCTTTTCATTGACATGATTTGATACAATCTTGATACAGTTTTCTTGTGATACTTTGTTATGGTTTTGAGATATTGATGTATGGGTTTTATTTTATGGTATTGATCTAATGATTTTAGTACTGATTAAACAAAAAAATTTGGGTCGTATTTTGGGATGTTATAGAGCGAGTCCGATCAATGGGATCCCTTGGTGCTGCGGAGTGGTCCTGCATCATCTCTGAAGTGGGAGGCTCACTAAGGACTTCATTAGTGTCCCCATCTTCCTCCATAACCTCGTCAGGTTCTCCAAACTCGTAGTCTGTCTCCACGTATTCCTCAGGCCCAACACCAAGATCTGCCTCCTGACCCATCACAGGGTCTCCTTCAGTTAGCCCATTGGCCACCATGGCCTGATAGTAAAGGATTCCTTGTTGTACCTCTTCCATGACGTCTGCGTGAGAAACTGGAGGGGTGAGAAGTGTGTAGAGAGAGTATGTAGATAGCATTAAAATACTCCTATAGTATTTTAATTGTTTAAGTTTGAGTTTCTTAGAGCTTTTTGGATACGAGGTAAGTTTATAGATTCATATCCCAACATGATCACTCCCGAACACATGTTGGTCGTATTTTGAACAAATATAGTTGATCAGACTATATTTACCCCCAATACGACTACATAACTATCCAGGTTTAACCACGGTGTTCAATTTCCTCCAGAGTCTTTTAGGGTTATAATATTTATGTGCACCTAGGTATTATTTTATTCAGATTGTTTTAGTCTCATTGTATTTATAGTTGCATTTCATGTATGATTAGATATGTCAGTTCACTATAAACAATGATCTGATACCACTTTGTCACGCCCTCAAACCAGACGGTGGAAACGTCTGGGGCTTGGCGTGACTTCATTTTTGTAGTATCATCACAGATTATATAATCGAAACATAACATCATCATCATCACACATGTAATATAACAACATTCATTTTTTACATCGAGTATTGTGTTTAAAATATTACAAGCCAAAATAGTTAAAGTATGATGAAACAAAATATCCATGAATTCGTTCTGCCCAACCTGCTCAACGGTTTCCTGAGAATACAAATTAATTTAAAAAGGTCAACATAAAAATGTTGGTTAGTTCATAAGCATGTTTGAGAAAATGATTTGTATAACTTTGTAACCACCAGAAAATCCTATATTTTCTTAAAACAATTTAGTATGTTTGTGTCCGATCTTATATTAATGCATGTGTGTTAATGTTTACTAGAATGCAAAAAGAGAATGAAGAGAATATAAAGAGAATGCCCCCAGACAACCCGATGTTGTCTGTGAAAGAGAATGCTGGTACATCAACCCTCGGGGTTGAGTACCGGCGCGAGTATGTTACCGAGTAATCCAAAGACAAAAAAGAATGGTTTCCCATAAATTTTATAACGTTAATTCTTCTAAGTGAGTCGTTATAACCATACTAGATAATGACAATTTCACCTGTCTTGGCATTTATGGATGCCGACGGAATAAGGTAAGGTTTTGGTTACCCTAGACTAGTCTAGTCTAACTGTAGCGAACAACTCAAGTGTGAGGTGTCACCCCCGTATAGATCTATACACAAACCCCCGCTCACACAATAGGTGTCAATCGACATGTCTCACTAGATTCTTAATTGAATTTATGTGAAAAGAAACATATAAGGTACATTCTAGGCCCAATGAACATGTAAGTAGGCAACTGAGGCCTACTTGTAATGCTCGTAGATTCGGGCTTGGTAATTTAGAGATAATAGGGGTCGAAAACGAATTTTTGACAAAAGATTATTTATAATAAATAATCTTAACAAATTTGTAGAATATGTCTCAAGGGTTTCGTATATATAAAGAACGTTGAAATCCGAGTTATAACGAGGAAGTTATGGTCCGTCGAAGTTTTACGGTAAAATCAGCACGACACCGGGAGACGTAAATAGTGAATTTACGATGGAGGACTTTTTAGCCTTAATAATCTAAAAAAAGTCATAGAATATGTTAAACTGAGAGTGTCCATAAAAAGAACGCCAAAATCTGACTTCGTATGAGGAAGTTATGAATTTTCTAACATTTGGCATAGTAGTGGACGGCCCGAAACTCGAATTTTAGTTCAAGCGGTTTTTTTCCTACGCGACCTAAATGAAAGTTGAAGATCTCATTAATAGGAACTCAGCGGTAAAAAGACAGATGAAAACAGAGTCTGTATGTAGAAGTTATGAATTTTACGTGGATATTTAAAAGTATAATCTCCTCGTACTGTTAAATTTAAGACCGATCGAGAATTAGCCGACGGAGTCAAAATGAAAGTTGTAGATCTTATTTTTACCTATACATGGATATAAATAACGTCAAAAATGGAATTCGTATGTGAAAGTTACTGATTTTAGAAGTCGGGAGTGTGATGTGCGAAAATGGGTGATGTGGCACAATCTTGGCCATTGCTTTCTCCCCAAGTCTTGCCACTAGATGGTGACATGTGGCACCAAGTTCAGCCATTTTTCACACTATAAATAGAACCTCTCTCACCCTCATTTTCTTCACACCTTTCACATTCTTTCTTCTCTTTACTCTCTCTCTCTCTCTCTCTACAACCTCTCTCTAGTCACCGAAACCCCTGAAAAGCCTAGGGAACCTCCCTAGAACGAGGCGGAAGCCCCGGAGTTCTCGACGGCTCCGAGAAGAAAAGCTTTTCGGCTCAGGAATGCTTCTCCAAGAAAAGCCCGGTTTTCAATAAAACCCGTTGTAAATGAGCTACGCCTATGCTATTTTTAATATAACTTTTATTTAATTATAGTAACGTTATTAGAAACTTATAATAAGCACTTGGGCTATTATTATGGGTTATATAAGTATTGTTTAACGCTTATATAATAGTAATAATAGCTAGACTATTAATTCGTCTTGGCGAATAATATACTAAACTCTAGTGGTAATAATACTAGGTTTCGTCAAAGGAAACTATTTTAAAGTAAACGAAGCGTTGTCTATGTACCAAGTCACCACCTTATCAAGTGAGTGCATAGTTACTTTCATCTTACACATAGATATGAAGTATTTTATATAAATTACACGCTGTGTGTGCATATTATCTGTATACTTTCTACCTATGTTGGATGAACGATTTTATACATGTTTTAAATGATTTAAAATGTAAATTTTTATTTTATATCTACAAAATTTGTTAGGTAAAACATGGGTAGATGTAATAGTTGTTGTGTGACCAAATAAAATAATGAGAGGCCTCGTTATAGATGTTATCATCTAGCGGATATAGATGATGACCACGGACTATTCTAGACAGTCTAGTGGAACGCTAGCAGGCTCGCAACCTGTAGGTGTTTATTTGAAATGTGTGTTTATTTGAACTGTGTGCTCACCAACAGTACTCCATCCTCCACATGGTTTCCTTATTTGACATGAATTGCTGAGGAACCCCCGAAGCATGTGTTGTCACACCGATGAAAGTCCCTTAGACTAGGTCCCTTGTGTTAGATGTTTTAGGGACGTAAAGTGAGGATAATGGGAACGGGTAATCGGGTTTGTTTTGTTTGATAAAGTTAATAAACTTATTTATTGTGGGTTGAAAACCCTATGTACTTACCAGGTTTTCCAACCTGACCCACTCAGTTTATTTATATCACAGGTGTTGATATGAAGTCCCATTACACTGAGAGATTAAGGAGATATAAATCACTAGTGATAGTAAATGTAAGTTCTGTTTATGCTTATATTTTTGTATTGATGATGACATCCCAAATGTTTTAAAATGAATAAAATACTTTTCTTCGGAAATGCTTTGATAACGTATTTATCATGTTTTACTGGGAACAAATTCCGCAACATTTTTATTAAAAGAGGTACTCTGATTTTTATAAAGCATAAACAAAATCGGTCTTTTCTGGCCGTGAAAATGGGGATGTCATAGTTGGTATCAGAGCATTAGTTTAAGCGAACTAGGAATATGGATTTATTTCTATACGTAAACCTAGAATGCTAAGCAAGGATTGTGAGGAGTGTGTCTAATAAAATTTAGGTAAAGCACCTGAATAGACACAAGCACTTGCTAATTTAGGGAAAATGCCTAACATGCTTTTATGTGCTAAATGATTTATGATATGCATTGTATGATCGGATCTATGGTCTGTTGCTGACTGGATCTAGAAACTTTATGTGTTCAGATTTCTAAATGTTTAATTACGGTATTAGAACTGACATATAACTTTTCGGAGAAATAGGAGAATTACACGTCGATCGTAAATAAAATCTTTCTTATCTTTATTCTTGTCATTGCACATCGAACGTCCGATTTGGTATATAGATCGAAATGGCAAGAGCCCGTAGTGGAGCCGGGAATGTAAATGGGAACAGGAATCAACCACCAGTGATTGAACAAATACATGTTGTAGCAGATGATCTTGAGCCAATTACAATGGCCGGAGTACAAGCCATGATACGGGCTATGTTGGCTGAACAACGGGAAGAGATGATGAAAATGTGGCATGAAAATAGGGACGAACCTACAATGCTAGTTGAACAGCCCGAATTGAATGATGGGCAATCAGAAGGAGGGAACTACAGTGGGACCGTTGGTCAATCCAACCCACCAATAGTTTGACAAAACAACCAGTATGAAGGAGTTGAGAGGAATGGATGCAAGTACAAGGATTTTCTGACTTGCAAGCCATCGACTTTCACTGGAAAGGAAGATCCGATCGGAGTCATGAATTGGATCTTGGAGATGGAGTTAGCTTTCATGACGTGTGGTTGCAGAGGCAAGTTACAGACCACCTTTGCAGTACGTCAATTCCGAGGAGGTGCTGTGCGTTGGTGGAATACCCTGGGGAAGACTCTGAGCCCCAATGAGCCCCTGCAACTGACATGGGCAGAGTTTTTGGTGCAGTTCAAACACAAGTACTGCTCAGCCCAAAACCTGCTCGAGCTAGAGAAGCAGTTCCTGACCTTGAAGAAAGGAAGCATGTCAATTGATGAATACACCAACAGCTTCACATAGAAGATGGAGTTCGCCTTACGTCTTGTTCTGGATAAGCTAACGAAAATCGACAAGTACGCAAAGGGACTTCCATGGGAGTACGTAGTGCCAGTGCGTCAGGAACCTACTCTAGAGGCAGCTATCTGGGCTGCCAAGTCTGTGGAGGATATGATTAAGGGAAGAGCTGCCAACAAGATTGAGGTTGGCGAAAAGAGGAAGTTTGAGGGGTCTACGAGGCCCAATAAGAAGATCAAGTATGGTTCAAAGGAGTTTAGCGGAGGAGGAAACAAAGTGAAATGGTGCGAGAAGTGCAAGAAGAAGCACTTCAGGAAATGTAGCGAGGAAGTGACTGAATACAAGTGTAAGAAGACCGGACATTACGCCAACGAGTGCACCGCCAGCAAAAGGGTGTGTTATGAATGTCGTGAAGAAGGGCACATTGCTAAGGATTGCCCGAAGAAGAAAGAGGCGGCAAGACCAAACATTCCACTGAAACCGAAGGCAAGAGCGTTCCATATGATCCTTGACGAAGAAGATGGAAATGAAAGGGATCAGGAATGAGGATCTATGAAGTAGTCGTGTAAATAGTACCACGTGGTGTAGCCTATTAGAGGCATAGTATAGGTTGAACTTGAACACCTATGTAATTGTTTCAAGGAATAATATTAAACCTTCATTTTGTCATCTAATGTGTCAAGTTGTTATATGATTTTCTTGTATGGTGACTTGGGTGAACTGTGATACAATACTTGGGACGAGTATAAGTAGGTGTGAAAGGTAGTAGAGGCCTATACTACCGAAAGCACAGGACTCAGGCTTTGATCAGGGAAAGTCAAAAGGTTACCAAGAAGCTAGTAATTGATACCGTTTTATACAAATATGTCATTACCATCGTTTCGGTAATGACTAAGAGGATGATTGTTATTCCGACCCTATTCGTCATATTGAATTGAGTCCGACTACAATAAGTATGTTATGTGATCAAGAGAACCAAGTTTGATGTAGCATCTGACTTAAGTCCGAAGATTGAAATAAAAGATAATCAAAGCAATCGGTAGAGGTATCGCGATAGTTGCTTGTAGCTAGAAATGCTACCTTTTAAGATATGATTAGAACATGAAGAAATGTATAGTCTGTTCTGGAAGACTCTAAGAGACCTGAGTCTAAGCGTAGGAACATACGATGATAAGTCATTAGAATATGACACATCGGTCCATTTTAGTAATAAAATAACTTATCTTAAGTTTGTTAAGAAGAAAAAGCAGTCTCCAGTAAGGATCGAGATTGTCACTTGAAGGTCATAATTTGGAGTCTAACGTGAGATAGGGAGCAAGTGCAAGATCGAGCACCGCCTGCAATCAGGAAGTCTTAGAGTTAGATATTCGTTCAAAGAAACATCAAAGTTACTGTTATTACTTAGGATGAAGAGATAACGTATGGACTCATCATGTGAGCCCTGTTTCGTTGATGATTCTGGGACGTAATCATCCTAACGGGGAGATAATTGTAATGCTCGTAGATCCGGGCTAGTCAACTTAAAGATAATAGGGGTCGAAAACGAATTTTTGACAAAAGATTATTTATGATAAATAATCTTAACCAATTTGTAGAATACGTCTCAAGGGTTTCGTACATATACAGAACGTCGAAATCCGAGTTATAACGAAGAAGTTATGGTCCGTCGAAGTTTTACGGCAAAAGCAGCACGACACCGGGAGACGTAAATAATGAATTTATGATTGAGGAATTTTTAGCCTTAGTAATCTAAAAAAAAGTCATAAAATAAGTTAAACTGAGAGCGTCCATAAAAATAACGCCCAAACCTGACTTCGTATGAGAAAGTTATGAATTTTATAACATTTGGCATAGCAGTGCACGGCACGAAACTCGAATTTTAGTTCGAGCGGTTTTTGTCCTACGCAACCTATATGAAAGTTGAAGACCTCATTATGTCACACCCCAAAACCGAGAACGGCGGAATACGTTCTGGGGTGGAGGACGTCATGTACAGTATCATAACAATTGCATAATAGTAAAAACAAGCGACAACAACCATTGCATTAATATAGTAATTGTAAATACAAGCGTGTTCTGTACAGTTTGATAGACACCAAAAGTATAAACAAAAATAAAATATGGGTCTTGTATATGTTCCATCTTCTCAAAAGCTGCACCAGTACCTATCTATTTTTAACCTGAGAATACAAGTTATTTTGAAAATGAGTATCAGCATAAAGTTGGTGAGTTCATAAGAATTTAGTGTCGTTGCTTGTATAAAAGTGTTTACAATCATGTAATATAAAAGTTGTGATTAATGTTTGAAAATAGTAAAAATCCCTACAAAAATGCTATATTTTCCAGATTTGAGCATTTGTAAGTTTGATCCTTCGAGTGTGTAAAAGTATTCCATTGAAACTTTCAGTTATAAAAATAAGGTAATAGATTTCATTCAAGTAAAGTAGATGAGAAAAGATATTGTCGGCTGGCTGTCGTAGTGTTGCTAACTTCAATTAGTAATATATATTTATTTACTTCGGGAAGTTAGCTTAACCTTTAATTCTTAGTGTGTTAATTTGGATATGGATGTGATTTCTCATGTAACCAAACTGAGTGATAATAGAGAGTTCGATGACCTTCCCGGTCATATGTAGTGTAGCGATGTTTTGTCACCCCTAGGCCTAGTCGGCTCGGACTGTAGTTAGCAATCTGGATGTAATAGTAACCGTCCTATATAGATCTATACATGTAGTGTTGCTTTCCTTCCGAGAAGCTCTGGTTACATGGTATTCGCGCAGTAGAGTGTCGTATAGAGGGATAGTGTGTCACATTCTGGATTAGTGTATTCTCTTGTATTATAGTATAGTGAACTTTTAGTATATTATATAGAGTGTTCTCTTTAACATGCATTAACTTGTAATAGTAGTAATTATAGTGAGTATCATAGTGATAGGGGTAATAAGCAGTAGTCTTAAGTATACCTATTATAGTTAAATAGAGTGTGGGATTCCATGCCTTTGGTTTACAAAGGTATTGAATAAGGTGAAGACTTTCATATCTAACACAAATATATATGATATATAACTAATAATTCAACGACAGTCGGACAGATAGCAGTATACCCTAAAATCACAATCAAACAAGAACATGAAGTAAGGCGAGCTATTAGTCCTAAGTCCTTCAAGTCTTACTTATATAAATATATTGGTGTAGATATAGGTTAAAAGAAAAGAAGTTTAAAAACAGTTTTAAAATAGTTTAATAACAATTTAACATAGAAAATGCGTTTGATAATTATTTAAAACAGTTTTGTTGACAAGCAGCTAAAAGATAGAAAAATCCTTATTGGTTGCAAGTTATAAATCACATGTAATTTGATACTATAACTTGTTGTATTCAACTTGTATCCCCCCTATAACATTTAAAATCATTTGAAAGGTTAATTAAGGGGTATGAACTCACCTGTAGCGAGTGGATCGGGTGGAAGTGTCGGATGAGTGCTTGGTGTCAAGTGAAGACTTGAACACACTTTATGACCCTAGTAACATATGAAGACATATGTTTACATATAATTAGTGATTAAAACACTAATTAAACATGTACTGACATCCTAATGAGAAGAAAAACTCTTTGGTCAGGTGCTAGGAGGCTATTGGGTTGCAAGGAAGGAGTGTAAGGCCTTACTATGGAGTTTACTCTTCAAATACTCACCTTAGGTGAGTTTGCGGTTGAGGGACCAATTCCCCATGAGTTTACGGCCGTAAACTCATGGGAGGGGTGTATTTGTGTGCCTTAAGGTCTCTTATATCACTAGGAAGGGTTCTAAGGTCAATTCCAAGGCTTGAGGGGTGTTTAGGGTTCCAAAGGGGCACTCCCTTGGAGTTTGCGGTCCTTGGACCACTCCTTGGGAGTTTACGGTTGTGAACACCATGGTTTACGGCCGTAAACCCTTGGACACCCCTTATCCTTCGTTTTTGAGGTCCTTAGCTCACTCCTACAAGTTTCTAAGTGAAGGTCCAAGGCTAAATAGGGGGTTTAGGGCTCAATTTGCATCATTTGAGGGATTTTACGACCTAAGAGTGTTCCTGGGCCGTAAACCCTCTTTCAAGCCTCTAAACTTAATGTTTAATGTCTAAAACACTTCAAGGGTAAGTTCTAAGTTAGTCTCTAAGCCTAAGGAAGGGATTTGGGGGCATTTTGGCACCCTTTTAGGGGTTTACGGACTAAGAGGGTTCTTGGGCCATAAACTCCTTGTTCTTGACCTTCTTGGATGATTTTCATGCTATATAGACATGTAATGAGCTTTAGAACAATCTAGGGTAAGATAACTTACAATTTGGGGGCGAAAACTTGCGGATTTTTGGAAGAATCGGGCCTTGAAGAGAGAGAGTAGAGAGAGAGTGACTAGAGTGGTAAAAAGTTTAAGTTGGTGACCACTCAACCCTTATATAGGGTTTGAGTTTGTGGCCAGGTGGAAATCTACCCGATACCGACGTTAAACGGGGCTTATGGTCGTACCCGATTAAATGGTCGTAATTTGACTTGATTGTAACTAAAACTTTTTAAGGGAATATTGAGGGTGTTTCACGTGTTTCTAATTTGTTCCGACCCTTATGAAGTCATAATAAAAGTTCTAATTTAATTTTCCTGATCCCAAATGTTAACGGAAAAGTTTAATTAGAATGAGTTCTATTAACGGAAACGGGTTACAGTGACGGAATAAATTTCAGGTTGTCACATCATCCCCCGTTAGAGGAAATTTCGTCCCGAAATTTAGAATTCAAGTAGCTAAGTTATTACAATACATCTATGCAAAGAGATGAGGATATTTGAGTTTCATTTGATCCTCGCGCTCCCAAGTGAACACCGGTCCTCGTTTGGCGTTCCATCGAACCTTCACAATTGGGATGCAGCTTAGCTTCGTTCGTTTGACCTCCCGATCCATAATTTCCACAGGTTCTTCCACGAAGTTGAGGCTCTCATTGATCCCGATCTCGTCTAGTGGGATTACGAGGGTCTCGTCGGATAGGCATTTTTTCAAGTTCGAGACGTGGAAGGTAGGATGTATGTTACTGAGTTTGTGGGGTAGGTTAAGTTTGTAAGCTACGAGGCCGATTCTAGCGAGAATCTCGAAAGGCCCTATGTATCTTGGATTCAGCTTTCCACGCTTTTCAAAGCGTATCGTGCCCTTCCAGGGAGAGACTTTCAAAAGGACTAGGTCTCCCACCTGGAATTCCAAGGGTTTTCTTCATTTGTCTGCGTAGCTTTTCTGTCGATCTCTAGCGGCTTTTAGTCGTTCACGTATCTGTATGATATTCTCGGTGTTTCTCAAATTATCTCCGGACCCGTGAGAGCGCTGTCAGGAACGCGTACTTTAGCTAATTGAGTGTCACCCACCTCTGCCCAACATAGAGGGGATCTACACTTCCGGCCGTAGAGAGCTTCGAATGGAGCTGCCTTAATGCTCGTGTGATAACTGTTGTTGTAGGAAAACTCGACAAGGGGTAAGTGGGTATCCCATGCCTTACCAAAGTCGATCAGACAGGCTCACAGCATAACTTCCAGGGTTTGGATAGTCCTCTCACTTTATCCGTCGGTCTGCGGATGGTAGGCTGCACTCATGTCCAGTCTCATCCCTAATGCGTTTTGCAGTGATTGCCAGAACCTCGAAGTAAACCTACTATATCTATTGGAGATGATAGATATGGGGACACCATGCAGTCGTACGATCTCCTTAATGTATGTCCTTGTGAGTTTCTCCATCTTGTCTGTTTCTTTGATGGGCAGGAAGTGTGCGGACTTGGTCAATCTGTCGACGATGACCCATATGGTATCAAGCCCACCCACTTTCTTAGGAAGCTTAGTTATGAAATACATAGTGATCCGCTCCCATTTCCATTCCGGTATCTCCGGTTGCTGTAGAAGACCTGATGGCTTCTAGTATTCGACCTTGACCTGGGCGCAAGTAAGGCATTTACTTATGAAGGTAGCAATCTCTGCTTTCATGTTAGGCCACCACTATGACTTTTTAAGATCCAGATACATCTTATCTGATCCTGGGTGAACGGAGTATCGAGTGTTGTAGGCTTCCTTCATAACCAAGTCTCTGAAGCCACCGTATCGCGGTGTCCAGATTCGGTCCATGAGATATAAGGCTCCATCACCCTTGACTTCCAAGTTCTTATCCATTCCTCGCAGGGATTCTCCCGCCACATTTTCAGGCTTCAACGCTTCGAGCTGAGCTTCCTTAATCTGTGCGGAGAGACGCGAGTGGATAGTCATTGTTAGTGACTTGAATCTTCGACCAGAATGTTCTTTCCGGCTTAGGGTGTCTGCTACTACATTGGCTTTACCCAGATGATAACAAATTTCGCATTTGTAATCATTGAGTAGCTTGACCCACCGTCGTTGTCTCATGTTGAGCTCCTTCTGGTTATCGTTTCAGGTACTTCCAGTTCGAAAGGGAAGGGCCCGACTATGATCGCAGCGCATACACCCATGTTTCTGCAACCATATGATTATAGGATTGTACTCAAATAACTGTTTTTATTCTGAAATATTTTTTGAATGATTGGAAAAAAGGATAATTGGTGTTTCTGGGTAAACTAAAAATGAAATGTTTACCTTTTAATTTTTGGTATGTTACAACTTCAAACAACCATAACTTCTTCAACTTTGTTTTTGATGATATGTATATCCATGGAAAGTTATCGACGAGCCCCACTACTCTATCTGGTTACTTATGACAAAAAACATCTCGAGTTAAACTCCTTAATTTATGCAAGAAGCTTGAAACATTACCTTTCCCCTTTTTACCTCATCTTCCAACGAACAATCCAATGTTTAAATTGCTTATCCAACACCATCAACATCCAATAGAGTCTAAACTCCATTCCCTTGAAACCCAAGACCTTACATGGTCGAATTAAGGTTCACAAACCCTAAATTAAGAAACGTCCTAAAACAGGATGTTACCAAAAGACTTCAATAAATTTTGATTTAACAGAGAAAAACACAAATGGCAAACCCTAAGTTCTAATAATTACATAAAACCCAAAGAAATATCTAATGTTTTGATATATTTATAGTAGGGAATATGACTTACTAAGGTAATTAACTTTTCGGTATGTTTACATCTTGGTAACTATCTTTTTTTTTGTACACATGTAGGTAACAAACTTGTTGGAAGTGTTCACATATGACCATTATGACCTGCTATAGCAGGTTAAATCCTAGATGTGAACGCTTTCAACAAGTTCATTAACTAGATGTGTACAAAAAAAATAGTTACCTAAATATGAACAAAACGAAAAGTAAACATTAAATTACACGAATGGTCCATGTGGTTTGGAGGAATTTGTGTTTTTGGTCGCTAACTTACTTTTTTAACTTGGATGGTCCCTACTATTTATTTTTTTTACGCGTTTGGTCCCTGTCTTACCTAAAAAGACTATTGTGCCCTTATTAATTAATTTTCTTATTTATGTATTTATTTTTTACATATTTAAAAAAATTAATAGACCGCACATATTTGTATCTCCTCGGATGATCCCTACTGTTTATTTTTTAATTAATTTAATTTTTGAACTCGGATGGTCCCTACTGTTTAATTTTGTTACGAACTTGGTCTCTGTCTTACCTAAAAAGACTATTGTGCCCTTATTAATTTTTTTAATTAATTTTCTTGTTTATGTACTTATGCTTTATATATTTAAGAAAAATTGGTAGACCTCACATATTTGTATCTCCTCACCATCCCATCTTTCATCATTCTCAACTTTTATTTATTTTTCATCTTTAGTGATATCGACGTCTTGATCATCACTTCTTTTTTCGGTCATTCAACTCTGTCAAATCAACACCACAACCCACTAAAGATGAAGAGACAGTAGGTTATGTTGTTGGTTCGCCAGAGTTGAAGTACCAAAAAAAAGAAGGATAGTGAAATCGTCGATGTTACTAAAGATGGAAAAGAAATAGAAGATGGGGAAGATGAGAGATGAGATGGTGACCGATAAGACCCAAATTAAATTTCTCAAATATGGTTTCAGGTTTACGGTGAGGAGATACATATATGTGGGGTATATTTTTTTTTTTTATAAAAAATAAATACATAAATAAGAAAATTAATTAAAAAAATTAATAAGGGAAAAATAGTATTTTTAGGTAAGACAGAGAGCAAACGCGTAACAAAAATAAACAGTAGGGATCATCCGAGTTAAAAAAAAATAAATTAATTAAAAATAAACAGTATGGATCATCCGAGGAGATACAAATATGTGTGGTCTATTAATTTTTTTAAATATGTAAAAAATAAATACATAAATAAGAAATTTAATTAAAAAAATAAATTAATAAGGGCACAATAGTCTTTTTATGTAAGACAGAGACCAAACGCACAATAAAAATAAACAGTAGGGACCATCTAAGTTAAAAAGATAAGTTAACAACCAAAAACACAAATTCCCCCAAACCACGGGGACCATTCGTGTAATTTAATTTTTACTTTTCGTTTTGTTCATATTTAGGTAACTATTTTTTTTATATACATTTAGGTAACAAACTTGTTGAAAGCGTTCACATCTAGGATTTAACCTGCTATAGCAGGTCATAATGGTCATATGTGAACACTTCCAACAAGTTTGTTACTTAGATATGTACAAAAAAAAGATAGTTACCCAGATTGTTACTTAACGAATTGAGTTTTCAAAGTTCCCAAATACATGTTTTAAGTTTTTTAATTTACAAAAAATATGAACCCTAAGTTATAATTACTCCATGATACCATTATCAACACGGTTTTTTGTTATTGAGATTTGTCGCTTATGTATAAAAGGTAATTAAATTTTTTAGAATGTTTATATCGTTGTAAAATATTTATCCGAGTATAACTTAGAACATAAAAATCATAGGGTAAATAGCTCAAAAAACATTGAGTTTAGACTAAAATTTTAATTTCATGCTATGGTTTTTTGTCTCAAATTTAACACCGTATTTTCTAATTTTTTTACAATTGTGACCACTTGACTGGTCAAGCCGGTTATCTGGTGATGAGGCATGATGACATGACATGCTGACGTGTCAAAATTGAATTTTTTTCCCACAAAAAACATTAAGTTTTCACTTTTTTCGATATTGACACTAAGTTTAATTTTTTTTTTTTCTTTCAATTTTCACACTCTGTTTTTTTTGTTACAAATCGAACATTATTTTTCTAATTTTGTTCAATTTTGACAATTTTCCATTTGAGACAGTATAAATATATTTTTTTTATTACATTTTAAACTGTATAAATATATTTTTTTAGTTTAAAATCCACATTTTTCTTTAAATACAAGATTTTTTTATTTTTTTTTACATTCAAAGCATTAGTTATATCATTTAGAACCAAACTAACCATAAGCGCCGAATAAGATATAAAATTTCACGAGTTGCAAACTTGACATTTGTATCTTGATGGATTACACACCTCCAAACCTCCAAACTCATTTTAATGTTACGTATTTAATATAAAATACGGTTTTTATATAACTAATATATATTTATATATAAAATTATGGTTTGAATAAAAAACCATTGTATTTATATAAAAATATGGTTTTTAACGTGGGGAAAATATATTTATACGGTTTAAAATGTATTAAAAAATAGTTATATAGTTTCAAGTGGAAAATTGTCAACAATGAACAAAATTGGAAAAATAATTTTCGATTTGGAACAAACAACAGAATGTCAAAATTAAAAGCAAAAAAAAATAAACTTAGTATCAAAATAATAAAAAAAAAAATTAGTTTCTTTTATAGAAAAAAAATTCAATTTTAACATGTCAGCATATCATGTTAACATGTGATGTCATCATACCACGTAAGCAATCATACCACGTCAGCAGGTAACCGGGTTTATTGGTCAAGTGGTCAATATTGTAAAAAATTTGAAAACACATTGTCAAATTTGAGACAAAGAAAAACGTAATATCAAATTAGAATTTTGGTGTAAACCTAATATCTTTTGTGCTATTTACCCAAAAATCATATGATATTTTATAGCTTTTGGAAGATTTTGTACATGAAAATCTCAGATGCAAAAGTCCGTGAACAAATTTAAGCATATTTTTCTTTTTAATATCTTAAACAAAATTAGTGCTTTTGATAAATTGTTACCAAAAAAACAAATGAAAATAACCTTACAGCTATTTTTATTGCATCATTTACGTACATGATAGAAGATTAACACGGTGAAATATGAACAACTATGAAGAACTTCAACGTAATTGACACGAATCAAGGATTTTCTTGACGGTTTATCGATTGAGGTTTTGTTTTGTGTTGTGACTATTTTGCCCCTCTATGCTTTTGATTCAAGACACGAATACCTAGATTTTTTTCTTTTTGGAACCACAAATCTAACACACTCCTGATACCATCTATGTTCCGAATTAGATTTGAACCCTCAGCCTCAAGAAAGGAAGACAACACTTGATATCGCTATATATATATATATATATATATATATATATATATATATATATATATATATATATATATATGGAACAAGTAAATAGCCTCCCCTCTTCTTTTTTTTTATCCCCTTCCTATGATTTGACATTTGATATTATATATATATATATATATATATATATATATATATATATATATATATAACATTTTTAAATATATAATTAGATAAGTATATTTTTTAATAAATATTATTATAAATAAAAAACAATTATAAATAATTAATCAACATTGTAATTATAGTTTTAAAATTTTTAAGTTGTAAAAAGTAATAAATTATTATACAAAAATAAATGTATAAAAACTAATTTATAAAAACTTTCAACTAAATACAATAAATTAATAAGAGTATATAAATTTTGAGTTATTGTTTTGTATCAAAAACTAAAATACTTAAATGTGTTATAAAAGAATAATGAAAATATTGTTAATAATTATATATAAATTGAAAATTTTCAAAAGTAAAGGGGTCATAAGTGTAAAATATGTAAAAGAAAAAAAGAAAAAAAGAAAGGACTGAGGAATTGGAAAAACAAAAAGTATGTGATATAGGTTTATAGGGGGAGGCCGAATACCAGGACCTATAGATATATATAGGTCTAGGTTATTCTATTCAAACTAATTATTGTGTTATTGTATGCATAAATGTGGGCCAATCAATTTTATTTATTTTAAGAAAGTGATTAATACACATTATTGAATTAAAAATAATTGAAAAATATCATCTAATTTAATTACAAGGGTACTTTAGTCAATTAATATACATTTAATAAAGGAAAATTACATATTTTAAGGGATCATAGAATCTATTAATTTTAAAACACGATTTTACGAATTTTAATTCTTTTAATTCGGAGATTCTGACAGAATATGTTTATAAGTATATCTAAAAATAAAAATATTCTTGAACTATAAATATAAAAATATTCTTGAAACTATTTCTTGATCATGACTTTAAAAACTTCTTGCAGAACAACAAATTCTTGAACAATCAATTGAAGAATAAAAGCAAAAAATACATTATTTCTTATAGAGTATAGGTAACAATTGTGAATAATTACAATAGAATTAGAATTCATAATTCCATTCCAACATAATGGAACTCGTGATTCCATTCCAAAAGAATTGGAATCGCACCAATATCATCCATTTAATCATCTACAGAAACAAATTGATTTTTATCATATAAGAAGAAGTAAAGGCATTTAGAGCAGCTAAAGAGAGTCTTTGCAAGGCCAATAGATTTGCAATAATTGTAAAAGTTGTCAAGCTCGTCGAACTGCTTTCTTACTCGTCTCAAAAACTCGTAAACCTTGACGGAATCTGAAATCTCAATCTCTCTAAACTGACCTATCAAAATACTCAGGGCATCGATCATGTCGTAATACATATAGATGCTCTGTTTCACAATTAGGTACTAAGCCACCATCACAATCTTGTGATTCCTCGCCGGACCTGAACGATTCAACATTCGCAGAATAAGTTTTCTGTCATGGTGAACGCTGATTAATATGGAGGAGGAGAAGAAATAATATAATTATTACGCAACCTGTAGAGCGACAAGCGATAAATCGATCCAGGAGTTGCATCAGATGTTGAAGTCGAGAAAATAGGTTATCCTTCGTCTTTCCATCTACCAGAGATTTTAGAGTCATTGGCTCCGGCTCCTCTATTCGAATCAGAAATAGAGGAGGAAAAGGGAGACCATTACGTCCGATCAATCAACAAGATTAAGGAGCTGTTAATTTCATCGATCGATTGGAGAATAGAGAAGGGAGTTGCAATCATTTGGCTTCTGTCGACCAGAGGGAGGAGACATAAAGAAGAGGAGGTGTAATTTTGGGAGGTGTCGATCGGATTTGAGAAGTGAAGAAGGAAAAAACGATATTGGCTTCAATTTAGGGTTTTGAATCTAGGAATACAGCTAATTCCAATTATATATCTATTTTACTATAATTAACTAATAATAAGATTACTATAATACCCTTATCTTATTTATTAAATGATTTGGTTTATCTAAAATCTGATTGGTGAATACAATAACACAATACTTAGTTTAAACATTTGAACCTAGCTCTATATATATATATATATATATATATATATATATATATATATATATATATATATATATATATATATTGCTTAGGTTATTGTATTCTAACTAATTCTTATGTGGATGTAGAAATGATTGTGGACCAATCATTTTTATTAATTTAAGAAAGTGGTTTATGTATATTATTAAATTAAAGAAAAAAGAATAATCACATAAATCACATTATAATGATAGTTTAGTCAATTAATCCACATATAAAAAAGGAAAATTGTGGATTTTAAGGGATAATAGTTTTTATTTATTTTAAAAATCTGATTTTAGGGATTATAATTCTCCTAATTCTGTCATTCTAACAGAATCTATCTTTCAACATATTGAAAAACAACAAATATTCTTGAACCATAAAAGAATACATATTCTGACAGAATATATATTTTAATTGAACGAACTTGTTGAAGAATAAATTTTTTTTTTGATACAAGTTCAAAATTTTGATTACATTCTTACAAAATAAAAAAGTTTATGTACTATTCTATGATAATGTTACACTCACTAATAACAAACAAACACAAGATATTAATTATTCTACTGGAATATACAATTACATATAGTATATTCTTGCTTGGTTACATACTTGTTTCACATATGGTCAAATAAACATAAAACATTATGCTTACTCAAATTCTACTTATTATTAAAAAAAAAAAAAAAACTTTTTCAAGATAAAAGTAAATGGAGAAAAGGGAAAGCAACATTGATTCCAACAAAGTGAGAAGCAAAAAACAATTTTAACGAAAAGGGACTTAGTTTAATAATTAAAAAGAATAAAAATAAAGGGAGTAATCAAACTTACCTGAGCATAAGCAATCCTCATTATGCCACACATGCTTGTACTAAATCTTCCATACACACACACCAACCTCATATACAGATAACTCGACACGATTAGCAACCACAAGTTCCGTATCAAGGCTAGGATTTGTAATAATAACCCTTAATGGATTCAACATCTCCTCCTTTAGTCTACAACATAATACAGCCTGGCTAAGCTTTTTCATATCTTCTTTTCGAATAAACAGATCCAAACTCCTGTACCCTTTACGACTACTCCATATTCTTCCATGTACAATCTATATAAAAACACCCAATTCAATAAAAAAAATTCCCAATTAATTAAATATGTTTAATTATTTGTAAAGAAAAAGTGTATATACATACATGGATATTGAAATCCTTGGAGATCTTGAAAATGCCATACACAAGGATCAACCTCAACATCGCATCCTCTGAAAAATTCTTGAGCAACTGGTTCTGAAACACACGAATGTCCTAGTTCGATATCATACTCTTCTCCTCATACCTCAAGCTCACATGTGATAGAACATCCTCCTAACACGAAACTTGGATGTTCACATGTTTCCTCACATGGTATCTTCATGTGAAGCAACTCCTTACATAAAAATTTATTAATTCACTAATATTTCACCTCAGGTCATTGTTAAAAACACGAAAGAGGCTTACTTGCCATCTGTAATAAAGAAAAAGTATAGATGTTTTCCATATGCGGTTGTCACTTTAACTCTCTAAATTGCTAGATCAAGCTCACACGGTACTTTCGTCACATCTACAATAAAAGATTTAATTGGGTCAAAATAAGAACATGAAAATACTTGCAAGATAAGAACATGAAAATACGAGAAATCTTACCATGCATCAACCCTTTTCGATTTAGCTAGGGAGAAAACTTTCAAGAGATAGAGTGAAGGGGATTTGGAATAATCAGAATCAGAGAAGTGATTGAGATAAATTGTAGGTAAACTTGAAGGGCAACAAGATAAAAGCCGATTTTTATCTTTCCCGGTTGACCCTCACCAAGAATGGGCATGGAACTACCCATAAGATTACGTAACATAGAGTTTAGGAGAACATGATTTCAACACAATAAAGCATCCATGATAAATCCATTTTAACTAAATTTGATAGAACATGAACTTAAATCTTACCAGCGAGAATTTGGGAGAAAGAAAGTAACTTAAAATTCTGACCTCCATAGTTAACATAGACTCCGAATTAAAGTATTTGAAGCGGCGACCGTGCAGACGAGATGAACCACTAACATCATGTGATAGCGGTGGGAGACACTAGGATGAAATAGATGGCGAAGGTGTGGGCAGATGATGATGAACGTGATGAAGATATCCGGTGAAAAGTTCAATGGAATATAGGGTTTTAAAACTAATATGCCTAAATTAATGGGATATTAATTGACTTATATATTTATCATAATTAATTAAATGTAAGATTACATAATTATCCTTTTGAAATGATTGGTCTACAATCATTCCTACATCCACCTAATAATTAGTTAGAATACTTGAACCTACCTATATATATATATATATATATATATATATATATATATATATATATATATATATAATAATAATAATAATAATAATAATAATAATAATAATAATAATAATAATAATAATAATAATAATAATAATAATAAAACACAGATTTTTTTTTTCCAAAAATCATAAAAGATTAAGGGATACTTCTACTCAATATACTAGTGAATTTGTAAAAATAATTTTTAAAAAAATAAGTTTTTGAACTATTTATTTTAATTTTAAGAAATGTCAGTTTTTAAAAAGTTATTGAACATAATATGATCCAAAATGTGATGATTAAACAAAAACTTTTAACTCAACTTGTTTATGATCCTTAATTTGTTATGATCTAAAAATATTTAGACTAAAATATTTTACAATCCCTAATTATATCTTTTATGATTCAAAATATAAAATGATCCATAATTTTTTTTGAAAAAAAAAATTATATTTAATTGAAAATCTTATTGATCCGATATCATATGATTCAAAAATGGTTTGATTCAAAATACTACTATTCAAAATAAGTTGATTCAAAACTTTATAAACCAAAAATAATATGATTAAAAAAAGTATGAATGAAAAATATTATGATCCTTAATATTCTTCTTATTAAAAATTTTATAATTGTTAAACATTAAAAATTCAGACCGATATTTAGTTTAAAAACTCTCTCTCTCTCTCTCTCTCTCTCTATATATATATATATATATATATATATATATATATATATATATATATATATATATATATATAAACAAAAACAAAGAAAAATACTTGCCTTCAAGTATGTACTAAAGATATTAAAAAATGAAAAAAAAACAAAATAACTTTTAAAAAGAAACAAAGATGTTAAAAAAATTTAAAACATCAAAACCAAGCATATATCTATTAAATTTTTTTAGCAAGAAATAAAAAAAATAAAAATAAATGTAAATAAACAAAAATAATTAATAAAACTCATTTAAATGACGTTCCATGAACGTTCGCGGTACGTGATTAAATCATCGAGTCTCTATTAACTACCACGGATGTGGGCAAATGTGAACGCACCACGGCGAAAATTTTGGGTTGGACGTTTGTGGCGTTGACGATATGATGGTATAGAATTGTCCTCGCATTCATCACCATTTTTTGAGTCCTCATCGAAACTGGACCTATATATATATATATATATATATATATATATATATATATATATATATATATATATATAGTAGGTAGGTAGGTTCCGTTGAGATTAAAAATAAAATAGAGATCTTGAGATTCAACCCCAGCCATATATTTCACATCTACCGCTCTAACCCTCCGGCGTACCGACACGACATGTCTTTTATAATCATAAATGATTATATAGCCTCACCCGTCCCTTTCTCCTCCACCAACACAACTGCCACCGCCACTACCACTACCACCACCTCTGACACCAGCTGACCACACCACTGTCACACCCGACACTTATATCACCACCACCTCTATCACCATGGCCTCTTCTGCCACCAGCTGTCATAATAATTTATGATTACTCAGTTTGTGAACAAACATATATGTATAATCATTTATGGTTAGACATATACATATAAACATGCATAATCATATAGATTACAGCTCTCTAACATATAATAATTTATTATTAGGTATATCATGTTGATGCCGGTACGCTGGAGTGTTAAAGAGACAAATGAAATATATGTGGTTAAGGTTGAGTCTCAAGATCTCTACTTTTTTTTAATCTCAAGTGAGCCGTCCCATATATATATATATATATATATATATATATATATATATATATATATATATATATATATATATATATATAGACACACACACATACAGAGAGAGAGAGAGAGAGAGTTAGGTTCATATATAAACACTATATATCGTGTGATTGTCTAACCAATTTTTGACCAATCATTTAATAAATATATGATAGTAATTAACATATAAATCAATAAATGCATTTTCAGTTATAATCTTATAATTATTATAACTCATTTCATTTAACTTCGCTATTATATTTTGATAAGTAGTTTAAATTGAATTCTTTAATATAATAAATGTATAAAGAAAGTTGGTGACTAAAACTCAGATGTAGTGCCAAATCGAATGATCATTCTTTCAGAATTCATACAAAGAATATATTAGTTTATTGCATATTCTTCAAGATTATGTTACACACTGTAACATATTTTTATGTATAAAAATAATATTTTCTTATTCTTCAAGAATTTTCAGTTGGTCTATAGTTTTGGTGAATCTGTGTAAAAAGAATATTGCATTTACTTCAAAAAAATATATTATAAAGTATTAATGGATCATTCTTAAAGAATGAATTTTTTTTCACATATTTCACTAGTTTTATGACAGTGGTTCAAAAATATTTATTAGTCAATGCATTCTTAAAGAATGAAATAAGTTTCAAGTAAATTCTTGATTTTTAAAGATTCAAATCGTCCGATTCTTTAATTTTGTACTTTTTGAACAGTCTATAAAAACATTTTGTTATTATTTTGTAAAATTAACAGTGAAATTGTCTAATTTTTATAGAAAGAAATATGTTATGAAACTAAGTAATTCTTAAAGAATGAATTTATTTCGTTTTATGTGATTATCGTTTAAAAAAATATTGCAAAATTTTCAATACGTGATTTTCTATGATTTGGTTTTAAAAATAATAATTTGGATTTTATTAATATATTTGACTTGGTTTCCGAAAATATAGTTACTTCTCTCTTATCTCATTTAATAAAATGTCATAATTACTCTTTAATAACCTTACAATTAATTAATTATAATTATATGGTAATTGTTATCCGATATTAATACAATGCATTCTAAAATCATAGTCATTAATTTTTTTTAATCTAATGATTATAATTCTTAAAGAATGAAACCTATTTCATTAATTATATATATATATATATATATATATATATATATATATATATATATAATCGCACTTTTGCAAATTGCATCTTAATAATGTTTCGAGATCTTATATATATATATATATATATATATATATATATATATATATATATATATATAAAAGATCTCGAAACATTATTAAGATGCAATTTGCAAAAGTGCGATTATATATATATATATATATATACCTGCGTCAAGTAACGGGTGCGAATGGTTTTTTCAGAAATTAGTTTGTAGATATATATATATATATATATATATATATATATATATATATATATATATATATATATATATATATATATACCTGCGTCAAGTAACGGGTGCGAATGGTTTTTTCAGAAATTAGTTTGTAGAGACAATTAATTCAAATGTATAAAATTATATGATTAGAAAAATAAAAGAAATCATCCAAACAATCAAACTTCTAGAATTATTGATTGTAGAGTAAATTTAACTGCTTTGAATCATAATAGTTATCCAAACTTTCTTCCTTTGATGACTTAAATAAAATCAATAAAATCAACAGCTTTAACCGTTGAAAATGGCTATGAACTTGATAGTCATTATCTTCTTATTTTGCATCACTATTTTGTCCATAAACCACTCGGTGATATTCATTGTATATTTTTTCTTTGACACCATCATGCAATAAAAAAAACTCCATCGATGGTTTAGTGATACGTAGTGTTATTTTTAAGAGTCTAAATGTGGGGTGGGACGTGAGGTAAGCAAAAAATAGTGATTTTCAAAAATATAACAACTAATGTGAGTTTTAATAACTCATGGATCAGTCATATCAAAATAATAGTTGTAACCCTCACAATAAGTAAGGAAATAAAATTTTAGTGTGCAAGGCATTTTGATACCCCTTCCCTTTATAACTTAGGATACATCGACACAAACTGACTTGGGAAATGCAATCAAATATAGCTTCAAAGAATTATGAACTTTATATCTAAATGGTATAAAGAAATAGTATCTCAGTAATCCATTCACCTATGAACCATAGTTAAAAATTCAATTTTATATAAAATTTAAAGTTCTTATAAATATTTATTTTCCTTTTAACTGCTATTTATTTTATTTTATTGATATTGAATAAGAAAAAGAATGAAACTAAAGACTGTTAGGCATCTTTGTAAATATAATTTATATATCATTTTAAAAAAATCACAATCAATTGCTAATAACAATCTAATCGTCAATAGCGCAACCTAATAATAAGTTAAATAATCGTATTATTTTTGTCTATGACCATATTTTAATTTTAACTCGTGGAATAACATAATAATATTAAAGGGATCCATGTAAGGGTCGCAATTTATTATATAATAACATTCAATGTACATAAATAGTGATAAATTCATTTTCACGTTGGTGAGAAATTTGTGTCGTGTACGAACTTATAAATTTATAATAGTTTAGAAATCTAGTTCTAAGTATTCATTTTTGTAGATAAGCTATTTGTTTTATAATGATTATTTTGTTTCCGTTATAAAATCTAAAATACAACATTCCAACAACTACTGTGATAAACACTAATAAAAAACCTTCTATGTGAACATATAATTTTTTATAGTAACATTTACAAAATATTTTTCAAGCATATAATTTAATAATATTTTATACTAATTTATTTGTTTTTTTGTACTCAATTTATATAAAATACTTCAATATGAAAACATCTTTTGTAACCACTTATAATAAAACAAAATTGGATTAAATGATGTATGATTGGATTTATTTTGTAACTTCAGAGCTAAAACCAAGTTTATAATAGATCCAAGACGTATAACAGATAAAGTAAGTGATTTTAACCCACAAAACAAATCTAAGATCAAGTGCCTAATTTTCATATTGAATAGCTTTTCATTTCCACATTTTATCCCTTGGTTATTTGAAAGTGAAGATAACAATCACCATGCTTTTTATAATATAAATTAATTCATTCCTATGTCACGCTAGTCACGTGAGTTTTTCCCCACATAACATTGGCTGAATTCTACTTCTACTTAATCTAACAAAGTAATTGAACCATGCTTTTTTGTACTTCAGATCATGTACATGTCGATGCTTAACACCAACTCTTCCAATAACTTAAAACCAATATATGTACATCTTGTAACCATTTTTTGTTTGAAGCTTGAAGTAACATTTCTATCTGTGAAACGAAAACAACTTCATTGAACATTGAACCAAAAATAACCTTTCCTTATTAATTCTATGTTTACAATCACCCACTTTGCTGTCCCAGTCATTTAAATTGTCCTTGAGATCAATAATTGCTTACACTACAAAAGGTCAACATTTTGTTTTTGAACTAAAATTCCCAAATATCCCAAAGTGGTGACTACATAATAATGATATTAATCACTTTTGTACATAAAGATTGTGACCATTGAAGGGAATCACATACCATTTAATTTTACTAGGAAAAGCTTGCATAAACATTTGATTTTATGTTCTCCATTGATACATAAAGTATGCAATGTATTTAAGTATGTCATCTTTTTAACATGCATGGTTCAATGTATCATGGAAAAGTGAACACAAATGATTGAAGAGGTAGCATTACCTTCCTCCCAAAAAACCTTTCATTCAAATTTACAGCTGTGGAATTTCGTAATTTACCACATAAAAAAATACCACTAACCTTCATAATGAATAAAATACTATGTGAATTGTTTGTATAGAAAAAAAAAATACAACCAATCTTCAGAATAAGAACAGACTTTGTAGACTAAACCGAATCTAAGACCACCTATGTTACACCAATCATTGTCGCCATCTAGAAGCTGAAATTTTATATTTCATTTTATTTACCCTTTGTAGACTAAACATAATCCACTAACCTTGGACGGGTTTGTACTGTAGAAGAGGAAAGATATGACAATTATTACATATCTATACAAATATGCTTACATACACACAAATCTGGTTACAATTTTTTGCAAGTAAAATGTAATAATTAATAAGATAAATGAAAGGAGGATGTCAAAGCTTTTTCTTCATAAATTGTAGCAAGAGATATGATCAAATGACCTGGTTTATGATACATACGGTAACATCCCGAAATATCAAGAGTAGAGTGGAAGGGCTAAAAGAGTAAATTGGGAAGGAGTGATTCGGCGAGTCCATAGATGGACTCGGCGAGTAGGGTCGCGAATTGGTCGCGTGTTAAGTAGCCGACTCGGCGAGTCGATGAGGTAGACTCGGCGAGTAGGCGCTGAGTGGAGAAAACCCTAATTCTCGGGGTTGAGCCCTATATAAAGAACATTATGTTTTCCTTCCAGCCTCTTTATTCCCCCTTGAGTCCCAGAAACCCTAAAATCGTGGAGAAGCACCATTGTTGAGCAAATTGGAGCTTGGAGAGGTGGTTTTTGAAGAGATCTTAGAGAAAGAGAGGCTTGGAGCAAGGGGCTTTGCTTGGATTCGAGTTTCATTGCAGTTGGGGCGTCCCTTGGAGGTAATATCTCGTTCTTGGGCTGTTGTTATGTTGTTTCTTCATTTTGGGGATATTAGGGATCACATCTTTGGATGTATTAGAGTTTAGAGGTTAGATCTGAGGTTGCTACCTCAGATCTGTAATGGAGAAGAGTTGGAATGCATGAAAGTCCCTGTGTGGAGTGTTGGATGTAGCTATCATGTCCCAAACCTTAGCCCTAATGTGCAAAATGCATAGATCTCTTGGGATTCACGTAAAGTTTGCCACTTTACGTGATGGATGAGTTGTAGGAGGCTAGATCTATGTTTTGGAGCAATTGCATGGCCTGGAATGGTTTTGAATGGATTCAGACCGGTGGTACTCGGCGAGTCACATGGGTGTACTCGACGAGTTTCTTGAAGATGAGCTGGGACTCGACGAGTTGGAAGAACAACTCGGCGAGTTGGATGAAGATGGCCTGGAACTCGGCGAGTTGTATGAACAACTCGGCGAGTAGGTTGAAGATAGCCTTAGACTCGGCGAGTCTGTTCTTGGACTCGGCGAGTCTTGTCGAAGAGTCCCAATATTTTTTGGTCGAGTCGAGAATCGGTGAGTCAAGGGATGACTCGGTGAGTTGTGTGTGAGTGGACTCAGAGTTGTTGAACTCGACGAGTCTCGGCGAGTAGGTCGCGGATTGAGGGAAGTTCTGAGTATGGGGACTCGGCGAGTAAAGTCAGTCAGGGGTTGACTTTGACCTTGTCTTTGACCAAGGGTTGACCAGTTGTTTCCAGGGGCATTTTAGTAATTGTTGATTATTGTTTTGAGTTCAGTGCATTGGTGGTTGTCCGGTGGTGGAGATCGTATCAGTGATCGGAGTAGCTTGGGTTATCTGTTCAATCGGCAGTTTCGAGGTGAGTTATCCTCACTATATCAATAGGGTTTAAGACACCAAGGCCGACCCTTTATCGGATGGAAATCCGGGTAGTTGTCTGTTGTTATGATATTGCGGGAAATGGGTCGGAAGGCATTATGTTGTGAGCCGGAAGGCATTATATGTTGTGAGCCGGAAGACGTTATATGTTGTGGGCCGGAAGGCATTATATGTTGTGGGCTGGAAGGCATTGTGATATGGACCGGAAGGTCATGGCCTGGAAAGGCGTATGTGCGTAATTGGTATGTTGGATGAGTCGTAGGGGGATGTATGCTAGTGATCGGCTAGACTGATATCTTGGTTAAGTTGATGATATGTTATGTGATCTGTTTGACCGATTTGCTGACTGTGAACTGTTATATGATTATGTGTTATGTGCACACGGTTGCTTGGACTGGAATGTGACTCGGTATGCATGGTTGTTCTATGTTCTGTTATGTTATGTATGCTGTTATGTTATGGGCCGGAAGGCAATATATTATGGGCCGGAAGGCAATAAGTTATGGGCCGGAAGGCAATATGTTATGGGCCGGAAGGTAATATGTTTTGGACCGGAAGGTCGTGGCCTGGAAGGGCGTATATGTGGTTGGTATTTTGGGGGTATCTCACTAAGCTTTCGGGCTTACAGTTGTGGTTTCATGTTTTTCAGGTTCTTCAGGAGTCTGTGGCAAGGTGAAGGCGTGATCGTACCGCTCCTCATGATTTCATAGTATTATGATTTTAGGAACACGTTAAATGTTTTGTACTGAAAACCTTTTTGTAAAGATTTTAATGGAATCGAGCTGTTTTGAAAAATTTAAAATTGGTTGTATTTTTCGGTCGTTACAAGTTGGTATCAGAGCCTTGGTTTGAGTGAATTGGAGGAACACTCGTGTGACTCCAGTCTCAAATCGAGGAAGGTTTTAAAAGAGGAATTAAAATGTTTTTTTTTTAGGAAGGTTTTAAAAGAGGAATTAAAATGTTTTTTTTTTTAAATTAAGTAAAAGGAGGATGCGGAGGTACGATCAGCCGGAGCCAGTAAGTAACCCCAAATTACCATTCATGACATTTGTTTTATTGAGCTTTGACAGAGCAGCATGCTAGAGTTAGGCTAGGGATCTTCAGGATTTCATGATATATTGCCTGATTTGTGATGCCTGTAGCCTAGGGTTTCCCTTTAGGAGATTTTCAGTGTTCCTCTAGTAGTGAGGGGTTGAGAGTTATTATGCATGTTTCTCTAGGGTGTTGTGGTAGTACTTCATACAAATATGGGTAGGTGTTGAAGGTAGTATGGGCCCGTACTACTGAAAGCACAGGACCCATACGCGTATCAGGGAAACCATGATCTCTAGGGTGGGGGTTGAGAGAGTTGGATCCCAGGTTAGTGGGATGAGTCTGAGTTTTTGTGTGGTGTTTCTCAGTATGGAGATTCCGAGGCATGATGAGAGTGGATCCGGATCAGGATCGGGAGCAGGAGAGGGAGTTCCTGGCGGATCGGTGCCGCCCGAGGTCACCGGTCAGATGAGCACGAGCGAGTTGGATGCGAGGATTCGTGAGATCCTGCATGATGAGATTGCTGAGTTGTTCCGGGCTGAGTTGCCGGAGTTGTTTGAGTCGATCAAGACCGCCATGGTTGAGTATTTTGATGAGCGCTATGTGGCTCTCGCAGAGACGGCTGCCGCGACGGCTACAGCGGCTGTAGCAGCAGCATGGGGAGGAGCTAGTCGGGGTTTTCAGTATTGGGACTTCTATTATACGAAGCCTCCCACATTCGATGGAGTTCAGGACCCGATTGTTGCTATGAGATGTTTATCAGACGTGGAGGGGTGTTTCTTCACGTGTTTATGCCCTGCTGATCAGAGGGTGAGGTGTGCTCTGAACCTGTTGAGGCTCGGGGCGAAGGATTGGTGGAGATTGAACACGGGGTCATATTCAGATGCGCAGAGGGCTGCGGTATCATGGGATCAGTTCCAAGAGATGTTCATCACTCGTTATGTTCCGCAGGTTGAGAGGGAGAGATTGGCTCAGGAATTCCTTGAGCTGAAGCAGGATTCGGAGTCGGTGACTGAGATCACCAGGATGTTCACTGTGAGGGCGATGTTTTGCCCTTAAGTATACTTCGGAGCAGGCTCAGATGTCCCGATATCTAAGTATGCTCAAGAGGGAAATCAGACAGTGGGTGTCTACGCAGAGGTGCGAGACCTTGTTGGAGTTGCAGGAGGCCGCTAGGCGGCGCGAGTTAGAGATTGAGTTGCAGTTGCGTGAGCTGAGGCAGGCTCCGGTGCAGTCGCAACCGGCGCCGAAACGCTCCAAGACCATCGATTCCAGGGTAGGAGAGCAGGGTAGTCACACTTGTGGGAAGTGTGGAAAGGGTCATGCCGGAGTTTGTTGGTCCGATGGTGCATGCCGCAAGTGCGGAAAGGAGGGGCACTATGCGAGGGATTGTCGGTAGTCAGCGCCAGTTCGGGATTTGAGGATTTGCTATCATTGTCATCAGGTTGGGCAATTGAGGGTCAACTGTCCACAGCTTGTTGCAGGACCGGTGCAGGCTCCGGCACCGACCATGTTGAGGATCAGGTGGAGGTCCGAGTGGAGCGGAGGCCCAAGGGCTTAGAGTCGTGCTTTTCAGCTTGCAGCGGAGGAGGTCAGAGCAGTGCCGGGTGCAGCTGCGGGTATGTTTCTTTCTTGTTGCCTTGTGGAATTATGATTATTATGGAGTATCATTTATCTGCTAGTCCCGTTGGAGAGTTTTCATTTTGGTATCCGTTGTTTCTTGAGGGTTTGGCATGATTATGGATTTGTGTTTCGGGTTTTCGTTTTGGTATCCGTTGTTCCTTGAAGGTTTGGTATGGTTATAGTTTGGTGTTTTGTGCTGGTATCTTTGTGTGGTTTTCGATGCGGTATTCGTCATTTTGCGGGTTGTGGTTTTGGTTATGTGTTATTGTTTTGGGAATTTCGTTGGTTATCATTCATGAGGGTTATTAGTAGCAACCCGGCATTGGGATTCAGGCCGGGTAGCATCTGCTTTCTGAGGAGTGGTTAGATGCAGATTGAGTTTCCTTCGAGTAGGTCGATCGGCGTTGATTTGAGATATCGTTGAGGTTGTTTATGCTTGTGGGAAGCAGTCCGCGTGTAAGTGTTTTCCTTGTGAAAGAGTTGTTCTGGGAGGTCGGTGATGGCGACCGGTGGATGATAGTTAGTGTCCAAGTGGGGGAGAATGAGAGGATTCTCCGGGTGATCGATGGACTTGAGAGGCTGTTTAGCTGCTTGGGATTTCGGCGGTATTTCATTCAGCCGAGAGCGGGCTGGTATGGGTGAGTAGCAGGCGTTCGGGGCGGATTACAGACCTGGGGCATTTGAGTGTGGAGGGCCTGGAATCGGGCCGGGATTGAGTATGTGTGTTGGAGATCGAGTTCGGAACCCTTAGAGGGCGAGAACAGTATGCATGGGAGGATTCCCGGAGGGATGGCTCGGAATGATGAGTTCTGTTTGAGCGGTTCGGAGAGACTGACGGCCGGAAGGCGAATCAGTCAGACCGGATGCTCGGGAGGACGGTTCAGCCAGACTGAAGACCTGGTGAGGTGGTCTAGTCATGCTGAAGACTCTGCAGGTATTATCGGATCGGTCCGAGGAAATGGATTGGTTATGTTGTGATGTGTTAGAACGAGAAGGTCTGGCTACGGGTATTGATCTTGTTTAGTAGAGATGGTGCATGGACTCGAGAGTCCTTGCGAGCAGATTCAGGGCATATGTGTTGCATGGATAGCGGTTACGCTGAAGGGGTGGTGCAGCGTTAGGTGAGTATCGTGGTACTTGTCGTGGTGACAAGGCAGCCAAGTGGATTTCCTTGGTAAGGAAAGAGGGAGAGGAGTGTAGCTCCGAGAGGAAGAGCACATTCACGGAAGTGAAAGCGGCAGAGCAGAGTTATGATGAGAGTATTTCGAGTATGGTTTTGAGCAGCGTGTTTGCGGCAGTGGAATAGAAGCTCATCCGGTTTGGGATGTCTGCTGAGAATGCGGAGGGAATTCCGCAGATGTAGAGCCAAGAGACTTGGAAGGGATGCAGGGAGAGAGTCTTGGGCTCTCAGTGTGATTCTGATCAGGGTATTGGATATGTATTAGTGGTTCATCCTGGGGGATGTTGGAGGATATCATCAGCGTATCAGGTTTTCCCAACATGGGAGTGCTGGAGAAAGTTCAGCATGTGTATGTGAATGCAAGAGGAGAACTTGTGGGAGTTGCTCTGAGATTGAGAAGGGGTCTTTCCGTCGTCACGAAATGGATAGAGTGGGATTCGGATCGGGGATCCGATGGTTCATGGCTTTCTAGCCCTTATGGGTCGAGTGATTGTTGGGATTTGGGACAGTGATGCTTCATGGGTAAATTCTCGGTTATTAAGTGTGATTATCAGAGGGTACAGCCGGTGCCCGGCTCGAGACGGTGGTCAGGACACCGTAAGGAGAGAGAAAGGGTGTTTTGAGTTTCAATGGGTGTGCCTCGAGGGACTTGGCCCGGTTAAGGCCAGGTGGCACGTTGTGGGAGTATCTTTGGGATTGAATTGCTGTAGGCTTCGAGGACGAAGCCTAATTTAAGTGGGGGAGAATTGTAACATCCCGAAATATCAAGAGTAGAGTGGAAGGGCTAAAAGAGTAAATTGGGAAAGAGTGACTCGACGAGTCCATAGATGGACTCGGCGAGTAGGGTCGCGAATTGGTCGCGTGTTAAGTAGCCAACTCGACGAGTCAAGGAGGTGGACTCGGCGAGTAGGCGCTGAGTGGAGAAAACCCTAATTCTCAGGGTTGAGCCCTATATAAAGAACATTATGTTTTCCTTCCAGCCTCTTTATTCCCCCTTGAGTCCCAGAAACCCTAAAATCATGGAGAAGCACCATTGTTGAGCAAATTGGAGCTTGGAGAGATGGTTTTTGAAGAGATCTTAGAGAAAGAGAGGCTTGGAGCAAGGGGATTTGCTTGGATTCGAGTTTCATTGCAGTTGGGGCGTCCCTTGGAGGTAATATCTTGTTCTTGGGTTGTTGTTATGTTGTTTCTTCATTTTGGGGATATTAGGGATCACATCTTTGGATGTATTAGAGTTTAGAGGTTAGATCTGAGGTTGCTACCTCAGATCTGTAATGGAGAAGAGTTGGAATGCATGAAAGTCCCTGTGTGGAGTGTTGGATGCAGCTATCATGTCCCAAACCTTAGCCCTAATGTGCAAAATGCATAGATCTCTTGGGAGCAATTGCATAGCCTGGAATGGTTTTGAATGGATTCAGACCGGTGGTACTCGGCGAGTCACACGGGTGTACTCGACGAGTTGCTTGAAGATGGACTGGGACTCGACGAGTTGGAAGAACAACTCGGCGAGTTGGATGAAGATGGTCTGGAACTCGGTGAGTTGTATGAACAACTCGGCGAGTAGGTTGAAGATAGCCTTAGACTCGACGAGTCTGTTCTTGGACTCGGCGAGTCTTGTCAAAGAGTCCCAATATTTTCTGGTCGAGTCGAGAATCGGTGAGTCAAGGATGACTCGGTGAGTTGTGTGCAAGTGGACTCGGAGTTGTTGAACTCGACGAGTCTCGAGGTGACTCGGCGAGTTAGGTCGCGGATTGAGGGAAGTTCTGAGTATGGGGACTCGGCGAGTCATCGGGTTGACTCGGCGAGTAGAGTCAGTCAGGGGTTGACTTTGACCTTGTCTTTGACCAAGGGTTGACCAGTGGTTTCCAGGGGAATTTTGGTAATTGTTGATTATTGTTTTGAGTTCAGTGCATTGGTGGTTGTCCGGTGGTGGAGATCGTATCAGTGATCGCAGCAGCTTGGGTTATCTGTTCAATCGGCAGTTTCGAGGTGAGTTATCCTCACTATATCAATAGGGTTTAAGGCACTAAGGCCGACCCTTTATCGGATGGAAATCCGGGTAGTTGTCTGTTGTTATGATATTGCGGGAAATGGGCCAAAAGGCATTATGTTGTGAGCCGGAAGGCATTATATGTTGTGAGCCGGAAGGCGTTATATGTTGTGGGCCGGAAGGCATTATATGTTGTGGGCCGGAAGGCATTGTGATATGGACCGGAAGGTCATGGCCTGGAAAGGCGTATGTGCGTAATTGGTATGTTGGATGAGTCGTAGGGGGATGTATGCTAGTGATCGGCTAGATCGATATCTTGGTTATGGTGATGATATGTTATGTGATCTGTTTGACCGATTTGCTGACTGTGAACTGTTATATGATTATGTGTTATGTGAACACGGTTGCTTGGACTGGAATGTGACCCGATATGCATGGTTGTTCTATGTTCTGTTATGTTATGTATGCTGTTATGTTATGGGCCGGAAGGCAATATGTTATGGGCCGGAAGGCAATAAGTTATGGGCCGGAATGCAATATGTTATGGGCCGGAAGGCAATATGTTTTGGACCAGAAAGTCGTGGCCTGGAAGGGCGTATATGTGGTTGGTATTTTGGGGGTATCTCACTAAGCTTTCGGGCTTACAGTTGTGGTTTCATGTTTTTCAGGTTCTTCAGGAGTCTGTGGCAAGGCGAAGGCGTGATCATACCGCTCCTCATGATTTCGTAGTATTGTGATTCTGGAAACACGTTAAATGTTTTGTACTGAAAACCTTTTTGTAAAGATTTTAATGGAATCGAGCTGTTTTGAAAAATTTAAAATTGGTTGTATTTTTCGGTCGTTACACACACATAGCTTGAAAGACAACTACCTCTTTCTAGACAGGACACTATATAAGATGATATATATATATATATATATATATATATATATATATATACATATATGGATGTTACTGGTGGTGAAGCTCGTGGTTGTATTGGTGTGCATTTATGTATCAACTCCATTATGTCATACTACAACTCAACACCAATTTCATGATCTCGTGAAATCCCTTCCCCATCACAAACAACACACCGCTAAAAAAATCCCTCAACTGTCCAATCAATTTTTGTCAGAAATTTTCGACCCTATTAACAACACCAATCATATAACCGGTAGACAATCTATTGATGCCTATGTCAAACCGAATCCCCATTCAACCAAGCTTTCCATTTCCTATTCCTTAATAGGAAACATATCATCTGCCCATTTCATAAAAAATAAAATGATAGATTCACCTCTTTGGGTATATTAGTATTCCATCAACTTGCTACCTGATGCACCACCAACTGGTCCACCAAAACTGGACATCAGCGACAGGTGTCAAAGGGTTGTTGGGCAGGAACGATTGAAATAACAAATCCAAATTGTCAAAACATATTTATCTAACACCTAGTTCCAAACCATTGAGAAAATTGAAGTTTCTAAACCATTATTATGCTGAAACTTCTGATTTAGTAGCATAGAGTTTCTCAGTAGCATTATAAACCTTCTAACATCATATAAACAAAGATTCATCACATATCTTGTACAAGTAAAAAAGCTTCGGCAGCAGCAAGATCCAAGAATGGCACATGTTCATTGGAAAGTAATCAATGTGAGTATTTGTGAGTAAAATTCAGTAAATCAGAAGGGAGATGTCGTATCGGAGAAAAAGATACATTAATTTGGTGGTTAAAGGAAGCAGAAACGATCACGTTCTTTGTAGTTGAAGAACCAAATCTATAAATCCTTTAGTTCCTTTAGAACACCACCACGTAAAAGTATAGAAAAGAAAAAACCAATCTTCAAGAAACACTAAAAAATCGGTTCATGTTCGTCTCGAAAAATCACAAAATCAGAAAGAAGAAGTAAAGGAGTAGCATTGTGTACCTTAACTTATTCTTAGAGTAGGAAGATTTCAAGTGAGGTTGAGTGGAATGGAGCGAAATCACAAAACACAACCTTGATCAACGATACCAGAATTGACAATGTAACCATGGTTAACCTAAACTGAATCAGAATATATACACATCTACGGTTTTGGAGTGGTGGTGATTGTGGTGAAGCGCGATCGGGTTTGTGGAACTGGAGGAGCACGTCATAATAAAATACAGGAGGAGATGGTAGAAATAGGGGCTAAGAATAAAGGGAGTTTGGTATTCAACTATCAACCCATTAAATCACGGTCGGATAAGAACTCAACTCAATTCCTTGACTTTTTGAGTTGTTAAACAACACCAACAGATGATTTCAAAAATCGATATTTGTGTTAGCTCTGGTATAAATTTTCCCAGAGAAACGAAATCAAACCCAATCTACATGAACAACAAACACAAATAATATCGATGTACAAATATATTTAAAACTATGTGAGATTAACCAAAGAGAACATATAAGCGAGAAAAGGGGCTCGTGATATTTGTGCCTAAGAGTAGGAGAAGGGAATGTTTAGATATAGGTTTACTCAAGGTTAAATATGCAGAGGCTGATGGTAGATGGCAGTGACGGTGGCTAGTGCAGTGGTGGTCGAAGAAGGCGGTGACGGAGTAGGTGAGACTAAGGTTTTAGGTTGAATTAGTTGAAGGGTGCGAGAGTGTGGAACTGATAGCGTGTCACACCCCGAAACCCAGGGCGGAAACGTTCCGGGGCGGAGGTGACTTCATGTTGAATATCATAACCAATGTACATAGTAAGCAAAGTAAACAACCATTACATTACATATGAAAGTTTACATTTGTTTGAAAGTAAAGTTGTACAAGTGTTATGCATAAGTATATATGAAAAAAAGTAAAGACGTGACTTCTAAGCTCTGTCTTCTCCAAAAGATCGCGGGTACCTGTCTAATGTGGACCTGAGAATACAAGCAGTTTAAAAATCAGCATAAAGCTAGTGAGTTCATAAGCAGTTTCGTTTTATGAAAATGAACAAGTTTTCTTCCGGTTTTCTGAAAAAGTTAAGAACCCAAGAAAATCCCATATTTTCTTAAAAGTAAAGTTTAGTTACCCATTTGTTACTTAGTTTGATTAAGAGTAGTTTGTTATCTGATTTTTACACACTCTGATTAAGAACAAGTTCAGTTATCCCAGGAAAAACCCTTATTTTCCTAAAATGTTTGTGAAGTGTTATCGAATCTGAAAGTAACGTACAAGTATCTACCATACTTAAAGTGTGTATGTGAAGTCTCCTGAAAGTTTGGTTACCCTTAAATGTACATTAGTTTTAACACGTATATAAAACTAATAATTAAGTATAAAGTTTTCATAATCTTGATTGCGAGTTCCATAACCATACTACAGACTAGATATGACTCGGAATGGGGTCGATATCTTTTATGACTTTTGTCACCCTTGAACCTTTCGGTTCGGCTGTAGCTAGTAGCCAGGTGCGGGATAGTCAATCCCGTATAGATCTATACACTCAAGTCACGCTCTCCCTTTCCGGAGATTCTGGTTACAGGGGTAGTCCTCCACTCTCATATCTAGGGGAAGTGTTACAAAGGACGTGTCTCCAATCTTAAGATTAATGAATTTAAAACTGAAATTATTAATACGGAAACCCTGTTTTATTAGTCCTTTACTCTCGTATCTAAGGGGATTACTATCAAGGACCTGACTAAAGTTCTAATGATACCTGTCCTTCACACTCAAATCTAGGGGGTGTTTTATTAAGGACCATACAAAAGATCTATGGTTTCAACTGTAAATGTGTGAACAATCAATTATGAAGTATAAAGTATAACACTATATAATAAGAATTGAAATCGGTTTGAAAAACAACTCTGCAAGTCAAAACAGTTTGTTAATATGTATTCAATTCTTAAAAGTGTACAGATTATGAAATCATTCAAATGAAATAATGAATTTAAGTACAAGATATTCTTGTACTTTTGCTTGTATTCCCCCCTGAAAACATTGAAAAACATTAAAAAAGGGTAGGGGTATGAACTCACCGGACGAGGAATGTGTCTGTTTGGATGCTAAGTGTCGGTTTGGGGCTTGATAACGCACGAGGTTCCTATGTAATATGAAATGGTATACAAATGTATCTAATTAGACTTTAAATCACTAATTAGATATGATAATACACTCCAATACGCGAAAACACTTCAAATCAAGTGTTTGGAGTGACCCGGGTGACATCTACGGACGAATAGGGCTTGGATAATGTGTTTACTCTTCAAGAGTAAACTCCTTACGGAGTTTTCGGCCCTAAGACCAACTCCACATGAGTTCACGGCCGTGAACTCATGGATGAGGGGTTTTATGATGCTAAAAGGTCAAATATCACTTCGGGAAGGTTGATATGATTTAATCTAAGGCATAGGAATGAGTTAAACTACCAAAGGTATTACCAAATGGAGTTTAAGGCTGTAAAATAGGAGTTTACAGCCGTAAGCTCCTATGTGGCCATTCCTTTCAAGATTTGATGGCCCTAGATCAATCACATGTGATTCAAACCAATTTTACAAGCCTTAGAATGAATTTAGGGCATCATTTGACTTGTGTATGTGAGTTTACGGCCCAGGAACCCATTCTTGGGGGGTTTACGGCCGTGAACTCTTAAAGGGAAGGTTTTCATCATGTTTAAGGCCCCTAAATCGATTGTGGTTGGTTCTAGACTTTAATCCAAGGCTATTGGTGCCTTTAAGTGGCATTTAAACACTTGAAATTGAGTTTACTACCCATGATATGGAGTTTACGGCCCAAGCATGTTCTTGGGCACTAAACTCATGTTTACTCCCCAAAATCTGAGTTTAAGGTGTTCTAAATCCAATCAAATAAGTCCTTAAGCCGTATCTAAGCTCTAATGGTGGTTTGGAAGGGTTTTAAGGCTCAAAAACCCCACTTATAGGTGTTCACGGCCCAAGAATGCTCCAGGGCCATAAACACATGTTTATGGTCCTAAATCATGATTTAAACACGAAATTGAAGGCTAAGGATGCTAATCTATGAGTTAGGGTAGTTACCTTGAGGATTTGAAGCTTGATTTGGATGATTTTTGGACTTAGATCTTAGATTTGAGGAGAGAGGTTAGACAGAGAGTGAAAAAGCTTCAAATGAGGCTTAATCAACTTCTATATATGGTTCGGGTTTGGGACACGGTGGAATTTTACCCGATACCGACGTTAAACGGGGCTTTTGGTCGCACCTGATTAAGTTGTCGTAACCCGGCGGAATCGAATCTAAAAATTTTCAAATTAATAATTTGGGCCAATTTCATGAGTTCCTAAGGGGTTTGGACACTCATGAGATTTTAATAAACATATAAATTTAAATAACTTAGCCCAAAAACGAAATCGGAATGAATCGTTAAATACGGGTTTGACGGACGGAATGGGTTACGTCGATGGACAAACATCGGGTTGTCACATAGCGTGCCTTTTGAAGGGATATTAAAATTCAAATTCTTCGAATTAATTGCATATTTAAATGATAATTCAATTTTAATAAAAACCAGGTCAATTAATAGGGTGATATAAGGGAATTTTTGCCTGTTAGTTTAGCTAGAGATAATCACAACGTGTTTTGAGAGTGAGGCAAGTGGACGATTTCCATATTTGCAATCTTTTGAATTTTTTACTAAACCGAAATTAAAGGATGAGATAAACTTAGCTTGGTTATTTGTACTATTAGCTTAGTGGTTTGGACGTCTTAAATATATTTTTTAGAAATAGTAAGGTTTGTATAATATATATATATATATATATATATATATATATATATATATATATATATATATATATATATATATATATATATATATATATATATATATATATATATATATATATATATATATAAAAGATCTCGAAGCATTATGAAGATGCAATTTGCAAAAGTGCGATTGGGTTGTTCCAGTGGGTTTTTCTTCAAAGACAATATTAATGCATTAGGTGTGCAATTTAAAGAGTGCAATGATATTGTCCGCCCACTATAGTATAATTATATTAGCGGGAATTTAATGGCTTAAATTCGATTAAAAGAATTAGTTAAGATAACATTAAGAATTATATTTGTAGTCTCATGTATGTATTTAATTTTTTTTAATGTTGACATTTTAAAAAACGACACCAAAATAGAGTAAGGAAACGAAACCTAAATTGGGTTAAAAATGAGTTTGCACGATACTAGACTCAATTCCAGTTTGTTACATGTTAAAAATGTGCCGGTTTTTTGCTGAGATTTTAAAGGCTCTGGGCCATTATAAATAATAATAATAATAATAATAATAATAATAAAATAAAATAGTTAGGTCCTAAAACTTGAAAAGCTAAAAATTTAAGCCAAATAATGGTTGTTTAAATATACTCAAATTTTTTTCAGCATTTTCCATTTACAACATTGTATTTTTATTTTTATGTTTATATTAAGTCATTACAAAAAAATAATAAATCAAGAAGTCTTTTTTCACAGAAAAATAAAGAAAATCTCATAATTTCGATTTATTGTTAAAAAATATAGAACACCATTAATTATGATTGTGTATAAAGTATCAAGTAAAGTAATTTTCTTACTTGTACAAATAAGAATCAAGAAGTCCTTAATCTTGATTTAGTTAAACAAGAATCAAAAACCCACAAATATCATTAATCTATCTTTAAATCCAAAATTTTTAAAATGTAGTCATATTTGATGTTTTATCCCCTTTGATGCCTCATTTTACAACCATGGAGCAATGAATGATAAAAAATAGGTCTTAAAACTTAAAAGATCTAAAAATTAACATTCAACAAATTGTTGCTTCAATGCTTCTAGCTCTAGTAAATAGGAATCAGAATTCAAGTAAATAGGATAAAAAGAATACAAGAAAAAAAATATTTTACTCCTTACAAATATGAAACTTATCATAAATACAAATTAGAACCGAAACAGAAAAGAAAAAAAAAAACATAATTTTATTTGTTTATGCCTTCAAAAATCAAAAATTGATTTCCTTATAACCTTGTTCCTTCTAATTTTCGAAAACAGTTTATGTGTCCCATAGAAAACCAAAAAGTCAAAAATTAATAACAAAAAACGAACTACAAAAATTAAAAAAATCAGAAACTCCTTGTACCTTATACTTTTGAAACTTCTAGCCGGATTGAATTTGGAGCTTCTAAAATATGATTTTCGAGAAGCAAGAAGAATGATTGTCAGATTGTAAGAACTATAAACCGACTTTCGAGAAGATTATATGATTGTTGCTTATGATTTTCAAAAAAAAAAAAAAGAAGAAGAAGTATGATTCTAAGAACTTAAACTCTTGATTTGCTTATGAAAATTTCTGATTTTAAACAAACAATGAGATCGTTGTTGTCAAGGATTGGAGACAATGCACTAGTCATCACATTATCTACCCTATGCATAGCATAATCAACAAATAAAGAAACAAAACGTTTTTTTTTCCTTTTCCCAAGTTTCAAAATTTTCTCACGAATTCTCATTCATTCTTGTTCTCACGCATTGTCATTCACTCATTCTCATTCTTACATAATATTATTATCAAGAAATATTTTGACAACATTTTGATAGAATGATAATCATAAAAAAGACCATATTACCCTTATAGACAATTTAATCAGTGAGAATGTATGGTAATGACGATAGTTATATGAGGTTGAACATATTCAAAATACCAAACAACATATTATCTTTGTCATTCTTACATAATAGTATTATTTTTATACGTTCGCATAATAGATGTATATCTACATATAAACCTAACTCTCTTTCTCTCTTTATTTGTTTCTCTCTCTCTCTCTCCTTATATATATATATATATATATATATATATATATATATATATATATATATATATATATATAGGGTTAAGTTATTTTGAGAATTCAAATATGTGTGAAAATCTGAGAACTCCTAATCCCGCCAACATTTTTTGAAACCAACACACCCTTGGATTGGAAATGTAACATCTAAGACAGATCCATGCATCAAAAAAATATTTGTGTAACAACTCAAATTTTTCAAACAAATTTTTCATTTTTAAAACATAATTAATTCCATTTAAAACAAGGCATAAATAGTTCGAGTATTCTGTCAAATACATATATTCAAAATCCCAAGATCATAAAGACAATCTTCAGTGTGTATCGATCATGCCGGCGCCTTCCCACGGTCCTCGCTGGTACCTGAAATACATGCACAACAATTGTAAGCATAAATGCTTAGTGAGTTCCCCAATATACAACTTACGCACATACGCCTTTCCAGGCCCGACCTTCCGGTCCATGTGTCTCAGGGGACTTCCGTCCCTGCTGGGTAAACCTCCCGGCCTTACCCACGCCGACCTTCCGGTCCATCACACAATCATATCGCCTTCCGGCCCATAACATGTTGCCTTCCGGCCCATAATATAATCGCCTTCCGGCCCATAACATACATAGCACATATAACAATTAACTTACCACATATAGCATACATATCACATATCATATCCGACCTTCCGGTCACACAGTCAACCCTTCCGGGTACAGTATAGTGAGAAGACTCACCTCGTAAATGCTGAAAGCTAGCAACTCCTGAAATCACTCGTGCACAATCCAACGAGCTACAACCCTCCTATAACATCACATATCTCATTAGCACTCATATCTTCTAAGTGTGACTATCCCTAAGAAGTCAGACTTAGGTCAACTCTGGTCAACGGTCAACGGTCAACTCGACCGGACTCGGCGAGTACCTTGGCGACTCGGCGAGTCTAGACGTCCTCCAACCTTCTGAGATTCCTTATCTACTCGTCGAGTACCCTCCTCGACCCGACGAGTTACTCCTGGAAGAATCGCGGGGCCACCCCGACTCCACTCGCCGAGTCTGAAGAACAACTCGGCGAGTCCCAGTGAATCTTCAAGCTACTCGCCGAGTCTGTTCATCGGACTCGGCGAGTCCACGCCATGCAGTCGATCAAACTGCTTCCTGAGATAGGTCTCGTCCCGAAATACACATGCATGGGACCTTCTGGACCTCTAAAGGTCCTACTACAAGATTATAGTCGTTGGGTAACGAGGCACTAATTCATTTAATCACCAAATGGGTTCTATAAACCCTAAATTCATAAACACATCAAACAACAGAAGGGAATCCGAAATATTACCTGGAATATGTCCTCTCTGTGTCTCAAAACCGCAGAACTCGAATCCCTTGCTGTTCCTTTAGTCTAAACCCTTCTCTTCCTTGCCCCACAATTTCCTTCAAGCCCTAATATCCTCCAATCTTGCTCTGGATGCCCACAGCCGTTTAGGGTTCCTCTCAATCGACTAAAGACAGACAATGACGGCCTATAAGAGTATTAAATACGATCCAAAACTGAACGGTTAGGGTTTCTGCTGAACAGCGTCGACTCGCCGAGTCCATATCTGGACTCGTCGAGTCCAGTCGCGGACCCGCGACCAAGTCTGCGATCCTACTCGGCGAGTCTAGGCTCCAACTCGCCGAGTCCCCTCTCACTCACCCCAAAAACATAATTAAATAATACCTGAGATTTCGGGCTGTTACAACTCTCCCCCACTTGGATTAGACTTCGCCCTCGAAGTCTCACTCTGCAAATAGTTCCGGATGTTGCTCCCGCATTTCGCGCTCCGGTTCCCAAGTCATTTCTGATCCCTTACGGTGTTGCCATTGAACCAACACCAGAGGTACCTCCTTGTTCCTCAGAACCTTGATCTTCCGATCTCTGATAGCCACTGGTCTCTCCGCATAATTCAGGCTCGCATCCACCTGGATATCCTCCAATGGAATCACTGCCGACTCATCGGCTATGCACTTCCTCAACTGCGACACGTGAAAAGTGTCATGGATCTGACCCAACTCCGCTGGTAACTCCAACCGATAGGCTACCCGGCCTATCCTCGCGATCACACGAAAGGGTCCAATATACCGGGGCCCCAATTTGCCCCTCTTCCTGAATCGAATCACTCCTTTCCAAGGAGAGACCTTCAGGAGAACGAAGTCGCCGACCTGAAATTCAAGCTCGGATCGGCGCCTGTCTGCATAACTCTTCTGTCGGCTCTGGGCAGTCAATAATCTTTGTCTCACTTGCTGAATCTACTCTGTTGTCTGGAGCACGATCTCCGTGCTGCCCATCACTCTCTGTCCCACCTCTCCCCAGCAAATGGGGGTCCGACACCTCCTACCATACAACAGCTCGAAAGGTGGCATACCAATGCTCGAATGATGGCTGTTGTTGTAGGAGAACTCTGCCAATGGTAAATACGCATCCCAACTACCCCCGAAGTCTAACACACACGCTCGGAGCATGTCCTCCAGCGTCTGAATCGTCCGCTCGCTCTGACCATCTGTCTGGGGATGGTATGCGGTACTAAAACGCAATTTAGTACCCAGCTCCTCATGGAATTTCTTCCAAAATCTGGAATTAAAGCGCACATCACGGTCTGACACAATCGAGATCGGCACCCCGTGCCGAGATACCACCTCTCTCACATATATCTCCGCCAACTTCTCCGCTGAAGAACTCTCACTGATGGCAAGGAAGTGTGCACTCTTCGTCAACCTATCCACGATCACCCAAATTGCGTCAACTCCCCTAGCAGTCCTCGGCAATTTGGTGATAAAATCCATAGTGATCTGTTCCCACTTCCACTCGGGGATCTCCAATGGCTGTAACTTGCCATGCGGTCTCTGGTGCTCAGCCTTAACCCTACGGCAGGTCAAGCACCTCTCAACGAACCATGCCACGTCCCTCTTCATACAGGGCCACCAATATTCTTTCCTCAAATCCAAATACATCTTTGTAGCACCGGGATGAATCGAGAATTTCGATCTATGAGCCTCTTCCATCAAAGTAGTACGCGTACCGCCCGCGAACGGTACCCAGACCCGACCCTGAAACGTCATAAGCCCTCGACTATCCTTAACAAACTCTGAGATTAACCCCACAACCCGCTCTTTCTTCTGCATTTCTGGTCGTACAGCCTCAGTCTGTGCCCTACGAATATCATCCAATACAGGAGTCATCACAGTCAGTCTCAAGCATACGTCTCGCAATGGAGTGCTCTCCGCCCTGCGGCTCAATGCATCGGCTACCACATTAGCCTTGCCTGGGTGGTACAGGATCTCACAATCATAATCCTTGACCACATCCAACCACCTCCTCTGACGCATATTTAGGTTGGGCTGATCCATCAAATACTTCAAACTCTTATGGTCCGTGTAAATCGTACATCGAACCCCATACAAGTAGTGACGCCAAATCTTGAGAGCGAACACTACTGCCCCCAACTCTAAATCATGCGTGGGATATCTCGCCTCATGAGGCTTCAGCTGCCTCGACGCATAAGCTATCACATGACCCCTCTGCATCAACACTGCACCCAATCCCGAAATCGATGCGTCGCAATATACCACGAAATCTTCCATCCCTTCTGGGAGAGCTAATACCGGGGCTTCGCACAATCTCTGGCGAAGTGTCTCAAAGGAGGTCTGCTGCTCGGGCCCCCATGAGAATGTAACACCCTTCCGGGTCAATCTGGTGAGTGGCACTGCGATCTTGGAGAAATCTTTGATAAACCTCCGATAATACCCTGCCAACCCAAGGAAACTTCTGATCTCAGAGGGTGACTTCGGCACCTCCCAACTCATCACCGCCTCAACCTTGGTCGGATCGACCAATATCCCTTTCTGATTAACCACATGTCCTAGAAACTGGACCTCCCGCAACCAGAAGTCACATTTGGAGAACTTTGCATAAAGCTTCTCCGACCTCAATACCTCCAGGACCTCCCTCAAATGCTCCTCATGCTGCTCTCTAGATCTCGAATACACCAGAATGTCGTCGATAAATACGATCACTGACCGATCCAACATCGGCCTGCATACCCTGTTCATGAGATCCATGAACACAGCCGGGGCATTGGTGAGTCCAAAAGGCATCACCACAAACTCATAATGCCCATATCGCGTCCTAAACGCTGTCTTCTGGACGTCCTCATTCCGTACCCTCACCTGATGGTATCCTGACCTCAGATCGATCTTGGAAAACCAAGATGCTCCCTGCAACTGATCGAATAAATCATCGATCCTCGGCAACGGGTAACGGTTCTTGACCGTTAGCTTGTTCAACTCCCGGTAATCAATGCACATCCGGTGTGAACCATCCTTCTTCTTGACGAACAGAATGGGTGCTCCCCATGGCGAGCTGCTCGGCCGAATGAATCCCTTCCCCAGCAACTCCTGGAGTTGCGAGGACAATTCTTGCATCTCTGGAGGTGCAAGACGATAGGGCACTTTGGCAATAGGCGCGGCCCCCGGAACCAGATCGATACCAAACTCTACTTGCCTCACAGGAGGTACTCCCGGCAACTCCTCGGGAAAAACATCTGAAAACTCGCACACCACCGGAACTTCCTCAACTGACTTCGGTTTCTCGGAAACCTCCCGCGTATCCATCACATACGCCACAAAACCCTTACAGCCCTGCCGTAGACACTGCCTCGCCCTTGCGGCCGAACAAAAAGCTGATCCTGAACGGGTACCCTCACCGTACACCGAAAGAACTCCCCCTTTAGGGTCTCGTATAGTCACCAACTGACGCTCACAGTCGATGACAGCGCCGAATCGGCTCAGCCAGTCCATGCCCACGATGACACAGACATCCCCCATCGCGACAGGAATCAGATCAATCGGGAATCCAACCCCGAAAATCTCTAGTACACATCCCCGAAGAACCTCCGTAGCACAAATCACCTTCTCGTCAGCTATAGAAACTCTCAAAGGTCGACTCAACGACTCACCACTAACGCCGATATGCTGACTAAAGGCTAAGGACACAAAGGACCTACTCGCACCCGAGTCAAATAACACTAAGGCAGGCACAGAGTTCACAAGGAAAGTACCTACGCGCATAATAACATAAGCATAACATATCGACATTAAAATAATTACATGAATTACAACATACCTGCCACAACATCGGGCGCAGCGCGGACCTCCTCCGCAGTCAGCTGAAAGGCTCTTCCCCGAGCCCTCGGGGCCTCGGCCTTCACCGGTCGAGTCGCAGTAACTCCGGCAGCAGGTGCAGATCCCTGAAGAAGCTGAGGGCACTCGGCCTTCCTATGGCCAGTCTGGTTGCAATGAAAGCAAACCGTAAACCCCTTGGGACACTCCCTAGCAATGTGCCCCTCCTTGCCACACTTGTAGCAAGCACCAGATCGACATACTCCATCATGACTCTTGCCGCACTTCCCGCAAGTGCGACCCTTCGAACCTCCTGTCCTCGAATCAGCGGACTTGGTCCGCTTGGCTGCCGGCTGGAACTGAGCCGGTCGCCGGTCCACCCGCTGAGACTCAGCCTCCTCCCGAGCCTGGGTCTCCAACTCGATCTCGCGCTTCCTGGCATTCGCCTGAAGCTCAGCAAAAGTATGGTAGGTGGAGTTCGATACAAACTCCCGGATATCCCTCCTCAACACTCCCAAGTACCGGCTCATCCGAGCCTGCTCTGAGGACACCAGCTCAGGGCAAAACATCGCCCTCTCATGAAACTTCCGTGTAATCACCGCAATAGAATCGGTACCCTGCTTGAGGGTTAAGAACTCCTGCACCAATCGTTCCCTCTCCACCGGGGGAACGTACTCATCCCTGAACATGGCAGTAAACCCCTCCCATGTCACCGCTGTAGTCTCTGCCAAGGTGAAATTCGCTGTCACGAACTTCCACCAGTCCTTCGCACCCAGGCGGAGCTGGTTCAAAGCGAACCGTACTCTCAGGTGCTCCGGGCATGAACAAGTATAGAAGCACCCCTCTATATCCGCGATCCACCTCATCGCAGCAATCGGATCCTGCGTCCCATCGAACTCCGGTGGCTTCGTGTTGCTGAACTCTCGGAACAGCAACGAGTCACCTCCCTGTGGCCTAGCAGCGGCCACGGCTGCGGTAGCTGCAGCGGTTGCAGCCTCAGTCAACGCGGCGTACCGCTCATCAAATGTCTCCATCAGGGTGGTCTTAATAGACCCAAACATCTCCGGGATTTCAGCCCGGATCGCCGCCGCCACCTCCTCGTGAATCATCTGACGAATATCCTCGTCACTCACACCGCTCGTACTCGCTCCATGGCGTGGTCTAACCATGATGTCTCTGAAATACAACATAAAACTATCAGAGACTCCATCAAGTGTAATTGCACTCGATAACGCGACCCTACCCCGTCCCCGATATCCAGGGATTCTTACTTGGGTTTCCCACCGACCCGGTGTCCTCGGTAGTACGGGCCCAATACTACCGACCACACCGCATCAGTGTTCATCCCAAGTCCTCCTCCCCAAACTTCGGATAGTGAGTACTCTACTTCTGATATGCACTATCTACCCGCATACTAGCAAGGCATCTCATATAAGCAAACTTCCCTAGACTAAGGCATCACAAATCAGGCCACTCTAGTCCTATCATGAATACCTAGTCTTCTAGCATGCATAACAATTCACATCATATAATATTGTAAGGTATTTTGGGGATCTTTACCGTTCGGGCGCTGACTGATCGTACACACTGCTTCTTTCTTGCTTAACACAAAACCATTTACAAACGTTTATGCCTTTATTTGAAAAGTTTCCTCAAATCCTTGGTTTGAGTTCAGTTACCCCCGAAGGTGCACCCGAATCTCTCAAACCAAGGCTCTGATACCAATTGTAACAACTCAAATTTTTCAAACAAATTTTTCATTTTTAAAACATAATTAATTCCATTTAAAACAAGGCATAAATAGTTCGAGTATTCTGTCAAATACATATATTCAAAATCCCAAGATCATAAAGACAATCTTCAGTGTGTATCGATCATGCCGGCGCCTTCCCACGGTCCTCGCTGGTACCTGAAATACATGCACAACAACTGTAAGCATAAATGCTTAGTGAGTTCCCCAATATACAACTTACGCACATATGCCTTTCCAGGCCCGACCTTCCGGTCCATGTGTCTCAGGGGACTTCCGTCCCTGCTGGGTAAACCTCCCGGCCTTACCCACGCCGACCTTCCGGTCCATCACACAATCATATCGCCTTCCGGCCCATAACATGTTGCCTTCCGGCCCATAATATAATCGCCTTCCGGCCCATAACATACATAGCACATATAACAATTAACTTACCACATATAGCATACATATCACATATCATATCCGACCTTCCGGTCACACAGTCAACCCTTCCGGGTACAGTATAGTGAGAAGACTCACCTCGTAAATGCTGAAAGCTAGCAACTCCTGAAATCACTCGTGCACAATCCAACGAGCTACAACCCTCCTATAACATCACATATCTCATTAGCACTCATATCTTCTAAGTGTGACTATCCCTAAGAAGTCAGACTTAGGTCAACTCTGGTCAACGGTCAACGGTCAACTCGACCGGACTCGGCGAGTACCTTGGCGACTCGGCGAGTCTAGACGTCCTCCAACCTTCTGAGATTCCTTATCTACTCGTCGAGTACCCTCCTCGACCCGACGAGTTACTCCTGGAAGAATCGCGGGGCCACCCCGACTCCACTCGCCGAGTCTGAAGAACAACTCGGCGAGTCCCAGTGAATCTTCAAGCTACTCGCCGAGTCTGTTCATCGGACTCGGCGAGTCCACGCCATGCAGTCGATCAAACTGCTTCCTGAGATAGGTCTCGTCCCGAAATACACATGCATGGGACCTTCTGGACCTCTAAAGGTCCTACTACAAGATTATAGTCGTTGGGTAACGAGGCACTAATTCATTTAATCACCAAATGGGTTCTATAAACCCTAAATTCATAAACACATCAAACAACAGAAGGGAATCCGAAATATTACCTGGAATATGTCCTCTCTGTGTCTCAAAACCGCAGAACTCGAATCCCTTGCTGTTCCTTTAGTCTAAACCCTTCTCTTCCTTGCCCCACAATTTCCTTCAAGCCCTAATATCCTCCAATCTTGCTCTGGATGCCCACAGCCGTTTAGGGTTCCTCTCAATCGACTAAAGACAGACAATGACGGCCTATAAGAGTATTAAATACGATCCAAAACTGAACGGTTAGGGTTTCTGCTGAACAGCGTCGACTCGCCGAGTCCATATCTGGACTCGTCGAGTCCAGTCGCGGACCCGCGACCAAGTCTGCGATCCTACTCGGCGAGTCTAGGCTCCAACTCGCCGAGTCCCCTCTCACTCACCCCAAAAACATAATTAAATAATACCTGAGATTTCGGGCTGTTACAATTTGACAAACATTTTTCAAAACCAACACAACTATTGGACTGGAATGTGTATGTGTGTGTATGTGTATATATATATATATATATATATATATATATATATATATATATATATGAGAGAGAGAGAGAAAGAGATCTATATGCTCAATAATCTTTATAGAATGATATTTTCTAATAACTTATGATCAGATAGGGTTATATCAATAACAAGTAAATGACAATTAAATATTATTGAAGATTTAATCTTAAGAAATATTTATAATACTTGCATAATTGAAAAATATTATTTTATGAAAATAATATTTTCTAAGAGAGTAAAACAATTAGTAACTCATAAGGAATGATTAAGTAAATTGTGTACATACTTTTGGACCTATTGAAGTTCGTTAGTATAAATACTTGTATATTTCAGGAAATAAGATGGAGTGAAAGTTATTCCATACCTCCATTACTTATGTAGGGCTGAGAATGGCCAAAGAGAGGTCAAGGTTGTTTGTCTTCCTTTCTCTGACACAAGTCATGCTTCCTAGATGGTCCATACTTCTTCATTTAATGAAAGCATGGCTATTCATTATAAGTATATGTATATAATAAAATGAAAGGCTTTCATTTTAATGTTGCTTCTTTCTTTTTCTCTCTATAAGCGAACCTCTCTATCTCTCTCTAGCTTTCTTCTTTCTCTCTTTTGAAGATCATGAAAGAAGTTAGCGTTCTTTAAGTGATTAGTTCTTAAAGTATTAATAAGTACTTATAATACAAGAAAAAATAGCATTTCTAGTTTACTTGATGATATATTAGTGGATACTTCTAGTGGAGCACACTTTAGTGTTTACCAACACTTAATCAACTTCCAACCTATCCTTGAGGAATCAAGGTCTATAAAGGTTTTTATCCTTTTTCATTCTATGGTCGGTTTAATCTTTCTATGATAGCAAAAGGATCATGGATGGGTTAGAATTGTTTTAAGATTATTCAACTTTGAAAACTTCTGTTGCCATTTTTAGTGTTTTTAGAAACCTATTCTTGAACAAAACCCAAGTTTCTCTACTTGGTCGAATTGGTCGTAAATCTTTTGTGAAAAGGGCCACCTAAGCAAAAAAGGTCTGAGGTTTAGATGAGATCAAACATGTCAATTAACAAAAGTTTTTAGTGATCTCATACTATTTAGAATTACATATTAGAATATAACTGATAATTGTTATCAACGTTGTTGAATTAAATAAATAGGGAAAATGATACCTAACCATTTATTTGTTTTGCAATTTTGATCTTAGACTTTAATTATTAATATTTTAGAAACTTAAATGATATTGATTATTGAATATTTAAATATTCAAAATACTAAATTAATTTTATTAAATTTTCTAGATGGAAAACACAATCCAGTCTTACCACCATGTATTACCTTTCTTGTAACATCCCAAAATCGAGACCCAATTTTTTTTGTTTAATTACATTAATTTTGAAAATAGTTATCGAAAACATCGTTGCTATCATTTCAAAACATCAAGTCACAAATCACAAGTCTCGAAAACCATAACATCAAATAGTAAAATGTCAGAGTACAATCCTTGGGTTCTCAAAGCGGAAATCATGTGTGTGCGATGTGCTGCTACCTTACCGGAAACAAAAACTAAAAACGGTAAGCACGAAACTTAGTGAGTTCCCCCATCATACCGCATATCGTACAACCATACATACTGCTGGGCAGTTCTGGGATGCCTGACCTATACGTGTCAAGCCATTCTGGGGTGCTGTTCGACCCATGTCAAGCCATTATGGGGTGCTGAGTTACCCGTGTCAGGCCATTCTGGGATGCCTGCCTACCCTCTGGTCTATCTCACCCGGTTACGGGGACTATTTCACCCCTACTACTATCACATAATAATATATATCATCATCATGTTGTTAGACATATCTGGGGTGTCCGACCTACCCTTCGGTCCTAACGACCGAATCAGGATTATTCCCTTTCCTACTACCATAAGCACATATAACATATCATACTGGCACATAGAACACATGATAGAAACCAACCAATTATCACATAGACAATCATCTCTACTGTAATCAACTAATAGTGGGTCGCCCTTGGTGCCTTAGACCCACTTCTACTGGAAGGTAACTCACCTCAATGTCGTGTAGTGTCTGCACTGTCCTCGGTATGAAAATCATCTCTTCTCAACTCCTCGATCCCTACATATCATCCTTTCTAAGTTACCATTTCATACTCATAACCCCTACCAGAGTCAAATCAAGTCCAAGTCAAAGTCAAGGTCAACATCATTGTCAAAGTCAACACCTAGTTGACCAGACTCACTAAGTTGGCCCACCAACTCGTCGAGTCCCCACGTCTACAAAATGCCATAATCCCTTCCCTACTCGTCGAGTCTAGCAAGAGCTCGACGAGTTCGCCTTCAACAACACATCAGACTATCTTCAACCGACTCGTCGAGTTAGTCCTTGAACTCGTCGAGTTCATCTTCATCCATATGAAGGTGTTCAGTCTATGACTCGCTGAGTTCATCCTTGAACTCGTCGAGTCCATCTTCATGAGGTTGGGACGTTGCCTTTAACTCGCCGAGTTCCTCATTGAACTCGTCGAGTCCTTTGGTCTTCAAGTACATACCAAACCACTAACATGTTGAGTGTTCCTTCCACTCAACCAAAAACCATTTCTAGAAGTCATTTAGGGGAAAATGTGACCCGACTCGCCGAGTCCCTCTTTGTCCAAAACTATTCAGTCGATTATAATGGGTCTTAATGCATCAAAACCATAGATCTGGCCTCCTAGGGTCCAGTTTATACGTAAAGTTCCAATCTTGACGTCCATGCATGGGGTTTTTGGCTCAAAAATCCATAAAAGTAGGTATATAAGAAGCATGGGTCTCCTATGGCCATAAATTTGGCACCTTTATGCCATGGGAGCCCTCAATGGTTCCAGATCTGAAGTGCAACCTCCAAATATATACAAAAATCCGAGTATAGCCTCTCTAAATCTTAGAAAAGGTAGAAAATAACCCTAAATCAAGATCTAAGTAATGAATAGCCAAGGTATCATCTTTATACCTCAAATGAGCAGGGAATGTGCCAAGACTTCTGGATCTACTTGCTCTCTCTTGATCTCCCAAGCTTCCTTTTCCTCTTCCAACTTCAAATACACAAAAAAAGGCACCAAAAAGCTCAAGAACACTCAAATAAGGCTTAGGGTTTCGAGTTAGGGTTTCTCTGGGTTGGGAGGAACAATGGAGGTTGTGTTGGAGCGTTATAAGTTGTTTAAATAGGGTGCAAATCCTAAATATTAGGGTTTCATCTAGGCAGTCCTACTCGTCGAGTAGGTCACTTATCCTGCCGATCCAAAGTCGAGTCTACTTGACGAGTTGGGCCTCCAACTCCCCAAGTCTCAGAGCAAAACATGAGTGTACTTTAATTAAAATATGTACCAAGAACCGGATGTTACATTTCTCTTGATGATCTATAAGAGATAAAAACATTCGATGGTTAGAATTTCAATGAATGGTTTCGTGTCCTGAAAATTATTCTCAATAATGATAAGAAATTATACATTCTTAGAGGTCCCATTCCGGAACAACCTCCTCTAACCAGTAGGTTTGAACATGATGTTCCAACTAAACAATGATGCATTGTACAAACATGTTTATACGTTGGATATTAGCAAGGTCAAAAGGAGTTACAATGTGTGCTTTAAGAGGCCCATGGTTCAGATAATGGACACATGTAAAAGGTTGAAGCCTAATAAATAAAGAAAGCGCCTGAAATATGGATGTTGTTTCTATTATGAAGAAACATGACAATGGAAGAGGAATTGCTCCTCGTATCTTGTTGATCCGAGAAAGTCTGGTGATACCAACAACATATGTATCTACATGACAAAAAATATACTTTTAATCAAACACTCAAGTACTTGATACTAAGTGTTAATCTTATATATGTACATGTGTTATAAATATTCAAGAAGAGTAAGCAGTTGATAACAAGCTAGCTGGAACTTCATTGTTGAAGTTTACTATTTATATTTTTGAATATAAGAGACTTGTATTGTACAACAATGTTTGTTTTGAACAATTTACGTTGAATTTAGTTTGAATAAATATATGTTTCAATTAATTCATTAGCTGATTAATTATTTACATAATTATTTTTTCATAATAATCACATTCATATTCTGTAATGATTAAATATGATTTCTAGAAGCAGATCTCTTAATAGAATTATAAAGTAAATATAAATATTTTATAATCAATAATTCTATAAGAAAAACACCTTTAGACTCAAATATGATTTGAATGAATCTTAAATATGTTAGAGAAAAACGAAAATAGGGTTACTGGAAATCTGGATTACAAACAGGAATCGTGTAAACACTTTCCTTGTTTGATATTTAGACCCTATATGCCTTGGGTATCACGAAATCCAAACTTAGGATAATTCCTGATGCAGCAATTCTGATTATAGGCACAAAATTAGAATCAATTGAAGAAGATGAATCAAGAAGCGTTTCCCGGTTTTCTGTGTTTCAATGAAGTCGTTTTTCCGGAATTTATCCACTCAACGGATAACGAGATCAGTTGACATCTTTCAAGAATAACATATTAGTCCTTGAGTTTGTATCTTTCAAAATTGACAGATTAGTTCCGGATAATTCCTGATGCCTTGGGACCCCCGACTTGACACAGTGGATTAAGGTTCAGTACTAACAATGTTTAGTAAATACAAGTGTGCACTCATACACCTCCTAACTTATATTATAACTAAAACGTTGTTCTTGAAACACTAGTTAAATCCATTACACTAAAATATATATGGTGATAAAATCACCAACAAAATATATCTCTTAGTATAATTATAAAGTAAATATAAATATTTTATAAACAATAATTCTATAATAAAAACACCTTCAGACTTAAATATGATTTGAATCAATCTTATCTATGACATTATTATCTTTATCACATAACAAGAAATACATATTCCAACCTCAAAAGATGGATTGTTGAAGGAAACTAAATACAGTTTATTTGATATATGTGAATCATATTTATAAAATATGAGTTATTCTATTTCATCTAATAGCTGAGAAAATAATTATTAAGGAACTATACCTAGTATTGCATCACTTCCATTCTAATGAATGTCTAGATTTTATACAAACACCTCATTAGCTTAATAAAGTACTATAGTCATTTTATTTGTATTTTATATGATAAAACATAAATATGAAACCTTTTGAAATGTTCAAGTTGTTTCAATATGAAGTTGAGAAACAAATCAATAGAACCATCAAAGGCCTTAGAAATAATAGAAGATGAACCAAACCTTATAAGGTATGGTTTGCTTTCTAATGAATAAAAATAATTTCCCTTTATCATTTTGGGATTGTACGTTAATCATTATCACTCATATTTAAAATGTAACTCCATGTAATAAGTCAATTAAACACTTTATGAGATTTAACATGGAAATGGTCCATCCTTATCATATTTAATAGTGTAATATACGAAGCTTGTGTAAGACAAGAAGCTTTTAACAAACATCGATCTCATGTCTACTAAATACATATTTATAGATTATCTTAAAGATTGCTTAGGTCATTGTTTATACAAACCCACCAAGAATAAGATCTCTTATTCATCTAAAAGATAAGTTATTTTAAAGAAAGCTTCTAATGGAAAAAATGAGTGGGGGACACGTGGAATTGAAGTAGATCAACCACAGCTTGATGTAAAAGTTGGCATTAGTTTTTAATAAGAAATTTTTAAACATGAATAATAGTTGTTCATACACACAAGTTGTTTGCATATGTATGGTGGAAATCATCTACAACCTAAGAAATATGGAATTTCTCATTGATGAGTTATTCTTGATGGTTTCTAGTAAACCTGTCAACTACCATAATCGCTATGTCAGATTTTGAATATGACAAATAACTTTGAGCCATGAACACTGAGATGCAATCGATGTGTAACAATCAAGTATGGGCTTGATTAATCTTCTACATATAATAAGACTAAAACGAGTAAGTTATTCTTTTAGAAAGAAAACACACATGGATAGAAATCAATACACATATGATTAGATCAACCTGGACATTATTTACCATAGCCACATATTATGATCATGAGATATGGCAAATTGATTTGAAAACTTATTTCTTTATTGGACACCTACTTGAAGATGTCTATATAGTTTAGCATATAGGTTTTTATAATCCAATATATCCTAACAAAATGTGTAAGCTTTGGAGATCCATTTATCCTCTCTAATAAATGAAAATCTTTTTGCCACATGCCAGACTTACATTAATTTGGCCACATGTCATTTTGTGGTTTATTTCAGTTAAATTTTCTCCACATGGCATTTTGTGGTTTTTTTTTTCATTTTATTAAATCCACATAATATTAAATGTAATAATTGCAATAACTGACTTTCCTTCTAATTTCAACATTTCTAAATTAAAGCTTCATTAGTTTCCTTTGTTTATTTATCTAAATTATTTATTTTAATTTACAAGAAAAAAACACTTTAATTTTAATAATTCAATATTTTTTCTAATTTTTGTTATAAATTTAAACCTTTTCAAATGTTTAGAATTTTTGTATTTAAGTTTTTTTAAATAAACCCATATAATACATGAGTCTTACACCTAGTGTATATAAATCAAACATGTCAAGGTTGAAAACATCATTTTAATAAGGAAAACATAAAGTATGTTTTGCTCCAAAATGTAGATAACATCTTTGTTTACAAGAAACAAGTGGAAGCATAGTGATATTACTAATATTGCATGTATGAGTCAAACTAAATCATGAGAAATAAAATTCCGACTATGCAAGGTATTTCCGCCTTGACTTATAAAGTATTTCTAAGATAAAAGACTTAGGAAAGACTAACTATATTATTGGAATTTAAAATGTATGGAGATAGATCAAGACAAATGATAAATTATAAAATATTTATGCATATGTTGACAAACCTTAAAGGAGATCAGGATGCATGAACCTAGAGAGGATTCATGACACATGAAACCATTTTGAGTGTAACATTCGAATTCCAAGTATAATTCTTATGGTTAGCAATGTTGTGATTTTGCGGTTTTCTCAACACCACGACGCGGTAAGGTTTGGAAAATGATGCGGGACACGTCATTTAATAACCACGACATGGTCAATCCCTCACCATGGTACGATGATGACTAGGGTTCAAAACCATAAATCTCTGGCCTTGGGCCCTATTTAAAGGATGTGATGGTTAGGTTTCCTCCTACCCTCAGCCTCCATCACTCCAAACATAAAACCATAGCCTTTTTTCCCTCTCATCCCTTCATTTACTATTATAGTGTTGTATTTTGGGTATTTTGAAGGAAGGTCATCATCACTTGGAACTTGAGTGTGTATTCTTAGAAGAGATCCGGCATCTTATGCATTATTTGGACCTTTGTAAGTGTTCAAGTTCCCAAATTTATGGATTAAGCTTCCTTGAGCTAGCATTTTTTTTTCTCCCTTTTATGGTTGTGGTTGGAGTTCAAGAAATAACTCTAGATAAAGCTTGTAACTTTATATAGTTTGGATGTACCTGGAGTATTTAATCTTATAGACCTAGTACTTGAGTTTGATTTGGAGCGATGCATGAGATAAAAGTCACATTCTTACCATTTTTGACCTAAAATGTTGAAGAACAGGTATTAGACATTCATATTCATAAAGTTATGATTTGTATGGACCACTAGGGTTCCTTGAAGCTTTCTGGAATGTATTAGTAATGGACTTAATGGATTAAGAGCTTAATAAGAATTTGGATCTGCTAGCTTGACCATGGTGTGGTCGAGTGCTGACCACAGTGTGATTGGTAGATCCATCATGATCCTCTGTCTGATCTGGACCATGACGTGGCCAAGGTCTCGCCACTACATAGTAGTCTACATGCTTGACCGTTGACTGTTGACATTTTGACCATGTTGACTTTTGGGTTAACCTGATGGTTTTAGGTGATAGATTGAGGTTTGACCTTTTGACTAATGTTTATATTATGCGTAGTACCATCCTTTACATTTTAACAAGGTGTGGTGTTAGTCTACTTAGACTATGAGGTGACTCTTCTCACTATACTATGGAGGATACTTGGTGTCCATGATATATTTTGAATGAAAGACCATGGGGACCCTAACAATTATATGAAAGACCATGAGGTGACCTTAAAAATTATATGAAAGACCATTGGGGACCATGGCAATTTAATGAAAGACTATAGTAGGACCATAATAGGAAAGACTACATTGAGGTTGTAGCAACATAAGTGGTTGTTAGACTATGGATGGACCATAACATTCACATGTGTTGAAATGTTCCTCTAGCATAGGGTCCATTATTATGTGTTGTATGTGGTATCTTGGGGAACTTATTAAGCTTTGTGCTTACAATTTTAATTTTAAGTGTTTCAGGTACTTCTTGTAGTAAAGGGAAGAGCCAGGCTTGATTTTATAACATCCACTATGTATTCCACATTTGTTTTTATGGTTTTCAATATGATGTTTTGAAACTATAACTTATTACTCCGGTTGACTTTTTTAGAAATGGTATTTGAACGGTTTTAGTATATTTAAAAATGAAAAATTTTCTCTATATTTTTTGGGACATTACAAGTTGCTATCAGAGCCTTGGTTTGAGGGATTCGGGCTAGCACATGGTACATCTAAGCTCAAAATGAGGATTAATAAAATCTTTTACAAGAAAAAGTTTTCAAAAAGGTTTTATAAAGAAAAGAGTGTGATGCATGTAATAAGCTATGGCTCAAGTAAGTATTCCTAGTTAGTTAAGTATGTTATGATATTAGTTTCATGTTAGAATTTTGGGTAGGGATTTAATCATGTTGCATATTAGAGTCAATGCTTAGGAAAGATGCGTTTTATGCTTGTTATGTGTTGATGGACAAGTGCTTTTAGTTTTTTTTGCTAGTAATGGAAGATTATTTGATTAATTCATTATGGTAGTACATAAGTAAGACTAGATAGCCATAGAATATTTGGTTCAGCCTTATTGCAAGTTTTTGTTTGATGAAGACCTTATAGGAGAGACATCTATTCGAACGCTTATTTTAGTTTGATATTGAATGACCTTCATTCATGGGAAAATTTACCAGCATCAACAGAGACCCTTCAGCATGTGTAGGAAGTAGATTCCTAGGAATTCCCAGTAAATATATTAAAATGTGAATAGACTGTTTGTGGGAGATCCTATGTAAGTGGACATAGGGAATGGAATTAGGAATTTTGGGATGATTCTTAAGGAAAATACGTATATGTGTTGATGGTAGTGTGGGCCCATACAACTAGAAACACAAGATCCATACTCGAATTAGGAAAAGTCCTAGAGATTCTAAGGAGCTTTTAGTGTGGATGGCTCTATGTGTATGTTTTGAATTTTCTGTTACATTTATTAGAATGGTGGTAAATTTTCAAGGAGTTGATTCTGGTTCTGTTTTCAGTTCAGGCTCGGGTGCTAAATCTAGTAATGATGAGTTGTGCGAGTTGATCATTATAGAGGTTTTTTGTAACAACCCGAAATTCATATCCCTAAATGTAACCCTTCTCGCGATTCGTTCCGATCATCCAATCGCCGTTTCCGATTTCGTTTCCGACTCTGACAATTTATTAAGTCATTAATGTATATTTTATTTATGACTTAATAAGTGTCTTAATACCCTTAGAACTCATTCTAACGTCTCATATTAATGATCGGAACATTTCTAGAATCAACCATATCGGGTTACAGCAAATTGGCCGGGTGCGACCAAAAGCCCCGTCTAACGCCGGTATCGGGTAGAATTCTACCGTGTCCCAAACTTGGACACTATTTAAAGTGATCCAAGTCTTCATTTGAAGCTTTTGCTCCATTTTACAACTTTCACACCAACCTTTCTCCTAAATCCAAGTTTAAGGGTCCAAATCTCAAGTTTAAGGCTCCTAATCACCAAGGTACCTTCCCTAGCTTGTTATGCAACCTCTTTAGCCTTCAAAGTGGAGTATAATCTATGGATTAGGACCATTGTCATGTGTTTACGGCCCTAGAACTATCCTAGGCCGTAAACTCATTTAAATGGGGGGTTTTTGGAGCAACAAAACCCTTCCAAAACACAATTAGACCTTAGTTATGGCTAAATGACTTCATGGAATGAACTTAGAACATTTTAGACATGGATTTTGAGTGATTTGAAGGAGTTTATGGCCAAGGCACATGCTTGGGCCGTAAACTCATATATTTGGGGTTTTCATGACCTTAAACCCTTCCATGGCTCAAACAAGACTTAGATACGACTTTTAGAATATTGGTTATGGACCTAGAACACTTCAAACATGAATTTTGAGAGGTTTGTATGAGTTTACGGCCAAGGCATGTGCTTGGGCCATAAACTCCTCAAACATGGGTGTAAACTCACTTCTAAGGTGTTAGAAAGCCATCCAACACCACCAAAAGCCTTGGAATAAATCATAGAACCAACCAAAAATAGTTTAAGGACCTTAAACACATCAAAACTCTCCATTTGAGAGTTTACGGCCATAGAAGGTGCTCCATGGCCGTATACTCCAAAAACACCCCATAAGTCCCATAAAACTTCATGAAAGGCCTTGGAAAAATTTTAGAAATCACATGTGATTGATTTGGAAGCATTAAAACAATTATTCAAGGGTGCATTGGAGTTTACGGCCGTAAACTCCATGATAAGGCCATAAACTCCCTTAAGTATGTCCATTGGTGTTTAAAATTCATTCCAAGCCCTTAAACCAAACCTAGAAATTTTCCCCTAAGTGTTTCAAGCAAATTTGCACCATAAACCACCCCACCATGAGTTTACGGCCGTAAACTCATGGGGAATGGGTGTTCTAGGCCGAAAACTCTTGTAAGAGTTTACTCTTGAAGAGTAAACTCCATTTCCCGGTCATTCAAGTCCTTAAACGCCACCCGGGTCCTCCCAAACACTTGAAATGGGGTGTTTCTGCAACTAGAAGTGTATGTCCTTAACAAATAAATTAATCATGTCCTAATTAAATACAAATATGTATCATTTCATAATCCATAGGAACCTTGTGCGTTCAGAACCCAGAACTGACGCTTAGGATCCAAACCGATGCGTTTCTCAACCGGTGAGTTCATACCCCTACCCTTTTTCTGTGTTTTCAATGGTTTTTCAATGTTTTCAGGGGGGGGGGGGAATACAAGCAAAAGTACAAGTGTATTTTGTACTTAAACTGATTTTCAACTCATTGATTTTACTTACTAAATGTCTTGATTTCCAAAGATTTGTGGTAACTGACGTTTCGAATTGCAGGTTAAACATATATTTCTTTTAAGAGTGTTATAACTATATTCTCTTGAATAAGAAATCATAGTAATTATATTTAAGATCAACGAATGTAATCGAATACGAATACGAATACGAATACGAATACAAATACGAATACGAATACGAATACGAATACAAATACGAATACGAATACGAATATGAATACGAAGACGAATACGAATGCGAAATGACGCCTTTGGTTGACACTAAGACTTCGAAAATACAGTTAGTGTACTCCTTGAGTGTCACCAGAGTTTCGAATCTGATACGAAGATACGCCTCTAGACCTCTACTGAGTTTCAAATGTATCCGCCTCAGAATGTCGACAGAGCTTCGAATACACAACTAATATACTCATTTGGAAATCAGCAGAACTTCGAAAATACTGTAATGTACGCTTCTGTGTGATTCCAAATATTTGAAAATACAACTAAGTTAGTAGATTATAGTCATCCGAATGTAGAATAACTAAGGGTTTAGAACACATAACTAAAACTACTCACATGGTAATTACTAGTACTTCAAAATCAGACTTAAGAACCAAACACCACACATAGGAAAATATGGGATTTTCCTGGGATAACATTACAATCAGTAACGAAACTAGATACAAATAGACAACTCAATACATGGGAAAATATGGGATTTTCCTGGGTAGCACAACAGTACATAAACGGATAAAGTAATAAACGAATAACTAAAACTATAAGGAAAATATGGGATTTTCCTGGAACGACATAATCAACTGTTTTCGAAATTGTAACAAAGGATAACCAAAACGTTTTCATAAGAAAATATGGGATTTTCTTGATCAAGAACTTTTCCAGAAAGTAAAGGAACTCGTTCTTTTCAAAACCAAACCACTTATGAACTCACCAGCTTTATGCTGATTTTCAAACCGCTTGTATTCTCAGGTCAGCGTTAGACAGGTACACCGCAACCATTTGGAGAAGACGGAGCATCCTGAAGACTCGTCTTTACTTTTTTTTTTATATTACATATGTAAAACACTTGTATAACTTTTCTTTCAAACTGATGTAAACAATATTATGTAATGTAATGTTTTGTGTTTACTGTTTTACTATGTGCATTGGATTTGATACTCAACATGGAGTCAACCCCGGAAATGTTTCCGCCTTCGGTTTTCGGGGTGTGATAGATTGGTATCAGAGCCCTTGTTTATAGTGAACTGGTATACCAAAGCTTACATGGTATAAGACTATAAACATTAAAGAGCCTAAGTGCTCTGAACTAAAATTATACTCTACGAATATAAGTATTTTCTAAAAGTATACAAGTATACCGACCATTGAGATCCGTAACTACAAGTAGAACAAAACATAAGTAAATGGGTGTTGTATGCTGCGGTTAAACCTGGACAATTATGTAGTCGTGTCTAGGATCAATATAGCCTGGCCAACTATATTCATTCGAGACACGGCCAACATGTGCTTGGGAGTGACTGTGGTATGTGGCATGCCTAAAACTTACTCTAATACCAGAAACATCGAACCAGCATCGTATCGAACCATGAAATACTATGGGAGTATTTCTCGAGCCGATCCTTTGTAGAAATCCTTGTATACACATTGTTCCTTGATCATTCCCTTAGCGATAAATCATTTGCCTTGATAACTCTTTCCTGCTTTATCGCTTAATATGGTGCTATATATATATATATATATATATATATATATATATATGTATTGATGAGATATTCCCTGATCCATATCTCTTGATTCAATTCAGAGGACTTATGATCCTCTCTTTCCTGATCTTTTTAGATCAAGATGCTTCCGAGGAAAAGACCCAGCTCAAAGAACACCAACAACCCTCCGCCGCCACCACCTCCTCTTCAAATCGATCTAGAAACACTTCAGGCAACCATTTCTGCCACCATATCAACTCTTCTACCTCAACTAAACCCCAATGGTTCGGGAGGTGGTTCCCAAAACCAAAACCAAGAAGGTAATCAGGGACACCGGAAGGAGTGTTCCTATAAAGACTTTATGAATGCAAAACCCACATTCTTCGATGGCACAGGGGGTGTCATTGCTCTAACTCGGTGGTTAGAGAAAATCAAATCTATCTTCGAGATTTGCGCCTGTTCGGAATCTGATATGGTGAAATTTGCCGCCTGTACGCTCACCGATAAGGCTTTGACTTGGTGGAACGGCCGAGTCAAATCCCTGACTCTACCTGTAGCTAATGCTATGGGATGGGAAGTTATGAAGGAACTACTACATGCGGAGTATTGCCCTCGGGGTGAAATCCAGAAGCTGGAAAATGAGCTATGGAACCTGAAGATGAAAGGTTCCGATATCGCCGCTTACACTTCAAGATTTGATGACTTAGCACTTCTTTGTCCGAGAATGGTTACCCCGGAAAGCAAAAAGGTAGAAAGGTTCATCTGGGGATTAACCCAGCCAACAAAAGGGAATGTTATAGCAGCAAAGCCAGATACCTATGACAGCGCCAAGTGTTTGGCACAAACTTTGATCGATCACAATGATGATCAAGAGGAAGCAGGCACCACTCCCGAGCCAACAAAAAAGAGTGGCGAGAAAAGAAAGTTTTGGAGAAAGAAGAAGAAGAGTCAGTCTTCCCTAGAACCCTCAAAGAAACAACAAATAGGGGCAGTCCACCCTGCCACTACCCCTGCTGCTGTTTCTGTTGTCAATTCCACATCTCAAGTACCTATTACCGGATATGTCGGTACCCTCCCGTGGTGTGACCGATGTAACTACCACCATCGCATCCCTGGTCCTTGTCGTGCAAAGTTCTGTAGAAGTTGTGGCCAGGAAGGTCACCTCGCATGAACCTACAAAATCCCAACCCCGTCAACTAGTCAAGCTTCCAGAGCAGGTATTGGTCAAACCTGCTACAGCTGTGGAGAGGTCGGGCACTATAAGCGAAACTGTCCAAAGACAGTAACGTCTGGCAACACCGGGAGAGTCCTAACTATGGGGCAAGAAAGGACAGTCGCCGATCCCACCGTTGCCACAGGTATATTTTCCCTTGTTAAATTTATATGCCGGTGATTCTTTTCGATTCTAGCACCGAAAGAAATTCGTTAATCATCCATTTGAACATCTTCTAACCCCGTCGTTTGCGAGTAACCGAATATGTATATCTTCGAGATGGTTATCACGTGAGAGCGAGAACGCTTGTGTCGTATCCGTAGATTGTATTCTCAATCCGAACGATATTCTTTTCCCATTCGACCTAGTGGAAAACTTTTTATGAGATGCTTTGATGTCACCTTTAGCATGTAATGACTGAGCCTCATTCATGATGTCTTTCCTAGTTTCGAGAAAGCCATTCGTTCCAACCTTCTTCCGACTCGACTTTCATGATCTTCGTACATCAAAGCTTAAAAAGTCTTTCCATGTATTTCTCTTCCGAGTGATCATCGAGAAACGAGAAGTCTATGATTCCTTCCCCGATACTGTTTCCAAAGAATTCTTGGTAATTCTTTCCGAACGTGCAGTCCAGTCTCGTATCGACCTAATCCCAGGAATTTCCTCGTAGCCAAACCTCAATGAGCACGATATGTGCAAGGTAGCAATCAGGACATGTTACGATCACTATGAGGTAGTAGTGGCGCCCTTCGATCGAACCATTTTCTTGGTCTTGTAGTTAAGCAAAGCAGTCATACTCGTAAACCCTACCAAAATCAAAGGCAATAAAGAATTAGTCGACACCGGGAACACCCATGGAAACCTGTCGATTCTTGGGATTCCGTTGACTATAATCGTAAACCCATGTAGAAGTTTCCCTTAGAACCATCGGACCCTTAGTTACTCTGCCATGTGAAAGTGTACCCACTTGTTGGAGGTTTTACCCTGGAAAGACATAGTACGCCTTGGGAAGTGCGGAAAACTTAACTAGTGGAACCTTAGACTCTTCGAGACCCTCGTTAGGAATCCATTCCATAGCCCCTCCGAGCTATCTCCAGGACTCAGTAGCAACCATCTGATATTCCGCATATTTATTCGTAAGGCTTGCCGACCTGACGAAACCCTAGTAATTCCTTTGAGGAGATCAAAACCGATAAAAATCTGAATCTTCATGGATGAATCAATTGAGATTGTGAATTGAAAGGTTAACCATGCGTAACAAAGCCACATCTTGACAATGAGGGTTCGCTGAAATGTCAAGCTGAGACCCGATTCCACTTAGGAGCTTGAGGACCCGAAGCAGTAGATTCATTCTCATATCTCTTTTCACTTCATGATCAGTGTTCGAATCTTTGAATTTCGGGACGAAATTCCCTCTAACGGGGGGATAATGTAACAACCTGAAATTCATATCCCTAAATGTAACCCTTCTCGCGACTCGTTCTGATCATCCAATCGCCGTTTCCGATTTCGTTTCCGATTCCGACAATTTATTAAGTCATTAATATATATTTTATTTATGAATTAATAAGTGTCTTAATACCCTTAGAACTCATTCTAACGTCTCATATTAATGATCGGAACATTTCTAGAATCAACCATATCGGGTTACGGCAAATTGGCCGGGTGCGACCAAAAGCCCCGTCTAACGCCGGTATCGGGTAGAATTGTACCGTGTCCTGAACTTGGACACTATTTAAAGTGATCCAAGTCTTCATTTTGAAGCTTTTGCTCCATTTTACAACTTTCACACCAACCTCTCTCCTAAATCCAAGTTTAAGGGTCCAAATCTCAAGTTTAAGGCTCCTAATCACCAAGGTACCTTCCCTAGCTTGTTATGCAACCTCTTTAGCTGTCAAATTGGAGTATAATCTATGGATTAGGACCATTGTCATGTGTTTACGGCCCTAGAACTATCATAGGCCGTAAACTCATTTAAATGGGGTTTTTGGAGCAACAAAACCCTTCCAAAACACAATTAGACCTTAGTTATGGCTAAATGACTTCATGGAATGAACTTAGAACATTTTAGACATGGATTTTGAGTGATTTGAAGGAGTTTACGGCCAAGGCACATGCTTGGGCCGTAAACTCATATATTTGGGGTTTTCATGACCTTAAACCCTTTCATGGCTCAAACAAGACTTAGATACGACTTTTAGAATATTGGTTATGGACCTAGAACACTTCAAACATGAATTTTGAGAGGTTTGTATGAGTTTACGGCCAAGGCATGTGCTTGGGCCGTAAACTCCTCAAACATGGGTGTAAACTCACTTCTAAGGTGTTAGAAAGCCATCCAACAACACCAAAAGCCTTGGAATAAATCATAGAACCAACCAAAAATAGTTTAAGGACCTTAAACACATCAAAACTCTCCATTTGAGAGTTTATGGCCATAGAAGGTGCTCCATGGCCGTAAACTCCAAAAACACCCCATAAGTCCCATAAAACTTCATGAAAGGCATTGGAACAATTTTAGAAATCACATGTGATTAATTTGGAAGCATTAAAACAATTATTCAAGGGTGCATAGGAGTTTATGGCTGTAAACTCCATGCTAAGGCCATAAACTCCCTTAAGTATGTCCATTGGTGTTTAAAATTCATTCCAATCCCTTAAACCAAACCTAGAAATTTTCCCCTAAGTGTTTCAAGCAAATTTGCACCATAAACCACCCCACCATGAGTTTACGGCCGTAAACACATGGGGAATGGTTGTTCTAGGCCGAAAACTCTTGTAAGAGTTTACTCTTGAAGAGTAAACTCCATTTCCCGGTCATTTAAGTCCTTAAACGCCACCCAGGTCCTCCCAAACACTTGAAATGGGGTGTTTCCGCAACTAGAAGTGTATGTCCTTAACAAATAAATTAATCATGTCCTAATTAAATACAAATATGTATCATTTCATAATCCATAGGAACCTTGTGCATTCACGAACCCAGAACTGACGCTTAGGATCCAAACCGACGCGTTTCTCAACCGGTGAGTTCATACCCCTACCCTTTTTCCGTGTTTTCAATGGGTTTTCAATGTTTTCAGGGGGGGGGGGGGGGGGGAATACAAGCAAAAGTACAAGTGTATTTTGTACTTAAACTGATTTTCAACTCATTGGTTTTACTTACTAAATGTCTTGATTTCCAAAGATTTGTGGTAACTGACGTTTCGAATTGCAGGTTAAACATAGATTTCTTTTAAGAGTGTTATAACTATATTCTCTTGAATAAGAAATCATACTAATTATATTTAAGATCAACGAATGTAATCGAATACGAATACGAATATGAATACAAATACGAATACGAATACGAATACGAATACGAATACGAATATGAATACGAATACGAATACGAATATGAATACGAATACGAATGCGAATACTACTACGAATGCGAAATGACGCCTTTGGTTGACACTAAGACTTCGAAAATACAGTTAGTGTACTCCTTGAGTGTCACCAGAGTTTCAAATCTGATACGAAAATACGCCTCTGGACCTCTACTGAGTTTCAAATATATCCGCCTCAGAATGTCGACAGAGCTTCGAATACACAACTAATATACTCATTTGGAAATCAGTAGAAATTCGAAAATACTGTAATGTACGCTTCTGTGTGATTCCAAATATTTGAAAATACAACTAAGTTAGTAGATTATAGTCATCCGAATGTAGAATAACTAAGGGTTTAGAACACATAACTAAAACTACTCACATGGTAATTACTAGTACTTCGAAATCAGACTTAAGAACCAAACACCACACATAGGAAAATATGAGATTTTCCTAGGATAACATTACAATCAGTAACGAAACTAGATACAGATAGACAACTCAATACATGGGAAAATATGGGATTTTCCTGGGTAGCACAACAGTACATAAACGGATAAAGTAATAAACGAATAACTAAAACTATAAGGAAAATATGGGATTTTCCTGGAACGACATAATCAACTGTTTTCGAAATTGTAACAAAGGATAACCAAAACGTTTTCGTAAGAAAATATGGGATTTTCTTGATCAAGAACTTTTCCAGAAAGTAAAGGAACTCTTTCTTTTCAAAACCAAACCACTTATGAACTCACCAGCTTTATGCTGATTTTCAAACCGCTTGTATTCTCAGGTCAGCGTTAGACAGGTACACCACAACCATTTGGAGAAGACAGAGCGTCCTGAAGACTCGTCTTTACTTTTGTTTATATTACATATGTAAAACACTTGTATAACTTTTCTTTCAAACTGATGTAAACAATATTATGTAATGTAATGTTCTGTGTTTACTGTTTTACTATGTGCATTGGATTTGATACTCAACATGGAGTCAACCCCGTAAATGTTTCCGCCTTCGGTTTTCGGGGTGTGAAATTTTGAGTGTCATTTTAGAGGATATACATGGAATGTTTGGTATGATCAAATAGGGATTGATTGAGATAATGGATAAGTTTATGCAGACCCTTATGGCAGAGCTGATAACTAGTCAGTTTGGGGCATGCAATCTCACGTTTTGTGACTTTCGATTTTATGGGGATATTGAGTTTTTAGGAAGAAGGGTCCCATTTTTAGTATGAGGTGGATTTCATACATTGGAAATGCTTTCCTGACTAGTTCTACCCAAATGGGGAAATTCTAGGTTTGATGCATGTCTCCTTCGATGGGGCTAGTGACTGGTGGTATGAGGTGGTTCAGGCTCTTGGAGTGTAGACCATCAAGACTATAACCTAGGCAGATTTTGTCACTAGGTTAAGGGTAGAGTTTGTACATGTTATTGAGGTGAAACATCTGGCTAGGGAGTTTCAGGATCTCCTGCAGTTGACGCATACTATGGCGGAGATCATGGCCAAATTCAAAGAGATGGTTTTGCTTGTTCTGTAGTATGTTGCGGATGAGGAGATGAAAAAGATGAGCTATCATGACTTATTGAGGGTGTACAGTAGGGAGTCCGTTAGTGTTTTGAGATGCCAAACATAGGAGCAAGTTATTGGCAGAGTATGAGAGTGGGAGATTAAGTTGGACCTTTAGAAGAAGCGGAAGGCACCACAAGTTCAAAAAATAGTTGGTTCATCGAAGAAGTCCAGGACTTCTGATATTCAATCTAGAGGCTAGCAGGACCATGGCCGTTGCAGAAAGTGTGCTAAGTCGTATGATGGGGTTTTTTATGCGATTGGGTCTGGTTGTTTCATGTACAACCATACGTGACCATTAGTAGGGACTGCAAGAAAGGGACACTAATATGTTTCCACTACAACCAGGTTGGACACAAGAAGGTTGATTGTCTGAATTTATTTAGTGGGGCGGTGACCACACCCACTCCATCCCCCCTACGGATCACTGAGAGCCGTGAGGACAAGGCGGAGTCCCCTCTATTGAGGATCCTAGCGTTCCAATTAACAATTGAGGAGGCCATATCAACGTTGGATGTTGTCACTGGTATGTTTTCCCTTCTTTATTTATTATTGTTTTCGTGGTAATGATTGTCTTGTTATGATGTAATCAGGGATGTTCCTAATGAATGATATGCTTTCTCTTGTATTGTTTTATTCAGAGGATAGTCGACCGTTTATGTCTCTTGCGTCCGCATAGAAGTTCGATCTAACCCTAAGGGATTTAGATCTGTCCTTCGTAGAGGAGATTGTTGATGATCGTAATCTGGGTGCTTCAAGGGCCTGTTAAGGATGTGTTATGGAGATGTTTCTAGTGAGGTTTTCTAATCAATCTAATCCCCATTACTTTGGGAGAGATAAAGGTGATTGTGTGCATGGATTGGCTCAATCGTGTTGCAGCTATGATTGATTGTGAGCGTCAAATGGTATGAGTTTATACCCCAAGTGGGGGACGACTAATTATTCATGGAGAAGGTGCATGACATAGTCCATCTATTTGTTCAGTTTTGAGGGCTAGTAGGTACTTGCAGCATGGTTGTAAGATCCGAAAATATACATAGGTTTTACTTTTAGTCAAATATTACAAAAAGGGAAAATGGTCATATATGAGGATTTTATTAGTTTATGAAGTTGTAAGTTCATGAAAATTGGCCAAGATAAGTTTAAGTCACTTATATGAGTTTATATAAGTAAGTGTAAAAGAAGAAATACATAAGAAGATGCATTTTAGTCAAAAGGATAAAATGAGAAATTTTATGTTTTTGGGCCAACTTTGCGACTTAATAGATTAAGACCCTTATTAATTCAGTGAAAAATGACGTAACAGATTTGTAAAATGGGTCCCTACCTTCTTGTGGATATAAAGATCATAGAAAGCAGGTTAGAAATGAAGAATTTATGTGCATTAGAAGATTGGAAGAAAATTATCCCAAATGATGGAATGGAATCAACAATGCACTTTGTTGATCTACAACCATTGCATCGTGGTGAAGGCTTGAACGGCGCAGTGAAGGTGATGGGGAATGTGAAACATCCTATTTCGAGATTTTTTTATTTCCGGATTATGGAAATAAATGGATCAGGTAAAGGCATTGGGCTTCAATTTAATAGGGCTTAGACCCTATTGGATGTGGATAATATTGGTTATGTGATCTAAGCTCTTGGTTTGTGTTTTGGAGTAAAGGGTAAAATGGGAAAAGTGATGTTTCATAATTCTTTCTTGAATTAAGGAATTTAGTACAATATGCTCTAACTTAAAACTAATTAGATATGATTGTGAGGCTCTTCAATACCTTTCCGTGCATATAAAGAACACCGAAAACGAAGTTGAAATGAAGAAGTTATGGTCGTTGAAGTTGAAGTGGAAATTGGGGATTTTTGGATTACATAGGGTGTAACTAGAAGTTAAGCAGGGTTTAACGGGCTTTAATAAATTACGCAGGGCGTAATTTAGGTAGATCGCAACCCTATATATTCACTTTGAGCCCTATTTAAGGGCTCTAACTTATGGGAAACGCTCTCATTACTAGCCTCCATCACCTAAGATCATTCCTTGAGAAACCCTAGCCTCCTCTCTCTTGTTTTTTAGCCTTGGCATCTTGTATGAGATTACTTCTCCATAATAAGGTTGAATCTTGAAGAGAAAGGTGGTGGGAAATGTATAGAAGAAGAGTTCAAGTATAGATCCAGCAAGATTACATCATTACATCACCGTTGTTAGTAAAAAGCTTCTAACCTACTCAATAGTTTCATAGATCTAGCTATTTGTCATATTTGCCACTTTTTGGTCATTTAGTGCATAAATTTTAGATATTAAGTATGAAACTTTATCCCTCTAGATATCTTGTTGATTCAGATCTAGAAGTTGGAGACTTGGACTTAATGGATTAAGTTAAGAAAAATGCATTTTTGGTCCCTTTGAGACTTAAAGTCTACATCTTGGTGGTTGGACCTTCCTAGTGTATAAAATTAGAAATCTTATCCACTAATACCTTGTAAAGGATTAGATCTGAGCTTTGGAGCTCTTAAAGTCGGAAGAAAATAGATTGAGCCCGTTTGAGTTGTTCACAACAATCCCAATGGTGTAGCCTTAGGTTGCCATGGCGTGAAAACTGGGGAATCAGCAACTGCTTTGGCATTTTGTACCCACGACGTGGCCAAGGAAGCCCATGACATGGAGGGATATTGTTGGCAATTTTGACCTCAGCTTTGACCGTTGTCTTCTTGACCAGTTTTCCTTTTGGTCAAACTTGGGTAGAATTGAGCATTTGATTAAGGATTAGTTTCAGTTTGCATTTATGGAGCTTGGGTTGGATGTTCTGTTGTTGAGGTAGCTGTTGGACTTTTGTCGAGTGGTCTAGGTGAGTTTTCCTCACTATACTCATGGGTCGAAGGCACTAATGCTGACCCACTAGGTTATGTTATGTATCCTTATGTATAGGATGTTGATATGCTATAGTGCTCTACTAGATTGGTAGGTCTGTATGATTACCTATATTTGTTGGTAATATGTTTATCTGTTGCATATGCCGAAATAGTGTGATTGGGTTGAGGCAATACTACTTTGTATGGAAGCTAACAATCCCAAAAGCAATCCAGACATAAGCTAAGGGCCGGGAAGGCATTTTTAGACTTTTTTTATGGGTTCATGAGCAATCCAGACATACGATGAGGGTCGGGAGGGAAATCCAGACTTATGTTGTGGGCTCAGGGTTAATCTAGTCTGATGACTGTGGACCCGTGGGTAATCCAGTTTGATGACATGTCGACCCAATATGAATGCTAGTATATGTTTGTGTATGGGGTATTTTAGGGGAACTCAGTAAGCTTGGTGATTATGATTTATGTTCAAAATGTTATTAGGTGCATTTGGTTTCAAAAGGAAGAGCCCGAATTGATCGCACTACGTCCTCTAGAGATTTATATCGCATTGATTATTTATAATATTACTTTGATGTTTTGGGAATACTTTTACTCTGATTGTGGTTCACGATAATGAGTGGAATGGTTTTAACTTAATTAAATAAATATTTTAACTGTTATTTTTGGGATGTTACAAGTTGGTATCAGAGCCTTGGTTTGACGGATTTGGGCACACTCTCGGGTGTGTCTGAACTCAAACTGAGAAGTTAATAAAATCTTTCTAAAGAAAATGAGTTTTCCAAAAATGTTTTTTGTACAAAATGGGTGTGATGTATGCAATCATCCGAGCTTAAGTAAGTATTCTCCAAAATACCCATACATTTGTTGTGCTTATTGTTTTGGAATGAGTATACGAGAATTGCATGATAGATTTGGGAGAATTGCATGCTGGATTAGGGCTAAAGATCTGCTCAGGATTTGTATGATAGACTGCTATGAGAGATACCTTTTATTCCTGTTGATTGAGCTTTTGGAACTGCATGCTAGTGTGGATTTCAGATGTTGGATAGAATGACATGTTTAGGTGATGTACCGGGTTAGATTACTCGATGCTCGAATGCCGCTTGCTTTGTGCTTTTAGAAACCTCTGATAATATCAGCTAACTATTAAGTGAATACATTAGGTTACGTGTTGCAGGGAATAGCTAATTTTATAAGGTTGGGTTTAACTTTGTTGCGTAGCTCTCGTTCGAGTCTAACCATAGTAGTGTGAGACCTTGCAATCGAAGAATTATTTAGTGCTTGTTTCACGTAATTGTATTCATGAGGTAGTTAGAAGGTATTACAGGGAGTCTCTTCTACAGCTGATGGTGGAGAGTGGCATGAAGGAAAACCTAGGACGTATGTTAGTATTACGAAGGCGTTGCGTAACAAGGTTCATGAGTATTGCGTGAGGAAGTGAATTGGTGGATTACTCAAATGTTGCTAGCTTTGTCCTATGTAGAGCCTATATTGATGTTAACTAACTATTAAGCGAATACATTAAGTTGCATGCCATATAGATTAAATGGTTATAGAATGAAATATTTGGCTCTATTGCATAACTCTCGTCTGATTCTAATTTTTGTAGTGTCAAACCTTTCCATCGAAGGATTTTTCAATCTTTGTTGCATGTGATTATATTCGTAAGGTAGTTGGTTGACAATGGTAGAAGTTTTTCTTTGCAGCTGACTAGCGGGACAAGGTAGGGTTCCTTGTGAATCAGGAACAATGTAAGAACATGATTATGTAGGAAGTGGGATCCAAGAAGGAGAATCTAGGAAGATTAGCAGCATGTTCTCATTTGAGAGTGGGTATATGTGGTTGGATCAGACGGTAGTGGACATGAGTAGTTACTTACAGGACCTGGAACGATTCTTGAAGAAAGTATGGATAGGAATGGAAGGTAGAATTGGGCCCGTACTACAAAAAGCATAGGATCCGTAATCAAATCGATGAGGATTTCGGGGAGTCTAAAGAGCTGATGAAGGGTAGACTGTATGGTTTGGCACCATGATTCACTGCAATGTGTTTTTGTCCTTATCAGATTATCGGTTATGGTTGTTTAGACTGGGGATGGGTTTGGTTATTGCTTAGGCGTTAGTGGCCATGCAATTTTAGGTTTGAAGAGATCAAACCTAGGAGAGTTAGTCGATTTTGAGGTCTTGAGGACCTTTCTCGAGGTAGTGGCAGTTGAGTCTTCGTAATCAAGAAGGAAACGATTATGATGATCGGCTCGAGGATTTCAACCTAAAGTTAAGTAATTGGCAAATGTATTGGGATGTCACTATCGTTGATCGTGGTTATATTCTTCCAGCTTTCCCTATATGGTAGAAAGAAAGAGCATACATGATATTTTCAGAGCTAGGATATACACCCGACATGGGGAGTTGGGTACTCAGTTGCACTTCAACACTACTTACCACCCACAAACTGATGGTCAGAGCGAGCGGACTATTCAGAGTCTTAAGGATATGCTTAGAGAGTGTGTGTGTGTACTATATTTTGGTAGGAGTTGGGATACTTACCTTCCCTTGGCCGCGTTCTCCTATAACAATAACTATCATGCCAGTATCGATAGGCCTCCCTTTAATATGCTCTATGTGAGGAAGTGTCAGATCCTGATTTGTTAGGACAGGTCGGTCAGTAAGTTATAGGAGCACAGAGGTCATGCTCAAGACTACAAAGTTAATACAATAGGTGTGTGGAAGGTTACATACCATGTAGAGCTGTTAGAAGAGTTATGTTAATCAGTTTCGATCTGATGTTGAGTTCCATGTTGGGGATTATGTGCTTTTTAAGGTGCCACATTAGAAGGGTGTCATTCGGTTCTAAAAATGTGGCAAGCATATGGAAATTGACTTAGATTTTCTAGCTCATCACTAAAAGTAGGATATTAAGTACTGCTCAATTCCACACCATATTACATAGGTACGAACACTTTCTTAGAGTAATACATCTAGAATTATTTTTCAAGACCTTATATATGCATGTACTTTGGCTCAATCCAATGAGTCTCCTAAATCTATCTCTATAGATATTTATACCTAGTATGTAAGATATTTCTCCTAAGTTTTGAAGGATCTAGTATGCTCAAGAGTCATATTAACATGATACTGCTAAATAACATATGATCCTAAAGGTCACACTAACAACAACTTGATACAATTGATTATTTATTAGAAATTGATTTTAATAAATATTCATAAACTCTTATAATAAATTGGTAAATATTTATTTCAAGGAAATAATTACTTTACAATACAAGTAACACGTTATTTCATAATGTATGAATTAATAAGTCATGTACAACATTTTGGACTAGTTGAGTCTTTTGTCTTTTACCTAAAGACAAAGTTTATATTTTATAAACTTGGAGTATATAAAATTTAAACATTTTGTCTTCTTTTAAAAGGCATGGCCGAAATTAGTAAACACTAGTGAAGGTCATGGCCTTTACATTTGTTTAATGTAAAGAATTAAACCTAGGGAGACATGTTCATGACATAGGGACATGGTAGTCTTTAAGTGAAAATACCTAATGGTTAAAGATTTGGATTTATGGCTTAAGAGGATGACGCTTGCATTTGGCTTTCACTCTTGCTTGCAATTGTCGAAACTTCACTCTTTCTCCCTCTTTCTTCTCATACTGTTGGATTAAGAAGAATTGGCTTGCATTATTTTGCTCTCTTGAAAGTATTACTTGGTATTAATTTCAAGCTTAAGAGTTTCAACTAGCATTGCTTCAAGTTGATCATTGTTGGTGTCTTTTTGGGTTGAAACTTTCTCCATCAACTTCCCTGCCTCCCTTAGAGGATCCAAAGTTCATCAAAGGTTGTTGCTTCTTCTTACTTCTTTGGTTGTTCTTTAAATCTTTCTTATACTTGCAAGATGATCCTTGGTGGGTAATAAAATGTTCATGTTATTTGTAAAACTCAAGTCTTCCGTTAGCCATTATTTGTAGTTTATGAAACTAGTTTTTAGATAAAACACAACAGTTGGTATCAGAGCCACCTTGGAAGTTTGGTTAGATTTTTTGATTTTTGGAAATCTTTGTTTTTGGAGAATATTGATAACTTGTTTTTGTGTAAAAATAACTTCATACATATTTTTTATGACAACTTGATACTTGTTATTTTATGTGACAAAAGTTTCATGCATCTTTTGTCATTTAAAGTTGTCTTAGAAAAACAAAGGTTGTTTTATGTGTATGTTGATGTATATTATATGCATAAATTAGCCAAGCACCATTACGATTGTTGTGTTGTGTTTGTTGTTTTTATTATAAGAATGGTTGTAATAATTTATTTATTCATATTGTATATAATAATTAAACAGATTAGTTTTTCTAGTTTATTTTTGTAAAGTAATAGATTAGTTTTTAGAAATAATTTATCTGTACAAAGATGTAACAAGAAATGAAGTTGGAGCCATTTTTTGAAGACAATGAGGCAATTTTCGAGTCCAACATGTGCTGGGCAGAAAGATGACACTTTCCCAAAAGTGTCATGAATGCTACACATATGCTGAACATGTGCTAAACAGAAAGATGACACTTTATGAAAAGTGTCATGAATACTACAGTTTTTTCCTTAAAGAAGTTCTTCAAATATTTTGCAATAATAGGTATTTACTCAAGTAGGAGCTTCTAAAATAACATTACAAGAAGATTTTTTTCCCCTTAAATGCCCCTTTAGGAATGGACTTGACATTTTTTGTGTTGGCTCACAAAAAATGTCATTAGTTGGTTATGTTTATGCACATATCTTTTTATGCATATTTATGTTGTTTATTTTATTCAATTATTATGTGTGGTTGATAAATTAGTTTTTCACACGCTAAGAAAATTTTGGACAAAATAAACATCACATGGAGTTTGGTGTTTCAAAATTGGACATAAGATGTAACAAGTTATTGTTTTAAAATAAAACCCGGTTTTATAAAATCGTTAATAACGAAAAATTTTGAAATACTTCATTATAATTTTTAAAATGGTGATTTTTGTAACTTATACAAACTCCATATATAAGTAATAATATGAAGTTTTAATTAAAGATATATAAGGTTTAAATGCACTCAAAATTATTAACGATTATTAAAATTGAATTGCGTCAAATTGTATAAAAACTAACATTTGATATAGAACCTTTAAAAGTGATTTTCTTTTGAAACTTGATACCATGGTTTATTATATGCATGTAATAACCATGATATCATATGTTTTTAGACTAGAATTATAAAACATATAAGACTCGTTTTTTTTTCAAACCTCAAATCTATGCAATCATTTTGAAGAACACTCACACATCTTGTCACACCCCCAAACCAAGGATGGCGGAAACGTCCGGGGGTGGAGGACTTCATGTAGAGTATCACAACAACGAGTATAATAGTGCTCAAAGTAAATACAACCATCATAAATATAATTAAAAAAAAAGTTACACCAAAGTATATGTTTACATGATTCAAATCAATTACATTATGATACAAAATGAACTGTTTGACGATTTAACGTCCCATCCTCAAAACGTGGTTGATTTCCTGTTTCACTGAATTCCTGAGATTACAAGTAGTTTTGAAAAGTGTCAACACAAAGGTTGGTGAGTTCATAAGCTTTTGACGGTAAGAGTTTGAAAATCGATCTTTGTAAAGAGATGTATGTTACCAAGAAAAATCCAATATTTTCCTTACATAAGTTATGTGGTCTTAATACCAGGACTAAAATCGAACTAGTATTTGTCATACTTAAAGATATAAAAGTGGTTTCAAATTGGCGTAAAACCCTTTCTGATTTGAGAAAAACTCTCGTAATGAATGGTGTGTAGTCTTAAATACTAAGACTGAAAATATACAGCGATATTTGTAATTGATATAAAAAGCGATTTTAAATGAACATAAAACCCTTTTTAATATGAAGACGTACAAGTATTTTTCCATACTTAAAGTAATTTCTGAGAGCTAAATTGACATAACTCACTAATTTAAAGTTAGAACCCATAAATCTTATGATTTGTTAATACCACATGTGAGCTATCATAACCATACTTGACTTAGACGGCCTCGTAATTGCGACGTTCTTCAGGCGTCGCGAAACTGAAATGACACTTGTCACCACAGACCTGCCGGTCTAGCTGTTGCAAGCAGCTCTGGTGTGGGTTTGTCAAACTCAATATAGATCTATACACAACTATCATGTTCTCCCTACAAGAGACTCTGGTTACAATTTACAGGACTTTTTGATTTGGTTACTTTGGAAGTAACCCGAAGCGAATGACTCACAAATTTATTCATTAACAGATTTACGTGATCTAAACTGAAAAGCTTTGGTAAAAAAGTTTGAGAAGTAAATGATACATAAACTATAACTATTATAGTTTATCCAAAACGTTTGTAATGTATAAGAACTCTTTTATGAAACGCATTTGTGCTATGAATCCATAAACTATGCTTGTTATAGCTTAATATATGTGTTCCAAATGAATGAATATTCTTATTATGAATGACAAATTTTCAGTTTATGATGATAAAATTAACAAAGAAACACATTCAATACTTAGAACTTATTATTATACACTTTGCTCAACATAATACAAAGTGATATGAAAGTTATATGATGTTAACTAAATTAAACCTTTCTGCACTGTTTTAGAAAAGTCATAGAAAAATCATACGAAGTCGAAAAATAAATCCGTAAATTCTGTGAGTTCCGAAAATGTGTCTAGTTTACTCATAATTTTTATCATTATTTTTAATAACTTCCAACTTGGGTGAAATAGTCCATAATCACAGACTGGTCCGGGTTGGTGTTTGAAATGATAGGCAGTTTTGTAAAAATCACCATAAATTGTAGAAAAATCGCATGGAGATGTGCAAGTAGTCATTTTAAATCTAAGAACAGTAACTACTTACACCTAAAACAGTTTTGAAAACAAAAATGTTTAAGTTGTCCAAAACAGTCCGTGAATGGAGTTGAACTTTTCTGATGAAGGCTGTTAGAAAAGTTTAGTTATGTTCTTGGTGTTTTAACTTGTATTGCCCCCCTAAAAACTTGAGAAAACATGAAAATGTAGGGGTATGAACTCACCTTGAGTGATTTCAGAAGATGAGTGTTGAAGAAGAGAAGTGTTCAACCCAAGAACACTTGAAGAATCACTTGAAGATTCGAAGATCTAACACGATTATGATGGAGTTTGTGTAAGATATCCATGATTTGAGTAGAAAGAAGTGAAATAATCATAAGGAGAATGGATTTTGCTTACCAAATGTGGAGGAAAAACCCAAGATCAGCCCTTGAATCTCGAATTCTAGAGAGAGGAAGTGAGAGAGAAAAGAGTTTGATCTTTTTGGTGAAAAGAGAGAAAATGAGAGAAGTGAGGAGAGAGGAGACTTTTCTAGCCTTTGACCAATTGTATGGTTGGAAAAAGGTGGGAAAAGTACAATGAAGTGACTAGGTAAAGGCTGATGGGGAATAGTGACATGGAGTGGGTATGGGAGGTTGCTTGTGTCATAAAATAAAGGAAAGTCAACACTCCACCTTTGTACTTCACCCACTCTTTGGATAAGGTTTTATCCTAAAAAAATATGATAATTTAATAATTATGGGTCCTTATATGTTAAAATAAAGTTTTGGGTGAAAATCCCGTGTTAAAACAATTAAAAACGGGCCTAAAACGCAAAATTAGTTGAAAACCGGGAAAAAAAGGCCATTCCAGCGAGACCTCTCGGTCCTAGGCCGAGGTTCGGTCCCTAGGCCGAGGTTCGGCCCCTAATGCAGCTAGGCGTGAAGCGAAGGGGGACGAGGAAGCGAGAGGCGAAGGGTAAGTCCGAAGGCTCGGTCCGAAGGGTCAGAAGCGAACTAGACCGAGGGCACCATGATCCGAAATGGACCGAAGGTTCGGGTTCGGGTGTGGCATGCGAGGTTCGGGCCCGAGAGGACCTTCGGGTTCGGTTCTTTGAGTGAGGTTCGGTTCAGCAGCCTTTGGCTCAGAAGGGTTCGGGTCCTAAGAGGACTTTCGGGTCCTAAGAGGGGTTTCGGCTCCTTAAGTCCGTTTTTCGTGTAGACTTCCGTTTTTGGGCTGTTTTCGCCAAATTTGAGGGTCAGAATGCCCCGAATGATTATAGAAAGTTGAGAGAGATTTCAAGAGAGATTTGGGAGAGATTTGACATTCTTGGAGAGATTTCTCATACAAAGAGATATTTGGGAGAGATTTCACATACTTAGAGAGATTTGGGAGAGATTTGACATTCTTGGAGAGATTTCTCATACAAAGAGATATTTGGGAGAGATTTGACATTCTTGGAGAGATTTCTCATACAAAGAGATATTTGGGAGAGATTTGACAATCTTGGAGAGATTTCTCATACAAAGAGATATTTGGGAGAGATTTCACATACTTAGAGAGATTTGGGAGAGATTTGACATTCTTGGAGAGATTTCTCATACAAAGAGATATTTGGGAGAGATTTCACATACTTAGAGAGATTTGGGAGAGATTCTCGATAAGAAGAGATGGAGTGAAAACGATTGAGAGCGGTTTTGTGTGTGACGAATGTGAGTGTCCGGCTTCGTAATGCAAGGTCCGTAAACCCTGTTAAGCCTTGTTTAAGGATCTTGCATACTCCCGATGAGTATGCAACATTGTTTTATCGGTTTGACTCCCCACGTACGGCAGTTTTAGGTTAAGGAGATCTAGATGTACGCATTTTTCAATTTATGATCTCTCATTAGAATAGCGAGTTGTTTAGAAATTACATAACATAAACTCTAGTACCTACGGGCAAATCGAGTTGACCGGTTTGACTTGTTGACTTTAGTTGACTTTGACTTGACCGAAAATTGACGGTTGTCACACATCTCTTGTATGCACTAGTGGGATAAAGGATACCTAACCGCCTAGTGTTGTCTTTTGATGGCCGGGGTGTCTTCGCGATTTCTATAACCAAGTTATAGGTCGATTTACACAAGTTTTTTTTAAATTGGACGATTTGATCAGAAATCTTTTGTGATAAAGGATACATAAGCAAGAGAAATCCAAGGCATATATAAGATCAAACATGTCTAATTAAATTTGTTATTAGAGATCCCATAAATATAGGAATTATATAATGAGATATAATTGATAATCGATATCTTTCAGGTTGAATTCAAATGGATGGGATATGCAATACCTAACCATTTATTTGTTTTGCAACTTGGATCCTAGACTTTGATAATTAATGTTTTTGGAAACTAAAAGGATATTAATTATTGAAGATTAAATATTAAAAATACTAAATTAATTTAGTTAATTTTTTTTAGATGAGAACCAAATCCAATCTCACAACCATTCATCAATATGATCTTGTAAATCAACGTGAACAATTAATATTCGACTGTGACATCCCGGAATTTAGGACATAAACTATGAACGACTAAATTACAGGAAAAGTTGTTTGTGATCTAACTCATTCGGTTTTTACTTTGTCTAAGGAAATATAAACAATTTCGATTCCATTTTATATGGTACCAGCCGATACTTTGCTCCCAAATGTGTGAATCGACAAACAGATCAAACCGCTCAAACTACAACGTAAATTTATGCGTCTGAAAAGCTAAAATTTTTTAATTAAGCAGATTTCAGTAAAGAAAACATTTAAATACGATAGAACAGTTTTTCCTATTTTTGAAAATATAAAGAACGTCTAAAACGGAGTTTGTATGCAAAAGATAGTTTTAAGAAACCAAACCAGTATAACATTGGTTTTACCTGTTTTAAGTAAACTATGTCACACTGTTGAGGTACTTACGCATTCTTGACAAGATTTCTGAGAGCGTTTTTGGAATCAGACTATAGTGAATTATTTAATTTCATACTCAAAATATTTTTAGTAAAAATACAAAAGTCGTGAAAACAGAAATCGTGAGCCGTTTAGACGCTAAACTTCAAATGTGATTTCTCTGGAGTTCCCTAACCCCAGGAATTAACCTGTTTATGTTTTTTAAATCCTTGAATTAAATCCAACCCATCAGTATCTTCGAAAAATTTTATCAACACCCGGATCCCGATGCACTCGATTATGGGTACCAATAAGCCATTAATAAGGATACAACCCTTAGATAGGACCCACTAGATTTGGGTAGGATAAATCTTCAGCCCTTCCCTGAGATCTTCTCACGTGACTTTTCCCCAATACCTCTTTTCCTTTTTCTTACACTCCATCTAAAAGTAGATGAATAGTACCTGTTTGACTTAGAGAGCATGGTCTCTTTGGCCAGGGGGTGTTTACTCCCACTATAAATAGAGATTACCTCCTCACCATCTCAACTATCTATTTTTCCTCTCATAAATCCCTCTCACTCCTTCCTCTCCCGAAACTCACTTTCTTCTTTCTCTCTAAAATCCCAAGTCATGCAAATCTCTTTGAAATCTCCCATAAATCTCTCTGAGGTCTAGTAAATCTCTCTTGAATCTCTCTCAGTAACCAACACACAAGATGATCCCACTATCTTAAATCACTCTTCACCACACTAACAACATCTACCATAAACATGCATATCACCCCAAGCCTTCCTTTTGTTGAAATAAGCTCGAAATAGAAGAAGAAAACCAAGAACAGCCTGCCAACTTCAAAATTTTTACCATTTTTGGAACTATTCAATTCAGCTTCGAAATTCAGACCCACTTCGGAAGTTTCCCCATTTCGGATCCTTCTTCAGCTTTGGCTTTGGATCTTCTGAGTTTTGGATCCTGCCCACTTCAGAACTTCCTACTTCGGACCTTCTACTAGGTTAGGAATCTGTCGACTTCGAAATTTCTTCCTGTTTCGGAGTTCGGCTTTGAATTTTCAACAGTATCAGAATTTTTCCCATTTTAGAGCTTTGACTTCGGAATTTCCATCAAGTTCAGATTATTTTCTCATCTCAGACCTTCTAACTTCGGAACTCACTACCAGTTTCAGATTTTTCCAACTTTGGGTCATTTCCCTCGGATTTCTATAGCCTCATAATTTCAACGAGTCTCGTATCTTTTGCACCTCGGAACTTTTGCATCTCAGAATTTTTATGACTTTGGGTGTCTTCCATCATCCCTAAAGGCTTCTATAGTCTCTTCAATCATCAAGACTAAGTTGATCTTGGAAAATCTAATTCACAACAACACCTCTCGGTTCTCGCATCTAACACTCAAAAACAACTCTTTAAACACATATCAAGGTGAGAGTTACAACCCCTCTTTTATATTTATTCATTTTGGGGGAGAATACATGTGCTATATAGTATTCATGATACAAATACATAAGTTTTATATGATATGAATGCTTCAAGTTAAAGTATTTCAAAGTTTCAAAGACTCCTACCCTTAAATATTTTTATGCATAAGACTTTACACACATATACAAGATCATTACATTGAAATACATTTCTCTATAAAAGCGAGTAATTTATACTTCTATAAATACGCTAACCATACTCGAATTTTATTAATGTTATACTATGAAATTCATTACATGAATACTTTTACACATAAGGCTTTACAAACATATACAAGATCGTTACGTTGAAATACATTTCTTTATAAAAGCGAGTAATTTATATTTTTATAAATACATCAACCATACTCGGCTTTTATGAATGTTATACTACGAAATTCATTATGCCCGATACTCAACTATAATTAATTTAGGGCTGAGAGAGTTTTCACAAACTTCTCGTTAATGACTTTGCGTAAGATGATACTTTATTCATTAACTGAGTTTAACCACTTAGCCAGCCCCACACTACTATAATCGTCAATCTTCGGAGCAAGGTACATACGACTGATCAATTGTAGCATGTGATATGTGTCTATGATCATTACTACAACGTCTAATGAAGCGTTGTAGGGAGGGGTACTTTTCGTCAATAGCTCGGTTATAGAACTCACTAAAGACAATAACATGAATAATCTCTCTCATTCTCACTACAACAATGTTGCTTTCAAAACTATTTTATGAATAGAAGTTACTTATACGAACAAGTACATTTTAAAGTATGAATTTATTTATATGAGGGATACATGTTGAATTTCAAGGATATTCAAGAGTGTATTACAAACACGGTTTAAAATATGGATTTACTTATGACATGGGTACATTTTGACTTTCAAGGAATTATTACAAGCACATTTTAAAAACATGGATTTACTTATACAAAGATACATTTTGGCTTTTAAAAGCTCGTGGAAAACATTGTTTCAACTACTATCATTCATACAAAGAAAATACTTTTGGACTTTATAAAAGTATTATTACTGCGGCTAGCAGAAAACCTGTGACTCTTAGCAACCTCATGTTGACTTTCTAAATACATGTATTTATCAGGAAATCAGTAATCAAGCAAATTCGGACGACGGGTACTCAGGAATCTCAGGTAATTTAGTTACTATCTTTATATTATGTTCGCCTACCTGTTAAGGCAACTACTATATTATCTCGTAAGAACCCTGTATTCGAACATTTATGATGGAATATAATTGCATTTTTGTTTATCGTTGTACTTGTGCTACATATTCAGTTTATCTGTGATCCATGAACTTAGTCGCACAGCCCGACATGTTCCGCCTCGGCCGGGGCTGTGATATCGACGGGTACAATATTATCCAACGGACGCCTGTTTTGAAAGAAAATATCCAAAAGGATACTATATTGTACATTCTTAAAGAACCCATTCCTGAACAACCTGATATCAAGGACATACCAAATCATACTGTTGGGTGGAAACATTGTAATGATTTTGATGATGTTTCTAAACAGATATTGTACTCAGTTATTCCAAAACTCTGGGAGGAACTCGAAGGCTTAGAAGTATATTATATGTTTCGTCAATTTGAGCAAATATTCCGAAGATATAGTGATTTTTCATGTGAACCAGCTCATACAAAGGAATAATGCAAGGATGAAATGAGTCACCTCGTGTGCTCTAAAAGGCCATCAGTTCATGGAGAGGGCTCCTCTAAGCCAAAGAGAAGCAAAATGGGACACACAGATGCATCTTGTTTCTTCTACAAAGAAACCGGACACTGGAAGAGGAATTGTCCCTCTTATCTGAAAAGAAATTCTGGAAGAGACTAGTACTTTAGGTATCTACTATGTAGAACTCATATTTTTCATATAACACTTAAGTACTTGGTACTTAATGTTTATCAAATATTTGTAAATGGATTCCAAATATTTACTGAAGAGTACAAGCTGAGCACAATCAAGTTGGAACTACACTCTCAGAGTTTAGTTTATTATTTATGCTTAGAACATAAAATACTTGTAATGTAAAACAATATTTGTTTTTAAACAATGTATGTTTTCATTTAGTATGTCTAAACTTTTATCTCAGTTGTTTTATTCAAATGTTTGATAATTTACTCAATCGTTTTTCATAATGATAATATTCATATTCTGAAATGATTAACTTCTATCTATGTGACTCGATCTCTTAATATAATTGTAAAGTAAATATCAACATTTTGAAAATAAAATTAAGTTTTATATACAAGCACTTTTGACTTCAACTTGTTTTAAATCAAACTCATCTTTAACATTTTTATCTTTATTATATAAATGGCATTCATATATTCCAACTTCAAGAAAAGGATCTTTGAAGGCAAATAATGTAGTTTATTTGACATATGTGAACCTTATTTATACATAAAGGATTCCTAATTATATTTTCACTAAAGTGTAGAGAAAATAAATAAGGAAATATACACTTCGGTGTATGACTTCCTTTCTAATGAATGCGTGAGATTAAGCACAAGATACCGGATCACCTTTATTAACAACTATAGTAGTTTTAATTATATTTTACGTGGTAAAGCATAATAGTGAAATCTTTGTTGAAGGTTTCAAGAGTTGAGATACAAACCGAAAAGAACCATCTAAGGCCTTAATGTTAATTAAGGATGAATTAAATCTTACTTGGTATGATTTACTTTTTAATCGCTAGAAATATCCTCCTTTAATCTTTTTGGGATAATACTTCAATCACTATTAATTGTATCTTGAATACAAATACCAACTAATAAGTAGATTAAACACTTTATAATATTTAGTATGGAAATTCTCCATCTTCATCTTACTTAATGTTTTATGGATTTGAAGTCGTTGTTGGAATAAAGCTTCCAAACCCAAAATCTACTAAATACATATTTGTATATACAATACTCTAAATGTGGCTTAGATTGTTATATGCAAACCCACCAAGAATAGGTTTTTTTATTCTTGTGAAATCTAAGTTAGTAGAAAGCAAGCTTCTAATAACAAAGCAAGTGGGAGGTACATGGAACTTGAAGCTGCTCAAGAACCATAACCTTATGTAGTAATAGTTCGCACTAGTTTTAACAAGGATTGTTAAACTTATATAATAGTTATTCACAAACAAAAATTGTCCGCATTAGTGGTAGAAATTATCTATGACTTGACAAATGTAGAATTTCTCATTGGTGAGCTCTAATTGATGATTTCTGGAAAATCCATCTAGTACCAAGATGCAATGTCAGATCTCGAATCTAATAAATGAATTAGAGTCATGAACATGAGATGAAATCTATGTATGAGAATCAAGTATGGGCTTGATTAAAATTTATCTTTATAACAAGGCTAGGAGTAAATGATTATGTATAAAGAATAAATTACATGGATAAACATAAACATTTAAAACAATACTTGTAGTAAAAGGATTCTCTCATACTCATGTCATTGACTATGGTCCTCATCATACTCATGACATTGACTGTGATCAAACCTTTTTCACAAGTAGCTATGATTAGATCAACAATGATATTATTTACTATAAATTCATATTCTTAATATGAGATGTAGCAAATATATTTCAAGAAAGACCGCTTTTCTTAATAGACATCTACTAAAAGATATCTATATAACTTAGCCTGAAGGTTTTCTTAATCCATGTTATCCTAAACAAAATGTTTAGAGCTAAAGATCCACTTGTGGATATAAAGCAAAGATCTCAATGTTTCAATCATCACTTTAATGTAAAACCACAAGGTATACTTTTACATCAAAATGAATAGAACATGTGTGCTTACTAAGAACTAGCAGTAGCATAGTGAAATTTTTAATCTTGTATGAAATCACATTTTGACTAAGCAAGGTCATTTTCACCTTGAATCGGAAAGTGTTTCTAAAATGAAAGACTTAGGAAGGAGAAGATACATTCTTGGAATGTAAAATCTATAAGGGATGGATAACATGAATGTTAAAAGTTTCATGTCCTTATACATATATTGGCAATATCTTGAAAGGGATCAAGACATAAGATTCTTTTGGAGAATTCTTGGCGTTGTCATATGGCACCATTTTGAGCTAGCCTCAAAAGTATATAACTCATAGGCTTGAACTAGATGAAATGATTTATATTCCATTTTCTTGGCAAATGAATTCATCATTTACACCATATTATGCATAGGACATGGTATTTAATCATGTTGTAAGCAATTCATAAGATAGTAATTGAATACAAGGTTAAGTCACTGGATGACTAAGAGAGCACTCTAAGAGTACTTTAGAAGAACTAATAGAATGTATATGAGACAATCAGTTTAGAAAGGATCTTAATGGAAAGTGCTACACAAGATGTTAATTTCTAAATGGATATGAATAATTATGAATTATAATTGGATTTAGACTTCATTAGGGAATGAAGGGTAAGTCTTGTTGGAATGAGGTACAAGCAAATCATAATGACACAATTTACTACAAAATAAGAATACACTACTTTAGAAGTTGAATTCAAATACGATTGGATGAATGGGATCATTAAAAAACTATGTTGATATCTGCTATTCAAGGATCACATAGAAATCTTTGTAACTTCGAGAGTATGCTTAATTTAGCTAAGAGACTCTATGTCACGAAAGAACACCAATCATATTCTAAAATATATTTAACTATACTTAGAGTGAAGTTAAGAATGGAGATGATAGTATTCACAAAATTCAAACAAATTAAAATTTGTAAGATCCATTGATAAAGTCATTCTTTTGAGCTAAGTATGAATGGTCACACTTAAGCTATAAAACTATATTATTCTAGAAATGAGTTTTAGATTTGGATTTAGCATTTGGATATTGGAACATTATGACAACCACTATTAGAAAATGTTATGATATATTGGGAAATATTCATCACATTAATACTTGTTGTCTTCTATATTAGCATCTTTAATCCATGAATAACGTTATTATTCTAAAAGTTCATAGTTAGTTATAATTATGGGAGCAATTATAAAGTAAGACTAATATGAATTGGATTGGTTGACTCTCACTAGATGAAAGTAGGTAAGTGCTTGTAACCAAGTTTCATAAGTACTTGTCAGAGAACTAGTATTGAACTAACCCGTATGAAGATCATCTCATGGGTCACTATCATGAATGATACTTGATTAAAAGGTATTATCTTTGTATCCTTAACACCTGAGATACATAGTGGGACTTAAATGTACGGAGTACTATGCTTTGATATGGCCAAATGTTGTTCCTTAACCGGGTAGTTATAAAAGCCGTTTTCAGGTATGGTGTGAACCATGCAAGAGGCTTATGTAGTCACGATGAGATTTGTTCCTCTTATGTGTTGAAACTTAGACATCTATGTCGCCTTACCAAAAGTTGAACAACTAATGAGATTGATCGCGATTCGTATCTCATCTTCAACAGGATGTCTGTAACAAAGGGTAACTGATAAAGTTACCTTACTCACCAATTATAGCCTTTGGGCTTCTGGGAAGTTGGGCATTGATGGAATGACACTACCTCATATGTTGTTGGGGGCAGTGAAATGTTGGTAGACGTTCACCACTGTCTATATCAATTTGATATGAGTCTTGCACAAGCGAGAGATTGAAATATCTAGTATGCTCAAGAGTCATATTAAAATGATATTGCTAAATAGCATATGATCGTAAGGGTCACACTAACAACAACTTGATACAATTGATTATTTATTAGAAATTGATTTTAATAAATATTCGTAAACTCTCATATTAAATTAGGAAAATATTATGTCAAGGAAATAATTACTTACAATACAAGTAACACATTATTTCATAATGTATGAATTAATAAGTCATGTAGAACTAGTTGAGTCTTTTGTCTTTTAACAAAAGACAAAATTCATATTTTATAAACTTGGAGTTTATAAATTTTGAACATTTTGACTTCTTTTAAAAGGCATGGCCGAAACTAGTGAAGACTAGTGAAGGGAATAGCCTTTGCATTTGTTTAATGTAAAGAACTAAACCTAGGGAGACATGTTCATGACATAGGGACATGGTAGTCTTAAAGTGCAAATACCTAATGGTTAAAGATTTGACTTTATGGCTTAAGAGGATGATGCTTGCATTTGACTTTCACTCTTGCTTGCAATTGCCGAAACTTCACTCCCTCTCCCTCTTTCTTCTCATGATTTTGGATTAAGAAGAAGTTACTTGCATTATTTTTCTCTCTTGAAAGTATTACTTTCTATTACTTTCAAGCTTAGGAGTTGCAACTAGCATTGCTTCAAGTTTATCATTGTTGGTGTCTTTTTGGGTTCAAACTTTCTCCATCAACTTCCTTGCCTCCCTTAGAGGATCCAAAGTTCATTAAAGGTTGTTGCTTCTTCTTACTTCTTTGTTTGTGCTTTAATTCTTTCTTATACTTGCAAGATTATCCTTGGAGGGTAATAAAATGTTTATGTTATTTGTAAAACTCAAGTCTTCCGTTAGCCATTATTTGTATTTTTTGAAACTAGTTTTTAATAAAACCCAACAAGTTTTTCATTGAAAAACAATCCATAAACCAAGTTTTCACACATTTCAAAGTTAGTAAATAGTTTCCTGTGAGCAATATGTTATCCACACATAATACATGGAAAACATCAACACATCCACTAGCTATGAAATATACACATGGATAAGCTTTCCTCCTCGATAAGCTTAACTATTTGACATTCTCATGAAAGAAAAGATTCCAACGATGAGATTATTGTTTTACTCCATAAATGGACTTCTCAAGCTGGCACTCTCTATTAAAATATTTGGACGATACAAAACCTTAGAGTTATGCCATATACACATAATATGTAACTTTTCCATTATGGAAAGCAATTTTCACATCTAATCATCATATTTCACAGTCATGAAATGTTTTTTTGGAAAATACATCCTAATAGACTTTATCATGTCTATTGGTGAGACGGTTTACTAATATTTAATTCCTTGAGCTTGAGTATAAACTTCCAAAACCATTCGTGATTTGAATGTGTGTACATTCCAATCCAAGTATGTATTATTTTTTTAAGATCCACTTACACCTAACAATTTTAAGTCTAGGTATGTGAGCAACCAAATTTAAAACTTGGTTATCATACATGTACTAAATATTTCTCCCCTTAGCCTCCTTTTATTTAGCAGCCTTAGGACCTACCATAGCTTCCTGATAGCTAGTAGGATTATCATGATCTACCAAAGACACATATTCTTTAATAATTTGTAACCCCTAAAACTCAGGTGCATGACGTACTCTAGAAGGTCTTCGGAGAGGAGGTGGAAGTATGTCTGATTCCACAGTAAACAAGGGTTGAGGCTCAACAAGTCTTTCATAGTCTGATTGAGATATAGTGCCAACTTTAGGTTTTTCATTAGTTGACTCTTGACATCAACTTTAAATTCCTCAAACTTGCACGCTCTATATGTATATGTATATGTATGTGCATATGTATGTGAATGTGTATATATATATATATATATATATATATATATATATATGTGTGTGTGTGTGTGTGTGTATGTCTCTCTCTCTCTCTCTCTCTATATATATATATATATATATATATATATATATATATATATATATATATATATATATATATATATATATCAAACATCAAAGCTAGAGTCATTGTTAATGTGTGAAATACAACCCGTGTTTTATATTTAGTTTTGGTTTAAGTTTTAAGTGTATGAACCAGGGTAAATTTTTGGCCCAAAAAAGTCTCAATTTTATTAGTTGGTTTGAATTTTGGCCAAAAACAACTTCTAAAAATCAATGACATCATCGATATCTAGGAATCCAAATATTAGTAAATATCACCATTTTTGGTTGTACCAATATTTGGAAGTGTTATTTTGAAAACTACCGATAATTGAGATATCATCAATAACCCACCTGGATATCACCGATTTTGACTACATTTATAAGAATATGAATACTCAAGACTCATATAACCCTTCACATGGTTATATTCCTTAAAAACAAAAGTAATGTAACTAAAGAAATCATTTTATTCATCAAGTGTACATAGATTTAACTAGAAAAAATGTTAAATAGGTCAAAATTGATCATATATCACAATTTTAGAATTTTAGAGCCATTCATTGATGAAAAAAAACTTTTCACATGTAACAAATCATGAGCAAAATGGTATATCTAAAATAAGAAATAGAATAATTATAAAAGTTAGTAGAACAATGTCAACAAAAGCTAATATGGCCTTATAATTTTTGTCGAAAGTTGTCAATACATCACGTTACACCAAAAACAAGTCAATCGTTGTTAGAAAGCACTCTAAGACATCATATGAAGTCTTGAAAGGACAAAAACCAAAAGCCTTATTGTTTCATGTGTTTGGTTGTCCATGATACATTCTAAATCAAAAGGACAATCTTTCCAAGTTTAAGCCCAAGTCAGTTGAAATAATATTTGTTGGCTACTTTATTATATCAAAATATTTTAGAGTATTTAATGAAAATATAAGAATTAGTAAAGAATCTATCCATATAAAATTTGTTGAATCAGCCTCCACCATAAATCCATCAAATATATGAGAAGTGTTCGAGATATGCTCACCGAAAAAACACATTAATGACATTATTTAAAAATGCATGAGCCTACTGGGTTATACACTTTGTTGAAATCAAAAGGAAAGAATAAATAATCAAATTGGACTAATTTTTCATTCATTAATAAATAACAAATTAACTTGAAATTATGAAGAATGACATTTTATGTAACAAAGGCATCAAGTTTAACTTATAGTATTTTCACCATAACTGAGCAAACCTAAGTCGAAAATATGACCCTTTTCCATATTCCTTCTCTTTTGGCAACACATGTATAATCCCACAATCATAATTCAAAATTTTATTGTGCACCCAGGAAGAATGTAAAACGTTTAATAAACCACCGTACGCCAAAGCTTAGTGAGCTCCCTAAGATACCACATACACAATACACATACAATGCATACAACAATGGCTCACTACCATTTGTTGTCTCACCAGTAAATCAAATTTAGACTCATGGCCTGTTTCCACCTCACCGTCCTACCAATAAATGTGTATTTTCCCTCACAACATATCGTCATCTAGTCGTCCTACCAGTTTAATGGCTCACGACCTGTTGTCGTTGTAACGTCAACTCCTTATACATACATATATATGTAAACAAACAATCAACCAAAAGTTCAACATAATAGGAAATTGGATAAACTAGTCTACTTGCCTAACATACACAGGATACATATTGTAATATAATGTATAGTGAGAAAACTCACTTGAACAACTACCCAGACAACTATCAGCAATCCAACCAACGAGTAGGCGCTCAAAACATGAAACAACCTATATTTCTATAACTGATAAACAACTAAGGAAAGCTGATAAGAAAAGTGAGATACTTTACTAATCCCAATAACACTGATTGACCATAAATTAAGGATTAGCTAGTCAAGACAGTCGAGATGCAGGATTGTTTCAACATATATCTTTTCATAAATCCAACAACCGAGCTAATGTGTCTATCCTAGATACCACACATGTAAGTAGATCAATCAATATAATAATTAGATTAATGACTAATCAACTACACAAGTTCATAATAACGACACCTAATATTCTTGAAATCAAGTTATACATAAGTGAAAGTGTAACTTACCTGATTGACAGGCTATGAATATCCACGAGCACAAGTTCGACGCATACTTATTATATATATATATATTTGAAACCTCCAACACATTGCTACTGAAACTACAAAATGAGAAGTCGAATCGTGAAGGATCGAGAAGCTCGAGGGTGTGTGTGTGTGTGTGTGAGAGAGAGAGAGAGAGAGAGAGAGAGACTCTTTGAAGATTGAATAGTGCAAAGAAATGAGGAGTATTTAGCTTCTTTTCATAGCTAGTTTTTATGCGCCTCATCGCAGCCACTGGCCCGACTGACGGTTCTTCACTTGTATGCAATGTGTAATGTCTGCGTTTCCCGCTACATGTTCTATGTGTAAATATTTGTAGTATACGTGCTTATAAGCAATATAATAAAATAAGAATAAAATAGATGTCAAAATAGAATAAAAATTAGGACACATATCCTTGAAGAAATATGAAGTAGTCATGACAAGGATTCCAAAGATATAAGGAACACATAAAGTAGACATATACGGAAGAAGTTATGATTCGTTGATATTTCACGATTCAAACCTATACGACAATACGTTTTGTAAAAAGTAAATTTTTGTTAGATTACTTTTTATCCTTAGTGATCTAAAGAAAGTCGTAGTAGTCGTTAAATCGAAAGAATGCATATAGAGAACGTCTAAATCTAACTTCATCGAAGGAAGTTATTATTTTTTTTGAAATTCAGCTTAGTAGTATACAACTCAAAAATCGAATTTCAGATCGGTCTATTTTTTGCCGAAATAATCTAAATGAGAGTTGAAGATCTCATTGATAGGAGCTCAAGGATATAAAGACAGTAAAAAACAAATGACGTATGAGAGATTTATGCATTTTAAATTGACTTTAACAGTCTAAGCCTGTGTGAAATAAATAAAGTCAAAAATGGCCGACGGAGTCTAAATGAAAGTTGTAGATATCGTCAATAGCTACGCATGGACATTGAGTATGTAAAAAAATAGAGTTTGTATGAAGAAGTTATGCAAATTTGAAATTCTAAAATTCGTCACTACATGTGTACGCAGTTTGCGTACCTTCTAGAAGGGGGCGACGTGCCTTCAGCCAAAATCGGACACGTGTCAGCTATAGAGAGGACCGACCAGGCCAGTGCACAGTGTGCATATGGAATTTTAGCCTTATAAATAGCTGGTACGAGTTAATTCTTTCCTACACAAATCCATTCAATTCTCTCTCGATTTCTATCGGGTTTAACCCCAGAGTTTCCTTGGAATTATTTTCCTGGTGAAGCCCAACGACCCCTAAGTGTCCAACAAGTAGTAGCCATTGAGTAGGAACTCTACGAGTACAATTTCTAAACTTTTGTCTAGGGAATCTTTGTAATTTAAATTACACTCTATATTATTTTAGTGAAATTTATATTTAATATTCATAGTCGTTGTTATGAATTTATAAATAAGATTTGTCAGTGGTTCCAACGTCATATTACTGATTGATCTACTTATGGGGATGACCTATAGGATGGATTTAGTGAGGTGTATAAAGTGGGATTTCCAAACAATATACTCTTTATACTAAACAGACCCTACCTCCGATATGATCCTACATCGTTATCTCATCATATATAGACATTATGATTGTTCAGAATTCTAGACTATTAATTAGTCATAATAGATAATAAAATAAGACATAAAGATAATTGAACCTGGGTCATATTAAAGGACAAATTAAAGTGATGAAGCGAGTCATTGTCCAATTTTCCAGTCACCCATGCTTACTTTCATCTTACAAATAGATATACAGTATTTAAGATAATTAGATGTTATATGTGCCTATTATCAATATCTATTCTAGATGAACAACTGATACATGTTTTACATGATTTACACTGTTTATGTATTTTACACTTATAAATATATTAAGTAGAAATGGGTAGATGAAAAATAATATAGATGATGAGAGATGAAAGATGAAATAGATGATGTGCAAACTTGGCTTTAAAGATGATATAGTCGTCTAGCGGAGTGTAGATGATGACCATGGACTATTGTTGATAGTCTAGTTGAATGCTAACAGGCACGAAACCTGTAGGTGTTTTTGAACTAAGTGTTCATCAAGTGTATTCCATCCCCCCTGGGTGCCTTATTGACATATATTGCTAAGGAAGCCCCTGAGCATTATTGTGTATACCGAAGATAATCCTTAGAATAGGTCCCTTGAATTAGATACTTTAGGGACAAAAAGTGAGGATAATGGGAATGGATAATCAGGTAGAATGATTTGATAAAAATACATAATTAAAAGAATTTAATTATTGTGGGCTGAAGACCCTATTTGCTCATCAGGCTCCCAAGCTTGACCCACTCATATTTTTGTATTACAGGTAGTGGCACGAGAGCACATGTGTGATGATTGATGAGAGATTTATAGATTATAAGCTAGTAGAATAGCAGATGTTTGTAAGGGTTATATTATTTCTATTTATGCTAATATATTGTATTGACGATGAGATCCCAATGTTTTTAATATAAAAATATACATTTCTTTGGAAATGCTTTAATAATATCATTATCATGTTTTTGGGAACAAACTCTACAATATTATTCTTTAAAAAGGACACTCTTATTTTAAATAAGCATAAATAAATTGGTCTTTTCTAGCAGTGAAATTGGGGATATCACACAACGTTAAGCTGGAGAGGTCATGTGCATTTAATGCATCGTATCGTGGCAAATAGAGGACCATGTCGTGGTGTTTATGAAATCCACCAAATCTGATAAAAAATCATAACTTCTTCATATTTATTTTGTTATGACTCTTTTTATATCCACACGTTTTTCTTGATGAATACTACAACTTACATGTTGATCATTTTGGCTAAAACAAAAACTATTTTAACTTTCATTTTATAAACAACTGCTTATGTGTTTTTATCTCAAAAAGTTTAAATAAGGTGTTACAACTCTCCCCCACTTATAGGAATTCCTTTCACCAAATCTAACTCCTACACAAATTCAACATATTGCCCACACACCATCTTATCGAGGTTCCGGAGACCAATTGGAGCTTAGTGAATGCTATCACATCAACTTGAATTTCTGTACTTTACCAACCAAAACACTTCACTTTCCATCCGAAACCTGCTTACTTCCTTGCAAAGTCCCCTAAAAGTGGTAACTTATCGGTCTAAACCTGTAGAACTGGTACTCTATAACCAACGATCATTTCATGATTAAAAAAAACGCCAATCAGTTCCTTTGACGAGGAACATTGCTAACCCAATATGAAGCGTAGCCCTTGAAAAATCCATCCAAAATGACTAAATGACATCTTTATTCTAGATAATTCCCTAAAACGGTTTCTGGTATATAGTCCTATATTGCTCTTAAAACAACACCTTTCGAAGGCATACCCTCCTTAATAACTCACAACCTCACATCACAATCAGTATATCCACCTGGCTCAGCCGCTAAACAACATAAGTACTGAATCCTAACAACGAAATTCTGAGAAAATTCATAAGCCTTCTAATAAATCATCCAGATCTCAAACACCAAACCATAACCTACCGAACACTCGGTCATCAATAGCCTTGAGCTAAGGCTCTTACTACCCTAATTACATCAAAACTCAAGTTGATGTTGAACAATTCATACTTATATAGGTTCATAATAAGTCGTGACACCATCCAACTACTCGGACTATATACTCACAACGCATCGCCATTCTTGACATCATCCTACACCGGGCCTGAAGACTCATGACCAACACCTCGGTAGGTATGTAGGCTCGTAACTGACATCCCACTGACCAAAGGAACCCAATCATCATCTACCAAACACAACATAAATCTTTTACTTAGCCTCATGAGGCTACAATCGTCCCGAGCTTAGTCATCCATTAAAAAAGAGATGCTAAAGTATAATATTTACCTTACATCAACCTATGAATGCTATAGATCGAATATAGCCATATTTATATAAATGCACAAATGAACATATACCAAACAAAAGACCACTATACCAAACATATAGTCTACCCTAAAGCCTAACAAAATAATGAAGCGTCACCAGAATGATACATACTCGCATATAGTTAGGAAACAAGATAGATAATCAAACGTTTGTTTCAACTTGAAAGCAATATATCATAAAAGAATCATGCAATAAAGCCAGACTAAGAGTTCTCAAGATATCGTATTCAGATAACATCCATACCTTAAGACACTCACTCGACAATCTATCAATTAAAGATAACCCTAAACTTAATGAATGTGTAGGAAAACTTACACTAGTTGCCTATAATCCTTTGCGCTCTCTACCACTCGAACCAAACCATGCACCTAAAAACTTGAAATGTATGAACAGATTTCTGACGATACCCTACTAATCTATAACAACTATTAATTTCATATGGAGACTGCAGAACCCTAGTACGCGTGACGATGATACCAAACCAATTTTTCTGGCATTCCTATATTAAGCATCCCACAACTAAGGCAACACTCGAAATATTTGATGAAGATTCACTCCCTTAATGTAAATATTATCAGTTCATTGTAGAGACCCTATAATAACCTTGGTTGTCGACAATAACATCAAAACTGAAAGATCAATCATTGATCACCGACTCAATCCACCATTCTTTTGTTATATCGTTGATATATTCACAAACATTATAAGGTATTACCACATCTTTAGATGGAAATAGTCCATCCCGAACATCCTCCTCTATGCATCCATTATTTCACCTATACACACATTAGACGATGATTTGTAAAGATCATGCAAAGAAAACACGCTCTCCTACGACATCGATCCTACCACTATCAATACTTGGCATATGATAACTATATCGTTACTATGAGTGAATCAAACTCCCAAAGCATGATGTAAACCTTGAGTGGTCCATCGTTCCTTTGCTCAAAGTCATTCGATGCTCCATATGGCAAACTACTCGACCTAGTTAATTCCTTGTCCAAAAACTTCTATGATGTGAGGATGAGTCCTACATCCTTGAAAGCACAAACATATATAGTGATTTTGGTTAACCAAGTCATACCCGAGAATTCAATTAATTCATGTATCCTACCTGACGCTTGGAAGGAAAGTCTAACCGTTCCTTGAGAAGCATATCGGGAAACATTATAGCTTATGGGTATTCTAGTAAAGGAATTCATTCTCCTTTCATCCACATACCAAAAACTGAAACTAATAACCGCCACCTACTTGTGCTGCAACTTCTTAGATGTTAGTGTCAAAACCAAAGTCAAATTTCCCCTTGTACTTTTTCCTTAATAGTCGGTTCTCCCCCACTTGGGAATGAACCATTATTTCCTACTACCTACAACCGATCGAAACACAAGTTGAATCTACCTATGTGATTTGTAGCTTCCTTTTCTACTTGCAAGAAACTCTTGATTATCACAATAATGAATTTAATGCTCCCAATGTAGCATTATTGTTGTTGCCCATAACAAGTGATCTCCTTGCATAACCTGACCAAAAACGATAGAAGATCATGACAAGCACAAAGTCATCCACCAAGCACACGTATAACAAAATAGTGCAATAAGGCATTACTAACATAATGGAAATGACTAGCAACAACGAGGAATGTTGAACTCAATATTTCTATGGGAGAATCAACCTTGTCGTGCTCCATCTGACCCTTCTAACCACATCTAAAGTATTTGGATACAAACACACATCAAGCACCATAATGCATCTTCCCATACTCTTTACCATAATCGAGGCTCGTATGACCTACTAAGAGATTATCAAAGTCTTTGACTTCTTAGCTTCCGGTGGTGCCTAAACTTGCACATTCTCTTTGTCCTCTATTGGACCTACAATCCTAACTCTTGAGTGACACACTCGAGGTTCATCAGAGACACCATTTTCTTCCTAAATTTGGACGTAAACTCAACCCAAGATAAGTTCTATACCCTGACTACTATAACTGACTGAATGATCATCTCCTAATGAGTATTTCTTGCATGATGCCGCGAAATGGACCCTTGCATCCTCGAGACAAACACTAATACGAGACATACATACCATATCTCTTATCCATCTTATTCTAACAAGCTGATATTTCCTCCTTTGAACATGGTAGGTCGATACACAACTACATCACATCAGGTAGCAATGCTAGCCATTGGTTGCCAAGCCCCAACGAAGGTTGGAATCCTCTTATCGATCACCAAAATCACCTCCTTTTAAGTCTCATTAATAAATGTGGAACAATATTGAACAAGTTTCTTGATACCTCATAATCAAACAACACTTTCATCCAGCTGTGCACTACCCATACTCGATCCATCATGGCTATCTAGGCCTGAACCCAAACCACTCATCTGGTTAATGACATAATGCATGTAATAACAGACACAAGGAAAAAAGAACTTGTAGTGCTAACCAAACTATCTACCCAACTAGCAATGCCTTATTAACTTTTTGATTCTTCCCGATCTAAGTATATATCCTATGCTTCCGGTATTACAAGCCTATACTACCTTCCACACCTATTTGTACTATTTCAAAGAATTGCACCGAAGTTCCCAAGTCACTACACATGACCATTAGAAAGCTATTTAAAAAACATGTTTGTGTCAAAATGAGCACATACAACAATTCTTCCTAGACTCCATTAGGATTTTTACGTATTTAACAGGCGCCCAAGACCATAACTATTTACTTTACTAAACACATATGAAATTTCCTAGACCCTCCCTTAAGGATTTCTCTCATGCATATGCCCAAACTAGCATATTCTATCACTTTCCTAGGTCACTAGGAATCCCACCTCACCCTGTTATCAGCCAAGGAAGAAATTCAACCATGTCAATTAACTATTTGACAAATACAATTACGTACCTCTAAAATTTAAAAGTCTTTCGACTGAAAGATCCTGCACCAAAATGGATGGACTAAAACAAGAGCTATGTAATAGAGCCAAATAAAGCATTTAAAACTATTTAATTTTATGAGAATGTACCTAACGCATTCTCCAAATAACTATTAATATCAATATAGGTTTCAAGCAGCACATAACAAGCAAGTCCTACACTATAGTGCATCATAAAATTCTTTTTCAAAAAGGTTTGTTTGAAATTCTTTTTTAAAAGATTTATAAAATCTTTCTTTTCCATAAAATGATGTATAAATTTTTTTTCTAAAAGTTTTGCATAAATTTCTAAGATTCAAGTTTGAGTTTCAAATCACAGGAGTGTTCATCCAAATCCCTCAAACGAGGGCTATGATACTTGTAATGTCCCGCTTTTCATACCAAAATTTCCATTTTTAAAAGACATTAGTTCATTCAAACATTCAGTCATTCATAAAGAAAAACATTGTTTGATAATCAAAATTCAACTATTCAAATCAGAGTATAATATATAGCATGTGTAAATCTCAAATCATGATGTCGATGTCTATGTATAGTCAGGACTTTCCCTTTTTTATTTGATGAAGTATCTAAAAAAAGGTAATCAACAATTGTATGCCAAATCTTACTGAGTTCCCTAGGGTAACATATACACAATACACGTTCAATGCATACAAAAATGGCTCACGACCTTTCGTCGTCCCACCAGTAAAAATATCTAGACTCACAACATGTTCTTGTCCTACCAGTAAATGTGTATTTGGACTCATATCTTGTCACTGTCTTATCGTCCAACCAGTCTAATTGTTAAGTCATAATTATGTGGTTTGGGATAGGAAATTATCTATGTATAGGGTTTGATTTTATTTGGTGTTTGCGGTCAAGTTGTTTATGGTTATTTAGTGTTCACGACCGTGAACATGTTCATGACCGTGAAATCTGTTTGCGGTTAGTCTTGTCCCTAAATATAGGAGTCTATTAGAATGTGTTAGTGAGTGGTTGTAGAGAGTAGTTCACGGTGTTGTGTGTGTGTGCTCAAGGTGTACCTGATGTTTTATGTTATAAAACATATGCATTGTTTGACTGATCCTTTTCTCTACTCCATTCTTGATTGTTTGATTGATTATTGTTTGATCACTGGTTTGCTTCTTGGATTTTGGCCACTACAATTGGTATCAGAGCCAAACCGGTGTCAAAACATATTCAAGTATTATATCAATCAATTTACCAGATTTGGAGTGTATTTGATCCTTTTCTGGAAGGATTTTGCATTTTTGGATATATCTTGGCAAAATAGTGGGGGTTTGTTCTTTGTATTTTTCATAAAAATGAGTTTTGGAGCAAAAACGGGTGAAACTATTTTTTTTTCACGTCATTTGTGTAGGGTTCTCGGCCACCGAAAAAGGGTTCTCAGCCGACCGAAGAAGGGTTCTCGGCCAACCGAAGCAGCTTTCACGGTCCTCGGTGGGTTCGCGATCCATGGTTCGTTTACTACTGAGAAGGGTTCACGGTCCAGCCTCGTTTGCGGTCTTCGCCTGATTCTCGGGTCAACAACGTTTCTGGCTTCGGTCTTCGTTCTCAGCCAGCATCCTCGCACACGCACACGCTGCGTCCTCACATCAAATTTAATTCAAAAACATTTTAGGGGTTGCCAGGGATCGGACCCGGGTCCCCTATTTTATCAACCAGTCGCCTTTCCAACTGATCTAGCTTGCTTGATGGTATACGCCTTCCAGATTTAATTCAAATACAATATCTTCGATTCCATTTTCGCAACTTTAACACTTTTAATCCAAAAATCAATTTCCTTTTATTTTTAAATTCCATTTTCTTCCAAAAAGTTTAGCTTTTAATTTTTGAATTTCTAAATTGACTTTTGACCTCAAAAATTAATTTTGACTTTAAAGTTTCACATTTGACTTTAAAGTTTGACCTTTGACTTTAAACTTTGACTTTCTCGTTTAACTTTCAAAATTTCAAATTTAGCTTTTCGGTTTGACTTATTAAGTTTCAATTTTTAAATTTGACTTTTAAGGTTGACTTTTGAGGTTTATAGTCAAAGGGAATTTTTAAAACAATGAGATCTTCAAGCATCCTGATCAATGAAGTTTCATGTACTCCATTTTGTGAAGCTACGATTAAATTTCTTCGTGAGCAAATTGAATTAATAAAGAGGGAGAATAAGGAACTTAAGTATGAGAGATACACCCTTAGGAAAGGCCAGAAACCATTGAAAGATCAATTAGAGGCCAAGAATAATGACTATAAGAAATTACAGGCAGAGTACAACGACAAGTGTGTTCAGTATAGATATCTTAAGAAATATTTTGATGATGTAAGTGCTGAACTTGACATATTGAAGATCCGTTTTGCAAATGCCAATTTTAATTTCAAGAAATTCGATGTGTCAAGGGAAAGAGTTGCAACGATAATTGAACAACAAATGAAGTGGAAGGATCAAAAGCAAGTTGGTATAGGTTATGAGAGTGTCCCTTCCCCATTCAATCACAATTATATTGCTAAACCTTTGACTTAGGAGGAAATTGATCGAAAGCCATCTATGGTTTATGGTAAACAAGCTACTGAACAGGGAACAAAATGTAGTGCTAGGGAGTTAGATACTAATGTTTCTACTTCCCATGCAGATTTGTCAGTAAGCAAGGGAAAGCGGGAGGATGGAAAGATTGAGTCTGATAATAATATTGTGTCAAAATTTGGTGTTCCTATTTTGAATAGTGATAAGTCTGTGTCTATTAAAACTGATTTGATTTGTGATGATTTGGTGTCAAACTCAAATGTTTATGATAAATGTGGTGTTGTCTTCGTGAAATCTTCTGAATCTGACACTAGCACATCCACACTTTCTATACCTGTCACACACCCTGACACATGCACTTGTACATATGGGAAAGTTAGAAGAGTCAATAAGAGCACAAAAACAGAAAAAGGCGGTACTAGTTTTCATGATAAAAAGAAAATTTGTTTTAATTGAGGAATTGTCGGCCACATTGCTCGCAATTGTCCCAATAGGGCATTTGTACATTTTTTTTTGCACCAAGAAGAGAAAATGAGTCTCAAGGAAGGTCTCTAACGAGAAAGTTCTCTAGATCTCGTCTTCGTGATGATGATCGGAAAGTTCATAGTGATAAGAAAAGGGCTAATCTTAAACCGAACAAATAAGTTTTCACTAAACCAGTCACAGGTGCTTTGCCGAAATCGAATGCGGCTTAGCCAAGGTCAATTTCGTCAAAAGGTGCGTCTGGATCTTCGACTAATCCTAGCCAAAAATCTGAACTCTCAAAGCAAAAGAAAAATATTTCTAAATCAGCTGTGAATTCTTTAAAACCTAATTATCAGTGGGTGCCCAAATCTACATTTGTCCAATCATCGTCATTTTCTGACGGTGGATCTGATTGTAATTCAAAATTGCAAAAATAAAAGGATAACTTTGTGAATGTCAAGGGTAAACCCAGGGTTGTAAGGACTTGAGTCCCCAAATCTAAATGATTCCACTCATTGTGCTGGAACAGCTGCGGAGGAATGTCATCAGACCTTGGTACGTCGATAGCGGTTGTTTCAAGCACATGACATGAGACATCTCCCAACTACACGTCATTCAGACTCTTAATGGGGGCTATGTTTCTATCGCGGGACGAGATGGAGGAAAGATCACACAGAAAGGAACAGTTACAAATGAAGTGCTGAGTTTTGAGAACGTCATCTACACTTCTGAGTTAAAGAGTAGCTTGTTGGGTGTCTCACAGATCAGCTTATGGACTACAGTTTGAATTTTCTTGAGACCCTTATTTTCTAAAAAATGATCCGTTTTGAAGACTGATTTGGTTTGTTGGTGATGTGAAGGGAAGTGATATAAACTTGGTAGGCTCTGTATTTGATGCGCTGGTAGGCACAAAAGATTTGATAGACTTGACTAGGAACATATGAACTTAAGGAATCTAGAGACTTGACAAATCTTGACCTAGATAGTTTTGTTTAGCCTGACAATACGATGCTCGGATAGGATGAGCAGGGAGATATACATGGGAATCTGCAGATTACACTAATTAATCTGTATCTTGATCTGTGGTTTAACTTTTCCTCGATGTGCGGAGTTTATCCTTAATTCCGGTATTGATGGGCCAACTGGGGAATTCCAATAAATTAGATCTGTAGAAGGTTATTTTCTTGCTTTCTTTCTGTTAGTCATAAGTTGCCTCCTCTGAGTGATTGAAATACATCCAACCTGGACTGTAACATATGCATTTCTATCTCTCTGTATCTTCTATCTATGTAATCATTCCTGTTTGTTAGCCATATGTTGTCTCCTTTGCGCGATTAACAGTCCGACCTAGTACACAACATATGCACCATTCTACTTCTCAATCTCTCTAAATCTGGTTAGTCATATTTTTCACCATTTGTGTGATTGGAAGAGATCCGACATGGGTGTACAGCATATGCATTCTAAATTTGTCTTCTACCAAAATAAGTGTCTGCTCACCTAAAGTAAGGAGTATCTCGGAAGTTCTTGATTATTGGGGTATATCAGAAAGCGGGAAACATGTTCTAGTACATCTAAAATTGAACAATTAATGGATTGTCTGTGGATCTCGCTGCTCAATTTAGGTGGAAAACAATATCCTTGGTCGTCGTCAGATAAATGTTCCTTAGGAATTTTGTCTAGGAACATAGGGTCACAATGTCTTGTCACTTGTAATATGTCCTACTGTTTTCACAATCTTTTGTGCTTAAGTGGACCACAATACCAACACTTGACCAGATCTATTCATGAAGAAGGAGGTACCGATAAATGGATTAAGGCTGTCTAATAACTTTGATCCCTATATCACAAAAGGTTATGTGCAATGGTGAAAAGGGAAATTAGTGTTATACAATTTTATTTTTATTTTTATTTTTTTATTTTTAAAAAAAATCAAAAATTAAAAAAATATAGTTTAGTTTAAATTTCTTACACGTTATTTTAATTTTAACTTTTAAGTCTTCAAAATGTCTTATTTTTGAAAAGATTTGATGCTTCTTGGGTTGGCAATTCATGGGTTTTGAGCAGGATAATGATACAAGGTTAAGTAGTGAAGACCTCGATGTTTTCTTTGACACTGTCCATGATGTTGGGCAACCTGAAACGGAGACATAAAGAATTAGTGGTGTTCACAAATGCCATTGTAAGGATATTTTAAAATAAATAAAATCGAAAATTTTCCTTTTATTTTAAAAACTTTCCGGAAAAAACTATCCTTACAGTGCAAAAGCACATGAAAACTTTATTGTTATCTATTCCTAAGCAATATATCATAACTCCTAAGAAGTAGCTCAAGAATCCGATCTTCAAACTATGCGATAGAAATCCATCTACGCGATCAGATTCAACATATTCTTTCTTTAAGTTTCTTCACTTTTCTTTGATGCTTCAAACATCAATATGTGACCCAGTCACATCATGTAATAAGAATCTCCAAGTAGGAACTTAATAGAGTTAGACAATGGACTTTACCTGAAGTAGAGTCAAACTTATTGACTTTAACATCCTTAGGTAAATTTGATAGCTTCACAACCAATGCCCCTTCCTTTGGCAATGGACCCTTGATAATTGGACTCTCTAATACTTACTATTTGGTCAACCGAGTTGACTATGGCCGATCCCTTTCCATTGGGAAGAGAGAGCTTTACTGGATATCCAATGTCATCATTGTCAATGTCCATAAAGTTTTAGGAAGTTGATCTTAGCAAATAGATAAGATTATTAAGGGTCTTGTCATAGCATGTTTCATAGGAGTCCCAAAGGAACTCACTATGTGGCTTAGAAAGTAGTTGAGCCACCAACTTTCTCAAGACTTTGACACCCAACTCTCCCGGCTTGTCAATATGTGACTACATCTCTAAGATGTGATCACACATAGACCTTTGCTTTCCAATGGGGCTTGAGTGACCTTAAACATGTGGGTTAGGGAGAATAATTGGAGGAAGTGGAGGACGTGAGGTTCCAAGAGATTTGGGAAGATCATAGATGTCTGAACTAGACATCTTTTTGGGAGATATTCAAGATAGTTGATTTAAAGTCCTTAATATAACACCCAATATGAAATATTAAGGCTAGGACCCAACACAATATTTTATAACTTGGAAGAGGGATGTCGTAATCCAAGCTATAGAATATTTGAAGGTAGGTGAATGACGATTCACCAATTTCCACCATGAAAAACGAAATAATTTATTAGGTTTTTTAATTGGATTTGAAACTCCTAGATCTTTTGAGATTCATTGAACTGTTCAATGGCATGTTTCAATCTCGAGTATGCCCATCAGGTTTTGTGACTGGGATGCCGAGGATCACAAAACAAGGTGTGAAGTAACCATGCAAATTACTTGGTACCCTTAAGTGTTTACCCCTCAATCGATGTGCCGGTTAACCACACACACTCCATTGATACTATGATAAACATTAAGTTACCCTTTGCCTACCTTGTTAAATACGAGTTAGTGTGTCGGTTAACCATAGACGCTCCACTAACTGACTTTAACAAAGTGCATAGTGTAATTTCATGGATTAGCACCTTATTCACATTTTCCTAAGTAACTAAGATTGGGTATTTATAAAAGGTTTAGTTACTTAGTATTTATCATTAATACTTTTAATGAAGGGAAAATTTATAGTCTTTGTCCTACCTGTGACATCCCCAAAATCACGGCCAGAAAAAGGCCGGTTTGTTTATTCTTTGTTTAAAAACCAGAGTAACATTTTAAATAAAAGTGTTGCAGAATTTGTCCCAAAACAAAATATGCTAAAGATTTATCAAAAGCATTTCCATAGAAATGTATTTCATTAAAATACTTGGGATGTCATGTTCGTATAGATCAAAAGCATAAACAGTACAATATAAGCCTTACTACATTATTTCATATCTACAGGCCTATATCTGTAATCCCTCGTCCAAACATCATATCTATGCTCAAGCGCCACTACCTGTAATACATAAAACTGAGTGGGTCAGGCTTGGGAGCCTGGTGAGCACATAGGGTTTTCAACCCACAATAAATAAGTTTATTAACTTTATCAAACCAAACAAACCCGATTACCCATTCCCGTTATCCTCACTTAACGTCCCTAAGACATATAACACAAGGGACCTAGTCTAAGGACTATCATCGGGATGGACACTACTAATAAGGGGATTACTCAGCAATAAATGTCCTTAAGGCAACCATGTGGGGGATGGAGTACATCTGGTGAGCACACAGTTCAAATAAAGACACAGTTCAAATAAACACCTACAGGTTGCAAGCCTGCTAGTGTTCCACTGGACTGTCTAGAATAGTCCGTGGTCGTCATCTATACTCCGCTAGATGACTGGATCATCAATAACATCTATAACGAGGCCTCTCATTATTTTATTTTATCACACAACAACTAATACATCTACCCATGTTTTACCCTAACATTTTCGTAGATATAAAATAAATATACAGTTTAAATCATTGAAAACATGTATAAAAATGTTCATCCAGCATAGATAGCAAGTATTCAGATAATATGCACACATAGCACGTAATTTATATAAAATACTTCATATCTATGTGTAAGCTGAAAGTAACTATGCACTCACCTGAAAGGTGGTGACTCAGCACTTGAACAACGCTTCGATACTCTCAAAATAATTTCCTTCGATAAAACCTAGTACCAATACCACTAGGGTTTAGTTTAACGATAACCGTGACCAATTAATAGGTCTGATTATTATTATTATTATTATTATTATTATTATTATTATTATTATTATTATTATATAAGCATTAATAACACTCAATATAACTCATAATAATAGCCCAAATAATTATTTTAAGGACCTAATAACATTTCTATAATTATATGAAAGCTATATTAAAAATTGCATAAGTGTAGCTCACTTACAGCGAGTTTTATCGAAAACCGGAACTTCATTGGAGCAGTGTTTCGAAACCGAAAGACTTTTTTTTCTCGGGACTCCGGGAGCCTCGGGGCTTCCTTCGGGTGCTAGGGAGGTTCCCTAGGGTTTAGGAGTGTCTAGGACTCTTAGAGAGAGAAAGGAGTTAGAGAGAAGTGAAAAAGGTGTGAAAAATGAAGAACTCTCGGCCCCCTTTTATAGCCTACGAGGCCTCGGTACGTTGGGCGTACCTCGGACCTACGCTGGGCGTAATGGTTCGGATAAGAGCGACACCTCGGACCAGCTGTCTCGCACTCCAGAAGAAGATAAGGGCGAGGGTACGCGGGGCGTACTGATTTCGGACGCGGGGCGTAGCAAAGGGAGGCATGTCCGAATCCAAAGCGTTCACTAATCAGCAATGGACGGCCCACAACAAGCCACATCATCAATTCCTTATCAGCCTTCGCAAATTCCACTCTCGACTTCTAAAAATCATAACTTTCGCATACGAGCTTTGTTTTCGACGTTCTTTATATCCACGCGAAGGTGGGAACGTACTCTACAACTTTCGTTTAGACTCTGTCGGCTAGTTTTGACTCGATTTTAAATTTTATATTATTAACAGGTCGGGATAGGATTGGTCCGTTAAATCCTCCTAACTTCTTCATCCGACATCCGTTTTCGCCCATCTTTTTCTCGTTACGCTAATTTTAACGAGATCTTCGATTCTCGTTTAGGTTGTGACGGCTAAAAATCACTCGATCTAATATTCGAATTTCGGGCTGTACACTACTAATCCGAAACTTCAAAAAATCATAATTCCTCATACGAAGTCAGATTTGGGCGTTCTTTTTATCGATGTTCTTAGTTTATCGTATTCTATGACTTTCGTTTAGAGCGCTAAGGCTAAATCTCGCTCTATCGTAAATTCACTATTTACGCTTCCCGGTATCGTGCCGGTTCCATCGCGAAACTTCGACGGGTCATAACTTCTTCGTTATAACTCGGATTTCGGCGTTCCTTATATCCCGGAATCCTTGTTTCGACCACTATAACTTTATGTAGAGATATCGGGCTTATCTCACACTTTAAGTTTGATGCTTATTTTTATTCTTTATTAATTATACATTTATAATTAAATAATAAACACATAAACACACATAATTCACATAATACTCAAATATTTCATCTTTATTACTTCAAAAAGAGTTACAATAGTTGACCTATACTATTACATTGACAATTATGCTTAGCCCTGAAACCCGAGCGTTACAATTCTCTCCCCCTTAGGATGATTTCGTCCCGGAATCATGCATCAGCAAACAGATGTGGATAGCGACTCATCACGTCATCCTCTGTCTCCCAAGTGAGATTCGGCCCATTCGAATGTTTCCATCGGACTAGCACTAAGTCGACCATCTTGCGTCGTAACTTCTTAGTCTTACGGTCAACAATTGCCTTAGGCACTTCGATCAACCTTTTATTCTCATCCATCCTTAACTATGAAATTGGAATTATGTCGGGAAACTCTCCCATGAATTTCCTTATATAACACACATGGAAGGTGTTATGAATACCATCGAGTTCTTCGGGAAATTCCAGCTTGTAAGCTTGGTTCCCAATCTTTTGAAGAACTTTGAACGGTCCAATAAACCTTAGACTTAGCTTTCCTCGTTTCCCGAACCTTATAAGTCCCTTCCACGGTGAGACTTTTAGCAAAACCGAGTCCCCAACTTCGAAGGTCATCGGTCGTCTTTTCTTGTCAACATAGCTCTTCTGACGATCCAGAGCTGCTAACATCCTTTCCCTAATCACCTTCAATTTCTCAGCAGTCTTGTGGACTATCTCGGGGCCCATAAACTGCTTCTCTCCAGCTTCAAGCCAACAAGACGGCGTACGACACTTCTGTCCATACAAGGCTTGATAAGGTTCCATCTTGATGCTTGAGTGAAAACTGTTGTTGTAGGAGAATTCTACCAGGGGTAAGTGCTCGTCCCAGTTCCCTTGGAACTCGAGGGTACATGCTCTCAGCATATCTTCCAGTGTTTGAATTGTTCTTTCGCTCTGACCATCAGTTTGCGGATGGTAAGCAGTACTCAAACACAACTTTGTACCCAACTCCTCTTGTAGAGTCCTCCAAAACCTCGACGTGAAACGACTATCACGATCTGATACAATCGTAAGAGTAACACCATGAAGTCTTACAATTTCCTTCACGTAAGCATTTGCGAGCTTATCCATAGACCACTTCTCGTTGGCTGCTATGAAGTGTGCACTCTTGGTGAAACGATCCACGACTACCCAAATCATGTCATGTCCGTTCTTCGTCTTGGGCAGTTTAGTTACAAAATCCATGGTGATGTTTTCCCATTTACCCATGGGAACAGGTAAGGGTTCTAAATTCCCATATGGTTTCTGATGTTGTGCCTTAACTCTCGCACATGTCACACACTAAGCCACATACTTTGCAACATCGAGCTTCATCGTCGGCCACCAGTAGTAGGGTTTTAGGTCCTTATACATTTTAGTGCTACTGGGATGAATTGAGTACATGGTCTTGTGTGCTTCTTCCATCAGAAGGTCTCTTATTCCTCCCGTCTTAGGTACCCAAATCCGATCTTGGAATACCTTCAGTCCTCGACTGTTTGTTCTGAACACTAACATTTTGCCCAAACGTTCTTCCTTTTGGTCATTCTTCTCTAAAGCTTCTTCTTGAGCCTTCCTGATACTTTCCACAATCGTCGAGATGACTTCAAATCTCAACGCTCTTGGCCTTTTCCGTTCAAGGTTGAATTTCCGACTGAGAGCATCAGCAACAACATTTGCTTTACCTGGGTGGTAAAGAATCTCACAGTCGTAGTCCTTGAGTAGTTCTAGCCAGTGTCGTTGCCTCATGTTCAACTCCTTTTGATTAAAGAGATACTGGAGACTCTTATGATCTGTGAAGAGCTTGCACTTCGTGCCATAGAGGTTGCCTCTATATCTTTAAGGCATATACTTTCTTTTCGTTCTCTTTCAATTGTCGAGATGCGTATGCTATCACCTTTTCTCTTTGGGTCAGAACACAACCCAACCCGACTCCAGATGCATCACTATAAACCGCAAAGTCTTCAACTCCATCGGATAGAGAAAGTATCGGTGCTTCACATAACTTCTTATTTAGCTTCTCAAATGCCTCATCGTGCTTCTCACTCCACGTATACGTAGCTCCTTTGTGGGTCAACGCTGTTAATGGAGCAGCTATCGAAGAAAAGCCTTGGATAAATCGTCGATAATATCCGGCTAATCCTAGAAAGCTTCGGATCTCCGTGGGACTCTTTGGACGTTCCCACTTCATTACAGCCTCGATCTTTGCGGGGTCAACCATTATCCCTTTTTGGTTAACCACGTGACCCAAGAACTGGACCTCTCGTATCCAAAAGTCACATTTGGAGAACTTAGCGTAAAGCTTCTTCTTTTTCAATACTTCCAACACTTCTCGTAGATGCTTGCCATGCTCCTCCTGGCTTTTCGAGTAGATGAGAATGTCGTCGATAAACACTATCACAGATTTATCGAGGAATGGTTTACAAACCGTATTCATCAAATCCATGAATGCTGCTGGAGCATTGGTTAATCCAAACGACATAACCAAGAACTCATAGTGTCCATATCTCGTTTTGAATGCAGTCTTCTATATATCCTAATCTCTCACTTTCAGCTGATGATATCCCGACCTAAGATCGATCTTTGAGAAGTAGCTAGAACCTTGCAGCTGATCAAATAGGTCATCAATCCTCGGCAATGGATACTTGTTCTTCACTGTTGCCTTGTTCAGCTCTCGGTAGTCTATACACATTCTCATACTTCCATCCTTCTTCTTCACGAATAACACCGGAGCTCCCCAGGGTGATGAACTAGGTCGAATGAAACCGTTGTCCAACAGCTCCTGAAGTTGCATCATAAGCTCCTTCATCTCCGTCGGTGCTAATCGGTAAGGCGCTTTTACTATCGGTGTCGTTCCTGGTAACAAGTCTATATGAAACTCCACTTGCCTATCAGGTGGTAATCCAGGAAGATCTTCGGGAAAGACTTCTAGATAATCACACACAACTGGTATATTCTGCACCTCTTTCTTTTCTTTCTTAGCATCGATTACGAATGCCAAGTATGATGCACATCCTTTGGACAAACATTTTCTGGCTTTCATCAAGGAGATGATTCCAGAATTCACTCTGTCTTTGTCCCCGTACACCATAAATGATTCCTTTCCGGGTGGGTTTACCCTTACTATCTTCTTTCATCATTGAATCTCGGCATCGTTGGCGCTAAGCCAATCCATACTCAAAACGATGTCGAAACCGTTTAACTCTATGGGTAATAGCTCTTCATGGAATTCGTTTCTGTTTAGCTCGATGATGATGTTCCTAATACGATTACTAACAGGTACGAATTTGCCACTGGCAACTTCTACAATCAGGGCATTATCAAGTTTTTCTACAGGCAATGCTAATTTCCCACCAAATTTATGCGACACAAAAGAGTAGTTGGCTCCGGAATCAAATAGTATATTGGCAGGCAAACCATTTACTAGAAAGGTACCTAAAGCGACGTCTGCTGCCTCCTTCGCAGCCTCAAGCGTCATCTGGAAGGCTCTTGCCTTCGGCTTTGGTGGTATGTTGGGCTTCCCGCATCTTTCTTCTTTGGGCAATCCTTAGCAATATGCCCTTCTTCACGGCAGTCATAACACACCCTCTTGTTGGTGGTGCACTCATTGGCATAGTGCCCCGTTTTCCCTCACTTGTAGCAGGTTACTTCCTCACCACATTTTCCCGAGTGCTTCTTCTTGCACTTCTCGCACCATTTAAATTCATTTCCTCCCCAGAACTTCTTTGAACCGAACTTGCTCTTCTTTTTTTGGGGTTTAGCAGAACCTTCAAATTTCCTCTTCTCTCCAACCTCGACTTTGCTGACCGCTCTTCCTTTAATCATATCCTCCACTGACTTGGCAACTCAGATAGCTGCCTCCAAAGTAGGTGCCTGACGCACTGGCACCGCGTACTCCCATGGTAGTCCCTTTACGTACTTATCAATTTTCGTTAGCTCATCCGGAACAAGACGCAAGGCAAACTCCATCTTTTATGTGAAGTTATTCATGTATTCATCGATTGACATGCTTCCCTTCTTCAGGATTAGAAACTGGTTCTCTAGCTCGAGCAGGTTTTGAGCTGAGCAGTACTTTCGTTTGAATTGTACCAGAAATTCTGCCCATGTCAGTTGCAGGGGCTTGTTGGGGCTTAAAGTCTTCCCCAAGGTATTCCACCGACATACATCGCCTCCTCGAAACTGACGCACTGCAAACATGGTCTGTAGCTTTCCTCTGTAACTGCACGTCATGAAAGCTAACTCCATTTACGAGATCCAATCCATGACCCCGATTGGGTCTTTCTTTCCCGTGAAAGTCGATGGCTTGCAAGTTTGAAAATCCTTGTACTTGCATCCATTTCTCTCGACTCCGTGATCTTGGTTGTTTTGTTGAACTATTGGTGGGTTGACTTGACCAACAGTTCCACTGTAGTCTCCCTCCTCAGTCTGCCCTTCGTTCAACTTGGTCTGTTCAATCTGAATAGTCGCTTCCTCTTAATTTTGCTGGAGCAAACGTCTGGTTTCCTCCATTTGACGATCCAACATCACCTGGATCATCGCTTGCACTCCGCCCATTGTTATTGGCTCAGCAGCGGCTTCCACAACCGTTATTTGCTCAATCACTGGGGGTTGGTTTCTATTCCCATTTGCATTCACGTTTCCGTTATGGGTCCATGCCATCTTGATCTATACACCGAATAAGGTGAATTTAGATCTTTATTTAGGACTGATGTACAAATCATCCTTATCTCTCCGAAACGTTTACATGCTAGTTCTAATATCGTAGTCGGACGTTTAGAATACTAAAGACATAAGGTTTCCAGATCCGGTGGGCAACAGACCATAGATCCGAACAAATAATAGCATGTCAGGCACAAAGCATTTAGCACATAAAAGCATTTTAGGCATAATTCCTAAAATAAGCTAGTGCTCACAACTCATAATCATCGCTTAGAATTCTAAGTTTAAGTCTAAAATCCTACAAATTCCTAGTTCGCTTAAACTAATGCTCTGATACCAACTGTGACATCCCCAAATTTCACGGCCAGAAAAGACCGGTTTGTTTATGCTTTGTTTAAAAATCAGAGTAACATTTTAAATAAAAGTGTTGCGGAATTTGTCCCAAAACAAAATATGATAAAGATTTATCAAAAGCATTTCCATAGAAATGTATTTCATTAAAAGACTTGGGATGTCATGTTCGTATAGATCAAAAGCATAAACAGTACAATATAAGCCTTACTACATTATTTCATATCTACATGCCTATATCCGTAATCCCTTGTCCAAACATCATATCTATGCTCAAGCACCACTACCTGTAATACATAAAACTGAGTGGGTTAGGCTTGGGACCCTGGTGAGCACATAGGGTTTTCAACCCACAATAAATAAGTTTATTAACTTTATAAAACCAAGCAAACCCGATTACCCATTCCCGTTATCCTCACTTTACGTCCCTAAGACATCTAACACAAGGGACCTAGTCTAAGGACTATCATCGGGATGGACACTACTACTAAGGGGATTCCTCAGCAATAAATGTCCTTAAGGCAACCATGTGGGGGATGGAGTACATCTGGTGAGCACACAGTTCAAATAAACACACAGTTCAAATAAACACATATAGGTTGCGAGCCTGCTAGTGTTCCATTGGACTGTCTAGAATAGTCCGTGGTCGTCATCTATACTCCGCTAGATGACTGGATCATCAATAACATCAATAACAAGGCCTCTCATTATTTCATTTTATCACACAACAACTAATACATCTACCCATGTTTTACCCCAACATTTTCGTAGATATAAAATAAATATATAGTTTAAATCATTGAAAACATGTATAAAAATGTTCATCCAGCATAGATAGCAAGTATTCAGATAATATGCACACATAGCATGTAATTTATATAAAATACTTCATATCTATGTGTAAGCTGAAAGTAACTATGCACTCACCTGAAAGGTGGTGACTCAGCACTCGAACAGCGCTTCGATACTCTCAAAACAATTTCCTTCGATAAAACCTAGTGCCAATACCACTAGGGTTTCGTCTAACGATAAATGTGACCAATTAATAGGTCTGACTATTATTATTATTATTACATAAGCGTTAATAACACTCAATATAACTCATAATAATAGCCTAAATAATTATTTTAAGGACCTAATAACATTCCTATAATTAATTGAAAGCTATATTAAAAATTACGTAAGCGTAGCTGATGTACAGCGAATTTTATCGAAAACCGAAACTTAATTGGAGCAGCGTTTCGAAACCAAAAGACTTTTTTTTCTCGGGACTCCGGGAGCCTCGGGGCTTCCTTCGGGTGCTAGGGAGGTTCCCTAGGGTTTAGGAGTGTCTAGGACTCTTAGAGAGAGAAAGGAGTTAGAGAGAGAAGTGGAAAAGGTGTGAAAAATGAAGAACTCTCGGCCCCCTTTTATAGCCTGCGAGGCCTCGGTACGCTGGGCGTACCTCGGACCTACGTTGGGCATAATGGTTCGGATAAGAGCGCCAGCTCGGACCAGCTGTCTCGCACTCTGGAAGAAGATAAGGGCGAGGGTACGCGGGGCGTACTGACTTCGGACTCGAAGCGTAGCGAAGGGAGCCGTGTCCGAATCCGAAGCGTTCACTGATCAGCGATGGACGGCCCACAACGCGCCACGTCATCCATTCCTTATCAGCCTTCGCAAATACCACTCTTGACTTCTAAAAATCATAACTTTCGCATACGAGCTCCGTTTTCGATGTTCTTTATATTCACACGAAGGTGGGAACGTACTCTACAACTTTCGTTTAGACTCTGTCGTTTAGTTTTGAATCGATTTTAAATTTTATATTATTAACATGCCGGGACAGGATTGGTCCGTTAAATCCTCATAACTTCTTCATCCGACATCCGTTTTTGCCCATCTTTTTCACGTTATGCTACTTTTAACGAGATCTTCGACTCTCGTTTAGGTCGTGACGGCTAAAAATCACTCGATCTAATATTCGAATTTCGGGTTGTACACTGCTAATCCGAAACTTCGAAAAATCATAACTTCCTCATACGAAGTTAGATTTGGGTGTTCTTTTTATCGATGTTCTTAGTTTATCGTATTCTACGACTTTCATTTAGAGCGCTAAGGCTAAATCTCGCTCTATCATAAATTCACTATTTACGCTTCCCGGTATCGTGCCGGTTCCGTCGCGAAACTTCGACGGGTCATAACTTCTTCGTTATCACTCAGATTTCGGCGTTACTTATATCCCTGGAATCCTTGTTTCGACCACAACAACTTTATGTAGAGATATCGGCTTATCTCACACTTTAATTTTGACGCTTATTTTTATTCTTTATTAATTGTACATTTATAATTAAATAATAAACACATAAACACACATAATTCACATAATACTCAAATATTTCATCTTTATTACTTCAAAAAGAGTTACAATAGTTGAACTAGACTATTACATTGAAAATTATGCTTAGTCCTGAAACCCGGGCGTTACACTACCCGTTCGGCTAACGACCCTCCACCGGTCAAGGAAGCGGTAGGTGAAAGTGGACACCCATTAAACTGCCATGTTATAGGCAGTAACCTTATACCCCCCCTTATAGACCGGCTTTTTGAATGAGGCCTAGGTAAGACAGACTTTACTCTTATACATATATATAAATATTATTAACTTATAATATTATAAAGTATAAGGATTGAATTTTAACTTTTAAAATTCTAAGGGATAACTTGGAATTAAAGTATTCATGAGGGTAACTTTACAAATTCCAAAACTTGAGGGCAAGTTTTGAAACTATTCAAAACTATTTAATTCCATAACTTATGAGTTTAAAGTAGTTTTAATGAAAAAAAATTTTAAGTTCCATAACTTGAGGACAAGTTATGGAAGACTTTTAACTAATTAAGAAAGTGACTCTTCATAATTCATAACTTATGGAAGCTTTATGAGTTTAACTAAGGTTACACATATTTTATTTAATGAAGAGACTTTTGAACCTCCACAACTTGAGAACGAGTTATGGAGTCATAAAACCATTTAATGAAAACAAGACTCTTCATTTTGTAACCTATGACCATTTTTATGAGTTTTAAGAAACTTACATGTGACTTTTCATGTAACTTGAGGACAAGTTACACAAACACATTTTAGAATCAACTTTTAGGTTAAAATGGATTAAAAACAACTAATCAATCAACCTTTTTCTATTAATCTAAGCAACTCATATGAACAAGATAATTGGAATCAAACTTTTTCATGTAATTAGCATAACACTTAAACTAATACAAAACATGAATATATTGACAATTATCTTTGAAATTGGATTAGTATGAACATTACCACATCAAAAAAAAAGTTTATAAGTCCAAAAACAGCTTGGGGTAATGTTCCTAGTCCAATTCCAGCTAAAACAGTCGAATATATGCTGTTTGGGGGTCCGACTCGTCGATTGCACGAACCAACTCAGCGAGTTGGATGCTTTTTGCCTTGGACTCGACAAGTCCATCAGTGGACTCGGCGAGTTTGCTGTGCAGACAACACCAAAATTCAATTTTTAAGCAGTTTAAGCAAGTATAACAAGAAAACAAGCCTAGGCTCTGATACCACTGTTGGGTTTTGAGCATTCTAACACTCCTATGGTGTACATGCAACCCTATAAACCATGGATCTATGTTTTCTCTATCATACATGCAAATAAGAACTTTCCAAGGCTTTAATCCTAACTAGCATATTATGAAGCTCTTATACTACAAAGTACTAGTTAGATGACATACCTTTTGATGTAGCTTGATGTCTTCAAGCTTTAAGAGCTTAGCCCCAATAGTGTGGAAGCCTCAAGTGGAATCACAAATCACCAAAACACCTTGGAAGACTTTGAGAATAAGATTACTTTGGTTCTCTATAGTGAAATCGGCTAGCCCTCTTAGTGTACCCACACTAGTGCCACTTTCACGAACCAATAACATCTTTATATAGTATGGAGACTAGGGTTAAACCCATGGCCTTTCATTTCATATGATCCATGGGTTAAACACTCCATGGACTATCCATGAAAGCTTAGCCCAACCTAAATGAACTTGGCCCATTCCATATATATAAGAGTCCATATTTAATTAGTTCATTTTGATCACTTAATTAATTATAATTTAATTCTTGATCAATACTAATTAAATAATATGATTTCATATTAATATATTAGAACTTATAATATATTAATATAATCATAAATATACTATTCTCAAAAGATTATCCATATAAATTGTGTCGGTGAAGTGCAACCCAAATGGACCATGTCGGGTCGGGTCAAGTACATACCAAATATAGTTATGGACTTTGACATTAACCCAACAATCACTACTTTTAAACAGAAGATCATCGAGAATGACATTCTAATCAGAAACTTCGATATTCGAATTTCCGAGCTTGATGAAGAAAACTTTCAGAAGTCGAAACAGATCTCCGATCTCCAATTTCATCGTGGTGCCCTATCAGCAGACTACTTTGGCTTGAAGAACAAGCTTATTGCAGAATTTGGTGACAAGTTTAAGTCCACAGTTGAAGAGCCTAGCGCCACTGTAGTGATCAAGTTTTGAGATAGCAATAACGCTATTCGTCTTGTTGATGCTAAGGATCTTATGCAGTTCAGGAAGCGAGACATACACATCTTGATGCTGGTGATCAAGACGACCAGAGTTCATGCTAGTCCCAAACCAAGGGGGAGATTGTTAGGTCATAATTATGTGATTTGGGCTAGGCGATTATCTATGTATAGGGTTTTATTGTATTTGGTGTTTGCGGTCAAGTTGTTCGTGGTTGTTTGGTGTTCACGGCCGTGAACATGTTCATGTCCGTGAACTCTGTTTGCGGTTAGTCTTGTCCATATATATAGGAGTTTGTCAGAACGTGTGAGTGAGTAGTTGTAGAGAGTAGTTCATGGTGCTGTGTGTGTGCTCAAGGTGTACCTGACGTTTTATGCTATAAAACGTGTGCATTGCTTGACTAATCCTTTTCTTTACTCCATTCTTGATTGGTAGATTGATTATTGTTTGATCACTGGTTTGGTTCCTAAAATCCAACAACCAATCCAACATGTCTACCAGAGAAACTGCACTTGTATATAGATCAATCGGTATAATAATTGGGATTAATGACTAATCTAATATACAAGTTCATAATAGCGACAATGGTATTCTTCATATCAAGTTATACTTCAGTGAATTATAACTTACTTGATTGAAGAACACCAAATATTTGTGAGTAGAACTTTAACTCTTACTTCTAATATCTTTTTGAAACTTCCAATTCTTCGCTACAAGAACTATAGAACAAGAAGTTAGATCATGCGGGACCAAAATGCTTAAGGATGTGAGCGAGAGAGAGAGAGAGAGAGAGAGAGAGAGAGACTCTTTGAAGAGAGAATCGTTCAAAGAAATGAAGAGGCTTGGTACAAAGAAATGAGGAGGCTTGAGCCTCTTTTTACAGCTGATTTTTGCGTGTCGTGCCACGGCCTTCGGCTTGACTGACGGTTCTTTGCTTGCATGCAACGTTCAACTGTAGAGGTCAGGTGAATTTAATGCACCATGTAGTGGTATATGGAGGACCACAACACGGTGACTTTTATATAATCTGCCATTTTTTTTATAAAAATTATAACTTCTTCATCTGGACTCTGTTTTCAATATTCTTTACACCCACACGTTTGTGTTCACGACTACTATAACTTTCATGTTGATCATTTTGGCTAAAACACAAAGTATTTTCACTTTTATTTTTATAAATATTTGTTTATATATTTTATCTTGCAAAGTGAAAACATGGTCTTACAAAGAAAGATGTAACACCCTATTTTTTGTTTTATTATTTTCCTCAAGGGCTTAGCAAATAAAAATGATAGTTCTACAATTAGAAAGATAAGTGAGATAAATAAATAAATAAAAGAGTAAATAAATGTTAAAATTGTTATTTTAGGTTAATTAATATCTATAAAAGAGTGAAATAAAAGGTAAATGAATAAAAATGAGGTATTTCATAAATTTTGATATTTATTAAAAAAAAAGATAATAATAATAATAATAATAATAATAATAATAATAATAATAATAATAATAATAATAATATATAATAATAATAATAATAATAATAATAATAATAATAATAATAATAATAATAAATGAACTACAAATGTCCAGGGTTTAAATTGTAATTTCCAAAAAGTACTTTTGTTAAGACAAATCAAGATAGGGTAGTTTTTCCCAACAAACCGAACCTTAGGGACCATATGTGCCATTTCCAAAAAATAATCCATGTCTGTTGCTTCGTACCCGACGCGATGCTGCTATATTCTCGTTTTTGGACTTGAAATTTGTTGTAACTTTGAAAGACATTGGTCCGTACCCACTTGTACCAAATTTGATCTGTTATAATGTAGTCCCCATCAAGTTTCGATCCAACAGAAAACGAGAGAAGGCGAGAGAAAATAAAGGGTATCGGCTAGGGTTTTAGGAAGAAAGGAAGTTGTAGAACCTGATTCAAGCCATCCTAATATATGTTCGAGTTTATCTTTGTCCACGTAATAGTTCCTGACCTTCCACTAGTTTTGTGGAGGCCGGAGCATCCTCTGGTGACCTCTAACCCTCCAGAAAACAATATTTTTTGGATTTTATGCATATAAGGTTGTTTCAGCTGAGTTTAATATGATCTATACCTTATTATCTGTTGTTTAAATTGCCTTTTAGTCTCGTTAACTCTTACAATCAAGTGTCGATAATTAGAGCCAAGAAAACTGTTGGAAATAGGTTTCCAATGTCATAACTAATTGGTATAACTTTGAGAAAAATAACAAAGTCCTTTTAGGGTTGCTTTCAAGAGCTAAAATAACAAAGTCCTTTTAGAAACTAGTTAAAATTATTTTGCAACAATTTGGAATTAATTAGAATTAATCAGTATTTATTTAATGTATAGGGACTAAATTTTTATATTTCAATAATTGAGCAAGAAGAACAATATAGAAACCCTAAGAGAGTGGAGGGTTTTGGAGAGGCTATGGGAGGTTCTTGAATCGATCCATGTAACAAATAAGGAAATGATTTAAATCAGGATTCAATCTCATTATTTAATTTAGTAAAATCAACTTTATCTGCAAGTTACCTCGATTACCAAAATTCCCTCTAGCCTTCTTAAAATCCAATCCTACCGCCTATAAGGATGAGATTATCGGTTCTCATTAGGCCCTCTCCTCTCTCCTTTATTTTCAAGGGTTTTAGACTTTTAGGTGTGAGCCTTTACAGGCATTCCTACATTAGGAGCAAGATCCTTCTATAAGCAACCAAGAGATCAAGATCTTCCAGTAATCACAAGTAAATATGATTATACTTGAAAGGGTACTAATCTTATCCTTCTTGGTAGTTTATATTCGTAGTGTAACACTCGTGTCCAGATTGGTTAAACTTAATGGTAGCAATGACTAAGATGATGTTTTGAAGGAAACTTTATGCCATGATGTGGCCAAGGAAGGCCACGATGTTGCAATGCTTAATTGGTCGCATGGTTTTTTAGACCACCATGGCATGGACGAGGAAGGTTACAATTTGGCAGCTGATCAGGCCCAAGCCCATGATTCTTTTAAGGTTGCCTTTGTATTTAAGCCTCTCTAACTCGATTCTAGTGTTAATTTCTCGGCCTCTATCCCCCTCAACCTCAGAAAAACCCTAATCCTTTCTCTCTTTGTGGTTTTGGCTCATTTTGGGTGGTTTTGGGGCTTTTAAAAGGAAGTAAGGAAGAACTAGTGCAAGGATCAAGCAAGCAACACCTTATTATCTTCGTTATCACCTTTTGGACCATTTGTAAGGATCCAAGTCTCTACCTTTTGAGTTATTCTCTTAGATCTAGGTTTTTTGTTCCTTTTTTGGTTCATAGAGATGATTTAAGAGAATGGATGGAATAAAGTTAGCAACTTTATTGATCTCTATTGTCCCTTGAGCATCATATCTTATGGATCTGAATTTTGGTTGTGATTTGTGAATCTTGCATGAGTTTTAGTTCATTTTCTTTCCATTTTACCTAAGTTGAGTTAAGGACATGCATGGGGCATGCATGTCCATCAAGTAACCATTTTTATGGACCTTTGATACCCCCTTTAGCTTTTGGAAGAGTTGGGGTTAAGGACTTTTTTGGATTAAGGGCTTAATCGTCAAGTCATTATGGATTTTGGCTTTATTTGGACCTAGGGCTTGAGATCTTGATCTCTTTGGGTGACTTAATGGATAAATTTGTTAAATTTATTCAATGAGACCATAGTTTAGACTAGATCTGATAATTAGAGTTCTTAGAATCGAGGAATGCAACTTGATCCATTAAGCTGCTGGAAACCAGTGCCCACGACGTGGCCATAGGTTGCCACGACATGGAAACTGGGAATTTCCCATATGTTTTTGCAGGGGGAATGCCACGACGTGGCCAAGGAAGGCCATGACGTGGCGGTCAGCTAAAGTCAACTTTGGTTGCTAACTTGAACCGTTGACTTTTGGAATGGGTTGACTTTTTGGTCACTCTCTACTTTTAAAAGGTAGACTTAAGGTTTGCCTTTTATGTATTGTTAAGAGGTGCTTTGGCACCCATATTTTCGCGGTGAGAGTTGTTGGTTGTGATCGTTGCAGCGATGCACAAGGTTTTAGTCAACATCATGATTCAGGTGAGTCTCCTCACTGTACTCGTGGGTCAAAGGCACCAATGCCGGCCCACCAGGATCTGTTATATGCTACCTATCTTTGTGACTCTCGTATGTATACCAATATAGGCCCATTATATGCTAGGCTGGGCCCATTGATCAGGAAGGGCTAGTCCCAATCCATGTTATATGCTAGCCATCTCTATGACTCTTGCATTGTATGTTGGGGTAGGCCTATTCTATGATGGGATTGGCCTATCATTGTGGGTAGGTCCCAATGTGAGACTAGGATCAAGGATATGTATGGTATGTGGTATTTTGTGGAACTCACTAAGCGTTGTGCTTACGGTTTATGTTTATGGTTTCATGTACTTTCGGTTTGAAAGGGAAGGGCTCGGCATGACTATACAACATCCCCTAGAGTTTAATTTCGCATTGATGATTCTTACTCAGATCATTAAATGTTATTTTTATATTGATTGGTTTTAAGAACAATTTGTTATATACATTATTGTTTTAAAAATGAAAATTTTACCTTGGATTTTCATGAAGTTATACATAGTCGGTGCCATCCCGCGATCCTGAGAAACCTAAAACACATAACACATAACACGGTAAGCACGAACCTTCGTGAGTTCCCCAATTAGGACTAAGTCCAACTCCTACTCATTAGGCTCAAAGATAGCCCACTGACCAACCCAAAAAAGACCTAAAACCCATTGGGCCCACCAAAGGCCCAATTCTCAATCTAAATGGCAGGCCCAACATAGATAAACTCCCCAAGCCCACTAAAGGATCACTTTGCTAAACTGGGCCCACTCCCTCCAATGGGCCTCACCCCAAGCCCAAATATATCCTTGGCCCATAACTTCAGAATATTGATGGCCAAACAGCCCAAAGCATGGCCCAAAACACAAAGTCCAACGCAGACAAGTTACATGGGGCGTACACCTATGTACGCTAAGCGTACCGACTCAATGGCGAGTACGCTGGGCGTACCTACACGTACGCTCAACGTAACCTTCCTGTTAAGCCCTTTTTCCATTAAGTGCTTATTACTTCATTCCAGAGGCTACAATTTCAGATCCATGTCCTTATCATACTCTTAATCCTTAAAGTCATAATCTTGGTGACTTGCAATCAACCAAATAAGCTCAAACTCAAAAAGCAACAACATACTTTCATAACAAGGGCTAGATATCATGCATGAACTCATTAGGACCATCAAGATTGAAAATTTACTACTTATGGGACCCTATTAGCTCTGAGGGTGGCAACCCTAAGCTCAAAACCGAGATTCCAGCACAAAGGTCCAAACTTGGGACCAAAACAACTCCAAAACTTCACCACACAAGATCTATGCATTCTTGAGTAATGTTACGAACTTTATACCTCAGAAGAGCTCCAAATGATGATGGTATTCCAGATATATGAGCTCCAAGATCCCAAGTTCTTCCTTGCCAACTTCTTGATTTGAAAACCAAAGCTTACATCACCAAGATAACCCTCTTGGAGACCAAATCACTCAAGGTTGAAGATATAAGATGTTCCAGGGCTTCTCTAAGGTTAGAGAACAAACATGGAGGCTTGGGTTTGCTCTATAATGTTCTATAAATAGTGGAACACCCTAAATTTAGGGTTTCTGGACTTTAGACGTACACTAGGCGTACGCCAAGGAGCACCCGCGACCATTTCCCTTATACGTTAAGCGTAACCCAGCCTTACGCTGGGCGTACCCACGCGCTTCCATTTCACATGCATTAGCTTCCATGCCAACTTTTCTCCTTAAGGGACCATTTATGTCAAAAACCTCCAAGTGTCATATCTTCCTAACCCGATGTCCGTTTTCGGCGAACTTTATATACACGAGAAGGCCTAAACATTTCTCCTTCAAAATCTTGAAACCTTCTCATATTCAGATTACGGCCCACGAGACTTAAATCACAAAACAATATGGAACAAGATGTTACATCTTATTGGTAAGACATCGGTATCCCATGCACAATTAGAGGATGTGCAAATCCAAGATTAACATGACATTGAATAATTTCAATTAATCTAAAAAGATTTAGGAATTTCATAAATATTGAATTTGATAAAGTGTATTACCTACATAAAATAAATTCTTGAAATGATTATAGTATCCCTCTCTAAAAAAATGAATTGAAAATATGGATCATAGACTTAAAATAAGTTGGGTAATTATTTAAGGATTAAAATCAACTAACTAAACTATATTTCTCTTTTTAGATGAGGGTATCAATGGTCTTCCTCTCCCACCTCCTTCACCCATGAATTCCAACTTCTCCTTTATTTATGGTGTCGAAAGTGAAAAGCTCACTGCCAGGACTAATTATCTTGATTGGACGATAAAACTTAGGATCACATTGAGGTATGATAATCGTGAATACATGCTCGATGATCCTATTCTAGAAATTGATGAGTCCTTGACTAATGAGGAAGAAGATGCTCCCACCAAACACGTCGATGACTCGAATAAGGTGTCTTGAATCATGATTGGCACCATGTCCTCGGACCTTCAGAAGGCTTTCGAGAACACTTGGGCGTATAAAATGAACTTACAACTAGAAGAAAGATTTCATTAACAGGCAAGGAAAACACAATTTGATATTATCAAAGCCCTAACATCATGAAAACTCAAAGAAAGAGGTTCGATGTGTGCTCAAATAAAGAGCTACATAAACTGACTCGAGAACCTTGATGTTGTCTTTGATAAGATCCTAGATACGGAACTTGTCCATAGTTCTTTCCCTAGTTCATATTGTAAAGTACTTCATGAATTATGAATTGAATAGTATGGACAAGACATTGATGGAGCTCTATGGCCTACTCCAGACAACTGAATTCGGTGTGAAGAAAAATCAAGCTACACCTCAAGCTCAAGTACTCTCTATTTAGAATGGTGGTGGAAAAAGGAAGTGTTATAATCCAAAATAGAAAGAGAAAGTTATAACTCCGCATTCCAATAAAGTAACAGGTGATACTTATGTTTCACCAGTGAGTGATCCAAAAGAAGCATTGTGTTTCTACTATGGTTACGGGGGATTGGAAATGAAGCTATTCAAACTACTTAGATGATCTCAAGGAAGGTAAGGTTCAAGCGACCGAGTCCTGTTCAGGTACTTATATGTTCGAAGTCTATTATACTAATACCTCTAATTCATGGGTTCTTCATACTAGATGTGGTACTGACATATGCATTGTATTACATGGACTAAAAAAAGAACGAAGCTTAACAATGGAGAGTTGAATCTAATGATGGGGAATAAATGAACGTTACATGTCTTGATGATTGGAGAGTTCAAGAAAAAGCTTAGTAGTGGAGTTTTGATTAATTTAGTCAATTGTTGTTACTCTTCAGAGATGTCTAGAAATATCATTTAGTTTCATGCATTGTATAAACAAGGGTTTTTGTTTTCATTTGACAATGAGAAGGGTGATATTTTGGAATATAAAGATGGTTGTTTTATGTTAAAATCTACCCCATGGAATGGAATATATGAAAGTGTTGTTTGTGCTTATAATAGTACAAATCTCAAATTTAGTATTGATTCTTCTAATAGCTTAGACAAATCGGATTATATATGCAAGTCTTGTTTGTTACGCAAGATGACTAAATCACCATTCACATGGATTTGTGAAAGAGGTGAAAGATTATTCGATCTCATACATACATGTGTGTGTGGACCCTTAAGATCTTCCACATGGGACGATAAACACTACTACGTTACAATTATTGCTGATTTCAATAGGTATGGTTATGTTTATTTGATTAAACATAAGTCATATGCCTTTGAATAGTTTAAAGAGTACCAAAACGAAGTAGAAAATCAATTCAGAAAAAAGCTAAAGGTTCTTAGTTCCAACAAGGGAGGATAGTACATTAGCATTGAGTTCAATGATCATCTTAGAAATTGTGGAATAGTTTTACAGTTAGCTCCTACAAGAAAACCACAATTTAATGGTGTTGCTAAAAAGATAAATCGAACCTATTTGAGATGGTTCAACCTATGATGATTTGGGATTTATTACCAATTATGTTTTGAGGGTATGCACTTGAAACAACATCTCATATCTTAAAATTTTTTCCAACTAAGAAGGTTTCAAAGATACCCCACAAGTTGTGGACTGGAAAAGTTTTGTTGCTCAATCACATTAAGGTATGGGGATGTGAGGTTTTGGTTCAGCGTAAAACCCCAGTGATTTGTAGCTCAAAAAGGATTGCTCTGTGAGAGAGAACTTATATCTCAAGAAGTCGGTGGGAGTCAAATTGATTTTCCAGAGATTCAAGAGTCAACCAAAATTGAACCTATAGTTGACACTAGCAATAAGACAGAGGTTGAGAAACCTGTTGAGCCTAATGACATACCCTTACTACGCCGTAGATCCGGAAGAGTTAGCAATCATCTTGGGTTTTATGGTTTCCATATAACTGTAGAAGTAAACATGTTGATTAATGATAAAACACTGGTAAATCTGGATGAGCCGGCTAACTATAAGGAAACAATGACATGCGTTAAGGTTGCCTAATGGAAAGACGCAATGAATAACCAAGTTTGGAATTTGGTTGATCTAATACTTGGTCTTAAGATAGTAGGTTGTAAATGGATCTTCAAGAAAAATACTGACATGGATAAGGATAGGTTGGTGGAAAAAGGTTTCAAGCGGAATCAAGGAGTTGCTTATGAGAAAATGTTCTCACCAGGAGCCAAGATAAAGTCTATTAGGATACTTCTTGCCATAGCTGCCATTTATGATTTTAGGTTTCGAAAATGTATGTTAAAACAAATTTCCTTAATTTGAAACATTCAAATGATGTGTACATGACACAACCTGAAGTGTTTGAACATGTTAAGTATCATAATAGAGTTTGTAAACTTAAAAGGTCCATCTATGGACTTAAACAAGCATCGTGAAGCTGGAATATGTGCTTCCATGTGTAACAAACCATCTTCAACTTATAGAATGAACGACCGGTTACGTAAATAGACATTATTTATAGAAGACTATTTAGATTAAATAGTCTTGTTCAAATTTGTAGTAGTCGTAAAAGCGAATCCGTGTATATAGAGAACGTCTAAATATGACTTTGTATGAGGAAGTTATGATTTTTAGAAGATTCAATGTAGTAGTGTGTGACACATAAATTTAAATAGAAATCGGTAGATTGTTAGGAAAAACGATCTAAACAACAATCAAAGATCTCGTCAATACCTTTTTGTCAATATAAAGATAGTCGAGAACTGATATCATATAAGAGATTTATGATTTTTATACGGACTTTTAAAATATAAGCCTATAATAATATTACTTTAAAAATAAATTTAGAATTATCCGATGGAGTCTAATGGAAAGTTGTAGATCTCGTCGGTAGCTATGCGTAGATATAAAGAACATCGAAAACAAAGCTTGTATGAAGACGTTATGGAAATTACAAAATTTGTGTTTTTGCATGACACATGATTCTAGAAGGTGGCCACGCAGACCACCCACAATTTGACACGTGACTCTAGCCAATGATGGATAACGAGTGCGTGATGCGCCTACGCTATGCGCGGCACGCCCCTTCTACAAATAATGTGCTCCGATTTCATTTGTTTCTTACCCCTTTTCACTCTGAAAACTCTGTGGAGACCCATCACACCTCGATTCTGATACCTCTGAGTTTTATAGGATTTTTAGCAAGGCTCTGGAACATCAAGGAGCTCGACAAAAAGAATTAATTGGGTTGAAGTTCTGCCATCGAATTTTTTGGGTTTCGCTAGAAACTCTAGTAAGTTAGGCTACACTTACTGGGCTTGAACTGTAACTTATTTTTATACTCGTAGTGTTTGTTATGAATGCATAAATAAGAATTATTAGTAATTTCAATCGTAATAATAATTGATATACTTGAGAGAGAGGTGTTTAGAATGGACATGTTGGCTTGGTTGTTAATTTTAGAACGGCTATATGTCGAAATAATCATGCCTCCCAACTGTCCAACCTGGGTGATCCTTATTTGATAGAATCTAGGTATTCATTGCGATTAGTGAAAGATCTAGCTTTCATTACCAGATCATCAGAGAGATTAATAAGGTATATAATTATAGGTTAATACTACTTAGGCACATTACCCACCAGTTTGATCGCTAGTAGAATCACCGAGATAGTTGTCATTAGCCTGAGTATTGTCCATGTGAGTTATCTCACTATACTATGTATTACAATATATGTCCATGTATGTTAGGATAGATAGCTAGTAGAGTATAACTGATAGTATAATATCTATCTGCTAAAGTATAAATGTACTTGAAACTGGTAGATACAAAGTATAAATGTACCCAAACTAGGAGAGTCTAAAGTGCAGTCTCTATGAGCGTTATTGTTGTGACATTAGATTTGGTTAGGGTATGATGGCAGAATGACAAAGAGGTCGGGAGCCTATAGTCCCGTGTGTTAACAAAACGGCGTGAAAACCGTAAGTACACATAGACCCGTATTGCCGAAATGTCGTGTAGGCCACAAGTTCACATAGTATTGTGCTGGCGAAATGGCATGTAGGACGCAATTACACGCATATCCATGTTGGAAAAATGGCATGTAGGCCATAAGTACAGATAGACCCTTGTTGACAAAATTGCGTGTAGGACATAAGTACACATAGACCTATGTTGGTGAAATAACATGTAGACCGTAAGCACACATATTATTGTTATATCATGAGCCATTAATTGGATATATGTATATGTGTTATATAACATGGTATTTTAGGGAATCACTGAGATTCATGCTTGTCCATTTGAATATAAATGTTTTTCAGGTACTTTATTGATTCGTGATAAAGGCAAGGTTCGACTACACACACACACATTTACAGCATGTTTCCACATAATGTAACTATACTATGATATATTTAAATAAATGAAAATGAAAAATTTGGGTTGAGAATCGAGACGTTATACCACGATAAAGTCAAATAGTATGGTTTTTCGTGAAGTTCATATGATTCTTGCATGTATGTCAAAGCTAGTGAAAGTGTCATTGTCTTCTTAGTATTGTATGTAAATGACATACTACTCATAGGAAATAGTGTTCCTGAGTAGCAACGTATAAAATCTAGGCTTGGGAAGTGTTTTGCTATGAAGGACTTAGGGAAGCGGCATATATACTTGGTATAAGTATCTATAGGGATAGATCGAAGTGTTTAATAGCACTTAGTCTGATTATATACGTGGATAAGGTATTGAAAAGATTCAATATGGAAAATTCCAAGAATGGAAATTTTGATATGCATCATCGCATTAAATTGAGTAAGTCTCAATGGCCTAGTTCTAGTAATGAACATGATAGAATGAAAATCACATATGCCTCAACTATAGGATCGATCATGTACGCTTTCACATTTAATCATCCTGATGTATCATATGCCTTGAGCATGGTACGTAGGTATCAGGAAAATTCTGGAATAAGTCATTGGACGGATGTGAAGAATATTGTGAAGTAGTTGAGAAATATGAAAGACTTATTTCTTATGTACGGTGGTTAACAATAACTTGTTTTGAAGGGATATAGTGATGCAAGTTTCCAAACAGATAGAGAAGATTCAAAGCCAAAGTTAGGATTTGTATTCATTATGAATGGTGATACGGTGACTTGGAAAAGTTCCAAACAGGAGACAGTGGCAGAGTCTACATGCAAGTTTGAAAATATTATTATAACTGAAGGATCCGTGGAAGCTACCTGGAACATAAACTTCATAGGAGACCTTCAATTTGTTCCTACTAACAAAGATCCATTGGTGATATTTTTTGATAACGAAGGTCTAGTCACTCTGACTAAAGAGCCTAACGATCACGGAAGGTCAAGGCATATGAAGAGGAAAATCGACTACATTCAAGATAGAGTTGAGGATGGAGATCTAGATATGAAGCGAGTTTTATCATATGAGAATCCAGCTAATCTATTCACAAAAGGGATGACCAAAGAAAGACATAGTGTGTATACTAGGAGTAAGGCATGAGAGATGATGTTAAGTTCAGTAGTGAGTTGACTATTTTGAAACATTTAGAACAACAAATAAATTTGGTTATTATTGTGGTGATAAAATAATGGAGATTTACTTATGTTAAAGTGTGTTACCATTTACAATTAGTTTATTATTGTATTTAATTTTTGTATGTTTAGATCCCCACTTCATGGTATTAAGTTACTCAAACTGCTCAATCGGTCATACTCATGGGAGTAAGTATTGTGTTAAGATTTTCATGAAGTGTTAGTAGATTGTCAATAGTGATTAGACATAGCATGGAGATTTTGACTAACGTTCATGAGTGCTTAATAGAGGCTTAAGTATTGGAGAAACCTGCACTCAAAGAGATTACTTCATGGATTCAATCACGAGTAATTCTGAGAAGATGATATCTTTTATTATTAAAACGGAGAGATGTTGAGTTGTTTGCATATGACTCGGTGGTGCGTTAGTCTTACTCTAATGTTATCCATAACTGGTGGTCATAATGGGTAAGTATATACATGACTTTATGAGTATACAAAAATTATGTAGTCAAATTTTATTTATTCCTTTTTGCCTTAATGGGAAAAGCGATATCGTGGGCCCCTAAGTGATTTGATGATTACATTCATGTGCTAGCCCTAACCCGGACTAAATTGATGTGTTCAATTAGTAGTTGGATTTGATCATCATAAATCGCAAATCAAGAAACATAATGTTGAAATATTAGGTTGATTCATTATCCATGACTCAATTCAAATTGATATCTTCTAGAAACAAAGAAATAATTGAATACTTGTAAGGGTTGAATTTTGATTAGATAATTGTTCGAAAATTGTTGTGAAAGGCACAATTTGTTGGTTATTCGAAGTTTATTCAACCACTATTCGTTGATGACTTGTCCAAGTGGGAGCCTGTTGGAAATAGGTGTACAATGTCATAACAAATTGGTATAACTTTGGGAATATTAACAAAGTCTTTTTAAGGTTCCCCCAAGATCTAAAATACTTAGAAAATGATCTAAGAGAGTGAGATAACTAATTTATTAATTTATTATAGGTTAATAAATTAATTAGACACTGGTTAAAATTAATTTGGAATTCACTAGAATTAATTAGAATTAATCAATATTTACTTAAAGGTATATGGATTTAATGTTATTTTTTCAATAGTTAAGCCAAAGGAACATTCTGGAAATCCTATGAGGGTGGACGTCTTGGAGAGGCTCTAGGAGCTTCTTGAATCAATCTAGGTAACCGATAAGGAAAAGATTTCAATCGGGATTAAATCTGATTATTTAATTGATTCAACTCAACTTTATCTGCAAGTTACCTTAATTATATAAAGATGCATATGGCCTTCATAAAATCTGATCTTACCTATTTTAAGGCTAAGAGGTTCATATTTGCCTCTTTCCCCTGCCCTTGATTTTCTAGTGTTTTAGACTTTTGGGTATGAGCCTTTAGAGGAATTCTTACTTTGGGTGCTAGATCCTTCTACAAGCAACCACGAGTACAAGATCTTCAACGAATCATAAGTATTTACGATTATACTTGAAAGTTTAGTAATCCTATCCCTATCGGAGGTTTATATTCATAGTTTTGAAAGTAGGTTGCCATAATAGCAAAACCTAGATCTAAGGTATTTTTCTAGATTTCGTGTATAAATCCATAGAAACCCCTCAAAAACTACCCATAAATGTATAAAAACCTTCGCATATCAAGAATTAGCAAGATTTAGAAGTTACGATTATTTCAAAAGTATGGGTTAAGTTTTGGAATCATAACTCTCTTGGTAGTTCTTCCGTTATATGTCCCTGATGTGATTGATACTTGTAGCTATAACAACCCTAAATTTCAAACAAAATTTTCATTTTTATTTTAGGAAAACCTCTAAGAATCATAAACCAAAATAAGAAATCCCAGGTGTATTAATACAATCATTCCAAATCAGAGTATCAAAATGTGGAAATCATAAAAAAGATCTGCAAGCTAGAGTGTACAATCATGCTTTCGCCTTCCCGCGATCATCTGAGGTACCTAAAACACATTTAATACACAACTGTAAGCATAAATCTTAGTGAGTTCTCCTAAAATATTCATACAACACAACATAATAAATAGTTGTGGGTTATTAGCAACCCTAGGGATTATCAGAAACCCTGGGGATTATCAGCAATCCTAGTGGGCTAACAACATGCCCTGTGGATTAACAACATTTCTTGGGGTTATTAGCAACCCTGGGGATTGTCAGTAATCCTAAAGTATCAGCAAAGCAATTCATGCAAGTTATCAAACATCAATAAAGAACCATCTAGTCACAAATATAAATACCACACAGGTAAAGTAATAAGAAGACTCACCTTACTGGTAGCAGCTAGAAACACAACTGCTCTCATATACACGGTCGAAAGGATCAACAAGGCACCTAACATAATTAAAGTCCTATCCTACTATCCTACACCCTTAAAACCCGAGCTTAACCCAAAAGTCAACCAAGGTCACAAACTCAACCATGGTCGAAAACTCAACCATGGTCAAAACGTCAACCATGGTCAACTTCATAGAATGGTCACGTCGTGACTGGAAAAGGACAAAACAATCATAAATACAACATCTAACAATGTGACGTGCTATTCCTCACATCATGAGATCTGCTCAGGATAGCTTTGAGCATTAAGCTCCTAATCCGCTAAGCCATTACTTGAGACTTTCTAGAGGGTCTCCCCCAACCCTAAGTGTCATAAAATTCGAAGATTTATAGTCATGCATGTTCAATGTATGACTTGAACACCAACTAGGTCAATAAGAAGATAATGAAATCAAGAATCATGCTTGGAGTTAAAAACCAACACAAAACTTTAGATATGAACTCATACTAGTTTGAAATGCCTCGATGATCCATAAAGTTGCTAACTTTATGGATCCCATGCATGCTACTCAACCCATCCATGAAAAAGAAAGAATAAATCCTAGATCTAGCATGCATTAGAAATAAAGGAAGGACCAAAAGCATGACAAGATGATGAGGTAGGAGCTTGATTGCCAAAAGGATGCACCCAAGGAGTCTTCTTCTTCTTCAAAGGTCTAAAAACCACCAACTAAGCTCTTTAAGGTCACTAATGGAGGCTAAGAACATTTTAGGAAGAAAGGAGGTGATAGAGGATAAGGGTATGCAAACACATGATTTGGGTTAGCCTGATCTCACAATATGAACATGTATGTGTCACATCATGAGCATTAAAATGGTCACGTGTCTCCGCCCAAAGTCACGTCATGAGACACTGTCTCGCACGTTGTGACTCTCTTGAATTTTGTTTTTTTTTCATTCTCAAATAATTCAAACATTGAAAGAATGACAACTTGCAGTATATGTTACAATTCTCCCTCGCTAGAATCAAACTTCTCCCTCAAAGTCCTCTGTCTCAAACTGTAAGGTCACACCTTAAGATCTAATGAGTCAAACACATGACATGTTGATCTCTTAGCGTCAGCATCTACACATTCACAGCGCCAACATATCAATTTTATCAACGTCAGCTTAGAAGTTCAGTTATCCGATTATCTTTTGTATATTAGGCAGTGATATAGATAAGTATAGAATAGACCACATATCTGGTATCTTTAAGATAAGATTGGTTCTTAGTATAGATTAGACGCAATTCGTTTAATCGAGGGATATACATGTATAGATTAGTATATATACAACATTAAGTCAGACCCTAATGTTGTGATTGTGGCTTTGTGACAATCGTCATTGTGACAAACCCATCTTCTTAGTGAAGAAAAAACTCTTTCTTGGTGAAAAAACAATTTGGAGAACCTCTACGTTATTTATTTTTTGTTGATTATTTTTCTTAGATTAGTTTTATATTTGTTATTCATATTTGAAGTGTATCCATTCAAAACAACTAACTAATGGTAGTTTTGTTTGTCATGCTAAATATATTGTAGATATCTTGAAGAAGTATGGTTTCTCTGATTGCAAACCAACAAAGACTCTGATGTGTTCATTAGTGTCTATTGGTACTGATCCAAGTGGCACTGACATGAACGCAACTCTGTTTCAAGGAATGACAGTCTCTATACTCTATCTTACAGCTAGTGGCCCTGATATTGTGTTTCCCACCCTATTGTATGCTTGCTATCAAGCTAGTCCTAAGGAATCTCATCTTCATGCTATCAAAAGGATTTTCCAATACTTAAAACATACACCCAAATTTTAGGTTAAAGTATCCTCGTGAATCTGAGTTCAACATGGTGGGATATACTGATTCTGATCATAGTGGGTGTAGCATTGATCATAAAAGCACTTCGGGAGGAGCTCAAATTCTTGGAAACAGATTGTTAAGCTGGTCCGACAAAATCCAGACATCAGTGGCTTGTTCTAGCACTGAGGGTGAACATGTTCCCGCTAGAAGGTGTAATGCTCAGATTCAATGGATTCAGAATCAGCTCCTGGATTATGGTCTAAACTTTTGAAGACTCCCATTTTGTTTTTTGACTACACCATCGCCATTCAAATGATACAAAATCTAGTGCAACATCCCAAGACCAAGCACATCAACCTACATCATCATTTCATCTGGGACATAGTTCAAAAGGTAAAAGTGTAATTGTTCTATATTCCATCCACTAATCATTTGGGTGACATCTTCACAAAGGCATTGAACTAAAAGATTTTGGAAAAACTAATTGCAGATTTTGCCATGCTTTCAATGTCTTAATCATTTTCTAATTCTTTTCTATCTTATGAAAAGCTCAAACAAAACAAGTGCTTCGATTATTATGAATGCAAAATCTTACACTTAGTATTTACATGTATTTTTTTTGCAATCCTATCTAAGATTTATCTGCATCTTATTGCTTCAGAATTTTTCAGGATTGGAGCTTTCTTGACGGATCTCAATGCTCTTGGTGTTAAGAAATTGAGTGGCATCATGTCCCTTTCTTCTTGAGGACACCCTCTTTCTCCTTCACTAACTATTATGGATGCAAAGAGCAACCATCAATGCAATAATTCTTGTTTTCATCTACTGACTTATGATCCTATAAAACCTGGAATGCCCTCATGTCGAACTTGAAGACATGAGTGTTTTATGGATTTAAGCTAGTTAACTCGTTGGTTGTAAAGATATCTCTTCACTTATTCTTTGCTTGTGCTTTTCTTTTATAGCCTAAAGTTCAGGGGGTAGATTTCTCAGAAATGGAAATGCATTAATCACCATTTAATTTCAAATATTTGATGGAACAAGTCTTTATCACCTTTCTGACAAAGATGCACATGTTTTGCTGTTTAAACTATTTTCTTTTTTGACTAAGTTTTTGTTTGTATTCTTTTGTACCATTTTGTAATGGAATCCGACGGTGGCAATTCTAATCCTAGTATGCAACTTTTGAGACATCATTATTCCTAGAAGCATGTTGTTGTATGTGACAAAATCTCTCCAAGTTTCTCATCAGCGAGACCGTCTGTTGAGAGCATTGAGTCACCCACTCATGTTGATTGTCTAGCATTGTCTAAACTCTCAAAGTGAGATTGTCTTGTCCAAATAAAAAAAATATTGCTAAAAGGATGGGGTGTTCATTTTTAATTTCATCATCTTATACCTGACCCTATACCTGGAATCATGCTTGTCGTATGCATTAAGTATTGTGTTCTGTTGAAACATTGAGCATAACCCAACGGCTTACCCTGATTTGATAGTCATCAGCATAAGAGATACTTGTCAGGTCCTTAAATGACAAATGGTTGTTCACATCACTGACCTCCTAGTTTGAGGTATGACATGGTACCATTGTGATTTCCTGGTGAATCTTTGATTCTAGATTGCAACTTACACCATGATATGAAAGTTTAAACCACGTATTGTTATGAATTAAATTGTTAGTGATTCACACTGATTTCACCTCAGCATGACTGAAACAATCCATTCTCTCTTTTATCTTCTTAATAAAACTTGATGATTGACTGCGGAAAACCATACACTGATAAAAATTCGAAAGTTTGTGTCGATGGTTAGTCTATGTACCGTAGGCTATCATACGCACCAATCCATTCTTACGCTTAAATTCTTCTTTAAAGTTTTGTGATTTAGCGTAATGTACCATATGCCAATGAGAACTTGACAAATTTGTGTCGATGGGTATTCATTGTTCGTGGTATATTACACGTACCTATCTACTCTTGCCATTTTCTTCTAATAAAAGAAATTTTAGATTCAGCGTATGAAACCACACGCTGATGAGATCTTACAAAACTATGTCAGTGAATAGTAGTTTAAGCCCACGCTATATGGAGACATCACAATCTTACTAGACTACAAATTGAAACTCTATTTTGCTCGACGTTAGCTGTTGATGTCAAAAAGGGGGAGAAAATCTTGGTAAAGTTAAGATGGTGTCAAAAATGTTCTTAGCTTAGCTCAATCTCATTATCTATTCATCCATCGTCTGCTGCAATTCTTAATTGTTTGATAAGTCATTTATTCTTACTTTCTGGGGGAGAACGAGTCAAAAGCATTCTGCTTATATATATATATATATATATATATATATATATATATATATATATATATATATATATAAGAAGTTTAGTTTTGACATCATCAGATAGGGGAGATTGTAAGGTCACACCTTATGATCCGATAAGTCAAACACATGACACGCTGATCTTTCAGTGTCAACATCTACACATTGACTGGGCGAGCGTATCAATTTTATCAATGTCAGCTTACAGTTCAGTTATAATATTGCAATATTTTTGTATATTAGGTAATGATATAGATAAGTATAGAATAGATCACAAATCTGGTATCTTTATGATAAGATCGATTCTTAGTATAGATTAGACGCAATCCCATTAAACAAGGGATATACATGTATAGATTTGTGATCGTGGCTTTGTGTCAATTGTCTTTGTGACAAACCCGTCTTCTTGATAAAGACAAAACTCTTTCTTGGCGAAAGACCAATTTGGTGAACTTCTATCATATTTACTTTTTGTTGATTCTTTTGCTTAGATTAGTTTTACGTTTGTTATTCATACTTCAAGTGTATCTGATCAAACCAAACCTTCACAAATAGAGCAGGGTAGTGGGTACACATTTCTGCCTCGGGTTCCTAAGTCCACTTAGACCCATTCAAATGTTGCCACTGCACCTTTACCAAACTTACTACCATGTTATGCAGAGTCTTTGTCTTCCTGTCGATAATCGTTGTCAACTACTCGGCATAATTCAGGCAATCATTAACCTGAATATCATCCAAAGTTACTACAGCGGTATCGTCTTCCACACACTTCCGCCACTAGGATACATGGAAGGTGTTATGAATCTGACTGTGCTCTTCTGAAAAATCTAGTTTGTAGACCACCTTGCCAACCCTAACTACCACCCGGAATTGACCGATAAACCTGGGGCCCAGCTTGTCCACTTCCTGAATTGGATAACGTGTTTCTTAGGTGAAACCTTTAGGAGTACCATATCTTGACCTGGAATTCAAACTTAGATCGGCGTCGGTCGGTGTAGCTCTTCTGGCGACTCTGGTTGTCGGCAATCATTGTTTAACCTTTTGTATAAGCTATGTCGTCTTGAGCACGACCTCCATGCTCCCCATGACATGTTGACCAACCTCTCCTCAACAAATCAGGGTCTAACACTTCCTTCCATAGAGAAGCTCGAAGGGAGGCATACCAATATTGGTGTGATAGTTGGTTCTGTTTGAAAAAAAACTCATCTAGATGTAGGTAGGAGTCCCAGTTCCCACCAAAGTCTATGATACATTCCCTTAACATATCCTCTATCGTCTTGATGGTTCGCTCACTCTGCCTATCTGTCTAAGGATGATAAGCAGTACTAAAACGAAATCATGTACCCAATTCCTCATGGAAATTCTTCCAGAATCTAGAAGTGAAACGAACATCCCAATTTGACATAATCGCAGAACGCACACCATGGATAGAAGCCACCTCACGAACATAAATCTCTGCCAACTTCTCAGCATAAGAGCTTTCATGAAAGTCGATAAAGTCGGCATTCATTGTTAAACGATACACAATCACCCATATAACATCAAACCCTTTGTCGTCTTCAGTAACTTTGTGATGAAATCCACGATGATCTACTCCCATTTCCACAATGGGACATCCAAGGACTATAATTTTCCATGAGGGTGCTAATTTTTGGCATTGACCTTTCAGCAGGTCCACCACCACTCCACGAACCAAGCTATATCTCTCTTCATACATGGCTACCAACAACTATGCCTCAGATCAAGATACATCATTGTTGCGCCAAAATCTGTTTGGTCCCGCCCGAATAAGGCACCCAAATCATGTCATGCAGCGTCAAAAATGCCTGGCTATCATAATCAAAAGAATATATTTGGCCGACCACCCGTTCGCTTTTATGATTCTCCTCCTTGAGGGCCTCCGAATGTACAACCTTAATCCTCAAACGCACATCTTGAATCGAAGTACTAACCACCCTACGACTCAGCGCATCAGCCACCACGTTGGCCTTACTCGGATGGTGAAATCTTGTTGTCTGTGTAAATAGTACACCGCACCCCATACAAATAGTGGTGCCAAATCTTGAGGGCAAAAATTACCGCCTCCAACTCCAAATTATGTAGGCTAGTTCGCCTCGTGAGACATTAGATGCCTCGAATCGTAAGCGATCATATGCGCCTTCTGCATCAATACCGTACCCAATCCCATTATTGATGCATTATAGTACACAATGAAATCCTTAACTCCCTCAGGTAGGGTAAGCTCCGGTGCCTCATAGAGCTTCTACCCAAGACTCTCACATGCTTCCTGTTGCTCAGGACCCCGACAGAAGGGGCCATCTTTCCTATTCAGTGTAGTGAGATGAACTGCAATCTAGGAGAAGTCCTTGATGAATCTCCGATAATACCCTGCCAGGCCGAGAAAACTCTGGATCTCAAATGAAGACTTCAGAACTTCCTACTGCATAACCGCCTCAATCTTGGCTGGGCCAACCGATATCTTGTCCTAGTTGACGAGGTGCCCTAAAAATGTACCTCGCATAACAAGAAGTCAAATTGGAGAACATGGTGTACAATCTTTGCGCCTTAAGTACCCCAAGAAGCTCATGTAGGTACTCATCATCCTGTTGCTTGGTCTAGTAATAAACCAAGATATCATCGGTGAACACAATCACTGACCTATCCAACATAGGTCTACACACCCAGTTCATGAGATCCATGAATGTTTTCAGTGCATGAGTGAGCCCGAAATGCATCACCACGAACTCGTAACGTAGGTAGTCAGTTCGGAAAACCGTCTTTGGGATGTCCTCCTCCCGAACCCTCATCTGGTGATACCCGGATCTCAAGTTGATCTTGGAAAACCAAGATCCCCCCTGCAATTGATCAAAACGGTCGTCTATCCTTGGTAATTGATATTTGTTTTTCACTATTAACTTGTTCAACTCCCACTAATGAATGCACATCTAGTACGAACCATCGTTCTTCTTAACAAAAAGGATCAGTGCTCCCCATGGTGAGCTAATCGTTCGAATAAACACTTTCCCCAACAGATCATGCAGCTGTGAGGATAATTCTCACATCTCTAGCGTCGTAAGGCAATATGGTGCCTTCACAATCAAGGCGGCACTAGGGATCAGATTGATCATGAACTCAACCTGCCTCTCTGGAGGCACGCCAGGCAACTCCTCCAGGAAAACATCAGGAAACACCGTCACAATAAGGACATTCGAAAGTGACTTCTCCCTCAAAATCCACGTGTCGACCAGATATGCAAGATATCCTAGACATCCATGATGAAGGCACTACCTCGCCCTGGCGGCGCAACAATAGGCCGATCCAACCCTAGTGCCTTCACCATAAATGTTCAGCACTCCCCCACTAGGTCACGAATCATTACTAACTACCTATCATAGTAAATCAATACACTGAATCGGCTCAACCAATCCATGCCAACAATCACGCAGACATCTCCCATCACAATAGGGATGAGATCAATTGGAAATCTGACATCGGAAAGCTTCAGTACACAGCCCAGTATATCTCGAAAGTTGATACCGAATAATTAGCAGCTATAGCAACCTTCAAAGGTCGATCCAAGTTCCCACGAGTAATACTGAAACCTCTACAAAAAGATGAAGACACAAAATACCAACTCGCACCCGAGTCAAATAACACCAAGGCAGGTACAAAATTCACAAGAAACGTACCTAACAGAGACACAAAATAAGCATATATGATGAAATAATTTAGCATTAACATCAAGTAGATACATACCAGGGATGACATTAGGTGCTGATTTGGCCTCCTCAGTAGTCAACTGAAAAGCTCGTCCTTTGGCCTTCAGGACCTCAACCTTCCACTGACTCACATAAATGATGTGTAGGGTCACAGGAGCATAAGCCTGAATTGGCTTCGCTACAAGAAACATACATTCGGCCTTCACATGGTCTGACTGGTTGAAGCTGAAACAAACACGCAACCCCTTCGGGAACTCCTTTGCAAAGTCCATGTCCCTTCCATATAACTAGCATACAGATCCCGATCGATAGGGACCCTTGTTACACTTACTACAAGTACAAATCCTCTGACCTCCTGCTCTTCAATCAACGGGCTTTACCCGCTTAGCCATCAGTTGTGACTGTACTAGCCTCCTATTTCTTCTATGCATATCCACTTTGGCCTCCTTCACCTGCAACTCCATCTCAATCTACCTCCTCATGCGATTGGTTTACAGCTCAGCCAATGTACGATACTGGGAGTTCGTCACGAACTCTCGGATATCTTTCTTGAGCATACTCAAGTATCAGGTTATCCACGCCTGCTCAGTAGATGCAACTATGGACAAAATATAGATATCTCATGGAACATATAGGTGATCTCGGTCACCATCTTTGTCGTCTGCCAGAGCGACAGGTACTCTAGAACCGATCCCAGGTCACTGAGGCTTTGTCCGCAGGTCATAAATCAGCAGTCACAAACTTCCACTAGTCCTTCACCCCTACGCAAAGTAGGTTCAGCTCAAAGTGAAGCCTCAAATCATCTGGACAAGAGTAGGTAGAAAAATACCCCATAACATTAGAGATCCACCTCATAGAAGTAATAAGATCCAGGACTCCATCAAACTATGGGGGCTTCGTACTGTTGAACTCTTAGTACCACATCGAATCTCCCTCATGAGACTTCGTAGTGGCGACAGTTGCGATGGAAGTGGCAGCAGCAGCCTCAATGATAGTGACGTAGCACTCGTCAAACGTCTCGATCATCACTGTCTTGATAGACCTAAAAACCTTCAGGATAGCCACCATAACCACTATGGCCACCTCCATAGTACTGATCCTATGGATCTCATTATCACTGATACACTGTCTCTCCCAACCGGTGGAGACTGAACCTCGAGTATACACCATACTGAAATACATAACGAAAATGGTCAAAACTCGACTAACAGCACTAATAAGCATATATACTAAATAACCCGTCGGTACCCTCGATATTCCTTATAAATCTCATACAAATCATGTGCTTTCAGTAGTATGGGACCATACTACCTTCCACACCTATTTGTAGGTTATTTAGATCCCCTCTCAAGGTTTCTAACCACAAACACTATGCTTTCACAAAAATATCCCATATATATATATATATATATATATATATATATATATATATATATATATATATATATATATATATAAGTGCCAAAGAGCCACATCTAAACCCTAAGATATGCGTCATAGGTCTTTTCCCAGCTATCGCTCCGTGAGACGTTTCTATTAACCTTTCCAATGGATCCGCGTAAACTTATTATACATAAAACTAACTCAATAGACATTAAAATAAGAGATTCTACCCCAAATCCAAAAGCAAACAAGGTATAGAAAGTAAGGCTAAATCAATCATTCTAAGGCTATAAAATCCTAACTATATACAACCATGCAGTTTACACGAAGTAATTAGCAATCTTAGATTGAATTCTAATAGAGCATCCATAAGTTAGATTCAATCTCCTAGGCTATAAGGCATCACAAATTTAGGAAACCTTGTCTTGAAACTCCTAATGGATCCTTAACCTACTAACTAGCATGAACTTGTATCAGCACAATAATAGCAACTACAATACTATTGGATTAATGTCTAAGTCCATAACTATAATTGGTAAGACTTGACCCGACCCGGCATGGTCCATTTGGGTTGCATGGCATCATGCATTTGGATACACTATAATGAGAGAAATAACACTTAAGGTTGGTTCATATATTATAAGTTCTAATATATTAATAAGTTTATTTAATTAGTATTAATCAAGAATTAATTTGGAAATAATTAAGTGATCAAAAGGAGAAAAATTAAATATATGGTTTGATTGTGTAAATCATTCATTCTTATATATGTGGGCTTGTGATCCAAGATTCCTTATGTTGGACTAAGTCCATGGGGTGACCCATGGATACTCCATGGAGGTGAAAATCCATGGAGCATAAGGAATGGGTAAAGTTATGAGTTACATGGTGTAACCCTAATAGCCACCATATAAAAGAATCCCATGGCTCAAGAAATCATGCACTAGTGTGTGAATATGAGGGCTAGACGATTTCAAGGACTGTTTTATTTTTTTCTCTCAAGTCATTCCATGTGCATTTGGTGTTGTTTGAACCATTTGAGGTGTCACACTTGGGGCACAAGGCACTCAAGCTTCATGAAGACATTCTACATCAAAGAGGTATGTAATTCTAACTTGATATATTCATTTGAATCAATGTTATTATGCTAGTTAGGATGAATACCTTGGAAACTTCATATTTGCATGTATAATAGAGAAAACATAGATCCAAGTTATTTAGGGTTGCATGTACACTTAGGAGTTTTAGAATTGTTGCAACAGTGGTATCAGAGCCTAGGCTTGTTTTCAATTACACTTGATGCAAATTACTGGAAAAATGCTGAAAAAATTGATTTTCTGGCTTTCTGGGCACTGGACTCGTCGAGTCCACTGATGAACTCGTCGAGTCCATGAAGAAAATCATCCTACTCGTCGAGTAGGTTGATACACTCGACGAGTAGGAGCCCCAGACAACATATTTTCGAGTTTTTCTTGGCTAGAAATGGACTAGGAACATTACCCTAAGCTGGTTTTGAACTTATAAACTTGTTTTTGATGTGGTAATGTTCATACTAATCCAATTTCAAAGATAATTGTCAATAGATTCATGTTTTGTATTAGTTTAGTGATTAGGCTAATTACATGAAAAAGTTTGATTTGAATTATCTTGTTCTTATGAGTTTCTTAGATTAATAGAAAAGTTAATTGATTATGTGTTTTCAATCCATTTTAATCTAAGAGTTGATTCTAAAATGTGTTTTTGTAACTTGTCCTCAAGTTATATGAAAAGTCACATTTAAGTTTCATCAAACTCATAAAAGTTGGCAATGGTTACAAAAAAAAATGAAGAGTCTTGTCCTCAAGTTATGGAGGTTCAAGAGTCACTTTATTAAGTAATAAAATGGGTAACCTTAATTAATTCCATAAGTCACAAAAATAAAGGAAAGGTACATTCTTTTATTAGTTTAAAGTCTTCCTTGTCCCCAAGTTATGGAACTTGAAGAGTCTTTTATTTAAAACTACTTTAAACACCTAAGTTATGGAATTAATTAGTTTTGAATAGCTTCAAAACTTGCCCTCAAGTTTTCAAATTTGAAAAGTTTTCAGTTATAAATACTTTAATTCCAAGTTAACCCTTAGAATTTTAAAAGTTAAAATTCAACCCTTATACTTTATAATATTATAAGTTAATATATATATATATATATATATATATAGATATAGATATATATATATATATATATATATATATATATATATATAGATATGTGTGTGTGTGTGTATAAGAGCAAGTCAGTCTTACCGTTAGTAGGCCTCATTCACGAAGCCGGTCTATAAGGGGGGGTATAAGGTTACTGCCTATAAAATGACAGTTTAATGGGTGTCCACTCTCACCCACCGCTTCCTTGACTGGTGGAGGGTTGTTAGCCGAATGGGTAGGACAAGGACTATAATTCTTCCTTCATTAAAAGTATTAATGATAAATACTAAGTAACTAAACCTTTTATAAATACCCAATCTTAGTTACTTAGGAAAAAGTGAATAAGGTGCTAACCCATGAAATTACACTTTGCACTTTGCTTAAGTCGTTAGTGGAGCGTGTGTGGTTAACCGACACACTAACCTGGACATAACAAGGTAGGCAAAGGGTAACTTAATATTTACCATAGTATCGGTGGAGCGTGTGTGGTTAACCGACACATCGATTAAGGGGTAAATATTAAGGGTACCCAGTATATTTGCATGGTTACTTCACACATTGTTTTGTGATCCTCGGCATCCCAGTCACAAAACCTGAAGGGTACACTCGAGATTGAAACATGCCATTGAAAAGTTCAATGAATATCAAAGATCTAGGAGTTTCAAAACCAATTAAAACCTAATAATACATTTCGTTTATCTTGGTGGAAATTGGTGAATCGTCATTCACCTACCTTTAAATATTTTATAGCTTGGATTACGGCATCCCTCTTCCAAGTTATAAAAGTATTGTGTTGGGTCCTAGCCTTAATATTTCATATTGGTTGTTATATTAAGGACTTTAAATCAACTATCTTGAATATCTCCCAAAATGATGTCCGGTTTAGACATTTATGATCTTCCCAAATCTCTTGAAAAAAGCTTTCCTAAATGAAGATGATGTCCCATGGAAATCATACTTCTTTCACATCCTTCAATTATTCTCCCTAACCCACAAGTTCTTGAAAAATTTAAGTTCACTCAAGCCCTATTGGCAAGCAAAGGTGTATGTGTGATCACATCTTGGAGATATAGTCACATATTGACAAGTCGGGAGAGTTGGGTGTCAAAGTCTTGAGAAAGTCGGTGGCTCAATCACTTTCTAAGTCACATAGTGAATTCGTTTGGGACGCCTATGAAATAGACTATGACAAGACCCTTAATGATCTTGTCTATTTGCTAAGATCAACTTCCAAAACCTTTTGGACACTGACAATAGTGACACAGGAAATCCAGAAAAGCATTCTCTTCCCAATGGAAAGGGATTGGCCATAGTCAACTTGGTTGACCAAATGGTAAAGAGAAAGGCTAAGTTTGAGATAGTCCCGTGTACTATTACCTAAGGGTCCATATGTTTCTATTGCCAAAGGAAGGGGATTTGGTTACGAAGCTGCCAAACTTACCTAAGGATTGTAAAGTCAATAACTTTGACTTATTCCAGGTAAAGTCCATTGTCTAACTCTATTAAGTTCCTACTTGGAGATTCTTATTACATGATGTGACTGGGTCACATGTTGATGTTTTAAGAATCAAAGAAAAGTGAAGGAACTTAAAGAAAGAATATGTTGAATCTGATCGCGTAGATGGATTTCTATTGCATAGTTTGAAGATCGGATTCTTGAGCTACTTCTTAAGAGTTATGAGATATTGCTTAGGAATAGATAACAAAAAGTTTTCATATGAATTTTAAGGATAAGTTTTTCCACAAAGTTTTTAAAAATAAAAGGAAAAACGATGATTTTATTTATTTTTAAATATCCTTACAATGGCATTTGAGAAAAAAAATTGTTGCTTATATGATCCCATTAATAGCAAGAGTGGAAATATGAAATTGATTATTTCATTTGTGGTAATGTCTAAATTTACCAAATAAGGAAATATCCTAATCACCCAAGTTTCAATTAGACCGGAACTTGGAATCATGCAAGTTGTATTGCATGATGAATGAGAATTTTTCATCTTTGGAAAATTAAGACTAGTTCCTTGTTCACATGTATATGTGAGTCAAGTAAAGGACTAAGGGATCAAGTACACATTCTTGTGCACTCGTTAAGTCCACCACAAAAGATCGATAAGATTATTCGTCATAATTTACTAAAGCTCAGTAAATATGGTTATACTTACAAGTTTAAGTATAATTCTGAAACATTGGAAAAGTTTCAATGTAAGGCAGAACGAATAAGAAGAGTCAATTAGGCAGAAAGATAAAAGTGTCTCAAATCTGAAAAGATGGGAGAGTACTTTAGTATCACTTTTTGTGATCATCTTAATGATTAAGAAACCATAGCACAATTAGTTCTCTAAGGAAATCTTAGTGCATTTTTATGACAAAGAAGAGGAATCTTGAATTGTTGAAATGGTTAAATCAAGAAGATGAGTCATACTTCGTTCCAATACAAGTCTTAGAGTCATACTCCAAGATTGTAACTTGAGTGACATATCTTAAAGAAAGGTTTAAAACACTTGTCAAATGTAAGAGTAAAAGTTTTCTACTCTTGTACATTTGAAATTGGTAAGTTGTGATGTTTTGGATAAAACAAAGACCAACTAAGGCCAATTGTGTGAAGTGGTTGTCTTGATTAGAATCCACACTATCTCTTGAATATCTGACAAGAAAGTCTTATATGTCAAGAGGACAGTGGGAGTCTTAAAGGTTTTGAAAGTCTCAAGAACTAATCAAGAATAAAAACCTGTAGTTTAACACTAGCACACGACGTGAGGTTTATAACCTATCGTGTTGACATACTTTATTTCTATGCCCATTCCAGTTAAAGTTGGCTTTGCATATGAGTTCTTAGAGTTCTCAATTGGTTGCATAACAACTTGGAAGCAATGGTAGGCCCTTGAGCTGCCAGATGGCAAGAAATTAAGATTGAGTTCAGTCCATATGAGTTTGGATTTGTCATTATCCTTGTCTTGTGACTATGGTTTTGACAATTCACATGGATAAGAACACATACACCATTAAATCTAAGTGTCATAAGGTTTCTCTCTGATTCATGAAAATGATGGTGAGGAAACACTTTCACTAAGTAGATTTTACCTAGATAGCAATTGTGATATTTGCATTCTCAAAGTCGTTAGTGGAGCATGTGTGGTTTACCGGCACACTAACATGGACTTGTGAGAAGTGGCAAAGGTCTAAACAATCAAGACTATGATTACGGCATCCCTTTTCATAGTTCTTAAAATTGTTTAGACACACCTGAGCTATCTAAGATAAGGTGTATGATTATGATAAAGTTTTATCAAAGCAATCTAGTATCAGAAATCTGAACTTTGGTAAGAAAGTCAATAAAGTATTGATTTCTAGAAGTCCAACTGATTTCTGAGTACATGTCAAAGCTAGTGGTAGCATAAGTGTTATGCTAATAATCATCACGTCAGTGTGAGCATGATAATTGTGATAAGTATTGCAAGTTAGCAATGTTAATTATAGAAAACAAAAAGTTTCAATTGGGAAAGAGTTGTTTTGCTATAATTAAGGGAGAGGAAATTATACTTCATCTCAAATCTAAAAGCTTAGATTGAGGTTTTAATCGTATTTAGTCAAGGATATATATATATATATATATATATATATATATATATATATATATATATATATATATATATATATATATATATTTGCGTTCTCAAATTCGGTAATAATAATCAAATTATGAGAACTTGGCAAATAGAAATGGAAATGTTATAGCAAAAGACTGGTTTAGTCTTTATGTGAGACATCATGAATCGTGTCTCATATGCTTCAGATATAGGATTGATTACATGTGTTATATTCATCCTATCTAAAATTTTCCAAATACCTGGGGCACTAAGAAGGGAAAAGGTTTAGAATTGGATACGACTAAATGGATTAAACAATTGTCGAAGACAATCTAAGGTTTACCAAAGATTGGTTGCTCAAGGACAGTTGGAAGTATAGTGATAATTCTGGAAGGACCATATTGGCATAATCTGTAAGGAGGAAACTCTTGTTCAGAAGTGATAGTCAAAATGGAATCTGGAAATGTTTCAAAGTTAGAAATTATTCAATTTGTGTAAGATTAGGAAACTTAATGCAAGACGGATGTTTCCAAGGATTTGATCTCCTTGGGAATGCTCTGTAATGGTTGTTGTCAAGTCTTTCTGACTTTGTGCATAATCATTACAAGAGGATCAATTCATATAAGTTTAGAATCTAACAGATTTCAGTAAATGGCATGAATTTGGAATTCTTGCATTTGCAGTAAGGATTTGGGACTGTGAAAAGAGGATCATTGGAGTTATGTTCAATTGATCTATTTCAGAAAGTAAAAATCATAGACAAACATAGTATGCATACTTGGTGTATGACATGACTAGTGTTTAGAAAACATAGTGTACATGCTTGGAGCATGGGACAACTATTGTTTTAAATTCAAAAATAAAGTTGATAGCTGAAACAGTATACAATGAATAATGTGTAATCATATGGTGATAAATAAAATGTGTTTTATTTATGTTCATAGGTTTTGATACCATATTGGATTCAATTATTATTGTGTTTCACTTTGCATGTTTTAACTTCCAAAATAACTAGGTCATTGTTCTGGATGACTAAGTTATTCAAACCATCCACAGTCGGTCATATGTTGGAAGTAGATATGAATTAAGACTGTCATGGGTTGCCTTGTAGAGGTCTAAGATGTTGGACAAAAGGCTACAACACTCATGAGTGCTCATAAGTTCTGAGTATTGGATTCAACCTGCGCTCATTGGAATCACTTCATGGATTTTATCACGAGTGATCCTGAGACGATAATATCTTATATTCTTCATACCTAGAGATATGAGTTGTTACTATGAGTTGGTTGTACATTGATTGCACGAAAACGCATTCGGTAACTCGATCTTATAAAACGTGCCTTTGTGTATGATTCAACAAGTAGTAGAACAAGCCATATGAGTCGTAGTTTATCCATTCCTTTTACCTTCAAGATAAAAGCGATATCTGTGGGCCCCTCGATGATTTGGTGATGACAAATGTAAGTGCTCGGCCGGGCCTGGACTAATTTGATTTGTTCAATTAGTCAGTCTTCATAAATCGGAAATTAGGAAACAACAAATGGACAGAGAGAATGATTATAATCCATGTATCAGTCCATATGATATCTAGAATGGAGGAATATATGATCCCTTATCTAATGGACAAGTCATTGACAAAGGTCAGAGTTCATCTACAAGGTCAAAGTTCGACAGAAGCTTTTGAGAGCTACGATTGCCAGTCGGTTCTGGAAGTCATACGCAATAATAGTTTTAGACTTATCCAAGTGCGATATTGTTGGATTAATGTCTAAGTCCATAACTATAATTGGTAAGACTTGACCCGACCCGACATGGTCCATTTGGGTTGCATGGCATCATGCATTTGGATACACTATAATGAGAGAAATAACACTTAAGGTTGGTTCATATATTATAAGTTCTAATATATTAATAAGTTTATTTAATTAGTATTAATCAAGAATTAATTTGGAAATAATTAAGTGATCAAAAGGAGAAAAATTAAATATATGGTTTGATTGTGTAAATCATTCATTCTTATATATGTGGGCTTGTGATCCAAGATTCCTTATGTTGGACTAAGTCCATGGGGTGACCCATGGATACTCCATGGAGGTGAAAATCCATGGAGCATAAGGAATGGGTAAAGTTATGAGTTACATGGTGTAACCCTAATAGCCACCATATAAAAGAATCCCATGGCTCAAGAAATCATGCACTAGTGTGTGAATATGAGGGCTAGACGATTTCAAGGACTGTTTTATTTTTTTCTCTCAAGTCATTCCATGTGCATTTGGTGTTGTTTGAACCATTTGAGGTGTCACACTTGGGGCATAAGGCACTCAAGCTTCATGAAGACATTCTACATCAAATAGGTATGTAATTCTAACTTGATATATTCATTTGAATCAATGTTATTATGCTAGTTAGGATGAATACCTTGGAAACTTCATATTTGCATGTATAATAGAGAAAACATAGATCCAAGGTATTTGGGGTTGCATGTACACTTAGGAGTGTTAGAATGCTCAAATCCCAATAGTGGTATCAGAGCCTAGGTTTGTTTTCAATTATACATGATGCAAATTGCTGAAAAATGCTGAAAAAATCGATTTTCTGGCTTTCTGGGCACTGGACTCACCGAGTCCACTGATGAACTCGCCGAGTCCATGAAGAAAATCATCCTCCTCGTCGAGTAGGTTGATACACTCGATCAGTAGGAGCCCCAGACAACATATTTTCGAGTTTTTTTTGGCTAGAAATGGACTAGGAACATTACCCTAAGCTGGTTTTGAACTTATAAACTTGTTTTTGATGTGGTAATGTTCATACTAATCCAATTTCAAAGATAATTGTCAATAGATTCATTTTTTGTATTAGTTTAGTGATTAGGCTAATTACATGAAAAAGTTTGATTTGAATTATCTTGTTCTTATGCGTTGCTTAGATTAATAGAAAAATTAATTGATTATGTGTTTTCAATCCATTTTAATCTAAGAGTTGATTCTAAAATGTGTTTTTGTAACTTGTCCTCAAGTTATATGAAAAGTCACATTTAAGTTTCATAAAACTCATAAAAGTTGGCAATGGTTACAAAAAAAATGAAGAGTCTTGTCCTCAAGTTATGGAGGTTCAAGAGTCACTTCATTCGGGAAACGACGGAGAAGATCGTTTAGATTCACGAACGGTTGAAACCCTCTAGAGACCGACATAAGAGCTACACCGACAAACGTAGGAAACCTTTGGAATTCTAGGTGGGAGACCGCGTTCTTTTGAAAGTCTCACCCTGGAAGGGATTGATACGCTTCAGAAAGAGTGGGAAGCTCAATCCAAGATACATAGGGCCTTTCGAGATTCTCACTAGAATCGGCCCTATAGCTTACAAACTCAATCTACCCAACGAACTTAGTAACGTACATTCTACATTGCACGTCTCAAACTTGAAAAAGTGTCTGTCCGATGAGACTCTTGTAATCCCACTCAACGAGATCGAGATAAACGAGAGCCTCGACTTCGTGGAAGAACCTGTAGAGATCATGGACCGTGAGGTCAAGCAGACAAAACAAAGCCGCATCCCAATAGAGAAGGTTCGTTGGAATGCCAAGCGAGGACCGGAATTCACATGGGAGCGCGAGGATCAAATGAAATTGAAATATCCTCATCTATTTGCTTAGTTATTTGTAACTATTTTATTTGCTTAAACTCTAATTTCGGGACGAAATTCCCTTTAATGGGGGGATGATGTGACAACCCGAAATTTTCATTCGGAGAAACCTGAAAGTCAATCACTTCAATTAAAATTCAATTACATTTCCAATAATTGTTAGCCAATTTAAAAGTCCGTTTGAGTGTTTTTAGTGTTTATTCTTCTAACGAACGAAGGAAAGGAAGTACCGTCTCGGTTCTTGAAGTAGCAAACCCACCCATTGCACCCTAACAAAGAGTTCACGGCCAAAATTTTGGAGTTTGGGCCGTAAACTCTCCCATGGCCGTGAACTCATGCCTTAGGCATGAGTTTACTCCCCAAACTCTTCATTTCTAACTTCCATTCTCAAGAACACCCTCTATTCTCTCTCAACTATCATCTCGTTCTTCACCCGATCTTTCGCAAACGTAAGTGTTTCTCGACTTGATTTGTTTCTATAACCTAACATCTAGTAGTTATACATCATTTCATCCTTCATTATTGCTTTATAGCTAGATCTTCAAGTGTTCTTCAAAACACCAAGAACACACACTAGTGTTCTTGGACCTTAAACACCAAATCAAGCTTCTATCTTGTAAGTACACTTGCCCTAGCTTCTTGTGTGCTTAATATGAACTTGATAACACTTGAAAATCATCAATTATAATAAGAACAAAGGAGTTTACGGCCAAGGATGTTCTTGGTCCGTAAACCCTTCTTAAGGTGGTAAAATGGACCGTAGTCCCTTCCTAAGCCTTTAATGCCAACCTTGATCCTTCCTAGAAGTGTTTAAGACCTTAAACAATAATCAAAACAAGTCCCCAAGAGATTTTACGGCCGTGAACACCTAAGGATATGGTCCTTTGGCCGTAAACTCCACAAGGTAGCCTTATTTTTCCCCTAATGCTTTCCTAAGGCTTGGACTTGATCATTTGATGCCCAACCATGAATTGTAAGACCTCAAAACACATTATGGCACTTAGTACCATGCGCTTACATCCATAAACTCATGGGGAAATGGTCATGGGCCGTAAACTCCATAAGTAGTGGTTCATGGGCCATAAACTCCAATGCCATGCCATACAACCCTTAGATGCAACCCTTTGGTGCCCTTAGCACTTGAATCAAACTGTTTCCATGACCTAGGGTGTCTTAAGTTGATTAATTAGTTGTTAATTGACTAATTAGATACATATATGTTTATTATATGATAACTAGGACCATTGTGTGTGTTCAAGTCCTCACTTGACGCCTAGCACCTTGTCCAACACTTCCGAACAAACCACTCACTACAGGTGAGTTCGTACCCCTTAATTAACCTTTGAAATGATTTTAAATGTTTTAAATGCTTTATGGGGGGAATACAAGTTGAACCATGTTAGTTATTAGATTGATCACATGTGATTAATAACTAAAATACAAATGGATTTTTCATACTTTAAACTGTTTTACCAAACAAATGACTTCAAACTGTTTATCAAACTATTTTACACATTAAACTCTTTATCAAATTCACTTTTGTATACTAAACCTTTCTTGTATAGTTTTCAAACTTATATATTGTTAAATCCATGTCTATTACATATATAGTTATATAAATAAGGTTTGAAGGACTTAGGAGAGATAACCCACTTTACTTCCTGTCCTTGTTTGGTTGTGGTCTTAAAGTACCCAGTTGTTTGTCCGAGTGTCGTTGAATCCTAAGTTATATATTATGTATATATGTATAGATGTAAAGACTTTTATCTCAGTTCAGTACATTCATTCAAACAAACAAGTCTAGTAATAAACTATAATAGGTATAGTTTAGAGTTATACTACTTACTACTTCTAGTCCAATGAAGCATACAAGAGTCGGTTCATTCATGGGTCATTACTTATTACTACGAAAACATATACAACTACACTATGATGAGAACATATACAACTTTACTATGATGAGAACATATACAACGATACTATAATGAGAAACAATACGTTACATATACAAGAATACGTTAACATAAATGTGATCCATTGTATCGGAGCATGCCTTCATTGTCATGGCCCGAGTTGTAACCAAAATCTCCTGGAGGGAGAGCGTAAGTTTGCATATAGATCTATACTGGATTGACTATCGTACACCTTGCTTCTAGCTACAACCGGACCTGCAGGTCTGCGGGTGCCAAATGTCATACCTTTTGACGACTTACATTGTCGTGTTTTCCAGTCGATAGTATGGTACAATTAATCACATAATACCTTGATATAAATCCGGTTTAAGGTAGTTAGTACAGCAGTAGTTCCTATAATACAACACTACAGTACTACATTAATTTACCCTCTACATTTATTTGGTGATCATTTCACTTAAACATTAATGTACAAACTATATTTTGATAATGATAGTTATACTTGGGAAAATTACACACTTTTACAAGAAACAAACATACAAACCAGTTGTGCCTTGGTAGAAGGCTACTTTTAGTAGAAAATATAGGATTTTCTAGGAGTTACAAACACTTACAAACATTCACATACTTTTACTAAAAACGTTTACAAACTCGTACTTCAAACAACGGTTCAAACATTTTGATACAAACATAGACACTAAATACTTGTGAACTCACCAGCTTTAATGTTGATAAACTCTTTCAAAATAACTTGTATTCTCAGGTCATCAGTAGACAGGTACCTATGCCAGCTTTTGAGAAGATGGAGCGCATTCAAGACTCTTCTTATATTTTGATTCATGTTTTGGTGTCCTATATACTACAGAACACACTTGTATTAAAATATTATATTTAATGCAATGGATGATGTTGTTTACTTGTTTACTATTATACTGTGTTGTGATACTATACATGACGTCCTCTGCCCCAGAACGTTTCCGCCGTTCTCGGTTTTGGGGTGTGACACTTTACCTAACTAAAATAGATTCGAATTTGATTATGGCGTCCCTTATCAGTGTTCAAATCGAAAATATGGACCCAAGCCTTAATTTAAATTTATGGGTTAATAATTAAGGGTTAAAATCAACTAACTTGAATTCTATTTTCTCTTATTATAGATGTCAAACACCAATGGTTTTCCTCATTCTACTGGAAATGATTTTCCTCTACCTTCTGAAGATGATCTTCCACATGTTGGTCAAGATGAAGTGTGTTCCCTTATTCTAGAAATGTGGGAAATGGAGGTCATGCTTCTTTGACTCTTCCTCCTCCTCCTCCTCAAGTGACTCTCCCTAAGTCATCACTTTTTCAATTTGAAAATTACGAAATTACTCAAGCCCTATTGGCATGTAAACATCAAGATGGAAAGTCTGTATGTACGCATGTTCTAGAAATGAAATCGTACATTGATCGATTGGATATGTTGGGTGTCGTTTTATCAAGGGAGATAGCCATTCACTTGGTACTGATTTCGCTTCCTAATTCATATAGTTAGTTCGCTAAAGAATATTATATGAGCGACCACGACGTGAACCTAATTAATCTAACACATATGTTGATTGATGCTGAAGCAAAAATGCTTAAGAGCACAAGTGAAACAAAAGTGTTTGAAGGATCTGAATCCAAGTTTTTCATCGATGTTGACAATGGAAACAATAGGAGTCCAGAAAAGTTTTCTCTTCCAAATAGAAAGGGACCAGCCAAGTTCAAACTATTTGACCATATGGTAAAGAGAAAGGCTAGTTCTGAGATAGTCCCATGTACTAATCCTTAAAGGTACATATGTTTCTATTGCCAATTGAAGGGGATTGGATGCGATGCTGCCTAGACTAGCTGAAAGATCTTAAAGATGGTAAAGTCAAGTCATGTGGCTCTACTTCAGGTACATCGATTATCTAACTCCATTATTCCTATTCATAGATTCTTAATTCATGATGTGATGATCACATTTTGATGGTATTGTAGGATCTTAGAGAAAGAAGGAAGCTTCAGAAGAGTGAGCTAAATCTGATCGTGAGAGAAGGATTTTGGTCGCTTTGTTCGATTATCCGATTTTGAAATATACTACCTTGGAGTTATGATAATTTAATAGGTTGCTTAGGAAATGTCTAGAAACATTGTTTTCGTATTTTGGATTGTAAGAAAAAAAAAATTATATTTATTATCAATAAGAGTGAAAGTTTGGTTTGTTTAATTTATCTTTCCTTGCAATGGCATTTATGAAAATTGGTGGTTACATTTCCATTGTTAGCAATTTTAAATATGGATTTGATTCTTAATTATATTGTTTGTGGTAATTTAATGATTGACCAAGTGAAAAGGAATTCTCATCACCCAAGTTTCAGTTGGATAGAAACTTTGAGTCATACAATTCGAATTGTGTGATGTGTGAGAATCTTGATCATAGGAAAATTATAACTAATTCATCGATCACATGCTTATTTGTGTCAAAATGAAGGACTATTGATCTTGTACATATTAATATTGACTCTTTAGATCCACCACAAAGGACGACATATTCTATTCGTCATCATTTGCTGATGCTTTAGTAAATATGGTTGTGCATAATCATACATTATGGAAAGGTTTTCAAAGAGTGGTAGAACGAATAAGAAGAATCTGCTAGGTAGAAAGATAAAGGTTTCTCTAATCTGTTAAGGAAAGGAGAGTACTTTAGCATCATGTTTTATGATCATCTTAATGATTATGGAACTATATCATAATTGATCATTGAAGAACATCTTAGTGCAATTGTTTGACTAAGAAGAGAAATCTAATATTGTTGAAACGATTCAATCGAGCGATGACTCATACCTCATCTCCAATCAAGTTTTAGAGTCATACTCTAGTTACAGCACGTCGTATCTTGAAAACATATACTAAGTTGGATTATAACATCTCATAAAATGTGGATTAATAATGTTTTCTTACTCTCAGACATTTGGAATTGGTAGTTGTGATGTTTTTTGTTAAATCAAAGGATCAACATAAACCAATTCTATGAAGTGTTTCTTGTCGGGAATCCACACTAACTTTTGAATATTTATTTTAGCTCGTCAAGGAATGCTCCTTGAGAGAGAAAATTATATGTCAAGAAGTCAGTGGGAGTCTTAATGAATCTTGAAAGGTTTCAAGATTCAACCGAGAATAAACCTTTTAGTTATCGCGAGCGCATGATCTAAGGTTGATAACTTATCATGTTCAGTTGACAATTGCTTGTTTATGTGCAACTTTCAGTTGAGTTGGCAGTGCTTATAAGTTCTATGGCTCTCATTTTACTGAAAAAGGTAGAGTGCGTTGATTAATGAATGTATATTGATCAATATGGGTAAGCTTCTTAACAACATGGAAGCACAGGTAGCCAGTTGCTCTACCAGAGAGCAAGAAATTTAGAATAAGCAAGTTCAGTCCATGAAAGCTAAATTCGAATTTGGTTTTATCATAAACCTTGACTTGTGATTATAGGTTGGAAATGATAGATTCACATGGATGGGAAAATGTACACCATAAAATCTAAATAGCAAGAGGTTTCGCTCTAATTCATGAATGACTATAAGGAAACACTTTTGCTAATAGAATTTAAAGATCTATAAAATATCATTATGGTTAGTAGATATGTTAATTGTGTTCTTGATTTTGCAATATGATGAAGACATCCCATTTTATAGTTCGAATTGTGAGAAATGATAAGGGACTGTTTTAACCTTTCGGACATATGGTTATAACATTTGAAAGGGTTTGAGCACACACACTTATGCTATCTAATGAAGGTGTATAAGCTTGAGAAGTCTAGTTGAAGACTTACTGAAGCATCATGTATCATCAATATGCACTTTAGTAAGAAAGTCAATAGTGTTGATTTCTAAAAGTCCAATTGATTTATCGGTACATGTCAAAGCTACTGGGAGCATAATTGTTATGCAAATGAGCGCATAATTGTTAGGCTAAGCATTGCAAGTTTGCAATAATATTTATAGGAAACAAAGTTCACAAATTTGCAAGTTGCAAAGTTTGGGAATTGTTTCTCCATAGAAAGATTTAAGGGAGAGGGCACTCATACTTCGTTTCAAATCTAAAATTTTAGACTGGAGGGTTTTAATGGAACTTAGTCTTCGACATATATGAATATCGTGTTGAAATGGTTCAACATAGGAAATTCGATATATAGAAATATTATAGCAAGATACTTATCATAGATCAGGTCTCTATGTAAGATATTATGAAACGAGTCTTGTATGCTTCGGATATAGGATTGATTGCATATGCTATAACATCCACTTGTTCTGATTTTTTCGATTGCCTTGGACATTGGAAGGGAAAAAAGAGTAGAAATTGGACTGACTAAAGTTGTTAAACAACTTTCAAGAACAGTTTGAGTGTTACTAAATATTGGTTGCTTGAGGACAGTTGGAAGTATAATAGTATATGTACGGCCCATATTGACATAATTCTGAGTGGAGGTTATTCTTATTCAGAATTAATGGTCATATAGGAATACGGAAATGTTTCCGTAATGGGGATTATTAAAATCTACATATGAATTAGAAACTTTAATGCAAGGAAGGTGTTCATGGAGTGTATCTTAAATTTCAGACTTCGTTATCATCGAATTGTTTTAAGTAACGAAGTTTTGAGGGAGCATTTTGTAATATCGTTGGCAAAGTCTCTTTGACTTTGAAGCCTCAACATCAAAAAAGGATATTTCATCTAAGGTTGAACTCTAACACATTTAGTAATAACAAGAGTTTGGAATTGTGAAATGAGCATCATTGAAATAGTGTCGAATCGATGTGTTCACAAAGGAAGGACCAAAGAGAGATATAATATGAATGTTTATAACATTGCATGATTGATGTTTTATTCAAGTGTTTAGTTGATTACTCAAAACATTATACACTAAATAAAGTTTAACAAATAGGGTGACTAAATAATCAGGTTTATGTTTATATTCAATAGCTTTGATACCATAATTAATTAGGTTATTATTTTGTTTCACTTTGCATGTTTTACTTCCTGAATAATTGGATTACTCAAACATCCATAGTCGATCATACTTTTGGGAGTAAGCAGTGAATCAAGATTGTCATGAATAGGATTGTTGTGTGTATCAGGATTAGACATAGCAGTAGCTTTGCTGCAAAGTTCATGCGTACTTAGAAAATGGGGATTTTGGGTATTGGATTAACCCATGCTCAGAGAATTACTCCATGGATTTTTTTCACGAGCAATTTTGAGACGATAATATTTTATATTCTTGAAACGGAGATATATGAGTTGTTGTTTATGAGTCAGACTTCAATTGATAACGTGTAAACGCATTAGTAACTCGATGTTATAAAACATATTGTTGTGTGAGATTTGATGAGTAAATAGTGCATGCATATGATTCGAAGTTTATCTGCTCCTTTTCCCCTAACGGGAAAAGCGATATCTGTGGGCCCCTCGATGATTTGATGATGACATTTAAAGCGCTTGGTCAAGCCTAAACTAAATTGATGTGTTCAATTAGTAATCTGATTTTATTCGTCATAAATCAGAAATCGGGAAACAAAACTTGGACAATGAGATTGATTATAATATATTTCTCATGTTTGTATGATATCTTGTAGAACGGAGGAATATTGATCACTTATTTTAGGACACGTAGCTGACTGGGTTAGAGTTTGACAGTGGTTTTTGAGAGCTACAATTTGTTGATTAGTTAAGAATAATATATTGGAAACTATAGTTATTAGACTTATCTAAGTGGCATACTGTTACATTATGTGCCTAAGCCCATAACTATAATTAGTATATAGTTAAATTGATAGTAACATAGTCCTTTTGGGTTGCCCTCAAAACTTGCAACTGGACATGATTTTAGAGAATGAGGTTAAATTTATTATTTGAGAACAAAATGAAATAAAGAATTTTTTTAATATATTATGAGAGTAATATATTACTTAGAAATAGTAATATTTAATGAATACTTAATCATAAATTAACCAGAACTAATTTTAGGATTTAAAGAATTAATGAATAATGTAGGCATTGGATTGTAATTATTCAGTAGTTGAACAAGAGGCAATCTAGAGCCCTCCATAAGGGTGGGAGGATTTATTGATGCCTAAGAGTTTCTAGAATAATCCGTGGTGGATAAACAAGAAAGTGGATAATTACCCGGTTTAAGATAATCTTGGATTTGGGCTTATCTTGGGTTTCCGGACAGCACTATAAATAGGTCTATTACCCTATGAATTTCTTTGATCTATTCTTTGGAAGAATTCTAGCCGATTTTCCAACCTCTCTCCACCTTCTCAATCATTCTTCCTTGCTAGTGTTGGGTGTGAACCATTATAGGCGTGACATTTGTGATGCTTGCTCTCAAGGCTTCAACAACACAAGGATTTGCATTGTTATTAATATATAACAATCAAGGTATGAATCATCTAACCCTTATTGTGTATTTTGATTATATACTAGCGTTGAAGGGTTTTTTCTATTTTGTTGTTTAATTTGTATGTTCAATTAGAGAAAACGTAGATCAAAATTATATAGGGTTACATGCGCACATAGGATTATATGTTACGCATAATACCGATAAGTGGTATCAGAGCACAGGTTTAGTTTTGTATTGAATTGATACAATAGTTGAGCATGAACAAGGAAAAGCAGACATAATCGTCATTCTGTACCGCAAACACATCATGGTGTTCTTCCAAAACGGCATCTTGGCCTACAAATTCGTTCCAACGCGGCATGGAGATTGTTTACCATGGCATGTTGGACTGTCTGATCCACCAAGTTTGGATTTTTGGCATATCTCATGAATTGATTAGGATAATTACTAAAATAATATTTTAATTACGTAAAACAGAATAATAATCTAAGTAATTGGATATTCTTATCTTGAATTTATGATTGGTTTATTTTTTAATTTAGTTACTTAAATATTAATTTTAAAATTTTAAATTATAACCCTAGTATTTTGAAAAATTTTAAAAATACATCCTTATGGATCTTATTATTAATTTAATTAAGTGATTAATTAAAAGATAATTAATAAATCCATAAATGATATAAATTTAATTAAATTAAAAGTTTTATTTATTAAAAGATTAAACCCTTGCTATTTTAAAATATTTAAAATACACCTTATACTATGTATATAATTAAAAAGTTTAATTTATATTGTACGTATAGGAAAATTTAGTCGAACCGCTAGAACGCCTCATTCACAAAGTCATACTATAAGGGGCGTTTAAGGAAGAGACCTATAAAATTACCTCCATTTGGTATCTACTCTTACCCACCGCTCTCTTGTTTGGTGGAGGGTCGTTAGTCGAATGAGTTTGATACGACAATTAATTCTCATTAAAAGTATAATGCTATTAAAAGTAACTAAACCCTTTTATTTAAAATCTCTTTCTTAGTTACTTTAGGAAAATGTGAATTTGTATGCTAATCCATGAAATTGCACATTACATTTTATAAGTCGTTAGCGAAGCGTGTGTGGTAATGGGTGTCTATCGTTGATTAATGGAGCGTGTGTGGCTAACCGGCACATTAAAACGAGATGATAAACGACATTTATAGTGCCAAGCTAATTGGCATGGTTATTCACATCTCCTTTGTGATCTTCAGCATCCCGGTCACAAAAGTGAGAGCATAATTGAGATTAAACATGTCATTCATTAGATTCAATGAATCTCAAATGATCTATGAGTTTTATGAGATTGAAATTGGTAAATGTTTTACCTACCTAAAATAGATTTGAATATGATTATGGCAACCCTCTTCAAAATTCGAATAAAAAATATGGATCCTACCTTTAATTTAAATTTATGGGTTAATAATTAAGGGTTAAAATCAAATAATTTGAATTCTCTTTTCTCCAATTATAGATGTCAAACGAAAATGGTCTTCCTCATTCTACTAGAAATGTTTTTCATCTACCTTCTGAAGATGATCTTCCACATGCTGGTCAAGGTGAAAGTGTGTTCCCTAGTTCGATTAATTGTGGAAATGGGGGTCGTGCTTCTTCAACTCTTCCTCCTCCTCCTCCTCAAGTGACTCTCCTTAAGTCATGATTTCTACATGTTGAAAAGTACAAAATTACTCAAGCCCTGTCGGCATGTAAACATCAAGATGGAAAGTCTATGTATGGGCATGTTCTAGAAACAAAATCTTACATTGACGGATTGGATATGTTGGGTGTCATTTTATCAAGGGAGATGGCCATTGACTTGGTTCTGCTTTCACTTCCTGATTCATATAGTTAGTTCGCTAAAGACTATTATATGAACGACCACGACGTGAACCTAATTAATCTAACACATATGTTGATTGATGTTAAAGCATAAATGTTGAAGAGCACAAGTGAAACAAAAGTGTTTGAAGGATTTGAATCCAAATTTTCCATGGATGTTGACAATGGAAACAATGGGAGTCCAGAAAAGGTTTCTCTTCCCAATGGAAAGTGATCGGCCAAGGTAAAACCGTTTGACCATATGGTAAAGAGAAAGGCTAGTTTTGAGATGGTCCCATGTGCTAATCCTGAAAGGTCTATATGTTTCTATTGCGAATGAAGGGGGATTGGATGCGAAGCTGCCCAGACTAGTTGAAAGATCTTAAAGATGGTAAAGTCAAGTAATGTGGCTCTACTTCAGGTACATCCATTATCTAACTCAATTATTCATATTCAAAGATTCTTAATACATGATGTGATGATCACATTTTGATGGTATTATATGATCTAAGAGAAAGAAGGAAGCTTAAGAAGGGTGAGTTGAATCTGATCGTGAGAGATAGATTTTGGTCACATGGTTCGATGATTAGATTTTGAAAGCTGTGGCCTTGCAATTATGATAATTTAATAGGTTGCTTATGAAGTGTTGGGTGTGAACCATTAGAGGCGTGACATTTGTGACGCTTGCTCTCATGGTTTCAATAACACAAGGATTTGCATTATTATTACTATATAAAAATCAGGGTATGAATCATCTAACCCTTATTTTTTATTTTGATTATATACTAGCATTATAGGGTTATTTCTATTTTTTGTTCAAGTTGTATGTTCAATTAGAGAAAACATAGATCAAATTTATATAGAGTTGCATACACACATAGGATTATATGTTTTGCATAATACCGATCAGTGGTATCAGAGTGTAGGTCTAGATTTCTATTGAATTGCCACAATGGTTGAACTTGAACAAGGAGACGCAAAAAGAATCGTCATTCTGTACCGCAAACACGCCAGGGTGCTCTTCCAACACGGTGTGTTGGCCTACGATTTTATCCCAACACGTTGTGCTTATTGTTTACCACGGTATGTTGGACTGTCAGATCCACCAATTTCAGATTTTTGTCATATCCCATGAATTGATTAGGATAATAACCTTAAATAATGTTTTAATTAAGTAAAACAGAATAATTATCTAAGTAATTGGATATCCTTATCTTGAATTCATGAGTGGTTCATTTGTTAATTTAATTAATTAAATATCAATTTTAAAATTTTAAAATATAACCCTAGTATCTTAAAAAAGTTCAAAAATACACCCTTATGGATCTTATTATTAATTTAATTAAGTGATTAATTAAAGGATAATTAAAAACTCCATAAATGGTATAAATTTAATTAAATTAAAAGTTAAATTTATTAAAATACTAAACTCTTGCTATTTTAAAATGTTTAAAATACACATTATACTATGTATACAATTAAAAGTTTAATTTATATTATGTGTATAAAAAAATTTAGTCAAACCGCTAGTACGCCTCATTCACGAAGCCATACTATAAGGGGAGTTTAAGGAAGTGGCTTATAAAATGATTGTCATTTGGTATCCTCTTACCCACCGCTCTCTTGTTTGGTGGGGGGTCATTAGCCGAATGGGTTTGAAAGGACAATTTAATTTCATTAAAAGTATAATGACATAAAAAGTAACTAAACCCTTTTATTTAAGATCCCAATCTTAGTTACTTTAGGAAAATGTGAATTTGTATGTTAACCCATTAAATTGTAGAGTACACTTTTTAAGTCGTTAGTGGAACGTGTGTGGATAATTGGCACACTAATAGGGAACTTATAAAGGGTAGTAATGGGTGTCTCAAAAATTATCAGTTATTAATGGAGCATGTGTGGCTAACCAGCACATAAAAACGTGATGATAAATGATATCGATAGGGTCAAGCTAATTTGCATGCTTGTTCACATCTCCTTTGTGATCATCGGCATCCCAGTCATAAAAGTGAGAGCATGATCGAGACTAAACATGCCATTGATTAGATTTAATGAATCTCAAATGATCTATGAGTTTTATGAGATTTAAATTGGTAAATGCTTTACCTACCTAAAATAAATTCAAATTTTATTATGGCATCCCTCTTCAGTGTTCGAATCGAAAATATTGATCCTAACCATAATTTAAATTAATGGGTTAATAAGTAAGTGTAAAAATCAACAAACTTGAATTACATTTTCTCCAATTATAGATGTAAAACAACAATGGTTTTCCTCGTTCTACTGGAAATGTTTTTCTTCTACCTTCTAAAGATGATCTTCCACATGCTAGTCAAGGTGAAAGTGTGTTCCCTATTCGAGAAATTGTGGAAATGGAGGCCATGCTTCTTCAACTCTTCCTCCTCCTCTTCAAGTGACTCTCCCTAAGTCATGCTTTCTTCATGTTGAAAAGTACGAAATTACTCAAGCCCTATTGGCATGTAAACATCAAGATGGAAAGTCTTTGTTTGCGCATTTTCTAGAAACGAAATCTCACATTGATAGATTGGTTATGTTAGGTGTCGTCTTACCAATGCAGATGGACATTGACTTGGTTCTGCTTTCGATTCCTGATTCATATAGTCAGTTCGCTAAAGACTATTATATGAGCAACCACAACATGAACCTACTTAATCTAACACATATGTTGATTGATGTGGAAACAGAAATGCTTAAGAGCACAAGTGAAACAAAAGTGTTTGAAGGATCTTAATCCAAGTTTTCCATGGACGTTGACAATGGCAATAATGGGAGTCCAAAAAATGTTTCTCTTCCCAATGGAAAGGGATCTGCCAAGGTCAAACCATTTGACCATATGGTAAAGAGAAAGGCTAGTTCTTAGATATTCCCATGTGCTAATCTTGAAAGGTCCATATGTTTCTATTGCCAGTCGAAGGGGGATTGGGTGTGGAGCTGCCCAGACTAGCTGAAAGATCTTAAAGATGGTAAAGTCAAGTCATGTGGCTCTACTTCAGGTACATCCATTATCTTACTCCATTATTCGTATTCATAGATTCTTAATACATGATGTGATGATCACATTTTGATGGTATTATAGGATCTAAGAGAAAGAAGGAAGCTTAAGAAGAGTGAGTTGAATCTGATTATGAGAGATAGATTTTGGTCGCATGGTTTGATGATCAGATTTTGAAAGCTACTGCCTAGGATTTATGATAATTTAATAGGTTGCTTAAGAAATGTCTAGAAACATTGTTTTCATATTTTGCATTGTAAGGACAAATTTTTTTTATTTATTATCAATAAAAGTGAAATTTTGGTTGGTTTTTTTATATTTCTTTGCAATGGCATTTATGAAAATTGGTGGTTAAATTTCTATTGTTAGCAATGTTAAATATGGATTTGATTCTTAATTATATTGTTTATGGTAATGTCATGATTGACCAAGTGAAAAGGAATTCTCATCACCCAAGTTCCAGTTGGATAGAAACTTTGAGTTATACAATTCGATTTGTGTGATGTATGAGAATATTTATCATTGGATAATTATGACTAATTCATTGATCACATGCTTATGTCAGTCAAAGTGAAGGATTATGGATCTTGTACGTATTAATATGGACTCTTTAGATCAACCACAAAGGAAGACATATTCTATTCGTCATCATTTACTGATGCATCAGTAAATATCGTTATGCATAATTCTGACATTATGGAAAGGTTTTCAAAGAGTTGCAGAAAGAATAAGAAGAATGTGTTAGGCAGAAATATAAATGTTTCTCCAATCCATTAAGGAAAGGAGAGTACTTTAGTATCATGTTTTATGATCATCTTAATGACTATTGAACTATATCACAATTGATCCTCGAATACCATCTTAGTGTAATTGTTTGACTAAGAAGAGGAATCGGATATTGTTGAAATGGTTAAATCGAGAGATAAGTCATAATTTGCTTCCAATCAAGTGTTAGAGTCATACTCTAGTTACTTCACATTGTATCTTGAAAACTTATACTAAGTTGGTTTATAACATCTCATAAAATGTGGAGTAATAATGTTTTCTTACTCTGACACATTTGGAATTGGTAGTTTTGATGTTTTTGGTTAAAACAAAGGATAAACATAGACCAATTCTATGAAGTGTTTCTTGTCGGGAATCCAAGCTAACTTTTGAATATTTGTTTTAGTTCGTCAAGGAATGTTCCTTGAGAGAGAAAATTATATGTCAACAATTTAGCAGGAATCTTTATTCATCTTTAAAGGTTTCAAGTGTCAATCGAGAATAAACCTTTTAGTTATCGCGAGTGCACGATCTAAGGTTGATAACCTATCGTGTTCAGTTGACACATTCTTATTTCAGTGCACTTTCCAGTTGAGTTGGCAGTGCTTATGAGCTCTATGGTTCTCATTTGACTGCAAAAGGCGGAGGGCATTGATCAGTGAGAGTACATTGATCAATATGGGTAAGCTTCTAACCAACATGGAAGCATTGGTAGGCCCTTGTGTTACCAGAGAGCAATAAATTTAGAATAACCAAGTTTAGTCCATGAAAGCTAAATTTGAATTTTGTTTATAAACCTTGTCTTATGATTGTAGGTTGAAAATGATAGATTCACATGGATGGGAACATGTACACCATAAAATCTAAATAGCAAGAGGTTTCGCTCTAATTCATGAATGACTATGAGGAAAAACTTTTGCTAGTAGATTTTAAAGATTTAAAAAATATCATTATGGTTAGTAGATGTGTTAATTGCGTTCTTGATTTTGCAATATGATTACGACATCCCTTTTTATAGTTCAAATTGTGAAAAATGGCATGGTATTGTTTTTAACCTTTAGGACATATGGCTATAACATTTGAAAGGGTTTGAGCACATACACTTATGTATCTAATGAAGGTGTATAAGCTTGAGAAGTCTAGTTGAAGACTTACTGAAGCATCACGTATCAGGAATATACACTTTAGTAAGAAAGTCAATGGTGTTGATTTCTAAAAGTCCGGTTGATTTATCGGTACATGTCAAAGCTACTGGGAGCATAATTGTTATGCAAATGAGAGCATAATTGTTATGCTAGAGGGATCATAATTTTTTATGCTAAGTATTGCAAGCTGGCAATAATATTTGTAGGAAACAAAGTTCACAAATTTGCAAGTTGCAAAGTTTGGGAATTGTTTCTCTATAGAAAGATTTAATGGAGACTGCACTCATTCTTTGTATCAAATCTAAAATTTTAGATTGAAGGGTTTTAATGGAGCTTAGTCTTCGACCTATATGAATATCGTGTTGAAATGTTTCAACATAGGAAATTCGACATATGGAAATCTTATAGCAAGAGAATTATCATATATCAGGTCTCTGTGTAAGACATTATGAATCGAGTCCCGTATGCTTTGGATATAGGATTGATTGCGTGTTCTGATTTTTCCAAATGTTGTGGACATTGGAAAGGAAAAAGGACTAGAAGTTGGTGTGACTAAGGTCGTTAAACAACTATTATGAACAGTTTGGGTTTTACTAATGATTTGTTGCTTGAGGACAGTTGGAAGTGTAGTAGTATTTGTACGGACCATATTGACATTATTCTAAGTGGAGGTTATTCTTATTCAGAATTAATGGTCAAATGAGAATACGGAATTTTTTCTGTAATGGGAGTTGATTATTAAAATCTACATGTGAAATACAAACTTTAATGCAAGGAAGGTGTTTAAGGAGTGTATCCTTAATTTGAGACCTTGTTACCATGGAATTGTTTTAAGTAACAAAGCTTTGATGGAACATTTTATAATATCATTGGAAAAGTCTCTACGACTTTGAAGCCTTGTCATAAAAAAAGGGTATTTCATGTAAAGTTGAACTCTAACACATTTAGTAGTAACAATAATTTGGAATTATGAAATGAGCATCATTAGAATAGTGTCCAATCGATATGTTAACAAAGGAAGGACCATAAAGAGACATAGTATGCATGTTTATAACATGGCATGATTGATTTTTAATTCAATTGTTTAGTTATTTACTTGAAACATTATACAATGAATAAAGTCTAATTAATATGGTGATTACATAGTAAGTGTTTCATTTATATTCAATAGTTTTGAGACCATAGTTAATTAGTTTATTATTTTGTTTCACTTTGCATGTTTTACTTCCCGAATAATTAGATTATTCAAACATCCACAGTCGATTATAATTTTGGAAGTAAGCAATGAATCAAGATTGTCATGAATAAAATTGTAGATTGTCTATGGGGATTAGACATAGCAATAGCTTTGCTGCAATGTTCATGGGTACTTAACAAATAGAGATTTTAAGTATTGGATTAACCCGTGATAAGAGAATTACTTCATGGATTTTATCATGCATAATTTTGAGACGATAATATATTATATTCTTGAAACGGAGATATATATGAGTTGTTGTTTACGAGTCAATAATACGTAATCACATCAGTAACTTGATGTTATGCGTGATTTGATGAGTAAATATTGCAAGCATATGAGTCAAAGTTTATCCATTTCTTTTGCCCTAACAGGAAAAGCGATATTTGTGGGCCCCTTGATGATTTGATGATAACATCTAAAGCGTTTGGCCATGCCTGGACTAAATTGATGTGTTCCATTAGTATTCTGATTTCAGTCGTCATAAATCAGAAATTGACAATCAAAACTTGGACAATGGGATTGATTATAACCCATGTATTATGTCCGTACGATATCTTCTAGAACGGATGAATACTTGATCACTTATCTTAGGACACATAACTGAGTGGGTCAGAGTTCGACAGCGGGTTTTGAGAGCTACAATTTGCTTATTAGTGTATATGAATATACTGGAAACTATAGTTATTATACTTATCCAAGTGGGAGACTGTTGGATTAAGTGTCTAAGCCCATAACTATAATTAGTGTATACCTAAATTGATAGTAGCACAGTCCTTTTGGGTTGCCCTCAAAACTAGCAACTGGACAGATGATTTAGGAGAATGGGGTCAAATCTATTATTTGATAATAAATTGAAATAAATAATTTGTTAATATATTATGAGAATAATATATTAACTGGAAATAGAAAATTTTAATTAATACTTAATCAGAAATTAATTGGGATTAATTTTGGGATTAAAAGAATTAATTAATAGTGCAAGGACTGAATTGTAATTGTCCAATGGTTGAGCAAGAGGCAACCTAGAAAACTCCATAAAGGATAGGACGATTTATTGATGCCTAAGGGTTTCTAGAATGATCCCTAGTGGATGAATAGGAAAGGGGATAATTACCCAGTTTAATATAATCTTCGAATTAGGCTTATCAAGGGTTTCCTAACTGCACTATAAATAGGGCTATTATCCTATGAATTATGTTGATCTGTTCTTTGGAAGAATTCCGGCCGATTTTGCAATCGCTCTCCTCCCTCTCAATCATTCTTCCTTGCTAGTGTTGGGTGTGAACCATTAGAGGTGTGACATTTGTGATGCTTGCTCTCATTGCTTCAACAACACAAGGATTTGCATTGTTATTACTATATAAAAATCAGGGTATGAATCATCTAACCCTTATTGTGTATTTTGATTCTATACTAGCATTCTAGGGTTTTTTCTATTTTGTTGTTCAAGTTGTATGTTCAATTAGAGACAACATATATCAAAATTATATAGGGTTGCATGCACACATAAGATTATATGTTTGGCATAATACCAATCAGTGGTATCAGAGCGTAGGTTTAGATTTCTATTGAATTGATACAATGGTTGAACTTGAACAAGGATATGCAAATAGAATCGTCATTCTATACCGCAAACACGCCATCGTGTTCTTCCAACATGGCGTGTTGGTCTGTGAATTCATCCCAACACTCCGTGGTGATTGTTTACCACGGCATGTTGGACTGTCAGATCCACCAATTTCAGATTGTTGGCATATCTCATGAATAGATTAGGATAATAACCTTAAATAATGTTTTAATTAAGTAAAACAGAATAATTATCTAAGTAATTGGATATTCTTATCTTGATTTCATGATTGGTTTATTTTTAATTTAATTAATTAAATATTAATTTTAAAATATTAAAATATAACCCTAGTATTTTGAAAAAGTTTAAAAATACATTCTTATGGATCTTATTATTAATTTAATTAAGTGATTAATTAAAGGATAATTAATAATCCATAAATGGTATAAATTTAATTAAATTAAAAGTTTAATTTATTAAAAGTTTAAACCCTTGCTATTTTAAACTATTTAAAATACACCTTATACTATATATATAATTAAAACTTTAATTTATATTATACGTATAAGAAAAGTTAGTCGAACCGCTAGTACGCCTCATTCACAAATCCATGCTATAAAGGAAATTTAAGGAAGCTGCCTATAAAATGACCCTGATTTGGTATCCATTCTTACACACCGTTCTCTTGTTTGGTGGAGGGGTGTTAGCCGAATTAAATCTCATTAAAAGTATAATGATATAAAAAGTAACTAAGTCCTTTTATTTAAAATCCCAATCTTAGTCACTTTAGCAAAATGTGAATTTTTATGCGAATCCATGAAATTGCACATTACACTTTATGAGTCGTTAGCGGAACGTGTGAGGTTAACCGACACACTAATAAGGGACTCATAAAGGGTGGTAATGGGTGTCTCAAAAATTATTGTTGATTAATGGAACGCGTGTGTCTAACCGACACATTAAAACGATATGATAAATGACATCGAGAGTGACAAGCTAATTTGCATGCTTATTCACATCTCCTTTGTTACCCTCGGCATCCCAGTCATAAAAGTGAGAGCATAATCGAGATTAAACATGCCATTGATTGATTTAATGAATCTCAAATGATCTAGGAGTTTTATGAGATTGAAATTGGCAAATGCTTTACCTACCTAAAATAGATTTGAATTTGATTATGGCATCCCTCTTTAGTGATCGAATTGAAAATATCGATCCTAACCTTAATTAAAATTTATAGGCCAATAACTATGGGTTAAAATCAACTAACTTGAATTCTATTTTCTTTTATTATAGATGTCAGACAACATAGGTTTTCTTCGTTCTACTGGAAATGATTTTCATCTACCTTCTGAAGAAGATCTTCCACATGCTGGTGAAGGTGAAAGTGTGTTTCCTTATTCTATCAATGGTGGAGATGGAGGTCATGCTTATGCAACTCTTCCTCCTCCTCCTCAAGTGTCCCTCCCTAATTCATGCTTTCTTCATCTTGAAAACTACAAAACTACTCAAGCCATGTTAGTATGTAAACATCAAGATGGAAAGTTTGTATGTGCGCATGCTCTAGAAACGAAATCTTACATTGACAGATTGGATATGTTGGGTGTCGTTTTACCAAAGGAGATGGACATTGACTTGGTTCTACTTTCGCTTCCTGATTCATATAGTCAGTTCGCTAAAGACTATTATATGAGCGACCATGATGACACCATAATTGATCTAACACATATGTTGATTGTCGCTGAAGCATAACTGTTTAAGAGCACAAGTGAAACAAAAGTGTTTGAAGGATACAAATCCAAATTTTCCATGGACGTTGACAATGGAAACAATCTAGTTTAGAAGAATCAGTTTAGAAGAATATATTGGAAACTATAGTTATTAGACTTATCCAAGTGGAAGACTAAACTATAATTAGTATATACTTAAATTTATAGCAGCACAATCCTTTTAGGTTGCCCTTAAAACTAGTAACTGGACAGATGATTTTGTAGAATAAGGTTAAATTATTATTTGATAATAAATTGAAATAAATAATTTTTTATTATGAGGATAATATATTAATTAGAAATAGTAATATTTGATTAATACTTAACCAAGAATTAATTGGAATTAATTTCGGGATGAAAAGAATTAATTAATAGTGCAGGGACTAAATTGTGCTTGTCCAATGGTTGGGTAAGAGGCAATCTAGAACCCTTCATATAGGATATGACGATTTATTGATGCCTATGGTTTTATAGAATAATCCCAGGTGGATGAGCAGGAAAGTGGATAATTACCCGGTTTAATATAATCTTGGATTTAGGCTTATCTAGGGTTTCCGAACTACACTATAAATAGGGCTATTATAATATGAATTTTGTTGATATGTTATTTGGAAGAATTTCGTCTGATTTTGCAACCTCTCTCCTCCCTCTCAATCATTCTTCCTTAATAGTGTGTGTGTGTGTGTGTGTGTGTGTTTAGTATGTGTAAATATAAGATTATGTTTAGATCATACTCTCATATGTGTATGAAAAGTTGAATAAAAAGTGTGAGCTCGAAACATAAAACAGTCTTTTAACCAAGAATCTGATAGGAAGGAAAGTTAAATGATGTACCTTAATTGTTAATTATGGTTATATGTACATATTTGTGTAGTGGCTTGAAGAAGTTTCAGTTCCACCTAGATCATTGTATGGATGCATTTTATTAATTATTCATGTAAGTTCTTATAAACTTACTTTATTATATGGATTGCGTGTTATGTGTATGTCAAATAGAGACTACCCTTCGGGGAATCTAGTTGGGTTTAGGACCATGATAGACCCTTCGGGGGGAAGATTTCATGGTTTGGATGGTCATGATAGTCCCTTCATGGTAAGTAATCAGTCCCAATTTAGTAGTGTCTGAGATAGAACCTTCGGGGGAATCAACCTGCTGGTGTAGAATTTGTACCAAAAATATGTTTTGGGAAATTCATATGTTATGTGGTAGAATGTAAGTAATATGCGATTTATTACTTGAAGTATATGTGCTATTATGTTTGTTGCATATGATATATATATAATGGGTAAGTGCTGTGATTGCTCATTAAGCCTTAGGCTTACAATTGCTACTTTATTTTTGAGTTCCAGGTCCTTCATGTTCAAAAGACTTGCTTGTTTGAAGTCAAGATGTGGGACTTGATAAAGAGGATCTACTTTGAGTCTTTGGATTTAGTTTTTATTAATAATAGAGGTAATTTGTCTATTTTCTGTAGTATTATTTAGTTCTATAAAGTGTAATAAACATAGTTCTTGTTTGCTTATGATGCTTTGTTTTGCTTTCAATTTTATGCCTAAAATTATTATGTTCTAAGCATCATAAATCAATAACAAGATCAACAAGCTATGCTCTTAGAAGAACTTATCTATACCACATAAGCAGTTGAGAACATGTCTAATGAAATTTCCACCATTTCCGCAACACTAATCATAATTAAAGATTTGTAGAAGACTTTATCACCCACACTACCCAACAACTTTATTTGAAGCTATCAATTCCAGTTAGGTTGATTCTTTCCAAAATGATTTCCTTGAGGCCATGGAAAGTGACTGGTCTACTCATGATTCCAACATTGAAGAAATTCCTAACAACTATTACGAAGCATCTTACCAAGCTTTTTATAATTAGAACTTTAGGGGATCATCTAATTTATCCAGATTTTATTATTTGAACTTTAAGGGATCATCTAATTTGCAGTGGTGGAGCTTCAATATTTCATTCAGGGGGGCCGAAAATATAATTTGTATAAAAATTGGTGAACAGGGGGCATAGTCAAAATTTTATATTTTTGGGTCTAATATGTATAAAACTAAAGTATAGGGACTATTTCTGTCAAAAAAATCAGGGGGGGGGGGACACAAACCCCCCCCCCCTATACCCCATATAAGATCCGCCCCTGCTAATTTGTCATATTATTGGTGATTTCACTAGTGATCTGCAAACCAAAAATCAAATATCAAACAATTTATGTTTATATATCGACTTATAGGGAGCATCTAGTTAGTCTGATTATTTGTGGTCTATACCTCCATCGCTTGATTTGGTGGTTATTAATGATGTCAAAAAAGAAGGAGAACATTAGAAAGGTTTTTATTTGAAGGGCTATCATAGGAACCAAAACATAAGGGGGAGTGATTTATGGAAATAAATGTATCATTCATCAAGGATAAGTGTAACGTCCCAAAAATTAAGACTAAAATTTTCAATTTTTAAAATTAATAAAACCAGTACACAAACATCATAGAAACCATGGTGAATTAAAGTGTATCAATAATATCCAAGTACATCAGAGTAATATAAAAATTCGGAACGATGTGGTATGTGCACTGCAATCATCCTAGACTATTCGCCTTTGAACCAGAAGTACCTCAAACATAAACTAAAAACCGTAAGCACAAAACTTAGTAAGTTCCCCAAAATACCACATACCATACATATCGAACATATAATGGGCGCCGCCCGGCATCAGGCTCTGCTTGGCATCGAGCCCCACTCAGAACAGATCTATCAGTCATCAGGCCCCGCATGGCATCGGGCCCCACACGATATACATACAACATATAAACACTTGCATAAAATCACAAAGATAAATAGCATACAATATAATCATCAAGCCCCATAGGCATCGAGTCTCGTCCGATAAACATATAAACACATAACATATGCAAGAGTCACGCAAACAACTATCATCCTAAACATAACAAACCATGGGTCGGCATGGGTGCCTTTAACCTCCTAAACACAGTGAGGAAACTCACGTCGAGCTGCAAAATCACTCAGATAAAATCTCAATCTATTGGTCTGGAAGATCCCCACGCTAACATCATTGAATAAATATCAAATTGATAATTGGATATCGGCCCATAATCAAGAATTGAAGTTAATTGTCCAATATCCAGGATAAAATACCATTTTACCCTTTTTTTCATATTTTGCCCAAAATTAGGCTCAACCAACTTGCTCAAAAGGCCCAATTTCCTAAATGGCATTACAAAGCCTAATAAGGCCCAACTTCCAAATAGGGCTCAAAAATCATCATGAACCCAATCCCAAGAAAGTTCATTGTCTATCCATGGCCCAAAGTTAGAAGACCGATGGCCCAACAATGCCCAAATCCTAAAAGCATAAAATATGGCCCAAACCAATGAAGTCAAACTAAAAGTCAATATGTTGAGTACGCAGGGCGTACTCGGCTCATACGCTTAGTGTACTCCTTTCGGAGCCGGTACACACAGTGTACCAGCTGGGTACGCCCAGCGTACTCACCAGATTACCAACCCAACCCAACCCATTAAGCACTTAATTAGTTAAGCCAACACGCAAAACTCTCATATCTAATTCTAAATGGCGACCTAATGTGTAAAGTTGACAGCTTTACACCCATGCATGACTTAATGGGGCCCAACACTCAAAAGAAGCTTAATAAAACTCTTATCACTTGAAAGGACCAATATCTTACATAAAGTTTGCATTTTTAATGACAAGGGACCTTAAATGAGCAAAGATCTAATATCCATGGTTTTGGAGTAGACCATAGCTTTATATATGACTTAAAAGACCCAAAAATGCATAAATAACACCATAAAATGGATCTAGCATAAAGGATCATCAAGATGAAAGCTTTTTAACTCAAAAGGCTTGCTAAGGTAAAGATAACTCTGGATCTACAACCACAAGCTACTCCCAAGCAATCTCCAAGTGTCCCTCTTCTTCTTTTTCGCCACAAAACACCAACAAACACACTTTCAAGCTCAAAACTCAACAAAAGCACTTAGGGTTTCGTTTTTAGGGTAAAGAGTGATGGAGGCTGATTAATAGAATGTCTAAGAGTGGTCTAAGTTGTTTAAATAGGGCACAAACCCTAAAAATTAGGGTTTGTCCCTGCCTTGCGTGAACCGTGCATACTCCCACGTACGCCCAACATACGTGGGTGCATGCTCGATCCGGAAGCAGGATAGTATGCTAAACGTACTCATAGAGTATGTCTCACATACTAGCTAGGGACTATAATGGAATGAATTTTGCATTAAGGGGCTAACGGAAACATTCCAATTTCTTGAGTGTTAAAATTCTCCTCCACTTAAATCAGACTTCATCCTCGAAGTCTGCTGCCCCAAATAACTTCGGGTAATGCTCCCTCGTATCGTCCTCCGGCTCCTATGACCATTCAATGCCCTTGCGATGTTGCCACTGAACTTTCACCAGCTCAACAACCTTGTTCCTCAAGGTTTTCGTCTTTCGGTCAATAATTGCCACTAATCTCTCAATATAATTTAGGCAATAATCCACCTGAATATCCTCTAATGCAACCACCATGGAATCATCCACTAAACATTTCCGCAACTAAGAGACGTGGAACATGCTATGGATAAAACCCTAAAAGGACCGATGTAACTGGGGCCCAACTTGCCCCTCTTCCTGATCGGATAACACCTTTCCAAGGTGACACCTTCAGGAGAACCATATCCCCAACCTGGAACTCTAGATCTGATCAGTGCTTGTCGACATAGCTCTTCAGGTGACACCTTCAGGAGAACCATATCCCCAACCTGGAACTCTAGATCTGATCAGTGCTTGTCGACATAGCTCTTCTACCGGCTCTAAGTTGTCTAAAGTCTACTCCAAACCTGTTGGATCAACTCGGTAATCTTAAGTACCACTTGGTTACTCCCTATAACTCATTTACCGACCTCACCCCAACATATCGAGGTACTGCATTTCTTCCCACAGAGCATCTTAAAAGGAGGCAGATTAATGCTAGCAGGATAACTGATGTTATACTGGAAATTCTGCCAACGGAAGATATGTATCCCAACTCCCACCGAAATCCAATACACACGCTCGAAGCATATCCTTCAAGGATTGAATAGTCCGTCCAATCTGTCCATCAGTTAGCGGGTGGAAGGCCATGCTAAAATGCAGGTGACTACCCAACTCATCGTGGAAACTTTTCCAAAATCTGGAAGTAAACCGGACGTCCCTGTCTGAAACCATAGAAAATGGCACCCCATGACGTGCCACGACCTCTCTGATGTATATCTCGGCCAAATTCTCCGTAGAGATACTCTCCTAAATCGGAATAAAATGCACGCTCTTGGTCAATCGATCCACCATGACCCAAATCAAATCCACTCTACGCGCGGCCAAGGCAACTTCGAAATGAAATCCATAGTAATCTTGTGGTGAGGCTGTTGATGCTCGCCCTAGACTTTGCTGCAAGTCAAGCATCTATCCCCGTACCAAGTTACATTTCGCTTCATGCAGGGCCACCGATAATCAGGACGAATATATCTTTATATTTTTGTCACCCTGGGATGAATAGAGAATCTCGATTTATGTGCCTCCTCCATCAAAACCTGACGCACCCACCCCAATATGGAACCCACACTCTTCGATGGAGAGTTAATAACCCTCGGCTATCATAATCAAAGGAAGCCACCTAACCCACAATGTACTTACTTTTTCTGTTCTCTTCCATCATAACCTCAACCTGATCCTCTCGAATCTGCTCCAAGAGTGGAGTAATCACATTCATCCTCAAACAAATAGCCCTGATCAGAGCCGCGACCGCCTTGCGGCTTAGAGAATTGGCCACCACATTGGCCTTCCATGAGTGATAAAGGATCTCACAATCATAATCCTTCACCACATCCAACCACCGGCACTGCCTCATGTTCAGAGTCGGCTGATCCATCAAATAAGTCAGGCTCTTATGATCCGTGTAAATAGTACAGCGGACCACATAGAGGTAATTTCACCAAATCTTGAGTGCGAAGACCACAACCCCCAGCTCTAGATCATGTGTCAGATAATTCCCTTCATGATACTTTAGCTGCCTCGAAGAGTAAGCGATCACACGACCCATTTGTATCAGAACCACACACAAACATGTGTTTGACACATCACAATAAACCACAATATCCTTGACGCCCTCTGGAAGGGTCAAAATCGGCACCTCACACAATCTCTGCCTCAGGGTCTCAAAATCTGCCTGTTGCTCAAGCCCCCAGCGAAAAGTGACTGTCTTCTTCGTCAACCGAGAAAGGAACCGCTATCTTTGAGAAATCCTAAATAAACCTCCGATAGTAACCTACCAATCCAAGGAAACTACAAATCCCAGATGGAGACTTCAGAACCTCCCATCCCATCACAGCCTCGACCTTGGACAGATTGACCAGAATACCACCCTGGTTGACAAGGTGCCCCAGAAACTACACCTCGCGCAACCAGAACTCACGCTTGGATAACTTCACATAAAGTCTCTCCCTTCTTGGAATCTCCAATACCACTTTCAAGTGCTCCTCATGTAGCTTCTGGGTCTTGGAGTAGACTAGGATGTCACCAATGAATACAATCACACACCAATCTAACATCATCCTGCATACGCAATTCATGAGGTCCATGAATGCAGATAGAGAATTTTTGAGCTCGAAGGGCATCACCACAAACTCGTAATGACCATAACGAGTCTGAACGGCCATCTTCTGCACATCCTCCTCTCTGACTCACATTTGATGGTAACCCGAACGCAAATCAATCTTGGAAAACCAATATGCACCCTGAAGCTGCTCAAATAAATTATCAATCATCGCGAGTGGATAACGGTTCTTCACCGTTAGCTTATTCAGCTCCCGATAGTCAATACACATCTAGTAAGATCCATCCTTCTTCTTTATAAACAGGATCGGTGCTCCCCATGGTGAATTGTTCAGTCGAATGAATATGTTGTCTTATAGATCCCTCAGTTGTGTAAACATCTCCTACATCTCTGGAGGAGCCAACCGATACGGTGCTTTGGCTATCAGAGCTGCACCCGGAACCAATTCAATACTAAAATCTACTTGCCTCTTCGGAGGCCCCCTAGGCAAATCTTTTGGGAACACATCCTGGTACTCCTAACAACTGGCACATCATCCATAATAGCCTTACCCTTCTCTCGGGTATCCATAACATAGGCAACAAATCTAGAACAACCCTGCTGCAGATAGCACCTGACCCTAGCTGCTGAACATAGAATCGGCCCACACTGAGCTCTCTCTCCCTGAACCACTAACTCTCCCCCACTTGGGGTTCGAATACACATCAACTGATGCTCACAATCAATCAATTCCCCATTGGGGCTCAACCAGTACTTCCCCACAATAACCTTGTTCCCGCACATAGGAATAAGAACCAAATCAATCGGATACTCCTCGATGAACATCTCAAGAATACAACCCCGATGAACCCTCGATGCCCGAACTGAACGATCATCTACAATCTCAACCTCTAATGGAAAATCCAGCTCCCCTAGAGCTCCAACAAACCACTTGTTGAGTGCAAGGGATACAAAGGATCGGGTAGCCCCCGAACCAAACAATATCAAGGCAAAGGGTAGTTCATGAGGAACGATCCTAAAATAAAACATACAAATATAAGCAAAAAATCAACATAATATAGAGATAAGGAGAAGATACATACACGTCACCACATCAAGTGTTGCACGAGCCTCCTCGGCTGTCAGCTGGAAAGCTCTGCTCTTCACCACATACACATCCGCCTTGCCCTGGCGGCCATCAGTAATCCGAAGAAACGCGGCAGCGGGTACTACCACTGGTCCTACTACTTTCAGACTCGGGAAATTCGCCTTCTTATGGCCCCTCTGATTGCAATAGAAGAAAATCAGGTGAGATATCGAGTGGTGGTGGTAGTAGTATCAGTACAATCCCTGCTGATATGACCCGTCCAGCCGCACTTGAAGCAGCCAGAACCACCCACCCTGCACGTCCCATCGTGCATCTTGCTACACTTGCCATAGCGGCTCCGTCCCGGCTGGCCCTTCGACCTCGAGTCAAATACCTTGGGCCTCTTTCCCACATTCCCTAAACCCTGAGCCTGGTCTGACATCCTCTTCCTCTCCATCGCCAAATCAATCAATCTCTCTATCTCTCTCTCTCTCTCTCTCTCTAGCCCTCGCAATCTTATCCTCCAGTGTCTTGCAACTGGATCGGATCACAAATTGTTGAATATCACTCATTGGCATCTCATGGTATCTCACCTTCTTCATCTCCTCATCTGCCACATATTGTGGAACTAACAGCACCCTCTCGAGGAACATCTCAGTAGTTTGGCGAAGGTCTTGGAACTCCCTGGCCAACTGCTGCACCTCAATCATCGGTGCAAACTCAACTCGATATCTAGTCAAAAAATCATCCTTTGACATCGAATCAATTGTCGCATCACCCACTGAGTGCGCAACCTTCTCCCACCAATCTCAAGCTTTGTCATTCAGAAGACAGGAAGCAAGTCTGGCATTTTCCCTCACGGGACAACTATTGGTGTGGAAGGCATTAGCGAGATCCGCTAACCATCACCGACTCACGATCGAGTCCTTCTCCCCGAAGTACTCCAAAGCACCGCATGCCCAGAACTCCTTGAATACAACGAACGTGCTCCAATCAAATCCACCATCTTAGAATGGAAAGAGCCCTAGTGCTCATCCAACACCTCCATGATACCCTCCTTGATCGTACCAAATATCAAAAGAGTCTGCTCGAGTATGTTGTGGGTAATCTCAGGAAAACTGAACTCCCGCATCTGCTCGCCCAACTATCCGACTCCAAAGCCCGAACCAGAACCTCCTCGTGTGGCCACCATACTAAAAAATGACCACACAAACCCTCAGAACAATATATATATATATATATATATATATATATATATATATATATATATATATATATATATATAACAAGGAGTCTCATACCCTACAAGCTTCCTAGTATCATTGCAGCTTTCCTTGACTCGAGTACGAATCCTCTGCTTCTAGTAGTACAGGACCATACTACCTTCCACATCTATCTGTACTTTCCTCAATGATCGCTTTGAATCCTCCAAGTCACTCCTTATCCTTATATACAATCATCAAAGAGACAAGGCTCCCAGCAATAAATATCTTCCTAGGTTTTCCTAAGGCAATCCCCGCACCACTCTCCACCATCAGCTATAGAAAGAACGCCATCTAACATTCTCTAATGTGACATCCCCATTTCCATGGCCCAAAAAGACCGATTTTGTTTATGCTTTGATTAAAAATTAGAGTAACATTTTAAATAAAAGTGTTGCGGAATTTGTTCCCAAAATAAAATATGATAAAGATTTATCAAAGCATTTCTGTAGAAATGTATTTCATTAAAAACCTCGGGATGTCATGTTCGATACAGATCAAAAGCATAAACAGTACGATATAAGCCTTACTACATGTATTCATATCTACAGGCCTATATCTATAATCCCTCATCCAAAACATCACATCTATGCTCGAACGGCACTAACTGTAATACATGAAAGTGAGTGAGTCAAGTTTGGGAGCCTAGTAAGCACATAGGGTTTTCAACCCAAAATAAATAAGTTATTTAACTTCATCAACCAACAATAACCCAATTACCCGTTCCCGTTATCCTCACTTTACGTCCCTAAACACCTATCATAAGGGACCTAGCCTAAGGATCATCATCGGGATGGAAACTACTACTAAGGGGATTCCTCAGCAATAAATGTCCTTAAGGAAACCATGAGGGAGTTGGAGTACACCGGTGAACACATCGTTCACAAACACCTACAGGTTGCGAGCCTACTAATGTTCCACTGGACTGTCTAGAAGAGTCTGTGGTCGTCATCCATACTCCGCTAGATGATAGAATCAACAACAGCAACATCGAGACCTATCATCATTGTAACAGCCCGGATTTCCAGGTATCTTTTATGTTTATGTTTTTGGTGTTTTGAGAGGGGACTCGGCGAGTTGAAGCTCAGACTCGTTGAGTAAGATCGCAGATCTGGACGCGGGTTCGCGCCTGGACTCGGCGAGTCCACGTTGTTTAATGAAACCCTAATTTCTCGGGTTTGGGACCTATTTAAAGGGCCTTATGGCCGTCATTTGTGCTCACCAGTCCCTTGAGTGAAACCCTAATCGAGTGTGAGCGTTTAGAGCATAGTAGGAAGCCATTATTGATCTTGGAGGTGACATCTTGCAAGGAAAAGGGAGGGTCAGCTAAGGAAAGGCAAGAGGAGCCACTTCCTGAGAGTTTGGGGTCCAAAGCATCACATTTGAGGTAATATCTTCGAACTATCCTCTGCTATGTTGATGTTTTCATTGATTTAGGGCTTGTTGAGCCCTTTTGTGGCTAGATCTAGTGCTCCCTTGGTCCCTTAAGCAATTTAGACCATAGATCTGGACCCTTGGAGGTCCAGAGTGTCCCTTTGCCCAAGCTTTTTGTGAATCAATGGAGGTTTTGGATTGGAATCCTTATGCCTTAGGTGAAAATGCCATTTATGAGCCATGGGGTGTGTTTTAAACACCAAGATAAGGACTTTACGTGTTGAATCGGTCTAGGAAGGCCAGATCTATGAATTGTTGGAGCAGATCTGATCTTAGAAGCAAGTTTGAGTGATTGCATGGCATGGACTCGCCGAGTCCGATGATCAGACTCGGCGAGTAGCTTGAAGATTGCCCTCAGATCGCCCAGTGAGTGGTCCAGTCGAGTCATAGGTTGACTCAGTGAGTCACGGCGAGTCAGGGAGGGTTGGCAGGTGGTCTGAGTTGAACTGCGACTTGCCGAGTTGTTCTTGAGACTCGGCGAGTTGAGTCGGGGTGGCCCCGCGATTCTTCCAGGTGGAACTCGTCGAGTCAGGGGGGAGTACTCGACGTGTCAAAAGGGAATCCTAGAGAGGTTGGTGAAAACGTCTAGACTCGCCGAGTCGCCATAGTGCACTCGCCGAGTCCGGCCAAAGTTGACCGTTGACCGTTGACCGAGAGTTGACTAGTGTTGACTTAAAGGGTAGTCAAACTTAGTGGTAAAAATGTTAATAAGAGACGTATGATGATGTAGGGAGATTGTAGCTCGGAGGATCGAGCACGTGTGATTTCGGGATTTGCTAGCTATCGATATTCACGAGGTGAGTCTTCTCACTATACTATACCCGGAAGGGTTTTGACTGTGTGACCGGAAGGTCGGATATGGTATGAGACATATGTGCTATATGTGATAAGTTAATTGTTATACGTGTTATGTATGATATGCTTGATATGGGCCGGAAGGCATTGTAATGTGAACCGTAAGGTTGGCGTGGGTAGGACCGGAAGGTTTACCTAGTCGGGACGGAAGTCCCCTGAGACACATGGACCGGAAGGTCAGGGCCTGGAAAGGCGTATGTGCGTAGGTTGTATTTTGGGGAACTCACTAAGCATTTATGCTTACAGTTGTTTCAAATGTGTTTCAGGTACTAGCGAGGACCGTGGGAAGGCGCCGGCGTGACCTGTACACACTGATGGATGATTTATGATCTTGGGATTTATGTGATTGTATTATGACATGATACGTTGGATATTTATGCCTTGTTTTGGATGAAAATACTTTTTTAGAAATGAAACAAAAAATTGTGTTAAAATTTTCGTTGTTACAGTTTGCTACCAGAGCCTTGGTTTGAGGGATTCGGGTACACCTTCGGGCGTAACTGAACTCAAACCGAGGATTTGAGGAAAATTTTTAAAAACAAAGGCATAAAATTTTTATAAAGGATTTTGTGGTAAACAAAAATGAAGCAGTGTGTACGATCAGCCAGCGCCCGAACGGTAAAGATCCCCAAAATACCCTTACAATGATGTGTTAAGAGATATGATATGATATGAATTGTTATGCATGCTAGAAGACTAGGTATTCATGATAGGACTAGAGTGGCCTGATTTGTGATGCCTTAGTCTAGGGAAGTATGTTGCTATGAGATGCTTTGTGAGCGAGCGGGTGGTTAGTGCATAGCAAGAGTAGAGTACTCAGGATCCGAGGTTTGGGGAGGAGGACTTGGGATGAATGCTGATGCGGTGTGGTCGGTAGTATTGGGACCATACTACCGAAGACACCGGGTCAGTGGGCAACCCAAGTAAGAATCCCTGGGTATCGGAGACTGAGTAGGGTTGCGTTATCGAGTGCGATTATGCTAGATAGAGTCTCTGATAGTTCTATATTGTATTTCAGAGGCATCATGGTTGGACCACGCCACAGACCGAGTACGAGCAGTGTGAGTGACGAGGAGATTCGTCAGATGATTCATGAGGAGGTGGCTGCAGCGATCCGAGCTGAGATTCCGAAGATGTTTGGGTCTATTAAGACCACTTTGATGGAGACCTTTGATGAGCGGTACGCCGCGTTGACTGAGGCTGCAGCCGCTGTAGCTACCGCAGCTGTGGCCACTGCCAGACCTCAGGGAGGTGACTCGTTGCTGTTTCGGGAGTTCAGCAACATGAAGCCACCTGAGTTTGACGGGACGCAGGATCTAATCGTTGCGATGAGATGGATTGCTGATATCGAGGGATGCTTCTACACTTGTTCATGTCCGGAGCATCTGAGAGTACGGTTCGCCTTGAACCAGCTCCGCTTGGAGCGAAGGATTAGTGGAAGTTCGTGACGGCGAACTTCACTTTGGCAGAGATTTCAGCTGAGACGTGGGAGAGGTTTACCTTTATGTTCAGAGACGAGTACGTTCCCCCGGTGGAGAGGGAACGGTTGGTTCAAGAGTTCTTGACCCTCAAGCAGGGTACTGATTCAGTTGCGGTGATCACGCGGAAGTTTCATGAAAGGGCGGTGTTCTGCCACGAGCAGGTGTCCTCAAAGCAGGCTCAGATGAGCCGGTATTTGGGGGTGTTGAGGAGGGATATCCGGGAGTTCGTGTCAAACTCAACGTATCATACCTTTGCTGAGCTTCAGGCGAATGCCAGGAAGCGCGAGATCGAGTTGGAGACCAAGGCCAGGGAGGAGGCCGAGTCTCAACGGGTGGATCGGCGGCCGGCTCAGTCTCAGCCGGCAGCCAAACGGACTAAGTCCGCCGATTCGAGGACGGGAGGTCCGAAGGGCCGCACTTGCGGAAAGTGCGGCAAGGGTCATGAGGGGACATGCCGAGCAGGTGCTTGCTACAAGTGTGGCAAGGAGGGGCACATCGCTAGGGATTGCCCCAAGGGGTTTATGGTTTGCTTTCATTGCAACCAGACCGGCCATCGGAAGGCCGAGTGCCCTCAGCTTCATCAGGGATCTGCACCTGCTGTTAGGGCTACTGAGATTTGACCAGTGAAGGCCGAGGCCCCGAGGGCTCGTGGGAGAGCTTTCCAGTTGACTGCGGAGGAGGTCCACGTTGCGCCTGATGTTGTGGCAGGTATGCTTTATTTCATGTATTTATTTTGATGTTGAGATATTATGCTTATGTTATGTTATGTGTAGGTACTTTCCTTGTGAACTCTGTACCTGCTTTAGTGTTATTTGACTCGGGTGCGAGTCGGTCTTTTGTATCTTTGGCCTTTAGTCAGCATATCAGTGTTAGCCGCGAGCCGTTGAGTCGGCCTCTGAGAGTTTCTATAGCTGACGAGAGAGTGATTTGTGCCACGGAGGTTCTCCGTGGATGTGTGTTAGAGATTTTTGGGGTTGAGTTTCCGATTGATCTGGTTCCTATTGCGATGGGTGATGTCTGTGTCATTGTGGGTATGGACTGGTTGAGCAGATTTTGCGCGGTTATCGACTGCGAGCGTCAGTTGGTTACTATACAAGACCCTAGTGGGGGAGTTCTTTCGGTGTACGGCGAGGGTACACGTATGGGATCAGCTTTTTGTTCGGCCGCTAGGGCGAGGCAGTGTCTACAGCAGGGCTGTAAGGGATTTGTGGCGTATGTGATGGATACGCGAGTGACTTCCGAGAGGCCGAGTTCAGTTGAGGAGGTTCCGGTGGTGCGTGAGTTTTCTGATGTCTTTCCCGGCGAGTTGTCGGGGGTGCCTCCTGTGAGGCAAGTGGAGTTCAGTATCGACTTGGTCCCGGGGGCCGCGCCTATCGCTAAGGCGCCTTATCGTCTTGCACCTCCAGAGATGCAAGAGTTATCCTCGCAGCTTCAGGAGCTGCTGGGGAAGGGATTTATTAGGCCGAGTAGCTCGCCGTGGGGAGCACCTATTTTGTTCGTCAGGAAGAAGGATGGTTCACACCGGATGTGCATTGATTACCGGGAGTTGAACAAGTTGACGGTCAAGAACCGTTACCCATTACCGAGGATCGACGATTTGTTCGATCAGTTGCAGGGAGCATCTTGGTTCTCCAAGATCGATTTGAGGTCTGGATATCATCAGGTGAGAGTGCGGGATGAGGACATCCAGAACACAGTGTTCAGGACGCGTTATGGACATTATGAGTTTGTAGTGATGCCTTTTGGGCTCACCAATGCCCCGGCGGTGTTCATGGATCTCATGAACAGAGTATGTAGGCCGATGTTGGATCGATCGGTGATTGTATTTATCGATGATATTCTGGTATATTCGAGATCTAGAGAGCAGCATGAGGAGCATTTGAGGGAGGTCCTTGAGGTCCTGAGATCGGAGAAGCTTTATGCAAAGTTCTCCAAGTGTGATTTCTGGTTACGGGAGGTCCAGTTCTTAGGACATCTTGTTAACCAGGAAGGGATACTGGTCGATCCGGCCAAGATTGAGGCGGTGATGAATTGGGAGGTGCAGAATTCACCCTCTGAGATTAGGAGTTTCCTTGGGTTGGCAGGGTATTATCGGAGATTTATCAAGGATTTCTCCAAGATCGCAGTGCCACTCACCAGGTTGACCCGGAAGGGTGTTGCTTTTTCATTGGGTCCCGAGCAGCAGACCTCCTTTGAGACACTTCGCCAAACGTTGTGCGAAGCCCCGGTATTAGCTCTCCCGGAAGGGATGGAGGATTTTGTAGTTTATTGTGATGCATCGATTTTGGGGTTGGGAGCGGTACTGATGCAGAGGGGGCATGTGATAGCATATGCATCGAGGCAGCTGAAGCCTCATGAGACGAGATATCCCACTCATGATCTAGAGTTGGGGGTAGTAGTGTTCGCCCTCAAGATTTGGTGTCACTACTTGTATGGGGTTCGGTGTACGATATACACGGACCATAAGAGTTTGAGGTACTTGATGGATCAACCCAACCTAAATATGCGGCAGAGAAGGTGGTTGGATGTGGTCAAGGATTATGATTGCGAGATCCTGTACCACCCAGGCAAGGCTAATGTGGTAGCCGATGCGTTGAGCCGCAGGGCGGAGAGCACTCCTCTGCGGGATATATGTTTGAGATTGACCGTGATAGCTCCGGTACTGGATGCCATTCGTGGGGCACAGGCCGAGGCTGTGCAATCGGAGATGCAGAAGAAGGAGCGAGTCGTCGGGTTGGTTTCGGAGTTCGTTACTGATAGGCGAGGGCTTATGACTTTTCAGGGTCGGATTTGGGTACCGTTTGTGGGCGGTACACGTATTGCTTTGATGGAAGAGGCTCATCGGTCGAAATTTTCGATCCATCCGGGGGCTACAAAGATGTATTTGGATTTGAGGAAAGAGTATTGGTGGCCCTGCATGAAGAGGGACGTCGCATGGTTTGTTGAGAGGTGCTTGACCTGCCGTAGGGTTAAGGCCGAGCACCAGAGACCGCATGGCAAGTTGCAGCCATTGGAGGTTCCTGAGTGGAAGTGGGAACAAATCACCATGGATTTTATCACCAAATTGTCGAGGACTGCCAGAGGAGTTGATGCAATTTGGGTGATTGTGGACAGGTTGACGAAGAGCGCTCACTTCCTTGCCATCAGTGAGAGTTCTTCAGCGGAAAAGTTGGCAGAGGTGTATGTGAGGGAAGTGGTATCTTGGCATGGGGTGCCGATCTCTATTGTTTCGGACCGTGATGTGCATTTCACTTCCAGATTCTGGAAGAAATTTCATGAGGAGTTGGGTACTAGACTGCATTTTAGTACCGCATATCATCCCCAGACAGACGGCCAGAGTGAGCGGACGATTCAGACGCTTGAGGACATGCTCCGAGCATGTGTGTTAGATTTTGGGGGTAGCTGGGATGCGTATTTACCCTTGGCAGAGTTTTCCTACAACAACAGCCATCATTCGAGCATTGGTATGCCGCCCTTTGAGCTGTTGTACGGGAGGAGGTGTCGGACCCCCATTTGTTGGGGAGAGGTTGGGTAGAGGGTGATGGGCAGTACAGAGATTGTGCTTCAGACGACAGAGCAGATTTAGCAGGTCAGACAGAGGTTGTTAACCGCCCAAAGCCGACAGAAGAGTTATGCGGACAGACGTCGATCCGAGCTTGAGTTTCAGGTCGGCGATCTCGTTCTCCTGAAGGTCTCTCCTTGGAAAGGAGTGATTCGATTCAGGAAGAGGGGCAAGTTGGGGCCCCGGTATATTGGACAATTTCGTGTGATTGCGAGGGTAGGTCGGGTAGCCTATCGTTTGGAGTTGCCAGCAGAGTTGGGGCAGATTCACGACACTTTTCATGTGTCGCAGTTGAGGAAGTGTATAGCCGATGAGTCGGCAGTGGTTCCATTAGAGGATATTCAGGTGGATACGAGCCTGAATTATGCCGAGAGACCAGTGGCCATCAGAGATCGGAAGATCAAGGTTCTGAGGAACAAGGAGGTACCTCTGGTGTTGGTTCAGTGGCAACATCGGAAGGGATCGGAGATGACCTGGGAGCCGGAGCGTGAGATGCGTGAGCAGCATCCGGAGCCATTTTCAGAGCGAGACTTCGAGGGCGAAGTCTAGTTCTAGTGGGGGAGAGTTGTAACAGCCTGGATTTCCAGGTATCTTTTATGTTTATGTTTTTGGTGTTTTGAGAGGGGACTCGGCGAGTTGAAGCTCAAACTCGCAGAGTAGGATCGCGGATCTGGACGCGGGTTCGCGCCTGGACTCGGCGAGTCCAAGGTATGGACTCGGCATGTCCGCGCTGTCTAATGAAACCCGAATTTCTCGGGTTTGGGACTTATTTAAAGGGCCTTATGGCCATCATTTGTGCTCACCAGTCCCTTGAGTGAAACCCTAATCGAGTGTAAGCGTTTGGAGCATAGTAGGAGGCCATTATTGATCTTGGAGGTGTCATCTTGCAAGGAAAAGGGAGGATTAGCTAAGGAAAGGCAAGAGGAGCCACTTCCTAAGAGTTTGGGGTCCAAAGCATCGCATTTGAGGTAATATCTTCGAACTATCCTCTGCTATGTTGATGTTTTCATTGATTTAGGGCTTGTTGAGCCCTTTTGTGGCTAGATCTAGTGCTCCCTTGGTCCCTTAAGCAATTTAGACCATAGATCTGGACCCTTGGAGGTCCAGAATGTCCCTTTGCCCAAGCTTTTTGTGAATCAATGGAGGTTTTGGATTGGAATCCTTATGCCTTAGGTCAAAATGCCATTTATGATCCATGGGGTGTGTTTTAAACACCAAGATAAGGACTTTACATGTTGAATCAGTCTAGGAAGGCCAGATCTATGAATTGTTGGAGCAGATCTGATCTTAGAAGCAAGTTTGAGTGATTGCATGGCATGGACTCGCCGAGTCCGATGATCAGACTCGGCGAGTAGCTTGAAGATTGCCCTCAGATCGCCCAGTGAGTGGTCCAGTCGAGTCATAGGTTGACTCAGTGAGTCAGGGCGAGTCATGGAGGGTTGGCAGGTGGTCTGAGTTGAACTGGGACTCGTCGAGTTGTTCTTGAGACTCGGCGAGTTGAGTCGGGGTGGCCCCGCGATTCTTCCAGGTGGAACTCGTCGAGTCAGGGGGGGAGTACTCGACGTGTCAAAAGGGAATCCTAGAGAGGTTGGTGAAAACGTCTAGACTCGCCGAGTCGCCATAGTGCACTCACCGAGTCCGGTCAAAGTTGACCGTTGACCGTTGACCGAGAATTGACTAGTGTTGACTTAAAGGGTAGTCAAACTTAGTGGTAAAAATGTTAATAAGAGACGTATGATGATGTAGGGAGATTGTAGCTCGGAGGATCGAGCACGTGTGGTTTCGGGATTTGCTAGCTATCGATATTCATGAGGTGAGTCTTCTCACTATACTATACCCGGAAGGGTTTTGACTGTGTGACCGGAAGGTCGGATATGGTATGAGACATATGTGCTATATGTGATAAGTTAATTGTTATACGTGTTATGTATGATATGCTTGATATGGGCCGGAAGGCATTGTAATGTGAACCGTAAGTTTGGCGTGGGTAGGACCGGAAGGTTTACCTAGTCGGGACGGAAGTCCCCTGAGACACATGGACCGGAAGGTCAGGGCCTGGAAAGGCGTATGTGCGTAGGTTGTATTTTGGGGAACTCACTAAGCATTTATGCTTACAGTTGTTTCGTATGTGTTTCAGGTACTAGCGAGGACCGTGGGAAGGCGCCGGCGTGACCTGTACACACTGATGGATGATTTATGATCTTGGGATTTATGTGATTGTATTATGACATGATACGTTGGATATTTATGCCTTGTTTTGGATGAAAATACATTTTTAGAAATGAAAAAAAGAAAAAAAATTTGTTAAAATTTTCGTTGTTACAATCATTTTATCACACATCGTCTATTACATATACCCATGTTTTACCCAAACATTTTTGTAGATATAAAATACATATACATTTTAAATTATTTAAAACATGTATAAAAATCGTTCATCCAACATAGATAGCAAGTATAAAGATAATATGCACACATAGCACGTAATTTATATAAAATACTTCATATCTATGTGTAAGATGAAAGTGACTATGCACTCACCTGAAAAGGTGGTGATTCCAAACTCAGACAGCTCTTTGCTTCTTAAAAATAATTTTCTTCGACAAAACCTAATATTATTACCACTAGAGTTTAACCTAATATTTACCGTGACTAATTATTAGTCTTATTATTATTATTATTATTATTATTATTATTATTATTATTATAACATAAGCGTTTAAACAATATTTTCCAACCACTATGTACAGACAGGGGCCAGACATAAAACACCGGAGGGCAGGACCATTTTGGCATATAGCACTTCTGAATTCCAACAACCCTATGCGGCCCTTTAAACCAGATTCCTCGTACTGCGAGTAGTTAAAAGATATTATAACGACACTTATATAACTCATAATAATAGCCCAAATAGTTATTATAAAGTCCTAATAACGTTACTATAATTAATTAAAAACTATATTAAAAATAGCGTAGGCTTAGCTCACTTACAGCGGGTTTTCTCGAAAACCGAGCTTTGCTTGGAGCAGCGTTCCCGAGCCGAAAATCTCTTCTTCTCAGAATCGTCGAGCACTCCGGGGCTTTCTTCTAGCGCTAGGGGAGTTCCCTAGGGCTTAGGGGGGTTGGGAGGTTTAGAGAGAGAGTAGAGAGAAGAAAGAATGGGAAAGGTGTGAAGAAAATGAGGGTGGGAGAGGTTCTATTTATAGGGTGAAATATGGTTGAACTTGGTGTCACATGTCACCATCTGGTGGCAAGACTTGGGGAGAAAGCAATGGCCAAGATTGTGTCACGTCGCCCATTTTCGCACAGCACACTTCCGACTTCTAAAATCCGTAACTTTCACATACGAGCTTCGTTTTTGACGTTCTTTATATCCATGCATAGGTAAAAATATGATCTACAACTTTTACTTTGACTCCGTCGGCTAATACTCGATCGATCTTAAATTTAACAGTACGAGGATATTATACTGTTAAATGTCCGCGTAAAATTCATAACTTCTACATACGGACTCCGTTTTCGTCTGTCTTTTTACCGTTGAGTTCCTATTAATGAGATCTTCAATTCTCATTTAGGTCGCGTAGGCCAAAAACCACTCGATCTAAAATTTGAGTTTCGGGCTGTGCACTGCTAAGCCAAATCTTAGAAAATTCATAACTTCCTCATACGAAGTTAGATTTGGGCATTCTTTTTATACACGCTCTTGGTTTAACGTATACTACAACTTTGGTTTAGATTAACAAGGCCAAAAAGTCCTCTATCATAAATTCACTATTTACATCACACAGCGTCGTGCCGGTTTTGTCGTGAAACTTCGACAGGACATAACTTCTTCGTTATAACTCGAATTTCGGCGTTCTTTATATGTCTATTTTTGACGCTTATTTTTATCTTTTGTTTTTTATATCATTATAAACAATTAATAAGCACGTAAATTCACATAATTCACGTATTACTCAAATAATTTATCTTTATTACTTCAAAATAGGTTACAACGGTTGACCTGACTATTACATCACTATACTAATGCTTGGGCTAGAAACACGGGTGTTACATCTAACTTGCTCACGAATACAATTACATATTATAGACACCAGATAATTCTTCGAATGAAAAGTCTCACACTACAATGGTTGGACTCGGACAAGAGCTGCACAATAGAGTTAAGCCTAACCTTATAAAATTATTTAGTCTCGATAATATGTAACTTAGTATATCCACTTACTAGTTAGCTGAAGTTAATGTGAATTCCTAAATAGCACAAAACAAAAGCATAACCTAGCATGCGATTCACAGATTCATAAAGGCATCCCTCCTAGCATTCTTTCATGTAAATCTTGAGCAGATCCTTAGCCCTAACTAACATGCAATTCACATATTCATAAATCAAAACATATCATTAAACAAGTATGGGTATTTTGGGAAATCTTACTTGAGCTCGGTCGATTACATGCACCGCATCCTTTTTCTTTTATTAGAAAACCCTTTTTATAAGACATTTCTTTTGAAAATTCTACCAAACCCTCATTTTGAGTTCAGCCACACCCGAAAGTATTTCTAAATCCCTCAAACTAAGGTTTTGAAACCAACTTGTAAAGTCCCAAAAATTAAAACTAAAAATTTTAATTTTTAAATTAATAAAATCATTAGCCAAACAACATCATAGAAATCATGGTGAATCAAAGTGTATCAATAACATCCAAGTACATCATAGTAATATAAAAATGTAGAACAATGTGGTGTGTGTACTGTAATCATCTTAGGCTCTTCCCCTTTGAGTACCTGAAAACCATAACTACAAAGCTTAGTGAGTTCCCCAAAATACCACATACCATACACATCGAACATATAATTGGCCCCGCCCGACATTGAGCCCCACGCGGAACAGATCTGTCAGTCATCAGGCTCCGCCTGACATTGGGCCCCACCCGATATACATACAACATATAAACACATGCATAAATTCACAAAGATAAACATCATACAATATAATCATCAGGCTCCGCTCGGCATCGGTGTAACGCCCTAAATTCTCAGGTATTGTCAAAATGCGAGTTTAGGGTTAAGCCCTACTCGGTGAGTCGGTGGATCTACTCATCGAGTAGCAGCGGGAAGGATCGCATGATTAAGTGACCTACTCGACGAGTCCATATTGGGACTCGTCGAGTAGGAGTTGGCAGCTAAAACCCTAAACCCCGGGGTTGTGCACCCTATTTAAGGGAACACAAGCCTCTTTCAGCCTCTTTGCAGTCTCTTATCAAATCCTAATACGTGTGTGTGTGTGTGTGCATTGTGTGTTTGAAGCCTTGGAAGGGATTTTGGTGAAAAGAGCTTGGGAAGCAAGTGATGGAAGCAAGGAGCTTGGGGGAAATTCGGATCTACTCCATTTATCATCTCTCGGGAAGGTATTCAGCTATTATTCCCTTTCTCTTTCATTCTAGACATCCTTGGTTGGAGATTAGGGTTCTTGGTTGGTTTATAAAGTCATTTCTAGGGTATGAGCCAAGATCTAAAGTCGTAACTTCAGATCTAAACTCTCTGAGGATTAAGGGACCATAAAGTTATTAGTTTTGGCAAGTTTGAGCCCCTCCCTATGTGTAAAACCCCATCTCAAGCATAGTTTTGGCTTTTTGAGTCATTGGAGCGTTGCATGCATGTAAATTTTGTAACTTTACGTGATAAGCAGGCCAAAGGAGGTTGGGTCTGCGATTTGGGGCCTTGCCATGGCTTAAAAGTCGTCTGCATGATAAAATGACTAAATGAACTCGGCGAGTCGCACAGTTGACTCGGCGAGTCGCTTGAAGATGGTCGTGAACTCGACGAGTTGGAAGAACAACTCGGCGAGTCCGATGAAGATTGCCCTGAGACTCGACGAGTTGAAGAAAAACTCGGCAAGTCGGATGAGTTTTAACTAGGACGCGTTTACGTGTATGCCCGTCGAGTTCAAGAAGGTAACTCGACGAGTGACCTTAAGGATTAATCGATGATTCGAAGGGACTCGACGAGTCACTCTAGTGACTCGTCGAGTTGGGATGTGCTTCAGAGAACTCGGCGAGTACCTAAGTGTACTCGGCGAGTTAAGGTCAACATGGACTGTTGACCCTGATTAGGGACTTTGACTATGACCAGGGGTTGACTAGTGGTTTGTAGAGCACCTTATAAGGTGAAGGACTTATGAGCACGTCATATTATGATAATAGGTGGTGGAGTCTTTGACAAGTGATCGGAGAGCTTTGATTATTTACCGAGCTGACATCTTCAAGGTGAGTTATCCTCACTATACTAAAGGGGTCTAAGGCACCAAGGCCTGCCCATTGGATATGTTATCCTAGTAGTGTTAAATGTTGAGTATGAGTTAGTGTTGCATTCTAGTGGTTATGTCAGTTAGGTAGACCTGTAGGACTACCTGTAATGTTATATGATTATTGCATGCCCAGTAGTTATGATTATATGTTTTGTGGGTTGGGTTGAGGTTGTACTGCTCCATGCGGTAGCCAACAAACCCTAGAGTATTCTAGATATGAGCTGAGGGCCCGGTAGGCATTCCAGACTCATACTGAGGAGTCTGGAGTATGCCAGATATGAGCTGAGGGCCCGGTAGGCTTTCCAGACTCATACTGAGGACTCGTGAGCATTCCAGATACGAGTTGAGGGCCCGGAAGGCATTCCATACTCGTACTGAGGGCTTGGTGGCAATCCAGATGTGAGCTGAGGGCTTGGCAGGCATTCCAGACTCACACTATGGGCCCAGGGGTATTCAAGTCTGTAGAGCTGAGGACCCGTTATGTGTTGTTCTGTTTTATTGATATGATATGCTAATGTTGATATTGTTATGTGAACTGTATGTGTATCAGTATTTTGGGGGTAACTCACTAAGCTTTTGGGTTTACAGTTTCAGTTTATTGTTTCAGGTACATCAGAGGATCGCGGAAAGGCGAAGGCGTGATCATACAGCTCATCCTATTATATTTATGTTTCTGGGAAAAACTCTGATAACTAATGTTTTGAAAACGAAGTTGTAATGTTTTTGATGAACTTGATATGTATAAAAAGTTAAAATTGGTTTGAATTTTTTTGGGTGTTTCAAGTTGGTATCAGAGCCTTGGTTTGAGTGAATTGGAGGAACATTTGTGTGAATCCAGTCTCAAATCAAGGTAAGATTTTCAAAATGGTTTTCAAATGGTTTTCAAAATAATTAAGTGAGGATGCGAAGCGTACTAGGCTAGGGATCTTCAGGAATTGCATGGTAGAATTGCCTGATTACATGATGTCTGCTTGCCTAGGGTTTCTCTTATGTGAAATTGACATCATTACTGTAGTTATCTAGTGTAGGCATCACGGTTATACATAACTAAGATCTTATAGCCTGAGAATGTTTGATTTGGCCTTATGTTCTGTTCTTGTTTGATTGGGAGCTTAGGGTAGGATTGAATATTCGAAAGTCTATAGGGTCCAGCGTTATGTATGGCTAGCATACACTAGTGCTGCAGGGTTGGTGAAAGTTTTGCGGATGGATAGATTGTTTGGGAGGTGTCCGGCGACTTCGAGGCACTTAGCCTTCTTCTAGGGGTGATGTTTGAGTGCTCGATGTGATTATGTGTGTCGTCAGGGTTTGTGATGATACTTGGGACAAATATGGGTAGGTGTGGAAGGTAGTACGGGCCCGTACTACTGAAAGCACAGGACCCATACACGTAACAAGGAAGTCACAAACCCTAGGGTTTTTTTGGGGGTTGGTCTGTAACAACCGAAAAATACAACCGATTTTAACTTTTTCAAAAACATCTCGATTCCATTAAATCTTTACAAAAAGGTTTTCAATACAAAACTTTTAACGTGTTCCAAGAATCACAATACTACAAAATCACGAGGAGCGGTACGATCATGCCTTCGCCTTGCCACAGTCTCCTGAAGAACCTAAAAAACATGAAACCACAACTGTAAGCCTGAAAGCTTAGTGAGATATCCCCAAAATACCAACCACAAATACCATACACGCATAACATGCCATAACATATCCGATCACAGAACAGCCATGCACTTCGGGTCTACTGTGTGACTGGTCCGCCGCACCGGCCTACAGTCCACCTGGTCCACCCTCTGAGTCTATCCACATACATCGAGTCTACAGTGTGATTGGTCCGCCCGCTCCCGGGCCTTCAATCCACCTGGTCCACTCTCTGAGTCTACAGTATGACTAGTCCGCCCGCATCGGGCCTTCAGTCTATCTGGTCCACTCTCCGCGCCTTCGGCACGTCTGGTCCGCCCTATTCGGGGCCTACAGCCTATCCGGACCGCTCGCGGGGCCTTCAGGACAACCGGTCCGCCCTAGGTATCTTGGCCTACAGCACGCAGCAGGGCCCGCCTCAACCCAACTCCAGTCCAAACAACCATGTGCACATATACATACAATCATATAGCAACTCACAGTCAACAAGCAGATCAAACAGATCACATAACATACCACCATCCTAACCAGGATACCGACCTAACAGGTCACTAACATAGCATCTCCCTATCTCTCAAGATACCGATCTCAATCAGGTCTCTAGCATCTACCATCCTAACTCACAGGATGCAAACATATCAAAGCAGTAACATAATAACAACTACCCGGATCTCAATCCGATAAGGGCCGGCCTTGGTGCCTTAGACCCTGTTGATATAGTGAGGATAACTCACCTCGAAACTGCCGACTGAACAGATAACCCAAGATGCTCCGATCACTGATACGATCTCCACCTCTGGGCAACTACCAATACACTGAACTCAAAACAATAATCAACAATTACCACAATGCCCCTGGAAACCACTGGTCAACCCTTGGTCAAAGACAAGGTCAAAGTCAACCCCTGACTGACTCTACTCGCCGAGTCAACTCGATGACTCGCCGAGTCCCCATACTCAGAACTTCCTTCAAACCGTGACCTAACTCGCCGAGTCACCCCGAGACTCGTTGAGTTCAACAACTCTGAGTCCACTCGCACACAACTCACCGAGTCATCCCTTGACTCACCGATTCTCGACTCGACCAGAAAATATTGGGACTCTTCGACAAGACTCGCCGAGCCCAAGAACAGACTCGCCAAGTCTAAGGCTATCTTCAACCTACTCGCCGAGTTGTTCATACAACTTGCCGAGTTCCAGGAAATCTTCATCCTACTCGCCGAGTTGTTCATACAACTCGCCAAGTTCCAGGACATCTTCAAGCAACTCGTCGAGTCCACCCATGTGACTCGCCGAGTACCACCGGTCTGAATCCATATAGAAGCACTCCAGGCCATGCAATTGCTCCAAAACATAGATCTAGCCTCCTACAACTCATCCATCACGTAAAGTGGCAAACTTTACGTGAATCCAAAGAGATCTATGCATTTTGCACATTAGGGCTAAGGTTTGGGACAAGATAGCTTCATCCAACACTCAACATAGGGACTTTCATGCATTCCAACTCTTCTCCATCCCAGATCTGAGGTAGCAACCTCAGATCTAGCCTCTAAACTCCAATACATCCAAAGGATATGTTCTCAACACCCCCAAAATGAAGAATCTAGACAATAGCAGCTCAAACAATGGAAAGATACCTCAAAAGGAAGCTCCAGGAGAAGATTATCCCGAATCCTTGCAAAGCCCTTTGATCCAAGCCTCTTCTTCTTTGGAATCTCTTCAACAACCACCTCTTCAAGCTCCAAATTGCTCAACAATGGTGCTTCTCCACGATTTTAGGGTTTCTGGAACTTAAGGGGGAACAAAGAGGCTGGGAGGAAAACATAATGATCTTTATATAGGGCTCAACCCCGAGAATTAGGGTTTTCTCCACTCAGCGCCTACTCGTCGATTCCATCTTACTGACTCGCCGAGTCGGCTACTTAACACGCGACCCAGTCGCGACTCTACTCGCCGAGTCCACCCATGGACTCGCCGAGTCACTCTTTCCCAATTTACTCTTTTAGCCCTTCTACTCTACTCTTGATATTTCGGGATGTTACAATTCTCCCCCACTTAAATTAGGCTTCGTCCTCGAAGCCTACAACACTTCAATCCCAAAGATACTCCCACGACGCACTACCTGGCCTTAACCTGGCCAAGTCCCTCAAGGCATACCCATCGAAACTCAAACACACGTTCTTTTTCCTTACGGTGTCCTGATCACCATCTCGAGCCGGGCACCGGCTGTACCCTCTGATAATCACACTCAATAACCGCGAGAATTACCCAAGACGCATCACTGACCCAAATCTCAACATTCACTCGACCCATAAGGGCTTAGAAAGCCATGAACCATCGGATCCCCGATCCGAATCCCACTCTATCCATTCCGCAACGACGGAAAGACCCATTCTCAATCTCAGAGCAACTCCCACGAGTTCTCCTCTTGCATTCACATACACATGCTGAACTTCTCCAGCACCCTCAGGTTGGGAAAAACCTGATACACTGATGATATCCTCCAACATCCCCTAGGATGAACCACTAATACATATCCAATACCCTGATCAGAATCATACTGAGAGCCCAAGACTCTCCCTCCGCATCCCTTCCGAGTCTCTTGGCTCTACACCTGCGGAATTCCCTCCGCGACCTCAGCAGACATCCCAAACCGAATGTGCTTCAATTCCACTGCCGCAAACACGCTGCTCAAAAACCATACTCGGATTACTCTAATCATAACTCTGCTTTGCCACTTTCACTTCCATGAACTTGCACTCTCTCTCGGAGTTACACACCTCTCTCACTTCCTTTTCCAAGGAATCCACTTGGCCATATTGCCACTCCAACAAGTGCCACGGTGCTCGCCCAACGCCATACCACCCTTTTTAGCGTATCCGCTAACCATCCAACACACATACTATGACTCTCATCGCAGGGACTCTCAAGCCCCTGCACTATCTCCACTAATCAAGATCACTACCCGGGGCCAGACCTTCTAATGCAATCACACCGCAATATACACAATCCATATCCTCAACTAATCCTACGATACCTGCAGAGTCTTCAGCATGACTGGACCGCCTCACCAGGCCTTCAGCCCATCTGGACCACTCTCTCAGAACCTTCAGCCAATCTGGACCGCTCTCAGTGCCTTCAGTTTGGCTGGACCGTTCTCCGAGCCTTCGGCCTGACTGGTACGCCTACCGGTCTTCAGTCTATCCGGACCGCTCAACTAGCATTCAACATTCCGGGCTATCCTCCCCCGGAAGTCCTCCCATGCATACCGTTCTAGCCCTCAAGGGGTTCCGAACTCTAACTCCATCATACATACTCGATCCCGGCCTACTCCCAGGTCCTCTACAATCAAATGCCCTAGGTCTGAATCCCACCCTGCATGTCCGACACTTACTCCTATCAGCCTATACTCTGGGCTGACAGAACACTTGCTGCCTCCCAACAGCTAAGCACTTTCCATTACTCATCGATCTCCCGGAGAATTCTCTAATTCTCCCCCACTTGGGCACTAACTATCAACCACCAGTCGCCATCACCGACCTCCCAGAACAACTCTTCCACAAAGAAAACACTTACACGCGGACTGCTTCCCACAAGCATAAACAACCTCAACGAGATCTCACATCAACACCGATCATCCTGCTCGAAAGAACTCAATCTGCATCAACCACTCCTCAGAACGCAGATGCTACCCGGCCTGAAACCCAATGCCGGGTTGCCACTAATAACCCTCATGAATGATAACCAACGGAATTCCCAAAACCATAACCCATAACCAAAACCATAACCCGCAAAATGACGAATACCGCATCGAAAACCATGCAAAGATACCAGCACAAAACAATACACCACAATAATCACAAGATAACAAGACATCAAGAAAGAAACATACCCGCAGCTGCATCCGGCACCGCCCTGACCCACTCTGCTACAAGCTGGAAAGCACGACCCTGAGCCCTTGGGAGCTCTGCTCCACCCTGACCTCCACCTGCGATCCTCAAAGTGGCCGGTGCTGGAGCTTGCACCGGTCCTGCAACAAGTTGTGGACAGTTGACCCTCAAATGCCCAACCTGATGACAATGATAGCAAATCCTCAAATCCCGAACTGGCGCTGACTGCCGACAATCCCTCGCATAGTGCCCCTCCTTTCCGCACTTGCGGCATGCACCACCGGACCCACAAACCCCGGTGTGACCCCTCCCACACTTCCCACAAGTATGACTGCTCAGATCCCCCACTCTAACATCAACGGTCTTGGACCGTTTCGGCGCCGGCTACGGCTGCACGGAGCCTGCCTCAGCTCACGCAACTGCAACTCAATCTCTAACTCACGCCGCCTAGCGGCCTCCTGCAACTCCAACAATGTCCTGAACCTCTGCGCAGACACAAACTGCCTGATGTCCCTCTTGAGCATGCTCAGATATCGAGACATCTGAGCCTGCTCCGAAGCGAACTCTGGGCAAAACATCGCCCTCTCAGTGAACATCCTGGTGATCTCAGTCACCGACTCCGAATCCTGCTTCAGCTCAAGGAACTCCTGAGCCAATCTCTCCGTCTCAACTTGCGGAACATAACGAGTGACGAACATCTCTCGGAACTGATCCCATGATACTGCAACCCTCTGCTCATCTGAATATGACCCCATAGTCAATCTCCACCAATCCTTCGCCCCGAGCCTCAACAGGTTCAGAGCACACCTCACCCTCTGATCAGCAGGGCATGAACACGTGAAGAAACACCCCTCCACGTCTGATAACCACCTCATAGCAACAATTGGGTCCTGAACTCCATTGAATGTGGGAGGCTTCGTATTATCGAAGTCCCAATACTGAAAACCCCGACTAGCTCCTCCCCCTGCCGCTGCTACAGCCACTGTAGCCACCGCGGCAGCCGTCTCTGTGAGAGCCGCATAGCGCTCATCAAAATACTCAACCATGGCGGTCTTAATCGACCCAAACAGCTCTGGCAACTCAGCCCGGAACAACTCAGCAATCTCATCACGCAGGATCTCACGAATCCACGCATCCAGCTCGCTCGTACTCATCTGACCGATAACCTCGGGCGGCACCGATCCGCCCGGAACTCTCTCTCCAGCTCCTGATCCAGACCCGGATCCACTCTCATCATGCCTCGGAATCTCCATACTGAAAAACACCACACAAAATCTCAGACTCTTCCCACAACCTGGGATCCAACTCTCTCTCAACCCAACCCTAGAGGTCATGGTTTCCCTGATACGCGTATGGGTCCTGTGCTTTCAGTAGTACGGGCCCATACTACCTTCCACACCTACCCATATTTGTATGAAGTACTACCACAACGCCCTAGAGAAACATGCATAACAACGCTCAACCCTCACCACTAGAGGAACACTGAAAATATCCCATAAGGAACCCTAGGCTACAAGCATCACAAATCAGGCAACATATCATGAAATCCTGAAGATCCCTAGCCTATCACTAGCATGCTGTTCTATCAAAGCTCAAAAACAAATAACATGCATGGTATTTTGGGGTTAGTTACTGGCTCCGGCTGATCGTACCTCCGCGTCCTCCCTTACTCATTTTGAAAACCATTTTAAATACTCTTTTGAAAAGTCTCCTCGATTTGAGACTGGAGTCACACGAATGTTCCACCAATTCACTCAAACCAAGGCTCTGATACCAACTTGTAACAACCGAAAAATACAACCGATTTTAACTTTTTCAAAAACATCTCGATTCCATTAAATCTTTACAAAAAGGTTTTCAATACAAAACTTTTAACGTGTTCCAAGAATCACAATACTACAAAATCACGAGGAGCGGTACGATCACGCCTTCGCCTTGCCACAGTTTCCTGAAGAACCTAAAAAACATGAAACCACAACTGTAAGCCTGAAAGCTTAGTGAGATATCCCCAAAATACCAACCACAAATACCATACACGCATAACATGCCATAACATAACCGATCACAGAACAGCCATGCACTTCGGGTCTACTGTGTGACTGGTCCGCCGCACCGGCCAACAGTCCACCTGGTCCACCCTCTAAGTCTATCCACATACATCGAGTCTACAGTGTGATTGGTCCGCCCGCTCCCGGGCCTTCAATCCACCTGGTCCACTCTCTGAGTCTACAGTATGACTGGTCCGCCCGCACCGGGCCTTCAGTCTATCTGGTCCACTCTCCGCGCCTTCGGCACGTCTGGTCCGCCCTATTCGGGGCCTACAGCCTATCCGGACTGCTCGCGGGGCCTTCAGGACAACCGGTCCACCCTAGGTATCTTGGCCTACAGCACGCAGCAGGACCCGCCTCAACCCAACTCCAGTCCAAACAACCATGTGCACATATACATACAATCATATAGCAACTCACAGTCAACAAGCAGATCAAACAGATCACATAACATACCACCATCCTAACCAGGATACCGACCTAACAGGTCACTAACATAGCATCTCCCTATCTCTCAAGATACCGATCTCAATCAGGTCTCTAGCATCTACCATCCTAACTCACAGGATGCAAACATATCAAAGCAGTAACATAATAACAACTACCCGGATCTCAATCCGATAAGGGCCGGCCTTGGTGCCTTAGACCCTGTTGATATAGTGCGGATAACTCACCTCGAAACTGCCGACTGAACAGCTAACCCAAGCTGCTTTGATCACTGATACGATCTCCACCACAGGGCAACCACCAATACACTGAACTCAAAACAATAATCAACAATTACCACAATGCCCCTGGAAACCACTGGTCAACCCTTGGTCAAAGACAAGGTCAAAGTCAACCCCTGACTGACTCTACTCGCCGAGTCAACCCGATGACTCGCCGAGTCCCCATACTCAGAACTTCCTTCAAACCGCGACCTAACTCGCCGAGTCACCCCGAGACTCGTCGAGTTCAACAACTCTGAGTCCACTCGCACACAACTCACCGAGTCATCCCTTGACTCACCGATTCTCGACTCGACCAGAAAATATTGGGACTCTTCGACAAGACTCGCCGAGCCCAAGAACAGACTCGCCAAGTCTAAGGCTATCTTCAACCTACTCGCCGAGTTGTTCATACAACTCGCCAAGTTCCAGGCAATCTTCATCCTACTCGCCAAGTTGTTCATACAACTCGCCGAGTTCCAGGCCATCTTCAAGCAACTCGTCGAGTCCACCCATGTGACTCGCCGAGTACCACCGGTCTGAATCCATACAGAAGCACTCCAGGCCATGCAATTGCTCCAAAACATAGATCTAGCCTCCTACAACTCATCCATCACGTAAAGTGGCAAACTTTACATGAATCCAAAGAGATCTATGCATTTTGCACATTAGGGCTAAGGTTTGGGACAAGATAGCTTCATCAAACACTCAACACAGGGACTTTCATGCATTCCAACTCTTCTCCATCCCAGATCTGAGGTAGCAACCTCAGATCTAGCCTCTAAACTCCAATACATCCAAAGGATATGATCTCAACACCCCCAAAATGAAGAATCTAGACAATAGCAGCTCAAACAATGGAAAGATACCTCAAAAGGAAGCTCCAGGAGAAGATTATCCTGAATCCTTGCAAAGCCCTTTGATCCAAGCCTCTTCTTCTTTGGAATCTCTTCAACAACCACCTCTTCAAGCTCCAAATTGCTCAACAATGGTGCTTCTCCACGATTTTAGGGTTTCTGGAACTTAAGGGGGAACAAAGAGGCTGGGAGGAAAACATAATGATCTTTATATAGGGCTCAACCCCGAGAATTAGGGTTTTCTCCACTCAGCGCCTACTCGCCGAGTCCATCTTACTGACTCGCCGAGTCGGCTACTTAACACACGACCCAGTCGCGACTCTACTCGCCGAGTCCACCCATGGACTCGCCGAGTCATTCTTTCCCAATTTACTCTTTTAGCCCTTCTACTCTACTCTTGATATTTCGGGATGTTACATGGTCCCTAGTTATTTGTATGAGTTATCTGATGCCTTGTGTTATGTTTCAGAATGGTGGTAACCAGGCGCTTTGTGACTGGATCCGGTTCGGGATCAGGATCAGGATCAGGAGAGGGCGGACGGGGGGAGCTCACAGCACCCGAGACGATCGGCCAGATGAGGCCAGATGAGATGGATGATAGGATCCGAGCGATCCTGCACGACGAGGTTGCTGCATTGTTCCAGGATATGTTGCCGGAGATGTTCGGGTCGATTAAGACCGCCATGGTGGAGTATTTTGATGAGCGCTACGCAGCCCTCGCAGAGAAAGCCGCCATAGCAGCTGCATCAGCTGTATCTACGGCAGGGGGAGGAGTTGGTAGGGGTTTTCAGTACCGGGACTTCAACAACACGAAGCCCCCTACTTTTGATGGGACACAGGATCCCATCAAGTCTATGAGATGGATTTCAGATGTGGAGGGGTGTTTCTTCACCTGCTCGTGTCCTACCGACCAAAAGGTCAGGTGTGCTCTGAACCTGCTTAGGTCCAGAGCCAAGGACTGGTAGAGACTGGCGACTGGGGCTTACACTGATGATCAAAGAGCTGCTGTTACTTGGGAGCAATTCAGGGATATGTTCTGCGCTCGTTACATTCCGAGGGTCGAGCAGGAACGATTGGCACATGAGTTTTTGAATTTGAGGCAGGATGGAGAGTCGGTGAAGGAGATCACCCGTATGTTCACTGAGCAGGTGATGTTCTGCCCAGAGTTTTCTTCCGAGCAATCTCAGATGACCCGTTATCTGAGTATGCTCAAGATTGATATCCGGCAGTTTGTAGCTACCCAGCGATGTGATACTCTTCTGGAGTTGTAGGAGGCCGCCGGAGATTGAGCTGCAGCTAAGGGAGCAGTGGCCGGCCCCGGTACTGTCACAGCCGGCGCCAAAGCGGCCTAAGACCGTCGATGCTAGGACTGGAGGTCAACAGGGCCGCACTTGTGGGAAGTGTGGCAAGGGACATTCTGGTGTATGTCGGGCTGGTAGTGGGTGCCACAAGTGTGGCAAGGAGGGGCATTACACGAAGGATTCTCGCCAGGCTGCCCCAATCCAGGGTATGAGGCTATGTTATCACTGCAACCAAGTCGTCCACATGAAGGCCAACTGTCTACTACTTGCCGCCAAGCCGGTGCAGGCTATAGCACCAGCTACCTTGAGAATCACAGATGGGAGACCAGTCAAGACAGAGCCTCCGAAGGCTCAGGGCCGTGCTTTCCAGCTTACGGCGGAGGAGGCCAGAGCAGCACCAGATGTGGTTGTTGGTATGTTTCTACCCTCATCTTGTTTTATTTATCTGTTATATGCTTATCTGTTGTACCCGTGATTAGGTACGTTTTGGTGAGCTCTTTGCCCGCTTTGGTCATATTTGACTTGGGGGCGAGTTGGTCTTTCGTGTCTCGGTCTTTTAGTAGGGAGTTCAGTACGCCTGTAGGCGAGTTGGAGTGTCCGTTATGATTATCTATCGCCAATGAACATGGGGTTTCTACTTCTTCAGTTTATCGAGGATGTGACTTCGTGATTTTCCGGGGTGTCTTTCCCGATAGACTTAATCCCGATTCCCATGGGGGAGGTGTGCGTGATTGTGGGCATGGATTAGCTCAGTAAGTTCAGTGCTATGATTGATTGTGAGGGCTAGCGAGTGGTAGTTCGAACCCCAAGTGGGGGAGAACTGATTATATATGGGGAGGTCACCAGAGTAGGCTCAGGTTTTTGTTCAGCTGCCAGGGCTCGGCAGTACATTCAGCATGGGTGTACGAGTTACCTAGCGTATGTAGTAGATACGCGAGTCGGGGACCAGAAATTGGTTTCCGATGTACCAGTGGTCAGGGAGTTTGCAGATGTGTTTCCGGAGGAGTTACCAGGGATACCTCCGGAGAGGCAGGTCGAGTTCAGGGTCGATCTGGTGCCAGGTGCGGCCCCTATCGCTAAGGCGCCATACCGGTTAGCACCACTTGAAATGCAGGAACTGTCGTCACAGTTGTAGGAACTGTTGGGCAAATAGTTCATCTGGCCTAGCAGTTCTCCATGGGGAGCGCCGATTCTCTTTGTCTGGAAGAAGGACGGTTCACATCGGATGTGTATTGATTACCGGGAGTTGAACAAGCTAACGGTAAAGAACCGTTACCCACTCTCGAGGATAGACGGTCTCTTCGATTAGTTGCAGGGCGCATCTTGGTTTTCCAAGATAGATTTGAGATCTGGGTATCACCAGGTCAGGGTCAGAGAGGAAGAAGTGGAGAAGACCGCGTTCCGAACTCGCTATGGACATTTACGAGTTCGTGGTGATGCCGTTTAGGCTCACCAACGCGCCAGCAATATTTATGGATCTGATGAATCGGGTCTGCAAACTGATGCTTGACCTCTCGGTCATAGTGTTTATAGATGATATCTTGGTGTATTCCAAGACCCAAGAGCAACATGAGGAGCATCTATGAGAGCTGTTGGGAGTCCTGAGGTGGGAACGGCTGTATGCCAAGTTCTCGAAGTGTGAGTTTTGGTTACGAGAGGTCCAGTTCCTTGGGCATCTCGTTAACCAGGAGGGGATTTTGGTCGATCCGGCCAAAATCGAGGCGGTTATGCAGTGGGAGGTTCCGAAGTCTCCCTCAGATGTTAGGAGCTGTCTCGGATTAGAAGGATACCACCGGAGGTTCATCCGGGATTTCTCCAAGATTGCAGTACCCCTCACTCGCCTGACGAGGAAAGGGGTGGATTTATGGTGGGGCCCCGAGCAGCAGAGGGCGTTTGAGACCCTCCGTCATCGTTTGTGTGAAGCACTATTCTTGACACTCCCGGAGGGGGTAGAAGATTTTTTGGTATTCTGTGATGCATCCATCACATGTCTAGGGGCGGTCCTCATGTAGAGAGGACGAGTGATAGCCTACGCATCGTGGCAGCTAAAGCCGCATGAGATGAGATACCCTACGCACGACCTGGAGTTGGGGGCGGTGGTGTTTGCCCTCAAGATATGAAGACATTACCTTTATAGGGTCTGTTGTACCATTTATACGGATCGCAAGAGCTTGAGACATATCATGGATTAGCCGAACCTGAATATGAGGCAGCGCAGGTGGCTGGACGTAGTCAAGGACTACGATTGCAAGATCCTTTACCACCGTGGTAAAGCGAATGTGGTTGTGGATGCTTTGAGCCGCAAGTCGGCAGGGTCTTCCACCCCCGCGACATGTATGAGGATAGCAGTGGATTCCCCACTTATGAGTTTGATCTGAGATGCCCAGATAGAGGGCATGCGACCAGAAAATTTAAAGCTGGAGAGGATCAAGGGTGAGAACACCAGGTTCATGCAGGACAATCGGGGATTACTGACCCAATGCGGTCGGGTTTGGGTCCCGATGTCTGAAGGGTTTAGGAAGATGGTTATGGAGGAGGCCCATAAGTCTCACTTCTCTATTCATCCGAGGGCCACCAAGATGTACTGGGATTTGAGTTTGAACTATTGGTGGCCGTGTATGAAGCGCGAAATTGCTTGGTACGTCGAGAGGTGCTTGACCTGTAGGATGGGCAAGGCTGAGCATCAGCGGCCGCATGGCAAGCTGCAGCCCCTGGAGATTCCCATGTGGAAATGGGAGCAGATCACGATAGACTTTATCACAAAGCTGCCAAAGACAGCAAGGGGTTTGTTGCCATTTGGGTCATCGTGGATCGATTGACCAAGAGTGCCCATTTCTTGGCCATACGGGAGAGTTCGTCGGCCCAGAAGCTGGCCGAGGTGTATGTTCACGAGATCATGTCTCGCCATGGGATTCTCGTTTCCATTGTCTCTGATCGGGATGCCAGGTTTACCTCCCGCTTTTGGCAAAAGTTTCACGAGGGGCGGGGCACGCGATTGCATTTCAACACAGCCTTCCACCCGCAGACAGACAGCCAGAGCGAGCGTACTATTCAGACCCTCGAGGACATGCTGAGGGCATGTGTCATCAACTTTGGTGGGAGTTGGGATTCTCACCTACCGCTTGCAAAGTTCGCCTACAATAACAGCTATCATTCTAGTCTTGGTGCCCCGCCATTCGAGTTGTTGTACGGGCGGAGGTGTCGCACCCCGGTTTGTTGGGGCGAGATGGGTCACATGGTGATGGTTCGGACAGAGGTGGTCTTGCAGACTACATAAAAGATTCAGCAGGTCAGGCATCGATTGCAGACAGCTCAGATTCGGCAAAAAAGTTATGCCGACCGACGCCGATCTGAGCTGGAATTTCAGGTGGGTGACATGGTTCTCCTGAAGGTCTCACCCTAGAAGGGCGTGATCTGCTTCAGGAAGAGGGGAAAATTAGGTCCCCATTACATTGGACCATTCAGGATTATTGTCAGGGTTGGTAGGGTGGCTTATAGACTAGAGCTTCCGGAGGAGCTTAACTAGATCCACAGCACATTTCATGTTTCGCAATTGCGAAAATGCATTATGGACCAGAAGGCAGTGGTATCGTTGGATGACATTCAGGTCGATGAGCGCCTGAACTATGTGGAGAGGCCTATGGCCATTTTGGAAAGGAAGAAGAAGATTTTGCGGAACAAGGAAGTACCTTTAGTGAAGGTACAGTGGGAACATCGAAAGGGATCCGAGTGGACATGGGAACCGGAGGCGGAGATGCGCGAGTATTACCATGCATTGCTTATTCCAGCGGACTTCGAGGGCGAAGTCTAGTTCAAGTGGGGGAGAGTTGTAATGCCCAAATTCTCAGGTATTGTCTAAATGCGAGTTTTAGGGTGAAGCCCTACTCGGCGAGTCGGTGGATCTACTCGTCGAGTAGCAGCGGGAAGGATCGCATGATTAAGTGACCTACTCGACGAGTCCATATTGGGACTCGGCGAATAGGAGCTGGCAGCTAAAACCCTAAACCCTGGGGTTGTGCACCGTATTTAAGGGAACACAAGCCTCTTTCAGCCTCTTTGTAGTCTCTTATCAAACCCTAATATGTGTGTGTGTGTGCATTGTGTGTTTGAAGCCTTAGAAGGGATTTTAGTGAAAAGAGCTTGGGAAGCAAGTGGTGGAAGCAAGGAGCTTGGGGGAAATTCGGATCTACTCCATTTATCATCTCTTGGGAAGGTATCCAGCTATTATTCCCTTTCTATTTCGTTCTAGACCTCCTTGGTTGGATATTAGGGTTCTTGGTTGGTTTATAAAGTCATTTCTAGGGATGAGCCAAGATCTGAAGTCGTAACTTCATATCTAAAATCTCTGAGGATTAAGGGACCATAAAGTTATTAGTTTTGGCAAGTTTGAGCCCCTCCCTATGTGTAAAACCCCATCTCAAGCATAGTTTTGGCTTTTGAGTCATTGGAGCCTTGCATGCACGTAAAGTTTGTAACTTTACGTGATAAGCAGGCCTAAGGAGGTTAGATCTGCGATTTGGGGCCTTGCCATGGCTTAAAAGTCGTCTGCATGATAAAATGACTAAATGAACTCGGCGAGTCACTTGAAGATGGTCGTGAACTCGACGAGTTGGAAGAACAACTCGGCGAGTCCGATGAAGATTGCCCTGAGACTCGACGAGTTGAAGAACAACTCGGCGAGTCGGATGAGTTTTAACTAGGACACATTTACGTGTATGTCCGTCGATTTCAAGAAGGTAACTCGACGAGTGACCTTAAGGATTAATCGATGAATCGAAGGAACTCGACGAGTCACTCCGATGACTCGGCGAGTTGGGATGTGCTTCAGAGAACTCGGCGAGTACCCAAGTGTACTCGGCGAGTTAAGGTCAACATGGACTGTTGACCCTGATTAGGGACTTTGACTATGACCAGGGGTTGACTAGTGGTTTATGGAGCACCTTATAAGGTGATGGACTTATGAGCACGTCATATTATGATAATAGGTGGTGGAGTCTTTGACAAGTGATCGGAGAGCTTTTATTATTTACCGAGCTGACGTCTTCGAGGTGAGTTATCCTCACTATACTAAAGGGGTCTAAGGCACCAAGGCTGGCCCATTGGATATGTTATCCTAGTAGTGTTAAATGTTGAGTATGAGTTAGTGTTGCATGCTAGTGGTTATGCCAGTTAGGTAGACCTGTAGGACTACCTGTAATGTTATATGATTATTGCATGCCCAGTAGTTATGATTATATGTTATGTGGGTTGGGTTGAGGTTGTACTGCTCCATGCAGTAGCCAACAAACCCTAGAGTATTCTAGATATAAGCTGAGGGCCCGGTAGGCATTCCAGACTCATACTGAGGAGTCTGGAGTATGCCAGATATGAGCTGAGGGCCCGGTAGGCTTTCCAGACTCATACTGAGGACTCAAGAGCATTCCAGATACGAGCTGAGGGCCCGGAAGGCATTCCAGACTCGTACTGAGGGCTTGGTGGCAATCCAGATGTGAGCTGAGGGCTCGGCAGGCATTCCAGACTCACACTATAGGCCCAAGGGGTATTCCAGTCTGTAGAGCTGAGGACCTGTTATGTGTTGTTCTATTTTATTGATATGATATGCTAATGTTGATATTGTTATGTGAACTGTATGTGTATCGGTATTTTAGGGGTAACTCACTATGCTTTCGGACTTACAGTTTCAGTTTATTGTTTTAGGTACATCAGAGGATCGCGTCAAGGCGAAGGCGTGATCGTACAACTCCTCGTATTATATTTATGTTTCTGGGAAAAACTCTGATAACTAATGTTTTGAAAACGAAGTTGTAATGTTTTTGATGAACTTGATATGTATAAAAAGTTTAAATTTGTTTGAATTTTTTTGGGTGTTACAATCGGGTTCCGCCCTAAACGCATAACACATGCAAGAGTCACACAGACAACTAGCATCATAAACATAACAAACCATGCGCCAACATTGGTGCCTTCGACCCGCTAAACACAGTGAGGAAACTCACCTCAAGCTGCAGAATCACTTGGATAAAATCTCATTATGTTGGTCAAGAAGATCCTCATGCTAACATCATTAAATAAATATCCAATTAATAATTGGATCTCGACCCATAATCAAGATTCTAAGGTACTTGTCCAATATCTAGGGTAAAAGACCATTTTACCATTTTCTTACTTGGCCCAAAACCAAGGTCCAACTCATTTGCTTAAAAGGCCCAATTTCCTAAATGACATTACAAAGCCCAATAAGGCCCCAACTTCCAATTTGGGCCCAAAATCATCATGGACTCAACTCAAGAAAGTTCATAGTCTATCCATGGCCCAAAGTCAGAAGTCCAATGGCCCAACAAGGCCCAAATCCTAAAAGCCCAAAATATTACCCTAATCGATGAAGTCAAACCAAAAGTCAATATGTTGAGTACGTAGGGCGTACTCAGCTCGTACGCTTAGCGTACTCCTTTCAGGCTAGTACGCCCAGCATACTCCCCAGATTACCAACCCAACCCATTAAGCAATTAATTGGTTAAGTCAACATGCTAAACTCTCAAATCTGATTCTAAATGACGACTTAATGCGTAAAGTTCACAACTTTACACCTATGCATGACTTAATGGGGCCCAACACTCAAAAAGAAGCTTAATAAAACTCTTATCGCTTGCATGGACAAAGGACCTTAAATTAGCAAAGATCTAACATTCATGGCTTCTGGAGTATACCATAGCTTCATATATGACTTAAAAGACCCAAAAATGCATAAAAAAAACATCATAAAATGGATCTAGCATAAAGGATCATCAAGGTGAGAACTTTTTACCTCAAAATGCTTGTTAAGGTGAAGATAACTCTGGATCCACAAGCACAAGCTACTCCCAAGCAATCTCCAAGTGTTCCTCTTCTTCTTCTTCACCACAGAACACCAACAAACACACTCTCAAGCTCAAAGCTCAGCAAAAGCACTTAGGGTTTTGTTTTTAGGGTAAAGAGTGATGGAGGCTGATTAATAGAATGTCTAAGAGTGGTCTAAGTTGTTTAAATAGGACACAAACCTTAAAAATTAGGGGTTGTCTTTGCCTTGCGTACTCCCACGTACACCCAGCGTACGTGGGTGCATGCTCGATTCCGAAGCGGGCTAGTACGCTAAGCGTACTCATAGAGTACGCCCCGCATACAAGCTAGGGACTATAACGGAATGAATTTTTGCATGAAGGGACTAAATGAAACATACCAAATTCTCAAGTGTTAGAATAAGCCAATACATTTTATTTTTGTTTTCATCATGTATATGTATCAAGAACAGTCACATGCTGATGAGAAGTAAATCAGGCTGTTAATCTATAGGGCGTGATGTTAGCCCACTGGCATTGCTGATAATCCTCAGGGTTGGTGATAACCCATATTTGTTTATTATGTTGTACTATATGAATATTTTAGGAAAATTCACTAAGACTAAACTCATTCAACCATTTATAAATTCATATTAGGCTGAATGAGCATAGTCATAATCGAAGAAGACTAAAGCCACATGTGCACCCGGTTGTATTGACGAGAGTTGCGAAGTGACGTCGGGGAGCTTTTTTATATTTATATGGTCGGTTGGACCAACCAGATCAAAGTTCGACCACATGTCTGACTTTCTGGATAACTTCAACTTTTCAAGGAAACTATCAAAATACTTCAAAAAATGACACGAGCTCCTAGGGTTTTCATATATATATATATATATATATATATATATATATATATATATATATATATATATATATATATATATATATATATATATATATATTGGGGCACAATGTCTCATTTATTCACACTAAATCAAAAACAACCCTTTCAACTCCTTTCTCTATGAATTCGCAAGTCAATTTCATATTTCTAATTGTTCTACATTTAATCATTTTGCATTAATAGTTTCTTCCATAGTTATTGGAATAATGATTTCAATATTAAACAATGAGGTTCTACAATAAAACTTTTGGTAACTTACAACCAAAAGGAGTAAGAGTGATCCTCTCAAATGAAAGATCATGGAAAGGTCATGGATTCACGTCTCTTAAAAGACATAAATGGTATTTAAAAGTAGGTTTATAAATAGTTTGTCGTTTAAAGAAAATGTGACATAAATAACCCATATATGGGTTGTAGTTACATCCCATGAAACAATCTACAAAGTCGAAATCGAAATCATCATGTTGGTTTTTACTAATCTATTTAATCTATTTCGTTGTTTTAATTCGTTTGATTACAAGACAGTCTCTTGTATTCCTTTTTTATAACTTGTTTGAACCGGTACTCGAGAAAACCCAATAATTATAGATAGCTGATAATAATTTTACGTAATATTTAATTCTTAGTATTGAATATTAATTATCGGTTGTTCATGATTTTTACCCTGGCCATTTTTAGTGATGAACACATTATAGAGTTGAATAACAAGTATAATTGCTTAAAAGATGCGTTATGTATCAGTATCACACAAACACTTCTTCTTTGCAAGATAAGTCATAAAACCCCCAAAATTGACTAAAGAACCGAAAGAATAAATACCAGCCTGGCATAAAGGTAAGAAGTTCTTTCAAGCTCAATGATTGGATCTACCACTCTCATCATCCCAAAATCAAAATACACATTTCATAGCCCCTGATTTGGGTGTTTCATCCCTAAAATATTGCATGACCTAATTATAGATAGATATAACTCGCAAATGGAAAAAATGTCACACCATTTTAGAACAACTTTCATTGCACGATGTACAACTATGGACAGCAAAGAAGGTATAGCTTCTAATGCATGATGCACACAGGTAAGTAAGGAATGAGGGTTCGTGAAAAGGGAATTAGAATTTGATAAAAACATACAATTGAAAATCAAAATTACACTCGGATATTATTAGCATCATCATCGAAATTTGGTTTGAATGTAAAAGAGTATAGGATTTGGATCAATCTAATATGAATTTAAAGTAGTTCACATAAAATCGTATTCTTTTTAAACAAATAAAATAATAGGAATAAACAAACGCCACCGCTCAACGGCGGCAACGAGTGATGGCGCTGCAACCACGGGTGTAAGGGTTAGCCTGACCTCCGGAACGGCAGTTGTAGTACGACGCGCCGCGCCTGGAGCAAGGAACGTTGTTCTTGCTCAATGAACCATAGCTGATGTAACGATTGTTGGTTGCTAAAATGCGCCGGTTGGTTTCGCTGTCCATCATGTCGTCTATTTCCAGATCTGCGCCTTCAGCGAGACATTCCGCCATAGATCCACGGCAGCGGCTGCCGACGGTGGAGGTAGTGGTTGAAAGCCATCCGAGACCGTGGTCTCCACCGCTTGAAGCAGCCTCAACGGCTGGAAATGCGAGCACGATCATGTGGGTGACAAGGATTACAGCACAAATCACGAGCAGACCAGCAAACTTCGACATCTTGCAAAGATCTCTTCTTTCTCTCTCTTGATTGCTTCTTTTTTCTTCTTTTGGTTTCTCTCTCTTCTTTGATTTTGAGGAGATGGAAGAAATAAAAGGAGTTGACAGACTGAGTGGTGAGGAGACGGAAAAAAAAGGGGGGTTTTAAAGGAGAGGAACAGTGTAGAAAGATGAGACTATTTACATTTCGACCCCTGAACTTTTAACAGTTGGCATAGTACACACTTTTGCTTTAAATCGTCTTCACTTTATGAATGTCTTTTATTTTATTTGGGTAAAGTTTTAAACTTTCAATTAATAGAGTAGTTTTTGGACCACTGTTACATATAAAAATTTATCTTTTTAACTTTTGTTTTTTAACGACATCTCACTGACTCACTACCACCATTACAGATAAAATTTCTCTTTCTCACTTTGTTTTTTAACGACATCTCACCCATATGCTTGTATTATTCAAAATGATATTATTATATTACGAAATATGGTTAATAGTTAATAATTTGTATGGGTATCAAATTTTGGTGAACATGCATCATCTATGCATAACTATATTTTTTTTGTAAACTTTTAGTTGCTATAAATTAGTTGAAGGCTTGAAAATTTTCCTTTTTTTAGGAAAATTAAATTGATTCCTACTAGTTGAATTGTGGAGTATAGATTGGATAGAACATTTTGTGGCAAATTTGAAAAGATTGAGAACATGAACTTAAGCATTTTAAAATATCCAGTTAAGTATTGGCTGCATTTTTTCTCAACGAATAGGATAACTATAAGGAAGAATGATGGTAAAATAAAGATGAGGGCCACTTTTGATGAAGGATGGTTCTTTGGTTTATGATGTCGGGTTTATGATGAAAGCTTCTATTCTTCCATTGCCGTTTTTTTTAGAATTATTTGATGGGTCATGGTCAGTGGCGGATGCAGACTGTGTTTAGTAGGGATGTCCCTCGTACTTCAAGCGGGTGCACTTAATAGAAAAAACCAAAAAAAAAAAAAATACACTGCATGCCGGAATTTGAGCAATGGTCTGGGACCCCAAATGCCCCACTAAGGTCCACAACTGGTCATGGTAATGGTTAATCACAAAATTGTATCATTTCCATGATTCTTATAAATTAACATAGAAATTAATAGAGAAAAATTAGTTATAGTAAATATCTTTGGTATGGACTATTAAAATATTCGTTTAAAATAAAAAATTTAAAATATTTTATAAAATAAAAATCATTTTTAGAAAATAATTTGTATACAAGATCTTAACCATTCACATTTTGAAATAGTTTTTTAAAGTATGCGCATGCGACAATAACATAAATTTACAATAGTAAAAGTGTCTTATTTTTAATACGTTTGTAGTTAGTATCTTCTAAATATCAAAAGTTTTTGTCATCTTTAGTCATGTTCTAAAACGTTTATACTGAATACAAGTCAAAATAATTAAGGCTTTAAAAGCTTAGGTGTATAAAAACTTGCATAATCCATACACAATGTAAACCCCTAAAAATGTTTTCAAAATTTAAGAGATTAATAAGAATTTGATATCTAGGAAATAAACATTTCAAAACCAAACACAGTATTTTGTAACAATATATGCTTATAAACCTAATTCCCAAATTCATCTCAAAGCCTAAAACATCTAACAAATGATGGTTGTAATGTGCTCTCCGTGTAAAGTTAGTAAGAGCACACTAAACATTTTGTAACAACCCAATTTTTCAAAGAAATTTTTTTCATTTTTAATTAATAAACATACTTGCATAAACCATGAAATTCCATCATAATTGTTTTCAAATCCATAATTATTACATGTTTAAATTATCAGAGTGTCCCAAAATGTAGTAATAAATGAGAGATAGAGTGCACGCCGTGTCATTACGTCTTGCCTTTGCCCTTGGGCTCGGATGTACCTGAAACAAATCCACAAACTGTAAGTTCGGAAGCTTACTGAGTTCCCCAGAGCATACCCACACACATAAGCCACATAACACATATCATCTCAGTCATAAAAACTAACTCTACCGCATGTCACATATCACATTAACTATGAGCAAACTATACAACATAGTGCAAATCATCTTAGCTACCAAGCTATCTCTACCACTAGCCATACAGCTATCTCTACCGCTTCTCTACCATTAACCTTACGGTTATCTCTACCGTAGCCCGGAAGGCTATCCCTACTACTAGCCATAGAGGTTGTCTCTACCACATATCATCACACAAATCATACTACACGTCTCTACACTCAGGCATATCAACTATTATCAAATGGTCCGACCTTGGTGCCTTAGACCCATTGGTATGGTGAAGAGACTCACCTCTGTCTGTCGGATACAAAAGCCGCTCTTCTAACCGTCTGCAACCTCCCGTGCTGAATAACGATATTACTCAATGTAAGGACCTTTAATTATTCAGAGGAAAACTCAAACCCCAACCTTATCCATGAGACCTAATTTTTCCATCACTACTAATGGGCCCAAAATCCAAGTCCAAAATTATTAATGGGCCCCTTTGCCCATTAAGGCCCAACCAAAAGTCCATGGTCCAAAACTGATGAGATAGCCCATAATTCACAGAATGCAGTTAGTCCGATAGTCAAAATGAGGTCCAAGAGTCCGCCAGGACAAAACAGAAATGGCCCAGTTTGCAATGCGTACGCTCAGCATACCATTCTGGTACGCGCGGCATACCGGGGCCTCAAGGACTACGTGCGGCGTACACTGAGTACGCCCATCGGGCGTCCAGGTTTAGCACTTTCTCCATTAAGTGCTTAATATCCAAAACTTTCACGTCCAAAAGCTAGATCTAAGTTGTTCAATACATCCTAAGTCATAAAGTTGCTAACTTTATGTGTTTGCATGTCCCTCACACCCCCAAAACCAACCTTAAGACCTTTCCAAAGTCTTTAACCCATGCACAAGGCCAATACTTCCATCAAGATCCCATTTTTACACTTCTAAATGACTAAGGACCTCATATCTGCCATTTTTATCATATGGGGGGCTTAGCTCAACAGAAGAGTTTCAAAGTTCATCAAAGGGACAAACTACCAAAACCCTAGCTAGATCTAAAGATTAGAATGGAAAGGTGTAAGCTTTTTACCTCCAGAAGCTTTGCAAAATGAATATGATGCAGGATCTTGAAGCACCCACTTGATCCAAGCTTGCTTGACCACCTCCACCTTTTGCAATGAGCACTAAAAGGCCACAAATGCACTCTTTAAAGCTCAAAATGATCTCACAAGATTCTCTGGAGTGCAAAGACATTCTAAAGTTGTGGGGGCGCTCTAGGGTTAAGTCCAAGGGACTTAAAGTTGTTTAAATAGGCCTCAACTCCGGGAATTAGGGTTATGAACACCTGGTGCGTATGCCCCGCGTAAGTCTAGGTAAGCCAGCGTACCTTAATTTCTCCGCGACCAACTAAGCGTACACTTAACTACGCCCAGCGTACTTAAGGGACCATTTATGCAAAAATATAATCCTTTAAGGGTCTCAATACATACCAAATTTAAGGTGTTACAACTCTCCCCCACTTGGACTAAACTTCATCCTCGAAGTCCGTAGTTGTAAACAGTTCGGGGTAATGCTCCCGCATCTCCTCCTCTGGCATCCAAGTCCATTCGGAGCCCTTCCGGTGCTGCCATTGTACCTTTACCAACTTCACTTCTTTGTTTCAAAGACCCTTCATCTTCCTATCTAAGATGGCGACTGGCTTCTTGACATAATTCAGGCTCCCATCTACCTGAATGTCATCCAAGGAAACCATTGCGGACTCGTCCGCAACACACTTCCGAAGCTGAGGCACGTGGAAGGTTTTGTGGATCTGACTAAGCTCCTCTGGCAGCTCTAAACGATATGCCACCTTGCCCACTTGAGCCGTGATCCTGAACGGGCCTATGAACAGAGACCCCAACTTGCCCTTTTTCCGAAACCTGATAATCACTTTCCAGGGAGACACCTTAAGCAGCACAAAATCCCCCACTTGAAACTCGAGGTCCAAACGTCGCCGGTCAGCATAACTTTTATGGCGACTCTGCGCGACACGCAACCGGTCACGCATCTGTTGGATCAATTTGGTGGTCTTGAGCACTACCTCAGTGCTTCCCATAACCCGGTGCCCAACCTCGTCCCAGCACACCGGGGTCCTGCACCTCCGTCCATATAACATCTCAAATGGGGCCTGATCGATAATGGCATGATAACTGTTATTGTATGAAAACTCTATCAGTGGGAGGTACGTATCCCAACTCCCTCCAAAGTCCAGCACACACGCTCGAAGCATGTCCTCCAGTGTCTGTATTGTCCTCTCACTCTGGCCGTCAGTCTGAGGGTGGTATGTCGTGCTGAAATGTAGCTGAGTACCCAATTCCTCGTGGAATTTCTTCCAAAACCTAGATGTAAACCGAACATCCCTATCCGAAACCACTAACACTGGCACCCCGTGCCTATCCACTACCTCTCGAACATAAATATCCACCAACTTTTCTGCGGATATACTCTCAGAAATCGGAATGAAGTGGGCACTCTTCGTCAGCCTATCCACGATGACCCATATGGCATCCATGCCCCTTGTCGTCCTCGGTAGCTTTGTAATGAAGTCCATAGTTATCTCTTCCCATTTCCACATAGGGATGGGCAACGGCTAAACCCTGCCATGGGGCCGCTGATGCTCGGCTTTGACCTTCCTGCAGGTCAAGCACCGCTCCACAAACCAGACGATCTCTCGCTTCATGCAGGGCCACCAATAACTCATTCTCAAGTCTCTATACATTTTTTTTGCACTCAGATGTATAGAGAACTTGGACTTATGCGCCTCTTCTAATAGCCTCTGCCTCACTCCTCCCGATACCGGCACCCATACTCGGTCACACTGCGTCAGAAGACCCGACTATCCTTAACAAACAAAGGATATTGACCCCGAATTTCTCCATTTTCCAATTCTCTTTCTTAGCCCCTTCAACCTGGGCCTCTTTGATCATGTCTAATAAGGGCGAAATCACAGTCATCCTCATACAAACATCCCTAGTCGGGGAACCCGTCGTCTTGCGGCTCAATGCATCGGCCACCACGTTGGCCTTCCCTGGATGGTATAAGATCTCGCAATCATAATCTTTCAGAACATCCAACCATCTCCTCTGCCGCATATTGAGGTTTTGCTGATCCATCAAATACTTTAGACTTTTGTGATCGTTATAAATGGTGAACCGCACACCATACAAATAGTGACTCCAGATCTTGAGGGCGAACACCACCGCCCCCAGCTCCAAGTCATGCGTGGGGTAATTCGCCTCGTGAGGCTTCAACTGCCTCGAGGCGTAAGCAATCACATGTCCCCTTTGTATCAATACCACACCCAACCCTGAAATCGATGCATCACAGTACACCACTAAATCATCCAAACCCTCAGGTAGTACAAGAATCAGAGCGTCGCATAACCTCCGTCTCATGGTCTCAAACGCAATCTGTTGATCCTCACCCCACTGAAAGGTCACATTCTTCTTGGTCAAGCGGGTCAATGGTACATCGATCTTGGAGAAATCCTGGATAAATCTCCGATAGTAGCCCGCTAAACCCAAGAAGCTATGAATTTCCGAGGCATTCCTCGTTACCTCCCATCGCATCATAGCCTCCACCTTGGCTGGGTCAACCAAAATTCTCTCTTGATTGATGACATGCCCCAAAAACTGTACTTCCCGCAGCCAGAAATCATATTTGGAGAACTTCGCGTAAAGCTTCTCCGCCCTCAGGGTCTCCAATACCTCCCTCAAATGCTGCTCGTGCTGCTCCCTAGTCTTAGAGTAGACCAGAATATCATCAATAAAAACGATCACTGACCGGTCCAGCATCGGCCTACATACCCGGTTCATGAGGTCCATGAACGTTGTCAGGGCATTGGTGAGCCCAAACAGCATCACCACGAACTCATAATGTCCATATCTAGTCCTGAAAGCCGTCTTCGGTACATCCTCCTCCCAAATCCTCATCTGATGATACCCAGACCGAAGATCAATCTTGGAGAACCAGGATGCACCCTGCAACTGATCAAATAAGTCATCGATCCTTGGCAAAGGATAACGGTTCTTCACTGTCATTTTATTCAGCTCCCTATAATCAATGCACATCCTGTGCGATCCATCCTTCTTTTTCACGAAAAGGATCGGTGCTCCCCATAGGGAACTGCTCGAACGGATGAACCCGCGATCTAGCAGCTCCTGGAGCTACGTAGATAGCTCATGCATCTCCGGTGGTGCCAACCGGTATGGTGCCTTTGCTATCGGAGCGACACCCGTCACCAAGTCAATGCGAAACTCCAACTGCCTCTCTAGAGGCACTCCTGGAAACTCTTCGGGAAAAACGTCCCGAAAGTCCCGTACCACTGGTACACTGCCCACATCTGTCACTTTCTCTACACTCATATCTGAAATATAAGCCTAAAATGTCGTGCAACCCTGTTGTAAGAACCGCCTAGCCCTCGCAACCAAACAGAGGGTCGATCCCTGCGAGGCCTTCTCACCCTGAATGACCAGTTCTCCCACACTTGGGGTTCGAACCCTGACCAACTGGTGCTCACAATCAATCATGGCCCCATTGGCCCCTAACCAATCCATCCCGACAATCACCTTTAATCCTCGCAGCGGTATCGGAACCAGATCAACACAAAACCTCTCACCCAACACACTCAGGACACAACCCGTATATACCCTTGCAACACTAACGGTGCGATCATCAGCAATCTCTACTTCGAGCGGGAATCCAGAACTCCAGGCGCATCCTGGAATTTCTTGCTAAGTGCAAGAGATACGAACGATCGGGTAGCACCCGAATCAAACAAAACATGTGTCGACATACCATTGACCAAAAAGGTCCCTATACAACATAATTACACATAAGTCATACAAAATGATAAAAACAGAGATTAGTAACCACGTACCAGCCACAACATCTGGCGCGGCCCGAGCCTCCTCGGTAGTTAGCTGAAACACACGACTCTTCGCCGCTAGAGCATCCGCCTTGACAGGGCGGCCATCGGTGATCCTCAATGTGGCGGGTGCAGGCACCGCCACTACTCCTCCTCCTCCTTGCAACTTTGGGCAATTAACCTGCTTATGGCCAGTCTGGTTGTAGTGAAAACAAATCAAGCCCTTCGTGGGGCAGTCCCTGCTGATATGACCCTGCTGGCCACAAGCATAACATCCCGAGCCTGTGATACGACAAGCTCCACTGTGCACCCTACTGCACTTGACACACCGGCCCCGACCCTGCTGTCCCCTACCGGATGTGTCTGAGGTCTTAGGATTTTTAGCCTGACCTACTGCCGTTTGGGCCTACTCAGGCTTCCACTTCGTAAGGGAGTCCAAATCCATCTCTCTTTATCTCTCTTGCGGGCCTTATCTACCATCTTATTCAGGGTTTTGCACCCTGTAAAACTCACAAACTCTCGAATATCATCCCTCAGCATGGAATGATACCGTTTCCGTCTCATCTCCTCATCGGTATCATATTGTGGGATCAACAAGGCTCGTTCCTGAAACTTGGCGGTGATCTCTGCCATAGTCTCGGTGGTTTGCTGCAAGTCATGAAACTATCGCACCAGTCGTTGCACCTCAATAGGTGGTGTAAACTCCAAATCAGACCGCCAAACAAACTCGGCCCTTGTCATCTCAGCCACCCCAGCTGGTCCCACCTATCTGGTAACCTCGCCCCACCAATCCCGAGCTTGGTATCTCATCATACATGAAGCAAACCCAACCTTCTCCACATCCGGGCAAGAACTCGTGCATTGGGTGTTCTTGATATCCGCCACCCAGCATCGACTGACAATGGGGTCCCTGGCCCTGAAGAACTCTAGCGCCCCGCATTCCTTGAGCTCCCGAAATGAGGGAGTTCGGGCCCCAACCTGGCTTGCAACAATTTCGGCCCTGAAAGCTCTGAGTCTCTCCTCCATAATATCCATAATATCCTCCTTGACCGTCCCAAAGATGATTGGGGTCGCGTCAAGGATGCCCCTGGTAACCTCGGCTGCAATGAGCTCGTGCAGCCTCTCATCTATGACATCGGTAGTGTCACCTGATCTTGCCCCGGATCCAGATCCTGATCCTGATCCTCCTGCTCCCAAACGTGTCATCACCATGCTGAATTGGAACATCATAATTCACAATGATCAGGATTACTATATAAGGGATATTCCCACACCGGTCCTCCTTGGAGTCGTCAGATCCAACATTGGTTCGGGTACAGGTCATGTGCTTTCAGTAGTACGAACCCAATACTACCTTCCACACCTACCTATACCTTCCCCAATGCTCTACCTGCTAACTCCAATTTGTCCCTAAACTGGACCATATCCACACTACCGCATACATCAAATCCCAAACTGTTCTAAGATTTGCTCTACGCACATCAATCAGACCAATCATAACAGGTTTCCTTTATGCATGCAAATTGTACACAGGAAAAAAAAATCAAATAGACTTTCGAATGAAAGATTCAACCTTAGGACCACAACCAAACAAGGAATAGGAAATAAGGCCAAATCAATCATTCTGAGGCTATAAGCTCCTAACCATATACAATTTTAAAACATACACATAGCAAGCTCCATATAATCACAAAACTCAAATAGTAGTATATCATGGCTAGCATATTAGGGAATCACTTACTTGGCTCGGCTGATCACACGCGTTGCACTCTCATCCTTTCGTTTCTTTTTAGACTCTTATTTTATCTTTTGAAAACAATTTTACCATTTCCTTAGTTTGAGTCCCGACACACTTGAGAGCATACCCGAATCCCTCAAACCAAGGCTCTGATACCAACTTGTAACAACCCAATTTTTCAACGAAAATTTTTCATTTTTAATTAATAAACATACTTGCATAAACCATGAAATTCCATCATAATTGTTTTCAAATCCATAATTATTACATGTTTAAATTATCAGAGTGTCCCAAAATGTAGTAATAAATGAGAGATAGAGTGCACGCCGCGCCATCACGCCTTGCCTTTGCCCTTGAGCTCGGATGTACCTGAAACAAATCCACAAACGGTAAGTTCGGAAGCTTACTGAGTTCCCCAGAGCATACCCACACACATAAGCCACATAACACATATCATCTCAGTCATAAAAACTAACTCTACCGCATGTCACATATCACATTAACTATGAGTAAACTCTACAACATAGTGCATATCATCTTAACTACCAAGCTATCTCTACCACTAGCCATACGGCTATCTCTACCGTTTCTCTACCATTAACCTTACGGTTATCTCTACCGCGAGCTATGAAAGCTATCTCTACCGTAGCCCTGAAGGCTATCCCTACTACTAGCCATAGAGGTTGCCTCTACCACATATCATCACACAAATCATACTACATGTCTCTACACTCAGGCATATCAACTATTATCAAATGGGCCGACCTTGGTGCCTTAGACCCATTGGTATGGTGAAGAGACTCACCTTTGTCTGTCGGATACAAAATCCACTCTTCTAACCGTCTGCAACCTCCCGTGCTGAATAACAATATTACTCAATGTAAGGACCTTTGATTATTCAGAGGAAAACTCAAACCCCAACCTTATCCATGAGACCTAATTTTTCCATCACTACTAATGGGCCCAAAATCCAAGTCCAAATTTATTAATGGGCCCCTTTGCCCATTAAGGCCCAACCAAAAGCCCATGGTCCAAAACTGATGAGATAGCCCAAAATTCACAGAATGCAGTTAGTCCGATAGTCAAAATGAGGTCCAAGAGTCCGCCAGGCCAAAACAGAAATGGCCCAGTTTGCAATGCGTACGCTCAACATACCATTCTTGTACGTGCGGCATACCGGGGGCTCAAGGACTACGCGCGGCGTACACTGAGTATGCCCAACGTACGTCCAGGTTTAACACTTTCTCCATTAAGTGCTTAATATCCAAAACTTTCACGTCCAAAAGCTAGATCTGAGTTGTTCAATACATCCTAAGGCATAAACTTGCTAACTTTATGTGTTTGCATGTCCCTCACACCCCCAAAACCAACCTTAAGACCTTTCCAAAGTCTTTAACCCATGCACAAGGCCAATACTTCCATCAAGATCCCATTTTTATGCTTCTAAATGACTAAGGACCTCATATCTGCCATTTTTATCATATGGGGGGCTTAGCTCGACAGAAGAGTTTCAAAGTTCATCAAAGGGACAAACTACCAAAACCCTAGCTAGATCTAAAGATTAGAATGGAAAAGGTGTAATCTTTTTACCTCCATAAGCTTTGCAAGATGAATATGATGTAGGATCTTGAAGCACCCACGTGATCCAAGCTTGCTTGACCACCTCCACCTTTTGCAATGAGCACTAAAAGGCCACAAATGCACTCTTTAAAGCTCAACATGATCTCACAAGGTTCTCTGGAGTGCAAGGACGTTCTAAAGTTGTGGGGGCGCTCTAGGGTTAAGTCTAAGGGACTTAAAGTTGTTTAAATAGGCCTCAACTCCGGGAATTAGGGTTTTGAACACCTGGTGCGTATGCCCCGCGTAAGTCTAGGTAAGCCAGCGTACCTTAATTTCTCCGCGACCAACTAAGCGTACACTTAACTATGCCCAGCGTACTTAAGGGACCATTTATGCAATAATATAATCCTTTAAGGGTCTCAAGACGTACCAGATTTAGGGTGTTACACATTTCTTATATTCGCTCAAACAAGATTAGGCATAAGTGACCAATCACATATCACACGAGGGGTTGCAAATTCATCGTGCAAGTGAGTCCGTTTAGGATGTTGTCATAACATCTTCAAAAGCTCCAAATTTGGGTACATAAGTCTCAAGTCTCTATCTATCCTAAGTGGATCAATGGTCATGATAAAAAAAACTCCTATAAAAAATCATTAAACATATCCTCATTTATAAAACTCGTTGTAAAGGGGTTTTATGAAATAACGTGATTACTTATATTATATTATACAAATAATAAACATAGGAGTACAGAGATAGGAAATCTCTTAATCATAAAATAAGAATATGAACATGTATTCTTATGTAATAACTAGCCTGAACTTGTAGTAGGCGCACTACTTCTTAACTTGTAGTAGGTGTACTGATTCATTTATAATGATGACTAGTTTATAACCCGTGGGAACCATGGTTACAAAATTAGTTAAACTTTCATAGTAAAAATTTATAATTATTTATCAATTATTTTAAATAAATAGTCTTAGATCAATTCTTAATTAGAAGATTTACCATAATTTTAAAGTTAATTGTTACTTCAAATTAACATATAATTACAAAAAGTAATGTTTCTATAAAAAGTTTAAAATTTATTATTTAAAGCTTTAACGTCATTAACTGTGATAGTGATTTGTCTAATATATCTCTCTGACAAATGACATAATATTAATGGAGAGTTGTATTAGAGTGACACATGGCAAAAAGAGATTAAGGTTACTTTTTATTAGTATAGGGAGATTGGTTTACTACTGGTCACCTATAAATCAAAATTTAACTAAGTAAAGAACTACTAGTCAATTTATTAATAATAATTAATATTTGAAATCCCATTTATCCCCTATATCTATCCACTGAGTCATTAAAATACTAATGAAAGTGGTTTGACCTCATGGCCACTAGACAGACAACATGTTATGTGTTCTTGTTTAAAGGTATGATAATCAGTTGAATGTCTATGTTACAAAGGAGTATCGTTATTTCAACCACAAAAGTAAAGTACATAGTTATTGTAGAAGCAAGCGAAAAGCTTATATGGTTGAAGAATTTCCTATCAAAACAAGATATGCAACATGAAGATTGTCTCATGCATTGTAACAACTAGAGTGTGATCCATTTTGCAAAGCATATATTGTTTCATAGTAGGACAAAACACATTATAATGAAGTACCATTTAATCCAAGAACTAATAAGCGATGAGACCGTGAATTTGAAGAGATCATTTGGTACAAAGAATCCAAAATACAATTTTATGAAGGTGGTAAAGACAAAGAGGTTGAAGTGATGTATGACTTCAAATAGCCTTCTAGATACTTGAAGCTAAGTCCTAGACTAGAGAGATATGGGGTTCCAAAGTCTAATATTGGATAACAACATATTAGTTGATCAACGTCTAAATTGGAGATTGTCGAGGGTTAGTTCCTATATCAAATTCATATTTAAATTAATTATGGGCTAGATCCGCTAGAGTTTTTTCGGTTTGGTCTTACTGGTAGAATTTATGTCAACTTACTTATATAAATATATATGATATCGTGTAACCCTAAGCTAATAAAAAGTGTAATTCATAAGCTATCAATGAAATCGCTCTCTCACTCTATCTCTCTTTTTTTTCAATATATATATATATATATATATATATATATATATATATATATCATTCTCTTGTTTGCTTATGTGTATAGATCAAATTGAATAACTCCTAACATATAAGATAAATTGACGAAGATAAGTAGAGATTATTGTGCTCCTAGATTTGCTTTGTTAATTTAAGTACTAAACTCACAATATGACTTTTATTGAGCTTTAATTTCAATCCTTATTTCTAAAATCCTCTCTCAAGCCTCTGATGAGTTTTCTAGTTTACAAGATAAAGATTTGCACAACAGAATTGACATAAAATAATTTATGGGTAGATGCAGCCTAGAGATCTATGTTTTTCTCATTATAGCAACATACTTATAAAACAATCATCTAACCTATGTATAATCGAATACAACTAGCTATATCTTCAAATCTTCCTTGGAAAGCAAGCACCAATAATATGGATGCTTTTAATAACTTACACCCAAAACCCTAGAAACCATATGAACGAAATATAGGAGAGAGAGTGACATCTCCAATTTTATGGACAATTAATTCAGAGTATTCTTTTATTGCGGAATTTGTTCCCAAAACATTTGTAGTTTGATATAATATTAATATCAAAGCATTTTCGACGAAATGATTTTCATTAATATTTAAAACATGGCATGTCATAACCGATACAAAACATAAGAATAATCTTGTATTGATGGGCCTTACAACCTCTTATTATACTAAGGACATACATCTCTACGAATCTCTCATTAGTTCCAAACATCACTATCTATGTACCTTCATACCACTACATGTGATACAAAGAAACTGAGTGGGTCAGGCTAGGAGGCATGGTGAGTACATAGGATTTTCAAACCATAATAATATAATTAATTTGTTTAATTACATATTTGACATCAAACATCTTACCCGATTAACCATACATGTTTTCTTATATATTCATCTCTAAGGACGTATCCTAAGGATCATCTCAAGCAATAGGTTGACAATACTTCTTTGAGTATTCCATAGGAATAATACAACCATGGGATAATAGAGTACATCACATGAACATATAGGTTATCACCTACAGGTAGTGGACTTGTCATTGCTCCACTGAATTGTCTAGAATAGTCTATGGTCGTCATCTATACTTTGTTAGATGACTACGTCGCAACATCGCTAGTAAATTCATAGCCTTTTCTCATTATTTTTCACCATTCTTCACCCATCGCCACCTAATATATTATAAGTATGAAAATACATATATGGTTAAATAAAAAAATCATATCATACTGTTTCATCTAACATCGAATATCTTAATCATAAATAATAAGCACATATAGCATTTAATTATCTAAATACTTCATATCTATGTGTAAGGTGAAAGAAACTATGCACTCACCTTGTTTTAAGGTGAAAGAATTTTAGTTAGATCAGCGCTCCAAATACGCTTCATCTTTTCTTTTAAAATAACCTAGCTATAAATATTACAACTTTCGATTATTGTTTATATTATTCGCGGCTATAATTATAGTTTTTTTAGATTTATCAATAATCCCAAATGAAAAAGTGACTTATAACTAATAAGAAACAAACAGGTAAGATCGTGTCAAACGTAATATCTATATGGAATATAAAGATATATTGTTTAGAAAATCCAGTTTAAACACCTCACTAATCTTACACTGCCATCACTACTGTAAGTAGATTGATCAATATAACGACAGGTATTATTGATAAAACTTATTTATAAGTTCATAATAACGATTATAAACATAAATATAAGCTATACTTGAAGCATAGAAAGCATAAATCAACTTACAGGTTGATTAGCATAAAACCGGACAATGCAAGGGCAGAACTTCAAAACCAAAAAATCTATTTCACCAGGCTCTCTAGTGCTCCAGAGCTTCGCTACTAATGCCTAAGAAGTACTAGAACTAATGGGTTTTATAGGTTATAAATCTATGCATGAAGCAGAAAATTACTTAACTCTTAAGTTCGCATGCAACCTATTTTGGATCGATGTTTTCTGTATTGACAACAATAAACTATGAACATGAAAAACCCTAGCGAACCCTAGGTAATTCCCAAAATACTATAAAGTTAGGGTTTACATAGATTTTGATTATTATAACAAATAACCAATTTAAAACCTTCTTCTAAAGCCTTAGAAAGCAAGCACCATAAATCTAATGCTTCTAATGGTGTGTGCCCAAACCCTAATAAATAAGAAGACTTGAGGAGAGAGGAGAGAGAAGAGAGAAGAGAGGAGGAGAATTTTGGCTATTATCTTGGTATAAGTATGGACAAAAATGAGGACTCTCAAGGTTCCTATTTATAGTTGATAGGAAAACCATAGAAACATTAATTTGAAATAAAATAATATTATTTCAAATATGATGTTTAGCTTCCTTATTATCCACAAGGAGTATTCTAGAAATCCTAATAGGCTATCCAAAATTCGGCCACCCTAGGAAGGATCCAGAATCCATCTTTTGTTCAACTTTTGAACAATTACAACTTAAGTCTTTGCACTTTTAATTAATCTAATTAATCCTAAAATTATTCCCAATTAATTTTTGATTAATTATTAATTAAACAACACTATTTCGAACTAATATATTAATCTCATAATACATTAAAAAATTATTTATTTCTATTTATTAATCATATAATAAACCAATAAAGCAATCCCTCTCTCCAAAAGTCATTCTACACAATTACTAGTTCTAAGGGCAAGCCAAAAAGGACTTTGCTTCTATTTTCAACTTTATACCAATTTAGTTATGATCCATGACAGTCTTAAATAAATACTTATTTCCCAAAAGTATAACCGACTATGGTGTTTCACACAATTTAATACTCAGGAAGTAAAACATGTAAACTGAAACAAAAGAATAAATACTTAAAGAAGGTAGTCAACATACTCAAAAATAATTCTTTATTATTTAATCATCAAAACAATTACAATTTATTTTGTTACATTGTTTCTAACTATCAACTAACTATTAAAACTAATATCATCTTTCAACCCAATGCTCCCAGCATGCTCTAAGTGCTTGAACTTTCTTAACCCCTTTGTAAAAGGATCTAAGAGATTATTCTTTGATGATACTCGATTCACCACGAGGTCACCATCTTCAACTCTATATCAGATGTAATGGTATTTTCTCAAAATGTGAATTTACCTCCCATGATCTATTGGTTCTTTAGTTAAATCAAACTGCACATTTATTGTCACATAAAATTTCTATGGGATCTTGTATTGATGGAAAAACTCTGAGATCACCAACGAAAGTCTTCATCCATGTCGCTTTCTTTGGCGCCTCACTTGCTATGATGTGCTCTGCGTTACAAGTAGAAGAAACCACTATTTTCTGCATGGAACTTTTCCAAGTTACCTCTCCATTAGTCAGTAGGAATACCCAGCCATATTGTGAACAAAATTTATCTCAACCCGTTTGAAAGTTGACATCACTATAGCCACTCACTCTTAACTCGTACATCGAAAACTAAGAACATTTCCTTCATTATCCACAAATACTTAATAATGTTCTTTATTATTGTTCAATGGGCTCTGCCAGGATTATCTTGATATCCACTAACCATGCTTAATGCATAAGAGACACCAAGACGAGTACATGTCATATCATACATGATCGATCTAATAGCTGAAGCATATGGACTCGACTCATAGAATCTATTTCCTTATTATTACTGAGACATTGAGTCGTACTTAATTTAATCGTATGATGTATGGGCTAATCCCCTTTCTTGTAATTCTTCATATTGAAACACTTCCATATTTTATCCAACTATGTACTCTGGCTAAGTCCAATCAAATGTTTCTTTGTGTCCCTTTAGATCCTTATTCCCAAAATGTATGTCACCTCTCTTAGATCCTTCATTGAAAAACATTTCCCAAGCCAATATCTCACTTCTTGCAAGGTTGGAATATTGTTTCCTAAAAGGACGTGACATCCCCAAAATCACGGCCAGAAAAGACCGATTTAATTTATGCTTTTAAAATAATTTTTAGAGTAATCCTTTGATTTAAAAGAGTTGCGGAATTTGTTCCCAAACAAAATATGATAAATTAAATTTATCAAAGCATTCCTTAAAGAAATTTATTTTCATATATAACAAAACTCGGGATGTCATGTTCCGATACAGACCAAAAGCATAAACGGTACATTATAAGCCTTACAACAGTTATATACAACTACTGGCCTATAAACAAAATAACTAGATGATTCATCCATCTTATGCTCTCGCGCCACTACCTGTAATACAAATAAAACTGAGTGGGTCAGGCTTGGGAGCCTGGTGAGCATCTAGGGTTTTCAACCCACAATAAATAATTATATTTAATTTCACCAACCAACAATAACTCGATTACCCGTTCCCGTTATCCTCACTTTACGTCCCTAAAACAACATCTATTACCAGGGACCTAATCTAGGATTTTCATCGGGATGGACATGACTGCAAAGGGGTTTCCTCAACAATAGATGTCCTAAAGGCAACCATGAGGGGGATAGAGTACACCGGTGAACACATCGTTCACAACACCTACAGGTTATGAACCTGTCAACGTTCCACTGGATAGTCTAGAAAGAGTCTGTGGTCGTCATCCATACTCCTCTAGATGACTAGATTAACAACAACATCGAGGCCTCTCATCATTTTTATTTCATCACACACCAACTATCTACCCATGTTCTACCCAACACATTAGTAGTTAAAATATACATATTTTATACATAGCTTAAAACTTGTATAGCATGTTCATTCAATACTCATTCCAAATAACAGATGATACCTATACACATAACACGTATTTCATAGAGTATAATTCATATATATGTATTATCAGAAAGCGACTGCACACTTACTCATATCATATATCTAATACATTCGTCAATACTTGTATTAAAATCGTGTATATGAAAGAGACTATGCACTCACTTGATAAGACAATGCTCGGACCGCACTACGGCTCTTAAAATAATAATCTTCGATGAAACCAGGATATCTTCACACACCGGGCTTCTCGCTGGCAGAGCTTCGGCTCGGAAATTCTATTTTTCTCAGGATCTTCGGTGCTTCGGGACTTGCTTCAGGTGTCAGGATGATACCGGGGCATCGGGGGTACTTCAAGATGGCTAGAGAGAGTATCGGAAGTGAGAGAGTAGGGAATTAGCAACCATGGCCGACTGCCATTCAACTTCTATTTATAGGGATGTGAATTTGTGCTCACGTCGTGAGCCACAACTGCTCACATCGTGAGCCTGATATGTCATGGCGTTCGTCATCAAGCCACTTGCTCTGGAGGCGTCCATCACCTACTCACGTCGTGAACACTGTGCTCGCATCGTGAGCTTTGACACAGGTGGAAATCCGTGCCCCGAACTTCAGAAATTCATATCTTTCGCATACGAGCTCCATTTTTGACGTTCTTTATATGCACGTCTAGGTGAGATTATGCTCTACAACTTCTGTTTAGACTCTGTCGGCTAATTTTCACTTTAACTTTTATTATATTATTTTTAGTAGGCCGGGACAGGAAAACTCCGTTATAAATTCATAACTTCTTCATCTGATGTCCATTTTCGTCTGTCTTTTTACTGTTGGACTACTATCGACGAGATCTTCGATTCTCGTTTAGATTGTTTTGGCTAGGAACCACTCGATCTCATATTCGAACTTTGGGCTACATACCGCTAAGTCAAAACTTAGAAAAATCATAACTTCCTCATACGAAGTCAGATTTAGATGTTCTTCTTATGCACGCTCTCAGTTTAACGTATTCTACGACTTCCGTTTAAATCACTAAGGCTAAATATCGCTCTATCATAAATTCACTATTTACGTCGTGCAATGTCATGCCGGTTCGGTCGCGAAACTTCGACAAGTCATAACATCTTCGTTATAACTCGGATTTTGGCATTCTTTATATATCTGGAACCCTTGTCATGACCACTACAACTTCCTTCATAGATATAGGGCTTATCTAATATTTTATTATTACACTTATTTTTATTCTTAATTCATTTAAGCCACACAATTAAGCATAAGACACATAATATTCAAATAATACATTTCTATTTTTTCAAAATGAGTTACAAAGGTTAACCTAGACTATTACATCGATATTAATGCCTAGCCTAGAAACACGGCCGTTATAATTCTCTCCCCCTTAGGATGATTCCGTCCCCGTAATCACACACCAACAAAAAAATGCAGATAGCGACTCATGATGTCACTCTCCGTTTCCCAGGTGAGATTTGGCACATTCGCATGTTTCCATCGGACAAGCACTAATTCGACCATCTTGCGTCGTAATTTCTTAGTCTTTCGGTCAAGGATTGCCTCTAGTTCTTCAATTAACCTTTTGTTCTCATCAATTCTTAATTCATATATTGGAATTATGTCGGGAACTTCTCCCGTGAACTTCCTCAAATAACACACATGGAAAGTGTTATGAATTCCATTCAGTTCTTCGGGTAACTTTAGCTTGTAAGCTTGGTTCCCAATTCTCTAAAGAACTTTAAACGGTCTAATAAATCTTGGACTTAACTTTCCCCTTTTACCAAATCTTATAAGTCCCTTCCATGGTGAGACTTTAAGCGAAACCGAATCCCCAACTTCAAATGTCATCGGTCTTTGCTTTATGTCAGCATAGCTCTTTTGACGATCCCGAGCTACTAACATTATCTCCCTAATTATTTTCGACTTTTCAGCAGTTTGATGGACTATCTCGGGTCCCATAAACTACTTTTCCCCAGCCTCAAACCAACAAGACGGCGTACAACATTTTTGTCCATACATAGCTTGATAAGGTGCCATCTTTATGCTCGAGTGGAAACTATTATTATAGGAGAATTCTACCAAAGGTAAATGTTCATCCCAGTTACCTTGGAATTCCAGGGTACATGCTCTCATCATATCTTCAAGCATTTATATTGTTCGTTCGCTCTGACCATCAGTCTGTGGATGGTAAGTTGTACTCAAACATAACTCGGTACCCAATTCCTCTTGTAGACTTCTCCAAAATCACGAGGTGAAACGGCTGTCATGATCCGACACAATCATTAACGGAACATCGTGAAGCCTCACAATTTCCTTCACGTAAGAATTCGCAAGCTTATCCATAGACCATTACTCATTGGCTGCTATGAAATGCGCACTCTTAGTGAAGCGATCAACGACCACCCAAATCATGTCGTGACCATTCTTTGTTCTGGTCAGTTTAGTGACAAAATCCATGGCAATGTCTTCCCACTTACCCATCAGCACAGGTAAAGGTTCTAAACTCCCATACGGTTTGTGATGTTGTGCCTTGACTCTTGCACAAGTCACACATTCGGCCACATACTTTGCTACATCAAGCTTCATCGTCGGCCACCAGTAGTAGGGTCTTAGGTCCCTATACATTTTAGTGCTACCAGGATGAATCGAGTACATGGTTTTGTGAGCTTCTTCCATAAGAAGATCTCTTATTCCTCCTGACTTAGGTACCCAAATTCGATCTTGGAATACCTTCAGTCTGTGACTGTTTGTACCGAACACTAACGCTTTGCCCAAACGTTCTCCCTTTCGGTCCTTCTTCTTAGAAGCTTCTTTTTGAGGTTTCTTTATACTCTCCACAATTGTCGAGAAAATTTCTATTCTCAACGCTCTTGGCCTTTTTCTTTCAAGATTGACTTTCTGACTGAGAGCATCAGCGACAACATTTGCTTTATCGGGGTGGTAAAGTATCTCACAGTCGTAGTCTTTAAGTAACTCTAGCCAGTGTCGTTGCCTCATATTCAATTCTTTCTGATTAAAGAGATATTGGAGACTCTTATGATCAGTGAAAAGTTTGTACTTCGATCCATAGAGGTAATGCCTCCATTTGTTTAGATCAAATACTGCCACTGCCAACTCCAAATCATGAGTGGGGTAGTTCTTTTCATGCTCTTTCAGCTGTCGAGACGCATATGTTATCACTTTTTCTCTTTGGGTAAAAACACAAACCAATCCAACACCAGACGCATCGCTATAAACAACGAAGTCTTCAACTCCATCGGGTAGAGAAAGAATCGGTGCCTCACATAGTTACCTCTTTAGCAACTCAAATGCTTCTTTGTGCTTAGCACTCCAAGCATAAGTAGCTCCATTGTGGGTCAAAGCTATTAGTGGAGTAGAGATCGAAGAAAAGCCTTGGATAAACCTTTAGTAATATCCGGCTAATCCCATAAAGCTTCAGATCTCCATGGGACTTTTTGGTTATTCCCACTTCATCATAGCTTCAATCTTTGCTGGATCAACCATTATCCCTTCTTGGTTAACAACGTGACCCAAGAATTGGACTTCTCGAATCCAAAAATCACATTTGGAGAACTTAGCATACAACTTCTCCTTCTTCAAGACTTCCAACACTTCTCGCAAGTGTTGGACATGCTCCTCTTGGCTTTTCGAGTAAATCAAAATATCATCTATGAACACTATCACAGATTTATCGAGGAACGTATTACAAACTCTGTTCATTAAATCCATGAATGTTGTTGGAGCATTGGTTAGTCCAAATGACATAACCAAAAACTCGTAGTGTCCATATCGTGTTCTGAATGCAGTCTTCTCGATATCCTGCTCTCTCACATTCAGTTGATGATATCCTGACCTTAGGTCGATCTTTGAAAAATAACTTGAACCTTGTAGTTGATCGAACAGGTCATCAATCCTTGGCAACATATATCTATTCTTTATCGTTGCCTTATTAATCTCTTTATAATCAATGCACATCCTCATACTCCCGTCCTTTTTCTTTATGAATAACACCGGAGCTCCCCAGGGTGATGAACTAGGTCTTATGAAACCTTTGTCCAATAACTCCTGAAGTTGCATCATCAGCTCCTTCATCTCCGTCGGTGCTAGTCGGTAAGGTGCTTTTGCTATTGGCGTCGTCCCTGGTAATAAGTCTATTCTAAACTCCACTTGTCTATCAGGCGGTAATCCGGGAAGATCTTCGGAAAACACTTCCAGATAATCACACACGACAGGAATGCTTTGCATCTCCTTTTTTCTCTATCTTAGCATCGATCACAAATGCCAAATATGATGTACATGCTTTGGCCAAACACTTTCTGGCTTTCATTAGAGTAATAATCCCAGAATTTACTCTGCGTTTGTCCCCATACACCATAAATGACTCTTTCCCTGATGGGTTTACTTTTACAATCTTCTTCTTGCATAGTATTTCGGCATCATTGGCGCTAAGCCAATCCATTCCCAACACGATGTCGAAACCATTTAACTCAATAGGCAATAATTCCTCATGGAACTTATACCCATTCAAATCAATTAAGATGTTTTTCATATGATGGCTAATAGTTACAAACTTGCCACTAGCAACTTCGACTAATAAAGCATGATCTAGTCTATCGACAGGCTAAGCTAGTTTTATACCAAAATTCATGCGAAATAAAAGAGTAGTTGGCTCCAGAATCAAATAAAATTTGGGCAGGAAATTCATTTATGAGAAAGGTACCTGAAGCGACATTAGCTTCATCTTTAGCAGCTTCCAGTGTCATCTGGAAGGCTCTCGCCTTTGCCTTCTGATTCTTACCATTTTTATCTATACACCGAATAAGGTGAAATTAGATCCTCATCCATGATAGATAAATAAATCGTCCTTATCACTCCGAAACGTTTACATGCTAGTTCTAATACTGTCGTCATACACTTAGAATCCTAAACACATAAGGTCTCCAGATCCGGTTGGCAACAAACTGTAGATCTGAACAAATAATATCATATATGGCAAAGATATAACATTTAGCACATAAAAGCATTTTAGGCATATTTCCTAAAATAAACTAGTGCTCGTGTCTAAAATATAACATACACTTATCTCACAACCTTCACTTAGCATTCTAAGTTTAAGTATAGAAATCCTACAAATTCCTAGTATGCTTAAACTAATGCTCTGATACCAAAAGTGACATCCCCAAAATCATGGCCAGAAAAAACCGATTTAATTTATGCTTTTAAAATAATTTTTAGAGTAATCCTTTGATTTAAAAGAGTTGCGGGATTTGTTCCCAAAACAAAGTATGATAAATTAAATTTATCAAAGCATTCCTTAAAGAAATGTATTTTCATATATAACAAAATTCGGGACGTCATGTTCCGATATAGACCAAAAGCATAAACGGTACATTATAAGCCTTACAACAGTTATATACAACTACTAACCTATAAACAAAATAACTTGATGATTCATCTATCTTATGCTCTCGCACCACTACCTGTAATACAAATAAAACTGAGTGGGTCAGGCTTGGGAACCTGGTGAGCATATAGGGTTTTCAACCCACAATAAATAATTATATTTAATTTCACCAACCAACAATAACTCGATTACCCATTCCCGTTATCCTCACTTTACGTCCCTAAAACAACATCTATTACCAGGGACCTAATCTAGGATTTTCATCGGGATGGACATGACTGCAAAGGGGTTTCCTCAACAATAGATGTCCTAAAGGCAACCATGAGGGGGATAGAGTACACTGGTGAACACATCGTTCACAACACCTACAGGTTATGAACCTGTCAACGTTCCACTGGATAGTCTAGAAAGAGTCTGTGGTCATCATCCATACTCCACTAGATGACTAGATTAACAACAACATCGAGGCCTCTCATCATTTTTATTTCATCACACACCAACTATCTACCCATGTTCTACCCAACATATTAGTAGATAAAATATACATATTTTATACATAGCTTAAAACTTGTATAACATGTTCATTCAATACTCATTCCAAATAACAGATGATACATATACACATAACACGTATTTCATAGAGTATAATTCATATATGTGTATTATCAGAAAGCGACTGCACACTTACTTATATCATATATCTAATACATTCATCAATACTTGTATTAAAATCGTGTATAAAAAAGGGACTATGCACTCACTTGATAAAACGATGCTCGGACAGTACTACGGCTCTTAAAATAATAATCTTCAATGAAACCGGGATATCTTCACATACCGGGCTTCTCGCGGGCAGAGCTTCGGCTCGGGCCTAGTACGTTGGGCATACTTGAGGGTATGGTGCACATAACTAGTCAAGACCCTGTAATCTGGCCAAGAGAATGCACTACGCGGGCGTAGTGGTTGAGTACATTGAGCGTACTCAATCTGAGTTGACTTTTTGACTTTTTACCTTTGACCAGGATTATGACCAAGTTTGACCTATGGGTATTTTGGGTATTTTTAGTTGGAGTTTGAGTTAAGGTTACTGTTTGTTATATATGTGACCCGTAGAGGTGACTTTCAAAGCAGTGTTCTTTCCTGCTATCTTTTCAGACTGTGTGGTGAGTTTCCTCACTGTACTTATGGGTTGAAGGAACCAACGTCACCCGGTAGATTATGTATCTTGATTTAGGTTGTTGTTATGCTGTAGTGATCTGTTAGATCTATATAATTATCTTTTTGCTAGTTTAATGATTATTTGTTGCATATGTTGACATGGTGCGGTTGGGTTGAGACAATATTGCTTTGTGAGGAAGTCAATAAACTCAGGAGCAAGCCAGACATAAGTTGTGGGCCAGAAAGGCAAGCCAGATTTACATTTTGGGCTTGGTAGCGATCCATACATGAGTTGTGGGCCAAAAAAGCAAGCCATACTCATGTTGTGGGCTCAGGGGTAATCCAGCCCGATGACAGTGGGCCTAATATGCATGCTATTATGTGTTTATGTGGTGGTATTTTGGGGAACTCACTAAGCTTTGGCTTACAGTTTAAGCTTTATGTTTTAGGTACTTTAGATGATCGGGGAAAAGCAAAGGCGTGATCGTACACATCCTTCAACAACATGTTTTGGAATTATTATGATACATTGATTTTGAGAACAATTGTACTTGATCTTGGGTTTTTATTACTTGGGTTTGATTGATACAATGATTTCTCTTTAATTAAAAATGATTTTTTTTTTGTGATTTTGGGATGTTACAAGAGTACTAATTAAAATAAACACTTGCTGGTTGGCCTGGCAATGTCACGATCTTTTCAAGTTCTGACAACCCGTCTTAAGGTGCAATGTAAACCGGAGAGTACTCATTGGTAGCTTCATCTTCAACCGACCATGTATTAGGAATATATGAGCTTCTAGATCTTTTTGCTTTCAGTAATTCATAAAGCTTCCCTGCCTGATATTGGCATTGCTTGAACCAAACAGGGCCAAAAGGCTAAATGCTGCTATAAGTTTTACAAATAAGATTCCTTTTTAGCATTTTTAAAAAGTCAATTGTTAATTTGGATTTGGTGTTAAGTTGGATTTGGTGTTTAACATAGTTTTGGGTTTGAATTATATGTTAATTTTGATTGGTTTTTGTCTCGGATGTTTGTTCATCTCAACTTGGTTAAGTTTTATTTTAATGGATCACAACGTGTTGGAATCTGGTCTTTCATCTTTACGATCGTTGTTGTTCATAGACTTTGTAAATTGTAATTATTATTTTTAATTTGGATTTTGTATGATATTTTGTATATTTTTGTTATCTAGGTTATTATAAAGAAATTGGTGAAAAGGGCTATTAAAAATGCAATGTACTTGTTTTTCTCTTTTTCATACATGCACTACATAGCAATGTACTTTAGTTTGTTTGTTAGTTTCTTTTCAAACCTACACTAAATGGCAATGTACTTTTTTTTTTGGTTCTTTTGTTCTTTTGTCATGCCACTAAGAAAATGGAACAAAAGGGTAAAATTGTCATTTTAAACAGTCAGCACAACAGTCAGACGCATAATCAAACAACATGATTTTAGTCAGATGTAGATTCATTTCGACTTCAAAGTCAACTGGATCTTACTCAGTCAGCAACTATCAAACAACCCCTTAGTGTACGTGAGTTCTAAAACAACCTCATAAACTTTAATTCATGTATCATCATGAGATATTGTTGCTCGATTCAAGAATTAGATATATAATCATAATTCGAACTTCATTTTATTTCAAAAATCACCATAGGAATGGATTTATGAATAACTGATAATATAGAAGAACTTTAAAGAATATGAGTAGAGATTATTACCTTCCTAGAACTCATGTGACGATTCAAGCAACAAACTTACAAGAAGAATTCAATTTCAATCCTCACTTCGAAAATTGTCTCTTAGTTCTCTCCTCCCACCTAAAATTGTTCGACTTAAAATGATGAGATGGAATTAAGGTGCTTAATTTCTAATATTTAAGTAATTGTTATCGTTACCCCAATAACCTTATTGCTTTTGTCCCTTAATACCCATAGAACATTGCTAATATTTCTCACTTTAAAAAATTAACTTAACTCTTGAAAGTTTTTTTTAGTAGTTTTAACTTGTTAAGTTAATATCTTTGATATTGTAAGTCCAAAACATAGTTCATTAATAGGTTATGATTAAGTTTTCAGTATTAATGAGATTGGTCCTTCAATCTTTAAATTTTCCATTTACCTTAAATTAAATTTCTAAATATCTTTTTGTGGCTCATATTATCTAACTTGATCTTAAATGAAAAAAATTATTAAAATTACATTATAATCCTAATTAAATAGATTTATTTATATTTCATTCAATATAATTAAATAGATTTATTTACATTTTATTTTATAATTTCAAATCTTAAAGTTTTTAGCTTCAACTTCAACTTAAACATTTAAACAACTACAACTAATATAGCTAAAATTTATTTTAGTTAAACAACTACAACTAATATAGCTAAAATTTATTTTAGTTAATTTTATATTCGTTAACTTTGAAACTTTTAAATAGATTATTTTATTTATTTTACTATTTTTTTTAAAATATTTACAATAATTTCACTAAAAAGGTAAAAATTTTATCCTAAAAATATGGATATTGGAAACTTGATAATGTAAATAACAATATTTATGTAGCAAGGAATATGATACACTACATGTTATGAATTCTCACATCGTTACAATGATATCAAACATGGCAAAGTAGAAAAAAAACATTGTTATACATATTTATGTAGTTAAATAGAAAACTTATCAATTGAAATCTTTAGAAAAGTAATAATATTTTATCCAAATTTATGAAAAAGTACAAACTAAAATTTGTTTATGAAAAATCATAAATTACTGGTAAAAATGACGACTTGATTATTTTTTCCCGATTTACCCGTTTCATTACGTAAATGGTTCCATTAAAGTTCCATTATTTTACCATAATTTACGAATAAGTCACAAACTAAAATTTAGTGATGTTTTAACCATTTTCTCCATGTAATTACTAGCATGGACGCCTAGTCATTAAATGAGTTGATAAGATGAATACGATAAGTTATATAATACTACGTTTACCATAAAATATGATATTCATCTCATCGGATCATTTATGACTATGTATCCAGGTCAACAGTGAAACCGATAAAATATGTGTTTCTGAGAAAAAAAGGCGGGAAATGAACTGATGTCTGATGAGATGGATATACTGGGTTACATAAGATTAGATAGACAATTTGAAATTTATTATAAACTTAAAAAATAACGAAGTCGTTGCTAGTTTATGTAATTATTGTAGTCTTCATTGGATGTATTTTATATTCCACAAAATATACAATACATCAGGATATCAAATTTTATGTAAACATAATATTATATAACTTAACAAATTCATCTCATCAGCTCATTTAATGATTAGGCATCCAAGTCAACAATAAAATCGGAAAAATGTATGTTATAGAGAGAAAAAGGTCAAATCTTTACTAAATGTTAGTTTGAGACTTATTCGTGAATTAAGGTAAAATAATGAGACTTTAATGAAACCAGGTAAGTAATAAAATCGATAAATTAAGAATAATGGGTTAAATCGTAATTTTTATTGATAATTCATGTTTTTCCGTAACAATTTTAATTTGAGACTTTTTATAAATTATGATAAAATATTATGTTTTTTCTACAGACTTTCGAACTTATAAATCATGTATGTATACTTTCATTGGTTCTCGTTTCTAGTAGATGTTTAAATTTTTGGTTAGAACGATAACACGTAATATCAAACATGATTTAACATTAAATCGTTATTTTAAATTTTTGGTTAGGACGATAACACGTAATATCAAACATGATTTAACATTAAATCATTATTTTCTAATTCATACTTATATTTTTTCTTATGTAGCATTTTATTTTGATTTTTTTAATAAAGACAAAACTGTAAAAATGGTCCATGTGATATGTATTTTTTGGGGGTATTAGTTCAAACTACGACTTTTTTGGATTGGTGGTCATTTTGGCCATGTTTGTACGTAGATTTGGTCCCTCATAAAATTAAAATGACTATAATACCCTTCTGATATATTTTTATTTTTATTTTTTTCTATTTAATTCAAATGAGAAAGAAAATAAATGATCAATTTGGGTCTCTCTCTCTCTCTCAACCACCCCGTATCCCCCAGATTCATGCTCGTCTTCTTCACCTCTACATCTTTAATACATAGAGTACAACTTTTGTAGATATCCAATCAAAAAATCCTTTATGCTTCTAAAACCAGAAAATTAAGAACCGGGTGTAGCTCTCAATTGATTGACAACATTTGTTGTTCTTCTTTTTTCCATCAAAGTGTACACAGAGAGAAAAAACAGGTCTGTTCCTCACCTCATTTTTTTGGGTCTTCTTCTTCTTTCCATCAAAGTCTATCACAATCGTAACTAATATCATCGGACCCACAATCTCTTGAAATCAACCACCAATCTATATGTAAAAGGGTCTCTTTTGAAGAAGTCAACTGCTAGAATCTGGAGAAACTGTTAACTGAGCAGCCTGAGCTTTTGCAGCAATCTGGAGACGATTCTCTCCCTCTGCATCACCACCGAAAATGTGGACCACCATCGGAAATACCATCACCATAACTGATTTCTCTCCCTGCACAATCTATTGCCGTAAAGTGAATCTAGGCTTTGTTGATCAGCCTGCGCAATCGAGTTCACCTTCGCCTGCATTGCGATTGACTTATTGGTAACCGCTTTCCTCAAAAGCCTAACGCCAAAATCAATACCCATTGCAACTCGAATCCTAAGGAAATCAGCCCCTATCATCATCTCATACCTACAACTTGAGACCTGCTTATCAATTTTACAAAGAAAGAAGAAAGAGACATCGAATCTTCATCTCTGTCCCATCTTCTCGTTCAAAATCAAATAAGAAAAAGAGTATCATTGAGAGCTGCGATCGAAAACACATACACACACACACACACCTATTAATTGATCCAAATAAGATAAAGAAAGGATATCCATGGTTCGATTTCACATGTAAAATCAATTTCAGATTCGAAATTGATTTCATACTGCATTAAGGCTTACCGATATTGGATCTTGAGAGATCGACTGTGGTTAAATCTTGACAGATTCGAAATCGATTTTTCCCCTGATATGCCTTCAATTTCTCAATCAATTTCATCTGTTGTTCTTGAAGAGCAAACCCAGAACATATAATGCTCGTGTGTGTGTCGGTGTGTGTTAAAGTGCAAACTTGTGAATTGATTTCCATGTGAACATGTGAATTGATTTCCAAAAATGAAAAAAGCGATTGTGTGTGATCAAGAGAGAGAGAGAGAGAGACCCGGTTTTTATATTTAATAATAATAATTTTAAAAAGTGAAAATTAAATTCATTAAGGGTATAATAGTGTTTTTAGTTTGGACAGGGACCAAAACTACACGTAAACTAAATCAAAAGGACCGCTAATCCAAAAAAGTCAATGTTTGGACTAAAATCCCCAAAAATACATACCATAGGAACAATTTTTGCAATTTTGTCTTTAATAAAATACAACTTATTCAAAATAAATTATGTCATTAACTTAAATCCAACACTTGTGAAGTACGTGCATGAATATCAATGGCTGATTTCGTAAGGTGTTACACTTCAAGATCTTTAAATGGTTATTAAACAAAATAGAAGGGTCCATATATAACTATCTGCTTAGGAGAATATAGTGTGGCCCTTAGTTTTCAAAAGTGGCATCATTTGGATTTTAGAAGATTTACGAAACTGCCACGAGAATTAGGTGCCGTTCACTATCTTGACCTTTGCAAATGGGTGATGCTTGCCCACTAACTTTGAGCTGGGTTTTCTGTTTATTTGATGTTTTTTATTAGTTAAAACTAATATTAATTTATTTCATTTTATTTTCATATAGTACTTATTTTTTATGCCGTGATAACTAGTTGTCAACAGACGGCGTTCTCCTGATAATGGCTTTATTTTCATTTTTATAATACTTTGTGAAACAGCCAAATTCCTGTTGGTGTTCCGTGTTCTATTTTTTATCATCATCATATAAAGATTGAACTCTTAATATGTTTAAAAAAACGAAAATCATTAAAACCAAATGTTAATGTGTTGTTTGTTTGATTAATAAATTTAATAAGTTGGTTCTCTTATTTGGTAAATAACATATGATAGTTCATTTTATACCTGATTAAAAAGATAATACATTATTAGAAGTTTATTCTTCTTCATAAACTTTTGTACGATCCCTCTTGATTACAGGGTTTATTTAAAATATCTCATATATATTTGGATAAAAGTTTTATTACCTCGTAATATAATATCAGTTAAACGCGTAATTTTTAAATTAGTAGTTAGACATAAAATATAATGTTTTTTATTTTAATTTTTATTTTGTTCAAATTAGAAGTTGTTAAATATAATGTTTTTTATTTTAATTTATATTTTGTTCAAATTAGAAGTTGTTAAAGAAAGTATTTTAACTTTTTTTTTTATTAATAACATTTTTTGCAATTTGACCGTTTTGATTAGGTTTAGTCTTTAATAACGATTTTTGGTTTATGAAAAAATGAATTTTTGTAGGTGGATCGTTTTTATGAAAAAAAACTACCGAATAAATGAAACCATACCGATCCCTGTAAAAATTTAACATTTCTTTAGAGTAAATTATTGAAATTGTCTATGTGTTTGTATGAAAGTTGCATCCACAGACTAAATTACAGAAACTGAATTTTACGATTCTATTTTTCAACACAAAAGTAAATAAATAAATAAATGGTTTTTCAACCCAGAAAACTGAAACTATATCATAGAAACTGAAACTAAATCGTTTTTCAATCAGAGAACCCAAACATTGTTGTAACACCTGTTTTCCGGAAGTATCAGGTAAAGACTTAAAGGGATGAAAATAGGATTTTTGGAGAAAAATCCTCTACCACAACATGGTGCATGGGTGCCCACGACGTAACGTGAGTAACGCAAAACATGTTCTTCTAGTAAGCTCCACGATGTGGCATGAGGATGACCATGACGTGGCAGTTATTGCAGCCCAAACCCATGATTTTAGGGTTTATCCCATATTTAAGGACCTTAAATTTAGAGTTAGGTCATTGTCTTCAGTCTCCACCCTACTATCTCGAAACCCTATCCCCATATCTTGAAAGACTCGGCGAGTTGGTGGGTCAACCCGGCGAGTTGAGTCAACCAGATGTTGACTTTGACTCAGAGTTGGCTTTGACTAAGGTGTTGACATTGACTTTGACTTTGACATGAGTTAACCATGAAATGGTAATTAAGGAAGATTGTTATGTGTAGGAATCGAGAGGAGTTGATCCCGACAGCGAGGACAGTTCAGACACTTCACGACACTGAGGTGAGTTACCTTCCAGTAGAAGGGGGTCTAAGGCACCAAGGTCGGCCCACCAGTAAGACATTATAGTAGAGATGATTATATTTATGATAATTATTTGGCATGTTGTTATATGTTATGATTATATGCTAGAATGCTAAATGTGTTAGTAGTAGTAGGGGCAGAACAACCCCTAGTTACCAGTTGAAAGATACCAAAGGGGTAGACAGCACCCCAAATATGACTGGCAATATGATTATGCTATGTTATTATGTGGTAGTGGTAGGGGGTGAAATAGTCCCCGTAGCCGGTTGAGATGAATCGGAGGGAAGGTCGGCACCCCAGAATTGCAAGACAGGGTAGGTCGGGCACCCTAGAATTGCCCGACAGTATGTTTGTTATATGGTATGTGGTATGATAGGGGAACTCACTAAGCTCTATGCTTACAATTTTCAGTTTTGTTTCAGGTAGCTCTTCAACGAAGGGGAAGGAGCCGGCACGGTAGCAGCGCATTGCACACACATGATTTCTGAACTATGATGTTCTTGGTATTGTACTCTGACACTATTATTATTCCACAACATGTTTTATGACATTTGATTTATGGGATTATGGGATGATATGATATCGATAATGTTTTTCAGTAAACAATTTTATAAGCTACTTAATTAAAAATGAAATTTTTAGGTCATGATTTTTGGGGTGTTACAAGTTGGTATCAGAGCCTTGGTTTGAGGGATTCGGACGCACCTTCGCGGGTGTCTGGACTTAAATCGAGGGTTTCAAAGATTTTTGCAAAGAAATTATTTTTATAAAAACTTAAACTAAAAAGGTTTGAGAAAGAGCAAGGTGTGTGATGCGTGCAACCGGCCGAGCTCAAGTAAGTTTTCCCCAAGATACCCATACACGTTATGTTATGATGTGTTATGACTATGAGAACTGCATGCTAGATTAGGGCTAAGGATCTAAGAATGATGCCTTATATGCCTATTGTATATGTATGAGAACTACATGCTATATTAGGGCTAAGGATCTAGGAAGATGCCTTACGTGCCTGCCATATGTGCTTATTGAATTTCATGCAAGAACTGATTAGACAGTGATATGATGGCCTGAATATGATATGCTTGGTTTGGGTACTCAATGCCCGAATGCTGCTTGCCATGTGCTTTTTAGGAGTTCTAGTTATCTTTAATTAACTAGTAAACGAATACGTTGAGTTACATCTTATGAGGACTAAATAATTTCAGAAGGTTAGGTCTAGCCCTATTTTGCAACTTTTGTCTGAGTCCAACCATTATAGGGTAGGACCTCTCATTCGAAGAATTATCTTGTCTTAGTAACATGTAATGGTATTCATGAGCTAGTTAGGGAGAGATAACATGGACTTCTTATGCAGCTGATGGCGGAGAGTAGGTTGGAGAGTTACCCTAGGGTAAGACTAGGATAAGAATAGTGTAGCGAGCAGTGGTAGTAGGAGTGGCTTGGTGAAGTCAAGGCAATCCTTGAGGAAAGTACGGATAATTATGGAAGGTAGTATGGGCCCGTACTACTGAAAGAAGAGGATATGTACTAGAGTCAAGTAGGGACGAGATAGAACCAGGGAACTTGTAGTATGTGAGACCTTCTGAGTTTATGTATGAACCTGACGATTATGTGTTTTGTTTCAGAATGGTGATGATTACGCGACATGGAGGAGGAGGTTCAGGGTTAGGATCACGTTCGAGATTAGGTGTCAAGCCAGTTGATGAGGGACTACGTGATTTCATTGCTTCTGAGATCACTAGAGGCATCCTTGAATCGACCCCGATGATTTTCGGGTCGATCAATGAAGAGATTATTGAGCTGATGGAGGATCGCCTCAGGGCGTTTAGGAGAGACTGGACGTCTAGCCAGTCAGGGGCGTGCACAATGTCCTTTAAGGACTTCAGGGGATGTAGTGCACCAGACTTCCACGGGGTGAAGGACCCCATTGTTGCCAGGAGATGGATTGTAGACATGGAGTCTGCTCAGTTGACGAGCTTCTACCCTGAGGGGTTGAAGGTCCGGTACGCTGCAGGATGTTTGAGGGATAGGGCTAGAGATTGATGGGAGTCAGTTGGTGATTCTTTGGGAGCCTCATCCATTGAGGCTATGACTTGGTCCGACTTTGTGACCAACTTTAGGGCTGAGTTTGTGCCGGCTGTGGAGCTTCAGCAGCTGGCCAAGGAGTTTCTTGACACGAGACAGACTACTGAGACGGTGGAATAGATTACCGCCAAGTTTCGGGAAAGGGACTTATTGGTTCCTCAATATGCAATAGATGAGGAGATGCGGAAGACCCGCTATCATGACATGTTGAGAGCTGATATTCGGGAGCATGTCAGCTACTCAACATGCCCGACCCTGGATTCCATGATAGCTAGGGTGAGGGAGAGGGAGATTGATTTAGAGCACCTCAGGAAAAGGAAGGCAGAGACGAAGCAGGTTATTGGGGTTTCAGTGAAGAAACCCAAGGGATCCGATACTAGGTCGAAGAGTCAGTCGGGCCAGAGCCGCTGCAAGAAATACGACAGGAAGCATGAGGGAGCTTGTAGATTGGGATCATCAGGTTGCTACAAGTGCGGCAAGTCAGGGCACTTCAACAGGGATTGTACTGTCCCTACCCCCACATTCCAGAAATCAATCCTGATTTGCTTCCATTGCAATCAGAAGGGCCACAAAAATGTCGATTGCCCGAGATTGACAACAGCAGCAGCGCCAGTGGTGGCGCCAGCTCTAGTGACCCTGCGGATCACTGATGGACGGTAGGGCAAGACAAAGGCTCCGGTGGTGAGGAGCCGAGCCTTCCAGTTGACTGCCGAAGAGGCACGCGCTGCACCCGATGTTGTCACAGGTATCGTTTCTTCTCCCTAACTTTTATTATATGTTGAATATGATATTTATATGCCATTTTATGCGTTTTTTTAGAATCGTTCCATGTGAACGATACTCAATTTTAGGTGTTGTTCGATTCGGGTGCTACCCGATCATTTTTCTCTCTTGCACTTAGCAAGAGGTTCCCTGAGTCTTCGGGCATGTTGGATTGCCCTCTAGAGGTCGAGATTGTTGATGATCGATTAGTTCGAGCATCAGAGGTTTTCAAAGATTGTGTTTTGAGGCTGTTCGAGGCGTGCTACCTGGTAGACTTGGTTCCAATACCATTGCGTGGAAACAAGGTCATCATCGATATGGATTGGTTGAGCCCTAATGGGGCTATGATCGACTGCGTCGAACAATTGGTATGCATCAGGACCCCAAGTGGGGGTGAGCTAGTGATACAGGGCGAGAGGCCACATCGTGGATCAACTTTATGCTCAGTAGCGAGGGCTAGGCTCTACCTTCAGCAAGGTTGCGCCGGATATGTCGCCTACGTCATGGATACCCGGGAAGAGGGTAAGGTGACTGTGAATGATGTGCCAGTGGTGCGGGAGTACCTAGATGTGTTTCCAGAGGAGTTGCCTAGGATACCTCTGGAGAGACATGTGGAGTTCAATATCGACTTGGTTCCTGGTGCGGCCCGGATAGCCAAGGCACCATATCGGCTGGCTCCACCCGAGATGCAGGAGTTGTCTACACAGCTGCAAAAGCTGTTAGACGAGGGATTCTTTAGACCGAGCATTTCACCCTAGGGAGCCCTGATCCTGTTTGTGAAGAAGAAGGACGGGTCGCATCAGATGTGTATAGATTACCAGGAGCTAAATAAGGTAACAATGAAAAAAAAACCATTACCCACTCCCGAGGATTGATGATCTCTTCGACCAGCTATAAGGGGCATCTTGGTTTTCCAAGATAGATTTACATTCAGGATACCACCGGATGAGGTTCAGAGACGAGGATGTACAGAAGACTGCGTTCCGGACTTGCTATGGCTACAACGAGTTCGTGGTGATGCCCTTCGGGCTCACTAATGATCCTGCCACGTTCATGGACCTCATGAATCACGTATGCAGACCGATGCTGGATCGGTCTGTGATGGTTTTCATTGATGACATCTTGGTTTACTCCAAGACACAGGAGTAGCATGAGGAGCACTTGTAGGAGGTGCTGGATACCCTGAGGAGGGAGAGAGTGTATGCCAAGTTCTCCAAGTGCGAGTTCTGGTTGCGCGAGGTACAGTTTCTGGGGCACCTTGTCAACCAGAACGAGATTTTGGTCGATCTGGCCAAAGTAGAGGTTGTGATGAGATGGGAGGTTCCAAAGTCTCCATCTGAGATTCGAAGTTTCCTGGGATTGATAGGCTATTACTGGAGATTCATTCAGGACTTCTCCAAAATATTCATACCCTTGAACCAGTTGTCGAAGAAAGTAGTGGTCTTTCGCTGGGGGCCTGAGCAGCAGGCAGCGTTTGAGACATTGAGACAGAGATTATGTGAGGAGCCGATTCTAGCCCTGCCAGAGGGCGTGGAAGATTTTGTGGTATACTGCGATGCGTCCATCTCTGGTTTGGGCGCGGTATTGATGCAGAGAGGGCATGTTATCGCCTACGCCTCGAGGCAGCTGAACCCTCATGAGGCAGACTACCCGACACACGATTTGGAGTTGGGGTCGGTTGTCTTCGCCCTCAAGATTTGGTGACACTACCTCCATGGGGTCTGATGTACCATTTACACGGACCACAAGAGTTTGAGGTACCTCATGGATCAGCCGAATCTGAACATGAGGCAACGTCAGTGGCTAGATGTGGTGAAGGATTACGATTGTGAGATCCTCTACCACCCGGGGAAGGCCAATGTGGTGGCCGATGCTCTTAGCCGCAAGGCTGCCTCGATCAGAGACATTTACTTACGGATGACAGTAGTGACTCCACTATTGGAGCAGATCTGAGAGGCCTAGTAGGAGGCTATGAAGGAGGAACATCGGAAGAGCGAGCGTATTGTGGGGCAGGTTTCCTCCTTCGACTATGAGAGTCGTGGGTTGTTGACACTACACCGTAGGGTGTGGGTTCCGTATCATGGTGGTGTCTGCCAGGTGCTGATGGAGGAGGCACATAAATCCAGGTTTTCTATTCATCCCGGGGCGACAAAGATGTACAGAGATCTTCGTCCTGATTATTGGTGGCCCTGCATGAAGCGAGATGTATCCTGGTATGTCGAGAGGTGCCTGACCTGCAGGAAGGTCAAGGCGGAGCACCAGCGGCCACACGACAAAACGCAACCGTTGGATATCCCTATGTGGATATGGGAAGATATTACTATGGATTTCATCACGAAGCTTCCCAGGTCCGCACGGGGAGTGGATGCGATTCAGGTCATCGTGGATCAGTTGACCAAGAGTGCCCATTTTATACCGATCCAGGAGAGCATCTCGTCCGAGAAGCTAGCCGATCTACATTCGAGAGGTAGTAGCTCGACACGGAGTGCCAGTCTCCGTGATTTCTGACAGAGATGTGCGATTCACTTCCAGGTTCTGGAAGAAGTTTCACGACGAGTTGGGTACCCGTCTGCACTTTAGCACCGCTTTTCACCCACAGACGGATGGTCAGAGTGAGCGGACCATCCAGACCTTGGTGGATATGTTGTGGGCATGTGTCTTAGACTTCGGTGGTAGCTGGGATACCTATCTTCCATTGACTGAGTTCTCCTACAACAACAGTTACCACGTGAGTATCGATCTTCCTCCCTTCGAGATGTTATATGGGAAGAAGTGCAGGACCCCGATTTGTTGGGGAGAGGTTGGGCAAAGAGTCATGGGGAGTACCGAAGTGGTACTCAAGACGAAAGAGAGGATTTAGCAAGTACGGAGCGGGCTTCAGAGTGCTCAAAGTCGGAAAAAAAGTTATGCCGACAAGCGCCGTTCGGACCTGGAGTTCTAGGTCAGGGATATCGTTCTCCTGAAGGTGTAACCTTGGAAAGGTATCATCCGGTTTAGGAAACGGGGCAAGTTAGGCCCCAGGTATATCGGTCCATTCAGGGTTGCATCCCAAGTGGTCAAGGTGGCGTATAGGCTGGATCTGCCAGCCGAGCTTAGCCAGATTCACGGTACCTTTCACGTCTCCCAGCTACGGAAGTGCCTGGTAGACGACTCTGCAGTGGTTCCTCTAGAGGACATTCAGGTGGATGACAACCTGAACTACATTAAGCGACCAGTACCTATCCTCGACAGGAGTCGAATGATCTGAGGAACAAGAGGGTCGAGCTGGTGAAGGTGTAATGGAAGCACCGCAAGGGCTCAAAATGGACTTGGGAGCCGGAGGACGAGATAAGAGAGCACTACCCCGAGCTTTTTCCAGATACAACAGCAGACTTCGAGGACGAAGTCTAAAATAAGCAGGGGGATTTGTAATGCCCTGTTCCTAGTACGTATTTTAAATAATAATTTTTGCACTTTTACTTTGGGACTCGACGAGTTGGAGGCCCCAACTCGTCGAGTGGATGCTAAATTTGAATACGGGTGGAAGAATCTACTCGCCGAGTTGGAAGCCCCGACTCGACGAGTAGACCTGTCTGGATGAAACCCTAAATTTGAGGGTTTTCACCCTATTTAAACACATTAAGTGGCCTCCACTCTAGCCTCCATCACCCTCAGACCCCATTCCCGAAATCCTAATCAGTTGTGAGTGTTCTTGAGCTATTTTGGTGCCATTTTTGTGATTTAAAGCTTAGAGAAGGAAGGAAAGGCTTGTAGATTCAGGAAGAAGGCAATAGATCCAAAGTCTTGGTTGTATTTCCAGCTTGTTTGAGGTAAAAAGATTCAACCTTGACTTCCCATTTGCTAGATCTTCTTTAGGGCTTGAATCTTGTGATTTTTGGGGCATTTCTAAGTCACCTTCGGCTTTAGAGCATAATGTAGAGTGTTAACTTCATATCTTGAACCTTGGAGGGTTCTCATGGCATAAAGGTGCTAAATTTATTGCTATAAGAGTCCTATGCACCATATAAACCTCTTTTTAGGACCATTTGAGCCAAATACCCCATGTATGAACGTCAAGTTTGTAACTTTACGTGTAATATGGACCCAATGAGGTCAGATCTATGTTTTGAATGCATTAAGCCAGACTGAAGTCGACTGAATAGTTTTGGACATAGAGGGACTCGGCGAGTCACTCATGTGACTCGGAAAGTCGGGTTGAAGTTTTCCCCAAACCTCTTATGATAATGGGCAATATGTTGAGCTGGAAGAACACTCAGCCCGTTGGGTTCATTATGGGCCTGAAGATCATGGAACTGGGCGTGTTCAAGAACAAAACTCGACGAGTTCAAAACTAATTCCCAACTTCATGAAGACGAACTCGACGATTTTATTAGGAACTCGGCGAGTCCAGGACTAGACGTGCCTTTTTACACGAAGAAGGATTCGACGAGTTCAAGTATGAACTCGGCGAGTCAGTGGTAGAAAGTCCCGAACTTGTATGAAGGAGAACTCGACGAGTTCTTGAAAGACTCGGTGAGTGGGTGGGTTAACCTGACGAGTTGAGTCAACCAGATGTTGACTTTGACCCAGAGTTGGCTTTAACTAAGGTGTTGACCTTGACTTTGACTTTGACATGAGTTGACCATGAAATGGTAATTAAGGAAGATTCGTATGTTTAGGAATTGAGAGGAGTTGATCCTGGCAGCGAGGACAATTCAGACACTTCACGATACTGAGGTGAGTTACCTTCCACTAGAAGTGGGTCTAAGGAACCAAGGCTAGCCCACCAGTAAGAGATTATAGTACAGATGATTGTCTTTGTGATAATAATCTGGCATGTTGCTATATGTTATAACTATGTGCTAGAATGCTAAATGTGTTAGTAGTAGGGGCGGAACAGCCCCAAATTACCGGTTGAAAGATACCGAAGGGGTAGAAAACACCCCAGATATGACTGATAGTATGTTTATGCTATGTTATTATGTGGTAGTGGTAGGGGTGAAATAGTCCCCGTAGCCGGTTGAGATGAACCGGAGGGTAGGTCGGCGCCCCAGAATTGCCAGACAGAGTAGGTTAGCACCCCATAATTGCCAGACAGGGTAGGCCGACACCCTAAAATTGCCAGACAGGGTAGGTCGGGCACCCCAGAATTGTCCGACAGTATGTTCATTATATGGTATGTGGTATGATGGTGGAACTCAATAAGATTTGTGCTTACAGTTTTCAGTTTTGTTTCAGGTACCTCTTCAGCGAAGGGAAGGAGCTGGCACGGTAGTAGCGCATCGCACACACATGATTTCCGCACTATGATGTTCTTGGGATTGTACTCTGACACTATTATTATTCCACGACATATTTTATGACATTTGATTTATGGGATTATGGGATGATATGATACCGATGATGTTTTCAATAAACAATTTTATAAGCTACTTAATTAAAAATGAAATTTTTGGTCATGATTTTTGGGTGTTACACTGGTTGTTGGCTGACCGATCTGCGAACTGTCAAGCACCAAGACAAAACCCAATTAATCATTTGGGTTTCAATGCATAACCTTAAATCTACACTTGGGTTAAATGGACCATTTTACCTCTAACCTAACTTGGTTCAAGACTTAAGCCCAAACCTAACAGTCCACAAGGCCCAAGTACTAAAAACTACCCAAGGCCCAATTTTCCAAATTGGGCCCAAAACCATAACAGGCCTCCACAAATAAATATCAACCCAAAACCTGATGGCCCAACACAACAAAGCCCAAAAGATGGCGCAAACCAAAGCCCAAAACCCGAAATCCCATTATGTTGAGTACGCAAGGTGTACTCAGCTTGTATGCTAAGCGTACTGGCTTAAGAGCTTGTACGTTGCGCGTACAGGCTTGTACACCCAACGTACTCCTCCTGATGACCAACTCTCAATTCTAGTTCTTAATCCATTAAGTCAAGACGTCCAACACCTTAGAATAGCCAAATATAAGTGACTTGATCCATAAAGTCGAATACTTTAAGCCTTTGCATGGCTTAATGAAGCACAAACACCAAAGATGAATTCCAAAAGGTCAAAATTACTCCCAAAATGTCTTAAAGCTTCTTAATACCTTAAGACCACAATCCAAACTTCCAGATTTGACTTCAAGGGACTTCTTAAGTCATAAAGTTTCCAACTTTATGACTTAGCATAACTCAATGGGGCCCAAATCAAAAACCTAAGTCCCAAACGTCATCAAATGACTACCAAATCATGCATGGAAGGTTTATATCCATCAAGATCCAAACTTTATGACTCCATAACCTCAATAAGGACCAAATATGAAGTTCAAAGGTTGTGGAGTAGCTTCTACTCAGAAGAACCACCTCAAAGGGACCAAAACCATAACAATGTATCACTTAGCTAGATCTAAATGAAAAAGTTATCAAGGTTCAGACTCTATATCTCCAAAAGATAGATCTAGGTGCACAAAGCTTGGATCAAAAATCTCCACGTTAAACAATGACTCTTCAAGAAGTTCCTTCTTCCTCCTTTAGCACCAAAACACACAAAAATCACTTTGATGCTCTACAATCATTCAAATGTGGGCTAAGGGTCGATTTATAGGGTTTAGAGGGATGGAAGCTGAATATATTAGGGTTAGGTTATAGATAAGGAGCTTAAATAGGGTCCAAGACCCTAAAATAGGGTTCAAATCTGACTTGCGTATGCCCAATGTACATATGGTACACCCAGCATACTCCGAAGAGCATTCGGAACCATCCTGGTCAGTACACCCAACGTCCTCCAAGGTACGCCCCGCGTACTTCCTTCTTCACTAGTACGCCCCGCGTACTCGGCTAAGCCTAAAAACCACGAAACCTCCAAAGGCCATAACTACTTCGTTATAAGCCCGATTCCGACGATCCTTATATCCACGGAAAGGTAATTATAAGACCTACACTTCTATCAACGGATAAATTTCTTTAGACCTTCCAAAAAAAATCCATTTTTCCACAAAAGCCCGAACTGACACTTTACCGAAATACCGGTAGGCTCCAAAACACAAACCGAACACCCAGATCACTTCTAATACATCACCCGCACCCAAATGGGCCTAGATCTTACCTTTTCAAAAGCCTTAGTCACTATTATGACCGATCTTCAGGCCACAAACTCAAACTAGGAATCGATTCAGAACAGGGCGTTACAACTCTCCCCCACTTAAATTAGATTTTGTCATCGAAATCATTCATTACCATCCCCGACAAACCATACAATCTGAGCAACACAGCCACAATCCCGAGAATACCACAACCTTCCCAAGTAAACCGAAACCATCCCTAATAGAAACCTCCAACCCAAAAAATGAATCCTTAATCCCTTTCAGAAGACTACCTCTATCCTTCCGAAACCCGAAACTTCAAATTGACCTAACTTCCCGACAAACCGCCCACACTGAACCATTTATGAAACTTATTCCATAAGAAAACGAGCCTAAACAAAATACTTTCCACCCACAATGCCTTGGGGCTTCCAAAAGAACAAAATCACTTGTCAAATGCGACTGCAGAACGCTCAACTTGACAGGAGGCTCAAATAATCCTTCGAGTAGAACATTCATCCCTGCAACTGTTAGACTCAGACGAGAGCTACACAATAGGGTCTAATCAGCCACTCTGAGATTATTTAATCTAACTACAAATAACTTAGCCTATTCCCTGAATAACGAGGAACTCCACCTTGCTATCAAAACTTCTGCTAATAGAATGAAGGCTACAAGACCCACTGCAGTCATATCTCATACCCGGTCTCCAACAACCCATCTTTTCCTCACTTCAAACATGATGCGGCTCTTTTCACGGATAAAACCAACCCAAGACACATCACAATAAATCAAACTTGTTGGGTTTTAAGCATTCTAACACTCCTAAGTGTACATGCAACCCTAAATACCTTGGATCTATGTTTTCTCTATTATACATGAAAATATGAACTTTCCAAGGTATTCATCCTAACTAGCATAATAACATTGATTCAAATGAATATATCAAGTTAGAATTACATACCTCTTTGATGTAGATTGTCTTCATGAAGCTTGATTTCCTAGTGCCCCAAGTGGGACACCTCAAATGGTTCACACAACACCAAATACACATGGAATGACTTGAGAGAACTTCACACTTCATGAAAATCGGCTAGCCCTTTCTATTACCCATAGTGACCGATTTTCTCCAAGAATACGATCATTATATAGTTAGGGTTACACCATGTAAACCCTAATTGTCATGGCCTTTCATTTCCATGATCCATGGGTACAAATACACCATGGAGCATCTTATGGGTTTTAGCCCAACTTGACAATCCATGGAGCATTAGCCCACTATATAAGTATGGATGATTTACACAATCAACCCATATATTTAATTCGTCTTCTTTTGATCACTTAATTAATCCTAGATTAATTCTTTATCAATACTAATTAAATAATCTTATTAATATATTAGAACTTAAAATATATTAACAAACCTTAAGTGTTATTTCTCTCGTTATAGTCAATCCAAATGCATGATGCCATGCAACCCAAATGGACCATGTCGGGTCGGGTCAAGTCTTACTAATTATAGTTATGGACATAGACATTAATCCAACAGTCTCCCACTTGGATAAGTCTAAAACTATTATTGCATATGACTTCAAGAACCGACTGACAATCGTAGCTCTCAAAAGCTTCTGTCGAACTCTGACCTTGTAGATAAACTCTGACCTTTGTCAATGACTTGTCCATTAGATAAGGGATCATATATTCCTCCATTCTAGATATCATATGGACTGAGACATGGATTATAATCATTCTCTCTGTCAATTTGTTGTTTCCCGATTTTCGATTTATGACGACTGACTAATTGAACAAATCAAATCAGTCCTGGACTGGCCGAGCACTTACATTTGTCATCACCAAATCATCGAGGGGCCCACATAAATCGCTTTTATCCTGAAGGTAAAAGGAATGGATAAACTTCAACTCATATGGCTTGTTCTACTACTTGTTGAATCATACACAAAGGAACGTTTTATAACATCGAGTTACCGAATGCGTTTTCGTGCAATCAATGTACAACCAACTCCTAGTAACAACTCATATCTCTAGGTTTGAAGAATATAAGATATTATCCATGAAGTGATTCCAATGAGCGCAGGTTGAATCCAATACTCAGAACTTATGAGCACTCATGAGCGTTCTAGCCCTTTGTCCAACATCTTAGACCTCTACAAGCCAACCCATGACAATCTTGATTTATATCTACTTCCAACATATGACCGACTGTGGATGGTTTGAATAACTTAATCATCCAGAACAATGACCTAGTTATTCTGGAAGTTAAAACATGCAAAGTGAAACACAATAATAATTGAATCCAATATGGTATCAAAACCTATGAACATAAATAAAACACCTTTTATTTATCACCATATGATTACACATTATTCATTGTATACTGTTTCAACTATCAACTTTATTCTTGAATTTAAAACAATAGTTGTCCCATGCTCCAACCATGTACACTTTGTTTTCTAGACACTAGTCATGCCATACACCAAGTATGCATACTATGTTTGTTTATGATCTTTACTTTGTGAAATAGATCAATTGAACATAACTCCAATGATCCTCTTTTCACAGTCCCAAATCCTTACTGCAAATGCAAGAATTCCAAATTCATGCCATTTACTGAAATCTGTTAGATTCTAAACTTATATGCATTGATCCTCTTGTAATGATTATGCAAAAAGTCAGAAAGACTTGACAACAACCATTATAGAGCATTACAAAGGAGATCAACTCCTTGGAAACATCCTTCTTGCATTTAGTTTCCTAATCTTACACAAATTGAATAATTTATAACTTTGAAACATTTCCAGATTCCATTTTGACTATCACTTCTAAACAAGAGTTGCCTCCTTACAGATTATGTCAATATGGTCCTTCCAGAATTATCACTATACTTCCAACTGTCCTTGCACAACCAATCTTTGGTAAACCTTAGATTGTCTTTGATAATTGTTTATTCCTTTTTTTCATATCCAATTCTAGACCTTTTCCCTTCTTAATGCCCCAGGCATTTGGAAAATTTTAGAAAGGAGGAATATAGCACATGTAATCGATCCTATATCCGAAGCATATGGGATGGGACACGATTCATGATGTCTCACATAAAGACTAAACCAGTCTTTTGCTATAAAATTTCCATTTCTATTTTCCAAGTTATCATAATTCAGATTATGAAAAGGGATGCCGTAATCATAATCAAAGTTGAGAACGCAAATAATAGACCCATATACAGAATTTCCTTATGTTGAGCCATTCCAACATGAAATTCATATATATATATATATATATATATATATATATATATATATATATATATATATATATATATATATATATATATCCTTGACTAAATACGGTTAAAACCTCAATCTAAGCTTTTAGATTTGAGATGAAGTATAATTTCCTCTCCCTTAATTATAGCAAAACAACTCTTTCCCAATTGAAACTTTTTGTTTTCTATAATTAACATTGCTAACTTGCAATACTTATCAAAGTTATCATGCTCTCACTAACATGATGATTATTAGCATAACACTTATGCTCCCACTAGCTTTGACATGTACTCAGAAATCAGCTGGACTTCTAGAAATCAATACTTTATTGACTTTCTTACCAAAGTTCAGATTTCTGATACTAGATTGCTTTGATAAAACTTTATCATAATCATACACCTTATCTTAGATAGCTCATAGGTGTGTCTAAACAATTTTAAGAACTATCAAAAGGGATAACGTAATCATAGTATTGATTGTTTAGAACTTTTCCACTTCTCACAAGTCCATGTTAGTGTGCCGGTTAACCACACACGCTCCACTAACGACTTTGAGAATGCAAATATCACAATTGCTATCTAGCTAAAATCTACTTAGTGAAAGTGTTTCCTCACCATCATTTTCATGAATCGGAGAGAAAACTTATGACACTTAGATCTAATGGTGAATGTGTTCTTATCCATGTGAATTATCAAAACCATAGTCACAAGATAAGGATAATGACAAATCCAAGCTCATATAGACTGAACTCAATCTTAATTTCTTGCCATCTGGCAGCTCAAGGGCCTGCCATTGCTTCCAAGTTGTTGTGTAACCATTTGAGAACTCTAAGAACTCATATGCAAAGCCAACTTTGATTGGAATGGGCACAGAATATGTCAACACGATAGGTTATGAACCTCAAGTCGTGTGCTAGTGAAGAACTTTAGGTTTTATTCTTGATTAGTTCTTGAGACTTTCAAGACCTTTAAGATTCCCACTGTCCTCTTGACATATACGAATTTCTTGTCAGATATTCAAGAGATAATGTGGATTCTAATCGAGACAAACACTTCACACAATTGGCCTTAGTTGGTCTTTGTTTTATCCAAAACATCACAACTTACCAATTTCAAATGTACACGAGTAGAAAAATTTTACTCTTACATTTGACATGTGTTTTAAACCTTCTCTAAGACATGTCACGCAAGTTACAATCGTGGAGTATGACTCTAAGACTTATATTGGAACAAAGTATGACTCATCTTCTTGATTTAACCATTTCAACAATTCAAGATTCTTCTTCTTAGTCATAAGAATGCACTAAGATTTCCTTAGAGAACTAATTGTGCTATGGTTTCTTAATCATTAAGATGATCACAAAAACTGATACTAAAGTACTCTCCCATCTTTTCAGATCTGAGAAACTTTTTTCTTTCTGCCTAGGTTGATTCTTCTTATTCGCTCTGTCATACATTGGAACCTTTTTCCAATGTCTCAGAATTACACTTAATCTTGTAAGTATAACCATATTTAATGAGCTTTCGTAAATTATGATGAATAATCTTATCAATCTTTTGTGGTGGACTTGACCAGTGCACAAGAATGTGTACTCGATCCCTTAGACCTTCACTTGACTCACATATACATGTGAACAAGGAACTAGTCTTAATTTTCCAAAGATGAAAAATTCTCATTCATCATGCTATACAACTTCCATGATTCCAAGTTCCGGTCCAATTGAAACTTGGGTGATGAGGATCTTTCCTTATTTGGTAAATTTAGACATTACCACAAATGAAAGAATCAATTTCATATTTCCACTCTTGCTATTAATGGAATCATATAAGCAACAATTTTTTTTCACAAACGCCATTGTAAGGATACATAAAATAAATAAAATAAAAAATTTTCTTTTATTTTTTAAAACTTTGCAGAAAAACTTATCCTTACAATCCATATGAAAACTTGTTGTTATCTATTCCTAAGCAATATCTCATAACTCCTAAGAAGTAGCTCAAGAATCCGATCTTCAAACTATGCGATAGAAATCCATCTACACGATCAGATTCAACATATTCTTTCTTTAAGTTTCTTCACTTTTTTTTTATTTTTAAAACATCACCATGTGACCCAGTCACATCATGTATCAAGAATCTCATAATAGAAACTTAGCAGAGTTAGATAGTGGACTTTACCTGAAGTAGAGTCAAACTTATTGACTTTAACACCCTTAGGTAAATTGGCAGCTTCACAACCAATGCCCCTTCCTTTGGCAATTTAACATATGGACGCTTTGCTAATGGAACATGGGACTATCACAGACTTAGCCTTTCTCTTTACCATTTGGTCAACCGAGTTGATTATGACCGATCCCTTTCCATTGGGAAGAGAGAGCTTTACTGGATATCGAATGTCATTATTGTCAATGTTCATAATGTTTTGGAAGTTGATCTTAGCAAATAGTTAAGATCATTACGGGTCTTGTCATAGTCTGTTTCATAGGAGTCCCAAAGTAACTCACTATGTGATTTAGAAAGTAGTTGAGCCACCAACTTTCTCAAGACCTTGACACCCAACTCTCCTGGATTTTCAATATGTGACTACATCTCCAAGATGTGATCACACATAGACCTTTGCTTACCAATAGGGCTTGAGTGAACTTAAACTTTTCAAGAACTTGTGGGTTAGGGAGAATAATTGGAGGAGGTGAAAGAAGTATGATTTCCATGGGACATCATCTTCATTTAGGAAAACTTGTTTCAAGAGATTTGGAAATATCATAAATGTCTAAACCAGACATCTTTTGGGAGATTTTCAAGATAGTTGATTTAAAGTCCTTAGTATAACACCCAATATGAAATATTAAGGCTAGGACCCAACACAATATTTTTATTACTTGGAAGAGGGATGCCGTAATCCAAGCTATAAAATATTTGAACGTAGGTGAATGACGATTCACCAAGTTCCACCAAGATAAACGAAATGTATTATTAGGTTTTAATTGGATTTGAAACTCCTAGATCTTTTGAGATTCATTGAACTTTTCAATGGCATGTTTCAATCTCGAGTGTGCCCTTCAGGTTTTGTGACTGGGATGCCGAGGATCACAAAACAAGGTGTGAAGTAACCATGCAAATATACTGGGTACCCTTAATATTTACCCCTTAATCGATGTACCGGTTAACCACACACGCTCCACCGATACTATGATAAATATTAAGTTACCCTTTCCCTACCTTGTTAAGTCCAGGTTAGTGTGCCGATTAACCACACACGCTCCACTAACGGCTTAAACAAAGTGCAAAGTGTAATTTCATGGGTTAGCACCTTATTCACATTTTTCCTAAGTAACTATGATTGGGTATTTATAAAAGGTTTAGTTACTTAGTATTTATCATTAATACTTTTTATGAAGGGAGAATTATAGTCATTTTCCTACCCGTTCGGCTAACGACCCTCCACCAGTCAAGGAAGCGGTGGGTGAGAGTGGACACCCATTAAACTGCCATTTTATAGGCAGTAACCTTATACCCCCCTTATAGACCAGCTTCGTGAATGAGGCTTACTAACGGTAAGACTGACTTGCTCTTATATATATATATATATATATATATATATATATATATATATATGTGTGTGTGTGTGTGTGTGTGTGTATATATATATATATATATATATATATATATATATATTATTATTATTATTAACTTATAATATTATAAAGTATAAGGGTTGAATTTTAACTTTTAAAATTCTAAGGGCTAACTTGGAATTAAAGTATTCATAAGTGAAAACTTTTCAAACTCCAAAACTTGAGGGCAAGTTTTGAAACTATTCAAAACTAATTAATTCCATAACTTATGTGTTTAAAGTAGTTTTAATTAAAAGACTCTTCAAGTTCCATAACTTGAGGACAAGTTATGGAATACTTTAAACTAATAAAAGAATGTAACTTTTCTTTATTTTGTAACTTATGGAATTAATTAAGGTTACACATTTTGTTACTTAATTAAGTGACTCTTGACCCTCCATAACTTGATGACAAGACTGTTCATTTTTGTAACCATTGCCAACTTTTATGAGTTTTATGAAACTTAAATGTGACTTTTCATATAACTTGAGGACAAGTTACAAAAACACATTTTAGAATAAACTCTTAGATTCAAATGGATTGAAAACACATAATCAATTAACTTATCTATTAATCTAAGCAACTCATATGAGCAAAGATAATTCACATCAAACTTTTTCATGTAATTAGCATAACTTTTAAACTAATACAAAACATGAATCTATTGACAATTATCTTTGGAAATGGATTAGTATGAACATTACCACATCAAAACCAAGTTTATAAGTTCAAAAACAACTTAGGGTAATGTTCCTAGTCCATTTCTAGCCAAAAAACTCGAAAATATGCAGTCTGGGGCTCCTACTCGACGAGTGTATCAACCTACTCGACGAGTAGGATGAGTTTTGCCTTGGACTCGGCGAGTTCATCAGTTCACTCGTGAATCCAGTGCCCAGAAAGCCAGAAAATCGATTTTTTCAACATTTTTCAGCAATTTGCGTAAAGTATAATTGAAAACAAGCCTTGGCTCTGGTACCACTGTTGGGTTTTGAGCACTCTAACACTCCTAAGTGTACATGCAACCCTAAATACCTTGGATCTATGTTTTCTTTATTATACATGAAAATATGAACTTTCCAAGGTATTCATCCTAACTAGCATAATAACATTGATTCAAATGAATATATCAAGTTAGAATTTCATACCTCTTTGATGTAGATTGTCTTCATGAAGCTTGATTTCCTAGTGCCCCAAGTGTGACACCTCAAATGGTTCACACAACACCAAATACACATGGAATGACTTGAGAGAACTTCACACTTCATGAAAATCGGCTAGCCCTTTCTATTACCCATAGTGACCGATTTTCTCCAAGAATACGATCATTATATAGTTAGGGTTACATCATGTAAACCCTAATTGTCATGGCCTTTCATTTCCATGATCCATGGGTACAAATACACCATGGAGCATCTTATGGGTTTTAGCCCAACTTGACAATCCATGGAGCATTAGCCCACTATATAAGTATGAATGATTTACACAATCAACCCATATATTTAATTAGTCTTCTTTTGATCACTTAATTAATTCTAGAGTAATTGTTTATCAATACTAATTAAATAATCTTATTAATATATTAGAACTTATAATATATTAACAAACCTTAAGTGTTATTTTTCTCGTTATAGTCTATCCAAATGCATGATGATATGCAACCCAAATGGACCATGCCGGGTCGGGTCAAGTCTTGCCAATTATAGTTATGGACTTAGACATTAATCCAACAAAACTGCCATCTACTAAACCCATCCATTACCCTTGAACCTTGCAATTGACTCCTCTGGCATATGGATACCCCAATCTTAACTCACTGAAGCGAAAATACTGCATTGAACACGCGCGAACTCCGATTCGAGATCTTACCCAAAACCGAATCGATACTCTGCTCCTACCCCGAGATCCACGGATCTGCATTTTCATAATGCACCATGACTTCCCAACATCCCTTACTTGACCGATAAATAACTACCCTTAAGCCAATCCCCAAGACTACCGGTCTCACACCTGGTCCAACCACCAGGTTCCCAAGAGATCAAATATCAATGCTACCCAACCTAAACCCTACTGCGCCACATAATGATTATCCCCATGATCCTGCAACTCTAGATCCAAACCCTTGACCCCATGGTCTCTACTAGTTCTATCCCAAATTCCCATAATCGCCCGGGCTCGCCCATGGACTCCGAAGATCCTCAACCCCAAAATAGAGGATAATTTCTCGACATCCCTGGTTGGCGTTCCTAAAGCATGAGCTGATCCCCCTTCCATGCTTGTGACCATCCCATAACCAGTATACTTCGAACCGATGAATATTACGATCCTATCGCAGCCTAACACTACTTCAATCCCACCATGCTTACCACCCATGGCCTCACCGCACTCGAACTAACACAACGTCGCACCTCTCGAGTCGAATCAAAGTCCCATTAGGAGCTGGATCACATGTATGGATTCACACTACTTACTAAGCATGATCAAGATGATGCCGACCAACGATTGGGAGTTTTCTGAACTCCCACCAACACAACCTAGGCCTAAGCAGCCACTTGTTTCTCCCCCACTTGGGCTCGACAATGCTCTTCCATCTCTTACACCTTATGGACCTCCGATTCGTTCCCATCAATATGCTTGACCCGCCCAAATCTTGCGCTGAACAATACAACCGCCCCATTGCTAGCCAAACACATTGGTCACTCAGCTCTGGATATCCTGAAGAATACTCTTGTAATCTTAACCAGTTGGATGATCCTAATCACCTCCCAAGCCACCCTTTTTCCAAATAAATCCGAAGGAGAATACAAATTTACCACCATCTTACCGTTGTCTAGGGACTGGTAAATCCTACGGGCTACCCGCCATCTCATAACACTCTCATCTCGCCACAACTGTCCAAAACCTTGCCACCAATCCATCAAATCGGACACACCCAAAGTCAAGCATCCACTCGCAATGTTACTTGCTGACACGATCAATTCTACTACGCTTGTAGTAACCCATACTCCTGGAGCGATAATCCCATCGTACGGTTTCCCGCACGTGCCATACTGACTCTGGCCCTGCTGGCCTCTCAAACGCTGCTCAGAAGTTTTGGGTCTCTTCTTGAGCCCTACACTAAATGCATCTGATCAATATGTGCAGCTGATCTGGTCCCTTCTTCCCAATGTGCTCCGAATTCATCTCCCGTTCTCGTGCTTTATAAATCATATCATTCAGGGTATCGTACCCTGACACATTCACCATCTCAATTATGCACGGTTGAACTGTAGTAGCGGAAGCAACCTCTGCCCTAAATCGGGCTACAAACTACTCCCAATACATAGTCTCGAATCCCGAAAGCACAATATATCTCACATTCAATCCTTGCTGCCGGATACAAGAGATCCAAGGCGAACCAAACCTTAGCTCCTAAGGGGTAGGGACTAGTGTGGAAAACATTTTCCATCTCCTTAGTCCAACGCAAACCCAAATCCCCGAGCATTCCTTCTACTAACTGGCTCACCACCGGAGCCTTGACCAAACCCTTGGTCCTTCCCCATGCATGCTCTTCCTCATCCTGTAAAGCAATTATTCCCATGGTCCAAGCATAACCAAGAATTCTCCTTCCCATAAGCTTCTTAGATTCTCCAAGACTCTCACTGATTTGAGTATGGATCCCGTGCTTTCAGTAGTACGGGCCCAATACTACCTTCCACACCTATCCATACTTTCCTTAGCATTCCTCCTGAATCCTCTAAGTCACCTACTCTACTGATGCACCAAATATCTGCTAAATAGCAGCACGATAAGCTCCCAACCTCACCGAACTGCCCCACTAACTCACTGGAGCATATCCTAGGCATCCCTAGGTTCCCAACCTCAACCTGCCGTCAGCTGCTGAAGAACTCCTTATGATGCCGGCCATCCACCTCCTGGATATCGTCATATCCACTTAGTATCTGACTCCCATCACTTAAGAGTTCCACAAAGCACAAAGCAAGCAACATTCGTGTAGTAACTCTCCAACCCATGAAACTATCATAGAATATTTAGCCCACATAGCACAACTCATGCTACCCACATCCATCCTTAGTGCCGGTTGCCTTATGCATGCAAATATACACCGAACAGGATCTAATAGATTGTTGAATAATAAACTCTACCCTAGGATCACAACCAGACAAGGAGCAAAAAATAAGGTCAAATCAATTATTCTAAGGCTATAAGATCCTAATTGTATACAATTTTTAAAGCATACACTTAACAGTTTCTAATACCAATAGTCATTCTCATTCCAGCATGGCATCTAGTATCCCCAAAGCTACAAGCATCACATATCAGGAAAATCTATCGCTAACTACTCAACACTAGCAAGCAAGTCTACCAACTCATACAACATATAAAGGTATCTCTCTTAGCCCTAACTAGCATGTGATTCACAGATTCATAAATCAAGTCATAACATATAACATATATGAGTATTCTAGGGAAAACTTACTTGAGCTCGACCGATTGCATGCACTACACCCTTTCTTGTCTTAGAAAACTCTATCCTTAAAAACAATTTTCTTTTGAAAAATTTACAGATCCTCCGTTCGAGTTCAGACACACCTGAAAGTATGTCTGAATCCCTCAAACCAAGGCTCTGATACCAACTTGTAACGACCCAAAAATCCAGGGTAAAAATTTCATTTTTTCATTATAGTCAAACATAAATGTTACTTCAATCAACCATTGAAAAACATTGCTTAATTAAAATATTTATCATAGTTACATCTCAAAATCACATAATGCGAAAATCACGTGTGTGTGTGTTGCGATCAAGACAGGCCCTTCCTTTCCAAACCGATGATACCTGAAACCATAAACAAAACTATAAGCACGAAACTTAGTGATTTCCCCAGAGCATACCCCAAATAATCCACATAATCACATAAACCATATGAATCACATAAGCCATATCAATCACATAAACCATGCATATAAACATATAAGGATGCCCTAGACACCCTCCACGGTCTTACTCCAGGATGTCGTGGGCTCCCCTAGGGTCTTACACCTATGTTCCATGGGTACCCCCATTATCTTACTTGGAATGCCATGGGCACCCCCATCGTCTTTACCTGGAATGCCATGGGCACCCCCACACGATCTGATATCCAAGTGCTACGGGCTCCCCTCGGAGTCTTCCATATAAGTATCACAAAGAGAACTAGCATAGCACGTACCACATAATCAACTAGCATACCATATAAAACATAATGGGCCGGCCTTGGTGCCTTTGACCCATTAGTATGGTGAGGAGACTCAACTCTCACTGCTGAAGTCCTGCGAATAAATCTCTGGCTGCTGGCTGACCAATCCCTAAACTGTCAATCATCAAGACAAAACCCAATTAACCATTTGGCTTTCAATGCATAACCTTATATCCACACTTAGGGTAAATGGACTATTTTACCCCTAACCTAACTTGGTTCAAGACTTAGGCCAAAACCTAATAGTCCGCAAGGCCCAAATACCAAAAACTACCCAAGGCCCAATCTATGGCCCAATTTTCCAAATTGTCCCCAAAACCATAGTGGGCCTCCAAAAATAAATATCAACCCAAAACCTGATGGCCCAACAGGGCCCAAAACAACAAATCCCAAAAGATGGCCAAAACTGAAGCCCAAAACCCGAAATCCCAGTTTGTTGAGTATGCGGGGGGTACTCAGCTTGTATGTTGGGCGTACTAGCTTAAGAGCTTGTACACTGCGCGTACAAACCTGTAGTCCCAACGTACTCCTCCAGATGACCAACTCTCAATTCTTGCTCTTAATCCATTAAGTTAAGATGTCGAATACCTCAGAATAGTCAAATATAAGTGACTTGATCCATAAAGTCAAATGCATTAAGCCGTTGCATGGCTTAATGAAGCCCAAACACCAAAGATAAATTCCAAAGGTCAAAATCACTCCCAAAATGTCTTAAAACTTCTTAATACCTTAAGACCTCATTCCAAACTTCCAGATCTGATTTCAAGGGACTTCTTATGTCATAATGTTTCCAACTTTATGACTTAGCATAACTCAATGGGGCCCAAATCAAAACCCTAAGTCCTAAACTTCATCAAATGACTACCAAATCATGCATAGAAGGTTTATACCCATCAAGATCCAAACTTTATGACTCCATAACCTCAATAAGGACCAAATATGAAGCTCAAAGGTTATGGAGTAGCTTCTACTCATAAGAACCACCTCAAAGGGACCAAAACCATAACAATGTACCCGTTAGCTAGATCTACATGAAAAATTTGTGAAGGTTAAGACTTTATACCTCCAAAAGATAGATCTAGGTGTACAAAGCTTGGATCCAAAAGCTGCATGTCAAACAATGACTCTTGAAGAAGTTCCTTCTTCCTCCTCAAGCACCAAAACACACAAAAATCACTTTGAAGCTCTACAATCAAATGGGGGCTAAGGGTTGATTTCTAGGGTTTAGAGGGAAGGAGGCCGAAGATATTAGGGTTAGGTTATGAGATAAGGAGCTTAAATAGGGTCCAAGACCCTAAAATAGGGTTCTGATCTGACTGGCGTACGCCCAACGTACTCCAAAGAGCATTCATGACCATCCTAGTTAGTACGCCCAGCGTACTCCAAGCAACGCCTCGCATACTTCCTTCTTCACTAGTACACCCCATGTACGCTTTGTGTGCGCCCTGCGTACTCGGCTAAGCCTGAAAACCATGAAACTTCCAAAGGCCATAACTTCTTCGTTATAAGACCGATTCTGACGATCCTTATATCCACGGAAAGGTAACAAGAAGCCCTATACTTCTATCAACTCATACCTTTCTTAAGACCTTCCAAACAAAAATCCATTTTTCCACAAAAGCCCAAACCGACACTTTACCCAAATATCCCTAGGCTCCAAAACACGGACCGAACACTTGGATCAGTTCTAATACATCACTTGCACCCAAATGGGCCTAGATCTTACCTTTTTAAAAGCCCTAATACTTATGATGACCGATCTTCAAGCCACAACCTCAGACTAGGAATCGATTCGAAATAGGAGTTACATTAGGTTTTTAAGAATGTGAAAAGATTCATGTTTGAGCTTTTTTAGGTCCATGAGCATGTTAGAATCATATTAAGGACTTATTGGACTTAGGGCTTAAGATCTTGTCATTTGGAAACTATATCCATTAAGTCATTGAGAAGGATTAGATCTAAAGTTTTGACCCTTGATCTGTAAGGATTAAGCTCTTAATAAAGATTTGAGGAAACTGCCAGTTACCATGACGTAGCCAAGGAATGACCAGGGCGTGGCGAGGTTTTCATTCACGACTATTTTATCGTTTCATTCCCACGAAATGGTCAAGGAGGGCCTACAACATAGCGTTGACTTTGAGTAGGAAGACCGTTAAGTTTTGTGGACCATTGACCGTTGACTTTTTACCAGTTTGACATTTGGTCAAACTTGGAGGATTTGGGTTGCTGATTGAGGATTTATCTTTCTTGGTGTTGGTCGATTCGGGGGATTGATCAGTGCAATGAGTTAGAGTATTGATGTGATTCTCTGGTTCTTTGATTCATATGAGTTTCTCACTATGTCATGCATCCCATTGCATATCGTTTGCATTGTAGGATAAAAGTACCGTTAGAGTACAACTATGCTAGTTGGGTAGGATAACTCCTTGATATGCATGTGATGTTTTGGATAATTGGTGTTTCGATATGATAGACCCGTAGGGTCGTGCCTGTTGATCATATAATATTGTTAGGAGTTATGTTTGGTTAGGGTAGGCTAGTCATCAACATTATGTATGAATGACCAACGAAGGACTTAATTGAGAAGTGGTTGATAGCAGGGTAACTAGGAAAGGCTAGTTGCTAAGGTTATGTATATGATAATATCTGTTATGTGTTTATGCTATATGGTTAGGTATGAATGATTTATTGGTATCTATGTAGTATAAGTTGGATAGCCTAAGAACTCTTGGTCTAATGCCAAATTGTTCGCTCTCGGGTGGGTCATCTGTTCGACATTGCAAGGAAAGACCATGATTTGGACCATGGAAAGATGTGACTGTAAGATTAAGATTGTTGGGTGACAACAAATAAGTTAAGCACTTCAGACAAATATCAAAAACAAACTTCGGTGAACTCACAAAAACTTCTAAAAAACATAAATCAAAAGAACAAAATATTTAATGTGGTTCTGTCAAGGTGACCTACATACATGGGGGAACGAGAGAGAGAGAGAGAGAGAGAGAGAGAGAGAGGATTTTATTAACTTTCTTGAACTATTACAAGCACTCAAATATATATCTCACTTTGAGCTCTCACATAAATCTAGCAATTTACAATGATGGGGGTATGAGCCTATTTATACTTGAGGGATCAAACCTATAACCCTACTAGACCAAGCCCATTAACCCATAGGCCCATGAATGGTGAAAACCAATCATATTATGCCATGCAGCATCTTTTGGAACATCTTGAGCATCATAGAGGACTTCATAGCATACTTGGCTCATTAAGGATTAAGATGGTCCATCTTGCGTCATCATGGCACAACAGGAATATGGATAGTGCAAGTGGCTTCAAGTGTGGTACAAGAATTTCTAGGTTGGAGCAACATCACTATCTTGGCACAACAACATCATGCATGGCACAACAAGTCTATGCTTGGCGCAACAACATGCTCCATAGCACAACAGGAGTACCTTATGACGCAAGAGAGATACCTCATGGTGCAAGAGGGAGTAGATTTGGCGCAATAAGGAGTGCCCGTAGCACAACAACATCCTTTCATCACCCAAACCTTCAACAGATGGCGCAAAAGGTCCCCTTGTTCCTCAATATCACTCCCAAGTGCTCCAAACCTCTTCCAGGTTCTCTAAACCTCCTTTTACGTGATCTGTTCTTTTGGCACTTGATCCGTTCCTTTATCAGACGATCCATTCCTTTCTCATATGATCCATTCCTTTGTCGCATGCTCTACGAACCCCAAGTGCTCCATTATGACCTAGGTGCTCCATGTTGGACAAGACTTCATACCCTAACAATGATTTGGCCCATAACATTCACCTGGAATTGGAGTATACCTGTTATTTCATGTATGATTGTTACATATGTTTATGTGGATATGAGATTTGGTTGGTCGGCAATAGAGTTGAACGCTTTGTGTGGATGCATTGTATGTATGATGTAATATGTGATATACTGAGGAATCACTATTCTTTATGCTTATAGTTGTGGATTAAATATTTTGCAGGTCGTTCTTGAGAAGAGCTCGGCGAGACTGTACACACATCGAAGATGTTCATTTCCATGGTTTTGTAAATTTAACTCTGATAATGTATGGTTTGAATCAAAAAAATGTTACTCAATGGTTTTTGAAGCGAAGGTTTAACTGGTTATTTCATTTCAAAAATTAAAAATCTCTTTGAAATTTGTGGGACGTTACAAATTGGTATCAGAGCCTTAGTTTGAGGGATTTGAGTATGTCTTACAATGTATTTGAACTTAAATTGAGGGATGAGAGATTTTCTGAATTAGTTTTTGAAAGAGAATCCTTTTATTCAAGAAAAATGATCATCTAAAAATAATTTCATAACAGTTGGGGGATGCGATGCATACAGTTAGGCAACGCTCAAGAAATTAGTAATTCTCAATATACCCATATGATCTCATATATTTGCTATGAATTGTTATTCATACTAGAATATAGGTTGTATATCTGCTCAAGAATTGCATGATAGATATGCTTGACATCTATGATGCCCATAGTCTAGGGAATTTCTTATTATGTGTTGCTTGAAGTCTAGATTTATAATGTTAATTACTAGGTGTGTGTTTTAGAGTTGTACATGATTAGTATTATATAGCCTTAGAATTATTGATTTAGCTCATTTCCTATTCCTTGTTTGGTTGTGGGGTTAGGGTAAAATCATTTATTTGACAGTGTATTTGATCATGTATTGTGTAGCAATGTAGGAGCGATTGGGAAGGGAAGAGTCCTAGAGAGAGAGAGATTCTATGAAGTATAGTGTTATGCACATGACTAGACATATGCATATGTGTAAGGAGATTAGTGGAATGTTGAGAAGTGACTTGGGAGTCTTGGAAAGTCCTTGGAACAAGTACGGATAGGTATAGAAGGTAGTATTGAGTCCTTACTACTGAAAGCACAGGACCCATACTCGGGTCAGGGGCTGTTTTAGGAATATCGGGGAACTTGTAGGTGGGTATACATAGTGTGGGCTTGCACTATTCATTGATTTTTAATGTGTTTCCATTATCTTTTAAAATCAGGATATCAGTCTTCTGTGTTGGGGATGCAATTCTGAGTGAGGGGGATGTCTACGACATCATAGCGGCTGAGATTTTGAAGTTCAGGAGAAAGGATATTCGAGGATTGATCGACACTGTTAGGGAAGAGTTGATCCTAGTGTTATAAGAGTCACCTTCAAAGAGTTTTATGCTTGTGGATCTACATTTTTGTTCTTTGGGAGTAAGGAGCCAATCATCAGTATGTGTTAAGTTGCCGATGTGGAGAGTGCCTTTCACACCATCTTTTGTTCATCGGAGGCCAAGATCATATTTGCGTCATATATTCTGCGCAACTGAGCTAGGGATTGGTGGTGTGAGTTTGTTCAGGGCCTTGAACCTGATGTGATCAAGTTTATGTCATGGGAAAATTTTGTCAACAAATTTAATAAAGAGTTTTTGTCGGCGATTGAGGTTCAGAGATTGGCTCAGGAATATCCGCCGCTTAAGCAGACTACGGAGTCGGTGGAAGAGATCACCGCCAAGTTTCGGGATAGAGCGTTGTTTTGACCTTAATATGTAGCTATAACATCCCAAAAATCAAAAGTAAGATTTTCATTTTTAAGCCAACCAAAACCATCAAGTATTCATATCAAACCATCGAAAACCAAAAGTATGTGAATGTGAAAATACTTATCAGAGTACAATCCCGAAATCACAAAAAATGCAGAAACATGGGTGGATGCGTTGCGATCAGGTCGGATCCTTCCCTTTCGAACCGGAGGTACCTGAAACATAAACTTAAACCATAAGAACAAAGCTTAGTGAGTTCCTCAAATACCACATACCATACATCATTCATATATATCATACCAAAACATGTAACTATTCTATTTCACCCCCGAGTCCCTTCCGACCTTCTGAATCCCTTCCAACTCGCTGAGTCCCTTCCGACTCTGTGAGCCCCTTCCGAATCCTTAAGTATCTTTCAATCGGTACGGGTTTGTTTTACCTCAACAACTAAGCATACAATTATACTACCAAGAGTCACAAAGATCACTCCTATCCTGCATCATAAGCTAGTGAGCCGACATTGGTGTCTTTGACCGACAAGTATAATGAGAAGACTTACCTCAGTCTGAAGATAGACAAATCACACTCTCGGGTTGTTGATACGTGCATATTTATTCATATATATCATATAATATCTTAAAACTTTTTGGCTATTTTTGTCTCGATTTATGAACAAAAGGTACTTAATTATGGTAAAATTACATTTTCAGCTTTAAAGACATGCTCGGGTGAAAAACGAAGTTGAACTAGCAATTAGGAGCTTGGAAATTGAAGTTTGAACAAATAAGGCTTTAAAGAAGAAAAACTCAACGATTTGGCAATAAACTCGGCGAGTTGGTCAGAAGATTCGCGATTCAACAATTCCTCGTCGTAGATGCGTATTAAGTGAAAAACTTGTCGAGTTGGGTCTAATAACTCGACGAGTTGGTGCTGAAATTTGGAAATTTCTATATATATATATATATATATATATATATATATATATATATATATATATATATATATATATATCGTTTATTCTCGAAACCCTAAGACATTTTGGAGATTTTTTGGCGACTATTGAAGATCAGAAGGGTTCTTGGAGCTTTGCTTTTCGAGAATTCAACCTAGAAGTCAATTTCGAAGAGATCAAAGGCAACAAACATTACTCTTTTCTTAATCTTTTGCATGAAACTTGTTTGAATCATTATATTTTGATTTTAGGATGTTATTTGCTGTAGATATGAGCTAAAAGCTTTTTACTTCTGTTTAGACTAGATAATCTTATGAATACGGTTTGATTGAATGGCTTGGATTAATTTGATTTAATGAATTATCTTGTTAAGCTTATTAAAGACCCTTATATGTTAATAATAATTATTTTCTATTAATAATCAAGTTATTGAGTTGCATGAACATCTTCGTAATTGCTTAAATCATATAGTTTTGTGAAAACAATATTGTATGCCTAGTATTAGTGAATATGAAGCTAGGGTTAACTAGAAAATAAGTAAATTAATGTGTAAGCATATGTGATGAACAAAAACACATGAGTTGATTGAATTGACAAATTTAGTTAACTAATATTACAAGTCTTACTTGATCCGAATTGAACACTAGGAAACTTGTTAGTTTAATCAACTGGCCACTGTTTGAATTAACTTGTTTGCTAAAGGATTAGTAATAGTGAACATGAACCTAATCACATTAGAAATCGGTAGCCATCGATATATTAATCCATTGCACTTTCCATGAAATCAACCATAGGAATAAGTGAATCGAATCTAAACAGAAGTCTCTTTTATCATTGAATCTAGTTATCTTTTGTTCTATTTAGTTGTTAATTGTCTTTGTTTGAGTGTTATTTGCTTACTTAAGTTTCTAGTCTTGCAAAACTAGAGAAAACCGTCTTTTATTACTTGTTTTTATTTAGATAATTCTTGTAGTAGTTTTAATTGTTACCATTCCCTGTGTTCAATACCCTACTTGCTTGAACTATATTGTTAATCGATAGGCACACTGCCTTTCGTGTGTTTAGTTTGTGTTTAAATTAGTAGTATTAAAACTAGTATATTTCACACGTATCAAGTTTTTGGAGCCGTTTCCAGGTAACGGTTCTAATAGTTTTTTTTAATTGCTAGTATTATCAATCCTTTGTGTGAAATTTATTTTAGACAAAGTTACTAGTTTTTCTGTTTTAGATTTTCATTTTCAGTTATCTGTTTTTTTTTCATTTTTTTTCGTTGAACACGTCGAATCCGTTACTGAACTCGACGAGTTGGTCGCTCTTTCATTTTCGTTTTGTTCGTTTTACGCATGTTTTTCTGTTTTATTTCAGTAAGTTTATGAGTCGAGGCTCCAAATCTAAACTAGTGCCACCCGTGGAATGTTAAGCAATTTTAACAACAGAAGAAGAGATGGCTGACATCGCGGACATACCCATGGGCGAATACAAGAGAAGGATGTGTGACGATACCGGTCCAGGACTCGTGTAACCCGCGATTCCAGCGACAACAAACTTTGAGTTGAAAGGTCACATACTCGCCCAACTGAAGTACATCCCAATCTACGGGAATGATCACGAATTTGTGTAAAAGCATATCGACGAGGTGAACGACACAACCGAATACTATAACATCCCTAATGTGCCTCGCGAGATTGTTTTACTTCGTATGCTACCAGTTACATTTAAGGAATCCACGAAAGATTGGCCAAAATCATTCCCTCTAGGATCCATCACGACATGGGCTAAGATGTGTGAAGAGTTCATTGATCAATTTTTCCCTCCCTCAAAAATAGCAAAGTTGAAAAAAGGTATTGCAAACTTCGAACAACAAGTAGGCGAGTCACATTATGAGGCGTGGCAAAGATACATAGGCTTGTTAAGGAACTGCCCCCACAATGGCCTAAACATTCAACAAGAAGTCTCCATTTTCTATGATGGAGTGAACGTGACAACTAGGCAGCTCCTTGAATCCCAAGGACCACTCACGAAGAATGCACCCGCGGTTATAAAGGAACTAATTGAAGAATTCTCTAAGCACTCTAGAAAATATCATAACCCAAGGAATGACTCATCTAGAGGGGTGGTGAACTCAGTTTCTGATAACATGGCTGCAGTGACGGCTAAATTGGATAACATGGACCGAATGATGAAAAAGATGGATCAATCCATCCATGCCATCGAGGTAGGATGTGATAACTATAGCGGGCCCCACCTTACTAAAGATTGTGATCTTGATGAGAACGGGATCTGGAAATTCCAAGTGTGCTATTCAAGTGGCGATGGGTATGATGAGGACTGGCGAAAACCGAAAAAAGGAGTGGCTACCATATGATGAGTACAAGAAGGCAAAAGAGGAGAAATATAGGCAAAAGGCGAGAGGTTTCTATCAAAAGGAGGAACCAGTGCAAGAGAAGAAAATAGACTTTGAATACATGCTCACACGATTTGCAGCTGCATCCGAGAAAAGACACAACGAAACTGATGCAACGATACAAGAACAACAAGCAATAATGAAAGAGCAACAAGCATTAATGAGAAATCAGAAAACCTCTATCCTTAAAACAATTAGGACAGCTTGCAAAACAAATCAACAAGAGAACACCGGGTGGACTCCTTAGCTATACCGAGAAAAATCTGAGAAGCACACACATCAACATCGTGACAACCTGGAGTGGAAAGATAGTCACTTCTCTGATTGTAATCTTGAATGAAGATCCTAAAGAGGTGCAGGAGGAAGAGAAAGAAAGTTGAAATTGCTAGAAGTTGATGCAACTCGACGAGTTCCAGAAAAGAACTCGACGAGTTCTCCGTTTGAACAGAAAAATAATCCTCCAATTATATCGTATCAACCTCCATTGCCATTCCCAAGCTAAGCTAGAAAAGATAAGCCAAATGAAGAATATCAAAAGTTCCTGGAGCATATGATATCCCTTCAAATCAATATTCCCTTCATCAAGGAGGTTGCACAAATGCCTAAGTGTGCCAAGTTCTTGAAGGAGCTTCTCACAAATAGGAAGAAGATGGAGTAGGTATCTAAGGTAGTTCTTAATGAAAATTGTTCAGTTGTAATGTTGAACAAGTTGCCAAAGAAGATGGGTGACCCGGGTAGTTTGACTTTGCCATGCCAATTCAGGAATTTAGCTACTAGTTATGCATTGGCTGATTCGAGGGCGAGTGTGAACCTTATGCCATATTTATTTTTTATGAAGTTGAACCTTCCGGAGCCGAGATCGATTCGAATGGCAATTCATCTAGCGAACAAGACGATGACATTTCCAAGGGGGATATGTGAGGACCTATTGGTGAAAGTTGATAAGTTTGTATTTTGTGCGTATTTCATAGTGCTAGATATGGAAGAAGACCATCAAGTGCCGATCATTCTTGGAAGACCTTACCTAAACACCGCAAGCACCGTAGCAGATATAAGAGAATCAAAACTTACCCTTCAGGTAGGAGAAGATTCAGTTACATTTGGAGTTGATTGAGCCATGAAGCATTCTAAGTTTGGTTATGACACGACCTTCTCGGTGGACATTTTGGACGAATTAATGGAAGAAGGGAAAGAAGACAAGTCAAGCGAATCCACCGTTGCCTTTGAAGACGACTTTGATGAAAGAGACATAAAGTAGATAGAAAGATTACTAGAAGAAAGTGAATACGAAGAATTAATAAGAAGTTATGAAAAGTCAACTCAATGAGTTGAAGAGATAAACTCGACGAGTTTGGGTGAAAAGTCGCGATCAGACGGGAAAACTGGGCATAACTCGATGAGTTCAGTTTATGGACTCGATGTGTTCAGTGTTCAAAACTCGAATTTAGAGCTAAAAACTTTGTTGGAACACTTAGAGTATGCATTTTTGGAGGAGGGTAATCAAAAACCTATGATTATAGCTTCTGACCTCACAAATTTTGAAAAAATAAGAATTAGTTCAAGTTTTGAAGAAAAGAAAAAATGCCATTGCATGGAAAATTACCGACATTAAAGGAATAAGCCCTTCTTATTGCTATGACAAGATCAACCTTGAAGAAGGCGCAAAGCTGGTAGTGCAACATCAAAGGCGGTTGAACCCGAACATGCAAGAGGTGGTAAAGAAGGAGGTTGTCAAGCTCTTAGATGATGGGATCATATATTCGATTTCCGGTAGTCCATGGGTTAGTCCCGTTCAAGTAGTGCCAAAGAAAGGAGGGATGTCGATCATGATAAATCAGAAGAACAAGCTCATACCTACACGAACGATAATCGGTTGGTGGGTGTGCATCGATTATCCAAAGCTAAATGATGCCACTTGCAAAGACCATTTCCCTCTTCCTTTTATTGACCAAATGTTTGAGCGATTATCTGGCCATTGCTATTATTGTTTCTTAGATGGATTTTCAGGTTATTTCCAGATTCCTATTGATCCAATTGATCAAGAGAAGATGACTTTCACTTGTCTGAGTGGAACATTTGCCTATCGATGCATGCATTTTGGGCTATGCAATGTGTCGACGACATTTTAACGATGTATGACAACGATATTCCACGACATGGTGGAAAAATTTATGCAAGTATTTATGGATGACTTTTCTGTTTTTGGCTCTTATTTTAATGATTGTCTTACTAACCTTGATTTGATGCTTGCTAGGTGCGAAAAGACCAATTTTGTCTTGAATTGGGAAAACTGTCATTTTATGGTGAAAGAAGGTGTTGTTTTAGGCCATAAAGTATCTAAAACGGGGATTAAGGTGGACCGGGCAAAAATTGATACTATTGCTAAATTACCCCCACCAACCAATGTGAAGGGTGTTAGGAGTTTTCTAGGTTACACGGTTTTCTACCGCCTTTTTATAAAAGATTTTTCTAGAATAACTAGACCTTTAACTCAATTACTTTTGAAAGATGCACCTTTTAATTTTTCTAAAGAATGTTTAGCTGCTTTTGAAATTTTGAAAGAAAAATTAACTAATGTCTTGATCATTATCACCCTGAATTGGAATTTACCCTTTGAAATAGTGTGGGATGCGAGCGATTTTTCCTTAGGAGTTGTACTTGGTCAAAGAGTCGACAAGCACTTTCAACCCATTTACTATGCAAGCAAGACCTTAAATCCGACCCAAGAGAACTACACCACAACTGAAAAGGAATTATTAGACGTGGTCTTTGCCTTTGACAAATTTTGTCCCTACCTTATTTTGTCTAAAACTACTCTTTTTACTGACCATTATGCTATCATGTATTTGTTTGCCAAGCAAGATGTGAAGCCTAGATTGATCCGATGGGTGCTTTTACTTCAAGAATTTGACATCGAGATCAAGGACAAGAAAGGGATGGAGAATGTAGCTGATGATCATCTATCTAGATTGGAAAATACAGAAATGGGCGAGATGGACAACAAGGGTATTGGAGATAGCTTTCCAGACGAGTACTTGAAGGTGATCATGGGGGAAGAACCATGTATGCAGACATTGAAAACTTCTTGGCTAGCAACTTTCTTCCAAAAGGGCTCACTCACCAGCAGAAAAATAAGCTCTTTTCTGAAATCAAATATTATTTCTGGGATGAGCCCTATGTTTTTAGGAGTTGTGCAGATGGGATGATTAGGAGATTTGTATTTGGAAGAGAGATCCGTGACATTCTAGAGCATTTCCACAATGGGCCGACAGGAGGACATCATGGGGTACAATACACAACTAAAAAGGTGTTTGATGTGGGGTTTTATTGGCCCATAATCTTCAAGGATGTTGCGACTTATGTTAGAGAGTGTGATGCTTGCCAGAGGTCGGGTAATATTTCTGCAAGGAATGAAATGCCTAAAATGAACATCCAAGTGTGTGAAGTATTTAATGTGCGGGGTGTGGATTTCATGGGACCATTCCCTTCATTAGAGGACACAAATACATACTTGTGGTAGTAGACTATGTATCAAAGTGGGCAGAAGCACAAGCATTACCAACAATTGATGCAAGGGTCGTGGTGAAGTTCCTAAAAAGGCTATTTTCTGGGTTTAGGGTACCAAAGGTATTGATAAGTGATAGGGGAACCCATTTTTCTAATGATCAACTAGCAAAAGTGTGGCAAAGATATGGTGTACGCCATAGATTTTCAACACCATACCATCCACAAACAAATGGGCAAACCGAGATCACAAATAGAGCACTTAAGAGAATCTTGGAAAAATCAGTGGATAGAAATAGAGAAGATTAGGCAAATAAATTATATGATGCACTTTGGGCATTCCGGACTGCGTTAAAGACACCCATTGGAACCACACCCTATAGGTTAGTCTATGGTAAGAACTGTCATCTACCGGTGAGCTTGAGCATAAGGCTTATTGGGCCTTGAAAACATGCAATTTCGAGCCAAGTAAGTTGCATGCCAATCGACTTTTGCAAATGAATGCCTTAGAGGAATTGAGAAACGAGTCTTACACTAACTCGTTGATCTATAAAGACAAGAAAAAAAGGTGGCATGATGCAAGATTGAAAGGTAATAAGGAATTTGAAGCTAACCAGAAAGTTTTTTTGTACAATTCAAGACAAAAGCTCTTTCCGGGAAAATTGTGCACTCGTTGGTCCGGGCCTTTTACGATTAAGCATGTCTATCCATAGGGGTGATTGAGTTATGGAACAAGGATGGGTCGAGTTTAAAGTAAATGGGCATAGGGTTAAGAAATATGAAGAGGGCATGCCAAATGAAGAATGACTTAAAGAAGGGTTGGATTTGGAGAAAGCCGCTACAACGTAGAGCGGGAAGGAGTCCAGCTAAAGACTCCTAAAAAAGAAGCGCATACGGGAGGCAAACCATTGTTTGAGTTTGCTTTCTTATACCTTCTTCTTTTCTTTTTATTTTTTTGTCTTTTATTTTCTTTATTTTTGTTTGTTTTATTAGGATTTTTAACTCTAACTCTTCTGATTTGTTTAAAATCATTGCTTGAGGACAAGAAAAGTTTGAATGTGGGGTGTGGTGGAATTTATTTAGAGAGAATTTTTTTTAGAACAAAGCCAAAAACTCGACGAGTCCATATGCGTACTCGACGAGTTCATTTGATAGTTCGCGATATTTCGTCAAAACCTGTCTCTACTCGACGAGTTTGGGACCCCGAACTCGATGAGTAAGTTTTTGTTACCGAAAAAAATATATAATTTTTAAACTCGGTAAATTAGGGTTTTTACCCTAAAGAGTAAAGCTTCTCATTCACAGCCGCCACTCGTTTAACACTCGACGAGCAAGTCCTCTCAAGGAAGAACTTTCAATTTTCGTGATTCTTCTCCAATTATCACAAAACGGTTAGGTTTTTCACTCTTAAATATGTTAAAGGTTCGATTTTTAAGAGTTTGATGGTTGCAATTTGTTAAAAAGCCCAATTTTTGAATTTGTAATGAACATTAGGGTTTCGATTTGGTTGAATCTGTTCAAATCAGTAATGGATTCTCGCAATGTTCATCGAAATCGTCGAGTTGCTCTTGGAACTCGACAAGTTGATGCTGCTGTTGGCCAGATTTTAGCTTTTTAAAATATTCTGTGGCTTGTGTGGTTTTTCCTTGCTGTTTATTTTGTAGAAAATAAACATATGCATAGGACAAAATGCTCCAAGAAACCAAGGGGACTTACCTTGGTTTAACTTTCCTCAAATTAGATCTAAAGCTATATTGGTTAGATGGAGGAAGAAGTTGGAAACACTCAAGGAAAAGGACTTTTACTTATCGAACGAGTTAAACTGGTCGTGGTTCGAGCAAGTGGATTTGGTGGAGGCCTTGAACCTGTATTTGACAAAAGTCTTCATAAATGATGGGGTACAAATTACTTGTGACATATGGAGGAGGCTATTTTGGATGCAAGAACCGGTATACCAGGAGTTGTGTTTGGAATTTTATTCCACGGTTACGTTCCGAGGTGGAGACGATTACTATGATACAAACACGTTGACTTTTTGTCTTGGTGGTGAGTTTCGGGAATGTAGCATGGCTGAGCTAGGATGGAGAATGGGCTTATATGACCAATCGGTGGTCATGACTGCAGCTTTTGGTACCTTTCTAGATAATTGTCACAAGGTTTTCCCGGATGGAATGAATGGGGAAAACTGGTGGTCGAAAATTTGAGAATAATGTTTACATTCCATCCGCAGCATAAGAGGGAAGCATTTGGTCGCCAATTCACCGCCAAATCCACTAGTTAATTTTAAGTTCCATCCATATGCGGAAAGGCGATGATAAAGTACCAAGTCTGGACGTGTTCTATTTGTGGTGCATCATTATGCCCAATACTTTCTGCAACATCCCATATTGTTTGGCAAAATACTTAGGTGAGGGTGGGGTGAAAGATAGAAAACCTCAAGAATTTGTGGAGGTATGTTTGTGAGTAAATTGGCGAGATCATATGGTATTTTTGAGAGGGGAGTCGGGAATGTTTTGATTATCATGCCAACACCTCCATTTAATCCTCTTCTTTATAAGAGAGCAAGGATAGTTGAGGATTATGGTGGGGGAAAGTTTGCCATTCCCGATGAGAACGAGGGGGTAGAACTCGAGCAACCGGGTAGGAGGGTATGACCGAGGGAAGGGCACATGCATGATGAATTGCCGATAATCTCGACTAAAGATGAGCTACCAATGGACCCTTACAATATGGAGTTGAGGGCGTATCAAGATGACATCGGCCGAAGTTTGAACTACAACTGCATGACCCTCGCCCATATGATGCACCACATGAACATCCCCCGAAAGGATAATGTTCCCAACTACCCTCATGTTAGAAGTTGGGAAGAAAGATGGATCGCAAGGCATAGCGGAACATGTAGTAACGGATATGGAGGAGGAGACGAGGAGGATGAAGATTGATTATCCTTTGATTTTTTATTTGTGTTGGCATGTTGAAACAATTGTTTTATTTGGTAGTGTGTTTTTTTTTTGTTTTGGTTTGTTTGTTTCTAAACTTTTAGCTAATTAGGAAGTAAGTTAGGATTTTTTTTCCTTTTTATTACTTGGTATTTGTTTTTGATTTTACCAGAAAATAGGGTGAGGAATTGAATGCATGAATATAGCATGAGGAATAAATGTGATAAATCGAGTCTAGACGAAAAGATTAGGAGGTTTGAGTTGATTTACGAATCCGACGTTTAAAACAGCTGGAAAGGAGTCTTTTTACTGAAGAAAAATAAGGGGGGAGTGTTGTCTTAATACCCTCCTCAAACCCCAAAAATGGACCTGAAGCAAAAAGCAATTTTTGTCCATAGAACAGAAAAAACTCATCGAGTACACATATAGAACTCGACTAGTCCAAGCGAAAAAGAGCGAATTTCTGCCAGTATAGCGATAACTCGGCGAGTCTCCACTTGAACTCAACGAGTTTCTCATTCTTTTATCTTCAAGTCGACGATTTGATTCCATTCGACGCGGGCATTGATTATATTATTTGAAGACTATTTTCCGAGCATTTCTAAGAGCTTTTTCCTCTATATTTGTAGCTGTACCACACGAGATTTTGATACCCAATGCGTGGATGAGCTGTTCCCATGCCTAAAGTCAGCTGAAGATGGAGCTTAAAAAGAAGAATATCAACCTGGCAACACCTATCCCAGGGAAGTTTGTTCCAATTATCTCTTTACTTTTATGTTCTTTAATTATTTTAACATGCAATGGGGATATTGCATGAATTAAGTGTGGGGTAGGGGACTGATTACATTAGTAACATTAGAATCCTAGGTATAATTATTATTTTTTTTGCATAAAATTGCTAGGGTTAATTTAGAATTTTTTTGGTAAAAGCAATTAGGATTCCATGCTAGTATTGTGTTTGATAATTTTATGAGGACCCAAATGTTTAGTTGAGCCAATATATGTTATAGTGCATTTGTGGCCCCCTTTATTCTAGTGAAATCATGGGACAAAAACACAACCTCGCTTAGTTTGAGGGACACAACATGTTTAGCATCGTGTACCAGAAATGTATCCATGAAAGCTTAAGTAGTCATTGCACATGATACTAATGCCTTTAACCAATAAAGGATGAAGTTAAATCCCCTTGCATAAGCATATGTTTTTCGAGGTTTTTAGTTTGAGTGAAAAAAAGTGAGTGTTGAAAAAAAGAAAAGAAAAAAAAGTAGAAAAAGAAAAAAAAAAGTGATGCAATGTTTGAAAGAAAGAATCTACAAAGCTATGAAGACAAAGAAGTATTTAGGATCTTCAAGTTATCAAGTATTTTCTTATATTTTCATTGTAATTTACTTATCTAGGTTATTTTATCGTATGTGTATTTGGGGTTTAACCAAAAATGACTTAGGTTAAGAAAGTTTTATGCGGATGGATTCAGAGGGATGCATAAAATGAGCGTTGTTCAAAAGAAGTGGGCAAGTGTTTACGAGGATTGTAAGTATTGAGGATGGGGGTCCTTAGGAAATTTTTTAGACACAAATGCATGCGTTGCGATCTTGGCATAATGGATGGGTTTGATTGGGATTGTCTTATGTGATGCTAGTGTGCTAAAATTCAGTTTTGCTTGGCGGCAAGCAAAATTCAATTTAATCATATATTTCATATAATATCTTAATAATTTTTGGTTCTTTTTTTCTCGATTTATGAACAAAAGGTACTTAATTTTGTTAAAATTACATTTTCAGCTTTAAAGACATGCTCGGGTGAAAAAGGAAGCTGAAGTAGCAATTGGGAGCTTGGAAATTGAAGTTTGAAGAAATAAGGCTTAAAAGATGAAAAACTCGACGAGTTGGCCATAAAATCGACGAGTTGGCCAGAAGATTCGCGATTCAACAATGCCTTGTCATACATGCGTATTAAGTGAAAAACTCGTCGAGTTGGGTCTAATAACTCGACGAGTTGGTACTGAAATTTGGAAATATATATATATATATATATATATATATATATATATATATATATATATATATATATATTGTTTATTCCCGAAACCCTAAGACATTTTGGAGACTTTTTGGTGACTATTGAAGATCAGAAGGGTTCTTGGAGATTTGGTTTTTGAGAATTCAACCTAGAAGTCAATTTCAAAGAGATCAAAGGCAAAAAAACATTACTCTTTTCTTAATCTTTTGCATGAACCATGTTTGAATCACTAGATTTCGATTTTAGGATGCTATTTGTTGTAGGTATGAGCTAAAAGCTTTTTACTTCTATTTAGACTAGATAATCTTATGAACATGGTTTGATTGAATGGCTTGGATTAATTTGATTTGATGAATTATCTTGTTAAGCTTGTTAAAGACGCTTATGTGTTAATAATAATTATTTTCTATTAATAATCAAGTTATTGAGTCGTATGAACATCTTCGTAATTGCTTAAATCATATAGTTTTGTGAAAACAATATTGTATGCCTAGTATTAGTGAATATGAAGCTAGGGTTAACTAGAAAATAAGTAAATTATTGTGTAATCATGTGTGATGAACAACAACACATGAGTTGATTGAATTGACAAATTTAGTTAACTAATATTACAAGTCTTACTTGATCCGAATTGAACACTAGGAAAATTGTTAGTTTAATCAACTGGCCACTGTTTGAATTAACTTGTTTGCTAAAGGATTAGTAATAGTGAACATGAACCTAATTACATTAGAAATTGGTATCCATCGATATATTAATCCATTGCACTTGCCATGAAATCAACCATAGGAATAAGTGAATCGAATCTAAATAGAAGTCTCTTTTATCATTGAATCTAGTTATCTTTTGTTCTCTTTAGTTGTTAATTGTCTTTGTTTGAGTGTTATTTGCTTACTTAAGTTTCTAGTCTTGCAAAAATAGAGAAAACCCTCTTTTATTACTTGTTTTTATTTAGATAATTCTTGTAGTAGTTTTAATTGTTACCATTCCCTGTGTTCAATACCCTACTTGCTTGAACTATATTGTTAATCGATAGGTACACTGTCTTTCGTGTGTTTAGTTTGTGTTTAAATTAGTAGTATTAAAACTAGTATGTTTCACACGTATCAATTGCTGCTACCACAACTCCTCACATTGAACATATCCAAATTAACCTTAATAAAAAATCAGGGTAATAACCTATAATAAATGGCCCAGATTATCATCTAACATGTTAAGTGTAAAAGAGCATTTTACCCTTATCTCAGTTGACCCATCTGACCATGGCTCATGACCCTCAAGATCCAAAGCCCAAGAATGACCCAAAAACCCAAGGCTCACAAATGGCCCAAAGGCTTTCTGGTGAGTACGCCATGCGTATCACCATTACGCCCCGCGTACTGGATCTATTCCGAAAGGAGACAAGGCCTCAGCCTGTTACGCCGTGATTACCAGGAGGGTACGCCCAACATGCTCTTCAGGTGTCCAAAACTTGAATTTAAGCACTTAATTCTTTAATACTAGTTGTACAAACCACATATCTTGCTCTTGGGGATGATGATGTCGACAACTTGATGCCTTTTCATGGCTCAATAAGGCACAAATCCAAACCCTAGGTCCAAAGTATACTTAATTGTCCAAGATCTCATGGATGGATGAATAGGGGTGTCTAAGCCCCAAACTTTATGACTTTATAATCTCAAAATGATCAGAAATGACACTCAAAATGATTAAGAATAACCCAAGTCCCAAAAGTCCAAATCTTGGGGGGACCAAAACACAACATAACAAGGTCCAAATCTAGATCTAGAAAAAGAATCATAAAGGTACAAGATTTATACCTCCATAAGTTTGCAAGGATGATGGAAGTTCTGGATCTAAGAGCTTGAGCTTATTCAAGCTTCAATGGTGGATTTCTTCTTCTAAGAGCACTAAAAACCCACAAAATCACTCAAAGGTCTCAAGCTTTGCTAAAGGGGGCTAGGGTTTTGAATATCAACTTTGGGGTGAAAGGAGGCTGAGAATGAAGAGGCTACAAAGGGTCATAAGGTGTTTAAATAGGGTTTGACGTTTTCACGAGTATGCCCGACGTACCTCCATGTACGCCCCAAATACTAGCCACAGTCCACGTCTAAAAATAAAAGAGCTACGCAGGGTGTAGCTCCCATGTAATCCATGCATAAGGACTAAAATGCAAACTTTTTTTTATTAAGCTTAAAATGACAAGTAACTAAAATTGAATGTTATAGCAGTGATAGAGGAGATACAAGTGACTTACTACCATGACATGTTGACGAAGGAGATCCGGGAGCACATGAGTATATCGAGTCATAAGAATCTTTCCGGTTTGGTGGTGGCAACCATGGGAAGATAGCTAGAGTTGGAGACCCAACAGTGGAAAAGGAAGCAAGATCAAGTGTATGTGTCTGTGACAACATTCAAAAGGATTGGGTGATGAGCATTTGGCTAGAAGAGCGGGAGACTCGCAGATTCTGTAGGAGGTGTGGTCAGACTCGTTGTGCAGTTTTTTGCTCGCCAGTTTCTGTATGTTTCAGATGTGGTCAGGAGGGTTACTATGTTCGGGACTATAGTTAGAGGAAGTCGAGGGTATATTTCGTTTGCATTCAACTCGACCATGTTTAGGCTGATTGTCCTATGAGAGTAGATGGAGTGGTTTTGGATCCAACACCTCTAGCTTGGCAGCTACCATATGGGTGACATGGGACGGCTAGATTCCTAACGGTCAGGGTTTAAGTCCTCATATTTCTTTAGTTTGGTCAGGTTCAGTGCTCGATGGTGTCTTCAGTTTCTTTCATTTATGTTTTCAATGTTTCTATTGTAATGTTAAATGATAATGTCTTAATAAACTCTATTTCTATCTTGAATGATTTTTTATGGTTGAATTGTTGTTATTGTGAGGTTGTAAATGTTTGTGGGAACCCTTTGGATTTTATCATTAAGGGTTGTAGTCATATGTTGGAGCTCTTGAGTTTTGTTTGAAAAATTCAAATTCCCGGATTATTGGTGACGTCAGGTGTGGTTGTTAGGAAGGATGAGGTGAGGTTATTGGGTTGGCTTGGAGGTTTGAATGGTTATGAAGTATTCGGAGTTTGGCTAATTCCAATTAGAGGAGAATCGCCTTGTAAGATGGAATATTTCGGAGTACAGGTCACCCCAGAGTTTCATATTTGAGGATAGAAGAATAGTCGGTTTTGCTTCGGTCTGGATTGAAGCTTGTGCAAGTAATAATGTTTAGTGGTTAGTTGTAATCAAGGGAGCAGATGTTGAGGAGTTAAGGCTATCTTGTCTAAATGTTTGAAGCATCGGTATTGGCACAAGATTGGGTTAGTGTCTAGGTTCAGGTCGAGCGTTATGTGTGGGTATCTCTGTTTGTTCTTGTTTGATTAAGGATTTGGGGTTTGAAGCACGGGTCGGGAGTGATGTAAGACTATAATTTGGCCCATAGCATTTACGTGGCTTAAATAAGTCATAAGTAACTATAAGATTATGAGTGGACCACAACATTCATGTGACAAAAATAGTTCGTGAGTGATGTAGGACTATGATTTATCCTGTAGCATTCATGTGGCTGAAATAGGTTGGGAGTGATGTAAGATTACGACTTGGCCTGTAGAATTCACATGGCTGAAATAGGCCAAAAGTGCTATAATATTGTGGTTGGACCACAACTTTCTGTTGGACTAGGTGTCTAAGCTAATAACTAAATTGCTATATACTTGAATTAAAAGAAAATTCCTTTTTGGGTTGCCCTCAAAACTAGTAATTGACGGAAATGACTTTTGGAGAGAATTAAAAATTAATTGGAATTAATTTTGGGATTAGTTGCATTAATTTAAAGTGCATGGGCTAAAGGTGACAATGTTTAAAAGTTGAGAAAAAGAAAGCGTTAACGTATACCTCAGGAAAAACGTTAAAGAAGAAAAGTCAAACTAGCGCCAAGCTTGGCCTAGTTAGAGTCTGGTCATACCCAGTCTGAGGCCAAGGTCGGGCCTCCACCTGCATGGACTCACTGATATGGCGATTAAGGGGCAAAATTGCGCCTTAGCCTCTTCTCCCCAGGAGAAATACCCTGACAAACGTGGAGCCAATCAGAGAGCTCCACTTGCCTATCTGATGTCAGCCACGATCATCATTATATCGAAGATTCCCCTCTAGCCAATGGGGGAACGAGATAGAAAGACGTGATGGAGGATCCTTCAATACAGATCCGCTACGTCTCGTCTCATGAGGGAAGGCTCAAAAAAATCAGTTAGGATGCATGTGTCTCTCGATTAGGTATAAAAGAACCCTTCTTCCCACGGAGAAGGGGACTGGACTCTATTTCTCTCAGACATTCTCTATCTTCTCTCAAAATCAGTTCTAACTTAGTCGTCGGAGCTTCGTCCTGGGAACCAACACACCCACCCTTAATCTCAATCCTACCATCTATTTTCTTTGTACTGTGATATCAGGAGAAAGAACCACCTCAACACCCACCCTTAATCTCAATTCTACCATCTCTGACATATAACAATAGAAAGATTCTAGAATCTCCCTAAAAGGGACGGTTTTGTGGGAGCTCTCTAGGGCTTCTAGCAAGCCTTGGAGAATAAGGAAATGGTAAAAGGAAACTGCCTTATTTGAGATATTAATATAATATTCAAATTAATATTACCTTATGATACCTTAATCACATATAAATAACCCCTTAAGGGTCTCATATTTTCTTCCTCTCCTCTAAGAGCATTAGAGCTGAAATTTTCATACCCTATCCGCTCTCCTCTCAAGTCTTCCATAGCTAGAGTTGGGATACAAACCATTAGAGACATCATAATTTTGGTGTTAGCTTTCCAAGGGAATTGAAGAAAGGAACTGTTGATTATTTACTAAAATAATCAAAAAGGTATGTAAACCCTAATCCTTGTTGATTTCGATAATAGAAGGATGCCTTAGGGTTCTTGATGTTCAATTGTTTATTGATTTCAATAGAGAAAAGTTAGATCCAAAGAAGGTTGCTTGTGAACTTCAGGGTTAATTTATTTTGCCTCATGTTATATTTTATTACTTACAAAACCTATCAGTGGTATCAGAGCCATAGTTTTCAATTGATTACGCATACTGTTGAATAGATATAAATTAGGGTTTATAGAAATTAAACTCTAAGTGCTTCAAATTTGAAAAATGACTAGGGTTCTTAAAACCCTAGCCTCCACCCCATAAATCTCGAAAATTACTAGGGTGAGTTAGTGTTTATCTAGTTTTCTTAATTATTTTTTTAAATCCTTAAAATAGAATAATTAAAATTGGATAACCCATACCCTTATTTTCGAAAAATTAGATAGGGTAATGGATTAGGATTAAATATGAATTATTTAATTAATTGTTTAATAGTAAATAATTATTTAATCCTTAAATGATTTAAATTAATTTAATTAATAGTTAACTAAAAGATATAGATTAAATCATAGTTGATTTAAATTAAATTAAATAAAAAGTTTAATTTAGATAATTAAATGTTTAAACCTTGTATTTTGAAATGTTTTAAAATACACCTTTTATATATATATATATATATATATATATATATATATATATATATATATATATATATATATATTATTAAAAGTTAATTACTTTATGTATATGAATAATTCAGTCGAGTCGCTAGTATGCCTCATTCACGAAGTCATACTATAATGGGGTATAAGGAAGCGGTCTATAACATAGCGTTGAATGAGTATCCACTCTCACCCACCATTTCCTTGTTTGGTGGAGGGTCGTTAGTAGAAAGGGTTCGATAAGACATAACCTCATTAAAAGTATACTGATACAAAAGTACTAGAACCTTCTTTAAAAATATCACTCTAGTTACTTTAGGAAAAATGTGAAAAGTATGCTAATCCATGAAAACGCACATCATGCGTTATATGTCATTAGTGGAGCATGTGTGGTTAACCGACACACTAATATGGACTATAAAGACAAATGATGGGCATATCAAAAATTATCATTGTTAATGGAGCATGTGTGGTTAACCAACACATTAATTAGAGATGATAAATGACATTGTGGTTAGCAAGTGTGGTTGCGTGGTTATTCACATCTAGTTTGAGATCCTCTGTATCCCAGTCTTAAATAGAAGAGCATAATCTAAGATGAAACATTCTATTTATGGATTCAATGAATCTTAAAAGATCTAGGAATTTCATAGAATGAAATTGGTGAATTGTTTTGCCTACCTTTATAAATTCTTAATTAGATTATGGAATCCCTCTTTTAGATTGTGAATTTATAAGTTGGATCCTAGCCATGAATATTTATTATGGGTTAAAATATTAAGGAATTTATATCATCTAACTAAAAAATTTCTTCTATATAGATGTCTACTTTTACTGGTGAGACTATTGCTCGAACCTCTACCAATAACAACTCAAACATCGCTCTTCTATCGATTTTATCAAAAGAGAAATTAGTTAGTCCAAACTACATGGACTGGATGTCAAATCTCAAAATGACTCTTCGATACAGGGAAAATAATATGTCCTCGATAAACCTCTACTCGAAATCAATGAGTCAACTGCTACTCCAGAGGGACAAGCTACCTATAAACAACACTATAATGACACAACAAAGGTCGCTTGCATCTGCAACCATGGTACCTAAGTTGCAAAAGTTCTATGAATACTATTAGCCATATGAGATGTGACTGGATCTTGCATAAAAGTTTCACAAGAAATCACGACAAGAGTGGTATGAGGTCGTCAAGGCATTAATGGCTTGCAGACTAAAGGATGGAAAATTTGTTTGCAATCATGTGCAAAGAATGCAGAGATATGTGTAGAGACTGGAAAAGTGTTTGATAAAGAGTTGGCCATAGATATGGTCCTTAACTATTTGCCTCCAATTTATGATCAGTTTATCTTAACTTATCATTTGAACAACATAGAAACCACGTGGACCCAACTCCACAACTTTTTACAAACAGTTGAATCAAGGATGAAAAAGAATCAAGTCCCTTCTACAACAAGTGCTCCAGTACTAATCATTGGGAAAAGAAGGGGGAAAGAAGAGGAAATCAAATCCTCAAAAAAAAAACTGGAAGGGAAAGGGGCATGCTGGATCATCTAGTAGTGGGTTCAAGCCCAAGCCCAGTTTTGATATTCCAGCTGTGAGTGATCCCAAAGAGACCGTTTGCTATTATTGCAACGAGAAAGACCATTCGAAACGAAGCTGTTCCAAGTACTTGTAGGACATAAAGGATGGTAAAGCCAAGCCATCGTCACAAGTATATAAACTATTCAAGTCAATAACTCAAAAGTTACTCGTTCTTGGGTCTTTGATACAGGATGTGGTTTTCACATTTGTTCTGATTTTCAAGGACTAAAAGAAAGTGAGAAAGTGTATCATGGAAGAAAAAAATCTTATTATGGGGAATAGGCCATCTTCACATGTTACCAAGATGGGAACTTATAGTATAGTGCTTAATAGTGATGTTAGGATTAATTTGTTGAATTGTTGTTATTCGTCATAAATAACGTGAGCCATTATTTCTTTTCATGCATTGTTCACAAAAGGTTTTCGATATTCTTTTGATGATTTGAATGGATCGATTTTATCTTATAAAAATGGTGTTTTTATGTTTAAAGATTTACCTTGTGATGGTGTGTAAGAAACAGTGACTTGTGTTGATAACTTAGGTAGTAATGCATTTCACATTGATTTGTCTAATGGTGTAGATAAAGCACGCATATGTAATTGTCTACTTGAGCACATTAACAAGAAACACATCACCCGACTCCAAAAGGATGGAGTGTTGGAATCGTTGACTCAAGGTCAGGTGATGAATGTGAGCCTTGTCTTTTGCGCAAGGTAACAAAATCACCTTTTATTGAGTCTTGTGAAAGAGGTGAATTTTGTTAGATCTCATACATATAGATGTGTGTGGACCCTATAGATGTACCACAAGGGATGCTAATTGATTCTATATGACATTGATGGATGATTATATCATATATGGATACATCTACTTAATCAAACATAAATTTGAAACCTTTGAAAATTTCAAAGAGTTTAAACATGAGGTCGAGAATCAATTGGGTAGGAAGATAAAGATGCTCTGATCAGACTTAGGTGAAAAGTATCTTAGTATCGATTTCTATGACTATCTTAAGGAATGTGGAATAGTTTCACAACTGACTCCTCCTAGGACACCAAAAATTATCGGGGTAACTTTGTGATAAAATCCATGGTAATATCTTCCATTTCCATACGGGAATCTCCAATGGTTACTGTAACATCCCAAAATTAAACGCCAAAAATTTCGTTTTAAATAAATTATAACATAAAAACCATCGTTATAAAAACATTCATAATGATATCTCATGTCACTACCAATGTCTCCATAATCCAATACATGTCACCACAAAACCATTTTTTTGTCAAAAGTGAAATAAATCAGAGTACATTCCGTGGTAAGTCCATGCGGAAAACATGTGTGTGTGTGTGATGCGCTCCTACACCGCCGACTCCTTCCCCTTAGACGAAGAGGTACCCGAAACCAAAACTGAAACTGTAAGCACAAAGCTTAGTGAGTTCCCCCATCATACCCATAACACATAATCATCGGTATCTTTCAACCGGTAACCGGGAGCTACCCTCCCCTTCGGTATCTTTCAACCGGTAGCCGGGAGCTACCCTCCCCTTTGATATCTTTCAACTGGTAACCGGGAACTATCCTCCAATTCGGTATCTTTCAACCGGTAACTGGGAGCTACTCTCCCCTTCGGTATCTTCCAACTGGTATCCGGGAACTAAACTCCCCTTCGGTGTCTTTCAACCGGTATCTGGGGACTATTTCACCCCTATCCCTATCACATATTACAGGTCATAAAGATATTGGTTTCATATTAACATACATAAGCATACTGAGTTACATAATGACATATCATAATCATAGTACTGTACATGCATGGGTTTTATCCACCCCTTCGGTATCTTTCAACCGGTAATCGTCCTAGGTATCTTTCAATCGGTAACCAAGGCTAGCGTGCCCTACTACAACTGTATATATTCTCAGCACAGATATAGCAACCAGAAAATTATCATAAAGATAACCATCCTAACCATAATCACATACCGGTGGGCCGACATTGGTGCCTTAGACCCACCCTTACTAGAAGGTAACTCACCTCGTAAGGCTGACTGCTAAAATGCTGATCGACAGATGTCTGACTGCTGCTCCAGTGATCCTCCGGCTTCCAAGGACTGTAGATGATGCACAAGTTTGACTCCTCTGGACAATCTCTTGGTTCCTCAAGCTTCTCCTTCCTTCTTGCCACCACAAACCACCAAGAATCACCAAAAAGGCCTTAGATCTTCACCAAGAACGATTAAGGTTTGATGTGAGGGAGTTCTGAGAGCATCAGGGATGAGGGAGGCTGAATAAGACGTTTAAATAGGGTGCAAACCCTTGGATTAGGGTCTTGTCCAGCCAGAGTCTACTTGTCGAGTCATGTTGCCGACTCGACAAGTCCGCCACTTAACCCCCGGGTCCAAGTCGCTACTACTAGACGAGTTGGGCCATCAACTCGCTGAGTCTTAGTCCAAATTATGAAAAATACTTGAACGAAATACATACCAGGAGCCGGGTGCTACAAATCTCCCCTACTTATTTTAGACTTCGTCCTCGAAGTCTAGTGCTCGATCTTGGAAAAGTTCCAGATAATGCTCCCTCATCTCGTCCACCGGCTCCCACGTCCACTCCGAGCCCTTCCGGTGCTGCCATTGCACCTTTACCAGCTCAACCTTCCTGCTCCTTAGATCCTTCGACTTCCGGTCGAGGATTACCACAGGCCGCTCAATGTAGTTCAGGCTGTCATCAACCTGAATATCCTCTAGGGGCACCACCGCCGAGTCGTCCACCAGACACTTCCGCAGCTGGGAGACGTGGAAAGTGCTGTGAATCTGATTGAGTTCGGCTGGTAGATCTAGCCGATATGCCACCCTGCCCACCCGGGATATAACCTTGAAGGGTCCAATGTACCTGGGGCCCAGCTTGACCTGCTTCCTGAATCTAATGATGCCTTTCAAAGGCGACAAATTCAGGAGAACCATATCCCCGACCTGGAATTCCAGGTCTGAACGGTGCTTATCGGCATAGCTTTTATGCTGACTATGTGCAGTCTGGAGCCTGATCCTGACGTGTTGGATCCTCTCTGTTGTCTTGAGCACCACTTCGGTGCTCCCCATGACCCTCTGGCCAACCTCACCCCAACATATCGGGGCCCTGCACTTCCTCCCATATAACATCTCAAAGGGAGGACGATCGATACTCGTGTGGTAGCTGTTGTTGTAGGAGAATTCAGCCAATGGGAGGTAACTCCGTCTGCCTCTCCGAAGGTATCCCAGGCAACTCCTCGGGGAATACATCCGCAAACTCCCGTACCATGGGCACATCGCCCACCGTCGCCTTACCCGCCTCCTGGGTATCCGTAACATAGGCGATAAATCCTGTGCAACCCTGTGGTGGTAGCGCCTCGCTCTCACTGCTGAACATAAAGTTGGTCCTTGTTGTGGCCTCTCGCCTTGGATCACCAGCTCTCCCCCCTTTGGGGTCTTGATCCGCACTAACTGCTGAGCACAGTCGATCACTGCCCCATTGGGGCTTAGCCAATCCATACCAATAATAACCTTGTTCCCCCGCAAAGGTATGGGAACTGAGTCTACCAGGATACCGTTCATATGGAACGGTCCTAAATAGATCATACACATAACATATCACAATCACAGTGACATAATCATAAAGAAGTAAGAGAAGAAACCATACTCGTCACCACATCGGGTGCAGCGCGTGCCTCCTTGCCTGTCAATTGAAATGCTCAGCTCCACACCACTAGAGCCTCGACCTTGGCCATTCGGCCATCTGTAACCCGCGCTGCAGGGGTCGGCACCGCTGCTGTCAATCTAGGGCAATTGGCCTTCTTGTGGCCCCTCTGATTGCAATGAAAGCAAATCAGGTCCGTCATCTACACTGTGGGGCGGGGGCAGTACAATTTCTGCCAAAATGCCCATCCTTGCCGCACTTATAGCAGCCGGAACCCGACCCAGTGCGACATGCTCCCTCGTGTGACCGACCGCATTTTCCACAAGGGTCCCGGCCCTACTGGCCCTTCGACCTAGAGTCGAATCCATTGGATTTCTTCCCCAAAACCCCTGTAACCTGCCCAATCTCAGCCTTCCTCTTCCTGAGGTGCTCCAAATCGATCTCCCTCTCCCGCGCCCTGGCAATCATAGAGTCTAAGGTCGAGCATGCCGAGAAGCTGACATGCTCCCGGATGTCGGCTCTTAACATGCCGTGATAGCGCGTCCTCCTCATATCCTCATCTCCTGCATACTGGGGCACCAAAAGGGCCCTCTTCCGGAACTTCGCGATGATCTCTGCCACAGTCTCCGTAGTCTGTCTCATGTCCAAAAACTCCCTGTCCAGCTGCTGAAGCTCTACAGCTGGCGTGAACTCCGCCCTAAATCTGGTCATAAAGTCTGACCAGGTCATACTCTCGACGGCCGGGGCTCCCAATGAGTCACAAACCGACTCCCACCAATCTCTAGCTCTGTCTCTCAGACATCCCGCCGCAAAGCGGACCTTCAACCCTTCTGGGCAGAAGGTCGTCAACTGTGCAAACTCAATATCTGCAATCCATCTCCTCGCAACAATGGGGTCCTTCACCCCATGAAAATTCGGCGCACCACTCCCTCTGAAGTCCTTGAAGGACAGTGTGCGCGTACTCGCCTGACCAAACGCCAAATCACTCCGAAATGCTTGGAGGTGATCTTCCATCAGCTCGATGATCCCCTCCTTGATCGACCCGAAAATGACCGGGGTCGACTCAAGTATGCCTCTCGTAATCTCAGACGCGATGAACTCGCGTAATCCATCATCAACCTGCTCGAATCCTGCGCCCTAGCCCGATCCCGATCCTGACCCAGATCCTGAGCCTCCTGCTCCATGTCGTGTGACCACTATACTGAGAATAAACACATAAATTTCAGGATCAAAACATACCCCGAGAGGTCTCACACATTATCCAAGATTCCTGGTTTCATCTCGGCCCTCCATGACTCGAGTACAGATTCTCTGCTTTCAGTAGTACGGGCCCATACTACCTTCCACATCTATCCGTACTTTCCTCAAGGATTGTTTCAACTTCACCAAGTCCCGTAACCAATATCCCTTTCCAACTATTCTCATCCTAGGCTTCCCTAGGCACTCTCCGACCTACTGTCCCCCATCAGCTACACCAGGAGTCCTTACCATCCTCCCCTAACTAGCTTAACTAGTCAGTTGAAGTTAGCCAGGACCCCTATAGCACAAAGCAAGCAACATTAGTGCATCGAGTAACCGTATCAAGCATTACCTACTAGGCCATCCTACTGCGGACTAGGTAGTCCTAGCATACAGCTCATACAACAACCATATAAGGCATCCATCCTAGATCCTCAACCCTAATCTAGCATGCAGTTCTCGAAACATATATCAGGCATAAAAGGCATCCTCCTAGATTCTTAGCCCTAATCTAGCATGCAGTTCCCAGAGTCATATATCATATAACATAACATAACAAGTATGGGTATCTTGGGGAAAACTTACTTGAGCTTGGCCGGTCGCACGCATCACACACCTTGTTCTTTCTCAAACTCTTTTTCTTAGATTTAGAAAACCATTTATTTTTAAAAAAAATCCTTTAGCCCCACGGTTTGAGTCCAGACACCCCCAAGGGTGTGTCCGAATCCCTCAAACCAGGGCTCTGATACCAACTTGTAACATCCCAAAATTCAAGGCCAAAAATTTCGTTTTAAATAAATTATAACATAAAAACCATCGTTATAAAAACATTCATAATGATATCTCATGTCACAACCAATGTCTCCATAATCCAATACATGTCACCACAAAACCATTTTTTGTCAAAAGTGAAATAAATCAGAGTACATTCCCAGGTAACTCCGAAAACATGTGTGTGTGTGTGTGTGTGATGTGCTGCTACACCACCAGCTCCTTCCCCTTAGACGAAGAGGTACCCGAAACCAAAACTGAAACTGTAAACACAAAGCTTAGTGAGTTCCCCCATCATACCTATAGCACATAATCATCGGTATCTTTCAACCAGTAACCGAGAGCTACCCTCCCCTTCGGTATCTTGCAACCGGTATCCGGGAGCTACCCTCCCCTTTGATATCTTTCAACCGGTAACCGGGAACTATCCTCCCCTTCGGTATCTTTCAACCGGTAACTAGGAGCTACTCTCCCCTTCGGTATCTTCCAATCGGTATCCGGGAACTGACCTCCCCTTAGGTATCTTTCAACCGGTATCTGGAGACTATTTCACCCCCTATCCCTATCACATATTACAAGTCATAAACATATTGGTTTCATACTAACATACATAACTATACTAAGTCACATAATGACATATCATAATCATACTACTATACATGCATGGGTTTCATCCACCCTTTTGGTATCTTTCAACCGGTAACCAGGACTAGCGTGCCCTACTACTACTGCACACATTCTTAGCATAAATATAGCAACCAGACAATTATCACAAAGATAACCATCCTAACCATAATCACATACTGGTGGGCTGACATTGGTGCCTTAGACCCACCCCTACTGGAAGGTAACTCACCTCGTAAGGCTGACTGCTAAAAAGCTGATCGACAGATGTCTGACTGCTGCTCCGGTGATCCTCCGACTTCCAAGGACTGTAGATGATGCACAAGTTTGCCTCCTCTGGACAATCTCTTGGTTCCTCAAGCTTCTCCTTCCTTCTTGCCACCATAAACCACCAAGAATCACCAAAAAGGCCTTAGATCTTCACCAAAAACGATTAGGGTTTGATGTGAGGGAGTTCTAAGAGCATCAGGGATGAGGGAGACTGAATAAGACGTTTAAATAGGGTGCAAACCCTTGGATTAGGGTTTTGTCCAGCCAGAGTCTACTTGTCGATTCGTGCCGCCGACTCGATGAGTCCGCCACTTAACCCTCGGGTCCATGTCGCTACTACTCGACGAGTTGGGCCACCAACTCGCCGAGTCTTAGTCCAAATTATGAAAAATACTTGAATGAAATACATACCAGGATCCGGGTGCTACAAGTTCATCTTGTCGTGAGGTCACTGATGCTCAGCCTTGACTTTCCTACAAGTCTAGCACCACTTGACATACCAGGCCACATCCCGCTTGATGCGCGGCCACCAATAATCAGGACGAAGATCCCTATACATCTTCGTTGCCCCGGGATGAATGGAGAACTTGGACTTGTGTGCCTCCTCCCTCAGAACCTGACGTACACCTGCCCAATATGGAACCCAAACCCATTGATGCAGAGTCAACAATCCACGGCTATCATAATCGAAGGAAGCCACCTGACCCACGATACGCTCACTCTTTCGGTGACCTTCCTTCATAGCCTCAACTTGAGGCTCACGAATCCACTCCAAAAATAGAGTAACAACGGTCATCCTTAAACATATATATATCTAATCGGAGCCATGATCGCCTTGCGGCTGAGAGCATCGGCCACCACATTGGCCTTCCCCGGGTGATAAAGGATCTCACAATCATAATACTTCACCACATCCAACCACCGGCGCTGCCTCTTACAGATTCAGCTGATCCATCAAATACCGCAGGCTCGTGTGATATGTGTAAATAGTACAATAAATCCTATAAAGGTAATGCCGCCAAATCTTGAGGGCAAAAACCATGGTCCTCAACTCCTTATCATGCGTCGAATAATTCACCTCATGAGGCTTCAATTGCCTTGAAGTGTAAGCGATCACGCGACTCCTCTGCATCCACACTGCCCCCAATCCTATGATCGATGCATCACAATAAACAATAAAATCGTTAACACCCTCTGCCAGGGTTTAAATCGGTGCCTCGCACGAACATTGTCTCAAGGTCTCAAAATCTTACTGCTGCTCAGGCCCCCAACGAAATGTAAGCATCTTCTTTGTTAGACGAGTCAATGGAACAACTATCTTGGAGAAATCATGGATGAATCTCTAATAAGAACCCGCCAAACCTAGAAAACTTTGAATCTCAGATGAAGACCTCAGAACTTCCCACTGCATCACGATCTCAACCTTGGCTGGATCGACCAGAATACCATTCTAGTTGACAAGTTGCCCCAGCAACTGCACCTCACACAACCAGAACTCACACTTAGAGAACTTTGCGAAAAGTCTCTCCTTCCTCAAAGTCTCCAGCACTTCTCTTAAGTGCTCCTCGTGCTGCTCCTGAGTATTGGAATAAACCAAAATATCATCGATGAATACAATCACAAACTGATCTAACATCAATTTGCACATGTGGTTCATGAGATCCATGAACGCAGCTAGAGCATGTGTGAGCCCAAAGTGCATCACCACAAACTCGTAATAACCATAAAGAGTCCAGAAAGTAGTCTTCTACACATCCTAGTCCCTAACCCACATATGATGATAGCCTGATCTCAAATTGATCTTGGAGAACCAAGATGCACCCTAAAGTTGGTCAAAAGATCGTCAATCCTTGCAAGTGGGTGACAGTTCTTCATCGTTACCTTATTCATCTCTCGATAGTCAATGCACATGCGATGAGATCCATCATTCTTCTTCACAAACAAGATTGATGCTCTCCAAACTTCGCAGTCGAATGAACCCCTTGTCTAATAGCTCCTGCAGCTGTGTAGACAACTCTTGTATCTCGGGAGGAGCCAACCGATGCAGTGCTTTAGATATCGGAGCCTCACCTGGAACCAGATCAATCCTGAACTCAATCTGCCTCTTCGCAAGTACCTAGGAAAATCCTCCAGGAACACGTCCAAGTAATCCCATACAATCGACACATCATCCACAGTCTCCTTACCCTTATCTCGGGTATCCATAACATATGTGACATAAACAGAATAACCCTACTGAAAATAGCGTCGGGCCCTCGCTGCTAAACACAAAATCGACCCATGCTGAGATCTATCCCCATAAACCACTAAATCTTCCCCACTTGAGGTCCAAACCCGAACTAACTGTTGCTCACAGTCGATCACTGCCCTATTAGGGCTCAACCAATCCATACCCACAATAACCTTCTTCCTACATGAAGGAATGGGAACCAAATCGACCAAATATTGCTCGTTGAGTAACTGAAAGGTACAACCCCGATGAACCCTTGCAACCTAAACAAATATATCATCTACAATCTCGACACCCAATGGACAATCGAGCTCCCCGGAGCTCCAAGAAATCTCTTGCTAAGCGCAAGCGATACAAAGGATTGGGTAGCCCCCGAATCATACAATTCCAAAGCAGAAATACCATTCACAAGCAATGATCCGAAAATAAAGCACATAAATATAAGCAACAATTCAATATAAATAAAGAGATAGAGAAAAGATACATACATGTCACCACATATGGTGTCGCGCGAGCCTCCGTGGTTGTCAACTGAAAATCCCTGATCTTCAACATAGGTGCATCTACCCGGCCCTGGCGGCCGTCAGTATTCTGAAGAGTTGCAGGAGCGGGTGCTGACACTGGTCCTGCTACATCCAAACTCAGAAAATGGGCCTTCTTGTGGGCCTCTAATTTGAATGAAAGAAAATCAAGTCATATTTCAAGGTGATGGTGGTGGTAGCAGTACAATCCCTGCTAATATGACCAGTCCGGCTGCACTTGAAGCAGCCAGAACCACCCACCCTGCACGCCCCATCGTGTATCCTGTTGCACATATCGTAGCGGCCTCGTCCCTAATGGCCCTTCCCTCTCGAATCAACAACCTTGGGCGTCTTGCATGAACCCCTTGATACCTGAACCACATCTGACTTCCTCTTCCTCTCCATCTCCAAATCAATCTCCCTCTCCCTAACTCGCATAATCATATCCTCCAGCGTCTTGCAGCTAGATCGACTCACAAACTGCCGAATGTCATTCCTCAACATCTCATTAAACCAAGCCTTCTTCATTTCCTCGTTTGCCACATACTGCGGAACCAAAAGTGCCCTCTCCCAAAACATAGCGGTGATCTCAGCCACCGTCTTAGTAGTCTGGCGGAGATCTTGAAACTCTTGCGCCAACTACCGCACCTCAATCACCGGTGCGAACTCAGCCCTGAGCATCGTCACAAAATCATCCCAGGTCATCAAATCAACAACATCATCACCCACTACATGCCTGACCTCCTCACACCAATCTCGTGCCCTGTCCTTCAAAAGACAGGAGGCAAGTCTGACCTTTGCATCCTCGGTGCAACTGCTAGTGCGAAGGCGTTAGCAACATCCGCTAACCACCTCCTGCTCGCTATCGACCCTTCGCCTCGTGATAATATGGAGCTCCACATGCCCGGAACTCCCTGAAGGTCAATGAATGCGCCCTAACCAAGGCCACTATCTTAGAGCGAAAGGCACTCAATCGCTCATCCAGAATCTCCAGAATGCCCTCCTTGACCGTACCAAAGATTACAGGAGTCTGCTTAAGAATGTAACGCATAATCTTAGACGAGATAAACACCCTAGTCCGATGATCAAGCTGCCTGTGACAATAGTTAAATTCGGGTCAAGTCTAAGCCGGACAAGGTCAATGAGTCAAACCGGTCAACTCAATTAAACCTTGTATAATAGGGTTTGTATTATGTAATTTCTGCATAACTCACTATCTTAATGAGAAAACATCACTTGGAAAGTTCGTGTGTTTAAATTTCTTTAACCATTAGTGCTAAACAATGAACAAGAATAATAAAACAATGTTGCATACTCATAGGGAGTGTGTAAGATCCTAAAACATGGCATAAAGGGGTCTACGGACCATGCATTGCGAAGCCGGACACTCACATTCGTCACACACGAAACTGCTCTCAATCGTTTTCACTCTATCTCTTCTTATCGAGAATCTCTCCCAAATCTCTCTAAGTATGTGAAATCTCTCCCAAATATCTCTTTGTATGTGAAATCTCTCCAAGTATGTCAAATCTCTCCCAAATCTCTCTAAGAATATGAAATCTCTCCCAAATATCTCTTTGTATATGAAATCTCTCCAAGTATGTCAAATCTCTCCCAAATCTCTCTAAGAATATGAAATCTCTCCCAAATATCTCTTTGTATGTGAAATCTCTCCAAGAATGTCAAATCTCTCCCAAATCTCTCTGAGTATGTGGAATCTCTCTCAAATCTCTCTCGAAATCTCTCCCAACTTTCTATAATCACTTGGGGCATCCCGACCCTCGAATTTGGCGAAAACAGCCCAAAAACGGAAGTCTACGCGAAAAACGGACCCTAGGAACCGAAACCCCTCTTAGGAACCGAAACCCCTCCTAAGAACCGAACCTCCTGATGAAGAGGAACCGAACCGAAAGTACTGTTCACTACTAACCGAACCTCACTTAAAAGGAAGAACCGAACCGAAAGTACTGTTCACTACTAACCGAACCTCGCTTAAAAGGAAGAACCGAACCCGAAAGTACTGTTCACTACAGTTCATTCGGTTCTGACTTCCCGCCTTTTATCTCCGGACCGAACCCTCACCTTCGCTTCTGACTTCGGACCGAACTCCTCGCCCCTTCGCTTCCCTCGGTTCGCTTCCGACTCAGCACCAGCAAGGACCGAACCTCGGCCTAGGACCGAGAGGTCTCGCTGGGAAGCCTTTTTCTCCCGATTTTCGATTAAATTCGCGTTTTAAGCCCGTTTTTAATTGTTTTAACATGGGATTTTCACCCAAAACTTTATTTTAAAATATAAGACCCCTAAATTAATGATTTAATCATATTTTAAGGATAAAACCTTATCCAAAAGAGAGTAGGTAAAGTACAAAGGTAGAGTGTTGACTTTACCTTATTTTATGACACAAGCAACCTCATACCCACTCCATGATTAACCCACACTCCTCCCCACCATACCTTGTCACTTCCTTGTACTTTTTACCCCTCTCACAATCCATCCCCACGTTCTAGGGCTGGTCACTCAACCTCTCTCCTCATTTTCTTTCAATCACTCTCATTCCACCAAAGATCCAACTCCAATTTTTCTCTCCAACTTTTCTCTCTAATTCAAGATCCCAAGGCTGATCATCAAGTGTTCTTCCACTCTTGGTAAGTGTAATTCATCCTCCTTGTGATTTTTACACTTCATTCTACTCAAATCATTGATAGCTTATACAAACTCCATAACTATGATGCTAGATTCTCAAAAATCTTCAAGGCATCTCCAAGTGTTCTTGAGTTAAACACCTCCATTCTTCAACAATCATCTACTGAAAACACTTAAGGTGAGTTCATACCCCTATATTTTCATGTTTTCTCAAGTTTTTAGGGGGGGGGGGGGGAATACAAGTTCAAACACCAAGAACATAACTACACTTTTCTAACAGCCTTCATCAGAAAAGTTCAACTCCATTCACGGACTGTTTTGGACAACTTAAACATTTTAGTTTTCAAAACTGTTTTAGGTGTAAGTAGTTCCAGTTCTTAGATTTAAAATGACTACTTGCACATCTCCATGCTATTTTTCTACAATTTATGGTGATTTTTACAAAACTGCCTATCATTTCAAACATCCATCCGGACCAGTCTGTGATTATGGACTTTTTCACCCAAGTTGGAGGTCATTAAAAATCTTGATAAAAATTATGAGTAAACTAGACACATTTTGGGAACTCTCAGAATTTACGGATTTAGTTTTCAACTTCGTATGATTTTTCTATGAATTTTCAAAAACAGTGTAGAAAGGTTGAAAATTTGTTAACAGCTTATAACTTACATAACACTTTGTATTATGCTGAACAAAGTGTATAACAATAAGTTCCAAATATTGAATGTGTTTCCTTGTTAGTTTATCATCATAAACTGAAATATAGTTATTCATGATAAGATTATTCATTCATTAGAACACGTATATTAAGCTATAATGAGCATAGTTTATGGATTCATAGCATTAAAGCATTCATAAAAGAATTCTTATACATTACAAACGTTTTGGATAAACTATAATAGGTATAGTTTATGTATCATTTACTTCTCAAACTTATTTACCAAAGGTTTTCCGTTTAGTTCACGTAAATCTGTTAATGAATAAATTTGTGAGTCATTCCCTTCGGGTTACTTCCAAAGTAACAAAGTCAAAAAGTCCTGTAAATTGTAACCAGAGTCTCTTGTAGGGAGAACGTGATAGTTGTGTATAGATCTATATTGGGTTTGACAAACCCACACCAGAGCTGCTTGTAACAGCTAGACCGGCAGGTCTGTGGTGACAAGTGTCATTTAACGGCGACGCCTGAAGAACGTCGTATTACGAGGCCGTCTATGTCAAGTATGGTTATGATAGCTCACATGTGGTATTAACAATCATAAGATTTACGGGTTCTAACTTTAAATTAGCGAGTTATGTCTATTTAGCTCACTGAAATTACTTTAAGTATGGAAAAATACTTATACGCCTTCATATCAAAAAGGGTTTTATGTCGATTTAAAATCACCTCTTACTTCAACAATTACCTACTTTATTGTATACTTTCGGTCTTGGTATTTAAGACTACCCATCATTCATTACGGGATTTTTCTCACATCAGAAAGGGTTTTACGCCGATTTAAAACCACTTTTATATCTTTAAGTATGACAAATAGCGGTTCATTTTCAGTCCTGGTATTTAGGACTACATAACTTTTGTAAGGAAAATATCGGATTTTTCTGGAATAACTATACAATTACGAGACAATCCTTTTTCATAATTATATACAAAAACTTATGAACTCACCAACCATTGTGTTGACACTTTCTCAAACTACTTGTATTCTCAGGAAATCGCTAAACAGGTAACAAAGTACTTTGAGGATGGGGCGTTGAGGCGTCAAACTTATCATATTTTGACAACATATTGTAATGGATTTTGAAACATGTAATTCATACAATGATGTAACTCATTCAATTATATATATGTTGGTTGTGTTTACTTTCATCACTATTACCATTGTTGTTATGATACTACACATGAAGTCCTCCACCCCCGGACGTTTTCGCCATCCTTGGTTTGGGGGTGTGACATTGCCCAACTCCAGAACCTGCACCTGAGCCCTCACCAACACCAGAACTGCCAACAGGTCTGCCTCACAATGTCACCATACTAAAAATAGACCATATAAACCATCAAAATATGCATCAAAATATATACATCAAGGGATCACAAACTCCAAAAGCTTCTTGGTTTCATTGCAGCTCTCCATGGATCGAGTACGGATCCTCTGCTTGCGGTAGTACGGGCCCATACTACCTTCCACATCTATCCGTACTTTCCTTAAGGATTGCCTTGACTCTACCAAGTCACTTCATATCCATACAACTTCCCCTCATAGATAAGGCTCTAAGTACTAGATCTCATCCTAGATTTTCCTAGGCCAACTCACACCACACTCCGCCATCAACTATAGAAGGAACTCCTACTAACTTCCTCTAACTAGCTCACAAATACAATTACATATTACCAAAACCAAATAATTCTTCGAATGAGAGGTCTTACACTACAACGGTTGGACTCAAACAAGAGCTGCGCAATAGAGTTAAAACCTAACCTTCTAAAATTATTTAGTTCCCATAATATGTAACTTAGCATATTCTCTTACTAGTTAGCTGAAGATAGTTAGAACTCCTAGAAAACACAAAGCAAGCAACATTCGGGCATCAAGTAATCAGAACCAAGCATACCCTAATCAGGCCATGCTATCACTGACTAATCAATACTAGTATGCAAGTCTACCAGCTCATACAATAGGCATACAAAGACATCCCTCCTAGTATTCTATCATGCAAAAACTGAGAAGATCCTTAGCCCTAACTAGCAAGCGATTTACAGATTCACAGATCAAATCATATTAGATAACATGTATGGGTATTTTGGGAAAACTTACTTGAGCTTGACTGATTGCATGCCCCACACCCTTTCTTGTCTTAAAAAACCCTTTTCTTAAAATTCATTTTTTTGAAAAACTTAACCAAATCCTCAGTTTGAGTTCAGACTCACCTGAGAGTATGTACGAATCCCTCAAACTAAGGATCTGATACCAACTTCAAACGTCCCAAAAATAAGACCTAAAAATTTCATTTTTAATTTAACAAAATCAGTATTCCAAAACATCAACAATACAATCTAGATAAAACAAGTGTATCGATCATCATATCAAATCAGAGTAAATCAAAAAACTCAGAACGAGGTGGTGTGTGCTCAGCAATCATCCCGAGCCCTTCCCTTTGGAACTGGAAGTACTTGAAACATAAATGAAAAACCTTAAGCACAAATCTTAGTGAGTTCCCTAAGATACCACATACCATAAATATATAACATATAACGGGCCCCTCCCAATGAGTATAGCAGGCCCTCCCCTAACTCGCATAACGGGCCCTGCCTACTGAGTATAACGGGCCCCGCCCAATGAGTATAGAAGGCTCCGCCCTAACTCATATAATGGGCCCTACCCACATACAAGTCATATAAACATAACAGATAATCGCATATAGAGTAACCATCAGGCACCGCCCAATAAGCATATAAGCACATACATATATAAGTGTCAGACAGACAACAAGTATTCTTACATAATAGATCATGGGTAGGCATTGGTGCCTCCGACCACCTAAACACAGTGAGGAAACTCACCTCGAACTGGTGAATCGCACAACTAAATCTCTGGCTGCTGGTCCGACAAATCCCCAAGCTATTAATACCAATTAACATCTAATTAGATCTGGATTTTGGACAAAAGAGCTTAAGGGATTAAGCTCTTAATAGAAGGAAAAGGTGGCAGGATCATACTCTAGGCGTACGTTAAAGTACGATGCGTGTACATAGTCAAGGGCCCATCTTTTGGGAAATGCGTTATTACGCTATGCGAACAAGCTGAGTACGCTGGGCATACTCAACTGAGTTGACTCAATTGACTTTTGACTTTGACTAGGATTTGACCAAGTTTGACCTAAGGGTATTTTGGGTATTTTGAGTTGTATTTGAGATTGGTCACTATTTAATGTATAGGTGTCTGGTAGAGTTTATATTTGGAGCAGTATCCTATCCAACTATCTGTTTAGAATGTGAGGTGAGTGTCCTCACTGTATCCATGGGTCGAAGGCACTAATGCCGAACCATTATTCTATTATGTAGAATGTTAGCTGTTATGTGATTTTTACATATATGTTTGTATGATCGAGTTGAAAGAAGCCCCATAGGGCCCATTATAGTATCATTAGGTTGAAATAAACCACAGGGAGGGGCCCATTATGGTATGATCGGTTGAAATAAACCCCACGGCAGGGCCCACTATTGTATGATCGGGTTGAAATAAACCCCAAGGCGAGGGCCTAGGGTTGGTCCCACATTTGTTTATTAGGTTGGAATATATCCCAAGGCTAGGCCTAGTTTATAAGTTTGGTATGTGGTATCTTGGGGGAGCTCACTAAACTTTATGCTTACAGTTTATGTTTATGATTTCAGGTACTTCTGGTACAAAAGGGAAGAGCCCGATGTGATGGCACAACATCTTCCTCTAATGATTTCTGCACTTTTTTGATAGTGTTACTATGATGTTTTGGATATTGTACACTGTTATTGACTTGGAACTATTTGGTGAATGAAACTAATTATTTTTAAATGAAAGATTTTATCACGGTTTTTAGGTTGTAACATAAGATGCATCGATTAAAGAAATGAGTCAAGAAATGGTAGTTAGTTCTTACTAACTAACAATGTGAGTTATATCTCTCACCCTCTCCTTTAATTATGTTATATATACTTATATGCATGTATGTATGTTATGTGTATTTGTCATGTACCTTAGGATGACTTAGAGAAATAAAAGAGAGGATCGTGTAGAATATGATCATGTGTAAGGTTAAGTGCTTGTGGTTATACATGTAAGACCTTGTATCTAAGCATGTATGTATAATCAAAGCTTTTGTATATGTGAAAGGAAAGATGTGGGGATTATTGCATACTTAGGATTATATGCAATATAATCCTATGTATGTTTAGAGATGGAAAAGGTATTTGTTAGAATACCTAAGAGAAAGTAGATGGAGATAAAAGATGATTATACGTAATATAATCATAAGAGTATGTAAGTATGTATAACTGCCATTAGTATTATAGAATGCTATATGGTACTAGACATATATGTGGATTAAGTACTTACTGTATTAAGTAATAGATGAGCAATAGAAGATCTCTTAATGAGATAAAGGATAAGTTTCATATGGGGACAAGATATAGAAGGTCCTTCGGGGACAAGTGTAATGTTCCTACAGGAACATGTGATAGATGGTTACTTTAAGGAACAAGAGCATGGTTCCTTCTGGGATGAGAGTATGGTTCCTATTAGAACAAGAGTATGGTTCCTACGGGGACAAGGGTCCTTCGGGAACAAGAGTATGGTTGCTTCAGGGACAAGAGTATGGCTCTTGTAGGAATAATATTAAGGTTCATTCAGGTACAAGAGTATAGTTCCTTCGGGAAAAGGAGTATGGTTCATACGGGAACAAGAGTAAGGTTCCTACATGGATAAAGAGTATGATTCATGTGGGAATGAGATTATGTCCCTACGGGGAAAGAGGTAGATTATTCTATCTTGGAATATAGATAGATGATTCTAGCAAGAATCTAGAAAGAGTATGGTTAGAAAGAATAGATAAAGGTTTCTTGCGTGGAACAAGGTTAATGAGCTCTTTGTAAGAACTTAGATGTAACGCAAAAGTGGTTAAGAGTAAGGGAATATACGAGGGATTCAAGGGTAAGAAGAAAGATTATGGACCAACGAGGGATCATAACAGAGAGGGTTAAGACTGGCTTACTGTGCACAGTAATGGAAGTGGGATGTTTACGCATAGAGTATGGTATGAGATGTGACCATTGGGTCTAGATGAGAACAGAGTGCTAAGGCACCAGAGATGAGAATAAAGAAGAAAAGGAGTTAGAGTATGTATAGAGCATGAGAAAAGCCTGTTAAGAGGCTAAGAGCAAAGAAAGAGAAGGGAAAGGCTTAGAGAAAGAGAAGAGTATGATAAGGGCCTATTAAGAAGCTATGAAAGAGAAAAGATATAGAAAGGGACAGAGCCTATCCAGAGGATTAAGAGAAAGGGTATAAAGAAAAAATAGAGTAGAGAAAGAGATAGATGATGAAAGAAAAAGATAGCACTATATGATATGAAAGAAAGAGACAAGATGATAAAGTATGAGAAAGAAAAGAAAGAAAAGAAAAGGTAGAAGAAGAACTCGCCAGACACTTTATGTTTGATACTGTAGAGATGTTTATGTTTTATAGGTTCAGGTTGTAGTAGTCGTTGTACCAAAAGATAAGATAGGAGCATAAGGAAGACTTCGCTAGTAGGATTCTATTTAATGTAATCCTTGTTGTTCATGTAATAGATAGATTTTTATTGTAAACCCATGATTGTTTACTGGGAAGTAACATGTTTTAATTGTTTTAGAATTCCGCACTTGAAAGAAAACTCTAATATTTCCCATAGAATATATGTATAGAAATTCGGGTCGTTACAACTATCCTTCTACAGATCTGTAATTCAGGTGAGTTTATTATTATGCCACGTATCTCATTGTATATATCCTTTATTTGAAGTTGTTAAATGGCTAATATTCTTATCTTTTCTTGCAGATTCGTACATTTCTCACGTCTATGATACCAACCATATTCGTTGGTCATGTACCTCTAATTAGGACTTACATAAAACCATGCACATTGTGGTTTCTTTAGATGGAAATCATGAACCCCTTCTCATAGCATTTGCTTTGGGAACCATAAACTATGACGAGTTGTGAGTATGGTTCATAACAATGTTGAAAGAATGTTTAGGTGACAATACGGAATTTGGTTTCATAAGCCATATGTGTGACTCCATAGACTTTGCAGTCCAAAGAGTCTGCCCTGATTCATATCATGGCTATTGTTGTAAAAATATAGTTGAGAAAATACGGGCTTCCACCGAAAACAATACAATTGTGGACCAGTTGTTCTAGAAGACATGTAAAACGTATAGTGTGTCTGATTTTTATGCGAGTTTGAACAACTTACAAAATGAGGTGAATGTGGATGATCTTCACTGGATTGACAATATTGCCCATGCAAAATAGGTACGGGCTTTTTTCCCTAAAGTACGTTTTAATGTGAAATTCATCGACATTCCTGATGTCGTTAATTGGATAAGAAGAAACAGACATGAGTTACCAATAACAACAATCCTTCAAATGGTCCATGACTCCATGCATGGAGTGTATGTTCAACGTGCTGCATTTGGAGCTAATAATGAAATGTTATTATACATTATCACATCATAATTTTTATTTGATGATTCAGTTAATTTCACAAAGGGATTTCATGGTCTTCTGACCCCTTATGCACTTAAGGTGCTTCAAAAAAGATTTATCAACTTCGATGGTTGTAGGGTTAGGCATATTGTTGGCGATAGATATGAAGTGATGGAATATTTAACCACCGAATCCGTGCAATTAGAACGTGGGATTTGTACTTGCGGGAAATGGAAAAAATGCGGTATACCTTGTGATCATGCTATAGCATCACTATAAAGGCTTGAAATTGAAGACATCCAGCTTATGGTAAATTTAAAGTTAACCATTGCGGTGTATCGAAATGCTTATCAAACTGAGATGGTGAATCCTATTTAGGAAATATCGGTTGAAAGTGTTGTCGTCTTAGCTCCATGACAATTTACTTGAATTGTAATGTATGGATGACAACTAATATTAGTTTGTACTTATTTCTAAGTTAACCTTAGTTTTGGTCTGTTGGTATTGTTACGATTCAAAAGGATCTGTTCTTGGCAGAAAAGATACTTATATGTGCTCCATAGCCATCAGATAAAACATCGGAGTGTATTTGTTCCACAATCCGTGATTCATGCACCATTGAAATGATCGATTAAGTGCCTTCGACTCGTCTCCTTCGTCTTTCCGCAATAGGGTATGAGGAATGAGGATTGTTTTCGCAAGGTAGGGGTATTCGACCGATCCTCATAACCTTTCAAGGATCCGCAGAGTAAATAGAAGATCTGCAGAGACGCCTCTGCAGGTCCTTAAAACCCCCAAAAAAAATTGTCATTTATCGATGCCACCTCATTTCCGCAGAGGTGTGCATGGATCCTCAGGAGCTTTAATTTATCCGCAAAGCACCCTCTGCGGATATTGTGGTCATTTTATAAAACTTTGATTTCCATGGTCAAAAGGTTAAAACTCCCCCCGAAAAATGGTTATTTGCCGAAAGTTCTCAATAAAATTTATTATGATAATGTCATAAAAAATTTGGTTCTATTTACAAAATGTAATATGTCGATCGTATAGTTGATATTGTCTAAAGCAAATTTTGTGGCATAAAAGAATAAGAAGTTACTATAACTCTATAACCATTTAATCCTTAAAAAAAATATTTTTAATTTGGATTTCTTAAAAAAATACAGACCGAATATATATATTTTTTTGGAACCGGCAAATATATATTATATAAAACACCAACCCTAGCAAGGTGCTAGTGGAAGGATAAAGAAAAACAAAAGACAGAGTTCAATTACAAACAGTTTAACGGGGATCCAATCCAATCACCCCAATTAATACTACACCTGCCTTATCTATGTTTTACCCACAAAAATGTCATAGACTTAATCGAATCGACAACCTTAATCGGATCAGCAATATCGCCATTGAAGATTCTATCATTCCTGGCACGCCAAATAGCCCACAGAGCACCATAGAGGATCGAGAACAGAGCCTTCTTCTTACGATTGGAACCCGTCTTCAGTCTGACACCCTCATCAATAATTCCTCGAACCGAGTTGGCGTTTATCTTCCCAATACCGCACCACTTCTCTAGATTCCTCCATACATGATCCGCAAACGGGCAGTCCACTAGGAGATGGTCGGAAGTTTCTAACCTCGAGATACATGCATTACACCATTGGGAGTCTACCTTAACATTCCTGCGGCTAAGGGCCAACAAAGTTGGGATTCGACCCAACCTAGCTCGCCAAGCGAAACATAGAACTTTCATTGGCACCCACTTAAACCATGGAAATTCACCATCGCATATTAGTTGTAGGGATCTGTCTATTCTCGTTCTCATCATAACTACACAATATTTCTCTTTATAAAAATCAGATTCCCAGGTATCACCGGTTGGTGATTTTCTAATAACATCATGAACTAGAATGTTTACTTTTCTAAGTTCATTTTTGCATCTAACAATATTATTCCAAACTCCAGGGATATTTTTTGAAGCATTAATATTTTCATTCGGCCTCCCCATGTAATGAATACCGTTTATAACGCAAGACCATAATGAATTAGGAGACATTTTGAGTTTCCACCATCATTTAGATAATAAATAAATGTTAAGAGCTTTTATGGAACCAATACCGAGACCCCCAACTTCACGTGGTGCTATTAATCTCTCCCATGCCACCCAATTGATCTTTTGGGACTCACCTTCTGCCCCCCAAATAAAGTTCCCCCGAATCCTTTCCAAAATTTCTAGTATACTTGTTGGGGCAGCGAAGATCGATAAATAATAATTGAGAAGATTACCCAAGACGGCTTTAGCAAGCGTTATTCTACCACCAAAGCTTAATTTTTTTGCTTTCCATATCGATAATTTTGATTTGAACTTATCCACAATTGGCTTCCAATTTTTTATTAAGTTCATATTAGCCCCAACCGGAACCCCAAGATACGAGAAGGGGAGGGAGGCTGGTTCACACCCTAGCGGGGCAGCCCATCGTTCAACCTCTCGATCGGTCACACCAATGCCAACAACTTTTGATTTTTTAAAATTCACTTGAAGTCTAGATGAAACGTAAAAACATCTAAGGATATATATATATATATATATATATATATATATATATATATATATATATATATATATATATATATATATATATACTTTACATGTTTTTCTTTTCTTCCAATAGCTGTTTTTATTTATTTATTGTGGGACCAGTTTTATTATTTACTATTATTAATTTCGCTTTTAAGGAAGGAATATACACGTATTCTCGATGAATGCTTTAAATCAGAACGCGGAAACAATTGATTGGTTTTGCATGATAAAGAAAAAGGTTTAAAATAACTAATACTAAAACAATAAATATTATAAAAACACATTTAAAACGTATAATTAATAATTTGGCTGCTTAATCCAACAGTTTAACAAACGCTTTAATAGTTCGTTTGTATAGTTAGTATACAATTTTAAGGTTGTTTAGATTGCAAGCAATGTATTTAATATTATAACATAACATAACATTTTTATTTTTTTACATTACAATTTGTAAAATTTATTTAATTACAACGATTTAGTATAAATACAACGCGGTTTTTGTTAGAGAGAAAAAGACAAGCATATAAAGAAAAAATTTTAAGTTTATTCCAAGATTTAAATGAAAATTAACGGTTTTTTTTCCATAACAATGACTACTTTCTCATGTAAGACCTACGAAATGGTATGATGGGCTGTGAAATTGCCTAATGGACCACGAAGTGAGTTAATGGGCCATGAATTATCCCTCATATTTAAGGCAATTAAAAATTACTTTCGACCTTCAATTTCATAATCCAGTATAATATATGAATTTTCATGTTATTACATTAATTTTTAATAAGTTTTGACACTTTATATTTTATAATATTTTTGAAATAAACAATATCTGTATGTAAAGTTTTGGTTTTATCCGTCAATCCTTTTTTTGATGTTCATTTCTAAATCATTCAAATATGATGTTTTTCTTTGCTTTTGAAGATAGGGGCATCAAAATACATAATAAGGGACTCTTGAACTCTAGTCCAATGATGAACTAAAGTAAATACCCTATATTTGTGTTTTTTGAAGAGGAGAGTAAGCGAACTTCTTTTGAATCAAATCAAAACATATAAGAAGTGGCTTGGAGGAGTTAATGATATCTCGCTTAAGGAGATATTTAGCCAAGCGATTCACCTGATCCAGACATACCAATAGATGGGTTTGAAGATAGTAAGTCAGAGCATTGACATTCTCATCAAAAGGATAAGTAAGTTCGTAATGTAGTGATAAAGTGAAAAATGTTTTTTTCTACGCATATTCCTTAGTGATGATATGCATATAATGTTTTAGGTATTAGAGTGCATAAGATTATAGGTTACAGTTTCTGGCTACCTACAGATGCTTTATGCCCAATCGTTCCGGATAATGCTTGCATCCTCTGTATTACCGTGTTTTTTTAAGACTAATAAACCACATAATATTTATACATATTTATGTAAAATATTAAATATAATGATTGTAATAGTAAATTGTAATTAATACGTTTATTTATTCCTTATTTCGATTTTATTTTTAAAAATATTATTGTTTACACTTTGATATTTAACTTTTTTTTAATTAACCTATATAATACACGGGTTTACAACTAGTATACTAAAAAACGAATTTAAACGGTATGAGTAAAGAGGAACACCATTAGTCGATGTAGCAATTTTTTTTTATGCTCGTATTAGGCCTGTCGAAAAAACTCGAAACCTGTTCTACCCACCCGACTCATTCCGAATTCGGGTAGAATGGGTCGGGTAGAACGGGTAACGGGTATGAACATTCGGGTAATAGGTTAACCCGATAATAATATAGGTCAGGTTTTAGGTATGAATATTTATTTTCGGGTATACCCGAATACCTGAATTCATTTTTTAAATAATACCAAATATACAATGCAGTCATGTACGCACACTTCAAATAAAACAAAACCCGTCATTTCCTTCTTATGAACGATGACTCAACGGTCGACACAAACTCGCAAAGGGAATATGACGCTGAAGCTGAAGTCTTGAACCGTCATCACAATTCTCAGTTTCTCACTATCGCACAAAATGGAATTACAAAAGTACATAACATATTATAATGATTTGTATTGTTATTATATATATACTTGTTAATTGTATGGAGTATTTTCCTAGCCGATTCTTTATTAAACCAACCAACATGTAAAAATAAAAAAAATAAAAAATTATCAATAAGTGTCATTTAAGAAATTTTCGGGTATACCCGATAATTACCCGACCCGACCTTAAACCCGAATACTCGAAACCCGAAAACCCAAATTACAATATTGGTCGGGTGTCGGGTATTATTTTCTTAAGGAAATACCCGTTCTACCCGAAACCCAAAAATTTTACCCGTTTGACACCCCTAGCTCGTATGTAATGTAAAATTTTGACATTTAGAAAAAAAAAAAAAAAAAAAAAGGCAAACTAGCATTTTTGCGTACCCCTTTTTTTGGAAATATGGCAAGGGAAAATGAGTGTTTATCAATATTTTAGTGTCTAAAATAGGTTTTCTACTATATCTATATTTTTGTATTTTTGTCTTGCTTCAAAAAGGAGATTTTGGTCATTTTCAAGGTATTTTTTTGTGTTCTCACAAGTCATACATGTAAAAATACTGCAATTCACCTGCAAAAATGAGTAATTTAACACGTAAATTCTAGTATTTTTGAAGGTGTAATCTATGAAATGATATTTTCACAACCCAACCTACGACAATACCATAATCTACATGTGAAATTATCCAATTATGATATTTTTATAAGTGATATTTTCATAAGGCACTTTTGGTATTTTGGTGTGGTATGCGAATATACCATAGGTCATTTTTCTTTGTCGATGTTAATGTTCGTTGTTTTGTTTTAATGTAACATGTCAACATGAGTTTTTGTTGGCAAGTAAACGTTATGGCAACCGCAAGTCAAATCTATAAGGTTTAAGACCGCCTATCAAAACAATATCGAGTAATATTTGAGACTACATATTTTAGATTTATGATGAGATGTGGAAATGGGTTTGATGAATTTTATGATATGTGGTGATTATTGTTTTAAGTCTAACACATGTGTAAATTACTATGTTTCATGGCCTAATGTACTATTTTGTCATATGACCAAGCTGATTTATAAAAGGAGATTTTGTGAGGTGATAAGGATTATTGAGGATATTGAAGAGTAATAGGTGAAGATATATAAGATTGTCATGTAATAGATTAGTATTTGATATTAGCGATAGTCTGCATTACATTATATTGAGTAGTTTGGTCAAAACTTTAATGTTTTTGAATATGTGATTTTTCGCTATATATTTTATAATTTTTATTGATAAAGTATAATGAAAACTTCTATTTCCAAAATATCCTTACAAAGGTTGTTAGAAAATCCATGTAATGGTCAATAAAATTTGAAATTTTCAAAACTATTTATATTATTTTTAAACATCATTTAAGAAAAATAGCTTCCATACCTCAAGTTTAGAACATTTGTGTTAATAATTTTAGTATAGGGATGCATATTAAGGATTCTTAAGTACCAAAAGGATACAATGTTTCATGTTATCTATTGGGGTATGAAGTCTTGTTCAACATGGAGCACTTAGATCATAATGGAACAGTTGGGGTTCATGGAGCATGTGACAAACGAATGGAGCATCTAAGAAAGGAATAAATCGTCTGACAAAGGAACGGATCATATAAAAGGGGGTTTGGAGCACCTAGAAGAGGTTTGCAGCACTTGGGAGTGATATAGAGCAACAAGCGAACCTTGTAGCGCCATATGTTGAAGGGATGGGCCAAGAAGGATGTTGTTGTGCCAAGAGAATTCCTTCTTGTGCCATTATGCTCACTCTTGCGCCATGAGGATCCCTCTTATGCCACGGGGGTACTCCTATTGAGCCATGACGTATGCTCTTTTGCCATGCATGGCCTTGTTGTGCCATTTAAGTTCCTGTTGCACCAAGGTGGTGTTGTTGCTCCAATCTTGATGTTCTTATGCCACACTTAAAGCCTGTTGCGCCATCATGGTGCAAGATGGACCATCATGGTCCTTGATGAGCCAAGTATGCTATGAAGTCCTCTATGATGCTCAAGATGGAAGAATGTTCTAGAAAATCCTGCATGGTGAAATATGACTGGTTGTCACCATTCATGGGCCTATGGGCCAATAGGCTTGGCCCATTAGGGTTTTAGGTTTGATCCCTCAAGTACATATATGATCATACCCCCATCACTGTAAATTGCTAGATTTCTATGAAAGCTCAACGTGAGATATAATTTTAAGTGCTTGTAATAGTTCCAGAAAGTTAATACAATCCTTTCTCTCCCTCTCTCTCTCTCTCTCTCTCTCTCTTTATATATATATATATATATATATATATATATATATATATATATATATATATGTCGTTTGCCCGCGGATGTAGGTCACCTTGACCGAACCACTTTAAATATTGTGTTCTTTTGATTTACATTTTTAAGAAGTTTTTGTGAGTTCACCGAAGTTTTTTTTATATATTTGTCTAAAGTGCTTAACTTGTTTTGTTGTCACCCAACAAACTGGTATCATAGCTATGGCTGAAGACGGGAGATTTAAGATCGAAAAGTTTAATGGAAAAGATTTTGGTTTCTGGAATATGCAAATTGAAGACTACCTCTACCAGAAGAATTTACATGAACCTTTGTTAGAAGATAAGTTGTTCCTTACGAAGCAGGATGATTGGGAGTTGTTAGATCGGTAAGCACTTGGTGTGGTGCGTTTATCATTGGCAAAGAACGTTGCTTACAACATTGTCAATGAGAAGAGAACTTATGGGTTGATCAAAGCGCTATCTAACATGTATGAGAAACCTTTAATAGCAAATAAGGTTCACTTGATTCGACAATTGGTAAAAATATAAAGATGAAGTAATGTGGCTCAGTGAATGATCATCTCAATGAATTTAATTCAATCCTGTCAAGGTTGACATCGATTAAGATTAAATGTGAAGATGAAGTTTAAGCATTGCTACTATTATCATCATTACCCGAAAGTTGGTCAAGAACATTGACAACAGTTAGTAGCTCAGTTGGAGGTGCCAAGCTGACATTTGAAGGCATACACGACTTAATCCTTGGTGAGGATGTGCACAAACGAAGTGTTGAAGAATCCTTTAACTGTCTTCTTAGTACTGAGGAAAGAGGAGGGAAGTCCAACAGAGGGAGTGGGGGTAGAGGAAGATCAATCTCGAGGAAGAGAGGTGTATCGAAAAACAAGAAGGACATTACCTGTTGGAAGTACAAAAATAAGGGCCATTTCAGGAATCAATGTTCGAAGCCTTTTGCAGATAAAGGAAAGAATGAGATGAAATTTGCCTCAGACTCTAAAGGAGATACTCTCATCTATGCAGTTGAAAACACAGTTGAATCTTGGATCGTGGATTCTGGTGCGTCATTCTATGTTAGTCATTCCAAAGATGTAACGCAAAATTTTAGGCAGTACCAAGGGAAGATCAGACTGGCAGACAACAAGAGACTTGAAATTACAGGTGTTGGGGATGTGGTCCTCAAGACTATATTGGGTACGAAGTGGATCTTGAAGAATGTCAAGTTCATTCCAAACTTAAAAAAGAATGTCGATATTAGTAGGGCAACTTGATAATGAAGATCACCATGTCACTTTTGGTGATCATCAGTGGAAGTTGACAAAGGGAAACTTGGTGGTTGCTAGAGGTCAGAATCAGGGTACACTTTACATGGTGGAAGTTTCTGATGATGAGGAACATGCTATTGAAGAAGTTGGGGCATCCAATCTATGGCACCAAAGACTTAGGAATATGAGTGAAAATGGAATGAAGATGCTTTCCTCCAAAGGAAGAATTCCATATCTAAAGAACGTGACAGTGGATTTCTATGAGCCATGTGTTTTTGGCAAACAAAAGAAAGTTACTTTCGAAAATTCGGGACATCCACCCAAGAAAGGGAAATTAGAGCTTGTCCATTCAGATGTTTATGGCCCCACTTTAGTTGCTTTAGTGGGAGGATCCCCATATTATGTTACTTTCATCAATGACTATACAAGGAAAGTGTGGGTCTATTTCTTGAAGCAGAATTCTGAAGTTTCCAGTGCTTTCAAGGGAAAGCGATGGTGGAAAATGAAACTAACTTGAAAATCAAGTGTTTCAGATCCGATAATGGGCACAAATACAATAGCAAAGAATTCGTTGATTTCTGTGTTGAACATGGAATCAGGATGCAAAAAACCGTTCTAGAAACACCTCAGTAGAATGGAGTATCTGGGAGGATGAACAAAACATTGAATGAAATGGCGAAGAGCATGAGACTACATGGAGGTTTGCCCAAGATGTTTTGGGAAGATGCGGTCAACACAGTTGCATACATAATCAATAGAGGACCCTCAGTTCCCATATGGTTCAAGATTCCAGAGGAAGAATGGTAAATTCATGAGGTTTCATTCAAATACATGAAGGTCTTCGGTTGTGTCTAGTATGTAAAATACAAAGACTCTGAGAGAGACAAGCTAGAGGAAAATTCAAGGAAGTGCACCTTTATAGGATATGTGTTAGAGTTCTGGGATAAAGAGCACAAAAAGGTTATCAGAAGTCAAGATGGGGTTTTCAATGAGAATGAACTATACAAGGATGAAATTGCTAAGGGATCAAACAGTAACAAACAACTAGAAAAGGAAGAACAAGTTGAGTTAGAAGAAACTTCAGAAGACAACATTATAAAAGATGTCAGTACTCTAGAGATAGGTGAAAGTTCAGTAAGTAGTGGGAGCTCTGATGAAACTGGAGGTAGTGGGAGAATAGATGATAGTAGCTCAGAGAATGAAGGTGTAGAAATTGAAACTCTTACCGTCCGTAGATCCACTAGAGTACGAAGCCCTTTAGTCAGGTATTCTCCTTCAGCAAACTTCTTGTTGCTGATAGAGAATGGTGAACCTAAGTCTTATCCAGAAGCCTTGAGGATAAAAGAATCCATATAGTGTAATAAGGCTATGAAAGAAGAATTGAGCTCGCTTGATGTGACAACCCAAGTTGTCCCGTTACATTTCCCCGTTACTGTTAACGGAATATTCCAGTTTATAAAAGTTCCGTTAATTAGAGGTCGTCAATTTAATAAACATTCCATTTGTTTACATTTAATATACCGTTAAGTTGTGATAAAAGGAAATAAAAACACATCATACATATTTCCATTTAATTGGAAAAGTTAGTTTTTATTATTACGACCACTAAATCGGGTGCGACCAAAAGCCCCGTTTAACGGCAATATTGGGTAGAATTCCACTGAGCTCCAACTCCCACCCATATATAAAGGGGAGTAAACTCCATTTGGAGACTTTTTACCCTCTCTCTCTATACTCTCTCTCTAGACTCGTTTTCGCCCCGAATCCGCAACCAAACGCTTCCAAATCGTAAGTCCGCTTACCCTAGCTTATTCTAAACATTATGATTTGTGTTTATACCCAAAAATCAGACTTAGAAGCTATGGAAGAGGAGTTTACAGCCTAAGCTCCTCTTTAGGCCGTAAACACCTTAAATGAGGCCAAAATGACCCCAAAATGTCCCTAAAGGCTTGGAAATAAATTAAGGGATTAGCCTAGGAGTGTTTAAACATTAAATCACAAGAATTTAGGGTGTAAAATGGAGTTTACGGCCGAGGCATATGCCAAGGCCGTAAACACCTCTAAACCTTGCAAAAAGCCCCAAAAACACCCTTGGACTTCATACATAAATTAGGGGCTTATCCTCTTGGGTTTAGATCATTTAAACATAAGGATTTGGAGGATTAAAAGGAGTTTACGGCCCAGACATGTGTCAAGGCCGTAAACTCCCCAAACCAAGCCAAAATGTTAGTTTTTACCCCCCCCCCCCCCCCAAATGGCCTTAGACTATCATTATAAATTACTAGAAGTGATATAAGGGCTTGAAACTTCACTAAACTCAAAGAATGAGAGTTTACGGCCGTAAACTCCCTTAGGAGTTGTCCCTGGGCCGTAAACTCCATTTTAATGCCCTTAAAGACCATAAACTCACTCATACTATATAGTTTTGGACCTAGAATAATTCCATGAACAAGTTAGAAGCCTTAAAACACACTAGAACCCCTCACCATGAGTTTATGGCCGTAAACTCATGGTGAGTAGTCCCTGGGCCGTAAACATGGTGTTGGGAGTTTACTCTCGGAGAGTAAACTCCATTCCTAAGCCATACACACCTTTAGACGCTACCCGGGACACCCCAAACACTTAACCAAAGTGTTTTCCGCTCCTTTGAGTGCGTATACTTGTTTAATTAGTATTAAATATACTAATTGTATGTGAACATATGTTATCATATGTTAAATAGGTCATTGTGTGTGTTCGAGTCCTTACGTGACACCGAACGCCCAAACGACACCTTCGTCGGACCTACTTACACCAGGTGAGTTCATACCCCTGAATGAACCTTTTAAATGTTTTTACATGTTTTATAGGGGGGGGGGAATACAAGTTAAACATGCTAGTTATCATATCAATCACATGTGATTGATAACCCGCATGCACAAGGTTTTACCACTATAGACTGTTTTACCGAGTAGGATGCTATAAATGGTTTTCAAAAAGGTTTTCACTTGTTCAAAACTCTTACTTATACTATTTTATCTAAATTCATTTTAATCTGGTTTATAAAGGTCCAAAGATTTCTAAAGGTTTTCTAACTTATTTTACCAAAGAATACCAATTGTGATTTTCCCGGAGTATAAAGGTTTTTCCAAGGTTTTCATCGAAGATCCCTTTCACGTCGTATACTTTTACTTTTAGTTACTGCTGCTTCGCTTTTACTTATTTAAAACTCCTACTTGATAACGCATTTGCTTCGTGATACTCTTATACCGGTTATTGTCTCTATGTCGCTTATACTTGTAGCCACTTATACTTGATAGACACTTTTACTTCACCGGTTGTCGTTTCCACTTTGTGATACACTTATACTTGGTACACTTATACTTCACGATTCGATTATCCCACACTGGACGCTTATGCTTCACAAGTCGGTTATTCCACACTGTACACCTATACTTCACGATATGATTCCACTTGATACACACTCAAGCGTAGTTAGATGTATGTCTGTGCTTGTATAGATGCATATAAATAATGATTGAAGGACTTAGGAAGGCTTGTCCGCCCTATTTCCTTTTCTTCGTTGAGATGTGGGCTGGTGGGATCGGATGTCCATCCGAAGGTCGTTTGATTCATTAGTTATATACTATGTACACAAGCATAGACATATGGGTTTACTTCAATCAGTTCAGTTATGAGTCTCTACCTCTAGTTCAGCACTTACATTAGAAACCCACTACCCACTGTTTGGAAGTCATTACCCACTATTTGGGATGCATCTTCGGGACACGGCCTTCTCCGTCGTCTAGTTGGTAACCAGAGTCTCCTGTAAGGAAGCGGACATTGTGTGTATAGATCTATACGAGATTGACACCCCCGCACCCTGACTGCTAGCTACTGTCCACGGCCCACCAAGCCAAGGGGTGACAAATGTCACATTATATAGACGCTTGTAGGGCGTCTGGTACTCTAGTGTCGGTTAGTATGGTTACGAGTATCCCGGGTTACCTTATAATTCATGGCCTTAAGGTAACAGTATTCACCGGCAATTTACACTGTATGCTGGTAACTCATTTTCAGAGTCACACTGTTTTGACCTTGCAAGATGTATCTTTCATTTGATACTGTCTGCGGTCTGTATCCTCTGTTTTAACCTTGCAAGATGTATCTTTCATTTGATACTGTCTGCGGTCTGTATTCTCTGTTTGACCTTGCAAGATGTATCTTTCATTTGATACTGTCTGCGGTCTGTATTCTCTGTTTTGACCTTGCAAGATGTATCTTTCATTTGATACTGTCTGCGGTCTGTAATTACTGTTTTAGACCTTATCAGTTGTACCTTTCATTTGGTACCTTATGGGGTCTGTGTCTTCTTTTGTTAGACTGAACCAGGCGTGTCGTTTGTTCGATACCCTCCTGGAGTCTATGATTCCTTTGCCTTAGTCATCAGTCCTCACTGCTGAGGCATATGTTATTTCCCTAACTTCTCTTGCTTTCTTTAATAATCAAATTCAATATTTTGATAATGATAGCGATTAAGGGAAAACTACTTTTATCACATAACTCTGTCCAGTCTTGGTAGAAGGCTGCTTTTATTAAAGAAAATATAGGATTTTCTGGAAAAGACACTAACGTAATCGATACACTGAAACCACCACTTTCATTAAAGTTATTTGAATAAAATGCCACTAAATGCTTATGAACTCACCAGCATTTGTAAAAATGCTGATACTCGCTTTTCAAATAACTTGTATTCTCAGATCAGCATTAGACAGGTACATCCCCGGAGCTTCTGATGAAGATAGCTTAGTACCATGTTGTACTTATTATATTTACTTGTATTACTTCGTCGTATTATAATGTAAACCATGTAAAACTATTACTATTAATGCAATGTTTTGTTGTACTTTGATTACTATAATGCATGTGTTGTGATACTTGACATGACGTCATCCACCCCAGAACGTTTCCACCGTTCCGGTTTTGGGGTGTGACAGATTGGTATCAGAGCATTGTTTATAGTGAGCTAGGTATATCCATTCATAAAAGATATACAACCTATAAACACAAAGGGATAAAACACTCTGACCAAGAATTATACTTTAAAATATAACCATATTTTACCAAAGTATAATAACATCCAAAATCTAAACACTTGAACAAAAGTATCACAAGAAGAACAATTATAAAAGTCTTCGGATGTTGAGCACTACAGTCAAACCTGGGCAGCTATGTAATCGTAAGCTGGGATAAATGTAACTTGATCAACTACATTTATCCGAGATGCGATGAACATGTGCTGGGGAGTGATAGTGGTGTACAACAGGTCTGAAACTTACCAACTAGGATTGCTAAAGCCAAACATAAAGTTAAAATACTATAGGATTATTTTGGAACACTAAAAGATTCACACTAATCCCAGAATGATATTCAGAAGATAAGAATCAAATCAGGAATTAAAATCCCATATGGGTATTTTAGGATCCATAACTAACCTTGTGTGAAGAACTAAAAAGATCCTTATTGATATACCTATAATTACAGAGAGTATACTCCTAAGGTTATATATAATAAGGATCCCATAGGCTAAGAATGTGTGGTTTCGCTCTACTTCCTTTTCCTCGTTGGGATGTGGACATAGACTAGTATCACATATTTGAAGGCCTATCGAATCTAAGCTATATATGATTTGTATACCCTGTGTAATCGTAGCAGGACTCGATATGGATCATCCAGTGAAACGTTAATAATCTCTTAGGATTCTTTAGACATTTCCATTCTCGCGCGAACCCTGTAGAAAACCCTAACCACTTCAGTGTTTGACAGCATAGTTGATTCAGACCTAGAGGAGGTTCATTGAGAAGATTTCCCGTTCAGAAATAAATGAACTAGGTCGAGACTATTGAATTCACCAAGTGCCTATATCTTTTAGGGACATCTGTGAGAAATTCGCATAAACTTCGGAGATTCCCAGTCATCCATCATGAAGTGATGACACCCAGAGTCGGAATCAGAAGGAAGGCGGAGTAGAAATTCAATATGTCTTCACAAGAGAAGAACCCTAGGTAACTACCCGAAGGAAACCAACGCCGATTCCAACCAAAGATACGAGGCAGACAGAGGGAGCCAGTACATGGAACCCAAGAATTGTCTTTTCCTCGTGTTCGTCATGCTAATACACCCATAAAATAATACAATTTAGTGAGTTAGTGGTTACACTACTCACGCTATGTGTTAGGTAAAATCGTCGTTTCCCGTTGCCAAATACACGATTAGGGCAGATCCTCGCATATCTATTGAGAGAATTTTAGCCATCTGCCCTTGTGAGCCTCTCTTTCCGCGGTTTCGTTCCAAACTGTTCACAAATCTCTCCAGACCGGAGAGTGAAACCTTTCCCAGTATAAAAGGTAACTTAGTAGGAACGACTCGCATCTTATGGCCTTTTCCGATACTCATGCTCCTACCTTGCATACCAGGACTACATCATAGGGATGTAGGTCGACACTCAGACAACCAGTACCCGAGGCACGGGAAAAATTTAAGCCTAATGCAGTCAGGACAGATATGTCCAGGGTTAGCCGTCGTCTCTCATTATCTTGTATTCCTTTCCGTGTAGGAAAAACCATGCCACCGAAGAAGCGTAACCAGTCCTCAAGCAAGGAACCTACTCTTTTATTCGATGAAGCTACGTTCCAAGCTGCAGTCTCAGCAGCCGTAGCAGCTGTCATGGCTCAACTAAATGCTAACAACGCCAATGTTAGTAAGAGCCCTATCGGAAATTCTGATCCTAGTAGTGGGCAGCAGCAACCAACCTCTGCATACCCATCCGCCCAAGAACCTCACTCAAATCCATTGAAGAGGAAGATCAAGATCGAGGAGGGAAGTACCTCGGCTCAAGGACCTTCCGAAGGGCAACGAGTTGAGATGGTCAAATTCCTTGCCAACCCTTCCATCCCTACGCCTAGGAGACCTCCCCTACTGCAGCAAGTGCAGTTACCATCATCATGGTGTCTGCCGGGAGCTCTATTGTGCTAGGTGCAATATGTTTGGGCATACTGCTCGCGTCTGCAGAACCCCGGTTGAGTTCATTACATCAACCACCAATGTGGCGACCCGTATAGTTTGCCACCTATGTGGTGAAGTGGGACACTTCAAGAAGGACTGCCCAACCGAAGGGAAAGACAAAGACACAGGAGGAGTCTAACTCTAATGCTTAGGGAGAAGCATCAAGGAACCTAGTAGATTTTGTTACGTCTCTCGATCTCGGATAACTAACGCAAAAGATTAAAAGGCTAATTCAAATGTAAATACTTCCCCAATAAGGCGAAAGTCACAGCACTGTTATAAAATTTAAAATAAAATTCATTAGGTAAAACTATAATGGATAAACATATACGTTACGGCCATATATAGTTAAGATGGATAGACCTAGAGTGAGTGAATGCCGCCTCATTTCCTGTTCCTCGTTTGGTTGTGGATTTAGGGCGGAGTTGCTCAGTCAACAGTCCTCCCCACCTTAATTATACATGACTAGTATATGTTAGGCGATTATAGAAATGCCTCGTCAGAATCCATTCATGAAAAGGTACTCTACTCGGAAACACTTAGGACTCTCTATAGTTCCGTGTCGACTCTATCGGTCCAAGTATCTGCGACAGTGATACACAGGACGAAACCTTAGACACCTAGAACTTGTGTGCCTGTTCGGCACATGACTCTATTGATCTTCATTATATATCATGTCGGAGTGTGCCAACTTCGACGACTCTACTGATCATGGTTCGACTTCGTGCAACCATGTGTACATCCTTAGTGCTGTGTAAAAAGAACTTTCTCCGTAGCCATGTCGGCAAATAAAGGTTCTTCTGAACCTAAACATAATGCAAATAATCAAACCTAATGCGATCCGTCAATCGTCCCTCTTATCTCAAACCTTCCGAAGACAACATTAGGAAGGAGTAAAATGGTTGCTATGCTACTTAAAAGGAACAACTAAGTGTTCCTTATGTTTCAAAAGAAAATGAGTAGTTTTTGAAGGGTTCGATGATGTAGACTTAGGTGGATGTGCAGATTCAGGCAAGAGCACAACGGGTTATGTGTTCACAGTTGGAGGTACAACAATCAGCTAGATGTCAAGGTTACAAAAGAGTGTTTCTATTTCAACCACATAAGCATAATACATGGAACTTGCAGAAGCTGGCAAAGAGCTCATATGATTGAAGAGTTTCTTATTAGAACTTGGAATACAGCAGGAGGATTGTGTACTGCATTATGATAACCAAAGTGCAGTTCACTTAGAAAAAGAATCTAGTGTTTCATAGTAGAATGAAACACATTCAGATGGGGTATCATTTCATTCTAGAGTTAATCAATGAAGGAACTCTAAACTTGAAGAAAATCTTGGGAACGAGGAATCCATTTGATATGTTCACCAAGGTTGTTACCATTGGGATGTTGAAGCTTTTGCATTGATTCAATTAGCATTTTAGAAGTTTGAAGAGAAGGGCTTGGCAGAAGAGAGAGAGAGAGAGAGAGAGAGAGAGAGAGAGAGAGAGAGAGAGGGAGGGAGGGAGGGAGGGAGGGAGTACTTTGAGGAATTATGAAATTTGAATACCAGATGAAGTTGTTCAAGCCTTCAAGTGGGAGATTGTTGGGGTATGAAGTATTGTCAAACATGGAGTACTTAGATCACAATGGAGCACCTAGGGTTCATGAAGCATGTGACAAAGGAATGGATCATATGAGAAAGGAATGCATCATCTGACAAAGGAACTGATCAAGTACCAAAGGAATAGATCATACAGAAGGGGGTTTGGAGCACCTGGAAGAGGTTCGGAGAACTTGGGAGTGATATGGAGCAACAAGGGAACCTTTTTTGCACCATATGTTGAAGGTATGGGCCAAGAAGGTTGCTGTTGCGCCAATATCATTCCTTCTTGTGCCATTATGCTCCCTCTAGCGCCATGAGGATCTCTTTTGCACCATAGGATACTCCTGTTGAGCCATGGAGTCTGTTCTTACACCATGCATGGCCTTGACAAAATATGATTGGTTGTCACCATTCATGGGGTTATGGTCCAATGGGCTTGGCCCATGAGGGTTTTAGGTTTGATCCCTCAAGTACAAATAGTCTCGTAACCCCATCATTGTAAATTGCTATATTTCTACGAGAGATCAAAGTGAGATACAATTTTGATTGCTTGTAATAGTTCCAGAAAGTTAATAAAATCCTCTCTCCCCCGTTCGCTTGTGGACGTAGGTCATCTTGACCGAATCACATTAAATATATTGTGTTCTTTTGATTTACGTTTTTCATAAGTTTTTGTGAGTTCACCGAAGTTTGTTTGTTTATTTGTCTGAAGTGCTTAACTTGTTTTGTTATCACCCAACATTATCTACTTATCCTCTGAGTTCTCATTGGTGTGAAAAGCTTCTGAGATGCAGATCTGGGTAATGACTTCATTTACCGACGATATACTATACATCATCATTTATTTCCTAATGGTTCTCACATATCCTATAAGAATAAGAAATAATCCATCATTACTCATTTCAACTTCAATATAAATATCAAGAATTAGTCAATGCAACTCAAGAAATAGTTTGGTTACATTAGATTTTGGCTAACTTAGGCACTCTATGATCTATTCCAACATCCATATAGGGTGAAAAAATCACTACCATCCATCCTGCTCATATTGATGTTTTTATGAGCGTACAAAGCATATTTAAATCAACTATCACTTTGTCTAACAACATATTGTCAATAAACTATTCATCTCGTCCCAATCTCCATGATTGATCAGCGCAAAGATACCTTCACCAATATACACTTATAGTGTTCTAGTTGTTTTCAGTATATGCTCATCAAACTCAAGCATATCATACACTCCATATGAGTTTAAGGGGTGTTAGTGTATGTTGTGATGATTATGTATTATTTAGAAATATATTTTAGAGTTATATAATGTTTTTTTAGAAAAACTTGAATCAAATAAAAAACTTTGTGGAAGTATAGCCTTAAAGCATTTAGTTAAAAGAAAAAGCTTCAAATCCAAAGCTACTTCAAATAGATTTTGCGAGCTTTTATCATTTATATTTTATGCCATCTTACACATTTAAAATTTTTAAAACTACTAGACATTTTTACATAAATAAATACTCTAGCTTATCACTTCTAACTAAGCATGTGTATATTCTTTTGTATTTTTCTTATCTATGTATCTCTTATAATAAAGACCATTTAAATCAATATGGATTAAGATATGACATTTACCTTGAACCATATCATTTGAAACTTTTTACTCTTAAACTTATGCTAATAAATTGCTTGGTTAACATCTTTATCCTACATAACTTAAGCAAACTTTTACTGAGTTGTCGAAAGATCCGCATTTCAAAGCCAGATGTCATGTTTAATATGGCGCTATTTGTGAAAAAATAGCTTTTAGTATGGGTTCGTTTTTCTATGTGTGAATTGACTGGGAGAGACTGTTCGATACGAGGCGGTTACGGGGTCTTGTAGGTATTATTTTGAGCTTTTCATATGTCTTTCAATTTATTATGCATTGGAAGTATATTGTAACAGATTGGGTTGTTCAACTGCTCAAGAGTTGATGCTCATGTTTGTTGTCTGTATAAATGACGCATGATGTGTGCAACTTTAGGTATAGTTGTTGTGAGATATAACTATTAGAACTGTTGTAGTGTTTGAGATGACAAAAATATCAGTTGATTAGTGATTTGAATACAAATCTCAATGGTATAAAGTTCAAGGGACGTGTTGATCATATATAGAAGAAACATGTTTATTTGAAGAAGTTTTCAATTTGAAGGAGTGTTAAAGGAGCTAAGTGTGTATGCTTTTTCTAATTTATTTATTGTTGATAATCTTGTTAAGGCCATGACATCTGACTTCTACCATGGTGTCAGCTATTTTTATTTTGCCAAGTTTGGAGATATTATTTAAGGTCATGTTGGGGAGGAGTTTGCAATTGGTAATTTGGATTTTGTTAGGACCCTTGTGATTTCATAAGTCAAATGTTATGCATAAGATATTACTGCAACTAATGGTCATCAAGGGTTGCATCCCCTGATTACACCAAGAAGCTTCATGAAGATCTGATTGAAGATGATGTCCTGAAGATTGAAGATATCTGCCTTATGTGTTAAGGAAAGTAATAAAGATCGGGATTACCATTGTAACGCATGGTTCATGGTACATATTTAAATAAGAACTTTTCATATTTGTTAAAGGACTCGACGAGTTAGAAGCCTCAAACTTGTCGAGGAGCCTCGACTCGACGAGTAGGTCGGCTAGAGTGAAACCCTAATTTTCAGGGTTTGTACCCTATTTAAAGGCCTTAACACCCACATTGTGGCCTCCCTCATCGCCTCCCATAGTCCAGAAAATCCTAATTCAAAACCCTAACCCATTTTGAGTGTTCTTGATCGATTGTTGTGTACTTATGGTGATTTTGAAGCTTGAGAAGAAAGAAGAAGCTTGGGGGTTCAAGAGGAAGCAAGTGGATCCATAGTTTGTTCCCCATTTCCATCTCATTTGAGGTATAAAGTTTATACCTTATCCATTCATCTATTAGATCTCTTCTTGGAGTAGTTTAGGGCTTTAAGGAGCCATTTTTGGAACCATTCATGGATGCAAGCATGTTTTCGGATATTGACTTTAGATCCAAAGTATTTGAGGGACTCCATGGCATAAAGGTGCCAACTTTATGGCCATGGGAGTCCCATGCATCATATGGACCACTTTTAGGGATTTTTGAGCTAAATGGCCCATGCATGAACGTAAAGTTTGTAACTTTACGTGTTATATCGACCATAGGTGGTTAGATCTATGTTTTATATACATTAAGCCCGAATGAAATTGACTGGATAGATTTGGATCATGGGGGACTCGACGAGTCGTTCTTAGGAATCGGCAAGTTGGGTCGTGGTTCCCCCAACTTTCTCTGTTACTTAGCAAACTTGTTGAGTATAGAAGGTGACACAGCCAGTTAGACGTGTTTTTGACTTAAGGGTCAAGAACTCGATGATTCCAAGGATGAACTTGGCGAGTGATTGAGAAAACGTCCTGGCCTGTATGAAGTAGAACTCGACGAGTCCAAGGAAGGACTCGACGAGTTCAAATGGAAACTCCTGATTCTGTCATAAGGAGAAACTCGACGAGTTAGAGGGTAACTCGACGGGTGATGGACCAACTCGAGATTCTCTGAATTATGGAACTCGAAGAGTTGATCGACCAACTCGGCGAGTCAAGTCAACCATAATGTTGACTTGGACCAAAAAGTTGACTTAGACCAGGATGTTGACCTTTGATTTAACCATTGACTCGAGTTGACCTTTAAAGGGGGTTATAAGTTTGAAAGAGTAATTAAAAGAGATGTTATGTGTAGGAGTTTGAGGAGAGTTGATCCTAGCACCGAGGACAGTTCAGTTACTACACGACATTGAGGTGAGTTGCCTTCCAGTAGAAGTGGGTCTAAAGCACCAAGGCCGGCCTACTAGTAAGAGTTATAATATACATGATTTTCTTTGTGATAATTGTCCGGTATGTTGCTATCTGTTATGATTATGTGATAGTATACTATGATGTTATGTGATAGGAGGGGTAGGAGAGACCCCAGTCCCCGGTACTGGTTGAAAGGACCAAAGGGGTAGGCCAGCACCCTCATATGCTAGGCAATGTGTCACAACCCGATATTTCAAGTCAATGTAATGACAAAAGTCAAGTATTGTAATCTATTTTGAACTAATAAATAAATAAAAATAGCATCAAAAATGAAATGTTTAAAATTCTCAATTGGGATACATAAAGTAATAGATATTGTAACTAGGTTTTTAGAAAATAAAGAACACAAAAATCTGAGTTTTAACGAAGAAGTTATGACCAATTGAAAATCCGCAGCAAAACCGGTAAAACACTATTAAACATAAAATGCGAAATTTCAATAAAATACTTTTTAGCCTTAAGTATCTAAATGAATGTCGTATATATCATTAAACCGTGAACATACATAAAAAGAACGTCCAAATCTGACTTCGTATGAGGAAGTTAGGATTTTTCTAAGTTTCGGAGTAGTGGTAGACAACTAAAAACTCGAAATAGAGATCGAGCGATAGTTAGTCGGCACAACCTAAACGAGAGTTGAAGATCTCGACAATTGTAGTATAACGGTAAAAAGACTGACAAAAACAGACATCGGATGAAGAAGTTATGAATTTTTAACGGTCTTTTCCTGTCCCGGCCTATTAAAAATATATAATTAAAAATAAAGTCAAAATTTCCAATAAAGCCTAAATGAAAGTTGTAGATTATATTCTCACCTACGCGTGGATATAAAGAACGTGAAAACGGAGCTCGTATGTGAAAGTTACGCATTTTAGAGGATTGAGGCTCAAACCGAGGGGGGGGGGGGGGTACGCCCAGCGTACGCCATATGGGGCCTCGAATCGGCCACATTTCCCCTATGCCCTCTACCCCCGCGCCATCCAAAGTCTGGCAGACGAGGAAGGCGTCATGCATGACGTGCGCCTTGCATACGAGGGTACACCCAACGTACGAGCTGCGGACGAGGTGCGCCCCGCGTAACTTCGGAGTACGCCCAGCGTACGAAGCTGCCTCCACCCCTATAAATAAGGATGCGAGGGTGCCGACTCAAATTGCTAATCACACCATTTCTCTCCCACTTTTTCACTTCCGAGCCCCTCGAGACTACCCGACGCCCCGGTTATGTATCCAAGTCCCAACGAAGGTCCGAAGCTCTGAAATACCCGAGAGACTCACTTCCTTCCGGTCGAAGTGCTGCCCAAGAAAAGTCTCGTTTTCTTGAAATCATCAATCTTTCCAGGTGAGTTCATACCCCTACATTTTCACGTCTTTTCTATGTTTTTTTTTGGGGGGGGGGGGGGGGAATACAAGTGAAACGCAAGAAAAACTTATGTTAAAATTCAAATCGCTACATACACTTTCAAATACTTTATCTACATTTGGTGTATAAATGTTAAACAGATTTCCCTACAGCCTAAACACCTACGGAGATACAAGAACAGCCTAAACAACTTAACGAACTACACATAAATAGAATTAGAAGACTAGGCTTCTCACCCTGGAGAACCCCGGTCTTATTCTTCCAGAGATCGACGGATTGCATTGTATGTACCTCGGATATCGAGGACTCCGTCAAAATTTTTTTCATTAGAAATCGTTATCTCTGCCTCGCATAGATGAAATGGTTGAGCAAACGCAAGGAAAGAATTACTTTCAGAAATGGATCTGAGATCCGAATATCACCAGTTTGAGTGTTAGGGAAAGATGTCCAGAAGACTATCTTCCGAACTCGATGCGGACACTTCGAGTCCGTAGTGATACCCTTCGGATAGGACCAATATGCCCATAGTCTTCATGAGCTAAATGAGTAGGGTACGTCTTTCTTACTTGGATCAGTTTGTCATTTCTCCATGTAATGACTTACTTATCTACCCTCGTAGTAAGAAGAAACCCATGGAAACATTTTCTTCAGAGGAACTTTTCGCGAAGTTCTCTAGGCACGAGTTTTGAAATTGAAGAGTTAAATTTCTATGACACACTGTTAGTGATGTGGGAAATTTTGAGTACTCTTACAATTTGTCAAAACCGTTGAGAATTTGTCGAAACTAGAGACGTCGACAGACATTCGCCAAATTCTAGGTCTAACAGACCTACTGTCATAGTTCATCCAAAACCCCTCACAAATCACAGGAAACTGTACGACCTTGACCCGACAAGGAATGACCCTTGACTGGGAAGTTAAATAAGAAAAGGAAACCTTGGAGATTCCAAGTGAGAGACCAAGTTCTTTAGGAAGTCTCACTCTGGGAACGGCTTAATACGTTTCGTAAAGCGTGGAAAGCTAAATCCAAGATAGATAGGACCTCCGAGATTCTTGCCAGAATCGGTCCTGTATCTCGCAGACTAGATCTACTCCGCGAACTCAGTAACGTACATTCTACTCTTCGCATCTCGATCGTGAAACCGTACCTTTCCGTTAGGACTCTTGTAAGTCCACTCGTCGAGATCCTCGCCTTCGTATTAGAACCGTAGTGACCCTCGACCGAGAGGTCAAGCGGACGAAGCAACGCAGACGCCCGTTAGTGAAGGTTCGTTGGGATACCAACCAAGAACCCGATTTCACTTAGGAGCGCTAGAACCAATCAATTAAGAAGTTTCCTCCTCTCGACTCGATCATTCATTCCTACTTCCTTATCTAAATTCTAATTTCGGGATGAAATTCCCTTTAACAGGGGATGATGTAACAACCCGAAATTTCCATTCGGTCAAACCCTAAAAGTCAACCCCTTCGTATCATAAATCAATGTCATTGTTTCTTATTTTTAAGAAATATAAAGTTCGTTTGATTATTTTAATATTATTTTTAAACGAACGGGTGAAAGAAAGTGTCGTCTCGGGTTTTGATTTTTGAAAACCGCAAACACTTCGCGTATTAGAAACACCCAACCAAACTTTTATGTTTGGGTTGAAAAATCACCCAAAAACCGTAAACTCATGCCTATGTATGAGTTTACTCCCCAAAAAGTTAGTCATTTGTGTTTACTCCCCAAAAGTCAAAAGAGTAAACTCCAAAATATCCTCTTAAGTATCATCCAAGATTTAATTCCAAATCTTCAAAGTTGTAAGTGTTCTAACCATTTCAAGTTAGTAAAACACTTAATCTAGTGTTTGTGCATCTATTCATCCATTCATTTATGTATTTTGTCTAGATTTTTCCAAAACACCAAGAACACACACTAAGTGTTCTTGGCCTTTTAGCACAAATCAAGCCTTCCAATAGTAAGTACTTCCATCCTTGAGCATTATTGAGCTAGTACTACATTTAAACATCAAGAAAATATGTCAAGAACACAAGATTGGTGGTTTTCATGGTCCAAGAATGTTCTTGGGCCGTAAACACCATAAAGGGCACCAAAGTGTGCCTAAGTCCTTATCTAAGCCCTAGTTTGATGTTTAAACCATCCTTGACACATTTAAACCCTTCCTTATAGTGTTTAAGCCTTGAAAAAGCACCAAACCCCCCCCCCCCCCCACTTTTATGTGTTTACGGTTTAGGTATGTCCCAAAACCGTAAACACCCCAAAAGGTGTGTAAATGTCCATTAAAAGTCCCATGATTGTTCCTTATGGCTAAATCTAACCTAGACTAGTGCCATGATTGAGCTAAGGACTTGAAAATCCCAAAAACAATAAACTTAGGAGTTTAAGGTAGTAAACTCATGAGTTTAAGGTAGTAAACTCATGAGAAATGGTCCTTAGACCGTAAACACCATTTAGGAGTGTTTTGATGCCACACAACACTTCCTAAGACTAATTCATGAAGTAGGAATGCTTGGAATAGCCTAAAAGACTTCAAATCACCAAATGGTCAAAAGGTTAGGAGTTTCCGACCGTAAACTCAAGATTTTACGACCGTAAACTCAAGGGGTGTTGATTCTTAGGGAGTAAACTCATTTTAAGAGTGTTCCTTGAACCCCAAACACACTAGCCTTTCCCTACAACACTTAGATGCAACCCTTGAGACTTATAACACTTGTATAAAGTGTTTAGCATGTCCTAGAATGTCTTAACTTTGTTTATTAGTTGTTTAAATACTAATTGTGTATATACATATATCCTTATATGTTATTAGGATCTTTGTGCGTGTCTAAGTCTTCACTTGACACCAAGCACTTATCCAACACTTCCTTCCGATCCACTTACCATAGGTGAGTTCATACCCCTTAATCAATGTTTTAAACTGTTTTTAAATGTTTTATGGGGGTGGATACAAGTAGAATTATGCTAATTATTATATCAATCACATGTGATTAATAAGCAGCATTCAAATGATTGGCTATTCATTAGCCGTTTTACCAAATAGTTTCCTTCAAATGTCTTTCATAAACACTTTATGTGTTTAAAACTTCTTATTTCTTTGTACATTTTACTCTGTATATTACTTTTCAAACTTATTTACAATTGTGTTTCAAACAAATGTTTCTTTATACTAAACCGTTTTATCAAACCCATGCCTTCAAACCGTTTTATAGATTGACATCAAGTCGATCTTTTGTTAAGATAATAATTATGTTCAAATGTTTTACAAAACTTATTTATGCTTTTATATTATAAATTGCATGCCTCTGTATGTATAGTTATATAAGAAATGTTTAAAAGATTTAGGAAGGCTATCTACCCTATTTCCTTTTCGCGCTTGAGATGTGGTCTGGTGGGATATCGGGTACTCGTTCGAAGGTCGTTTAAATATTAGTTATATATCATATGTACATATATAGTCATAAAGGCCCTTCCAGTTCATCCCATGCCCTTGGGTAGCAAGGGTATACATCAGTGTCCATATGTACCAGTTAGATTACTAGTAAACTACCACACGGGTAGTTTAGGAAGATACTAGAACAATACTAGAACGCGATACCATACAATGAGTCAGTTCATTCATGAGTCAATACTTTCTAGAACATTACAGTACATTACTATACTTGCTAGATAGAGAGCACGTACACTACAGCTAGAACATGACAGTACATTACTATACTTGCTAGATAGAGAGCACGTACACTACAGCTAGAACATTACAGTACATTACTATACTTGCTAGATAGAGGGAGAACACACATCACAGCTAGCACACGTAGAACTTTTCCGTACATTACATATACATTACTACGTTGACATAATCGTGATCCACTGTATCGGAGCATGCCTTAAATGTCATGGCCCGAGTTGTAGCCAGAATTCTCTTAGAGGGAGAGCGTGAGTTTGCGTATAGATCTATACTGGATTGACTATCCCACACCTTGCTGCTAGCTATAGCCGGACCTGCAGGTCTGCGGGTGCCAAACATCATTCCTTTTTACGACCATACTTATGTCGTTGTTACCAGTCAACAACATGGTGCAATTAATCACATGATGCCTTAATATAAATCCGGTTTAAGGTAGTTAGTACAGCAGTAGTTCTTACAGCACTACACTACAGTACCACATAAATTTTCCCTTTACATATATTTAGTGATCTTTTCACTTAAGCATTAAATGTAAAAAAACTATATTTTGTTTAATGATAGTTACACTTGGAAAATTACACACTTTTACAAGAAACGTACATTCAGAGCAGTTAGGTCTTGGTAGAAGATTACATTCCGAGCAGTTAGGTCTTGGTAGAAGACACCTTCATATGATAGTAGGAATCATAGGGATTTCTAGGGTTTTTCAAACATTTACAGTTGTTTTACAAACATTTTCATACTTACAGTTCATATACACTTTCAATACTTACAATTCATATACTTACAAATTCATACATACAAATACTTACTTACAAATTCTTACATACAAATACTTACTTACAAATTAAGACACTAAAATACTTATGATCTCACCAGCTTTAAAGCTGATACTCGCTTTCAAAATTACTTGTATCCTCAGGTCATCTATAGACAGGTACCGATGCAAGGTTTAGAGAAGATGGAGCTTGTTCAAGACTCATCTTTCATTTTGATTTATGCTTTAGTGTCTATTATAATTTGACAGAACACACTTGTATAATAATTATTTTATTAATGCAATGGATGATGTTGTAGCTTGTTTAGTACTTTTCATTGTTGTGATACTGTACATGACGTCCTCCGCCCCAGAACATTTCCGCCGTTCTTGGTTTTGGGGTGTGACATCATGCAAATGAAATACATTTTTGGAAAACTATAATAGGTATAATTTATGAGATATCCATGATATTTTACACTTTATAAACACTATAGAAAGGAAATACTTACATTTACATGAACAATTGACTTTTCATACGTAACTCTATTTGATACAAACTTTGTGAGACATTTGACTTCACGTACTTTCACGTGCGCTTTTTAAGTCATGTATTATATACCATAATCCCTTGTAGGGAGAGCGTGATACTTGTGTATAGATCTATACGGGATTGACAATCCCGCACCTAAACTGTTAGCTATAGTTGGACCGACAGGTCTGGGGTGACAGATGTCCAAGCCCTGACGGAAGGTCTCAGGTTTAGGCTGCTCAATTCTACTCTCCTTTCTATTTTTACTCTGTGTTAAGCATCCCGAGACTACCCCGACACCTCGGTTACGTGTCCAAGCCCTGACGGAAGCCCGAAGTCCCGAAGTTCCCGAGAAACTTGCCTCTTTCCAGTCGAAGTGATGCGCGAGTTAAACATCGTCTTCATCAAACCGTCATTCTTACCAAGTGAGTTCATACCCCTATCACTACACTTTCAAATGCTTTTAAATGTTTTTAAACTCTTTTAAGGGGGGATACAAGTAAACACACGGTTAAACTCGTGTGAAAACATCAATCTTTTGCTATACTTTTCATACTGTTGTTATATCATACGAAAATGTTGGCATGCAAAACATCTTTCGACACCACTTTACCCTCTGGGGATGAAATGTGTTTATAAATAATAACATGCTTTATTTATCTATTTGCATAACATACCATGAAAAGGGTAATCATTCCAACTATAACATTACATATAGATAAGAAAATACATATCATTATTATGCCTTTATCAACACTCTGAAAAGGGTAATCATTTCGGACATAAACATATACATTTCAAAAATACGTGACTTAATTGAGAATATGTGAGTCATTCATCTTCATCGTACCTATCAAGGTATACAAGAAAACCCTGCTTTATAACCAGAGTCTCCGTCCGTAGAACGTGATAAGTGTGTATAGATCTATACGGGACTGATGATCCCGCACCCTGGTTGTTAGCTACAGCCGGACCAGAAGGTTAAGGGTGACAAGTGTCATAACATTTTGACGCCTGAAGAACGTCGCTACAGGCAAATCCATCATAGTACGGTTATTAAAACTCACAGGATAGACAATTATTTTGGTATTATGTTTTTACGTGAAAAGTAATATTACAATTATTTTTACGTGAAAATACAAACTTCCTATAGTTTTGTTCTCTAATAAAACTATAAATCATCATTTTAAACATGACATATTTACTTACAAGTTACAGTCTTGGGCATTTAAGAATGCTTCACACATTTAGAAAATATAGGATTTTCCTGGCTCAATACATTCATTTCATACTAACAACGATTCATAACTCATTTTATAAGAAAATATCGGATTTTCTGGAAAACAAACGTGAACTTTTGAATGGCATACATTTACACAAATATCTACTTATGAACTTACCAACTTAATTTTTGACACTTTTTCTTTGAAATAACTTGTATTCTTAGGGAATCGCTAAACACCAGGTTAGCAACTACTTTTGGGGACTAATGCTCTGGTGTTAGTAACATAATTTGGAGCATCATATTGTATTTGACTTTTGAAACATGTAATACAACAATCATGTAAACTTTTCAAATATATATTATGGTGGTGTGTACTTTCTTTACTATTCAATTGTTATGATATTGTACATGACGTCCTCCGCCCACGAATGTTTCCACCGTTCAGGTTTGGGGGTGTGACACATGCTCTATCTAGTGTTCATCAATTATAACACATCGTTTCTAACACATCTTTGTTTTTTCATGATACCATAATATTATTCTTTTTACATAATCGTGGTAGCTCTTTAGTTAGAGAGCCCTTTCTCGTCATTTTGCAAAATGACATTTTTTTTCTTTCTTCTCTAAAAATTTGGACCCAAGACTGTTAGGGGCAGGATCTTAGAATCATATTCAGGATCTTTAATATTGTTGAAACCACAGGATCCTTAAAATATATCGTAGGATCCAGACTATTATCACTAATATTTCCTAACACTTATAATGATTGTATTCTTATTTCTTCTTCTCACATGTGCAAAACTATTTAACGTGAGACTTATTCTTAATGGAGAGTCATCTCAACCAAGCAAAAGACCTAGAGTTAAACAACGTTCATATGCTGATTTCATAGGATCCCAAAATTATCAGACTTCTTGTTACTTGCATTAGACTATAACACATGTACTTAGCACACCACATACACGATTAACTGGATTACTACGCTTGTACTTGTATTACCTTCATCATCTTTGTAATCTCGGATTTAAATCAATAAAATACATCAAGGCAAGTTATCATTATCACCTCCCAAGGTTTTATGTTGGAGATCCTATAAAGGATTAAGGGATTTCCATGTAATTCACTTGTCTCAGTTTGATCATTATTCTATACTTACGTTATACTAACACCACAACCTCTCATACTACTTGTTCTAATTGCACTAGATCAAATTTTGACAAAAACAATTTGGCTCCCACCATGGGGCCATGATGTTCATAATCGCTCAAAATCATGTATACCCAACCAACCTTATCCTCCTCCTCTATTCCTCCCATTTCCTCTAAAAACCTTTCTCCACCCTAGGTGGAGCTCCCAAGAAAACTGTAGAGGTGCCAAAGAAAAACATCTCTCTGGTCGCTACCCAAGGATTTCAGGATCCTCCTGTAATGATTTCCAATAACGATCTCTTTGCTACGATGAAGAGTTTTGAACAAAAAGTCACCCAAAAACAGGAGGACAACAGGAGGGTACTCAAGGAAATAAAAAGAATATGGGAGGAGATCCACAAGCCCCAAGAAGCAGCACCCTCGATCTTGCAGCCTAAGATCCTGAACTTTGACAGTATAGGATCCTCAGCAAACCGCCGCAAGATAGGATCCTAAACACCGGCATCTGCTCCTACTTGGGGTGCCACTACAAAAGAGTAAGCTCATACGACCCAGGATCCCGACGAAACCTTCGTTACTCCCAACAACAAGGATCTTTATAACTTTGTCAATAATAATACTTTTACTACTAACTCTATGGATGTTATGCAGTAATGATCCTGATCATGGCCAAAGAACTTCAACAACTACGAAACATGATCTCAAGCATACCCTGAGTAGTCTAGCCTATACCGGACGTCTCCCCAACATGCCACAGGATCTCAAGATTCGCTCTTGTAATCGCTCACACCGAGTTCCCAAAGCGCTTCCAAACTCCCAACACAAATCCTTATGATGGGTTCACGAATCCTATAGAACATGTGGCACAATACAAGGAGCAGAGAACTAAGGTTCATAAGGCTCAAAGAAGACAAAGAGATCCAAAAGAGGAGCAACCCACCAAGATCATATAATAACCCTAATAGGAAGGTCGAATCCTTGGCCTAGAGATCCTATAAATCTAAACCTTATTCTAGACCCGATCATCATAGGGTTAATGCCCTTGAAGATGAAGGGGAGGAAGAAGAATTTCCTAAGATCACTAACTACTATTTTTCTATGGATTTTCATGTTTCAAATTTTCCATGCAGGTTCTTGGCGACAAAGCGAGATGGCCAAGAAAGGGGGAAAAGTTCACCACTTGGAAAGATAAGTCCAAATGGTGTGCATACCACAAGGACTTTGGTCACATTACTGAAGATTGCATAGCCCTACGAAAGGATATTAGTTACCAACTTAGCAAGGGATAACTCAAGGCAATTCTGAAGATCCAAATAAAAGTATCGGGATCCTCATAAGACCCTAGAAAATCAGGATCCCCTCCTACGATGCTAAGGTAATCAATGTAATCTCTGGAGGATCTGACATTTGTGGCACCTCTTATTCTGCAACAAAAAGACATGTGAAAGTGTTGAAGATGGAGAACTAACAAAGGCCACAAAAGAACACATCGATCAAAAAATGAGAAGGAAATTACCTTTGATGAAACAAATAGAACATACATCCATGATCATCACCACAATGGACTGATAATCACTCTTTACATTGCCAACCATTTTGTCAGGGTGATCCTTGTTGACAGAGAATCCTCGGTCAACATCATACTCCTAGACATTTTAAAAGGTTGAACATCCCTGAACTCAAAATAATCAAAAGATCCCCGATGCTGATTGGATTAGTGGAAAAACAAAACATACAGTCTACGAGATAAAGCTACCTATCTACATAGAGGAGGAAAACTCTATGCGACGCTTTTGTGTAATCGATACATTATCCTCCTATAATGTTATATTAGGTAGACCATGGGTCCATGATATGAAGGTTGTCCCCTCGACATACCATCAATGTGTCAAACTGACCACCCCATGGGGGACAGTAAAAATCACAGGTGATCAGCAAGAATCCATGGAATGCTACAAGACTTCAATGAAATCTTCAACAGTTCATGAAAAAGATAGCAATTAAAGAAAGGGGCACAAGGTGTGTTGGAAACAAAAGAGCAGGATGTAAAGTAAGTGCCCGTGAACCTCAAGGATCCTGAAGCCAAAGTCCTCATAGGATCCTCAATGCCAACATAAATTGAGGAAGAACTAATAAAGTTCCTAAAAGATAAAAGTAAAAAATTCGCCTGGAAGCATGAGGATATGACAGGTATAGAAAAAAGTGTTATAACTCATAAATTCAACATTGATCCTTCTTTCAAACCAATACACCAAAAAGGAAGAAAGTTTGCACCCGAAAGAAACCAGATCATCCAAGAAAAAGTAGAAATGCTCCTTAAAACAAGGATGATCAAGGAAGTCAAGTTCCCAAGATGGCTAGCCAATGTGGTTTTCGTGTAGAAGAAGAACGACAAGTAGAGAGTATGTGTTGACTATAATGATCTAAATAAGGCTTGCCCTAAGGATCCTTTCTCCCTGACACACATAGATTCCATGATAGATGATACGGAGGGCCATGAACTACTAACGCTTATGGATGCATCAGTGGGGTTCCAACAAATCCAAATGGAACCATATGACCAAGAGGATACCACATTCATAATCCCAACATGTATATACTTCTATGCCATTTAGTCTTAAAAATGCAGGTGCAACATACCAAATATTAGTTAACCGGATGTTCAAGGATAAACTGGGGGACATCATGGAAGTCTACATCGATGACTTGGTGGTAAAATCAAAGAAAGCTGAGGATCACCTCAAGGATCTTGAAGATGCCTTCAACATACTAGATGAATACAACATGAAGTTGAACCCTTCTAAGTGCTACTTTGGAATAAGATTGTGCAAGTTCCTCTGATACATGGTGACTAAAAGAGGAATATAAGCAAGTTTGGAGCAAATAAAAGCCATCGTCGATTTAGGATCCCCATCCTCAACAAATGATATTTAGAGACTAACAAGAAGAGTAGTAGCACTTAACATGTTTATCTCAAGATCCTCATAAAGGTGCAAGTCTTTCTTTGATATCTTGAAGAAGAACAAAAGGTTTGAGTGGACTAAAGAGCATGAAGATTCTTTTCAGGAACTTAAGAATTATTTAAGTTTTGCATTGTTGCTGGTGAAACCACTAGATGGAGAACCACTTATCCTATACCTTTCAGTATCCTCTAACTTTGTAAGTGTCGTTTTAGCAAAGGATCTCAACAGGGACCAAGATCCCATCTACTATGTAAGTAAAAGTCTCTTGGATCTGGAGACCATGTATTCCTATCTTGAAAAACTAATACTTGCATTAGTAACTACTTCCACAAAGTTAAGACACTATAATGAAACACATGCTATACATGTAAGAACTAATTACCCCATTAAGAATGTTATACGAAAACGAGATATGTCAGGTAGGATGGAAAAGTGGTATGCGAAGATAAGCACATATGACATCAAATATGAACCTAGATAAGCAATAAAGTCGCAAGCAAACGCAGACTTTGTGGCTGATTTTATTGATGATCTATAACCTAAAGTATAATTGGAAAGCAAGGAACTCCAAAGAAAAGAAAGAATGGGAAGATGGACGCTCTTCACCGACGGATCCTCAAACTTTAGAGGAACATGTGTGGGGATCATACTAAAATCGCCAAAGGGGGACATCATACCCCAAGCATTTAGCTGCGAATTCGATGCAACCAACAACGAAGTTGAATACGAAGCATTGATTATGGGATTACAGCTGACCAAAGATCTTCAAATCAAGGATCTTCAAGTATTCATTGACTTCTTATTATTAACTAATCATTTTAATGGATCCTATGCATTTAAAGGCGAAAGACTAGTACTATACCTCCAAATCCTCAAAAATCCGGCCTCCAAATTCGAAACTTTCAGCCTAAGCCAAGTTCCTAGAGAAGAAAATGATGAGGCAAATACACTAGCCAACCTAGGATCTCCCATTAGGATCCCGCCAAAAGTTAGGATACCAATAACCTATATATTAATCCCAACAATAGAATATCCCTCCAATAAAACTAATAATCGCAATGACCAAACAACCAACATAGTAATAATCAAGGATCCTGACCTTCAACCATTTCCATAATATCCTAATCGTCAGGATGCTAACATCCAGGATCCTCCTCAAAACTCGAGATCCTGGATCCAACACATCATGGAATATCTCGAAAATGGCATGATACCAAGAGAAGAGAAAAGTGACAGAGCATTCAAGATGAGGGTCTCACGATTTCTGGTGATCCAAGGAAGACTATACTTGAAATCCATGACAAACCCATACCTTAGATGCTTAGAAGATCACAAAGTTGCAGAAGTCCTAAAAGGTATACATGAAGGAGACTATGTCAACCACAATGGGGGCAGATCCTTATGGTCCAAAGTGTTAAGGTCAAAAAGTTGTAGAAGTCCTAAAAGATATACATGAAGGAGACTGTGTCAACCACAATGGGGGCAGATCCTTATGGTCCAAAGTGTTAAGGAGAGGATACTACAGGCCAATGAAGAAAAGAGATGCCTTTTTATATGCGAAAAAATGTGATGCATGCCAAAGGCATAACAACATCCTACATCAACTTGCAGAACCGTTACATCCTATCATCTCCCCTTGGTTGTTCATGAAATGGGGGAATAGATATAGTCCGAAAGCTACCAAAATCTCCTGGTAGAAAGGTGTTCATGTTGGTAAGGATAGACTACTTCTCGAAGTGCATAGAGGCTGAGGCCTTTGTTAAAGTACAAGACAAGGAAACAATCTCTTTTATCAAGCACAATATCCTGACCAGGTTCGGGATCCCTACTGAGATCATATGTGACAATAGGTCCCAATTCATAAGCAAAAGGACTAGAGACTTTTGCATGAGCAGGGGGATTAAAATCATAATGTACACTCCTGTTCATCCCCAAGCTAATGGTCAGGCTGAATCCAACAACAAGATCATAGTCAACAATTTAAAGAAGAGGTTAGATGAGAAGAAAGGAAGATGGGCAGATGAACTTCCTTTCGTCCTATGGGCATATTGGAACACTTCAAAATGGCCACCGGTCAAGCTCCAAACTCCTTGGTGTTTGGAACGGAAGTCGTGATCCCTACTGAAGTAGTAATATCAATAGCAGGATCAAGAGAACAACGATAGGATCCTAGCCTAGGATCTTCACTCTATCGATGAACTCAAGGATCTTGGCAGTATCCATATTCCTGCTTATCAACAAAGGATCACTAAAGTGTATAACAAGAACATCAAATTTGGAAGATTCCAGGTAGATGACTTGGTCCTTAGGAAGACATTCCAAAATACCAAGGATCCTAGTGTAGGCAAATTGACATCTAAATGGGAAGGACCATATCTCATCGATCCAAAAGAATGAATGGGGGCATATTGGTTAGCTACCCTTGAAGGGAATGCTTTGTCGAGATCCTGGAATTCCATTCATCTAAAGGCATACTTCATGTAAGTCGCGTAAATCAATTTTGACAAATTTGAGGTACATTTTCTCTACCCTTTACTTTTATATGTTTCTTTTATTTACCTTTCTCAAAACCATTACTAACTTAAGCATCAGAGGGGTGTTGGCCAAGCTAATACCCACCCTTAAGCTAATGTTTGCTATGCGTAGGAACTCATGGATCCTGACACACAAGGATCCCAAAAATCAAGGATTGTGACACACAAGGATCCCAAAACTCAAGGATCCTGACACATACGGATCCCCAAATTCAAAGATCCTAACCAAATAGGATCCTAACATCTTAGGATCCTTGCACTCAGAGATCCCAATAGGTACATCATTCTATGATTAAGAGTACTTAATCCCCTCCATGGTTTAAAGACTTAATTACCTCTTTCATAAAAGTTAAGATTTCTACACCTCGCTTCGATGCACGAAATCCTACTTTGGGATGTGAATAAGGGGATCATTTCATGTTGTAGTGACTTGCCAACCCTCTTATTTTTGAACATATGTCAAGATCCTGTCGTTTAAAAATAAGGTTTATAAATGTCTTATCTTAAGTTGGGATTATCCCCATAAATTTCCTAAGATTTATATCACTTGTTAGGGGCAGGATCCTTGACTCATATTCAGGATCCTAAAATACTTCTAAAGCCACAATATCCTTAAACATATCCTAGGATCCTGAATATTATCACTAATATTTCTACACTTGTAACGACTATATTTTCTTTATTTTCTCACATGTACAGAACGAGTCAACACAATACCCATTCTCAACGAAGAGTCATCTCAACCAGGAAAAGTCTCGGAATACCAAGTCAAATAACGTTCATATGCTGATTCTGGAGGATCCCGGAATTATCAGACTTCTTGTTATTATCATTAGATTATAAATAGCACATGTAACTAGCACACCACAGATACACTTAGCTCATATACGACAATTTTACTTGCCTTCACACATTCATCTCTGTATTCAACACTTTATATAAATACAATCATCAAGGTAGGTGATCATTATCACATCCCAAGGTTTTATGCCGGAGATGCTATCAAGGATCAAGGGCTTTCCATGTAACTCACTTGTGTCACTTTGATTATCATTTCTTACATGATCTACCATGAACATCACAAGCTCTCATATAATTTGGTTAGATTTTACTTAGTTTATTTTTGACCAAAACAATTTGGCGCCCACCGTGGGGCCGTGGTGTTCAAAACCGTTCGGAAAATCATATCTAAACAACCAACCAATCTTCCTCCTTCATCCTTGTCATTTCCTCCAAAATCTTTCCATCACCTCCATCCGGAGGTCCCAAAAAGACTTTCGATGCATCGAAGAAAAGCACTCCTCCAGTTGTTACTCAAGGATCTTGGGATCCTCCTACAGCAATCTCCAACAACAAGCTCTTTGCTATGATAGGGAGATTGGAACGACAAGTGACCCAACACCAGGAGGACAACAAGACGATACTCAAGGAAATTGAGAGAATGAGGGCGGAGATCCATAAGCCTCAAGAAAAGCACCCTCAATTTGCAGCCCATGATCCTAAACTTCGATCACACGGGATCCTCAGCGAACCTCTGCGAGATAGGATCCTCAATAACGACCTCCGTTCCTGACTGGGAGACGACTGCAAGAGAGCAATCCCATACGATCTATGATCCCGACGAAACCTTAGTTACTCCCAATAACAAGGATCCTGGTAACTTTGTCAGTAATAACACCTTCACCACTAACTCTATGCATGTTGATGCAGGAATGAGCTCGCTCGTGGCCAAAGGACTTCTACAGCTATGACAAATGATCTTAAGCGTACCTGGAATAGTCCAACCTATACCAGAAGTATCCCCCACAAGCCATAGGATCTCAATATTTGCTACTGAAATAGCTTATACCGATGTCCCAAAGAGCTTCCAAATGCTTAGCATGACGCCTTATGATGGGACCACAGATCCGGAGGAGCATGTGGCACAATATAGGGAAAGAATGGAGATCATCGTCATTCCTGCACAGTTGAAGGAAGCTTGCTTGTGCAAGGGTTTTGGTTCGACTCTCATAGGAGGAGCCCCAACATGGCTTCTTAATGCTCCTCCTTACTCTATTACTTCATTTTCACACTTAGTTAATTTGTTTAACAATCAATTTTCTTGTAGCAGAACATTTGAAAAGTTCATTAGTGATCTTTATTGAGTGGTTTAGGATCCTAACGAATGCCTTAGGACTTTTGTGAACAAGTTTGGCAGGGATGCTCTTAGTATCCCCAACATTGATATGGCGACTGCAATTGAAGCCTTTAAAATGGGCTTAAAAGGACTCTCCTTTCTATGAAGACCTTGTAATGACCCCATGCAAGAGAATGGATGAGGTCCGAAGCAGAGCATTACGATTCCTAAGGCTCGAAGAAGACAAGGAGATCCAAAAAAGGAGCAACCCATCAAACTCTTATGATCACCCTAATAGGAAGGCCGAATCACCGGCACAAAGACCCTACCAGTCAAAACCATATTCCAAACCTGATCATCATAGGGTCGATGCCCTTGAAGACGAAGGAAAGGAAGAAGAATTTCCTAAGATTACAAACTATTGCTTTTTTATGGATATTTCAGGTATAATATTGTTAGGCGTGTCAAACCCAACAAATTAAGGGGTACAAAATGACTCCAAAAACACTACTACTTTGCACTAAAAATGTAATACAAGGTAAGTAGGGTTGATCCACAGAGACATAGAACAATGGTTGATACCTTTTTGCGTAAGGTACAAATGTGGTTACAATAATATGGGAGTTTATATGCACTGATTTAAACAAAAGACTAAAGTAATGAGTAAACAATTGATTAACTAAAATAAATTTAGGATTTATAAATACTCTAACTCTATGCAAGACAAATTAGTAATGTGATTCCATACATGAAATGAAATTTGTTCGAATCTATCTAAGTTGGTACTTGGAAATACTAACAAGCTCTAACACCTCTCATTCACCATATTGATTAACCAAAATAAGCTCTCTGATTAATCCTAACCTTAAGAATATAATCTAAACAAGCTCTTAGAATTAAATGGAGAGATTACATTATACTTTGTGTGAAAATTCCCGACAACATTCAATACTCCTCACAAGCTCGGGAGTGTAAGAATGTGTGAATTTGATTTACACTAGATTTATTCTAACGAATTCATTTTATTGCTTGTTACTTGTTCTATTTTACAAAACAATTACGGATTTTGCACAATAGATAACTTGTTTGATTTAACCCTAACTCAAATGGCCAATAAGAACTAGAATTGAAATCAAACTTTCAATTGAAACAAAATCAAATTCATTATATAGCATTTAGAAACAAACACCAAATCACATGACTGAAATCACGCACAATAGTCAATACATAAAGTTGGAGAGTCTAGGGTTCTAGCCACACATGACAAGAACAAGATTAACAAGTCTAGAAAGGAAGTTAAAGTACTAAAGTGCTTACAAAGATGAAATTAAAATGTTTCCAAATGATCTTCTTCAAGCTACAAACTAAAAACTTCTTCTAAGAGTCGTCCTTGGTCGCCTGGAGTGAAAGAGAGTATCTTTTTTGGCTAAAAATCCCGAAATTAGATCATAAAAGAAAATTAGGCCAGGAAGTTATGCGACAGACACGACCCCGTGTCAAATTGTGAAGAAATGACACGGCCCCGTGTCACTCAAAAAGTTGGAAAATTTTCTAATCCGCATCCAATATACGTTGATAAACCATTTGACATGACCCGTGTCAAAAGAGACACGACCCATGTCAACTCTTCTGTGACAAATTCTTGTTTTCTTAAATTTTGCTCTGAAAAATCCGCATCTTTGTTTCCGGCCCTTTTTCACCACCCCGATTCATCTCCAACCTCCAGAACCACCTGAAATGGCATAAAAGTGTGGAAATAAAGTATGCCAAGTTTTGTCCCAAAACAAGTAAAATGCATGGATTATTACTAAATTGAAATGCAAAGAGTTAATTAAACATGATTCAATGGTGCATAAAATGCACCTAACAAATCTCCCCAAGCTTAGACCTTTCTTGTCCTCAAGAAAGAACAAAAGATAGACATAAACTGGAGAGAAGAAAAGAAGAAAATAAAAGTCTAGATCTTTTTGTTTTTTGAGTACAATGCAATGAATCTAACAAAACATAACAAAACAAAAATAATCTAACCCAATTGACCTTTTTTTTCACATAGTCTAGAATATATTTGTCGTGCCTTGAGCTAACTTGACTTTGGACCCACAAACACATTTTCATTAAAAACAATACTTTTAGCCACTCCCTAATACAACTCAACAGAATCGAAGATTACAACACTTATTCACTTTTAATAGCATCAAGTCAATTCATGAAACAAATTATGGTCTTACTCTCGTGAAATAATATGTGACAAAAACATGCTCAATCGTCTTTGTTTTACAAAATAAAACAATGACCGACTCCAGCTATTTGTTGATTAACAACAATCTTTTTCTAAAAAATATTTTCTAAGAATTCCCAAAAATTTACCCAGATTGGTAATAAATTTCAAACCACTTACACCAGTTAAAGTAATTAACGGTCAGTCGCAATGTCATAAGTTCAAGTCCAAGTCCAAAGGAATCCTTTGGCAGCCAAACATTTTTCCTAAACATATTATTCAATTAAACTATAAACATAAATATATATATAAAAACTATCTAATTATATTTTCCTACAAATAAAGCTCATTGCTTTGTTTGAAATCCATGTAATGGGATTCCAACTAACACATCCAGACAAGATGACCTTAGTGTGCTAGATTTAAAGAGATCCCTCGGGTTTAATTGCCTGAACCTCAAAGGCCACAAATTAGCTTTATTTGGATACCTATACATATTTATATTTTTTTGTTATTATTAAGTTCATGACTTTCTATGGAACCCTTGTAGCGAACTTTCAACCTAATCAGTCCCAAACAATTCAGCTTTAGGCGATTAGGTGTAGAACACCCCTCGGAGTTTACTTATTCGAATCCCAAAGGTCACAGATTAACTTAATAATAATTTTATTTATTTATTTTTATTTATTTTTATTTTTTTTATTTTTTAATGTATCTATATATATATATATATATATATATATATTACATTTTTGTTTATTATTTATTAATTTATTTATTGTTTTTTTTTCAATTTATTTTCTAGGCTTATCTCTTTATATTTTCGTCCTTGATTTTTCTATTGTGGACATCTCACAGTCTATTACCGTGAGAGGCTTGTAAGACATTTTTCTCGAGGGACTGAAGTCAACACGCAAAGGCCCGTAAGTATATAGTTGGAAATGTCCCCAAGCAAGGTATTTAAAAGGGAATAAGCAGAAAAGACTTTTTAGAGTGCTAGAAGGCTCGAGTCAATGAAATTTTATCTTCATTTTATGATTTCTTGAATTTGGCAATTTGGGTTCAATTGAGCTCTTACTACTCATAAGATCGGTCACATGTCCCAAAGATTGACTCATACCTATCGCTATGATTCGGTGTTGAAAACCTTTTCATTTTCTATTTTGCACGAATAGCTTCAGGAGCCGTGCATGTGTGTAATTTGACCGTTGTAAGGTTTTAATGAAGAACGGGCAGGTTTAATCTCAAGGCATACGACTCACTTATCAACTCAATTGTTTTAAGAAGATTCAGTTGCTTGGGATTGGATCAAAACAAAAATAGAATAAAATACATTTTTTTTTATTTTCTTTAGACAAGTAAAACCATGCAACATGAAATACCTCATACCCCTCCCTAAGCTTAAAATAAGCATCGTCCTCGATGCTTGGAGAGGGGCGGGACTTTACTCTTTTTTTGAAGTTGTGGGTGCCATGGGTTTCAAATGCACAAAGGCAAGAGAGAACTAATTCCAAATCAAATTTCCCATCAATAACTACCAATAATCACACAAAGATACAAACTTTGAACAATTTCAAGAAACTAAATAAGTATTGGAAGGAGTATACCGGACTTGTGCTTGAATGTGTGACTTTTGTGGTGAAGATTCATCCTTTGTCCTCCCCAAGCTTATCCTACAAAACAAAGCAAGCAAATTAACACAATTAATGGTCAATTTCCGGACCTAGGGTTTGTGAGAAAAACCCGAATTCACCATGAAAGGTCCAACAAAGAGCTTCAAGATGAAGAAGATGAAGTGTAGGGAAAGAAATTTAATAACTTGGGAGAAGATATCACTTGGAATCGAGGAATATAAGGTGGTTTAAGAGTGAAATCGGTTTTAAGGAAGAAAAGTGGTGAGAAAACGAGTGAATGTAGTGGGTGTGGTGAAAAAATGAGCAAAATCCGATTTGTTTTAACCTTATAGTGCGTCGAACACGACCCCGTGTCAGAAGAAGGCAAAATGACATGGCCCCGTGTCATTCCCAGACTTAAGATTTTTTTGACCAACTTTTGGACACGGCCTCGTGTCAAATGTGGTCAAAAACAACACGAGCCGTGTCAAACGTTGTGTAAATTTTTGCGATTTTCGGTTTTGGCACCTTCCGGTAATCAAAATTCATTTTTTCTGTTTTGGAAACTCATTGATAATTATATGAAAGCTGAAAAGTCATTTGGAACAATTAAAACGATGAAATGCGAAAAATGAAAAAATGACAAAAATACCCCCGGGTTGCCTCCCGGTTAGCTGCCATTGTTTTAAGTCATTAGCTCGACTTGGCCCCTGAATGTGCTTCATTCTAAGTATGTGGTCCTTTCCAACACATCAACCTTCGCGTATGCTTCTTGTCATCAGTAAACTCCAAAATCTCCAACACCTCGTTATTTATATCGAACTCCTTTGCAAGTTCTTTGGCTTTGCTGCTGTCTAGTTTTCGTTACAAAACTAAATCTAGAAATTCATTGTTAGACAAGTTTAAACCTTTTTTATTTGAGGGCTAGATCATATTCACAAGATTGACAGATTGAACATCAGAAGGAACCTTTTTTGCTTCATGAATATTGAAGTTGATAACTTCACCATCAAATTACATAGTTAAAGTTTCGTTATAGACATCAGTTTTTGTTTTAGAAGTTTTAAGAAAAGGTCTACCCAAAAGTATGGAACTTGAACTTGGAGAGTCATCATCTCCTATATCTAGAACATAAAAATCATGCGGGAAAACAAATTCATTGACTTGCACCAACACGTCCTCTAGTACACCTTTTGGGTGTACTATTAACCGGTCGGCAAGTTGGATGATCACACCGGTTTTGCTCAATGTTCCGGCACCAGTTGATTTAAAAATAGAATATGGTAGGACATTTATAGATGCACCTAGATCGAGCATGGCTCGAGGTACATAAAGATTCCCCAATTTGCAAGGCACGATAAACACATCGGGATCCTTGCACTTCGGGGGCATCCTCTTTTGCAAAACCGCGGATACATTTTCCCCGACTGTTATAGTTTGGTTTCATTTTATTTTCTTTTTAGATACACAAAGATCCTTAACGAACCTTGTATATCTAGGTACCTTCTTGATGGCCTCGAGGAGTGGGATGTTGATTTGAACTTTTTTGAACATTTGCATGATCTCACTCTCCTCGCGTTTCTTCGTGCTCTTTAATCTTTTAGGAAATGGAGCAGGTGTGGCTTTAGATTCAATCACGAAGGGCTTCTTTTTTGGTTGTTTTATCTTCTTTCTTTTCTTCTTGGGTTTCCTCTTCGACCACTATTTTTTCTTCCTCTTGATCAACCGACACTTTTGGACCATTGTAACTCTTTCCGCCTCTCAATGTGATGGCACACACGTTGTACCTTGGGTTCGTTTCTGTTAGGGCTGGAAACTTTCCTTGAGATTCTAGTTTGCTTACAGAAGTAGCAAGCTGTGAAACTTGTTGCTCAAAGTTCTTTATGATTGCTTTTGTTTCTTGTTGGAAAGCTTGTGTACTAGTTGCCAAACTCTTCACTCTGTCCTCTAGGGATATACTTGATGAACCCGCTTGTTGAGGAGGGTGTTGTGGCTACCTTGGCTGAACGTTCTGTAGTGGAAAAGGTGGTCTTTGTTGATATTGATGTGTTTGACTTGGTTGATAAATTCCCTGTTGATTTCCTCCCTAACCTTGATTGTTGTTCCATCTTTGATCACCCTGTGGTTGCTCATATCCTCTTTGATTTGACCTGGAGTAGCCTCCCATGACTTTTGCTTCTTCATAATCTTTTTCTTGAAGTTGTGGGCACATATCGGTTGGGTGTCCCACTTGAGTGCAAATACCGTAAGGGCGGGGTGTGGGTTGCACACCTTTGTCTTTTGCTAGCATCATTACCACTTTTGTAAGCTCAGATAATTGAGCTTCAAATTGAGGATTTTGGACTTCTTTTACAACTCAGGGTGCATCCATGTACCACTTGTCTTCTTGAGAAGTGTGCTTTGAATGTTTAGCCATATTCTTAATAAATTCTTGAATTTTGGTTAGGGTCTTGTCCAGAATAGCTCCTCCACTTGAAGCATTAAGAAGCCTCCTTTCCCATGGCAACATGCCTTTACAAAGGTATTGAAGAAGGTTGTATTAAAAAATTCCATGTTTTGGGCACCGGGTGCATAACTTCTTGAACCTTTCCCAATAGGTACGTAAGGCTTCATTCTTTTTCTGCTTGATGTCGATAATTTCTCTATGTAAGGTGGAAGCTTTCATTTATGGGAAATACTTCTCTAGAAACAACTGTGCAAGATCTACCCATGTATTAACCGTCCCCGGTGGGAGGTCATAAAGCCAATCTTTTGCTGCATCTTGCACCGCAAAGGGGAATGCCGTAAGCTTGATTTGATCCTCTGTGATATTATGTGGTTTAGGGATGTTATTCGGTCCAGAACCGAATTGAACCGACCCGAACCCGAATAACCCGAAAATCGAATAAGGGTATTTGTATGAACCGAAAACCGAACCAAATAAGCAATACGGGTTCGGTTCGGTTCAAGTTTTATTCGGTTCGGTTCGGTTCCGGCCCGAATAACCCAAATAACATGTACAAGATGATTGATACCCTATTATTATTGTATAACCCGAATAACCCAATTAACATTTACAATGTGATTATAACTATTGTATTTTGTATGACTTTTGTATTTTATGATTTCATGACAAATCTTTTAAAGAAACAAATTTGTTAATTAAAAATAATACAAAGTATATATAATTGTTCCAAAGGTGCAAAAAAAGTTAGAATTTGTGTACTAAGAATATAAACAAGGATAACATGGATTAACTATTCTTGATTAAAATGAAAAATACAAACACCAAAATCTTAAGATATAGTTATTCGGGAATCTAAACATTAAGTTTTTAACCATATCCAAAATCTTAAAAACACCCAAAACATCCAAAAATCTAAACATTAAGTTTTTAACCATATCCAAAATAACATTTTTCAAACACGAATTAACTATTCGGGAATATTAATTGGTTGTTTTCCCTTTCCATCTCTATTGTTTATCGCCTCTTCTAAAGATTTCGCGACCTCATCGTCTTTCAAAATGTCATCAATGTTGTCCACAATTGGCTTTCTTGATTTCCTTACCCAATCTTGGGTGCAAACCAAAGCCTCTACTATATTTGCAAACAAATTTGTTCGATATTGATCCAATATCCGCCCGCTTGTACTAAACGCCGCCTCTGACGCCACAGTAGAGTTTTGAAGTCCCAAAATATCTATCAACATAAACATAGAAAATGTTAAAATATAATTTTTTTAAAAAAGTATACAAATAATAAAGTTATACCTTTCGCCATACGGGATACAATAGGGTAACGAGATGCATTGTGTTTCCACCAAAGTAGAATATCAAAATCTTTATTGTATTTAACTAACTGCTTGTTTAGGTATCGTGTCAACTCCGTTTCCATTGATGTTGATGGGTAATCAGTTTGCACTATTAAATCACCCATGAAGTCATTTTCATCATCAATCACAACTACATCTTCATGACCATGTGTTTGATTTTGAGAAGAGTCGGTATTGTCAAACTTTGATTTGTAGAAATTAAAAAAATTCTCAAATCTTTGTTGAAGACCCCGTATTAAGGCCTTAGCCTTCAAAATGACTTCCGAGTTGAACATGAGATCTTTTTGTGTATTCTTCAACTTAATCAACTTCTCAAAGGCTTGTTGAAGAAAATCAAACTTGAACCGTGGATCTAATATGACCGCAAAATACAAAAAATCATTTAATTTTTCAAGGTCGCCGCAATACTTATCGTATTTGTCAATCATGTCCTTCCCGATCAAACAAAATTGGGGACTAGCCGCCCATTCCTTAATGTGTTTGTACACATCACATATTTCTCCAAAAAACGATGTGCCATCGATTTTGTTGACGTCGATACTATGTCGGTTTTCACTTTGAATTTCTCGAGAAATCCAACCATAGCTCTACAAATGTTGAAATCTTCTTTTGCGGGGGTCAAAACATCTCGAACATATGTAGGATCTATTATAAGAAAGTAAATGTTAGTATTTTTTTTGAAAAAAAAACAGCTTTACTACACCATGTTTAGAGGCCTGTATCTCACTGAATATATAACCAAATAATGCATTTAAATAGTCTAAACTGTAGTTTAAATTGTGAACTACAAACTAGAAAAAAAAATTGGGCTAATCCGACAAATAATGAAGACGTTATGACAGTTCAAAATTGGCTAAAAAATTCCAAACATGTTGAAACAAATAAACTCAGCTTTAATACCCTATGTTTAGAGGCCTTTATCTCACTGAATATATAACCAAATAATGCATTTAAATAGTCTAAACTATAGTTTAAATTGTGAACTACAAGTTGGAAAAAACATTGGGCTAATCCGACAAATAACAAAGACGTTATGACAGTTCAAAGTTGGCTAAAAAATTCCAAACATGCTGAAACAAATAAACTCATCTTTAATACCCTATGTTTAGAGGCCTGTATATCACTGAATATATAACCAAATAACGCATTTAAATAGTCTAAACTGTAGTTTAAGTTGTGAACTATAAGCTGGAAAAAAGTTGGGCTAATCCGACAAATAACGAAGACGTTATGATAGTTCAAAGTTGGCTAAAAAATTCCAAACATGCTGAAATTTAAAAAAAAAAAAACAATGGAATGGAATATGAAATTACCTTTGACTTCAAACATGCCAAAAACATTCTCCAACTCCACCACAATCTTCAACAAATCGTATGTGGAGTTCTATCGGGTTGGGCTATCATTACACAAAAATTTCTTGGATTCCACATTTAGTTCTTTCATGCATTCTTTGAACCTTTGAATCCGTTGTGTAGAATTCCTAATGTATTTAACGGCCTTTTGCATGCACTTGATACTAGATTGGTGTTGATCAAACTCATCCCTAACAATAAGGTTAAGGATGTGGGCCATACACCTTACGTGTAATTGTTTCCTCCCATCATACAAGTTTGGTAGGTTTTTCTTTAGAATTTTGATTGCTTTATCATTCGAACTAGCATTGTCTACGGTTATGGTCATTACGTTAGTTATACCCCACTCTTGAAGACAAGTCAACAACGTGCGCCCAATGTCTTCTCCCTTATGACTATCTTGAGATTTAAAGTTGATAATTCATTTGTGCATGACCCAATCTTCATCAATAAAGTGGGTCGTGACCACCATATAGCTTGACCTTTGACATGAGCTTGTCCAACAATCGGTGGTCAAATGCACATTACTTAAGGGATTACTAAAGAACTTAAACAACTTAGCCTTTTCTTCAAGATAGAAATCGATGACTCTATTTGAAATTGTGGTTCTACATGGCAAAACTACTTTTCCGTTCAATGCATTTGTATACTCAATAAATGATTCATTCTCTACAAACTTGAACGGTAATTCTCCAACTACAAATAAGTTTAACAATGCTTTTTTTATTCTTTTCTCATCATGTTTCCAAGTCCTAATACTATTCTCCCCATTTTCATTTTTTTTGAAATTTAAAGTGGTTTGGTTTTCTACTTTTTTCTAAATTTTTTGGGTTCATTCTACATCTTTCTGTATGTCTAATCATACTAGAAGTACCATTTCCGCCGGATTCAGTTTTGAGCAAAGTTCCACACTTTTTGCATTTGCTATATCTAGCTTTGTTAATATGAATTACATCATAATCGACCCAACAAGCCGCCCTTTGGGCATATTTCCTTTTCTTCGGCTTTGTTGCTTGACTTGTTCCTTCAACTTGAGTGTTATCAACAAACACATCTTCATCATCAATCTAAAGCACAATAACAAAATCATTTTAATATAATGGAATGAAACAAGTAAAAGAACAAATATGGTTGTTTTCTACATTAAATTCTCTCATTCAAGGTTCTCATTCAAGGATAACATACATAGAGAAAATGTTAACTGTTAACATAACACACTCAAATTTCAATTGATAACATTCATAATAACGCAATGAAAGATTGAGTAGTAGATTAAGATACAAATACTTACTTGAGTTTCTTGATTTGAAACCCAATTTTCCATGACTTGAATGGAGTATTGATGATCGATCAATGAGTCTAGGACCTCCAGGGACCAAGTTATCGCAAGTAGGAAGGTAGCAACCGCAAGTTCGCAACTGTGTCGATCAAAAACTAATATCGCAAGCAAGGAGTAATGCCAAGGAGATGTCGTCGACTACTCAGACTCGATTTGGTGAAATATGGAATCTGATTTCCTTGATTTTCTTTTGGTGTATTACGTGGGTTTTTTTGGGGTAGCGATCGTATGTTTTGATCGAGTCGACAGAACACATTCAAACCGAATAAGGAATCGTGAAGGGCAAAAAAAAATCGTGACTTTTCAGTTTTCATATTCGGTTCGGGTATTTTGGACCGAATAAGCCCTTATTCGGGTAACCCGGACCGAATTACCCGAAACCCGAATAAGCCTTATAAAGATACCCGAAAACCGAATCGAATTGCTTATTCGGGTCTAATTCGGTTCGGTTCGATTCGGTTTTCGGTTCGGTTTGGGTTTTTCGGGCCAAATTCTCATCCTTAGTGTGGTTTCTTGCTCACACACACAACATGGAACTCAGTGAGAAACTTATAAGGATCTTAATTTTCCAAACCTCTAAAGGTTGGGAGTAAGTAGATGAGCCCGGATTTTATTTCTAGGTTGGTGGCTGCCAGATATGTGATGTAAAGAGGTTGTTGAGTAACCTCTTGCCTTGCCCATTGGTGAAGGGTTTTCTCAGGTGGTGGATTCCCTCCATGGTTATCTCCCATTGTGTGAGTAGTGGTTGAAGTTCCTATGGGTGTAGTGTTTGGGATATTATGAACAGGTGAAGAGGGTGGAGTGGTATTTATGGTTGAGAATGGTTGAGGTGAGATTGATAGGCTTTTTGTTTCGGATGCGGATACACTTGAGAGGGGTATATCCTCCCAAATATTAATGACCGGAGGGGTAGATGATGAAGAAGTCACGGAACCCGGTTGCCTCTTACGAAGCATGGCTTGCTTCCGTAACTATTTGCAGTCTTCTCTATCTTCGAGTCAATTGGTAGTGGTGTACCTGTACGGAAAGATCTAGGCATAAACAATTAGTAACACCGTGTCCCGGGCAACGACGCCGATTTGTTAGGTGTGTCAAACCCAACAAATTAAGGGGTACAAAAGGACTCAAAAAACACTACTACTTTGCACTAAAAATGTAATGCAAGGTAAGTAGGGTCGATCCACAAAGACACGGAACAATGGCTTATACCTTTTTGCGTAAGGTACAAATATGGTAACAAGAATGGGGGAGTTTATATGCACTGATTTAAACAAAAGACTAAAGTAATGATTAAACAATTAATTAACTAAAATAAATTCAGGATTTATAAGTACTCCAACTCTATGCAAGACAAATTAGTAATGTGATTCCATAAATGAAATGAAATGTGTTCAAATCTATCTAAGTTGGTACTTGGAAATTCTAACAAGCTCTAGAACCTCTCATTCACCATATTGATTAACCAAAATAAGCTCTTTGATTAATCCTAACCTTACCAGTATAATATAAACAAGCTCTTAGAATTAAATGGAGAGATTGCATTATATTTTGTGTGAATATTCCCAAAAACATTTAATACTCCTCACAAGCTCGGAAGTGTAAGAATGTGTGAATTTGATTTACACTAGATTTATTCAAATGAATTCAATTTAGTGCTTGTTACTTGTTCTATTTTACAAAACACGGATTTTGCACAATAGATAACTTGGTTGATTTAACCCTAACTCAAATGACCAATAAGAACTAGAATTGAAATCAAACTTTCAATTGAAAAAAAATCAAATTCATTTAGAAACAAACACCAAATCACATGATTGAAATCACACACAATAGTCAATACATAAAGTTGGAGAGTCTAGGGTTCTAGCCACACATGACAAGAACAAGATTAACAAGTATGGAAAGGAAATTAAAGTACTAAAGTGCTTACAAAGATGAAATTAAAATGTTTCCAAATGATCTTCTTCAAGATATAAACTAAAAACTTCTTCTAAGAGTCGTCCTTGGTCGCCTGGAGTGAAAGAGAGTCTCTTTTTTTGCTAAAAATCCCGAAATTAGATCATAAAAGAAAACTGGGCCAGGAAGTTATGCGACAGACACGACCCCGTGTCAAATTGTGAAGAAATGACACGGCCCCGTGTCACTCAAAAGTTGGAAAATTTTATCATCTGCAACCGATGTACATTGATAAACCATTTGACACGACCCATGTCAAAAGAGACACGACTCGTGTCAACTCTTCTGTGAAAAATTCTTGTTTTCTTTAGTTTTGCTCCGAAAAATCCGCATCTTTGTTTCCGACTCTTTTTCACCATCCTGATTCATCTCCAACCTCCAAAACCACCTAAAATGGCATAAAAAGTGTGGAATTAAAGTGTGCCAAGTTTTGTCCCAAAACAAGTAAAATGCATGGATTATTACTAAAGTGAAATGCAAAAGAGTTAATTAAACATGCTTCAATGGTGCATAAAATGCACCTAACAAATATTTGCTATGTATGATCTTGGCAACATAACAAGATGTCCAAGGGAATGATAAAAATCCACCACTTGGAAAGACAAATCCAAATGTTGTGCATACCATGAAGACTTTAGTCATGTCACATAAGATTGCATAGCCCTCAGGAAGGAGATCAACTACCTATTAGGCAAAGGATATCTCAAAGAAATCCTGGGAAGAAGAAAGGAAAGATCCAAAGAGAAAGATTAGGATCCTTAGAAGACCCTCGATAAGCCAGGATCCCCTCTTGCTGACGCCAAGGTAATCAATGTTATCTCTGGAGGATCTTACATTTGTGATACCTCTTATTTTGTAGCAAAAAGGAATGCTAAGGTGTTAAAAACAGAGAAAGAAGAAAGGCCACAAAAGAATGCGTCAGTCACAAATGAGAAGGATATCACCTTTGACAAAGCAAATAGACAAGATGTCAATGATCCTCACCATGACAGATTGGTGATCACTCTTTACATCGCCAATCATTTCTTCAGAGGGATCCTTGTCGACAGAGGATCCTCAGTTAACATTATAATCTTGGATGCTTTAAAATTAATGAACATCCCAGAGTATGAAATAATCAAAAGATCCTCAGTATTAATAGGATTCGGCAACGAAACAAAACATACAATCGGCGAAATAAAGCTACCTATCTACATTGAGGGGGTAAACTCTATGCAAACTTTTTGTGTAATAGATACATTATCCTCTTATAATGTTATTTAAGGTAGACCATGGATCCACGAAACGAAGGTAGTCCCAACAACATACCATTAATGTGTAAGGATGCCCACCCCATGGGGGACATTGAAGATCACAGGCGATCAACAAGAATCCAAAGAGGCCTACAAGACCTCGATGAAATCATCAACAATATCAAGATAAGTTCCCCTGAACCTTGAAGATTCTGATGTTAAAGTTCTCATAGGATCCTTAATACCAGAACCAACTGAACAAGAACTAATAAAGATCCTCAGAGCTAGAAGAAAGACATTTGCATGGAAGCACGAGGACATGGCAGGTATAGACAAAAATTTAATAACGTATAAACTTAACATGATCCTTATTTAAGACCAATACACAAAAAGAGAAGGAAGTTCGCACCAGAGAGAAACTAAATCATACAAGAAGATGTAGAAAAACTTCTTAAAACAACAATGATCAAGGAAGTGAAGTTCCCAAAGTGGCTAACCAACATGGTCGTAGTACAAAAGAAGAATGGAAAATGGAGAGTATGTGTGGATTATACGGATCTGAACAAGGCTTTTCCCAAGGATCCTTTCCCTCTACCACACATAGACTCCATGATAGACGTCAAAGCATCAGCAGGGTTCCAAAAAATCCAAATCGAACCATCTGACCAAGAGGATACAACATTCATAAACCCAACATGTATATATTGTCATGCCATTTGGTCTTAAAAATGTAGTTGAAACATATTGAAGGCTAGTTAACAATATTTTCAAAGAAAAACTAGGGGACACCATGGAAGTCTACATTAATGGCATGGTGGTCAAGTCAAAGAAAGATGAAAACCATCTCAAGGATCTTGAACGAGCCTTTGACATACTGGACGAGTATAACATGAAGCTGAACCCCTCCAAGTGTCGCTTTGGAATGATACCATGCAAGTTCCTTGGGTAAATGGTGACCAAAAGAGGAATTGAAGAAAGTCTTGAGAAAATCAAAGAAATCATTGATCTAAGATCCCCATCCTCGACAAAGGTTATTCAAAGACTAACAAGAAGAGTGGCATCCTTAAACAGATTCATCTCAAGATCCTTAGAAAGATGCAACCTTTCTATGACATCTTAAAGAAAAATAAATGGTTTGAGTGGACTAAGGAGCACCATGATGCCCTCTAGGAACTTAAAAGATACCTAACTTCAGCACCCCTATTGGTAAAACCATTAGATGGAGAACCACTTCTTCTCTACCTTTCAGTATCCTCAAACGCGATGAGTGAATTCTTAGCTAAGGATCTTAATGGGGACCAACATCCCATCTACTATGTAAGTAAAAGTCTCTTGGATCCTGAGACCAAGTAATATCACCTTGAAAAACTTATACTTGCGTTAGTAACTGCTTCTACTAAATTGAGACACTATTTCGAAACACAACCTATATATGTAAGAACTAATTATCGTATTAAGAATGTTATAATAAAACCATAAATGTCAGGAAGGATGGAAAAGTGGTCCGTGAAGCTAAGCACATACAACATCAAGTATGAGCCAAGATCCGCGATAAAGTCTCAAGCACTATCGGACTTTATGGCTGACTTCAGTAATGATCTACAAGATGAAGTATAAATAGAAACTAAATGACTTCTAGAAGAAGAAAACACATGAAGGTGGACATTATTCATAGATGGAGCATCAAACCAAATAGGAACCGGACTAGGGATCATACTAAAGTTTCCACAGGGGGACATCCTACCCCAAAGTAGTCAGTTGAAAGTTCGAGGCAACCAATAAAGAGGCTGAATACGAGGCACTAATCATGGGACTACTACTAGCCAAGGATCTTCAAATCAAGGATCTTCAGGTATATTTCAACTTCTTATTAATAACTAACCATTTTAATGGATCCTATGCAGTAAAAGGAGAAAGACTAGCACTATAGCTCCTGATCCTAAAAAAAATTAACCTCTGAACTCGAAGCATTCAGCCTAAACCAAGTTCCTAGAGAACACAATGCTGAAGCAGATGCTTTAGACACTCTAGGATCTTCTCTTAGGATCCCACTAGAAACCAGGATCCCGATAATCCATGTGATGATCCCAACAATTAGCGACCTTCCAAAAGACTAAAGGATCTCGACAATGATGAGTTAACAACCAACATCGCTACAATTGAAGATCCTGATCCTTAACTTCCTCATCAGGATCTTAGCATCAAGGATCCTTCCCCAACCTCAAGATCATGGATTCTATCCATTATGGAATATCTCCAACATGGTACCATCCCGAAAGAAGACAAAAGTGAGAAGTCATTCAAAATGAAGGTCTCACGTTTTGTGATGATCCAAGGTAAGCTATACAGAAAATCCATGGCGGGTCTATACCTTAGATGCCTAGAAGATCATGAGGCTACGGAAGTCCTAAAGGACATACATGAAAGAGATTATGGTAACCACATTGGGGGCATATCCTTGTGCTCCAAGGTGTTAAGAATGGGATATTATTCTCCAATCATGAAGAAAGACTCTTTCTTGTATGCTAAAAAATGTGATGCTTGTCAAAGACATAGCAATATCCTACACCGAACAGTAGAACATTTTCATCCTATCATCTCCCCTTGGTCATTCATGAAGTGGGGGATAGATATAGTTGGAAAATTACCTAAGGCACCAGAAGGAAAAGTCTTCATGCTGGTAATGATAGACTATTTCTCAAAGTGGATCGAGGTTGAGGCTTTTGTTCAAGTAAGAGACAAGGAGGTGGTGTCATTTATCAAACGTAATATCCTGACTAGGTTTGGATCCCTGCCGAAATTATATATGAAAATGGATCCCAGTTCATAAGCAAGAGGACTAGGGACTTTTGCACAAGTTAGGGAATCAAAATGATAATGTCCACCCATGTTGACCCTCAACCCAACAGTCAAGCGGAATCTAGCAACAAATCATAGTTAATAACTTGAAGAAAAGGCTATATGAAAAGAAAGGAAGATGAGCAGAGGAACTTCCTTTCGTCCTATGGACAAATAGGGCCACTTCTAACGTGGCCACATGCCAAACTCCATACTCTTTGGTGTTCGGAGCAGAATCAATGATCCCCACTGAAGTGGTGATCCTAACTGCAATATATATATTTCAAAATCAAGAGAACAATGATAGGATCCTATCATAGGATCTTGACACTACTCATGAACTCAGGGATCTTGCCAGGATCTGCATTGCTACTCATCAACAAAGGATCACCAAAGTATATGAAAATAATGTCAAAGTCAGAAGATTCCAGATAGGAGACTTGGTCTTAAGGAAAGTATTCCAAAATACCAAGGATCCTAGTGCAGGTAAATTGGCACCTAAATGGGAAGGATCGTATCTTATAGATGTTGAAGAAGGAAAAGGGGCATATTCGCTAGCTACTCTCAATGGAAAAATATATGTAAACTTTAGGTATTAATGAACATAAAATATGAAAAAGGGTAAAACCGAATACTTCATGAAAAATTAAGGGCTTTTATGACAATAGCCCGATGGAAAACTACAATAAAATCGTTAAACACAAAAAACAACAAAAAATAATTTTGGATTTTTGTTTTTGAAATGCAAAACACAAAAATAAGAAAATATTTTTGGAATTTTTGTTTTTGAAATTTAAGGAAAAAAAGTAAAAATATTTTTGGAGTTTTTGGTGTTTTTGAAAATTAAAGACAAAAGAAATAAAATCTTTTTAGTATTTTTGGTTTATAAAAACAATATTAAAAACAATAAAATGTTACCAGACATGCGAAGTGAACAATATCGACGTTTAGGCATAGTACTTCAAAACAACAATTCTTCTCAAACAACAAAGTAGGATCTAAACTATTCAGAGAGATTTCGAAAGGGAAGGGGGTCGAACGCTGAATAGTGAATAGTAACTGTTGAAGCCTTCAACGATGTTTTGACTCCTCGTTATTTCACCATGAAGACAAGCTTGGAAAAACATTTGCATCGAGCATTACTAATCCAGACAATATCCTTAAAAAAAGATTTCTCATCCAAATTCTTTGTAAAAATGTCAGCAAGTTGACCCGTCGTCTGCACAAAGTGAATGTAACGCCCTGTTCTGAATTGACTCCTAGTTTGAGGCTATGGACTGAACGCCGATCATCATAAGGATTATGGATTTTGAAAAGTGTAAGATCTAGACCATTTTGGGTGCGATTGATGTATTAGAAGTGATCCGGATGTTCGGTTTGTGTTTTGGAGCCTAGGGGTATTTCGGTAAAGTGTCAATTTGGGCTTTTGTGGAAAATGGGCTTTTGTTGGGAAGCTCTCAAGGAATATATGAGTTGATAGAAGTGTAGGGCTTCTCGTTACTCTTTCGGGGATATAAGGATCGTCGAAAACAGATTTATAACGAAGAAGTTATGGCCTTCGGAAGTTTAGTGGTTTCAGGCTTAGCCGAGTACGCTGGGCATATAGAAAGAGTACGTTGGGCGTACTAGTGAAGAAGGAAGTACGCTGGGCATACTTTTGGAGTACGCTGGCCGTACTGACCAGGATGGTCGCGAATGTTCTTTGGAGTACGCTGGGCGTACCATATGAACGTTAGGCGTACGCCAATCAGACCTAAACCCTATTTTAGGGTCTTGGACCCTATTTATGCTCCTTATCTCATAACCTAACCCTAATATCTTCAGCCTCCACCCTCTAAACCTTAGAAATCGACCCTTAGTCCTCATTTGAGTGATTTTGGTGCTTGGATGGCCATTAGAGGAGTATTTTGGAGTTATTGAAGAAGAAGGTGTTTAGAGAAGAAGCAAAGATTGAAAAGAGCTTGTTGATCCAGAGGTTTTACATCATTTCTAGCCTATTGAAGGTATAAAGTTCTCATCTTGGTGCTTCTACATCATAGATCTAGGTTCTCATGGATATTGTCCCTTTTTGGTTTCAAGAATGGATTTTTATGGTGCAAATTCGTTTCTAGACTTTGGGTTGCCACCCATGAAGTTATTTAAGTCACTTGAGCAGTAAAGTTGCAATCTTTAAGGCCTGTTTGCATCCATACAAGAGATCTAGCCATTTCCATGAAGATAGCTGCTATTTTTCCAAGTTTGATCTCATTTGGTGGGGTGCAAGCCACCAAGTGATCAACTTTATGGGTTAAGAAGGATTAGTAGACTCAGATCTGAAGTTTGGAAGTTGTGTCTTAAGGGATTAAGCAGTTTTGAAGAATATGGCTTATCAGGGGAGTACGCGGGGCGTACACGCCAATACGCGCAGCATACAAGCCATGCAAGCTGTATGCGCAGCGTACAAAAGAGTACACTCAGCGTACACTCAGACTGTGGACTTTACGTTATTGGGCCTCGGTTTGGGGCCAGGTCTTGGGTTAGCAGATGTTGGGCCGTAATGGGCCACCAGGAGACAGTTAAGGGCCCAAGGCATAGTTTGAGTTTTGGTGGAAAGCCCATTTGAGGAGTTGGGACCAATTTAGAAAATTGGGCCATTGGAGGACTTTAATGGGCCTTAGTGAGTTTGGAAAGACTAGAAAGGATTGGGCCTCGGTCATGGTCCAATTTAGATCAAAGGGGGGTAAAATAGTCATTTTACCCTTGGATGGATTCTCAGTTTTGACTAAGTGTTTATTTGTGGTCATAATAGTCAGGGAGTCATTGGAGCAGCTGATAGAGATACCCTCGCCTGAGTTTTCAGCATCCAATTTGAGAGGTGAGTTTTCCTCCCATAGGAATGGGTCTAAGGCACCAATGTCAACCCGTTTAAGTAATAGAGTATGTCGGGGTAAGCCCGATGTCGGGGTTAGCCCGATGCAGTCTATATGTTTCCAGACTTCGGTCCGATGCCAGGGCGGTCCCGAGAAGTAGTTATGTATGCTTGATGTCTTTGTGACTCATGCATGTTTATGTGTTCCGGACTCCGGTCCGATGTCGGGCAAGCCCGATGCAGTATATATGATTATGTTATATGTTATGTGTTCCGGGGTAAGCCCGATGTAAGTTAGTCATTAAGCCATGTATTATGTATTTCGAGGCAAGTCCGATGTATGCTAGTTTATGTGTTATATGTTGTTGTTCCGGACTACAGTCCGATGCCGGGGCAAGCCTGATGCAGATTATGTGATTATGTTATGTATGTGCCGGGGTAAACCCAATGTCCGGGCAAGCCCGATGCCCAATGCGGTCGGATGCTGGGGTGAGCCCGATGCCGGACAAGAGTCCGATGCCGGGTAAGCCGATGCAGGGATTCGTCCCGATGCAGTTGGGAGTAGTCTTATAGTTATGCTATTTGTGATATGTGCTTTGTATGGTATGTGGTAGTTTGGGGGGAGCTCACTAAGCTTTGTTGGATTAGGTGTCTAAGCCCATAACTATAATTGGTATGTACTTGAATTGATAGCAGCACAGTCCTTTTGGGTTGCCCTCAAACCTAGCAACCAGACAAGGAAATTATGAAAGGAGAGATATTAATTTATTATAAGATTAATAAATTAATATAAATGAATTTATTAATATGTTAAAAGATTAATATATTAATGAGAAATCATTTTGTTTAATTAATTGTTAGCCAGAAATTAATTAGAATTAATTTTGGGGTTAAAAGAATTGATTATAAGGTGCAGGGACTAGTTTGCAATTATCTAATAGTTGAGTGGAAGGCTCTAGAACCCCCTTGGATAAGGGTGGACGAAATCTTTAGGGGAAACCCTAATAATTTCGTCCATAGGGGCTTGGATAAGGCCCTTGGGTTTGCTTAGGCCCTAAGCAAAGGATAACTAGGGTTTCCCCTAAACCCTAGATCCCTCAGCTATATAAGGAGCCTCCTGGTTCATGTTTTGGTCACTCTTTTCTTTTGAAGAAACCCTAAGGGCCAAAATTTTGCATACTCCCTCTCCCCTCTCTCCTCTACTTTCCTTCTTGTTAGTTTGGGTGTGATTCCATTAGAGGCATTACACTTGTGGTGTTAAGCTTCCAAGAAGATCAAGATCAAGATCAAGGGAATTATCAATTGTTTACTATAACAACTGAAAGGTATGTAATTACTAAACCCTAGGTTGTAAATTTCGATTATAGCCTCTCTCCTCTAGGGTTCTTGTTTTGCAATTCAAAGTTGTATGTTCAATAGATAAAACATAGATCTAAAGTAGGTTGCATGTGAACTTAGGAATTGTTTTCTAGTTTATTTGTTTTACCTAAAACCCATCAGTGGTATCAGATCCATTGTTTGTTTTAAATTAAATTGTTATAATTGTTGAATTGCAAATTAGGGTTTATAGCTATTAAACCCTAAAGGCCATTTTTTTCGATTTTTAGGGTTGTGGATCAAAGGGTTTTTGAAAACCCTAGCCTCCAAAGAACCCTAATCGAAATCAGGGTTAGGGTTTTGAAAACCCTAGCCTCCTCCCTTGAAAATTTCGAAATATGTTATAAAGATTAGGGTTTCTTTGTTTTGGATAATAGTTGCCTTATTGGATAATTGAGAAAAATAAGGAAATTATCCTATCCCCATATTTTTAAAATCTAGAAGGGATATGGATTAGGATTAAATTAATTGTTTAATTTAATTAGATAATCCTTACAAGATTTAATAAATTAATTAAAAGTTAATTAATAGATAAATATTAAATCTAATTAATTGGTTTATTTAAATTTAAAATTTAATAGTTTAAATTTCGAAAAAAAATTTATATAAACCCTTGAAGTTTTAAAATGTTATTAAAACACACCTTATATATATTAAAATTAAAAGTTAAATATTATATATGTATAAGAATATGGTCAGTCAAATCGCTAGTATGCCTCATTCACGAAGCTAGTCTATAAGGGGGGTATAAGGAAACTGCCTATAAAATGGTAGTTGAATGGGTGTCCACTCTCATCCACCGCTTCCTTGATTAGTGGAGGGTTGTTAGCAGAACGGATTTGATAGGACAACTACTTCCCATTAAAAGTATAATGCTATTAAAGAAAGTACTAGAACACTATTTTTCAAAATCCCAACTCTAGTTACTTTAGGAAAAATGTGAAAAGTATGCTAATCCATGAAATTGCACATTATGCTTTATTGGTCGTTAGTGGAGCGTGTGTGGTTAACCGGCACACTAAAAGGCACTAATAAAGAGTAGTAATGGGTATCTTATAATTATCATTTTGATGGAGCGTGTGTGGTTTACCGGCACATCAATAGTTAATGATAAAGACAATAAGGTTACGAAGCACATTTGCATGGTTATTCACATCTAGTTTGTGATCCTCGGTATCCCAGTCACAAATAGTAGAGCATAATCCGAGATTAAAACATGCCATTAAATAGTTTTAATGTATCTCAAAAGAATTAGGAATTTCACTTCGTTTATTTTGTCTAATGGTGGAATTGGTGAATCGTCATTCACCTACCTTTATGAGATTTGAACTTGGATCTCGGCGTCCCATTTCTAAGTTGTAAATCGTCATAGTGGGGTCCTAACCTTGATATGATATCTTTGGGTTATTATATTGAGGTGTCTTGGAATCTAACTAAAACTATCTTTCTTTTCAGATGTCTACTCCTGGAAACACTTCTGCTTCATCATCCTCCAGCCACAACTTCTCTCTACTAAACATCTGCTCCAAAGTCGTTATGGATGGCTCCAACTATAACGATTGGATGCGTAACATCAAGATGGCGCTTAGATTCGAGGACAAAGAGTATGTCCTTGAAAAGGAGCTCAAAGAACTTGATGAGTCAAAAGCCACTCCCGAAGAGTATGCTGCCTACAAGAAACACTATGATGATGCTACCAAAGTGGCATGCATCATGGTTGCAACCATGTCCCCAGAATTGCAGAGGTACTATGAGGACTACTGGCCTTTTGAGATGAACAAGGACCTTATGGAAAAGTACCATAAGCGAGCTCGTCAAGAAAAGTTTGAGGTAGTCAAGTCACTCATGGCTTGCAAGATGAAAGAGGGGGAATCGGTTGTATCTCATGTGCAAAGAATGCAACACTACATAGAGCGTTTGGTCAAGCTCAACATTCACTTTGATGAGGAATTGGCCATTGACATGGTCTTGAACTCGTTGCCTGATTGTTATGGTCAGTTTATCTTAACTTACCATTTGAACAACACTGAGCAGACTTTGGCCCAATTGCACAACTTGTTGCAGACAGCTGAGGCAGGGATGAAGGGTAAAAGTATACCCTCCACACCTGCAAGTGCCCCTGTCTTGGCCATTGGACAGGGAAAGGGGAAGAAGAGGAAAGGTCCTTCCAAGCAAAACTGGAAGAGCAAGGCTCAAGCTGTGTCATCTAGTAATGGCCCGAAGGCTAAGCCCAATGGTTCCACTCCCCATGTTTCTGATCCAAAAGAGGCCATTTGCTTTTACTGCAATCAAAAGGGGCATTGGAAGAGATCTTGCCCACAATATCTGCAAGATATCAAGGATGCCAAAGTGAAGCCATCCTCGGCAGGTATTTACACTATTTCTGCTAATAACTCATTATCTTCTCGTTCATGGGTCCTTGATACAGGATGTGGATTTCATATCTGTTCTGATTTGCAGGGGCTAAGGGAAAGTGAGGAAATAGAGCATGGGAGAATAAAGTTGATCATGGGGAACAGAAAGTCTTCACCAGTTACCAAGATCGGAGTTTATCAACTTTTGCTCAGTAATGATGTTAGATTAGATTTAATAAATTGTTGCTATTCGTCTGAGATGACGAGAAACATTATTTCATTTCATGCATTGTTCAGACAAGGTTTTAAATATTCTTTTAATGATTTGAATGGTTCAAGTTCTGTTTATAAGAATGGTGTTTTTGTGTTTGAAGCTTTACCTTGTGATGGTGTGTATGAAACAGTGACTTGTGTTGATAGCTTAGGAAATAGTGTACTTAATATTGACTTGTCTAATAGTGTAGACAAGGCATGCTTGTGGCATTGTCGTCTTGGACACATTAACAAGAAACGCATAGCCCAACTCCAAAAGGATGGAGTGTTGGAATCATTTGACCTAAAATTAGATGATATGTGTGAATCATGTCTTTTGGGAAAGATGACAAAATCACCATTCACAGGGTCTTGTGAAAGAGGTGAAGGTCTGTTGGATCTCATACACACAGATGTGTGTGGGCCCTTCAAATCAACCACAAGGGATGCTAATCGATTCTATGTGACTTTCACTGACGATTATAGCAGATATGGTTACATCTACTTGATCAAACATAAGTCAGAAACCTTTGAAAAGTTCAAAGAGTTTAAGCATGAAGTCGAAAATCAATTGGGCAGAAAGATTAAGATACTTAGATCCGATAGAGGCGGGGAGTATCTTAGTACCGAGTTCAATGACTATCTGAAAGAATGTGGGATAGTCTCACAATTGACTCCTCCTAGGACACCACAGTTAAATGGTGTAGCTGAGAGGCGTAATCGAACCTTGTTAGACATGGTTCGTTCTATGATGAGTCATGCCTTGCTTCCTATTCACTTCTGGGGGTATGCCTTAGAGACAACCGCCCACATCCTCAATCTTGTCCCTACAAAGAAGGTTGCCAAAACACCTCACAAAATGTGGACAGGTAAAGTTCCCTCGTTAGCACATATTAAAGTCTGGGGTTGTGAAGCTTTCGTAAGACGAGAGACTCACGACAAGCTAGCAGCTAGAAGTGAGAAATGTGTTTTCATTGGTTACCCAAAGCAGTCTTTTGGATATTTGTTCTACAGACCTAGTGAAAACGTGGTGTTTGTAGCTCGAAGAGGAGTCTTTCTAGAAAGAGAGCTCATATTCAAAGAGGACAGTGGGAGTACCATTGACCTTGAAGAGATTCAAGAGTCAACCAATGAAGGAACCTTATATGACACTAGCACTCAACCAGAGGAAACAGTTCCTGTTGAACTGGTTGATAAATCATTACCTCTTCGAAGATCCACTAGGGTGAGTGTGCCACCTGAGTTGTATGGTTTTCATATTACTTCAGATGGTGACACATTCATAAGTGATAGAACACTGGTAAACTTAGATGAACCAGTCACTTATAAGGAAGCAATGGCAGGCCCAGAGTCTTCCAAGTGGAAAGAGGCAATGGACAACGAGATTAAGTCCATGTATGACAACCAAGTTTGGAATTTGGTTGATAGTGCACCAGGTCGGAAGACAGTTGGGTGCAAATGGATCTTCAAGAAGAAGACAGACATGGATGGGAATGTGCATACGTTCAAGGTTCGACTGGTTGCAAAAGGTTTCACTCAAACCCCAGGGGTTGACTATGATGAGACTTTTTCGCCGGTGGCTAAGATTAAATCTATTAGGATATTGCTCGCCATAGCTGCCTTTCATGACTATGAAATCTGGCAGATGGATGTCAAGACTGCCTTCCTTAACGGGAAGTTGGCTGAGGATGTTTACATGAGTCAGCCAGAGGGTTTTGTTGATGCAAAGTTTCCCAATAGAGTATGCAAGCTTGAGAAATCCATTTATGGATTGAAACAAGCATCTCGCAGCTGGAATCTTTGCTTCCATGAGAAAGTCAAAGAGTTTGGTTTCTCTAGAAGTGAATATGAGTTTTGTGTGTATATCAAGGCTAGTGGGAGTATAGTAACTTTTCTGGTGTTATATGTCGATGACGTATTACTCATTGGTAACGACGTTCCAACCTTGAATGAAGTTAAGTCTTGGCTTGGAAAGTGTTTTGCCATGAAAGACCTAGGAGAAGCCGCCTATATTCTTGGGATTAGAATATTGAGAGATAGAAAGAAGAGACTAATTGGACTTAGTCAAAGCACATACTTGGATAAGGTACTAAAGAGGTTTAGTATGGAAAATTCCAAGAAGGGAGAGCTACCTATCCAGAGCAATACCAAATTGAGTAAGACTCAATGCCCGAGTACAGATGAGGAAATAGATGACATGAGTCGTGTACCTTATGCTTCCGCTGTCGGATCGATCATGTACGCTATGACATGTACTCGCCCTGACGTAGCATTTGCTTTGAGCATGGTCAGTCGCTATCAGGGAAACCCAGGTAGAGATCATTGGATAGCCGTGAAGAATATACTCAAGTATTTGCGAAGAACAAAGGACTAGGTCCTTGTACTTGGTGGCAATGATACTTTGAGAGTAGATGGTTACAGTGATGCCAGCTTTCAGACGGATAGAGATAACTTCCGTTCTCAGTCAGGCTGGGTATTCTTATTAAATGGAGGAGCAGTTACTTGGAAGAGTTCCAAGTAAGACACGGTGGCTGATTCTACTTGTGAATCAGAGTACATAGCAGCAAGTGAAGCGTCGAAAGAAGCAGCTTGGTTGAGGAACTTCATCGGGGATCTCGGAGTTGTTCCAACCATCCAGGAGCTTATGGAACTGTTCTGCGATAATGAAGGAGCGGTTGCCTTGACAAAGGAACCGAGAGATCATGGTAAAACCAGACATATCGACAGAAAGTACCATTTCATCAGACATAGAGTAGAAGAAGGCCATCTTATAGTGAAGAGGGTGTCATCTGAAGATAACCCAGCAGATTCCCTCACAAAGGGTCTGAGTAGGGCTAAGCATATTCAGCATGCTCGGAGCATAGGACTGAAAGATGATATTAGTTTTAGTAGTTAGATTAGTTTTCTGAAACTTGTAACAAAGTAAATGTAATTGACTTTTGGTGATTAAATAATAAAGTATTATTTATAAGTTTGGGTTCTACCTTTTGTCAATTGTTTATTATTGTGTTTCATTTTTGCATGTTTTACTTCCCAAATAATAAGATTATTCAAACTCCACAGTCGCTCGTACTTTTGGAAGTAAGTAGTGAATCAAGACTGTCATGAACTGGATTGTAGATTGTCTAAGGATAGACATGGCAATGTATTTGCTGCAACGTTCATGAGTACTCAGAAATTGAGATTTGAGTATTGGATAAACCCTCGCTCAGAGTATTACTTCATGGAATTCATCACGAGTAATACTGAGACGATAATATCTTATAATCTTGAAACAGAGATATATGAGTTGTGATTTGCAAGTCGGCTATGCATTGGTGATACGAAAACGCATCAGTAACTTGGTGTTATAAAACGTATTATCATCTATGGTTTGATGAGTAAAAGATACAAGCATATGAGTCAATGTTTATTCGTTCCTTTTGCCCTAACGGGAAAAGCGATATCTGTGGGCCCCTCGATGATTTGGTGTTGACTTGTGTGCTGGGCCCAGCCAGGACTAAATTGATGTGTTCAATTAGAAGTCCTACATCATCACAAATCAGGAATCGGGAAACATAGATTCTGGACAAAGAGGTTGATTGCATTCCATGTCTTTTGTCTAGGGATATCTAGCAGAACGAAGGATTATATGATCACTTATCTTAGGACACGTAACTGACTGGGTCAGAGTTCGGCAACAGTTTTTTTTGGAAGCTACAATTTGCTGGTCAAATTTAGAAGGCATACTAGCAATTATAGTTACAGACTTATCCAAGTGGGAGACTATTGGATTAGGTGTCTAAGCCCATAACTATAATTGGTATGTACTTGAATTGATAGCAGCACAGTCTTTTTGGGTTGCCCTCAAACCTAGCAACCAGACAAGGAAATTATGAAATGAGAGATATTAATTTATTATAAGATTAATAAATTAATATAAATGAATTTATTAATATGTTAAAAGATTAATATATTAATGAGAAATCATTTTGTTTAATTAATTGTTAGCCAGAAATTAATTAGAATTAATTTTGGGGTTAAAAGAATTGATTATAAGGTGCAGGGACTAGTTTGCAATTATCTAATAGTTGAGTGGAAGGCTCTAGAACCCCCTTGGATAAGGGTGGACGAAATCTTTAGGGGAAACCCTAATAATTTCGTCCATAGGGGCTTGGATAAGGCCCTTGGGTTTGCTTAGGCCCTAAGCAAAGGATAACTAGGGTTTCCCCTAAACCCTAGATCCCTCAGCTATATAAGGAGCCTCCTGGTTCATGTTTTGGTCACTCTTTTCTTTTGAAGAAACCCTAAGGGCCGAAATTTTGCATACTCCCTCTCCCCTCTCTCCTCTACTTTCCTTCTTGCTAGTTTGGGTGTGATTCCATTAGAGGCATTACACTTGTGGTGCTAAGCTTCCAAGAAGATCAAGATCAAGATCAAGGGAATTATCAATTGTTTACTATAACAATTGAAAGGTATGTAATTACTAAACCCTAGGTTGTAAATTTCGATTATAGCCTCTCTCCTCTAGGGTTCTTGTTTTGCAATTCAAAGTTGTATGTTCAATAGATAAAACATAGATCCAAAGTAGGTTGCATGTGAACTTAGGAATTGTTTTCTAGTTTATTTGTTTTACCTAAAACCCATCAAGCTTCGTGCTTACGTTTTTCAGTTTTGGTTTCAGGTATTTCAGCTAGCAAAAGGAAGGGCTTGGGATGATCGCATGACACACACCACAGATTTCAGCCTGGGATTTATTGAGACTCTGATATATTTTCTCAATTGTTTTTGATACAGTATTTGATATAAGATTTTGAGACATATGACACTTGGTTTTCTTATTAACTATGGATGATTATAGTTTCTTATAATATTTGCAAGATGATATTTTTGGGTCATATTTTGGGATGTTTTAGTGAACCTCTATATTTTCTTCCTCGACATGATCCTTGATGAAATGATAACGAAGTGTTATATGCTTGGTCTTCAAATGTTACACCGGATTATGGCAGATGCGTATTGCACTTTGTGAATCGCAATACAAGGGTATCTTTTTCATGTTGATTGCATAATCATGAAATTGACTCTGTATCCATATGACCTGAGAAGTGCAAGTTGCAGCAACAACATATTCTGCTTCTGCTATGGAAATCGAAACACAAGTTCGTTTCTTCAATTGCCAGCTAACAAGCTTCCCATCCAAAAGTTGACATCCACTAGTAGTGCTTTTTCCTGTCGAGTTGACACCCACCAAGGTCTGCATCAGAAAACACCTGAATGAAGAAACCGGTCTTCGAAGGGTACCATAATCCCAACGACGCAGTTCCTTTGAGATATCGAAAGATATTCTTCACAGCTGTTGAATGAGGTTCTTTGGGATTCAATTGATACCTGACACAATTGCAAACAGCAAACATAATATCAAGTCTACTAGCTGTTAAGTATAGTAACAAACCGATCATGTTCCTATACAACGTTATGTCGACAACAGGCTTGTCCAATGAAGGTCCTAAGCGCGTGCCAACATTCATTGGTACTTTCAATTTCGAGCTATTCATCATGCCAAATTTCTCAAGGAAGTTACGAGAGTACTTCTCTTGATTGATGAAAATTCCATCCTTGCTTTGACGAATATTCAATCCTAGAAAATTATTGATCTTACCTATCATACTCATCTCTGTGACAACCCGAAAATTTTCATTTGTATAATTTCCACATCCAAACACTTCAAATATTAGTCAAAGAAATTTTAATACATTTTTGGCTGGATTTAAGTCCATTTGGTGTTTTATTTTTATTATCGTGAAGCGATTAAATAATAGGAAGTGTCGTTAATAGTGAGGAGTAACAAACCGAACAACCAACACCTTAGCTACGTGTTTACGGCCAAACATGAGGTGTTTGGGCCGTAAACACCCTTTCCCCAAGAACTCATGCATATAACATGAGTTTGCACCCTTGTCCTCATTTTTCCACTTCCCATCTCAAGAACACAAGGCTTTTTCTCTCAAGTATCATAAGTTCACTTCTTCAAATCCACCAAAAATGTAAGTTTCCTTCTCTAAATTCATCCATACAACACTAAATCTAGTGTTTATACATCATTTTTCATCCATGGATCTTGATTTTTTACTTAGATCTTCAAGCATCTTCAAATCACCAAGAACACACTAGTGTTTTTGGGTCCTAAAACCCTCTTACAAGCTTCATATAAGTAAGTATACTCCTCCTATCTAGTTATCTTCTTAGTATGCTTGAAAATTTATGGAATAAACCTCAAGAACAAGTGTTTACGATTTGGGGATCTCCCAAAACCGTAAACACCCCAAAAAGAGTGTTTTGATGCCCCAACTCCCTCTCTAGCATGACTTATGGACTAGGAACTTGCTTGAATGATCTATGAACCCCAAAAATCGAAGTGGATGGAGTAACCATGAGTTTACTACCATAAACTCATGGGTTTACGGTAGTAAACTCCCCAAAAATGGTCCAAGGACCGTAAACTACAAAAAGGGGGCAATTCATGCCCTAACCACTTCCTAAGCCCTTGAATCAAACTTAGAACCTTTCTTTGTGAAGCATGAATCCTTAAAGCACACAAATACACCACTCCCATGAGTTTACGGCCATAAACTCATGGGGGATATGGTTCAAAAACCGTAAACACCCCTAGGTACTACCATTTGAGGAGTAAACTCCAAAGTGAGACTATACTCTCCTTAAATGCAACCCTTAACACTCCTAGCACTTGAAACAAGGTTTTTTCATACATTAGAGGGTCTTTACTTACTTAATTGGTGATTAAATGACTAATTAGACACCATTATGTGTCACTACATATTTCATAGAATTCGTGTGCGTGTTCAAGTCCTCACTTGACACCTAGCATCCTACCCGGAATTTTCATCCACTCCACTCACTGCAGGTGAGTTCATACCCCTTAATTAACCTTTCAAATGTTTTTAAATGCTTTTATGGGGGGGGGGGAATACAAGTTGAATCCAACAAGTTATAGTATCAATCACATGTGATTTATAACTTGCAACCAAAAAGGATTTTCTTTACTTTTAACTGCTTTGTCAACAAAACTACTTTAAATAATTACCAAACGCATTTTTTTATGTTAAATTGTTATTAAACTATTTCCAAACTACTTTTAAACGTCTTTGTTTCCAAACTATATCTACACCAATATATTTATGTAAGTAAGACTTGAAGGACTTAGGACTGATAGCTCGCCTTATTTCCTGTTCTTGTTTGATTGTGGACTTAGGGTATACTGTTATCTGTCCGACTGTCGTTGAATTCTTAGTTATATATTGTATATATTTGTGATAGATATGAAAGTCTTCACTTAGTTCAATACCTTTGTGTATCAAAGGCATGCAACCAACATTCTATTTAACTATAATAGGTATAGTTAAGGTTACTGCTCATTACCACTATCACTATGACGCTCACTATAATTACTATTGTTATGAGTTAATACATGTTAAATACTATGTAAACAGAACACTATATACTATACAAGAGAACACTCAATATATTATACCAAAAAGCACATTATACTATAATACAAAAGAATACACTAAAACAGAATGTGACACACTATTCCTCTATACGGAACTCTACTGTACCTTTACCGTGTAACCAGAGTCTCCTGGAGGGAGAGCGGGCATTATGTGTATAGATATATACGGGACAGACACTCCCACATCCCGACTGCTAGCTACAGTCCGAGCCGACTAGGCCCAGGGATGACAAAATGTCACCACACTGCATGTGACCTGGAGGGTCATCAGCCACTCGATTGTCTATCAGCATGGTTACATACGAGTTCACATTCGGACCTCTAATTAATAAATTAAGAATATAAGGTAAAACAGACTCCCCGAGGTGTATTGTACACTTATCACTACTTGGAGTCTGCATTTCTATTTTATTCAACCGATAGTAAAACTGCTGGGATAAAACATTATTTTTCCCATTTACTTTACAAGAATGAAATCTAAAACTATATTTTTATAACTGATAGTCTCATTGGGAAAACATTTACACACTCAAAGGATCAAACTTATAAATATTCAAGTCTGGAAAATATAGGATTTTCTAGGGATTCATGCTATTTTCAAAACTTTGATAACAACTTTTATATTACATGATTGTAAACACTTTTATACAAGCAATGACACTAAATACTTGTGAACTCACCAGCTTGATGCTGATACTCGTTTTCAAAATAACTTGTATTCTCATGTCATCAGTAGACAGGTACAGATGCAACTTTTGAGAAGACGGAGCACATACAAGACTCCTCTTTATTTTTATTATACTTTTTGGTGTCTAACAAACTGTACAGAACACGCTTGTATTACAATTACTATATTAATGCAATGGATGTTGTTGCTTGTTTTTACTATTATGCATTGTTATGATACTGTACATGACATCTTCCAACCAGAACGTATTCCGCCGTTCTCGGTTTTGGGGTGTGACAATCTCGAATTGACTTTTCATCATATGCTCAAATTCTATAGACAATGAAAGGTCAATCGAATAAAAAATAATATCATCTACATAAATTTGAACTAGCATCAAATGATCCCCCACTTTCTTTCGAAATAGAGTGGGATCAACAAATCATTGTTTAAATTTGGAGAGTTTCAAGAAATTGGTAAGCGTTGCATACCAGGCTCGAGGTGTTTATTATTATTATTATTATTATTATTATTATTATTATTATTATTATTATTATGAATGAAAGTGTACATATAATTATAAATATGTATTTAAATGTATAACTTACATTTTTATATGGATTTATACATTTATAACATATAAATACATATAAATACGTTTATAAAACATATAAATATGTAAATATGTTATATTATATATATATATATATATATATATATATATATATATATATATATATATATAATAGTAATAATAATAATAATTATAATAATAATAAAAATAGTAGTAGTGGTAATAATAATAATTATATTTAAAACTTTTCGGCGTTGTATTCTACATTATATAGTATCAGTTTTCAAAACTAGAATCATAAAAAAGGGTATAGCATTGTTGTAAGGCAATTAGGTTTTTGCAGCTGTCGCCATAGGAGGTTACCAGTTTGCAACCCGTTTCCGTCAAATTTTCCTTCTCTATTCTTTCAATAGTTTATAACCCGTGAAAACTACGGTTACAAAATTAATTAAATATTCATAGTAAAAAATTCAAAATTATTAATTGATTACTTTGTATAAAATTTTAAATACATTATTAATTAAAAGATTTTTTTATTAGTTATGTAAAATTATAATTATTGATTCAAATAAATATGTGGAATTAATTTATCATATATATTAGACTCTTTTTATTTGTGAACTAATGAAAACAATAATATAAAATTTAAAATTTAAAATCCCTATACTAATAAAAGAGTAGTTATTTTGTCATGTGTCACTATGTTAGACATTGTAATTAATATCATGACACTTGTCGATCTATTAATTCACCATTTCAAATTTGAAATTTTAAAATTTAAATCACATTTTAATTACATTAAATTAATAATATTAGAATAAAAATAAAATAAAATTTATACAAATTATAATAAAATAAAATTTATACAAATTATAAGATGATATATCTTACGTATTTATTTGAATCAACGATTATAATTTTATATATAACTAAAAAATATCTTTTAATTAATAAGTTATTTAAAATTATTAATTAATAGTTTTGAGTTTTTACTTAGAAAGTTTAATTAATTTTTTAACCGTGGTTCTCACGGGTTATAAGCTATTAAAGAATAAATATATTGACAAATAACATCACATTAATTAGGAGGTTTAATGAATTTAAAATACAGAATTAATAGAATGACAAATGACATCATATTAATTAGGAGTTCTAATATTATAACACTTGGTAAAAGGACTACTCTTTTATTAGTATAGATTTTTAAAATAGAGAAAATGCCACCTCAACATTTATATGTCGCTATGTCAGCCCATTCAGCGCCAAGTGGCACGCCACATGTGTAGGTAACCCTATGTTAACTTGGTAATCTGTTAAAAGGCAGGAATGCAAAAATATATAGTATAAACTTTCGATTTTAATGAATATCAAATATGAAAAATGATAAAACCAAATATATAATGAAAATTTAAGGGCACCAATCCTTTATAAAATACCACATACAATTTTACTCGGACAAAATTACAAAAATGGTCCCTGTGTTATACAAAATTTTAGGGTTTTAGTCCAAACTTCGAGGTTTTTGGATTCATAGTCCTTTTGGAGTGGTTTGTATGTGGAAATGGTTCCCAAATTTAACTTCCGTTAAGTTGTTGCTGTTAACCCCCTTATGTGCCTCCCACATGAGGGTATATTTGTCTTTTCACTTCTAAGAGACTATTTTTGCAACTGAAAAAAATATATTCCAATTTAAAAAAAAAACTAATATCTATTTATTTATTTTAATAATTAAAAAATAAAAATATTCTCTCTCTTTCTCCATTCACCACCTTCACTTCCATGTTTAGGGTTAGTGGTTATAAAAGAAAGCTTGCATTCTCATCATTAACACTACCACTGCATCATCATTCCCGCATCACCATTACCCCGCCATAAACCTACACACGGGTAGCCTTGGACCATCGTGAATCACCACCATTAGCCACCATATTTGACCAAAAGCCCTATCTTTCCCATCTCCTGTTCCGATAATCAGTCACCACCACCGTCGTTGTTGTTATGACCATCGAACACCACCCAACACCATCTTCCAACCAAACCCACCACCACCAAACGCCCATCACCACAACTATGTGGAAGTTGCATCCAACACCAAGTCTCTACCCTTCCCTCTAGTTTAACTCGTCAGAAATATCAAGGAAACAATGCAGCAGAAACCGAGTTCTCAACATGTTCACCCTCTGAATTCAACGGGAAGAAAGAGAACTCCTTCCTCTGACTTGAGTCAACGTCATTGACCAAAGTCAAACCTTTCCACATCTGTAGCTACCGGAAACAAGACTCAATCTTAGCGATAAATCACAATTAACCGGAGACGATGGCGGTTGTGGTTCTTCACCAAAGGTTTTATTTATTTTTTTAATTTTTTTTTGTAAGATTAAACCTAGAGAAACTTGTAAATGGAGGCGGCAAACGCTCGTGAACTGTTTGGAAAACCGGTTTTCCGACGATTATTCGGTTTGAATCTTCATGGGTCGTCAGAAATCCGATTATCGGGTTTCGAGGTTGAAAATGGATGCCACAGTATAATGGGTACACCGAAGATGAAGCTATAAAAGCTTGATTTTCCATTAATGGCGGATAAAACGAAGGGCCAAAAGTGGAAATATGTGTTTGATTTTGAGTGCCACTGAACACAATTAATCAATAACTCAAAAAAAATTCATCTTTTTTGTCTTAAAGTCAAAACCAGAGAGAGAGAGAGAGAGAGAGAGAGAGAGAGAGAGAGAGAGAGAGAGAGAGAGAGAGAGAGAGAGAGAGAGAGAGAGAGAGAGAGAGAGAGAGAGAGAGAGAGACCTTTTTTATTTTTTAATTATTAAAATAAATAAATAAGTATTAATTTTTTTAAAAAAAATGAGGATATATTTTTTTCAGTTGCAAAAATGGTCCCTTAGAAGTGAAAAGACAAATATACCCGCATGTGGGAGGCACGTGAGGGAGTTAACAACAACAACTTAACGAAAGTTAAATCCGAAGACTATTTCCACATACAAACCACTCCAAAAGGACCATAAATCCAAAAAACTAGGTTTGGATTAAAACCCAAAATTAAATCCGGGGACTATTTCCACATACAAACCACTCCAAAAGGACTATAAATCCAAAAAACTAGATTTGGATTAAAACCCAAAATTAAATCCAAAGACTATTTCCACATACAAACCATAAATCCAAAAAAAAAAAAAAACAAAAAACTAGTTTCGGATTAAAACCCAAAAAATTTAAGTACAGACCATTTTTGCAATTTCGTGTTACTCGTTTAATCGCATTGCCGACTTCATTGCCCTAAGGTCACTTCCGGGTGTTCTTGCACTTTGATCAATTGGCCATCCTACCCAATTCCAACGAAATGAGCCGGCCATTTGTGACTGCCGATATCAAGCGAAAACCAATTCTGCTTCTTGAAAAGTCAGTGACTCCGACCACCACCATTTAAAATCCCAACACTAGTCTCCCTCTCTGTGTGTTTCAATCAAGCTTCTGGTGCCATGGATGATCAGAATCTAGCATCTGCAACTCCAACCACCCTTGACTACTATCATGATATGTCCAAGCTTCAATCCGATGCTACCCTGCTCTGTTCCTTTCTGGTTAGTTCTTTATCTCATTTCCATCTTCCTGTTCACGCCCACAAAACCCTAGGTTTTTTAAATTGAAATCAGTACATACTCTCTCGCTTGTATTCTGAACAAAAATTCCGATTCTCTCGTAAACAGGATGACGATGGCAGACATGCGTTGATATTGGATTCCACCATTTTTCATCCCCAAGGTGGTGGCCAGCCATCCGACACTGGTTTCATAACCGATGTCTCCTCTTCTAGCTTCAAATTCATCGTTCAAGACGTTCGATCCAAGAATGGCATTGTATGTATTTGTTTTTAAAATTACCCATTTCGATTTAGGGTTTCCCCCTTTTGTTATCTGAATTCCGTTTTTACCTAAATGCACATCTTAAGGTTTATCATTATGGGGTTTTTGAGAAGACTGCTGAGGATCTTGAGAGAGGCGTTCAGGTTCTGCTATCTGTTAATGAGTCAAGACGCAAACTTAATTCTAGGTAAAACGATCTTAATAATTGTATATAATCTATCTATAGTTTCTACAGCTATTTGTTTCTATTAGAAATGGAATCCAGTGATAATCGGTTGATCTGTATGTTAATTATGTGGAAACTCCATTTTTACAGGTTACACTCAGCTGGACATTTATTGGATGTATGTATGAAACAGGTGGGATTACGCCATTTGGAGCCAGGAAAAGGCTATCATTTTCCTGATGGGTATGATTTTTATAAAAAATGCTAAATTTTTATGTTTCTTTTTCTTAAAACTATTAAGTAAATATGATTAAAAAGTTGGTTTTTTAGGCCATATGTTGAATATAAAGGAACTGTTCCTCAGTCTGAATTGCAAAGTAAGCAGAAGGAGTTAGAGTTTGAAGCAAATAATTTGATATCAAGGGGAGGTAAGGTATGTTTATATATTATATTCTTTTTTTTTTAACTATGATTTGTAAAATAAAAATCATTTATTTTTGAACAAATGTTTTTATTAAGGTTTCTGTTGCCCTCTATCCGTATGAAGAAGCTGCTATGTTATGTGGTGGTGCCCTTCCTGATTACATTCCCAAGGTGTGATGATTTTATCCTAACTTTTTACCAATTTGCCCTTAGGCCTTGGTTATCCTTTTTCCTTCTATTTCGCAAAGTGTGCCTCTTATTTTCTCAAATATATTTTAAACATCATTTTTCCTAACAACACTTAATGTTGCATTTTTATACAGGGAAGCACTCCTCGTATTGTGAAATTAGGTGATTTCCCAGGATGCCCTTGTGGTGGGACACATGTTTCCAACATTTCAGAACTCGAAAACATGAAGGTACTTTTAAGTTTTAACAATTGATTAAATTATATTATGAGGTGTTCATTTCTTTTTTTACTTAATTTGGTATGCTTAATACAGAAATAACTACATATATAATTTCACTGCTTTTAAGCATATGTTTGTTTAGGTGACTCAAATGAGGACAAAGAAGGGACTTACAAAAGTATATTACAACATTGCCTGTTGAATCCATAATTACTCTTTGAGATTTTGGAATGTATCGTATATTCATTGAAACCACCATATCCAACATTGATTATGATTTGTTACAAGTTATATAAGTTGTTTTTATTTGATAAGTTATATTACTTTAATAATGAATAATAACCATTTAATGTAATTAGCTTAAGATGTTAGGCCTAATCATAATGTCTATTATTTGTTAGACCATCGTTATACCCACCACATACCACATATGTGGTGGGTACCATATCAGCACCACATTCTACTACCACTAACATGAGATACTTACCACTAAACACACCACTTCACCTCATTTTTTTATTTAAATTTAATTCAAAAATACATTAAAAACATTTTTTTAATACTAGTTTTTCCATTAAATTAAAATACCAAATTACATTAAATAAAAACTACATTAATTGAAATTAAAAAAAAAAAGATAAAAATAACAATCAAAATAAAAATTACATTAGTTAAATTAAAAAAAAATTAAAAAAAACATTAAAAAAAAAACTAAATATTTCAACCATAAATAAAATAAAATACCTCCTACGCCTATGTCGGGCTCGAACCGACTCTTTCATTGCTTGGAAAAGTTCCAAGTCTTCGCCCTCAAGGTTGTCCGCTTTCATTTTCAACATTTCCATATCGGTTTTTGTTTGGAGTGTCTATTGTGCCTCTTGAAATGATGTTTGTGCTTCGATCATTTTTTGTTCCATCCGAGTCATCACCTCGGCCTTCGTTTCTTGAAGTTGCACATATCGATCAAATTTATCGCCAAACATATCCATAACACTAGAATTCGAAGATGTTGACGCCGTTTTTTTTTGCTTTATTTCTTCCAACGGGCCGACGAAGAGGTTGGTCGTTTTCAAGATCTATCGAATCGTCGTTGATGTCGATGTGTGTTCGGCCATCCGATTGTTGAGAAGTTCCATCGGGGTTTCTCGAACGCATTGAACCGGAAGATTGGGAAGTTCCTTCCGTTTGTTCTTTCCATTTTGGGGCGCCTTTCAATTTTAGCCACAGTTTCATATACGGAAAAGCTTTGCGTGTTGGCGTTGTTTTTTCAAATTGGTCCATGGCCGCCTTGAAAACATCAAAATCGTTCGAGCCGCTTTTGCGTATGTTTAGGAGGTTGTTATAGATTCCTCCAAACTCGGTGCATTTTAGTCGAATATCTCGTCATTTCGACGTAATTTGATCGGCATTTCGAGTTTCACTTTCCATTAACTCGTAAAAAATGGCTCGGACTTTTTCCTAAAAACTTTCGTAAGGCTGACTATCTCCTACAATTGGATCTTCGGAAGCCGCCACCCATGCCTCCGCTAACTTTTCTTCTTCTTCTTTTGTCAATGGGACCTTTTCTTGGGTGGTAGTGGGTCGGGCCGGTTTTTTTTTTCCTTTTTTCTTTTTTGGTTGAGGTGGTGGTGAAGGTTGCATTTCCGGAACAAAATCCGGTGAAGGTGGTGGTTGTGAGCTTGGTGGTTGTTGTTGTTGTGACGATTGTTATTGGAGTTGTTGTAGTTGTTGGAATTGTAGAAATTGTTGGTATTGTTGTTGCATTTGTTGTTGTTGGAAAGCCGGAAAAGGTTGATATTGTTGTTGAAAAAGTGGTGTTTGTTGAATAGGGGAACCACTTTGAATGTAACGCCCGCGTTTCCAGGCTAGACATTTTCGTTGATGTAATAGTCTAGGTTAACCCTTGTAACTCTTTTTGAAGTATTAATGATGAAATATTTGAGTACTATGTGAATTATGTGTATTTGTGTGTTTATTACTTAATTATAAAGGTATAATTAATAAATGATAAAACTAAGCGTAAAAAATTAAAGTGTGAGATAAGCCCGATATCTTTACATAAAGTTGTAGTGATCGAAACAAGGATTCCGGAGATATAAGGAATGCCGAAATCCGAGTTATAACGAATAAGTTATGACCTGTCGAAGTTTCGCGACAGAACCGGCACGACGCCGAATGACGTAAAATATGGATTTAAGATAGAGCGATATCTAGCCTTAGTAATCTAAACGAAAGTCGTAGAGTTCGTTAAACCGAGAGCGTGCATAAAAAGAACGCCCAAATCTGACTTCGTAGGAGAAAGTTATGATTTTCTGAAGTTTCGACTTGGCAGTATGCAGCTCGAATACTCGATTTGAGATCGAGCGGTTTTTAGCCGAAACAATCTAAACGAGAATCGAAGATCTCGTTAATTGTAGTGAAACGATGAAAAGTTAGGCGAGAACGGACGTCGGACGAAGAAGTTATGAATTTATAACGAAGTTTTCCTGTCCGGGACTACTAAAAATAAATAATAAAAATAAAGTCAAAATTAGCCGACGAAGTCTAAACGAAAGTTGTAGAGCGTAGTCGCACCTACGCGTGGATATAAAGAACGTCGAAAACGGAGTTCGTATGAAGAGGATATGAATTTTTGAAGTTTATTAAATAATTAATATATAAATTTAATTATTAAGTCCGGTATTATCCGAAGGGGAGTCATCGGACTTATCCGAAGTACGCCCAGCGTACAGCGAAGCATGACACGCCTCGCACTCGAGTTCTTCGGATGACGCATGCAGTGACGATTTCGGAGGCGTACGCCCCGCGTAAGGCTGTACGCCCAACGTACTGCGAGGCCTTAGCCTCCTATAAATAGGATGAGAGGGTTCCGGGCATATTTGCTCAATTCTTCTCTTTTTCGTGTCGAAGCTCTGCGTTTAAACCCCCGAAGCCATCCCGACACCCTGGATCTCATATCCAAGTTAAGAAGGAAGTTTTACGCTCCCGAGATCCCGAGAAGTGCGATTCTCGAGCCGAAGCTTTGCCCGCGAAGAGTCCGGTTTTTTGTGAAGATCTCCCAGATCTGCCGAAGAATACTACTTCTATAAGCCGTAGTGCTGTCCGATCATCTTCTGATCCAGTGAGTGTGTAGTTACTTTCTTCTAACGCATAATTATGAAGTATTTTATATAAAATACGTGTTATGTGTATATTTTGTTGTTATATGTGTGAATGTATATTCACTTTCTTCTATCTCATAAGATGGATGAATCATCAAGTTGTTTTGTTTACAAGTCTGTATATGTATATATTTGTTGAATGACTTGTAATTGTTATCGTTTATGCTTTATGGTCTGTATCGTAACATGACATCTCGAGTTTTGATTATATAATGAAAATACATTTCTTTATGAAATGCTTTGGTAAATATTATTTTATCACGTTTTGTTTTTGGGAACAAATTCCGCAACTCTTTTAAATCAAAAGGATTTACTCTGAATTTATTTTAAAAGCATAAATGAAACCGGTCTTTTTTGACCGTGATTTTGGGGATGTCACAGTTGGTATCAGAGCATCAGTTTAAACGAACTAGGAATTTGTAGGATTTCTAGACTTAAACTTAGAATGCTAAGTGGAAATTTTGAGATGTGTGTCTGTTATATTTAGACACGAGCACTAGTTTATTTTAGGAAAAATTGCCTAAAATGCTTTTATGTGCTAAATGTTATATGTTGCCATATATGTTATTATTTGTTTAGATCTATGGTTTGTTGCCGACCGGATCTGGAAACCTTATGTGTGTAGGATTCTAAGCGTACGTCTACGAATTTAGAACTAACATGTAAACGTTTCGGAGTGATAAGGATGATTTGAATATATATCGTGAATAAGGATCTAATTTCACCTTATTCGTTGTGTAGATAAAAAATGGTGAGAACAAGAAGTGGAGTTGGAAATGCTGATGAAAACAGGAATCAACCACCAGTGATTGAACAAATACCTGTTGTAGCTGCAACACCTGAGCCAATAACAATGGCTGGTGTACAAATGATGATTCAAGCAATGTTGGATCGTCAAATGGAGGAGACTAGGCAGTTGCTTCAACAGAATCGTGAAGAACTGTCAATTCAAGTGGAAGAGCCCGATTTAAATGAAGGGCACTCGGAAGGTGGAAACTTCAGTGGGTCTGTTGGTCAAGCCAACCCACCGATAGTTAGGCAAAACAACCATGACGGAAGGAATGATGGAATGGGATGCAAGTACAAGGACTTTCTAACTTGCAAACCATCGACCTTCACTGGAAAGGAGGACCCGATCGGAGTGATGGATTGGATCTCCGAAATGGAGTTAGCCTTCATGACTTGTGGCTGCAGAGGCAAGTTGCAGACTACCTATGCAGTGCGTCAGTTCTGAGGTGGAGCCGTTCGTTGGTGGAACACTCTGGGGAAGACTTTAAGCCCTAATGAGCCACTACAATTGTCATGGGCAGAGTTCTTGGTGCAGTTCAAGCGCAAGTTCTGCTCGGCTTAAAATCTGTTGGAATTGGAGAATAAGTTGCTGACATTGACGAAAGGCAGTATGTCAGTTGATGAATACACACACGCTTTCACCGATAAGATGGAGTTTGCTTTGCGCATCGTGCCAGATGAGCTGACAAAGGTTGACCGATATGCAAAAAGACTCCCATGGGAGTACGTGGTGCCATTGCGTCAGGCACCTACTCTAGAGGCAGCTATTTGGGCTGCCAAGTCTGTTGAGAACATGATCAAGGGAAGAACCGCCGACAAGGTTGATGTTGGCAAAAAGAGAAAATTTGAAGGAACTTCAGGTTCCAACAAGAAAAGAAAATTTTTGAAGTCTGATTCGAAAAAGTTTGGAGGAAAAGGAGGTGAAGCAAAATGGTGTGAGAAGTACAAGAAAAAGCATTTTGGAAAATGTAGTGAGGAAGTAACCTGCTACAAGTGTGGAAAAATTGGACATTTTGCCAATGAGTGTCCGTCCAACAAAAGGATGTATTTTGGTTGTAATGAAGAGGGGCACATTTTGAAAGACTGTCCGAAGAAGAAGGAGGCAACGAAGCCCAACATTCCACCAAAGCCGAAGGCGAGAGCCTTCCGGATGACACTTGAGGCTGCGAAAGATGAAGCTGATGTCGCTTCAGGTACCTTTCTTGTTAACGAACTACCTGCTCAAATTTTGTTTGATTCTGGAGCCAACTACTCCTTTATTTCACATAAGTTTGGTAGAAAACTAGCTTTGCTTGTTGATAGACTAGATAATGCTTTATTAGTCGAAGTTGCTAGTGGCAAGTTTGTACCTGTTAGCCATCGTATGAAAAACATCTTAATCGACATTAATGGGAATAAGTTTCACGAGGAATTATTGCCTATCGAACTTAATGGTTTTGACATCGTTTTAAGAATGGATTGGCTTAGCGCCAACGATGCCGAGATATTGTGCAGAAAGGAGATAGTAAAAGTAAACCCGCCTGGGAAGGAATCGTTTATGGTGTATGGAGACAAACGCCGAGTAAATTCTGGAATCATTTCCCTAATGAAAGCCAGAAAGTGTTTGACCAAGGGATGTACATCATATTTAGCATTCGTGATCGATGCTAAGAAGGAAAAGAAGGTGATGCAGAGTATACCAGTGGTGTGTGATTATCCGAAAGTATTTCCTGAAGATCTTCCTGGATTACCGCCTGATCGACAAGTGGAATTCTGTATTGACTTGTTACCAAGAACCACGCCAATAGCAAAAGCACCTTATCGATTAGCACCGACGGAGATGAAGGAGCTGATGATGCAACTTCAGGAGTTATTGGACAAAGGTTTCATTAGACCTAGTTCATCACCCTGGGGAGCTCCGGTGTTATTCGTAAAGAAGAAAGATGGAAGCATGAGAATGTGCATTGATTACAGAGAACTGAATAAGACAACAATAAAGAATAGATACCCGTTGCCAAGGATTGATGACCTGGTTGATCAATTACAAGGTTCGAGCTATTTCTCGAAGATCGATCTAAGGTCAGGATATCATCAGCTAAAAGTAAGAGGACAAGATATAGAGAAGACTGCATTCAGAACACGATATGGACACTACGAGTTTTGGTTATGTCATTTGGACTAACCAATGCTCCAGCAGCGTTCATGGATTTGATGAACAGGGTTTGTAATCCGTTTCTAGATAAATTTGTGATAGTGTTCATAGATGACATTCTGATTTTCTCAAAAAGCCAAGAGGAGCATGGCAGACACTTGCGAGAAGTGTTGGAAGTCTTGAAGAAGGAGAAGCTGTATGCGAAGTTCTCCAAATGTGATTTTTGGATTCGTGAAGTCCAATTCTTGGGTCACGTGGTCAACCAGGAAGGGATAATGGTTGATCCAGCAAAGATTGAAGCTGTAATGAAGTGGGAATAGCCGAAAAGTCCCATGGAGATCCGAAGCTTTTTAGGATTAGCCGGATATTACCGAAGGTTTATCCAAGGCTTTTCTTCGATCGCTAGTCCATTAACAACTTTGACCCACAAAAGAGCTACTTATGCTTGGAGTGATAAGCATAAAGAAGCATTCGAGAAGCTAAAGAAGAAGCTATGTGAGGCACCGATACTTTCTCTACCCGATGGAGTTGAAGACTTCGCTGTTTATAGCGATGCGTCTGGGGTTGGATTGGGTTGTGTCTTGACCCAAAGAGAAAAGGTGATAGCATATGCGTCTCGACAGTTGAAGGAGCATGAAAAGAACTACCCTACTCATGATTTGGAGTTGGCAGCGGTAGTTTTCGCTCTGAAAATATGGAGGCATTACCTCTATGGCACGAAGTGCAAACTTTTCACTGATCATAAGAGTCTCCAATATCTCTTTAGTCAGAAAGAATTGAATATGAGGCAACGACGCTGGCTAGAATTACTTAAGAACTACGACTGTGAGATACTTTACCACCCTGGTAAAGCTAATGTTGTTGCTGATGCTCTCAGTCAGAAAATCAATCTTGAAAGAAAAAGGCCAAGAGCATTGAGAATAGAAGTTGTCTCGACAATTGTGGAAAGTATAAAGAAAGCTCAAAAGGAAGCTTCTGAGAAGAATGACCGAAAGGAGGAACGTATGGGCAAAACGTTGGTGTTTGATACAAACGGTCATGGACTGAAGGTGTTCCAAGGTCGGATTTGGGTACCTAAGTCTGGAGGAATAAGAGATCTTCTGATGGAAGAAGCTCACAAGACCATGTACTCAATTCATCCTGGTAGCACTAAAATGTATAGGGACCTGAAACCCTACTACTGGTGGCCAACGATGAAGCTTGATGTTGCAAAGTATGTGGCCGAGTGTGTGACTTGTGCGAGAGTCAAGACACAACATCAGAAACCATATGGGAGTTTAGAACCTTTACATGTGCCTATGGGTAAATGGGAAGACATTGCAATGGATTTTGTCACTAAACTACCCAGAACAAAAAGTGGTCACGACATGATTTGGGTGGTTGTTGATCGATTCATTAAGAGTGCGCATTTCATAGCAGCCAATGAGAAATGGTCTATGGAAAAGCTTGCAAGTTCTTACGTGAAGGAAATTGTAAGGCTTCACGGTGTTCCGTTAACGATTGTGTCGGACCGTGACATCCGTTTCACCTCATGATTTTGGAAAAGTCTTCAAAAGGAATTGGGTACCAAGTTGTGTTTAACTACAACTTACCATCCGCAGACTGATGGTCAGAGTGAAAAAATAATACAAACACTTGAAGATATGAAGATATGCTGAGAGCATGTACCCTGGAATTCCTAGGTAACTGGGATGAACACTTACCTTTGGTAGAATTTTCCTACAATAATAGTTTCCACTAGAGCATAAAGATGACACCTTATCAAGCTTTGTACGGACAAAAGTGTCGTACGCCGTCTTGTTGGCTTGAGGCTGGGGAAAAGCAGTTTATGGGTCCCGAGATGGTCCATCATATCGTTGAAAAGTTGAAAATAATTAGGAAAAGAATGTTAGCAGCTCAGGATCGCCAAAAGAGCTATGCTGACAAAAAGCGAAGACCGATGACCTTTGAAGTTGGAGATTCGGTTTTGCTTAAAGTCTCACCGTGGAAGGGACTTATAAGATTTGGTAAAAGGGGAAAGTTGAGTCCAAGGTTTATTGGACCGTTTAAAGTTCTTCAGAGAATTGGGAACCAAGCTTACAAGCTCGAATTACCCGAAGAATTGAATGGAATTCGCAACATTTTTCATGTGTGTTATTTGAGGAAGTTCACGGGAGACGTTCCCGATATAATTCCAATTTCTGAATTGAGAATTGATGAAAACAAGAGGTTAATTGAAGAACTAGAGGCAATTGTTGACCGAAAGACTAAGAAGTTGCGACGCAAGATGGTCGAATTAGTGCTTGTCCGTTTGAAACATACGAATGGGCCAAATCTCACTTGGGAAACGGAGAGTGACATGTTGAGTCGCTATCCACATTTGTTTGTTGATGTGTGATTCCGGGGACGGAATCATCCTAAGGGGGAGAAAATTGTAACGCCCGCGTTTCCAGGCTAGGCATTTTCGTTGATGTAATAGTCTAGGTTAACCCTTGTAACTCTTTTTGAAGTATTAATGATAAAATATTTGAGTACTATGTGAATTATGTGTATTTGTGTGTTTATTACTTAATTATAAAGGTATAATTAATAAATGATAAAACTAAGCATCAAAAATTAAAGTGTGAGATAAGCCCGATATCTTTACATAAAGTTGTAGTGATCGAAACAAGGATTCCGGAGATATAAGGAATGCCGAAATCTGAGTTATAACGAAGAAGTTATGACCTGTCGAAGTTTCGCGACAGAACCGGCACGACGCCGAATGACGTAAAATATGGATTTAAGATAGAGCGATATCTAGCCTTAGTAATCTAAACGAAAGTCGTAGAGTTCGTTAAACCGAGAGCATGCATAAAAAGAACGCCCAAATCTGACTGCGTAGGAGAAAGTTATGATTTTTTTTAGTTTCGACTTGCAGTATGCAGCCCAAATACTCGATTTGAGATCGAGCGGTTTTTAGCTGAAACAATCTAAACGAGAATCGAAGATCTCGTTAATTGTAGTGAAACGATGAAAAGTTAGGCGAGGCTGTACGCCTAGCGTACTGCGAGGCCTCAGCCTCCTATAAATAGGATGAGAGGGTTCCGGGCATATTTGCTCAATTCTTCTCTTTTTCGTGTCGAAGCTCTGCGTTTAAACCCCCGAAGCCATCCCGACACCCCGGATCTCATATCCAAGTTAAGAAGGAAGTTTTACGCTCCCGAGATCCCGAGAAGTGCGATTCCCGAGCCGAAGCTCTGCCCGCGAGGAGTCCGGTTTTTTTGTGAAGATCTTCCAGATCTGCCGAAGAATACTACTTCTATAAGCCGTAGTGCTGTCCGATCATCTTTTGATCAAGTGAGTATGTAGTTACTTTCTTCTAACGCATAATTATGAAGTATTTTATATAAAATACGTGTTATGTGTATATTTTGTTGTTATATGTGTGAATGTATATTCACTTTCTTCTATCTCATAGATCTGATTTATTCTATATGAAATACGTGTTGTGTGTGTGTGCCTCATCTGTTATGTGGAATATGTATTGATTGAACATGCTATACTGGTTTTAAACTATGTATAAAAATATATATTTTTATCTACTAATATGTTGGGTAGAACATGGGTAGGTAGTTGATGTGTGATAAACAGATGAGAGGCCTCGATGTTGTTTTTGATTCAGTCATCTAGCAGAGTTTAGATGACGACCACTGACTTTTCTAGACAGTCCTGTGGAACGCTAGCAGGTTCGCCACCTGTAGGTGTTAATGAACTTGGGTGTTCATTCGCTGTATTCCATCCCCCTCATGGTTGCCTTATTTGACTTATATTGCTGAGGAACCCCCGAAGCATGTGTAATCGCCCCGATGAAATATTCTTAGACTAGGTCCCTTATGTTAGTTGTCTTAGGGACGTAAAGCGAGAATAACGGGAATGGGTAATTGAGTTATTATTGGTTGGTGAATTAAATATAATTATTTGTTGTGGGTTGAAAACCCTATATGCTCACCAGACTCCTAAGCCTGACCCACTCAGTTTATTTGTATTACAGGAAGTGACGCAAGGGCATAAGATGGATGAATCATCAAGTTGTTTTGTTTACAAGTCTGTATATGTATATATTTGTTGAATGACTTGTAATTGTTATCGTTTATGCTTTATGGTCTGTATCGGAACATGACATCCCGAGTTTTGATTATATAATGAAAATACATTTCTTTATGAAATGCTTTGGTAAATATTATTTTATCATGTTTTGTTTTTGGGAACAAATTCCGCAACTCTTTTAAATCAAAAGAATTTACTCTGAATTTATTTTAAAAGCATAAATGAAACCGGTCTTTTCTGGCCGTGATTTTGGGGATGTCACATTGAAGTAGATTGATAAAACCGCCTTGAGGTGACTCCATAGTCGGGAATTGGCGAGGTGTCGTATCTAACGCAAAAGCGTTATCGGGTTTGCAATTTCTGTAGTTTGGAGGGGTGTTTTGGTTGGGATCCATGATTTTTTGTTGTGAAGATGTAGTATGTAAATTATGTATAGAGATAGAAAAAAATGGTGTAAAAAATAAGGAGTAAAAGTGTTGTATTTATATAGGTAAATAAATTGTTTATAAATTATTATTTTTTTTTTAACAAAATTGCCGTTCAACGGCTAGTAACGTTCACAAAGCCCCGACGCAATCCGATTGGCCGTGCGCTTCCGTTGTCCCGAACAAGAATGAAAACGACCACGAGCCACCACGGAACAACGGGGTAGTCTGCACCCCCGTTGTTCGTGGCCAGCTCAACCACGAAGAGGCTCGTTGCATGTATACCCTTTGGCCTTACAAGTTACTTACTTCGTTGATTTTATTTAGTTACTGTTGCTACGAATGAAATTAGTTAAAAATAATAGGCCCATCTCAAAGCCCAAGTGCCAAACGGCTAACTAGCTTGTAGTTGGTGGTTTTCATATGTTGTAAATTATATGTGAATCCAGTTTAAAAAAATTTGTAATATCAATTGAAATTAAACAATGATTGCTTCAATATTTTGGGATCTGTTTTTCATAGGAAGCCTTGTAAAAAATAGGATTTCGATGTATGAAAAATATACACACAAAGTAAGAAAAATTATAAAAAAAAAATAGTATATTTTATGTAAAAGGACAATATGACAAACATATACCAACGAATATCTTGAAAATAGTTTAAAGTATGATGGATTAGAAAAGAAAAGGACTCAGTCATCAGTCATGGATTATGAGTTTAACGTTTACCTTGTTTTTCCTTTGAGATCTCCTCTCCACCCATTTCTTTTTCAAGAGAGTGACACGACATGATAAGCTTGTGACCCTTTTCGTGAACTAATATTAGCATTTTTATGGTTCATATATTTTGGATATGGGTTTGAAAGTGGTCGACAATACAAAACATTAAGATTCCACACGCAAATATGACTAGCTTAACATTTTGTTTTAGTTTCAAAATACCAAAAAGAATTTGGATAGAATATTTGATCCTTTAAGATCATACACAACTTGGTTTGTTTGTATATGATGTATGAATTTCTTGATTTTTGCTTGCTGAAAATATCACAAATATCTTAGAATGCAAATATGGATGGGGTTGGCAAAAACGGGTCCATATATATATATATACAACTTAAGCATTAGATCGAGGTAAGAGTCTCTAGACTAGTAGTAGTAGCAAGTGTTTGAAAACTATATCAGATTAAAGGTGTAAGTCCCGTAGTCCCGTAGTGGACATATATGTAGATTCAGAAGTAGGATTAGTAGGTGTGTGGGTTGCCATTAAAAAATAATTATGTACATACTACATAAGCACAAACCAAGCTGGAATCAAGTTAAATGGAATCCTACTAGTTACTTTATTTTATTTTTAAAAAATAAAATAAACGACAATGTTTTAGGTTTTGGTTTTTCACTAAATGGTTTTCAACCTTCAAAGACATGTTCACACTTTTGTTTTGAAGTAGTCTGTTACACCCCCGACCGAGGCGGCGAAGCATGTCGGGCTGTGCGACTTATTTCATTGATCACAAACAATTGAATATACAACAAAAGTACAACGATAAACAAATAGTAGTTGTATATCATTTTGAAGTTTGAATACAATGTTCTTATAGATAATGATAAATTACAGTAGCTGCCTTAAACATGCAGTCAAATACTCCTTCCGTCCAAAAGTTATAATTCATCTTTCCTTTTTGGTTTGTCTCAAAATAATAGGCCACTTCTAAAAATGAATAACATTTTTACCAAAATACCCCTCAATTATTACTTAACCAACTAAGCATTTAATGGAACATTAAATGTAAAGTATGGACAAAACTGTTATTTTATTATATATAAAATTAGTGGTAATTAATGCTTCCTTAATTTGTGTGTTTTTTTGTCTGTGGAAATAATTTTGGGACGGAGGAAATATAACAAAATAAAACTAGATAACTAGGTCGCCTCAAATCCATGACTAACCTTCTGTCTCAAAGCTTGATTACTGATTTCCTAAAGATACATATAGTTTTGAGGGTCAATATAAGGTTGGTGAGAGTTACAGGTCTTCTTCTATTAGCAATAATAATACTTTTAAAAAGTCCAAAAATTATTTTCTTTGTAAGTATAATCATACTTAAAGATTGTATCAGATTGGAATACCTTGGCCCAACCAGTAATCAGACTGGAATGGTAACATGCAACAGGTCCAATCAGTAATCGGACTAGAATACCCAGGGTTTGTCGGCATGCCGCCTTAACCCAATCGCTCTTCTCGAGCCTCCGTGCCTACGGCTTACAGCCGGCCCGCACTAGGTATCTTGGCTTACCACATATAGTAGGACCACCTCAGCCTATCCCACCACCATATGGCTATCCCACGTAAGAAGTCGTGAGAAAAACCTAAAGAAATCATTCATAAGTACTGAATGAATACAAAAACAAAAATGACTTATTTTGCAACAAAAAAATATTAATGACTAAATGTGTATAAAAATATTAATGACTAAATGTGTACAAAGTGAGAAATATATTACCCTATTAAGTCATTTTTACCGGCTAACTCGGAGTAGCCTTCATAAGGACTAAATGTGTACAAATCAAAAAATATATTGCCCTTTTAAGTCATTATATATATATATATATATATATATATATATATATATATATATATATATATATATATATATATATATATATATATATATATATAGACAACCACACACACACACACACAAGCTATAAAACTTATATGTTAGATTCTTACATGTACTTATGTACGCTCCCATAAGATTCATCACCTATTTAAACGAATATCATACACAGTTATTCATATACATATCGAACATACTCGACTTTTATCCGTAAAATTATATCTGTATACCTTAATTAATGACTTTTATAATCAAACTTTATGGAATAACTTTATTCGTATATCCGTACAACTTTATCCGTATTTGCGGTTACTAACTACAACCTTGGCAGATAACTTTTACCGTGTATTCGTATATCCATTTATCTGTATAACTTCATCCATACAACTTTATCCATATAAATATCTTAAGTCTTTACCTATAATGTCCAACGATGCATTATAAAGGTTACATTTAATCACATAGTTCAGTTATAGGACTCGCTATAATCACTAACTAGAATCTCTCTTTCTCTTACTTAAACCATGGGCTTGGTTTCTTTCAAAACTATTTGAAAGTATGGATTTACTTGTGCAAGGCGGCATGCCGAAAAACCCTGGGTATTCCAGTCCGATTACTGATTGGACCTGTTGCATGTTGGCATTCCAGTTTGATAACTGGTTAGGCCAAGGTATTCCAATTTGATGAGTGTGGGCCCATTATACATGATATTACGTTTGTTGTATCGACTATTTTGGGGGAAATTCACTAAACTTTATGCTTACCCAGTTGTTTATGTTTTCAGGTTCTATCATTGATCGTGGGAAGACGAATGCATGATTGTACACACTCATCAACAGTATTGAGGATTCCACGTTTCTTATATTACTTTGATTTTCTATAAATGTATTTTGGAATAAACTATTTTTTCTTAATAATTGATTTATAATTAGGGACTTTTGCCTTATTTAAAACTGAAATTTTTTGGTTGTGAAAATGAGACGTTATACATAAACATCAACAACCCCACACACTTCATCAATGATTGTCTCATGTAAGATGTCGTGAGAATAAGCTATAGAAATCATTCATATGTACTGAATAAGTACAAAAACAAAAATGACTTATTTTGAAACACAAAAATATTAAAGACTAAATGTGTACAAAAATATTAAGGAATAAATGTGTACAAAATGAGAAATATATTACCCTATTAAGTCATTTTTCCCGGCTAACCTGGAGTAACCGGTCATAAGGACTGAATGTGTATAGTTTAACAAGTAGAAGAGGTAAATGTGGACGAAAAAAAACTCAGTGACCAAATGTGTACAAATCAAAAAATATATTACCCTTTTAAGTCATTATATATATATATATATATATATATATATATATATATATATATATATATATATATAGGTTCAGGTTCATTTGAGACCATTCTAATTTATATATATATATATATATATATATATATATAGGTTCAGGTTCATTTGAGACCATTCTAATTTTGTGAGACCGTGAGACCAAATCTAAAAATAATTTTAAAATGCAAAATAAATGGAAAAATCCAAAAATTCTGTTTTTAAATGTTATTTTCGGAACTTGAATTAACTAAAAAAAATATTAAAAAAATATAAAAAAAATAAAAATAAATAAAAAAAAAATCCGTTTTTTTTTTTGAAAAATACGTGAAATATTCTAAATAGAATATTTCACTGACATATTCTAAAAAATAATTTTAAAATGCAAAATAAATGGAAAAATCTAAAAATTCTTTTTTTAAATATTATTTTCGGAACTTGAATTAACTAAAAAAAAAAAAAAATTAAAAAAAATAAAAAAAAAATTCTATTTTTTTTGAAAAATACGTGAAATATTCTAAATAGAATATTACACTGTACATATTCTAAAAATAATTTTAAAATGCAAAATAAATGGAAAAATCAAAAAATTCTTTTTTTAAATATTATTTTCGGAACATGAATTAACTAAAAAAAAATAAAAAAAAATAAAAAAAAAATAAACAAATGCGTCTCACGGTCTCACAAAATATAAGTGGTCTCAAATGAACCTAACCCTATATATATATATATATATATATATATATATATATATATATATATATATATAAGTTCATAAATGGTCCCTATGGCTTTCAAAAGTCTGAAGTTTGGTCCCTAAGTTTAAAAAACCTCACAGATGGTCCCTATAATTTCAAAAATTTTAATGTTTAGTCCTTATTGCTCACTTTGTTAATTTTTGTCCATTAGCTGAAGGGCATTTATGTCATTTTACTACATAGGGACCATTTATGAAGCTTTGTCTTATTTAAAAAAAAGAAAAAATAATTATTTCACATAAAAGGTCCCACCCCTCCTCCTCCTCCTCCTCTCTCTCTCTCTCTCTCTCTCCACAACACATACCACCTCTGTACACTTTTTCTTTTTTTTTTACTAAGAACACTTCACTTTTTGATTCAAGATCGATCGAAGTTGGCCATTCTTGTTCATAAAAATCTTGTACCCAATAAAGTAATTGGGAATCGGATTACATAATGGTGTATAACTCTTCAAATTATTTACACTTCATCAGCTTCTTCAGCTCTGTTCACTTTTTGTTTCAAGATGTGTGGATTCCTTAACAACCTTTTCTCAAAAGCACGATATATCTGGGTCTGTTGTCGATGGGTCCGACTCCTTTCTTTATCCTCCAAATTGAGAAGCTAATGGCATCATCCTCTTTTATAGTAACCATTCTCTATCTCCCGCCACCTATAGCCCTTTGCGCTTACTGCCACCAATGAGGTAGCGACCGACCACAGCTCCTCCATCTTGTTCTTGATTTCTTCATATATACACATAGTCTCCAATTGAAAACAGGCCCCCATCATAAGACTGATGGGTTTTGAGCATAACAAACAAAAACCTTTGTGTGCATGCAACCCTAAATCTTGATTTATGTTTTCTCTAATTGAACATATAACTTTTGAACATCAAATGGAAAACCCTAGGAGATCTATATTATTTTCGAAAAACATATATAGGATTAGTAAACATACCTTTAATTTTTAAGTAGCAACAACAATGAAAATCCAATTCTTCTTGAAACTTGAGAGCAAGCGTCACAAGTGTCACACATATAGTAGATCACACCCAAACTAAGCAAGAATGAGATAGGAGAGAGGTTGAGGGAGCTTGACATTTTTGGCTACTCTTCTAGGGTTTCAGGTGGCTGAAAATGTGAATGGATAAGGCTCTTTATATAGGTGAGGTAGCTTAGAGCCAAAACCAAGGTTTTAGGAGGAAACCCTAATTCTTTAGCTTAAGGACCAAGAAACCCAAGAATCCCCATCCAAGAGCCCTTGGAAGAAAATTCTAGGGCCTTCCTAGAAGTTTTCGTCCAACCTCTTCTAGGGAGGTTCTAGAGCCTCTTTCCACAACTATCAATAAACTGCTAAATATCCCTTGCACTTTTAATTAATTCAATTAATTCCAATTAATTTATGATTAATTATTAATTAAATAATATGATTTCTAATTAACATATTATTTCCATAATACATTAATAAATCATTTATTTCAGTTTATTAATCAAATAATAAATTCAACCTCTCTCCAAAAGTCATCCTGTCTAGTTACTAGTTTTGAGGGCAACCCAAAAGGACTGTGCTACTGTCAATTCAAGTATATACCAATTATAGTTATGGGTTTAGACACCTAATCCAACAGTCTCCCACTTGGAACATTTTTAACTTAAATGTAAGATACCAAGTATACGCAAAGTTGATTTCCAAGTATATGCAAAGTTGATTTCCAAGGTTATGATCTTATCTAGCATACATGGGAAGATTTTTAACTTAAATGTAAGATAGAACACCATACCTTGTTGTTGCTTTTGATTCCTTGAAACCTTGTGAGCCTAGCACCCCAAGTGTGATGCTTCAAATGCTTCACACAACACCAAATGCTATGGAGTAAACTTGGAGAGAAAGTGTAACACTCAAAAATCAGCTCTATCCCTCAAGAATGCTTGTGTGTAGCAAGTGTAACCGATTTTGGGAGAACCATGAGCTTTATATAGTGTGTTGCATTAGGGTTACACCATGTAAACCCTAATGTAACATGACTCTTCATTTCCATGATCCGTGAGTTAACTCCATGGAGCATCCATGGAGCATCCTATGGGTGAAACCCAACTTGATAATCCATGGAGCCTCTTAGCCCACTATATAAGTTATGGATGATTTACATAATCAAACCATATATTTAACTAGTTATCTTTTGATCACTTAATTAATTCTAAATTAATTCTTGATCAAACTAATTAAATAATATTATTAATATATTAGAACTTATAATATATTAATAAACCATAAGTGTTATTTCTCTCATTTAGTTTTTCCAAATGCATGGTTCCATGCAACCTAAATGGACCATGCCGGGTCGGGTCAAGTACATACCAGAAATAGTTGTTGACTTAGACACCTTATCCAACAGTCTCCCACTTGGATAAGTCTAATAACTATAAATACAAGTATGACTTCAGGAACCAATCGACAATCGTAGCTCTTTCAAGGTCTCTCGGAACTGAGAAGATGATGATACGCCATTTAAGATAAGTGATTATATAATCCTCTGTTCTAGATATCAGCCGGACAAATACATGGAACAATGTCTTACTTATTGTCCAGCAGTTTGTTTCCCGATTTATGATTTGTTTGACAAAGAACTTAATTGAGCACATCAACTTCGTTCTGAACGGGCCCGGTACATAGGTTAAAACACAATCATCGAGGGGCCTAGATATCAGCTTCTAATCCAAGAAGAAACATATAAACTTCGACTGATATGTTTACTCTACTACCTGTTGAATTATACACAAAATCACGTTTTATAACATCGAGTTACCAATGCGTTTTCGTACAATCAATGCATAACCAACTTATAGGCAACAAATCATATCTCTAGGTTTGAAGACTTATATGATATTACCGTCTCACGATCACTCGATATAAATTCTATGAAGTGATACCAGTGAGCGTGGGTTGATTCCAATACTCAGAACTTACGAGTACTCATGAAGTGTTGTCCTAAATTTGACACCTACAACCAACTTCATGACAGTCATAATTCATATCAACTTTCAACATATGATCGACTGTGGAAATTTTGAATAATATGCAAAACACAACATAATATTTTGGAAGTCAAAACATGCAAAATAAATTATAGTAAAGGATTGACAAAAGATAGCAACACTTTACTCATAAATAAACACAACTTTTATTATCATCAAATGTCAATTACACTTTACAAATTTCCAAATTATCTAACTACTAAAACTTATATCATCCTTTAGCCCTATGCTCCGAGCATGCTAAAGTGATTAACCCGACTCAGTCCCTTCGTGAGGGGATCTGCTGGGTTCTCATCTGATGATACCCTCTTTGCCACGAGGATTCATTCTTCTATGCGATGTTTGAGAAAATGATATTTTATGTCGATGTTTCTGGATCTCCCATGATCCCTTGGTTCCTTGGCTAAGGCAACAACACTTTCACTATCACATAAAATTTCCATAGGCTCGTTTATAGCTGGTACAACTCCAAGGTCTCCAATGAAGTTCTTTAGCCATATAGCCTCCTTTGCTGCCTCGCTCGATGCTATATACTCTGATTCACAAGTAGAATAAGCTATTGTCTCCTGCTTGGAACTCTTCCAAGTGATAGCTCCTCCGTTTAGGGTAAAGACCCAGCCCGACTGAGAGTGGAAATTATACCTATCAGTCTGGAAGCCAGCATCACTATACCCTACAACTCTCAAGTCATCACTTCCACTGAGGGTAAGGACCCAGTCTTTAGTCCTCCGTATGTACTTGAGGATATTCTTTACCGCAGTCCAGTGTGCCTTGCCAGGGTTCCCCTGGTACCTGCTAACCATGCTCAAAGCAAAGGCTACATCAGGTCTGGTACAAGTCATAGCATATATGATCGATCCTACAGCCGAAGCATAAGGTATTCGACTCATTTATGCTATCTCACCCTCAGTACTTGGGCTTTGAGTCTTACTTAATCTGGCGTTACACTGAATAGGTAACTCTCCTTTCTTGGAGTCCTGCATGCTGAATCTCTTTAGCACCTTATCCAAGTAGGTACTTTGACTAAGTCCAATTAGTATTTTACTCCGGTTTCTTAAGATCCTTATCCCTAGAATATAGGCAACTTCTCTTAGATCCTTCATAGAGAAACACTTCCCAAGTCAGGACTTAACTTCCTGCAGAGTTGGGATGTCATTTCCTATGAGTATTATGTCATCCACATACAATACCAAAAAGCTAACTATACTCCCACTAGCCTTGACATATACACAAGATTCATCTTCATTCCTAGAAAATCAAACCCTTTGACTTTCTCATCAAAGCAAAGATTCCATCTGCGAGGTGCTTGCTTTAATCCATAACATCTTCATTCCTAGAAAAGAAAACTCTTTGACTTTCTCATCAACGCAAAGATTCCATCTGCGAGGTGCTTGCTTTAATCCATAAACGGATTTCTCAAGCTTACACACTCTATTAGGGTACTCTGTCCTAACAAAACCCTCTGGCTGACTCATGTAAACATCTTCAGCCAACTTTCCATTAAGGAAAGCATTTTTGACATCCATTTGCCATATTTCATAATCATGAAATGTAGAGATGGCTAACAGAACCCTAATAGACTTAACCTTAGCCACTGGAGAAAAGGTCTCATCATAATCAACTGCTAGAGTTTGAGAGAAACCCTTTGCAACCAGTCGTGCCTTATAAGTGTGTACATTACCATCCATGTCGGTCTTCTTCTTCAAGATCCATTTGTACCCTACAGTCTTACGACCTGGTACATTCTCAACCAAGTTCCAAACTTTATTTTCATACATGGACTGTATCTCGCTGTCTATTGCCTCTTTCCACTTGGTTGACTCAGGGCCTGCCATGGCTTCCGCGTAACTGTTTGGTTCATCTAGACCTATCAGTGTCTCATCACTGATAAGTGTATCACCTTCCGTAGAAATATGGAATCCATAGTAATGCTCAGGTGCATTCCTAACTCTTGTGGAACGCCTCAGAGGTACAGACTCGTCCATTGGCTTAACAGGAGTTTCCTCCTCAAGTTGAGTGCTAGGGTTTGAAGTTCCTTCACCACTTGACTCTTGAATTTCTTCAAGGTCAACTTGCCTCCCACTGTTTCCTTGGCTTATGAACTCTCTCTCTCTCTCTTTCTCTCTCTCTCTCTCTCTCTCCCACATTCCCTAAGAGAGTCGAGGAACTCTGAACTAAGATACTCACCACCTCGATCGGATCGAACCATCTTAATGTTCCTGCCTAATTGATTCTCGACTTCCTATTTAAACTCTTTAAACCTTTCAAAAGTCTCTGACTTATACTTGATTAAGTAGACATATCCATATCTACTGTAATCATCTGTAAAAGTCAAATAATAACGATTAGCATCCTTTGTGGCATGTTTGAAGGGTCCACACACATCCGTGTGTATGAGATCCAACAAACCTTCACCCTTCTCACAAGAACCAGCGAAGGGTGACTTTGTCATTTTTCCAAGTAAGCATGATTCGCAACTATCATCTGACTTTAGGTCAAATGACTCCATGAATCCATCCTTTTGGAGTTGGCCAATGCATTTTTTTGCTTATATGTCCAAGACGACAATGCCATAATGATGCTCTATCCAAGTTATTATCATTAACAGGATCCATACACAATACATTATTTCCTAAGTTATCAACCACAGATACAGTTTCATACACGCCATCACAAGGTAATGCTTTAAAATAAAGAACATTCTTAAAGAATGCATTAATCGAACCAACTTCATTATCAAATGAAAAGGTAAAACCTTGTTTATACAATGCATGAAAGGAAATAACATTTCTTTCCATTTCTGGCGAGTAACAACATTTATTCAAATCTAAACTAAACTCACTACTTAGCGATAAAATATAAACTCCAATCTTGGTGTCAGGTGACACTTTCCTATCCCCCATGATCAAGTTTATTCTTCCTTGCTCCACATTCTCACTTCTTCTTAGTCCCTGCAAATCAGAACATATATGAATATTGTGTCACACCCCAAAACCACGAACGGCGGAAACGTTCAGGGGTAGAGGACGTCATGTACAGTATCACAACAGTGTAATATAATAAACAAGTAAAAAAAATCATCCATTGCATTATAAGTAAAGTTTTAATACATGTGCGTTCTTTCATTATAATAAGACACCAAAAATATACAATCAAAATAAAAGACGAGACTTGTCTGCTCCGTCTTCTCAAAACCTGGCCATCGTACCTGTCTACTGTTGACCTGAGAATACAAGTTATTTTGAAAGAGAGTATCAGCTTTAAAGCTGGTGAATTCACAAGTATTTAAGTGTCATTGTCTGGCTTATGAAAATCTATTATGAAGGCCATGTAAACCTTTAAATGAAAAATGTTGATGTAAGTATGAAATCCCTAGAAAATCCCTTATTTTCTATAAGTATGAAATGTAGTCTTCTACCAAGACCCGAATGTTTTGTTATGACAATGTAGTCTTCTACCAAGACCCGAGTGTTTTGTAAGTAAAATGATAGTTTTCCTTTAATTGTTTAGTACTAAAGTACTTAGTCTAACTCATCGTTTATGTGAAAGTATCACAAAATAAAGTAAACAGGAAAATGTACTACTGTAAGTGTTGTCACTGGGTACTAGGACTAACACAACATCGCATTAAGCGAAATATGTAACCTAATGAACATCCGAAGATTGTCCAGAAAAAGTAATAATGTAAGTGTCATCGCTGGGTACTAGGAGTAACACAACATCGCAATAAGCGAAAGATATAACCTTATGAACAATCGGAGATTGTCCACTTGTCCTCTGTAGCAGCAGCAGGTGGGTGGAGGGGTTAGCCCCGGTTATCGATCTACCTAGTATAATTAGTAACCTTAGACCTCCGTAGATGGCCATCGACCACTGGTGCTAATCAGTGGGGTTCGGAATGGTAAGTCCCGCCGAGCTATCCCATTGAACTGGGATAGGAAAGATAATTTACACAGTAAGTACTAATAAATCATCCACGTAGTTCTAAGTACAAGTATCTAGGTAAGTGAATACAGGATAAGGCACCTATGTAGAAGTGTTCATGTATGGTATTCATGTAAGTGTGTTCATGTAACAGGTAAGTATATGTAAACATATTCATGTATCATGTATTCCTAAGTACGTATACTCATGTATCATGTAAGGTATTGGTATAGACTCATGAATGAACTGACTCTTGTGTGATTCCTTGTAGTAGTAATAATGTTTTGTTTCTTCTAACTATCCCTATGATAATTAACTGGAAAGTAAGTGATTGTTCAAGTAGATTTATGCACCCTCGATACACCAGGGTGTGGGAAACTGAACGAAGGATGAAAACTATAATCTCTAACATATAAATGAACATATGCGCATAAGTATAGTTTGATTCAAGAAGGTAAAATAATGGTTTTGCAAGATATCTAGGAGTTTTGAACAATAATTAGGAATGACTTGATGTCATTTTAATAAACATTTCAAAACTAATACTTTTGTTATCAAGGTATTTTAAGATAGAAAACCACTTCATGTGTCACCTTTTGAAATATGTGAAATCTACTGAGTGAAAACATAGTTACAAAATACATAAGATTGATTTAATAACATACTGTTTTCTACTTGTATTCCCCCCCCCCCCCTATTAAAACGTTTAAAATCATTTAAAACATTGATTAAGGGGTATGAACTCACCTGTAGTTGGTGATTGGGATGAGCTGAACGGTATAGGATGGCTAGGTGTCAAGCGAGGACCTGTACACACACTACGATCCTAATGAACATATAATCACACATATATGCATTCAATTAGTCTTAAATCACTAATTGATAAAGTTAAGACATCCTAGACATAATAAACACTTTATATAAGTGTTTTAAGCCCTAAGGATTGCATCTAAGCTATTGTGGGACAAGGTACTTGTGTTTAGGGTTCCAAAGGACCCCATATATGAGTTTACTCCTCATATACTAACACACATGGAGTTTACGGTTGTAAACTCTTGAGTTTACGGCCGTAAACTCCCAACCATGGGGTATTTGTGTGTTTTGAAGTCCCAAATGATTTCTAGAATTATTCCAACTTGGTGGTTCCATCCTTGAAGGGGTTTAAGGCATAGAAACACTCCATTTAGGAGTTTACGGCCCTAAGGCCATTTCCTTTGGAGTTTACGGCCGTAAACTCCATTGGAATGGTGTTCTTGTTGTTTTCAAGTCTCAAGCATAGGTGGTATAGGTTCTAGGCTTTTATTCCAAGCATATGAAGACATTAGGCACACTTTGGTGCCATTCTTTCATGTTTACGGCCCAAGAACAAAGTCTTGGCCGTAAACTCACTTTTACAAGTGATTTTGATGTGCTTAAGGCCTTATATTAAATGGGAACTAGTCTTGATAAAAGTCTTAAAGCTTTAGGTGCCTTAAAACACCATTTTGAGTTTGAAAAGGGAGTTTACGGCCTAAGAAATTCTTGGGCCGTGAACTCCCAAGCTTGGGTGATTCTTGGTTGTTTTCTTGTCCCTAACACACATACATATGAGTCTAAAGTAGTTGCATAACACTAGGGTCGGTCTCGGCTTTGTTTCGGGAGTTTACTGCCCAAGAAAACCTTGGGGAGTAAACTCCTAGATCTAGTGATTTAGCCTTCTAAATCATTTTATAAACACATAATAAGCATTCTAACACTACTAGAAAGAGTTACTCACGTTTTGGTATAAAAACCCGAAGATCCGTGAGAGAGAAAATGACTTTTCTCTAGTTGGAAATGTGAATAATGAATGAATTGGGTTCAGAAATCTATTTATAGTCCTGAGATATTTTTAGCAGAAAATATTTTTATTCCTGAAATGATCTCCAATATAATAGAGTGTTAGAATAATAGTGTTGCACAAAACCCTAGTGCACCCACTCTCCTGATATTTCCTAAAGTGTAAACCCTGAATTACTCAAACTTACGCGAAAAAGTCTGAAAATTAACTGTGACTGCTATAATTTCTATTGAAGTGATATAGTTTGTACAGAATGGAAATTTCGGGTTGTCACATACCGAAACTGGTATCAAGGACCCAAGAGTTAGAATAGGGTGAGTTATTAGATAAGATAGTGTAAATACCTGCATGGTTGGGTTTAACTTTCCCATCCTTTACATCTTGCTGGTACTTTGGGCAGTTCCGCTTCCAATGTGCCTTTTCATGGAAATAGAAGCATTCAGCCTCTTTTGGGTCTGCAGAAGGAGTGACGAAACCTTTCTTGGTTCCATTTGAAGAGGAGCCGTCAAGGGTCTTACCCTTGGTACCCTTCGAGGGACTTTTCCTCTTCTTACCCTTCCCTTTCCCGATTACCAAGACAGGGGCAGAGTTGGTAGGAGTAGAAGTAACAACCGACTTACCATTAAGACCACTTTCCGTGGTCTTTAGGAGTCCTTGAAGTTTGCTGAGTGTGACCTCTTCCTTATTCATGTGATATGTCATGTAGAATTGATAAAAGCACGAGGGTAAGGAGTGCAAAATGACATCTATTGCAAGCTCCTCCTGGAAGTTCACTTTGAGCTTCAGCAAACGATCCACAAATCTCTGCATTTTCTACATGTGGCTCGTGATGGGTTCACCATCCTTCATTCGGGTTGTTATCATGGAGGAGATGATTTCATACCTCTCTTGTCGTGCGCTTTGATGGTATCTTTCCATCAAATCTTGGTGCATTTCAAAAGGGTAGAAGTCCTCATAGGACTTTTGGAGTTCTGATGTCATGGTGGCCATCATGATGCATGCCACTTTGGTGGCATCCCTTTCATGTGCCCGAAAGTCAACGATCTCCTGGTGACTTGCACTAGTCTCATCAATCTCTTTAATCTCCTTATCGAGGACATATTCCTTGTCCTCGTAGCGGGTAATCATTCTGATGTTTCTCATCCACTCATTGAAGTTGGATCCATCAGAAGTGACTATACCACACAAGTTCATAAGGGTAAAGGAGCCATTAGGATTAGAGCCAGAAGCAGCAGTGTTTGAAGACATATGAGGAAGAATAAAGAAAAGTTTAATTTAGATATAGATACAGTCCTTAATAAAACACCCAAATGTAATATTAAGACTAGGACCCAATCACAATTTATTATACTTAGATGAACCTTATTATGATGAACCACACACGCTCCACCAATATTATGATGAACCTTAAGTCACCATTTACCTACCTTGTTAAGTCCAAGTTAGTGTGCCGGTTAACCACACACGCTCCACTAACAACTTAAACAAAGTGTAAATTGTAATTTCATGGATTAGCACCTTATTCACATTTTCTTATAGTAACTAAGATTGGGAATTTAATAAAACATTTAGTTACTTTATAATATTCATTATACTTTTAATGAAAGTTTATAAGTCCTTGTCCTACCCGTTCGGCTAACGACCCTCCACCGATCAAAGAAGCGGTGGGTGAGAGTGGACACCCATTAATTTGCCATTTTATAGGCAACAACCTTATACCCCCTTATAGACTGGCTTCGTGAATGAGGCGTACTAGCGGTAAGACGACTTGATATTATATATATATGTATATATATATATATATATATATATATATATTATTATTATTATTAACTTATAATATTATAAAGTATAAGGGTTGAATTTTAACTTTTAAAATTCCAACGGTTGGAACTAAAGTTTTAAGCATTACTTTACTTGTTCCAAAACTTGAGGGAAAGTTTTGTAAACTTTCAAAACTTTTCATTTGTCATAACTTATGAATTGATTTGAGTATAAAAATGAAGACTCTTCATTTTTATAACTCTTGTGTTCTTTTAATGGTTTTTATTAAAGTGTGACCTTTGGTTTTTCCATAACTTGAGGACAAGTTATGGACTCCATTAAAACACATTATGATCATGAATTAAACTACCAAGTAGGTTACAAACAATTCCTATGATCATCTAATCTTCATAAGTTCAAGAACTTGAATATGAACATTTCAACAATCTTAAATTACTCTTAAAACTTGTAATTTTTGATAATTGCCATTGTAAATGGATTAGAATAAACATTACACCATCTAAACCAAGTTTTCAAGTACAAAAACAGTTTAGGGTAATGTTTATAGTCCATTTCCAGCAACAAAAGTCGAAAATCTGCTGTCAGGGCCTCCTACTCGTCGAGTGCATGAACCTACTCGATGAGTAGGATGAATTTACACTTAGACTCGTTGAGTCCCCCCCAGCCCCCCTCATGGACTCGGCGAGTCCACTGCCTAAACAACAAGCTGTTTTGATTTTTAAACCATTTTTGAACAAATAACATAGAAACAAGCCTAGGCTTTGATACCACTGATGGGTTTTGAGCGTTCTAACACTTCCTAAGTGTACATGCAACTCTATTAACCTTGGATCTATGTTTGTCTAAAATTCATGCAAAGTTGATTTCCAAGGTTATGATCCTATCTAGCATACATGGGACCATTTTTAACTTAAGTGTAAGATAGAATAACATACCTTGTTGTTGCTTTTGATTCCTTGAAACCTTGTGAGCCTAGCACCCTAAGTGTGATGCCTCAAATGCTGAACACAACATCAACTGCTATGGAGTAAACTTGGAGAGAAAGTGTAATACTTAAAAATTGGCTCTAGCCCTCAAGAATGCATGTGTGTAGCAAGTGTAGCCGATTTTGGGAGAACCATGAGCTTTATATAGTGTGTTGCATTAGGGTTACACCATGTAAACCCTAATGTAACATGACTCTTCATTTCCATGATTCATGGGTTAACTCCATGGAGCATCCTATGGGTGAAACCCAACTTGATAATCCATGGAGCCTCTTAGCCCACTATATAAGTTATGGCTGATTTACATAATCAACCCATATATTTAACTAGTTATCTTTTGATCAATTAACTAATTCTAAATTAATTCTTGATCAAACTAATTAAATAATATTATTAATATATTAGAACTTATAATATATTAATAAACCATAAGTGTTATTTCTCTTATTTAGTTTATCCAAATGCATGGTGCCATGCAACCCAAATGGACCATGCCGGGTTGGGTCAAGTACATACCAAAATAGTTATGGACTTTGACACCTTATCCAAAAGTTGAATTCCGATTCACCCTTCACTGGTACTTGTGAGAGGGGTGAAGGTTTGTTGGATCTCGTACAAACGGATGTGTGTGGACCCTTCAAACATGCCACAAGGGATGCTAATCGTTATTATTTGACTTTTACTGATGATTACAGTAGATTTGGATATGTCTACTTAATGAAGCATAAGTCAGAGACTTTTGAAAGGTTTAGAAAGTTTAAACAGGAAGTCGAGAATCAATTGGACAGGAACATTAAGATGCTTTGATCCGATCGAGGTGGTGAGTATCTTAGTTTAGAGTTCCTCGACTATCTTAGGGAATGTGGGATTGTCTCACGATTGACACCTCCCAAGACACCGCAGTTGAATGGTGTGGCTGAGAGGCGTAATTGAACCTTGTTGGATATGGTTCATACCATGATGATTCGATCTTCGCTACCAATCTCATTTTGGGGGTATGCCTTAGAGACTGCCGCCCATATCCTTAATCTAGTCCCTACAAAGAAAGTTGCCAAAACTCCTCATGAGATGTGGATTAGTAAAGTACCAAAACTAGACCACATCAAGATTTGGGGTTACGAGGCTTTCGTGAGACACGAGACTCATGATAAGCTCGAACCTCGAAGTTAGAGGTGTATTTTCATTGGCTACCCACAAAAATCCTTTGGTTACCTCTTCTACAGACCTAGTGAGAATGTGGTCTTTGTAGCTAGGAGGGCTTTGTTTCCAGAGAGAGAGTTCATAAGCCAAGGAAACAGTGGGAGGCAAGTTGAACTTGAAGAAATTCAAGAGTCAAGTGGTGAAGGAACTTCAAAACCTAGCATTCAACTTGAGGAGGAAACTCCTGTTGAGCCAATTGACGAGTCTGTACCTCTGAGGCGTTCCACAAGAGTTAGGAATGCACCTAAGCATTACTATGGATTCCATATTACCGTGGAAGGTAATACACATATCAGTGATGAGACACTGATAGGTCTGGATGAACCTAACAGTTACGCGGAAGCCATGGCAGGCCCTGAGTCAGCCAAGTCGAAAGAGGCAATAGACAGCGAGATACAGTCCATGTATGACAATCAAGTTTGGAACTTGGTTAAGAATGTACCAGGTCGTAAGACTGTAGGGTGCAAATAGATCTTGAAGAAGAAGACCGACATGGATGGTAATGTACACACTTATAAGGCACGATTGGTTGTAAAGTGTTTCTCTCAAACTCCAGGAGTGGATTATGATGAGACCTTTTCTCCAGTGGCCAAGATTAAATCTATTAGGGTTCTATTAGCCATCGTTGCATTTCATGATTATGAAATATGGAAAATAGATGTCAAAACTGCTTTCCTTAATGGAAAGTTGGCTAAAGATGTTTACATGAGTAAGCCAGAGGGCTTTGTTAGTACAGAGTACCCTAATAGAGTGTGTAAGCTTGAGAAATCCATTTATGGATTAAAGCAAGCACCTCACAGATGGAATCTTTGCTTTGATGAGAAAGTCAAAGAGTTTTGCGTTTCTAGGAGTGGAGATGAATCTTGTGTATATGTCAAGGCTAGTGGGAGTATTGTTAGCTTTTTGGTATTGTATGTGGATGACATACTACTCATAGGAAATGACATCCCAACTCTGCAGGAAGTTAAGTCCTAGCTTGGGAATTGTTTCTCTATGAAGGACCTAGGAGAAGCTGCCTATATTCTAGGGATAAGGATCTTGAGAGACCGGAGTAAAAGACTAATTGGACTTAGTCAAAGTACCTACTTGGATAAGGTGCTAAAGAGATTCAACATGCAGGACTCTAAAAAGGAGAGTTACCTATTCAGTGTAACGCCAGATTAAGTAAGACTCAAAGCCCAAGTACTGAGGCTGAGATAGCATAAATGAGTCAAATACCTTATGCTTCGGCTTTAGGATCGATCATGTATGCTATGACTTGTACTATACCTAATGTAGCCTTTGCTTTGAGCATGGTTAGAAGGTATCAGGGGAACCTTGGCAAGGCACACTGGACTGCGGTAAAGAATATCCTCAAGTACATACAAAGGACTAAGGACTGGGTCCTTACCCTCGGTGGGAGTGATGACTTGAGAGTTGTAGGGTATAGTGATGCTGGCTTCCAAACTGATAGGGATAATTTCCGCTCTCAGTCGGGCTGGGTCTTTACCCTAAACGGAGGAGCTATCACTTGGAAGAGTTCAAAGCAGGAGACAATAGATGATTCTACTTGTGAATCAGAGTATATAGTAGCGAGCGAGGCAACAAAGGAGGCTATATGGATAAAGAACTTCATTGGAGACCTTGGAGTTGTACCAACTATAAAGGAGCCTATGGAAAATTTATGTGATAGTGAAAGTGTTGTTGCCTTAGCCAAGGAACCAAGGGATCATGGGAGATCCAGAAACATCGACATAAAATATCACTTTCTCAGACATCGCATAGAAGAATGAATCCTCGTGGCAAAGAGGGTATCATCAGATGAGAACCCAGCAGATCCCCTCACGAAGGGACTGAGTCGGGTTAATCACTTTAGCATGCTCGGAGCATAGGGCTAAAGGATGATATAAGTTTTAGTAGTTAGATAATTTGGAAATTTGTAAAGTGTAATTGACATTTGATGATAAATAAAAGTTGTGTTTATTTATGATTAAAGTGTTGCTATCTTTTGTCAATCCTTTACTATAATTTCTTTTGCATGTTTTGACTTCCAGAATATTATGTTGTGTTTTACATATTATTCAAAATTTCCACAGTCGATCATATGTTTGAAGTAGATATGAATTAAGACTGTCATGAAGTTGGTTGTAGGTGTTAAGTTTAGGACAACACTTCATGAGTACTCGTAAGTTCTGAGTATTGGAATCAACCCATGCTCACTGGTATCACTTCATGGAATTTATGTCGAGTGATCGTGAGACGGTAATATCATATAAGTCTTCAGACCTAGATATATGATTTGTTGCCTATAAGTTGGTTATGCATTGATTGTACGAAAACGCATTGGTAACTCGATGTTATAAAACGTGCTTTTGTGTATAATTCAACAAGTAGTAGAGCAAACATATGAGTCAAAGTATATCTGTTCCTTCTTGGATTAGAAGGTGATATCTGGGCCCCTCGATGATTGTGTTTTGACCTATGTACTGGGCCCGGTCAGAACTAATTTGATGTGCTCAATTAAGTTCTTTGTCAAACAAATAAAAAATCGGGAAACAAACTGCTAGACAATAAGTAAGACATTGTTCCATGTATTTGTCCGGCTGATATCTAGAATAGCGGATTATATGATCACTTATCTTAAATGGCGTATCATCATCTTCTTAGTTCCGAGAGACCTTGAAAGAGCTACGATTGCCGATCGGTTCCTGAAGTCATACTTGCAGTTATAGTTATTAGACTTATCCAAGTGGGAGACTATTGGATAAGGTGTCTAAGTCAATAACTATTTTTGGTATGTACTTGACCCGACCCGGCATGGTCTATTTGGGTTGCATGGCACCATGCATTTGGATAAACTAAATGAGAGAAATAACACTTATGGTTTATTAATATATTATAAGTTCTATGATATTAATAATATTATTTACTTAGTTTGATCAAGAATTAATTTAGAATTAATTAAGTGATTAAAAGATAGCTAATTAAATATATGGGTTGATTATGTAAATCATCCATAACTTATATAGTGGGCTAAGAGGCTCCATGGATTATCATGTTGGGTTTTATCCATTGGATGCTCCATGGAGTTAACCCATGTATCATGGAAATGAAGAGTCATGTTACATTAGGGTTTACATGGTGTAACCCTAATGCAACACACTATATAAAGCTCATGGGTCTCCCAAAACTGGCTACACTTGCTACACACATGCATACTTGAGGGCTAGAACCGATTTTTGAGTGTTATACTTTCTCTCCAAGTTTACTCCATAGCATTTGGTGTTGTGTGAAGCATTTGAGGCATCACACTTGGGGTGCTAGGCTCACAAGGTTTCAAGGAATCAAAAGCAACAAGAAGGTATGTTATTCTATCTTACATTTAAGTTAAAAATGTTCCCATGTATGCTAGATAGGATCATAACCTTGGAAAACAACTTTGCATGAATTTTAGAAAAACACAAATCCAAGGTTATTAGGGTTGCATGTACACTTAGGAAGTGTTAGAATGCTCAAAACCCATTTGTAAAATTTGACAAACGTCATGTTTTTTTCCTTTTTTTTTTTCAACTTTGAAAATAAAACATTTACATCAATATAACAGAAAACAACCAATGGCTCTCTGATACCACTGCTGGGTTTTGAGCATTCTAACACTCCTAAATGTACATGCAACCCTAAATACCTTGGATCTATGTTTTCTCTAATATACATGCAAATATGAATATTCCAAGGTATTACCTTATCTAGCATACAATCTATGATACTTGGGTAATAAAACAAGTTAGAATACATACCTTGTTGTTGTAACTTTTCTTCATGAAGCTTGAGTGCCTAGTGCCCCAAGTGTGACACCCCAAATGGTTCACACAACACCATGAACACTTGGAATAACCTTGAGAATAAGGATACTTTGGTTCTCTCTAGGGAAATCGGCCTTTCCCTTTTTGTGTACCCACACTAGTCACCATTTCATCAACCAAGGACATCTTTATATAGTGTGGAGATTAGGGTTAAACCCTAATACCCATGACCTTTCATTTCATATGATCCATGGGTTAAATACTCCATGGACTATCCATGAAAGCTTATCCCAACCTAAATGAACTTGGCCCATCACACATATATCTATGAGTCCATATTTAATTAGTTCCTTTTGATCACTTAATTATTTACAAATTAATTCTTGATCAATACTAATTAAATAATATGATTATATATTAATATATTAGAACTTATAATATATTAACATAAATCACTAGTATCACCTAATTCAACTCATATAGAAAATGACGTTTGTCAAATTTTAAGATAATTACTTGTTTTTGTGAAAAACTAATTATTTGTAAAATTTGAATCATTTGATGTATGAGTTGAATTAGGTGATACTAGTGATTTGTATTAGTATATTATAAGTTCTAATATATTAGTATATAATCATATTATTTAATTAGTATTGATCAAGAATTAATTTGTAATTAATTAAGTGATCAAAAGGAACTAATTAAATATGGACTCATAGATATATATGTGATGGGCCAAGTTCATTTAGGTTGGGCTAAGCTTTCATGGATAGTCCATGGAGTGTTTAACCAATGGATCATATGAAATGAAAGGTCATGGGTATTAAGGTTTAACCCTAATCTCCAAACTATATAAAGATATCCTTGGTTGGTGAAATGGTGACTAGTGTTGGTACACAAAAAGGGCAAGTTCGATTTAACTAGCGAGAACCAAAGTATCCTTATTCTCAAGGTTATTACAAGTGTTCATGGTGTTGTGTGAACCATTTGAGGTGTCACACTTGGGGCACTAGGCACTCAAGCTTCATGAAGAAAAGTTACAACAACAAGGTATGTATTCTAACTTGTTTTATTACCCACATATCATAGGTTGTATGCTAGATAGGGTAATACCTTGGAATATTCATATTTGCATGTATAATAGAGAAAACATATATCCAAGGTATTTAGGGTTGCATGTACACTTAGGAGTGTTAGAACGCTCAAAACCCAGCAGTGGTATCAGAGAGCCATGGGTTGTTTTCTGTTATATTGATGCAAATGTTTTATTTTCAAAGTTGATAAAAAAGGGAAAAAAACATGACGTTTGTCAAATTTTAAGATAATTACTTGTTTTTGTGAAAAACTAATTATTTGTAAAATTTGAATCATTTGCTATATGAGTTGAATTAGGTCAAATTTAGAAAAAGATAAAATGATATGATTATTTTATTAGTTTTAAAAGTTTGATCTAAATAGTTCTTTTTTTTGAAACCTCCATAAGTTATGGATATGAAAAGGTTTTAAAAAAATTGATTCAAAGTTTTTATGGAGTTACAAAATTTGGTGTTAATGTTTTAAAGAATTCCATAACTTATTCTTAAGTTATGGAACATGAAAAGTTTCATCATAAAACAAGCATTTAACTCCATCAGTTATGGATTACCAAAAGTTTTATGTTTCCTTGTTTTATGAGTTAGTTTAGATTAATGAAAAAAATTGTGTTTTAGTTGTTTTCAATCCTAATTAATCTAGAGGTAGTTCATAAAATATGTTTTTGTAAGTTGTCCTCAAGTTACATAAAATGTCACATTTATGCATCTTAAAACTCATAAAAGTGCCATAGGTTACATAAAAAATGAAGAGTTTTTTTTCATTAAATAGTATTATGACTCCATAACTTGTCCTCAAGTTATGGATGTTTAAGAGTCACTTCTTTAAAAGTGTTATTAAAGAATAAGAGGTTACATAAAAAATGAAGAGTCTTCATTTTAATGAACCATTAAACTCATAAGTTATGAAATGAAAAGTTTTGAATAGTTTTAAAAACTTGCCCTCAAGTTTTGGAATTTGTAAAGTTTTCACTTATGAATACTTTAATTCCAAGTTAAGCCATTAGAAGTTTAAAAGTTAAAATTCAACCCTTATACTTTATAATATTATAAGTTAATAATATTTATATATATATGTATAAGAGTAAAGTCGTCTTACCATTAGTAGGCCTCATTCTCGAAGTCAGTCTATAAGGGGGTATAAGGTTACCGCCTATAAAATGGCAGTTTAATAGGTGTCCACTCTCACCCACCGCTTCCTTGACCGGTGGAGGGTCGTTAGCCGAACGGGTAGGCAAGGACTATGATTCTCCCTTCATTAAAAGTATTAATGATAAATACTAAGTAAATAAACTCTTACTAATACCCAATCTTATTTACTTAAGAAAATGTGAATTTGGTGCTAACCCATGAAATTACACTTTGCACTTTGCTTAAGTCAGTTAGTGGAGCGTGTGTGGTTAAACGACACACTAGCTTGATTTAACAAGGTTAGCAAAGGGTAACTAAATGTTTATCATAGTATCAATGGAGCGTGTGTGGTTAACCGACACATCGATTGAGGGGTAAATATTAAGGGTACCAAGTATATTTGCATGGTTATTCACACCTTGTTTTGTGATCCTCGGCATCCCAGTCACAAAACCTGAAGAGCACATTCGAGATTGAAACATGCCTTTGAAAAGTTCAATGAATCTCAAAAGAATCTAGGAGTTTCAAAACCAATTAAAACCTAATAATACATTTCGTTTATCTTGGTGGAAATTGGTGAATCGTCATTCACCTACCTTCAAATATTTTATAGCTTGGATTACGACATCCCTCTTCCAATTTATAAAATAGTTTGTTGGGTCCTAGCCTTAATATTTCATATTGGGTGTTATATTAAGGACTTTAGATCAACTATCTAGAATATCTCCCAAAAGATGTCTGGTTCAGACATCTATGATCCTCCCAAATCTATTGGAACTTCACTTCTTCCACCTCCTCCAATTATTCTCCCTAACCCACAAGTTCAAGGTCACTTAAGCCCTATTGGCAAGCAAGGTCTATGTATGATCGCATCTTGGAGATAAAGTCACATATTGACAAGCCAGGAGAGTTGGGTGTCAAAGTCTTGAGAAAGTTGGATGTCTAATCACTTTCTATGTCACATAGTGAGTTCCTTTGGGACTACTATGGAATAGACTATGACAAGATTCTTAATGATCTTATCTATTTGCTTGGTGCTTCTAAATCATCAATGATTAGGAAGACTAGTAAAGCAAATTTGATTAGAAGATCAACTTCCCAAACTTCCATGGACATTGAAAATGGTACATGGTAAGGGGCATTGGTTATGAAGCTGCCAAATTTACCTGAAAGATCTTCAGGTAAAATCCAACATCAAACTCTATTAAGTTTCTATTCTGAGATTCTTATTAGATGATGTGACTGGGTCACATATTGATGTTTTAAGAATCAAAGAAACAGTGAAGAAGGAAGTATATGTTGATTCTGATCGCGAAGATGGATTTCGATTACATGGCTCGGTAATCAGAATTTTGAGCTGTTACTTAGGAGTTATGTAAAATTGCTTTGGAATAGATAACAACAAGTTTTCCATATGCTTTTGCATTGTAAGGAGAAGTTTTCCACAAAGTTTTAAAATAAATTTTTTGGTTTTATTTATTCTAAGTATCCTTACAATGGCATTTGTGAAAAATTGCTATTTATATGATTTCATTGATAGCAATATTGGAAAGTGGATTTGATTCTTTCATTTGTGGTAGTGTCTAAATTTACCAAACAAGGAAAGATTCTCATAACCCAAGTTTCAATTGGATAGAAACTGGGAATCATGCAAGTTGTATGATGAATGAGAATTTTCATCTATGGAAAATTAAGACTAATTCCTTGTTCACATGTTTAAGAGAATCAAGTGAAGGACTAAGGGATCGAGTACACATTCTCGTGCACTGGTCAAGTCTACCACAAAAGATCGATAAGACTATTCGTCATGATTTACTAAAGCTTAGTAAATATGGTTATACTTACACGTTTAAAGTATAATTCTGAAACATTGGAATAGTTTCTATGTATGGCATAACGAATGAGAAGAATCAACTTAGGCAGAAAGATAAAAGTTTCTCAAATATGAGAAGATGGGAGATTACTTTAACATCATGTTTTATGATCATCTTAATGATTTAAAAATCATGTTACAATTAGTCCTCTAAAGCCATCTTAGTGTATTCTTATGACCAAGAAGAGGAATCTTGAATTGTTGAAATGATTAAATCAAGAAGATGTGTCATGCTTCGTTCCAAAAAAAAATTTCTTAGAGTCATACTCCAAGATTGTAACTTGAGTGACATATCTTAAAGGAAGGTTTCTTAACACTAGTCAAATGTAAGAGTAGAAGTATCCTGCTCTTGCACATTTGAAATTGGCTAGTTTTGATGTTTTGGATAAAACAAAGACCAACTAAGACCAATTGTGTGAAGTGTTTGTGTTGATAAAGAATCCAAATTATCTCTAGTTTAACACTAGCACACGACGTGAGGTTTATAACCTATCGTGTTGACATATTTCTATTTCTATGCCCATTTCAGTTAAAGTTGGCTTTGCATATGAGTTCTTAGAGTTCTGAATTGGTTGCATAACAACTTGGAAGCAATGGTAGGCCTTTGAGCTGCCAGGTGGCATGAAAATAAGATAGAGTTCAGTCCATATGAGTTTGGATTTGTCATTATCCTTGTCTTGTGACTATGGTTTTGACAATTCATATGGATAAGAACACATACACCATAAAATCTAAGGGTCATAAGGTTTCTCTCTGATTCATGAAAATGATGGTGAGGAAACACTCCACCAAGTAGATTTGAAGCAGATAGCAAAGATCTAAACAACTGAGACTATGATTACGACATCCCTTTTCATAGTTCTAAAATTGTTTAGACACACTTGTGAGCTATCTAAGATAAGGTGTATGATTTAGATAAAGTCTTATCAAGGCAATCTCGTCTCAGAAATCTGATCTTTGGTAAGAAAGTCAATAAAGTATTGACTTCTAGAAGTCCAACTGATTTCTGAGTACATATCAAAGCTAGTGGGAGCATAAGTGTTATGCTAAAAATCATCATGTTAGTGGGAGCATGATAATTGTGATAAGTATTGCAAGTTAGCAATGTTAATTATAGAAAACAAAAGTTTCAATTCGTGAGGTTACAGGGGTTGAAAAAGTTGTTTTGCTATAATTAAGGGCGAGGAAATTATACTTCATTTCAATTCTAAAAGGCTTAGATTGAGGTTTTAATCATCTTTAGTCAAGAATATATATGTGAATTTTATGTTGGTTTGGATCAACTTAAGAAAATTCTATATATTGCATTCTTAAAGTTCAATTATGATTACGACATCCCTCTTCATAGTCAAATTTTGAGAACATGGCAAATAAAAAATATATTGTAGCAAAACACTGGTCTAGAATCATGTCTTTGTGTGAGACATCATAAATCGTGTGCCATTTGCTTTGGGTACAGGATCGATTGTATGTGCTTTAATATTCATCCTTTCTAAAATTTTCCAAATGGCTGGGGCATTAAGAAGGGAAAAGGTCTAGAATTGGATATGACTAAAATGATTAAGCAATTGTCGAGGTCAATCTAAGGTTTACCAAAGATTGGTTGCTCAGGGATTGTTGGAATTAGAGTGTTAATTTTTGGAAGGACCATATTGACATATTCTGAAAAAATGCAACTATTGTTCAGAAGTGATAGTCAAAATGGGAATATGGAAATGATTCCATAGCTGGAAGTTGTTCAATTTGTGTAATATTAGGAAAACTTAATGCAAGAAGGATGTTTCCATGGAGTTGATCTCCATTGGAATACTCTGTAATGTCTGTTGATGAGTCTTTGTGACTTTGTGCATAATCATTACAAGAGGATCAATGCATATAAGTTTAAAATCTAACAGATTTCGATAAATGATAGGAATTTGGAATTCTTACATTTTCAATAAGGATTTGGGAGTGTGAAAAGAGAATCATTGAAATTATGTTCAATCGATCTAGTTCACAAAGTAAGGATCATTGACAAACATAGAGTGCATAGTTGGTGTATGGCAAAGCTATTGTTTAGAAAAACATAGTGTACATGCTTGGAGCATGGGATAACTAGTGTTTTTAATTCAAGTATAAAGTTGATAGTTTGAAACAGTATACAATGGATAATATGTAATCAATATGGTGATAAATAAAAGGTGTTTTATTTATGTTCATAAGTTCTGAGACCATATGGGATTCGATTATTATTGTGTTTCATTTTGCATGTTTTGACTTCCAGAATAACTAGGTCATTCTTCCTGATTGACTAAGTTATTCAAACCATCCACAGTCTGTCATATGTTGGAAGTAGCTATGAATCAAGACTGTCATGGGTTGGCTTGTAGAGGTCTAAGATGTTGGACAAAGTTGTGCTACAACACTCATGAGTGCTCATAAGTTCTTAGTATTGGATTCAACCCACGCTCATTGAATCACTTCATGGATTTTATCACGAGTGATCCTGAGATGATAATATCTTATATTCTTCAAACCTAGAGATATGAGTTGTTACTATGAGTTGGTTATACATTGATTGCACGAAGACGCATTGGTAACTCGATGTTATAAGATGTTCCTTTGTGCATGATTCAACAAGTAGTAGAACAAGCCATATGAGTCGAAGTTTATCCATTCCTTTTAAGTTCGGGATAAAAGCGATATTTGTGGCCCCCTTGATGATTTAATGATGACACATGTGAGTGCTTGGCCAAGCCAGGATTGATTTGATCTGTTCAATTAGTCAGTCATCATGAATCGGAAATCGGGAAACAACAGATGGACATAGAGAATGATTTATAATCCATGTCTCAGTCCATATGATATCTAGAATGGAGGAATATATGATCCGTTATCTAATGGAAAAGTTATTTACAAAGTTCAGAGATCATCGACAAGGTCAGAGTTCGACAGAAGCTTTTAAGAGCTATGATTGCTAGTCGGGTTATGAAGTCATACTTGCAATAATAGCTATAGACTTATCCAAGTGGGAGACTATTGGATTAATGTTTAAGTCCATAACTATAATTGGTAAGACTTGACTCGACCCGACATGGTCCATTTGGGTTGCATGGCATCGGGACAATTGGTAAGACTTGACCCGACCCGACCGGGCATGATGCTCTATCCAAGTTATTATCATTAACAGAATCAATACACAATACATTATTTCCTATGTTATCAACCACATATAAAGTTTCATACACACCATCACAAGGTAATGCTTTAAAATAAAGAACATTATTAAAGAAAGCATTAATAGAACCAACTTCATTATCAAATGAAAAGGTAAAACCTTGTTTATACAATGCATGAAAGGAAATAACATTTCTTGCCATTTCTGGTGGGTAACAACATTTATTCAAATCTAAACTAAACCCACTACTTAGCGATAAAGTATAAACTCCAATGTTGGTGACAGGTGAACCTTTCCTATTCCCAATGCTCAAGTTTATTCTTCCTTGCTCCATATTCTCACTTCTTCTTAGTCCCTGCAATTCAGAACATATATGAATACTGCAACCGATATCAAGGACCCAAGAGTTAGAATAGGGTGATTTATTAGATATAATAGTGTGAATACCTGCATGGTTGGGTTTAACTTTCCCATCATTTACATCTTGCTGGTACTTTGGGCAGTTCCGCTTCCAATGTGGCTTTTCATGGCAATAGAAGCATTCAGCCTCTTTTGGGTCTGCAGAAGGAGTGAAGAAACCTTTATTGGTTATATTTGAAGAGGAGCCTTGAAGGGTCTTACCCTTGGTACCCTTCGAGGTATTTTTCCTCTTCTTACCCTTTCCTTTCCTGATTGCCAAGACAGGGTTGGAGTTGGTAGGAGTAGAAGTAACAACCGACTTACCCTTAAGACCACTTTCCGCGATCTTTAGGAGTCCTTGAAGTTTGCTGAGTGTGACCTCTTCCTTATTAATGTGATATGTCATGTGGAATTGATCATAAAACGAGGGTAAGGAGTGCAAAATGATATCTATTGTAAGCTGCTCGGGGAAGTTCACATTAAGCTTTAGCAAACGGTCCACAAATCTTTGCATTTTCTTCATGTGGCCCGTGATGGGTTCACCATCCTTCATTCGGGTTGTTATCATGGAGGAGATGATTTCATACCTCTATTGTCGTGCACTTTGATGGTATATTTCCATCAAATCTTGGTGCAATTCAAAAGGGTAGAAGTCCTCATAGGACTTTTGGAGTTCTGCTGTCATGGTGGCCATCATGATGCATGCCACTTTGGTGGCATCCCTTTCATGTGCCCGGAAGTCAGCGATCTCCCGGGGAGTTGTAATGGACTCATCAATCTCTTTATGCTCCTTATCAAGGACATATTCCTTGTCCTCGTAGCGGGTAATCGTTCTGATGTTTTTGATCCACTCATTGAAGTTGGATCCATTAAAAGTGACTTTACCATACAAGTTCATAAGGGTAAAGGAGCCATTAGGATTAGAGCCAGAAGCAACAGTGTTTGAAGACATCTGAGCGAGAATAAAGACAAGATTAGTTTAGATATAGATATAGTCCTTATTAAAACACCCAAATGTAATATTAAGGCTAGGACCCAATCACAATATATTATACTTAAAAGAGGTATGCCGTAATCTAAGTAATAACATATTTGAAAGGTAGGTGGATGACGATTCATCAATTTCCACCAAAAACGTAATATTAAAATATTATGTTTTTTAATTTTGTTCTTAGAAACTCCTAGATTCTTTGAGATTCAATGAACTTTTCAAAGGCATGTTTCAACCTCAAGTGTGCCCTCCAAGTTTTGTGACTGGGATACCGAGGATTACAAAACGAGGTGTGAAGTAACCATGCAAATCACTTGGTACCCTTAAAGTTTATCACTCAATCGATGTGCCGGTTAACAAAACACGCTCCACTAACGACTTAACCAAAGTGTAAAGTGTAATTTCATGGATTAGCACCTTATTCACATTTTCCTAATGTAACTAAGATTGGGAATTTAATAAAACATTTAGTTACTTTATAATATTCATTATACTTCTAATGAAAGTTTATAAGTCCTTGTCCTACCCGTTCGGCTAACGACCCTCCACCGATCAATGAAGAGGTGGGTGAGAGTGGACACCCATTAAGTTGCCATTTTATAGGCGACAACCTTATACCCCCCCCCCCCCTTATAGACCGGCTTCATGAATGAGGCATGCTGGTGGTAACACGACTTGATCTTATATATATATATATATATATATATATATATATATATATATATATATATATATATATATATATATATATAATTAACGTATAATATTATAAAGTATATGGGTTGAATTTTAACTTTTAAAATTCTAAGGGTTGGAACTAAAGTTTTTAATCATTACTTTACTTGTTCCAAACCTTGACTGCAAGTTTTGTAAACTTACAAAACTTTTTATTTCTCATAACTTATGAATTGATTTGAGTATGAAAAATGAAGACTCTTCATTTTTATAACTCTTGTGTTCTTTTAATGGTTTTTATTAAAGTGTGACCTTTGTTTTTTCCATAACTTGAGGACAAGTTATGGACTCCATTAAAACACATTATGATAATGAATTAGACTACCAAGTAGGTTACAAACAATTCCTATGATCATCAAATCTTCATAAGTTCAAGAACATGAATATGAACATTTCAACAATCATAAATTACTCTTAAAACTTGTAATTTTTGATAATTGCCATTATAAATGGATTAGCATAAACATTACACCATCTAAAACAAGTTTTCAAGTGCCAAAACAGTTTAAGGTAATGTTTCTAGTCCATTTCCAGCAACAAAATTCGAAAATCTGCTGTCAGGGCCTCCTACTCGTTGAGTGCATGAACCTCCTCGACGAGTAGGATGAATTTACACTTGGACTCGTCGAGTCCCCCCATGGACTTGGCGAGTTACTGCCCAAACAGCAAGTTGTTTCGATTTTTAAACCATTTTTGCACAAATAACAAAGAAACAAGCCTAGGCTCTGATACCACTGATGGGTTTTGAGCATTCTAACACTTCCTAAGTGTACATTCAACCCTAATAACCTTGGATCTATGTTTGTATAAAATTCACACAAAGTTGATTTCCAAGGTTATGATCCGATCTAGCATACATGGGAACATTTTTAACTTAAATGTAAGATAGAATAACATACCTTGTTGTTGCTTTTGATTCCTTGAAACCTTGTGAGCCTAGCATCCCAAGTGTGATGCCTCAAATGCTTCACACAACACCAAATGCTATGGAGTAAACTTGGAGAGAAAGTGTAACACTCAAAAATCGGCTCTAGCCCTCAAGAATGCATGTGTGTAGCAAGTGTAACCAATTTTGGGATAACCATGAGCTTTATATAGTGTGTTGCATTAGGGTTACACCATGTAAAACCTAATGTAACATGACTCTTAATTTCCATGATCCATGGGTTAACTCCATGGAGCATCCATGGAGCATCCTATGGGTGAAACCCAACTTGATAATCCATGGAGCCTCTTAGCCCACGATATAAGTTATGGATGATTTACATAATCAATCCATATATTTAACTAGTTATCTTTTGATCACTTAATTAATTCTAAATTAGTTCTTGATCAAAATAATTAAATAATATTATTAATATATTAGAACTTATAATATATTAATAAACCATAAGTGTTATTTCTCTCATTTAGTTTTTCCAAATGCATGGTTCCATGCAACCCAAATGGACCATGCCGGGTCGGGTCAAGTACATACCAGAAATAGTTACGGACTTAAACACCTTATCCAACACTATAGTTGCCAGTATAACTTCAAAAACTGATTAGCAAATTGTAGCTCTCAAAGCCACAGTTGAACTCTAATCTAGTCTGTTACATGTCCTAAGATAAGTGATCATATAATCGACCATTCTACAAGATATCATGTGGACAAACGACATGGAACATAATCATTCTCATTTTCCAATACTTTGTTTCCCCATTTCTGATTTGTAATGATAAAGAACTACTAATCGAACACATCAATTTTAGTCCCTGCTGGGCCTGACACTATAAGGCAACACCAAATCATCGAGGGGCCGAAGATATCGCTTTTCCCGTTAGGGTAAAAGAAACAGATATACTTTGACTTATATGGTTGTACTATTTACTCATCAAATCATTCACAACAGTACGTTTTATTACATCAAGTTACTGATGCGTTTAGGCATTATCAATGCACAACTAACTTGTAAACAACAACTCATATATCTCCGTTTAAAGATTATTAGATATTATAGCACACTATTACTATTTTTAAACCCTTAGACAATCTACAGTCCGATTCATGAAAGTATTGATTCATTGCGTAGTTCCAAAAGTATGATCGACCATGGATGTTTGAATAATCTAATTATTTGGGAAGTAAAATATTCAAAGTGAAACACAATAATAAACAATTGACAAAAGATAGTAAACAATACTCATAAATAATTCTCCATTACTTAATCATCAAATGTCAATTACATTAATTTGTTACAAGTTTCTAAATATGTATCTAACTACTAACACTAATATCATCATTCAGACTAGTGCTCCTTGCATGTTGGACGTGGTTAACCCTACTCAGACCCTTTGTGAGGGGATCAACATGATTCTCTTCAGATGACAATCTCTTCATGACGAGGTGTCCTTCTTCTACTCTATGTCTGATAAAATGGTATTTTTTGTCAATATGTCTCGATCTGCCATGATCTCTTGGTTCCCTTGTCAAGGCAACCACTCCTTCATTATCACAGAAAACCTCTATTGGCTCCTTTATGGATGGCAGAACTCTAAGGTCTCCGATGAAGTTCTTCAACCATATAGTCTCCTTTGATGCTTTTCTTGCTGCTATGTACTCGGATTCATATGTAGAATCAGCCATGGTCTCCTATTTGGAACTTTTCCAAGTCACTGCTCCTCCATTAAGGATAAACACCCAGCCAGATTGAGAACGGAAGTTGTTACTGTCTGTTTGAAATATGACATCACTATACCTAGTTACTCTCAAGTCATCATTGCCACCAAGCACAAGGACCTAATCCTTAGTTCTTCGCAGATACTTAAGAATATTCTTGAATGCTATCCAATGAGCTCTACGCGAATTTCCTTGATATCGGCTAACCATGCTGAAAGCAAAATCCACATCAGGGGGAGTACATGTCATAGAATATATAATCGAAACACTTTCCAATTAATCTTTTACTCCTGTTTCTCAAAATCCTTATCCTTAGAATATAGGCATCCTCTCCCAGATCCTTCATAGCGAAACACTTTCCAAACCAAGACTTAACTTCTTACAAAGTTGGAATGTCTTTTCCTATGAGAAGTATGTCATCAGCATACAATACTAGGAAGGTCACTATACCCCCAATAGCTTTGACATACACACGAGATTCATCTTCACTTCTAGAGAAGCCAAAATCTTTAACTTTCTTGTCCAAGCAAAGATTACACCTGCGAGAAGCTTGTTTCAATCCATAGATTGATTTCTCAAGCTTACACACTTTATTAGGGTACTTAGCATCCACAAAAACCTATGGATGCTTCATGAAAACATCCTCATCCAACTTCCCATTAAGGAAGGCGGTTTTGACATCCATCTGCCAAATTTCCTAGTCATGAAATGCAGTTATGGCTAGCATTACCCTAATAGATTTAATCTTAGCTACTGGTGAGAAGGTCTCATCATAATCAACCCCTAGGGTTGGAGTAAAGCCCTTCAGAACTATTCGAGCCTTGAAAGTGTGTACCTTTCCATCCATGTCGGTCTTCTTCTTGAAGATCTATGTGCACCCAACTGTCTTCCGACCTGGTACATTAGCAAACAAATTCCAAACTTGGTTGTCATACATGGGCTTGATCTCTCTGTCCATTACCTCTTTCCACTCGGCAGCCTTAGGGCCCGCTATTGCTTCCTTGTAGTTAGCAGGTTCATCAAAATTTACTAGTGTACTATCATTGATAAAAGTATCACCTTCTGTCGTTATATGGAAACCATACAACACATGAGGAACGCTAACCCTACTAGAACGCCTAGGAGGTAATGACCTTTCAATTGGTCAACTGGAATTTCTTCCTCAGGTTGAGCTCTAGCATTTTCAGAGGTTCCTTCATCATTTGACTCTTCAATTTCTTCAAGATTAATTTTACTCCCACTATCCTCTTTGGATATGAGCTCTCTCTCGCGAGATACCTCCGTGCTACGAAGACTACGTTATCACTAGGTCTGTTGAAAGAATATCCAAAGGAATTTTGTGGGTAGCCGATGAATATACATCTCTCACTTCGAGGTTCAAGCTTGTTGTGAGTCTCTCGTCTAACGAAAGCTTCACAACCCTAAACCTTGATATGTGCTAACGAGGGAACCTTCCTTGTCCGCATCTCATGAGGTGTTTTGGAAACCTTCTTTGTTGGGACAAGATTAAGAATGTGGGCGGTAGTATTTAAGGCATACCCCTAGAATGAGATTGGAGGTGAAACTCGACTCATCATGGAACGGACCATGTCTAACAAAGTTCGATTACGCCTCTCAACCACACCATTAAGTTGTGGTGTCCTAGGAGGTGTCAATTGTTAAGCTACTCCAGATTCCTTGAGGTAGTTAAGGAATTCGATACTAAGATACACACCACCTTTATTGGATCTGAGCATCTTGATCTTCGATTGATTCTCTACTTCTTGTTTGAACTCTTTGTAGTATTTAAAGGTTTCTGACTTATGCTTGATTAAGTAGATATAGCCATATTTGCTATAATCATCAGTAAAAGTCACATAGAATCGATTTACATCCCTTTTAGTGGATATGAAGGGCCTACATACATGTATGTGTATGAGATCCAATAATCCTTCAGCTCTTTCACTAGAACTAGTGAAAGGTCATTTTGTCAGCACGTATCATCTGACCTTAAGTAAAACGATTCCAACACTCCATCCTTTTGGAGTTGGGCTTTGCGTTTCTTGTTGACATGTCCAAGACGACAATGCCACAAGCATGATTTGTCTAAACCATTAGACGAATCAATTTGTAGAACATTATTACCTAAATTGTTTATAACCATCACAGTTTCATATACACCACCACAAGGAAAAGATTCAAAGTAAAATACACCATTTTTAAAAGCAGAAATAGATCCTTTCTCATTATTGAAAGAATATCTAAAACCTTGTCTATATAAAGCATGAAATGAAATGATATTTTGTGTCATCTCTGATGAGTAGCAACAATTGTTCAAATCTAAACACAAACCACTACTAAGCACTAAGTTATAAACTCCAATATTGGTAATAGGAGACGATCGCCTATTATCCATGATCAGGTTCATTCTCTAATGCTCGACATCCTCACTTTTTCTTATCCCCTGCAAATCAGAACAAATGTGAAAACTAAATCTTGTATCAAGGACCCAAGAATGAGAATATGATGAGTTTTTAGATAAGATAGTGTAAATACCTGGCAAGGTTGGCTTCACCTTGCCATCCTTTATGTCTTGCAAGTACTTAGGGCGGTTTCGTTTCCAATGACTTTTCTCGTGGCAGTAAAAGTAAATAGCCTCTTTAGGATTAGAGGCGGGAGGAGCGTCAGAACTGGATTTTCCTTTGGCTCCATTTCTTGAGGACCTAGCTTGGGACTTTCCCTTCCAATCCTGTTTAGGAGGAACTTTCCTCTTCTTCCCTTTTCCTTGCCCAATGGACAAGATAGGAGCAACAACAGGGGTGGAGGCAACACCTTTTCCCTTCATTCCTACTTCAGCAGTTCGCAGGAGGTTCTGAAGTTGAGCCATTGTGGTATCTTGGTTGTTCAAATGATAAGTTAGGTTAAAATGATCATAACAACTAGGAAATAAGTGCATGACTATATCAACAACCAATTCCTCATCAAAGTTCACATTCAACTTTAGCATGCACTCCACATATCGTTGCATTCTTTGCACGTGGCTATTGACGGACTCTCCATCTTTCATCTTGTTAGTGATGAGGGACTTTACTACCTCATACTTCTCTTGACGAGCTCGTTGATGGTACTTTTCCATCAAGTCCTTTTTCATCTCGTATGGCCAATAATCCTCATAGAACCTTTGGAGCTCAGGAGTCATAGTTGACAGCATGATGCATGCCACATTGGTTGTATCATTGTAGTGCTTCCTATACTTAGCTAGTTCTGCAGCAGTAGCTTTGTTCTCATTAATCTCGAGAAGTTCCTTATCAAGTACATACTCTTTGTCCTCGAAACATAGAGCCATTTTAATGTTTCACATCCAATCATTATAATTGGTGCCATCAAAAGTAACTCTCGAGCAAATGTTCAAAAGCGAGAAGTTGTTATTGGAGGAGTTGTTGTTGGAGGAACCAGAAGCATCGTTGGGAGTTGACATCTAAAAGAGAAGAAATATAATTTTTAGGTTAGATATGAGTAATCCTAAATATAACAACCAAATGAAATTGTAACAACGGAAATTTTTAAACAATTTTTTTCATTTCAAAAGGAAGTATTTTCATCCAAAACAAGGCATAAACATTCAATGTGTCATATCATAATACAAATCATATGAATCCCAAGATCATAAATCATCTATCAGTGTGTACAGATCACGCCGGCGCCTTCCCACGGTCCTCGCTAGTACCTGAAACACATACACAACAACTGTAAGCATAATCGCTTAGTGAGTTCCCCAAAATACAACTTACGCACATACGCCTTTCCAGGCCCTGACCTTCCGGTCCATGTGTCTCAGGGGACTTCCGTCCCTGCTGGGTAAACCTTCCGGTCCTACCCACGCCAACCCTTCGGTCTAATTACAACGCCTTCCGGCCCATAACATATTCGCCTTCCGGCCCATAACATAACGCCTTCCGGCCCACATTAAACATATCATACATAGCACATATAACAATTAACTTATCACATATAACACATATGTCTCATATCATATCCGACCTTCCGGTCACACAATCAAACCCTTCCGGGTACAGTATAGTGAGAAGACTCACCTCGTGAATATCGATAGCCAGCAAATCCCGAAATCACTCGTGCTCGATCCTCCGAGCTACAATCTCCCTATAACATCATACATCTCTTATTAACTCTTTTTATCTCTAAGGTTGACTATCCCTAAGAAGTCAACACAGGTCAACTCTAGTCAACGGTCAACGGTCAACTTTGACCGGACTCGGCGAGTGCACAAGGGCAACTCGGCGAGCCTAGACGTTTTCGCCAACTCTCTAGGATTCCCTTCTTACACGTCGAGTACTCCCCCTGACTCGACGAGTTCCACCTGGAAGAATCGCGGGGCCACCCCGACTCAACTCGCCGAGTCTCAAGAACGACTCGGCGAGTCCCAGCTCGACTCAGTCCTCCTGTCAACCCTCTCTAACTCACCCTGACTCACTGAGTCAACCTATGACTCGACTGGACCACTCACTGAGCGAACTCAAGGCAATCTTCAAGCTACTCGCCGAGTCTGCTCATCGGAATCGGCGAGTCCATACCATGCAATCACTCAAACTCGCTTCTAAGGTCAGATTTGTTCCAACAATTCATAGATCTGGCCTTCCTAGACTGATTCATCACGTAAAGCCCCTAACTTGGTGTCCATAACACACTCCATGGCTCATAAGTAGCATTTTGACCTAAGGCATAAGGATTCCAATCCAAAACCTCCATTGATTCCCAAAAAGCTTGGGCAAAGGGACACTCTGGACCTCCAAGGGTCCAGATCTATGGTCTAAATCGCTTAAGGGACCAAGGGAGCACAAGATCTAGCCACAAAAGGGTTCAATAAACCCTAAATCAATGTAAACATCAACATAGAAGAGGATAGCTCGAAGGTATTACCACAATAGTGATGCTCTGGACTCCAAACCCTCAGAAGATGGCTCCTCTTGCTTTCCCCTTAGCTGATTTTCCCTTTCCTTGCAAGATGACACCTCCAAGATCAATAATGGCCTCCTACTTTGCTCCAAACGCTCACACTCGATTAGGGTTTCACTCAAGGGACTGGTGAGCACAAATGACAGCCATAAGGCCCTTTAAATAGGTCCCAAACCCGAGAAATTAGGGTTTCATTAAATAGCGCGGACTCGCCGAGTCCATATCCTGGACTCGCCGAGTCCAGCCGAATCCCGCGTCCAGAATCGCGACCCTACTCGGCGAGTCTGAGCTCCAACTCGCCGAGTCTCCTCTCAAAACACCAAAATCAAAAACAATAAAGATACCTGGAAATCCGGGCTGTTACAGAAATATTAAGGCTAGGATCCAACTAGATAATTAACAAATTAGAAAAGGGATGCCGTAATATAATTGTGAAATAAATAAAGGTAGGTAAATGACGATTTACCAATTTCACCATGAAAAACGAAGTTTGAACAAATTAGGTTTTTAATGAAATTCTTGATCTTTTGAGATTCATCGAACTATTCAATGTCATGTTTAATCTCGATTATGCTCTTCCATTTGAGACTGGGATACTGAGGATCACAAACAAGATGTGAATAACCATGAAAATTAGCTTGGTACTCCCGATGTCATTTATCATCTCATTTTAATGTGCCGGTTAGCCACACACGCTCCATTAATCAATGATAATTTACAAGACACCCATTTCCATTCTTTATTAGTCCATATTAGTGTGTCAGTTAACCACACACGCTCCACTAACGACTTATAAAGTGCAATGTGCAATTTCATGGATTAGCATCAAATTTACATTTTCCTAAAGTAACTAAGATTGAGAATTTTATAAAATAATTTAGTTACTTTATAATTTCATTATAATTAATGATGAGAATTATTTTGTCCTATCGAAGCCGTTCAGCTAACCCTCCACTAATCAAGGAAGCGGTGGGTGAGAGTAGACACCCATTCAACTACCATTTTATGGGCAATTTCCTTATACCGCTCTTATAGATCGGATTCGTGAATGAAGCGTACTAGCGGTTCGACTGACTTGTCTTATACATATAGTAAATATTAAACATTTAATCCTACATATAGTATAAGGTGTATTTTAAACATTTCAAAATAGTAGGTTTAATTATTAAATTTCAAAAATTAAAACTTTTAATTTAAATTTAAAATTAAACCACATGATTTAATAATTATCTTAATTAAACATTTAATTAATTCTTTAAATCGGATGAGGATCAACCAATTAAATTAATCAAGTTAATGTAACCTAATTCACTCCCTAATTTTCGAAAAAATGGGAGGGATAAATCAAAATTTATAATTATCTAGTTAATCAAATAAGGAGATAATTACGAAAAATTAGAAACCCTACCAAAAACCCTAATTTTCAAAAATGGGAAATCTTGGGGAGGAAAGCAAAGCTTTCAATCCTTGCCGTATTTCGAAAATCTGGAGGGTGAAGGAAACCCTAATTTCGAAACTTGTAGGACAAGGGAAAGGGTGAAAACCTTTTCCAAATTTTTGAAACCAAGGGATAAGAAACCCTAATTTCGAAAAACCCTAAGTCCAAAAGGGTTTAACTGCCATAAACCCTAATTTATCAAATTCAAAGAATTGCAATCAATTCAATAGAAAACAAGCCAAGGCTCTGATACCACTGATGGGTTTTAAGCATAACAAAAAAAACCTATGTGTGCACGCAACCCTAAATCTTGATCTATGTTTTCTCTAATTGAACATATGACTTTTAAACATCACATGGAAAACCCTAGGAGATCTATATTATTTTCAGAAAACATAACTAGGAGAAGTAAACATACCTTTGATTGTTATGTAGCAATAACAATGAAAATCCAAGTCTTCTTGAACCTTGAGAGCAAGCGTCACAAGTGTCACACCTCAAGTAGATCACACCCAAAGTAAGCAAGAGAATGAGAGAGGAGAGAGGAGGAGGGATCTTGAAATTTTTGGCTGCTTTTCTAGGGTTTTAGGTGGCCGAAAATGTGAAGAAGTAAGGCTCTTTATATAGGTGAGATATCTTAGAGACAAAGCTAGGATTTTACGAGGAAACCCTAATTCCTTAGCTTAAGGACCAAGCAACCCAAGAATCCTCATCCAAGAGACCTTGGAAGAAAATTCTAGGGCCTTCTTAGAAGTTTTCATTCAACCTCTTCTAAGGAGGTTCTAGAGCCTCTTTCCTCAGCTATCATTAAATTGCTAAACAACTACTATACTTTTAATTAATTCAATTAATCCAAAAATTAAATCTAAATAATTTATGATTAATTATTATTTAAATAATATGATTTCTAATTAATATATTATTTCAATAATACATTAATAAATCATTTATTTCATTTTATTAATCAAATAATAAATTCAACCTCTCTCCAAAAGTCATCCTGTCTAGTTGCTAGTTATGAGGGCAACCCAAAAGGACTGTGCTACTATCAATTCAAGTATATACCAATTATAGTTATGAGCTTAGACACCTAATCCAACAAAGACACCTTCTTAATTAGATCTACTTCATTAACTTCATTATCAGATCTACTTTTCCTCTTCTTCATCTCGGTCTTATTAGGAGACATAATAGAAAATACATCCTCTCCTTGATTGAATCGTTTGAGTCTAATTTCTTCATATTGGGTTTTCGATTGATTGAACTTCTAGGAGTGTTCGCAGGTGATATGGTTTGACCTGGCTGAAGTGGTGAAGAAATGAAGTTGGAGCAACACCAAGACGGTTTTAGTGTTCTTTGTGTGGTATGCCTGAGCTTTTTCGGTGTTTCCACAATGGCCTAATGTAGGAAAATATAACCCAAATCACAGTACAATATTTATAGCATAAGTTACAAGATTTAAAACAAGAATCTATTGGAAATCAAGATGTGGCATTGACTTTTATTTGGGGAAAATGATAATGGCCTAATGCAATATATATATATATATATATATATATATATATATATATATATATATATAGATATAACCGTAAAGACAAGTTCTTTCTGGGTTGTAGAAGATGATGAAGGAGAGGGGAAACACAAATGGTGGGGGTGGAAGGAGGGAGAGAGAGAGAGAGAGAGGTGAGACCCATTGTATATTAAAATAACTAGTTTTTCTTCTTTCATTTTTTTAAATAACAAAAAACTAATAAATGGTCGCTCTAATACTAAAATGACGGAAATGCCTTTCACTTAACGGACAAAACCTGACGGAGTTTGCAATAAAGACCTTTTGTGAAAAGTTTTGAAACCATAGGGACCATATGTGAGGTTTTTTAAAATTAGGGATGAAATTTAAGATTTTGTGAAACCACAGGGACCATTTATAATATATATATATATATATATATATATATATATATATATATATATATATATATACACACATACATACATATATAAGGGTCGTATCTTTTGCATACAAACTCCGTTTTGGATGTTCTTTATATTTTTGGAAATAGGGGAACATGTACTATGAGACTAGAATGTTTGCTTTGCTCATAACTACTTAATACGAATTTTTAGTTTTTCAGACGTATTAACTAGGGTTGCGGTTTATGATGTTTGATTTGTTTGAGATTTTCCACAAATAGAAGTAAGATACCATTTCATATACTATAATAATTGTTATGTCACTATTTATTTAACAAAAGATGCACTAAAACTCAATTGGTCAAATTACAAGGAGGTTCGCAGTGAACTGACTGTCTACAATTTTAGACATAAATTTCGGGATGTCACATTACCCCCCCCCCCCACCCGGTAAAAGGAATTTCATCCTGAAATTATTATGTTCTAGAATATTTTGTTCCACTGGTGGAGGGAGCACTGCTGATCAGTTGCAAATACTTTTATTTCATCTGGTCCTCTCATTCCTAAGTATACTCCAGCCCTCTACGAGAGTTCCATCAGACTTTTACTATAGGCATGTGGCTTTGTTTTAGGCTTTTGACTTCTCGATCCATAATCTCCACCGGTTCCTCCACGAAATGAAGTTTACTGTTGACCTGTATCGCTACGAGTGGAATGACAAGGTTCTCATCAGAGAGACACTTTTTAAGATTACACACATGGAAGGTATCGTGAACTTTGCTGAGTTCTTGAGGTAAATTGAGCTTGTATGCCACCGCACCAACCCTTTCTAGAATTTCAAAAGGTTCGATGTATCAGGGGTTTAGTTTACCTCGTTTTATAAATCTAATGAAACATTTCCATTGTGTGACCTTTAGTAGGAAACGGTCTCTTACTCATAATTCCAAGGTTTTACGTAGTGTAGTGTGTCTCGTTTGGATTTAAGTTGTCTGGATGTGTATGCAATGAATTTATTCCCTTGCATCAATACACATTCTAACCCTTGGTGAGAGACTTGAAAAAACACTATAAAGTCTTTTGTTCCCTCCAGAAGAGAGAAAATCGGTGCATTGCACAACAATTGTTTCAATTTCTATAAGGCAAACTCGTGTCTGTCTTCCTGATCGAACTTCTTGTCCTTCTAGGCTAGAGCGCTAAGAGGCTTGGCTATTTTGGAGAAGTTCTTGATGAATCTTCAGTAATATCTTGCAAGCCCTAGGAATTGGTATAGTTTAGTTGGTGTTGATGGCTCCTTCCAATCCTTAATCGATTCGATCTTTGAATTGTAGCAGGATCCTTGTAGCTGATCGAACAGGTCATCAATCCTCAGGAGTGGGTATTGGTTCTTGATGGCGAGTTTATTCAACTTTAGATAGTATTTTTGATGGAGCCATATGATAAGTAGATCTTACTACTGGTGCCACACTCTGGATTAGGTCGATTCAAAATTTGACCCGTCTAACTGGAGGTACTCTAGGTAGGTCTTTTGGAAATATACCCCGGGTAGTCGCACACTTGCGGAATGTCTTTGATTTCCTTATCCTTACCTTGCATATCCACCACGTGTAACGCCCAAAAAAGTATAATGTAAAATTTTCAATTTTAATTCAACCAGAAACACCGATTTTTTTCCCAATCATTTAAAAGTATTTCGGAATAAAAATAGTTATCAAAGTACAATCCCAAAATCATATAGCTACGAAAACATGGGTGGATGCGCTGCGATCAAGCCATGCCCTTTCTTTTCAAACCGGAAATACCTGAAACCATAACCATAAAACTGTAAGCACAAAGCGTAGCGAGTTTCCCAAAATACCACATAACATACATACCATTAGGCCTAGGCCGCACATTGGGCCTAACCTATAATAATGGGCCTCCCGTTCCCAATCAATGGTCCAAGCCCAACATATACATGCAAGAGTCACAGAAACAAATAACATCCTACATAACATACATTGGGCCAAGCCCTTCCTTATCCTTACCTTGCATATCCACCACGTGTAACGCCCCAAAAAGTATAATGTAAAATTTTCAATTTTAATTCAACCAAAAACACCAATTTTTTTCCCAATCATTCAAAAGTATTTCAGAATAAAAAAAAGTTATCAGAGTACAATCCCAAAATCATATAGCTACGAAAACGTGGGTGAATGTGCTGCGATCAAGCCATGCCCTTTCTTTTCAAACTGGAAATACCTGAAACCATAACCATAAAACCGTAAGCACAAAGCGTAGTGAGTTTCCCAAAACACCACATAACATACATATCATTGGGCCTAGGCCGCACTTTGGGCCTAACCTATTATAATGGGCCTCCCGATCCCAATCAATGGTCCCAACCCAACATATACATGCAAGAGTCACAGAAACAACTAACATCCTACATAACATACATTGGGCCAAGCCCTTCCTGATCTATGGGCCCAACCCAACATATGAATGGGCCAAACCTATCATATAATGGGCCTTGTCCAACATACCATGCAAGAGTCAAAAAGACAACTAGCATAATAGATCCTAGTAGGCCGGCATTGGTGCCTTCAACCCACAGGTACAGTGAGGAGACTCACCTTAATCTGAAATATCCGAAACACATGCATTGTTGCTACTGGAATCCTCACACTAAACATAACCAAATTATCCCTAATCAATAATTAAGGTAATTTGCCAAAGTCCAAGGTCTAAACCATATTTTATCCTTCCAATGGGTAAAAGACCACTTTACCCCTCTCATAATTGATCCAACAGCCTATGGCCCAAACTCAAAAAAGATTCAGGGCCTAAAATGCCCAAAAGAAGATTTCAGGCATATGCCCCGTGTACCAAATTAGTACGCCCCATGTACCACTTTCTACTGTATAAATTACAACTCACCATAGCCTAATAATGGGGAATCCTTGCATTACGCTGAGCGTATGCATATGTACGCCCAACGTATGTCCCAAGCGACTATTTTCCATAGTAAGCACTTAATGCTTAAGACCAGAATGTCCAAACTCATATCCAACCTCTAGATAAGGTATTAATCCATAAAGTTGCCAAATTTACTCCTTTTCATGTCGTAATGGGACCTAAAACTCATTTTTATCCATCTAAACCCATAATATGAACACCAACTCTATCATGATTCATCAAAACCCATCAAGATGACATTTATATGAATCAAAAAGATGACTCAAGGGTGACTCAAGGGACCATAATAAACCCAAAATGAGTGCTAGACTACACCTAATACCTAGAGTCATCAAGTTAGAAGCTTTATATCACCTGGAAGTTGATAAAGATGATTAGATATTGGATCCACAAGCTCCAAGAAAAGCAATGCTTATAACAAGATCTTCTTCTTCTCCTAGGAACACCAAAAATCACACCAAGGCTTGAAATTCACACAAGAGAGGCTATGTTTTTGAATTTAGGGTTAAATGGGATGGAGGATGAATATAAGAGGGTTTGAGAATGAGTTAAGGCCTTTAAATAGGGTCCAAGACCCTAAATTAGGGTTTAAACTAGACTTGAGTACGCCCAACGTACTCAATGGAGCACCCGATCTTCCCTGCCTGGTATGACCAACGTACTCTCTGTATGCCCAGCGTAGCTGACTTAGCCCAAAATCTTCCTAACTCCTGAGGGCTAAAACTTCTTCATTTTAACTTCGATTCCAATGATCATTATATCCACGAAAAGGTAATGAGAAACTCTACAGTTTTATCAACCCTCATTTTCCTTAAAAACTTCCGAACTTAAATCCTCAACCCATGAAAGGCCCAAACCATCACATTACTATTATACCTTTGGGATCGAAAGCACAAACCGAACTCTTGGTACCACAACCAACATTATCCATAACCAAAAGGGTCTAAATCTCTCTTATCATAAGGCCCAAATCCTTATGATAATTGATATTCAGGTTACGACCCTAAATAACGAAATGATTCAAAACAGGGTGTTAACACTCACCCCCACTTAAATTAGATTTCTTCCTCGAAATCACTCTTTACCACACTCCTAGCAACTAGAAGATCCGACTAATTCTTTTTGAGCCCCTCTTTGACGTAAAGATTGACGTATGTACACAAAGACCTTCCAAACCGGTAGGACTATTCTAAACTTAACCACTAGGACCTCTCTCCATAGCCTGTACTGAAAGACATCCTTTCGATCCTGAATTATTCAACTAATAACCTAGGCGGACAACATCCTTGACCATATCTTGTCGATGACAAGACCTTTCATATAAACAAAGACGACTCCCGATGCGAGTCTCATCCATTTCCAACCTAGAACATAACTCACATCCCAAAATCTAGAGATTTACACTTGCATTCTATCCAAAATCTATGATTCCATGACACACTTCCACTACACTGAGATATAAAATCCCCAATCGATCGTGGAAATTAACAGTCTCACACCTGGTCCCACAACTAGGCTCCTACTAAGAGTCTAAATGATAAAGTCTAGCCTATCCTATACATTACATGGGTACCAATCACTGACCACATAGACATCCCACTCTAAATGTGACCCACTACGTTGTTCCAACCAATTTCCACCGGGTCTCACCCACCCTTATCATAACCAAATGGGCCTTGCCGTAGGTCTCATCCAGTCTACACAATCGAATAGACCTTGCCCACGGGTCTCACATAATCAAGTTCTATAGATGCCTACCCTCGCGTTGGATCCAACGATCCTCATCCTAAACGAAGAGTATCCTCCGACATACTATCCGCCTCGACCAAGGTATGTGTTGATCCTCTTTCAGTCTAACGGACACTCCTACAATGTCCTACCTCATTCTGGTGAATGCTACGACTACGTCGCAGACTTACAACACTTCCCAAAACCTATCCTCCTTTTGAATGCTATGACTACTCCATAGTCTTACAACACTCCCAGAACTGCCTATCAACCTTGTGAATGCCTATCAACACTTCCATACCAACATGGAACCACCCCATGGTCTTAATGTCTAACGACCAAGCCAACCATAATAATCATGAGTGGAACCCACATCCCACCATACCCCAATCAGGTGTTTGCCTCATGCTTCGAACCTCAAATCCTTCATCAGACAAGAACATGCAGAGAGGCTCTAACATAACCATAAACCTGGATCCAATCACACGTTTGCCATGTGTTACTGCAAATGCACCAACCTATCATTAAAAGTATCTAAACCTCAACCTTGCACGACCTCTATCGAGACTACCACTTGAATTAGCTTCCTTCTTGACTAGGATGTGGAACTCTCCTTGGTTCCACACCTGATTTTATTCACAGAAATCAAAATGGTTCTCCACTACTTGGATATAACTACACCTTTCCAACCTTACTGAAAACAATGAATAACGAATTCCCTTGTCGGAACTGACTGATCAACCCAACATCCCACTCACCAAAGGGTCTATGCAATCCTAACCATCTTCAACCGATACAATTTCAAAAATTTTGACACTCCAATGTTTGAACAAGCACATGCGGCCACCATCATCATCCACATGCTACCACTCCATCCCTAGAAACGTTAGCGATCGGACCTAAAAGTCCTCCCATAAACGATCGCTATCTGTCACACCCCCAAACAAGAACAACGGAAACGTTCGGGGGCGGAGGACGTCATATTCAGTATCATAACAGTTCATAGAAAGGAAAGTACACACCACCATACATATATAAAGGTTTTAAAAATGTTTACATAATTGTATTCATTACATGTTCAAAAGATAAATACATAAACATCTTTCAAAAGAAGTAATTAACGCCAACGCGTTAATCCCCAAAAGTTGATTTCCAAACCTGCTTAACGGTTCCCTGAGAATACAAGTTATTTCAAAGAGAAAGTGTCAACAATTAAGTTGGTGAGTTCATAAGTGGTTTAGAAAATTTGTATGCCATTCCAAATTGAGTGTATGTTTTCCAAGAAAATCCCTTATTTTCTTATAAAAGTGTGAAATGCATGAGAATATTTGTATTGAATAATGTAGATAGTTGAATCAAGAAAATCCCTTATTTTCCTATTAGTTGTTTGTTTTGTATACAGAAAAATCCCATATTTTCTTAAAGTAATAGTTAGCCTAATGTCCCAGACTAAAAACTGAAAGCAAATGACATGCTTTAGAAGGTTGAAGCATAGATTTATATAATAAAACCTATTAGAAGATTGCAGTTTGTTAGATGAAGAATAGTTTTAATAGCTACTCATTCATCAATCAGAAGTACTATAATAGTTGTATATCCGATGAGTTTTATAACCATACTAAACATAATATGTCTGTAGCGACGTTCTTCAGGCGTCGTAGAGTTATGAAAAACTGTCACCCCAAAGGACGGACTGTAGCTACCAGTCAGGGCGCGGGATCATGACTTCCCGTATAGAGCTATACACATTTGACACGTTCTCCGAACGGGAGACTCTGGTTATAGACAGGACTTGTAGCGGTACCTTTTAGCAAAAAGGTATTATTTGAAGATGTACACGTCTCACGGATTCTCAACTAAGTCTGTATTAAAGTAGTAGTTTTGTATGCAAAGTTTACCCTTTTTCACAATGTTTGACAAAGCATAAATCATAAGTTCTTTGAATGCATAAAATGATTTAGTAAAGAATGTTACCCTTGATATGATGTATTTGTATGTAAACGTATAAATAAAACATTATTTCTATTTATAAAACATATTGTATCCCAAGAGGGTAAAGCTGTGTTGTGAGGTGTTTTGCATGATGATGACTTCATAAGATAGTTAAAACAACAGTATGAAAAGTATAGCAAAAGATCGATGTTTCACACGATTTTAGTCGTGTGTTTACTTGTATTCCCCCCCGCCCCTTAAAAGTGTTTAAAAAGCATTTAAAGTGTGGTTGTAGGGGTATGAACTCACCTGAAGGTTTGAAGAAAGCGAGATGGAAACCAGGCAGAATTTCGTCTCGGGAAATGGATTTCCTCGGGATTCTCGGGAGTAAAAACGACCTTCGGGACTTGAGCAAAATGATCGGGGCTTCGGGTTAGAACGGGCACGGAAAACGAGGCAAGAACGCACAAGAGAGGAGAGAAATGGAGCCCTTTCTTCAGAACCCTCGCATCCCTTTTATAGGGGTTGGAACCGCCTCGGTACGCGGGGCGTACGAGGGTACGCGGGGCGTACGCGTACGTCATGCATGTCCGAGTCCTCGACTGCCTCAGATTTCGGATGGGACAAGGGGTAGCTTCGCATAGGTCGGGACGTGGACGATCCGAGGCCTAGGCCTTGAGTACGCGGGGCGTACGAGGGTACGCTGGGCGTACTTTGGCCCTATCTGCTGACTCCCTTCAGATAATACCAAACAATTATAATTAAATTTATATTTAATTTAATTAATAAACTTCTAAAATTCATATCTTCTTCGTACGAATTCCGTTTTTGATGCTCTTTATATCCACGCGTAGGTGAGACTACGCTCTACAACTTTCGTTTAGACTCCGTCGGCAAATTTCGAAATTATTTTTATTAATTATTTTTAAAATGTCGTGATTAAGGAATTTCTTTAGAAATTCATAACTTCTTTATCTGACGTCGGTTTTTGCCAGACTTTTTACCGCTGAATTACCATTGTCGAGACCTTCGATTCTCGTTTAGGTCATTCCGGCCAAAAGTCGCTCGATCTCCGATTCGAGTTTTTAGCTGTCTACTGCTATATCCGTAACTTAGAAAAATCATAACTTCCTCATACGAAGTCAGATTTGGACGTTCTTTTTATGTATGTTCACGGTTTAATGATATCTACGGCTTTCATTTAGATACTTAAGGCTAAAATGTATTGTATTGGAACTTCGCATTTTTCGTTTAATCGGTGTTGCCGGTTTTGTCGGAAATCTTAGAATGGTCATAACTTCTTCGTTATAACTTGAATTTTGTGTTTTTTATATGTATGAAACCCTTTGTACGATATATACCACTTAGTATACTTAATTACGGTTTTATAAAATTTTAAATTTTGACCTGAATTTTGTTGTTGTTACACTATCCCTGCTGAAGGATGCAACACTAATCACGCTAATATGACTACTAATCTTCCAAGGCGATACCCCTTGATTTGTTTCCATCAATGGACCGCAAAAATCTACCTGACCATCTAAATCTAGCTTGACAAGATGTGCCCCACTCATAACTCTCAAAATGCAAAAATGACATGTAACAATCCTTAATAATACCAACCATGCAATACCAGATAACTAGACCAAAGATAATGCCTCACATATTCTAGAACATGATTCAAAAGCACATATATAAATGGATAATAAGGTACAACGTAAAAGTAAGATAACATACCCACTATAGCATCTGATGAAACTCTGGCCTCCCTTGATTGACATTGTAATGCTTGAGTCCACGTTGTTAGGGCTTCCGCCCTGCCCTCACAACCATCAATGATCCTCAAAGTAATTTGAGAAGGTACACTCACTACTCCAACCATCAACCTCGGACAATCAGCCTTCTTGTGGCCTACCTGGTTACATTGGAAACACATCGGTACCGATCCATGGGTGCAATCCCTACTGAAATGACCCATCAAACTACAAATGAAACACCCGTTCAAGTCTCTTGGTAGCCACCCTCATGGGTACTCCCATACTTGGCACAACGGCCTCGACCCTGATGGCTTCCCAAAAGCGAATCCTGAGTCTTGGGCTTCTTCGTCTGGCCCACTACAATCTGAATCTTCTCTGGCTTCCTCTTCCTAAGGTGCTCCAGATCAATCTCTCACTCCCAGGCTCTGGCTATTATGTCCTCCAAATTCTGACAAGCTGAAAAGCTAACAAACCCCTGAATATCGTCTCGCAACATATCATAGTACCTTGTCTTCTTCAACTCCTCGTTTATGGCATACTGCAGAACTAAAAGAGCCCTGTAACTAAACTTAGCGGTGATCTATGCTATAGTCTAAGTCATCTGGATAAGGTCCTGAAAATCCCTCGCCAACTTTTGCACTTCAATGGCTGGGGTAAACTCTGCCTTAAACTAGGTAACAAACTCATCCTAAGTCATCGTCTCAATGGCTTCGCCTCCCAAGTGAAATTTGCCTCTTTCCACCAATCTTGAGCTTTTCCATTCAGAAGACAGGAAGCAAATATAACCTTTGATCCCTTGGGGAAGAAACTCGTCTGGAAAGCGTCCATAATATCCACTAACCATCTCCTACTAGCAATGGGTTCCCTCTCCTTAAAGAACTCAGGAGCTCCAAAAGCACGAAACTTGTAACACCTCAAACCGGAATGGCGGAAACGTTCGGGGGCGGAGGACATCATGTTTAGTATCAAAACACATGCATCATAGTAAGCAAAGTGTGACAACTCGAAATTTCCATTCTAAACAAACCATATCAAGACAATAGAGCATAGAACAGTTTCAGTGAAATTCCAGACTTCGGGTATAAGTTTGGCAGTTTTTTAGGATTTACCCTTAAGGAGATATCAGGAGAGTGGTTGCACTAGGGTTTTGTGCAACACTGTTATTCCGATACTCTGTTATATGAGAAATCATTTCAGGAATAAAAATATTTTCTGCCAAAAATATCTCAGGACTATAAATAGAATTCTGAACCAAATTCATTCATTATTTGCATTCCCAACTAGAGAAAAGCCATTTTCTCTCTCAGGGATCTTCGGGTTTTTATCCCAAATCGTGAGTACCTCTTTCTAGTAGTGTTAGAAAGCTTTATATGTGTTTATAACATGATTTAGAAGGCTAAATCACTAGATTTAGGAGTTTACTCCCCAAGGTGTTCTTGGGCGGTAAACTCCCGAAACGAAGCCTAGACCGACCCTTGTGTTATGCTACTGCCTTAGACTCATTTATAAGTGTGTTAGGGACATGAAATCAAGCAAAATCCACCCAAGTTTGGGAGTTCACGGCCCAAGAGTTTCTTAGGCCGTAAACTCCAAATTCATGCTCCAAATGGTGCTTTTAAGGCACCTAAAGCATTAGACATTTACTAGGAATTGTTCCCACTTAATTGAATGACAAAAACACATCAAAATCACCTCTTGAAGTGAGTTTACGGCCCTGGTAAAGATCTTAGGCCGTAAACACCAAACAAGGGCACCAAAGTGTGCCTAGGGTCCTCATTAGCTTTAAACAAATGTTTAGAACCTATCCTTCATATGCAAGAGACTTTAAAACAACAAAAACACCATTCCAAGGGAGTTTACGGCCGTAAACTCCAAAGGAAATGGCCTTAGGGCCGTAAACTCCTCTAGGGAGTGTTTCTAGGCCTTAAACCCTTCCAAGGACTTAACCACCAAGTTGGAATAATTCTAGGAATCATTTGGGACTTTAAAACACACAATACCCCCATGGTTGGGAGTTTACGGCCGTAAACTCAAGAGTTTACAACCGTAAACTCCATGTGTGTTGGTATATGAGGAGTAAACTCATATATGGGGTCCTTTGGATACCTAAACACAAGTGCCTTGTCCCACAATAGCTTAGATACAATCCTTATGGCTTAAAACACTTATATAAATTGTTTGTTATGTCTAGGATGTCTTAACATTGTCAATTAGTAATTTGAGACTAATTGAGTGCACCTATGTGTGATTATATGTTCTAGGATGTCTTAACCTAGCAATCCTACACCGTCCAGTTCATCCGAATCACCCACAACAGGTGAGTTCATACCCCTTAATCAATCTTTTAAATGATTTTAAATGCTTTAATGGGGGGAATACAAGTAGATAACAGTATGCTATTAAATCAATCTTATGTATTTTATAACTGTGTTTTCACTCAGTAGATTTCACATATTTCAAAAGGTGTCACATGAAATGGTTTTCTATCTTAAAATACCTTGATAACAAAAGTATTAGTTTTGAAATGTTTATTAAAAATGACATCAAGTCACTCTTAATTATTGTTCAAAACTCCTAGATATCTTGCAAAACCATTATTTTACCTTCTTGAATCAAACTATACTTATGCGCATATGTTCATTTATATGTTAGAGATTATAGTTTTCACCCTTCATTTAGTTCCCAATACTCTTGGGTAGGAAGGGTGCATAAATCTACTTGAACAACCAATTACTTTCCAGTTAATTATCATAGGGATAGTTAGAAGAAACAAACATTTATTCCTATTACAAAGAATCACACAAGAGTCAGTTCATTCATGAGTCTATACCAATACCTTACATGATACATGAGTACACTTACTTAGGATTACATGATACATGAATATGTTTACATATACTTACCTATTACATGAACACACTTACATGAATATCATACAGGAACACTGTTACTTAGGTGCATTATCCTGTATTTACTTACCTGGATACTTGTACTTAGAACTACGAGGATGATTTATTAGTACTTACTGTGTAAATTATCTTTCCTATCCCAGTTCAATGGGATAATTCGGCGGGACTTACCATTCTGAACCCCATTGATTAGCACCAGTGGTCGATGAACGTCTACGGATGTCTAAGGTTGTCACTTATTTAGTAGTCAGTGACGGGACTAACCATCCCTCTGTCCACTGTTGCAATAGTGGATGAGATGTGAATCTTCGGAGGATCATTAGGTTAGCGATCTGTATTAAGAGATCGATATCGGGACTAACCCTCCCACCACCCTGCTGCCGCTACAGAGGATGAGGGGACACTTTTCAGATGTCCATAGGGTCTATCTTTCGCTTCGGCGATGTCGTGTTTGTCCTGGTAACCCAAGATAATAACACTTACATGATTATATTTTTCCTGTTTACTTTATTTTGTGATACTTTCACATAAACGAGGAGTTAGACTAAGTACTCTAGTACTAGTCAATAGAAAGGAAAAGCTATCATATTACTTACAAAACATTCGGGTCTTGGTAGAAGACTACCTAGTCATTACAAAACATTCGGGTCTTGGTAGAAGACTACATAGTCATAACAAAACATTAGGGTCTTGGTAGAAGACTATCATATCATTTTCCTATTTTACTTTATTTTGTGAGATATTCACATAAACGATGAGTTAGACTAAGTACTCTTCGTACTAGTCAATAGAAAGGAAAAACTATCATTTTACTTACAAAACGTTTAGGTCTTGGTAGAAGACTATCATATCATTTTCCTATTTTACTTTATTTTGTGATATATTCACATAAACGATGAGTTAGACTAAGTACTCTTAGTACTAGTCAATAGAAAGGAAAAACTATCATTTTACTTACAAAACGTTTAGGTCTTGGTAGAAGACTATCATATCATTTTCCTATTTTACTTTATTTTGTGATATATTCACATAAACGATGAGTTAGACTAAGTACTCTTAGTACTAGTCAATAGAAAGGAAAACCTATCATTTTACTTTGTCATAACAAAAAATTCGGGTCTTGGTAGAAGACCACATTTCATACTTATATCAACTGTTCTATTTAAGGATTTATACGACATTCTTAACAACATTCCAAAACAGGACAATAACACATAAATGCTTATGAATTCACCAGCTTTAAAGCTGATACTCGCTTTCAAAATAACTTGTATTCTCAGGTCATCAGTTAGACAAGTGCGATGGTTAGGTTTTTGAGAAGATGGAGCACAGACAAGACTCGCCTTATTTTGATTATTCATTTTATTGTTGTACATTATGAAAGAACACACATGTATTAAAACTCTACTTATAATGCAATGGATGATGTTGTTGCTTGATTATTATATTACACTGTTGTGATACTGTACATGACGTCCTCCACCCATGAACGTTTCTGCCGTTCGTGGTTTTGGGGTGTGACAGATTGGTATCAGAGCATTGTTTATAGTGAATTAAGTATATCAACCCATAAAAGATATACTAACTATAAATACATGGGATTAAAACACTTTGTCTAAGAGAATATACTTTTAAATAATAAAATATTTAACAAAGTATACGTGCCCGCATTCATACTAAAATCAGTGTCACAATGACAAGAACAAAAGTATTACGATTGTTGAATATCACAGGCAAGCTCGGGGATGTATGGTCAGTCTTGGGAGTGGCATAGCCTGATCAACTATGCTGTTCCGAGGAGTGATTAGCACATGCCCAAGAATGGTTGTGATATGGCAACAAGTCTAAAAGCTTACCAACATCACCACAATGAGAACATTATAACAGAACCTAAGTCTAAAATACCACAGGGGTGTTTTGTGTTACTATAAGTACTTTATACTTGAGAACTAAAATGGAATATTCATTCCTAAGTTGATAATTTCTAAGTGGATACGCTAAAGTTATATGTAAGTAGGATGTTATAGACTTAGAATCGGTGAAATTTTTGCTTTACCCTTATTCCTTGTGAATTTGGAGTTGAGGTCACTTATTCGAAGGCCTATCCTCTGTTGATTACATATAACTGGTATGCACTTTACGAATAGCGATGTAACTAATGAAGATTTCCTAAATAATTATCTAGATAGTTCGTCTAATAATTATTTTCTTACCCCAAATTCTCGCGTAGATAACATGGCTGGATTCCATCCCCACGACGACCTGTTCCTTCTGAACGCGGTTATTGCTGGATGGTTTGGTGAAGAACCAGATAATGATCATCCAATCCCTCTGAATGATCACCATGCTGAAGACCTTTCAGATGATGCCATCTCCGAGCCCGAGGTTGAGAACCTACCTCAGGCAGCTCCCTTTCCGATTCCTAACCCTCGTCCGACTTTTCATGGCCCGATGCCTGAGTGGGTGGAATGTTTGGAAACATGGAGCCAAGGACAAGATCAACCCATGCCATTTAATGGTGACCGAAGCTTCTATGACCTGGGCAATAGGGGCTCAGCAGACATAATCATGCCAATTCTGATCCGAAGAGTTGCCCGAAACGAAATTCAGGGCAGGACAGCTCTACAACGTATCGCAGAAGTTGATACAAATGGAGGAATGCATATGCTTCGCACCAGTCGCCTTAAACATGCCCGTGAGAGGTCTGAGAGAGACCATGAAACCCTACTGCAAGCACTGGCTGAATCACGAGCCGAAGTCATGGAACTTCGAGTACGCCAGAGAGTGTACGAAAGACACCTACTTGATGTGGAACGCCAACTGGCTGAACTGAGAGTTCACCAGAGGGACGACCGTCTCTAGTAGTAGATTCTTTACTTTATATTCCTTGTTAGAAAGGAACCGTGTTCCTGTCTATGCCCAATGTGGTATTTTCTATGAAACTATCTTGTACTGTAAGTACATTAGTTAGGTCTTTATACTGTCAGGAACTATCCCCTCTGGATATGATGGAAGACCTTTTACAAGGTCATTTTTGCCGAACCTGTACGTCATGAATATCAAAGATATTGACAGTCGGCTAACTTCTGTGTCGTTCCTTATTCGAATACTCTTATCATACTTTCACTAGAGTCTATTTGAAACATGCTCTAGTCAAGTCATTAGACTATAGCAATTTGACTCCGGAGACATCTCCGAGTCTCTTTTAATGGTTGAATCACGTTATTCGCCAACCATTGATACCTCGGCTAGAACGACAAACATCTTGAGACCATCGCATGAACTTACTTCCGATCTTTGCTAGGACTGCATCATAGGGATGTAGGTCAAACCTTCGTGAACATACTTCCATTCCATACTAGGACTGCATCATAGGGATGTAGGTCGAACCTAAGAGAACATACTTCTATTCTTTACATGAGCGATCGATCTACGTTTAGATTCAACCATTTTCGCTCACAAATTCGTTTCCTTCCGTGTAACAGAATCATGTCATCCAAGAAAGACGATCAACCCATCAACCAAACACCAACTCTTCAGATTGATGCAACTACCTTTCAAGCTGCAGTCTCGGCTGCCGTGTCAGCCATTCTGAACCATCTGAATGCTAACAACGCAAGTGTTAGCGGGATTGTTAACAACTATTCCCATCCAAGTAAAAATCCAATACCCCCGCAAGCAACAAACTACCATGATACCCCGAGTCCTAAGACCAAGAGTATCAAACGAAAGTCTTGGACTAACTCTAAGGACAAGTCGCTTCAAAGGGCGAATAGGAAACCACCACCAGTAACAACCTTCACAGCTACGACATCAGTACCTCCTACTACCATCCCTTCGGGCGTCCCAATGGTCCCCAAACTAGCCAAACTTTATGCTGGAAGTCTCCCAAAATGCATTAAATGCAGTTTTCACCACCATGGACCTTGTAAGGAGATGTAGTGCTCACACTGCAACAGGAAGGGGCATACAACCCGTTTCTGCAGGACGCCAACAGCTCAGGACGCTCAAGTGCCAAACACTAGTGGGAACCAGGTTTGCTACGGTTGTGGCAAAGTAGGTCATTACAAAAGGAACTGCCCAGAGGCAGCAAATGCTGGCACACACGGCAGTATGCTACTGACCACCGCCGCAGGAGAGTCTACTCCGGACCCCCGTTAATGTAATTTAGGCGTTTCGTTGTAACATACTTATGAACCATCCCAAAACTAGTGCAACCATAGTCTTATCTTTTGCAAGATCCCGTCCGTTTAGGGATGCTCGTGCTGCGTATACTTGTCTTTTGTAGTATACCTTGTTGACAACAATAGTCTTGTAGTAAATCCTAAGTACAATAACTCTGTTAACGGTTGCACTGTTGTGTTTTGTATGTAACACCTTATGTTCAAATCTAATGTCTTTAGTTTCCATATGTTTCCGACTTTATCATGTGACTCGAGTAAATTCGATCCTCGCAATACCAGCTTCATAAGTACATCTCTTTCTCAGAAATCGTCTTTTAGTGAAGCCGTCATATCAGAACACCGAAGTACTCATACAAGGAGTACCTTATAGTTCCTTTCATTTCCGAAGGAATCCCCACATTATTGCTCAAGCAGTACGTCAAGTTCAATTCTAGGATTCATACGGTTGATCTATCACTGAGGAATGTATACATGAGAGTGATATATAATCAATGTTCTACACGTTTAGAATTGATGATTCCACTTTAACTTTTTTTCCCTCGATGGGATGCGAGATTAATGAAGAATCAGTTATTCGACTACCTTTTCAGTCTTAATTATATACGACTCGTATACACGAAATTGTGATCATTGAATCACGTATGAATTCTAATATGAACTTCAGGACGGAGACTATCCAGGAGTACGAGTAATTGCATTGGAATAGGAACAAACTTAGAACCCAGTATGACTCTTATAACCATATCGCCTTACAGTCTAAACACCTACGGAAGATACAAGAACAACCCAGACAACACAGCGAACTACTCAACAATAGAATTAGAAGACCAGGCTTCTCACCCTTGAGAGCTCCGGTCTTATTCTTACCAGAAGTCGACGGAGTGCATTTTATGTACCTCGACGACCAAAGACGATGGAGTGCATTTTATGTACCTCGACGACCAGAGACTTCATTAAGATTTCCTTTAGAATCGTTGTCTCTGCTTCGCATAGATGAATTGATTGGGCAAACACAGGGAAAGAATTTCTTCAGAAATGGACCTGAGATCCGAATATCACGAGTTCGAGTGTTAGGGAAGGATGTCCTAAAGGCTACCCTCCGAACTCGATGCGGACACTTCGAGTCCATAGTGATACCCCTCGTATAGGACCAATACGCCCATAGTATTAATGAGCTGAATAAGTAGAGTACGCCTTTCTTACTTGGATCAGTTTGTAATTTCTCCATATAATGACTACTTATCTACCCTCGTAGTAAGAAAGAACCCATAGAAACATTACCCTCGGAGATACTTTCCGCAAAGTTCTCTGAACAAGAGTTTTGGAATTTAGAGTCAAATTTCCTGAGACACACATTTAGTGTTGTGGAAATTCTTGAGTACTCTGTCAAATTATCCAAAACCGTTGGGAATTTGTCGACACCATAGTCACAGATGGAAAACTCGCCAAATTCTAGGTCTTACAGACCTACTATCATAGTCCATTCGGAATTCCCCGTAAACTTCAGGAACCCTTTCGACTTTGACCCAGCAAGGGATGGCCCTTGATTGGGAAGTAAGCGAGAGAAAGAACATTTGGAATTCCAAGTGAGAGACCAAATTCTTTAGGAAACCTCACTCTGGGAACGGCTTAATACGCTTCGTAAAGCGTGGAAAGCTAAAATCCAATATAGTTAGGACCTCCGAGATTCTTACCAGAATCGGTCCTGCATTTCACAACTAGACCTACTCCGTGAACTCAGTAACGTACATTTTCCCCTTCGCGTCTCGAACTTGAAATAGTATCCTTCCATTAGGACTTTCGTAATCCCTCTCGACGAGATCGAGATTTATGAGACCCTTGCCTTCGTATTAGAACCGTAGTAAACCTCTACCGAGAGGTCAAGCGGACGAAGCAACGCCATCGCCCGTTAGTGAAGGTTCGTTGGGATACTAACCGAGAACCCGATTTCACTTAGGAGTGCGAGAACCAATCGATTAGGAAGTTCACATAACGACTCGATCATTCGTACATACTTACTTGTCTAAATTCTAATTTCGGGACGAAATTCCCTTTAACAGGGGGATGATGTGACAACCCGAAATTTCTATTTTGAACAAACCATATCAAGACAATAGAGCATAGAACAGTTTCAGTGAAATTCCAGACTTCGGGTATAAGTTTGGTAGTTTTTCAGGATTTACACTTAAGGAGATATCAGGAGAGTGGTTGCACTAGGGTTTTGTGCAACACTGTTATTCTGACACTCTGTTATATGAGAAATCATTTCAGGAATAAAAATATTTTCTTCCAAAAATATCTCAGGACTATAAATAGAATTCTGAACCAAATTCATTCATTATTCGCATTTCAAACTAGAGAAAAGCCATTTTCTCTCTCTCACGGATCTTCGGGTTTTTATCCCAAATCTTGATTACCTCTTTCTAGTAGTGTTAGAAAGCTTTATATGTGTTTATAACATGATTTAGAAGGCTAAATCACTAGATTTAGGAGTTTACTCCCCAAGGTGTTCTTGGGCGGTAAACTCCCGAAACGAAGCCTAGACCGACCCTTGTATTATGCTACTGCCTTAGACTCATTTATAAGTGTGTTAGGGACATGAAATCAAGCAAAATCCACCCAAGTTTGGGAGTTCACGGCCCAAGAGTTTCTTAGGCCGTAAACTCCAAATTCATGCTCCAAATGGTGCTTTTAAGGCACCTAAAGCATTGGACATTTACTAGGAATTGTTCCCACTTAATTGAAGGACAAAAACACATCAAAATCACCTCTTGAAGTGAGTTTATGGCCCTGGTAAAGCTCCTAGGCCATAAACACCAAACAAGGGCACCAAAGTGTGCCTAGGGTCCTCATTAGCTTTAAACAAATGTTTAGAACCTATCCTTCATATGCAAGAGACTTTAAAACAACAAAAACACCATTCCAAGGGAGTTTACGGCCGTAAACTCCAAAGGAAATGGCCTTAGGGCCGTAAACTCCTCTAGGGAGTGTTTCTAGGCCTTAAACCCTTCCAAGGACTTAACCACCAAGTTGGAATAATTCTAGGAATCATTTGGGACTTCAAAACACACAATACCCCCATGGTTGGGAGTTTACGGCCGTAAACTCAAGAGTTTACAACCATAAACTCCATGTGTGTTGGTATATGAGGAGTAAACTCATATATGGGCTCCTTTGGAACCCTAAACACAAGTGCCTTGTCCCACAATAGCTTAGATGCAATCCTTAGGGCTTAAAACACTCATATAAAGTGTTTGTTATGTCTAGGATGTCTTAACATTATCACTTAGTAATTTGAGATTAATTAAGTGCACCTATGTGTGATTATATGTTCATTAGGATCGTAGTGTGTGTACAAGTCCTCACTTGACACCTAGCAATCCTACACCGTCCAGTTCATCCGAATCACCCACAACAGGTGAGTTCATACCCCTTAATCAATGTTTTAAATGATTTTAAATGCTTTAATGGGGGGAATACAAGTAGAAAACAGTATGTTATTAAATCAATCTTATGTATTTTATAACTGTGTTTTCACTTAGTAGATTTCACATATTTCAAAAGGTGTCACATGAAATGGTTTTCTATCTTAAAATACCTTGATAACAAAAGTATTAGTTTTGAAATGTTTATTAAAAATGACATCAAGTCACTCTTAATTATTGTTCAAAACTCCTAGATATCTTGCAAAACCATTATTTTACCTTCTTGAATCAAACTATACTTATGCGCATATGTTCATTTATATGTTAGAGATTATAGTTTTCACCCTTCATTTAATTCCCAATACTCTTGGGTAGCAAGGGTGCATAAATCTACTTGAACAACCAATTACTTTCCAGTTAATTATCATAGGGATAGTTAGAAGAAACAAACATTTATTCCTATTACAAAGAATCACACAAGAGTCAGTTCATTCATGAGTCTATACCAATACCTTACACGATTCATGAGTACACTTACTTAGGATTACATGATACATGAATATGTTTACATATACTTACCTATTACATGAACACACTTACATGAATATCATACAGGAACACTGTTACTTAGGTGCATTATCCTGTATTTACTTACCTGGATACTTGTACTTAGAACTACGAGGATGATTTATTAGTACTTACTGTGTAAATTATCTTTCCTATCCCAGTTCAATGGGATAATTCGGCGGGACTTACCATTCTGAACCCCATTGATTAGCACCAGTGGTCGATGAACGTCTACGGATGTCTAAGGTTGTCACTTATTTAGTAGTCAGTGACGGGACTAACCATCCCTCTGTCCACTGTTGCAATAGTGGATGAGATGTGAATCTTCGGAGGATCATTAGGTTAGCGATCTGTATTAAGAGATCGATATCGGGACTAACCCTCCCACCACCCTGCTGCCGCTACAGAGGATGAGGGGACACTTTTCAGATGTCCATAGGGTCTATCTTTCGCTTCGGCGATGTCGTATTTTTCCTGGTAACCCAAGATAATAACACTTACATGATTATATTTTTCATGTTTACTTTATTTTGTGATACTTTCACATAAACAAGGAGTTAGACTAAGTACTCTAGTACTAGTCAATAGAAAGGAAAAGCTATCATATTACTTACAAAACATTCGGGTCTTGGTAGAAGACTACCTAGTCATTACAAAACATTTGGGTCTTGGTAGAAGACTACATAGTCATAACAAAACATTAGGGTCTTGGTAGAAGACTATCATATCATTTTCCTATTTTACTTTATTTTGTGAGATATTCACATAAACGATGAGTTAGACTAAGTACTCTTAGTACTAGTCAATAGAAAGGAAAAACTATCATTTTACTTACAAAACGTTTAGGTCTTGGTAGAAGACTATCATATCATTTTCCTATTTTACTTTATTTTGTGATATATTCACATAAACGATGAGTTAGACTAAGTACTCTTAGTACTAGTCAATAGAAAGGAAAAACTATCATTTTACTTACAAAACGTTTAGGTCTTGGTAGAAGACTATCATATCATTTTCCTATTTTACTTTATTTTGTGATATATTCACATAAACGATGAGTTAGACTAAGTACTCTTAGTACTAGTCAATAGAAAGGAAAACCTATCATTTTACTTTGTCATAACAAAACATTCGGGTCTTGGTAGAAGACCACATTCCATAATTATATCAATTGTTCTATTTAAGGATTTATACGACATTCTTAACAACATTCCAAAACAGGACAATAACACATAAATGCTTATGAATTCACCAGCTTTAAAGCTGATACTCACTTTCAAAATAACTTGTATTCTCAGGTCATCAGTTAGAAAGGTGCGATGGTCAGGTTTTTGAGAAGATGGAGTACAGACAAGACTCACCTTATTTTGATTATTCATTTTATTGTTGTACATTATGAAAGAACACACATGTATTAAAACTCTACTTATAATGCAATGGATGATGTTGTTGCTTGATTATTATATTACACTATTGTGATACTGTACATGACGTCCTCCACCCCTGAACGTTTCCGCCGTTCGTGGTTTTGGGGTGTGACACAAAGTAACAAACAACTATTTAATTAATATTTAAGTGTTTACAAATATGTGATTCACAAAAGATTGAGTCCAAAAGTAAATAACAAAACAAGACATGAAGCTACTATGCTCCATTTTCTGAATCCCAGTGTGTGTACCTGTCTACTAGTTTCCTTAGAATAGAAGTTATTTTGAAAGAGTTGATCAGAATTTAAGTTGGTGAGTTCATAAGAATTAAGTTATGCAAAGTAAGTTGTAAATTCTTTTTAGAAAGGTTCGCCTGTTCCTCCAGAAAATCCTACATTTTCTGATATGATGAATGGTAAGTAAAATGACTCTAAAATCCTTTCTATAAGTACTAGATGTGTACAAGTTTTATACAAATTAGAGTAAACAGACAATCGATTGTGTGAATCTGCCCTAAGCCTACAACCAAACAAGGAACAAGGAATGAGACGGAAGTCACACATCCCATTGTATGTTAGGTCTTCATTGTATACAACCTTGGCATATTTATTTGGTACATACAGAGTCAACTGTAGTACTCCTTTATATTTAATGAAAACATTCTTTAAGAAAATCATATATTTCCTATAGTAAAAATGGTAACCACAATAGTTCCTTCTATAATCACTCAGTTTGTACAAGCTATATATAATCTAATATCGTGCAGACAGTTAAATGGGTGGATATGCCCTAAGCCCACAACCAAACATGGAACAAGAAGTAAGGCGGAAAGCACACATCTAACTGCCTATCGGATATTAATTATATATAACCTGATGTATAAACTAATGTATTATAGAATTAACCACTAAAGGTCCTTTAAGTTATACTGGTTTAATAAAACGGATTAAAACCTTTTTCTGTTAAGTTTCTAGTTTTGCCTACAAAATTTTCTATTTGAAAAGTATGTCTTTATACTAGAAATCGATGTATTGAAATTGTATACTATGACTTGACCCATTCTTGGTACTCTCTATGATAACTGGGTGTATACAGAATATATATATATATATATATATATATATATATATATATATATATATATATATATATATATATATATATATATATATATATAAGCTAAGATCAAATAGATAGTAGACCGGGTGTATCTGCTTGAATCCCACAACCAAACAAGGAACAAGAAATGAAGCGGAAAACACACATCCTACTGTCTGTCTGACCCGATTAATATATATCCTTGATGTATCTACTGAGGAATCATAAAGTTAGCATTATAACCCCCTTTTTTACTGAATGTACTAACTATTTTAAAACCAGTTTGTTAATTAAGGTTAAAATGTTAGATGGTTGTAACCATACTGATGTGACACGTGTTTAACATGGCGACCTAATTATGCTGAAACTGATTTGATATTTGTCACTCGTAGACTTGCAAGTCCCACTGTAGCTAGCAGCAAGGTGTGGGGTGTCAATCCTGTATAGATCTATCCACAAACTCATGGTCTCCCTCCAGGAGACTCTGGTTACAAAACACGACTTGACAAGTATATTGCTAAGCCGTGAAGTAGTGGTTTCACATTATTGTTATCTTGTTCTTGTTATCGTATTTTCCTTATGTTCTAGTGTATAGTATGTTCCTCCCGATTTCTCTTTATAATATGTATTGAACCCCAAAAGTATACCTATTATAGTTTACTAGTAGGTTTGTTTGAACTGTTACTGACTTCAATGAAAGACTCATGTATCTACTGAGTTATGATTGTACTTTAAAATGGTGTTTTATAAAAAATAAGGTTACACAACTTAAAGAGAGTTTTTGAAACGGTTTGGATCACTTATAAAGCATAAGAAATCCTTTTAATGTGATGGTTATCACAAATAACATTTACACAATTCTGATTGTGTTTAACTTATATTCCCCCCCCCCCCCTCGCTTAAAAGCATTTAAAACATTTAAAAGATTGATTATAGGGGTATGAAATCACCTTATGTGGGTGATTCAATTGCAGGTTCGTGTAAGGATGAGAAGTTCCACGAATGAATTCTTGAGACACAAACGAGTCCTAAATGACATATAATGGCATATATAGGCATGTAATTAGTGTTTTAAACAACTAACATGCAAGGAAACACCCTTAGGGACTAGGAAACACTTGCAAGGAAGTGTTACAATCACATGTGATTAACTAAAGGGAGTGTACGACCAGAGGAAGGTGTGTTCACGACGACATTTGAGTTTACGGCCAACGGAGATGAGTTTACGGCCAAGGATCTATGTGTTCACGGTCATGCAAGGGTTTACGGCCGTAACACTCCAAAATGATGCATTTTGGATCTTGATTCTTGCTTGTGGGGTGTTTGTCTTATGAGGATACAAGTGTTTATAATGAATAAAAAGATGCTAGAAGAAATACTTATGATTTGGGATCCTTTGGGAGTTCACGGCCGCCAAGAACAAGTAGGTGTTCTTGGTGAAAGGATGAAGACTTGAAGATCTTGAATGAAAAGTGATGAATCAATATGGAATCAAAGAGCTTTCAAGTGTACACAAGTAAAGGATGAAACACTTATGATTTTGGAGTGAAATGAGAGTTTTTCTTGGATGATACTTGAGAGAGAATGGGTAGTCTGTGGTCAAGGCTTGAAGAAATGAAGAAAAATGAAGCATACTCTTATATATAAAGGGTAGTTCACGGTTAGAGGGTGTTTACGACCGTGAATAGAGTTTACGGCCGTAAACCCCATGTGTTGGGTTTTCTGGCTCGATTTCATTCCTTCATTACTAAGCTAACAGTTTTCAACTTCCATTCCATAAGTGTACAAGGATTAGAACTCATCAGAATGACCCTTAACATGGCTAAAAGTCAATAGATTTAAGTATAGCCTTTGGTTGATTGACAGAATACCCACTCATCCCCCCGTTAGATGGAATTTCATCCTGAAATTAGTTTTCTTAGTAGTACTACTAGGGTTATGCTTCTCTGACTGGCAGAATACCCAATCGTAGACCTGGGCAACTTTGCCCTAATCTCCATGATAGGATTCATACCTGGTCCATCTATCATTACCTTGTGTATACAAGTTGTATATAATTAATATTAGTGAGACAGTCGGATTTGCGACTCTGCCCCAGGTCCACAAGCAAACATGGAACAGGAGATAGGGAGGAAACACACATACTAAATCTTCATAATCATAATTATATACACTTAATGGTGATAGGTGGGCTGTATTTGTCCTTAGCCTCTGTACCTGAACTTGATCTGCTGGACGAGTGGTAGTTCGGGAGGATCTACTGAATATACGGCGGCAAGATTTCGGAGGGCAAGGTACTAATCGCATGAGTACTTTGGGGTTTAGAATATGAGGTAGACACTTCCGAGGTCTGGGTCGGGCTGTGATTACGAATGATGATGGTTTCGCGAGTTGTACGGTCAAAATGATGGAAACATATAAACTTAGTATTGTGAGAACCACACCAATCCATGACGACTGATGACAACAAACTCTTTACCGAAACAAAAGTTAGGCCGATTTGAAAGAAATGTTTGTTATACGATAGTGTAGCCCGAGTGTGTTCGACAATGTACTCTGTGTAAATGTTCTAGTGCTTTCTGTTTTTCTCCTTGCTATACCACTACCACACATCGTACCGCGATGAGCGAGTACTAATAGTGCAATGTTTTGATAACTAGTGTCGATACTCTATATTATGATCCTCCCCGGTACCTTTATGATCGCCTGGCATATTGTAACACCCCGAAAACCAAAGGCGGAAACATTTCCGGGGTTGACTCCATGTTGAGTATCAAATCAAATGCACATAGTAATCAAAGTAAACAACCATTACATTACATATATTTGAAAGTTTACATTTGTTTCAAAAGTAAATTGTACAAGTGTGATACATAATATATATATATGAACAAAACGAGACGAGACTTCTACGCACTCCGTCTTCACCAAAAGAGATCTCCGGGTACCTGTCTAATGCGGACCTGAGAATACAAGCAGTTTGAAAATCAGCATAAAGCTGGTGAGCTCATAAGATGTTTGTTTTCTGAAAAATGTACCAGTTTCCTTTAGTTTTCCAAAAATGTTTGTTATCCAAGAAAATTCCATATTTTCTTATGTAAAGTTAGTTTAGTTATCACTTGTTACCAATTCGTTTATGTGTTGTATTTTACCCCAGGAAAATCCCATATTTTCCTAAATGTAAAACAGGTTGAATATCACAAAGTATAGTTTAATACATAAAACTATATATTGAGAATCATGGAATTACTATCCCGAAATAGATATAAATTAGTTTGATATACGTGAACTATAGATGGAAAGTAGTTTGAAAACCATGGGACTCACATCCCGTACTAGATACAAGATAGTTTGATATACATGAACTATAGATGGAAAGTAGTTTGAAAACCATGGGACTCACATCCCGTACTAGATATAAGATAGTTTGATATACATGAAAATATAGATTGAAAACCATGGGACTACCATCCCGGACTAGATATAGATTCAAAACCATGAGATTATCACCCCGTATTAGATATAGTTTCAAAACCATGGGATTAGCATCCCATATAAGATTTAAGTTGAAAAGCATGGGATTACCATCCCGTACAAGATATATGTTGAAATCATGGGATTAGCATCCTGTACTAGATAAAATTTGAAAACCATGGGACTATCATCCCGTACAAGATATAGATTGAAATCATCGGACTATCATCCCGTACTAGATATAAAATCAAAAGACTGAAAATCATGGGACTAACCTCCCGTACTAGATATAGAAACTATAAACAGAAAGTAGATATGAAATCGAATCAAATCCAAAACCAAACCCAAAAAGAGACCGTGAATAAACTTATATTAGTACATATTGTGAGTCGGGTAACCATGTTGATACGACAACGAGACCTCCTTGACGCTTGTCAGACGTCGGACGATATCCAGAATTTATCACCCCAGGCGTGCCCGCCTAACTGTAGCTAGCAGTTAAGGTGTGGGATTGTCAGTCCCGGATAGATCTATTCACAAATTCCACGCTCTCCCTCCAGAAGACTCTGGTTAGACTTCCGGGGAGGATTTACTAATAACCCAAAAGGGTAATAACAAATCTCACAAACTAGTACTAATTATTCATGGAATTCTCAAACGATATCAAACATACTAAACGATATGAAACATAATACAGTGAAAACAGTTATATATAATGAAATTATCTAGCAATATATACTAAGTGAAACGTATATAAACTGAATCAGAAATAGTTTATCTAATAACTTTATATTTATCAGTATATAATTAAACGAGAACTAAAGAACCCCAAATTATTCCCATAATAATTTGATTAGTTAGATGGTTTTCTTTACTGAATTTCATATAATTGTAGTTGATAAATCATCCCTTATGCTCAGCATATTACATAAGGGGTAAAGATATTTATAAGTTTTCCAGATATTTAATGAAATACATCAATGTTATGATTTGAAAACATTTGTAGTTTGCTTGTATTCCCCCCTGAAAACATTGAAAAACCATTGAAAAAGGGTAGGGGTATGAACTCACCGGACGAGGAACGTGTCTACTTGGATCCTAAACGTCGTTTCTGGGTTTGCAAACGCATGAGGTTCCTATGAATTATGAAAAGATACATATTTGTATCTAATTAGGACTTGAATTAAATAAATTTATAGAGACAACACTTCTAGTTGCGGAAACACTCCCTTACAAATGTTTGGAAGGACCCGGGTGGCATTTGAAGTCACATTAGGCTTGGATATGGAGTTTACTCTTCAAGAGTAAACTCATAGAGGAGTTTTCGGACCCTTAACACCTCATCCATATGAGTTCACGTCCGTGAACTCATAGATGGTGTTTTTGGGTGCAAAATGGCTTCATAACTCATGGATAATTTAGCTAGGATTTTATCTAGGGCATTGGAAAGAATTTAGACTCACTTAAAGACCATTTATTGGGGTTTACGACAGTAAACATGGAGTTTATGGCCGTAATCTCCCCCTCACATCCAATCCTTAATGTTTTGGTCCTTAGACAATCACATGTGATTGCAATGATTTTTCCCAAGCCTTGTATGGATTTTTAAGGGAGTTTTAGCATGAATTTAGGAGTTTACGACCCATGAACCCCCTCATGGCCGTGAACTCCTTAGATGGGGGATTTAATATGTTTTAAGGTCCAAATCTTGTTTGTGGTCACTTCTAGAATTTATCCCAAGGCTTATGGTGTGTGTGTAAATGGCATTTTAACACACTAAAAGGAGTTTACTCCCCATGATAATGAGTTTACGGCCCAAGCATGTTCTTGGGCAGTAAAATCATGTTTACTCCTCTAAATTAATGTTCAAGGTGTTCCAAGGCCAAATCCAATATTCTACAATTCATATCTAAGCTTCAATGGAGTTTTGGAAGGGTTTAAGGGCATAAAAACCCCATTTATATGAGTTTACGGCCCAAGCATGATCTTGGGCAGTAAACTCATGTTTACTCTTCAAAATCCATGTTTAAGGCATTCTAAGTCCATTCCATTAAGTCATCTAGCCATATCTAAAGTCTAATTGTGGTTTGGAAGGGTTTTGTTGCTCAAGAACCCCATTTATATGAGTTTACGGCCTAGGACTGTTCTAGGACCGTAAACTCATGATAATTGTCCTATACCATGGTTTAAACTCGAATTTGAAGGCTAGAGGGGTTGTACAACAAGTTAGGGAAGTTACCTCAAAGATTTGGGGCCTTAAATCTATGTTTTTGGACCTTGAATCTTGTTTGAGGAGAGAGGTTAGAGAGAGGGTTGAGAGAGGAAGCAAAAGCTTCAAATGAAAGATTGATCACGTTTAAATAGGTCTCAAAACTTGGACATGGTGGAATTCTATCTGATACCGGGATTAAACGGGGCTTTTGGTCGCACCCGATTAAGTTTCCGTAACCCGACGAGGATGTTTCTAAAATTTCTGAAATAAACATTTTGGGCTAATTTCATGAGTTCCTAAGGGGTTTGGACACTCATTAGATTATAATATAGATATAAGTTTAAATAATTTAACCCAAAACGAAATCGGAACGAATTGATAAACGACGAATTTTTACGGGTAGAACGGGTTTTCGGCGATGGAAAATTTCAGGTTGTTACACATATACAAGTTATGTATAGTTAAGATTAATAAGAGGGTCGACTGAGTGGATCTGCCCTAAATCCACAACCAAACAAGAAACAGGAATTAAGGCGGAATCACTCACTCTAAGTCTGCAAAATCTTAACTATGCACAACCCTGATGTACATACTAAGCCCTCATAACTTCCCTGAATGGATCTTTAGTTCTCTCTTGAATGCTATGACTTGTTCATATGAGTGAGTTATTATAATTACTTTTAAATGCTTTCCCCAAGTCTTAATCTTATATAAATATAAATTAATTTTTTTAAAGCAATTCTTAATTCAAAGACGTACCGCTGGTCGTTGGGGACTCCATGGTAACTTCTCCTTCGGTGATCATCAAAATCCGTCTATCTGCGCCTGAGTTCTTCGTTATCGGGAAGTCCCTCTTGTAATGCCCTGTCTCACCACATACATAACAGGCCTGGTTTATTTCTACTCCGGAGACTTGGGGGATTGGTTGTGGGTGTGCCCTGCAGAACTGGGCAGTGTGCCCCTTTTTGTAGCAATTCAAGCAATGCATTTCCCGACGTACTCCCATATGGTGGTAATCACACTTTCCACACTTCAGGAGAGTTCCAGCATATCGACTGGTAGGTGCTGGAATAGCAGGTGTTGTGGCGACATATATAGTACCCATTTGTTGTTCCTGCGGGGTTTCCTGGGTTGGTTGCTCTTTCCTCTTTTTCCCCGAGTTTTGTTTATAGTCTTCTCCCTTTGATGGATCAGGAACAGGGACTACTACGCCATGTCCGACTCCATGGTCAATGAGTCGCTGGGCCAGGTGTTTGGCACTATCGAATGTAGTTGGTTTAGAAGACAACACATATCCTTGAATCGGGGAAGATAGACCCCAGATGTACCTTTCTATCTTCTTACTCTCCGGGGTAACCATCTTAGGGCATAGTGCTGCCAGATCGCTAAACCAATGAATGTAGGTCACTATGTATGATCCGACCATGGTATGCTCCCATAGTTCTTGTTCCAGCTTTTTAACTTTGCCCCTTGGGTAGTATTCTTCTAACATCATCTCCTTTAGGTTTTCCCAACCTATCGAGTTAGCCACAGGTAGGGTCAGTGACTTAACATGGCTATTCCACCATGTCAGGGCTCTGTCGAAGAAGGTGCAAGCAACTAACTTAACTTTGCTCCTTTCTGGGCACGAACAAATTGCGAAGACCGAATCTGTTTTCTCGAACCATCGCATCAGAGCAATGACTCCCCTATTTCCATTAAAGGATTTAGGTTTGCAGCTCATGAAGTCCTTATATGAACACTCCGATGGGTGTCCATGCGTAACTCCGGGGTTTATTAAGTGGGTACCGCTACTGGATCCGTTAGTACCACTTTCTCTGATGTGAGTTAAAGCAGTTGCTACGGCGGCGACTATCGTTGCTTGGAGAGCAGCAGGATTGAATTGTGGAGAAATAGAGAGTTTGAACTGGAGTTACCAGAGTAGTGCGTCTCGCTGATCGACATGGAGGTATATTGCTAACAAGAATACACATATAAGATGGAAATAAGTCTATACCGGTGGATATAAGCCGAAAGCTGAAAGACTAAGTTATTCTAGTTCTGAATGTTTCTGGTTCGGACTTTCATATGGTTTTGGAAACAATTCATAAAAGGAGTCTATACAAAATAAACTTTATGAATCCGAAGTGGCTATCCTCGAATGAATTTCTGTGAATTGAATAACTGAAACTGGCTGCAGGAAAAGAAATAATTCTAACACATAGTGTAAGTAGTGTAACCACTAGCTCACGAAGTCAATTATGGTTATTATTTATTAGTGTGACCCATAAGACTTTTTCGTTTCTTCGACTTATCACTTTTTGGAAAACACTTTTTGAATCTCTTCTTGTTTTTCCTTGACTCCTCTGCTGACTACTTATGATGGAGTGGTTGCATCTATCAGGGTTTGTCGTACGAGAATGGAAGTGTCTAAAGAATCTATGAGATTAAGGGTAACATTATGGGGTGATCCTTACTGGGTCCTCCTATAATTGCGCATTGTATACAAGTTGTATATAATTTAAGATTAAATAGACCTTCGAATAAGTGATCGTACTCCAAAACCACAACCAAACAAGGAACAGGAAGTGAAGCATAGATCACAAATTCTAAGTCTATGAAATCTCAATGATATAAAACCTTGGAAGTATACACTCCGAAATCATAGACCTACCAGAAGGGTCTTTTAAATTTTCACATAAGTTAATTATAGTGCCTAAATACTCCTATATTATTTTAATGTAATGAACTTGGTATGTTTTAAACTTGTTGTTGCCTTATAGTGTCATAAAATACTCCCATAGTATTTTAACTTTTTGTTCCGATATAGAAATCCCTTGAATAGTGTTAGGTAAGTTTTAAGACTGTTGCAACACCACATCACTCCCAAAAACATGTTGGTCATATCTCAAATGAATATAGTTGATCAGGCTATATTGATCCCAGATATGATTACATAATTGTCTAGGTTTGACCGCAGTGTTCAACCTTTAAATACTTCTATTCTATTCTTCTTGTGATACTTGTTCTAGTATGTACATATGTATAAGCACGTATGTATACTTTTATAAAGTAATGTTATATTCTTAAAAATAGTATTATTCATAGCACTTCGGCCCCATTATATTTATAGTTGTATATCGTTTATAGGTTGATATACTTAGTTCACTATAAATGATGCTCTGATACCAATCTGTCACACCTCCAAACCGGAACAAAAGAAATGTTTGGGGGCGGAGGACGTCATGTTTAGTATCACAACACATGCATCATAGTAATCAAAGTAACAAAAAAAATATTACATTAATATTTTAGTGTTTACAAAGATGTGATTCACAAAAGATTGACTCCAAAAGTAAATAACAAAACAAGATATGAAGCTACTATGCTCCATCTTCTGAATCCCAGTGCTTGTACCTGTTTACTAGTTTCCTGAGAATACAAGTTATTTTGAAAGAGTTGATCAGCATTTAAGCTGGTGAGTTGATAAGACTTAAGTGATGTAAAGTAAGTTGTAAATTCCTTTTAGAAAAGTTCGTCTGTTCCTACATAAAATCCTATATTTTCTTGTATGATGAATGGTAAGTAAAATGACTCTACAATCCTTTTTGAAAGTACTAAATGGGCACAAGTTTTATACAAATTAGAGAAAATAGACAATCGATTGCGTGAATCTGCCCTAAGCCCACAACTAAACAAGGAACATGGAATGAGGTGGAAGTCACATATCCCATTGTTTGTTAGGTCTTCATTGTATACATCCTTGGCGTATTCATTTTGTACTTACGGAGTTAACTGTAATAATTCCTTTATATTTTATGAAAACATTCTTCAAGAAAATCATATATTTTCTTTAGTAAAAATGGTAACCACTATAGTTCGTTCTATAATCACTCAGTTTGTACAAGCTACATATAATCTAATATCGTGCAGACAGTTAAACGGGTGAATCTACCCTAAGCTCACAACCAATGTCACACCCCAAAACCGAGAACGGCGGAATACGTTCTGGGGTGGAGGAAGTCATGTACAGTATCATAACAATGCATAATAGTAAAACAAGCAAAAACATCCATTGCATTAATTTAATAATCGTAATACAAGCGTGTTCTGTACAGTTTGATAGACACCAAAAGTATAAACAAAATAATAGATGGGTCTTATATGTGCTGCATCTTCCCAAAAAGCTGCATCGGTACCTATTTATTGTTGACCTGAGAATACAAGTTATTTTGAAAACAAGTATCAGCATAAAGCTGGTGAGTTCATAAATATTTAGTGTCATTGCTTGTATAAAAAGTGTTTACAAATCGCATAGTATGATGGTTGTTGACAGTGTTTGAAGATAGTTTGATCCCCACAAAATCCCATATTTTCCAGTAAAAGTAGTCTTCTACCAAGACTTGTTTATTTGTGAGTTTAATGCTTTAAAATGTATTAGTTTTCCCCGAGAATATCAGTGTAAAAATATAGTTTTAAGTTCATTCAAATAAAGAAATTGAAGGAATGAAACTTTTAACCCCAGCAGTGCCACTGCCGGCTAATTGTAGTAGAAAATGTAAACTTCAGGTTGTATTAAATGTGTATACACCTCGGGAAGTCTGTATTACTTTTACTTGTTAGTGTTTTAATTTAGATTAGAATGTGAGCTCGTATTTAACCATACTGAGTAATAGTGGTATAGTGGTTGAACCTCCAGGTCAATAGTAGTGTAGTAGTGTATTGTTATCCCTGGGCCTAAAAGGCTCGGACTGTAGCTAGCAGTCAGGATGGGGGAAAATCCGTCCCGTATAGATCTATACACGTAGTGATCGCTCTCCCTCCAGGAGGCGCTGCTTACCCAACGATCGCATAACGAAGTGTCGTATAGAGAATTAGTGTACCACATTCCATTCTAGTATATTCTCTTGTATAGTATATAGAGTATTCTTTTAGTGTACCATGTGATGTTCTCTTGATGTAGTTTATAATGTCTCTTCTTATAGTGTATAGTTTTTCCTTAGAGTAGTGTATAGTGTTCTCTTTGCATAGTGTATAGCGCATATAGCCTTGTAATTATACTGACCATAGTGTGCATCATACTAACATCGGTAATGAGTGGTAATCCTTAACTATACCCATTATAGTTAAATAGAGTTGTTTAGTTAAGTGCCTTGGATACACAAAGGTGATGAACTGGAGTAAAATCTTTTATATCCAACACAAATATATATGTTATATAAACAAGAATTCAACGTCAGTCAGACATATAACCTAATACCCTAAGTGCACAATCAAACAAGAACAGGAAATAACGTCAGTTATTAGTTCTAAGTCCTTCAATACTTACTTATATAAATATATTGGTGTAGATATGATTTGGAAATAAATTAAGTTTTGAAAATATTGAAAATTAGTTTTAAGACAATTGATATATGAAAGATTGATAAACATTTGAAACAATTTTACTGACAAGGTAATTTGAAAATATGGAAAATCCTTTTGATAGCAAGTTATGAAATCACATGTGATTGATACTGTAACATATTGGATTCAACTTGTATTCCCCCCATAAAAGCATTTAAAACATTTGAAAGGTTAATTAAGGGGTATGAACTCACTGTTTAATGTAGGGTTCGAGTTTGCTATCGATATGAGTCCTGAGTGTCAACGGATGCTCTGAACGCAAGTAGTCCCCATTAATCATATGGTGACACGAATATGAGTTAGAGTTAGGGTGTTTCATGACTAAACATGATGGAGAATCACCCTAAGGGCTGGAAATCACTAAGACTAAGTGGCCCATATTCCATACTTAATGATCTATGCAAGTTTAAGGCCAAATATGAGCATTAGAGTGGGTGTAAGGCCATAAAAATGCGGCCAGACTTGTGTGTGAGGCTGCACACTGGAGTGTGCGGCCGTATAGGGTGTGTGTGCGACCATACATAGGGGTGTGCAGTCGTACACTCCTTGTTTGAATCCTATGTGTCGATTTTTGATGGGTTTCAAGTGTCAAACTAAGTCCTAGATCGATTATAGGGGCCATACCCTCACTTTGGAGGAGGTTTTGAGTGTGTGCGGCCGCACTCCTTCAAGTGGTGAAGAACATGAAGAACACTATGAGTTTTAAGCTTAGATTCAAGTATTTTACCTCTATAACAAGCTAATGATAATTTTCTTCACGTTTTAGAGGCTTCTAAGTGTTCCTGGGTGGTTTTTCTAGAGAGAGAAAGTAAAGAAAGAGAGAAGGTGCAGCCAAAAGTGAATGGGAGAGGGTCCTCTACTATATATAGGGTCGGGTGTGAGGCTGGAGGGGGTTTTCGGTTAGGTGTGTGGCTGGCTGGCTGCACACACCTATCTTGGTGTGTTTGGCTGGATTTTGTGATGCAACACCCTTCCTAACCCTTCCTAAGGACCATATCTATGATATACTAAGCCTAAAGCACTCGTGCGGACCGAACATTCTGCTAAAAGATGCTGAATTCAAGTGAATTATAGATATATGGATCGATTGCACAGTCTAAAAGTGTCGGGTTGTCACATCCTCCCCCTGTTAGAGGAATTTCGTCCCGAAATTAGAGTTCAAACAGCTAAGTTAGTACAAATAACTAAGTAAAAAGATGGGGATATTTAAGTTTCACTTGATCCTCGCACTCCCAGGTGAACTCCGGTCGTCGTTTGGTGTTCCAGCGAACCTTCACTATAGGGATGCGGCTTTGTTTCGTCCGCTTGACCTATTGATCCATAATCTCCACCGGTTCTTCGATGTAGTTGAGGCTCTCGTTGATCTCGATCTCGTCTAGTGGAATTACCAAAGTCTCATCGGATAGGCACTTTTTCAAATTCGAGATGTGGAAGGTAGGATGTATGTTGCCAAGTTCGCGAGGTAGATTGAGTTTGTAAGCCACGGGGCTAATTCTTGCGAGGATCTCGAAAGGCCCTATGTATCTTGGATTTAGCTTTCCACACTTTCCAAAGCGTATCATGCCTTTCCAGGGTGAGACTTTTAGAAGGACTCGGTCTCCCGCCTGGAACTCCAAGGGTTTTCTTCGTTTGTCTGCGTAGCTTTTCTGTCGGTCTCTAGCAGCTTTCAATCTTTCACGAATCTGAATGATCTTCTCGGTCATTTCTCGAATGATCTTTGGACCTGTGAGAGTGTTGTCAGGAATTCATCCGTTAGCTAACTGAGTGTCACACACCTCAGCCTAGGACAGAGGGGATATGCACTTTCGGCCGTAGAGGGCTTTGAATGAAGCTGCCTTAATGCTCGTGTGGTAACTGTTGTTGTAGGAAAACTCGACAAGGGGTAAGTGGGTATCCCACGCCTTATCAAAGTCGATCATATAGGCTCGCAGCATATCTTCCAGAGTTTAGATAGTCCTCTCACTTTGTCCGTCGGTCTGCGGATGCTAGGCTGTACTCATGTCCAACCTTGTTCCTAAGGCACTCTGCAGTGATTGCCAGAATCTTGAAGTCAACCTACTATCCCTATCGGAGATAATAGATATAGGAACACCATGCAGTCAAACAATCTCTTGGATGTAGATTCGTGTGAGTCTTTCCATCTTGAAAGTTTCTTTGATTGGTAGGAAATGGGCGGATTTCATCAATCGATTGACAATTAACAAAATGGTATCGTACCCACTCGGAGATTTGGGTAATTTGGTAATGAAATCCATAGAAATCATCTCCCATTTCCACTCAGGTACCTCGGGCTGCTGGAGCAGACCTGAGGGCTTCTGATATTCGACCTTCACCTTGGCACAAGTCAGGCACCCTCCCACGAAAGTAGCGATCTCGGCTTTCATGTTTGGCCACCAATATAACTTCTTGAGATCAAGGTACATCTTGTCCGAACCTGGGTGAACGGAGTACTTGGTCTTGTGGGCTTCGTTCATGACAACCTCCCTGTAACCACCGAACTTTGGGGTCCAGATTCGGTTCATGAAACAATAAACTCCACCTCCTTTGATCTGAAGATTCTTATCTATTCCCCTCAAGGCTTTGCTCAGCACGTTCTCTAGTTTTAGGGCTTCTATCTGGGCTCCTCGGATCTGTGCGGATAAGTGAGAATGAATGGTCATTGTCAGTGATTTAACCCTTCGACCAAAATGTTCTTTCCGACTAAGGGCGTCTGCTACTACATTGGCTTTACCCGGATGATAACGAATTTCGCATTCGTAATCATTGAGTAGCTCGACCCACCGTCATTGTCTCATATTAAGCTCCTTCTGGTTGAGTATGTGTTGGAGGCTTTTTTGATCGGTGTATATCGTGCTCTTCGTACCGTACTGGTAGTGCCTGCAGATCTTTAAGGCGAACACAACCGCTCCTGACTTGAGGTCGTGTGTGGTGTAGTTGACCTCATGTGTCTTCAGCTGTCTTGAGGCGTAGGCGATGACCTTTTCTCGTTGCATCAGAACACAGTCGAGCCCCTGATTGGACGCATCGCAGTAAACCGCAAAATCATCTGTCCCCTCGGGAAGGGATAGTATCGGTGCAGTGCTTAAGGCTCGTTTCAGGGTTTGGAATGCCTTCTCTTGTTTCTCTCCCCAGTCAAAGGCCACGCCCTTTTGGGTCAATGTTGTAAGAGGTTTCACGATCCGGGAGAAGTTCTGAATGAACCTACGATAGTAGCCAGCGAGGCCTAGAAATTGACGAATTTTTGTAGGCATCTTCGGTGCTGACCAGTTCTCAATGGATTTAATCTTGGATGGGTCCACATGGATTCCTTCTTTGCTAACCACGAGTCCTAAGAATTCGTCCCTTCGGATCCAAAAATCGCACTTAGAGAAATTCGCGTATAGCTTTGATGATTGTAGGGTTTCCAGGACTCGTCGTAGGTGCTTGCTATGCTCCTCCTTACTTCGAGAGTAAACCAGTATGTCATCAATGAAGACGATGACGAACTGATCCAATTAAGGACGGAACACCCTATTCATTAAGTCCATGAATACTGCGGGCGCGTTGGTCAGTCCGAATGGCATCACTATGAACTCATAGTGTCCGTAACGAGTTCGGAAGGCAGTTTTCGGAACATCCTCCTCGAGCACTCGCAGCTGACGATACCCGGACCTAAGATCAATCTTGGAAAAATAACTTGCCCCTTCCAGTTGGTCAAATAGATCGTCGATACGAGGAAGAGGGTAACGATTTTTGACCGTTAGTTTATTGAGCTCTCTGTAATCGATGCACATACGGAACGATCCGTCTTTCTTCTTTACGAACAAGACCAGCGCTCCCCAGGGTGAGAAACTCGGTCTTATAAAGCCCTTGCTGAGCAGCTCGTTAAGCTGACCAGACAGTTCTTGCATTCCAGCAGGCGATAGACGATAGGGCGATTTGGCTATGGGGGTAGCTCCTTGAATTAAGTCGATCCTGAACTCGACTTGGCGTTGCGAAGGTAAACCTGATAACTCCTCTAGGAAGACGTCAGGAAAGTCGCATACTACGAGGAAGTCTTTTAGATCTTTCGTTTTCTGGCTCGTGTCGACAACGTGTGCAAGGAACGCGCGATATTCTTTATGCAAGTACTTCTAGGCTTAAATACTGGAAATGATATGAAGACTCATACTGGGTTTGTCTTCGTAGATTATCAGAGTTTCATTATTTGGTAGATTTAGACGGATGGCTTTGTCGAAGCACAAGATATCGACGCGATGGAGACTCAACCAGTCCATGCCTACGATGACGTCGAAACTCTTGATCGATATTGGTATGCGATCGATTGGAAATGAATGATTATCTAGCGTGAGGGTACAACCTATGTACATCTCGTTATAACTTTCCGTCTTTCCGTTAGCCATATCTACGACGGCGGTTTCTTTTAACAGTTGTGAGAATTGTTTAAGTAAGTGTTTAAAGTTTTGGTTTACAAAGCTTCTTTCTGCTCTAGTATCGAAGATGATACAAGCATAAGAGTTATTGAGAAGGAATGTAACCATGACTACTGTGGGGTCTGCTACTGCTTCACTGTGACCAATAGCAAGTAGTCTTCATGTTCCTCCCGTATTCCCATCTTTTGGGCAGTTTCTTTTAAATTTTCCGGTCTCTCCACAGCCATAGCAGGCTTGACTCACTCTGGTATTGGGAACTTGACTGATGGGTTTGGGTTGAGACCTGCAAAACCGGACGGTATGACCCTTCCGGTTGCAGTTAGTGTAGTGCATTTCACAACAGGGGCCATGATGATGGAAAGAGCGCTTGGTGCACTTGAGTAGGTTTCCAGCATATGTTTTGGCTGGTGCAGGGGCAGCAGGAGTAGTGACAGCATGGACGGCCATTGTCTGTTGGCTTTCAGAGGATGATTGAGTTGATTTGCCCTTCTTCCGGTCACACTGTTTCCTCTTGTTGTCGGATGTCGTGGTTGGTGCAGTGGCAACCATTGTGGTTGTTGATGGAGTGGAGGGAGTTTCATGATCAATCAGCCTTTAGGCCAATTCCTTGGCGCTGTCAAAGGTCGTAGGGCGTGATGTTAAAACGTTCCCTCAATACGGGGGCACTAAAACCCAGATGTATCGTTCAATCTTCTTGCTTTCAGAAGGGATCATGTTAGGAAACATAGCTACCAAGTCACAGAACTTGGCTGTATAAGCTGTTATGTTGGTCCCTTTCATTTTGAGGTTCCAGAGTTCCTCCTCAAGTTTTTGAATTTCACCCCTAGGGCAGTACTCCTTTCTTAGAAGGTCCTTCAATGTGTCCTAGCCCATGGCATTGGCTGTTACCAAAGAGAGTGAATTGACATGGCCGTTCCACCATGTCAGGGCCCTTTCAGTGAAGGTGGCTGCAGCGAAGTTTATCTTACTCTCCTCGGGGCATGAGCACATTTCAAATACTGCGTCTGTTCTTTCGAACCACTGAGACAATGCAAGGATTCCTCCGGTCCCATTGAAGAAGGTTGGTTTGCAGTTCATGAAGTCCTTATAGGTACATCCCGATGTCCGTTGGTGAACTTCACCATGTCTAGAATTGCCACCCATTCCAGATCCACTTGCATCACCGGAATTTATTTGAGCCAGAGCTGCAGTCACCGCTGCGGTCACAGCCGTCTGAAACATCACCGGATCGAACTGTGGAGGAGGTGGTGGTGGAGGAGTTTGAGTCGCAGGTCTGCCTCTAGTCGGGCGCTTACGGGGAGGCATCTTTTACTGAAAATTTATAAAGATGATAACAATAGTAAGGATCGATTATAATTATGATGAAAGAGTTTCACGGACTAAACCCCCATAGTCCAAATATCAAATAGAGTCATAGCAACAGAGTAAGGAAACACGAATGTATAGAATTTCCCACGAGATAGATAATTGCCAATATTACTGGTATTAATGATGTAAGATGAGTTAAGGAAAAATGACCCAACAGTAGGTCTTACATCAACCATAAGGGAAAATGTTGGCAGTCTAGAAGCCTAGTTAGAGTACTTTCAGAGTTAGGAAGGTTTACAGAATAGTGCTCTATTGAGAATAGAAAAGAAAAGGCTAATCCTTAAACAAAGGAGAGAGATAAGTTGACATCTCCTACTGGCGACGGGTACCCATTAGGCAAACCCTCAGATCAGCCACTTGGCATACAACTTCCAGAAGATGTCGCTCATGAGCCCTCTGACGCGCTTGGAGTTCCCTGACTTCGGCTCGGGATGCAGCTAGTTGTTGCTATAGAGCCTCATTGGTCTTCCTAGTCCTATCCATAGCTTCTTCCAAATGGCGGATACGGACAATGTTAAGGTTAGAGTTGGCATCAACTTCCACAACTCTACCAATAGCTGCTTGACCTTGCTCAACGTTTCTGGCGATCCTACGGACCATGATGGGCAAGACTTGGTCCGCTGAACTTCCCTCGCTTATGTTGTAGAAGCTTCAGTCTCCGTTGAAAGGTAAAGGTTGTCCCTGTCATCGCTCCATTCGTTCAAGGTTATTACCCACATGGGGGGTGGGACCATGAAATGTTAGACGGGGGTTAGGGTTTGGAGCTACTAAAGGCAGGTTGTTGACTTCGGGTTCGGAGTCGGAGCTATCTGAAAAGCCTTCGACACGGTGATCATCCAAAGGGATCGGGTGATCATCATCTGGCTCCTCGTCAAGCCATCCTCCATTGCCGTGGTTTGGAAAGTACGGATCACCATGAAGGTGGAAACCAGCCATGTTATCTATGCGAGAAAGGGGGGAAAATAGTTAATAGATGTTCTAAGATACTTATAAGATGATCATTATGAGTTAGACCAATACTTGCACGGTGCATACTAATTACATGCGGCCGAGGCAGAATAGGCCTTTGAATAAGCGACCCTAACTCTAAATCCACAACCTAACAAGGAACAGGAAGTAAAGCAAAGATCACAGATTCTAAGTCTATAACGCCTTAATCCCATGTAACCGTAGGGTATCCGCTTAGTAACTATTGTTCTACCAATAATGACCTTTTTAGTTCTCATATATGTAAACTATAGAGATGTAGAATACTCCGATAGTATTCTCGTGTTAGTGTTCATGTGGTAGTGTTGGTAAGTTTTAGACTTGTTGCAGCACCACAACCACTCTTAGGCACATTCTAATCACTCCTAGTAAAATGTAGTTTATCAGGTGTAACAACCCAAAGTTGTACATCGCTGAAAACCCATTCTACCTGTATAACTCGCCGTATGTCAATTCCTTCTGATGTCGTTTTTGGGCTAAATTAATTAAACTTATATGTTTAATTGATGCTAATGAGTGTCCAAACCTATTAGGAACTCACGAAATTAGCCCAAATTGTATAATTTAGAAATTTTAGAAACGTCCCCATCGAGTTATGGAAACTTAATCGGGTGCGACCAAAAGCCCCGTTTAGTGTCGGTATCGGGTAGAATTCCATCGTGTCCAATTTTTGGGACCTATTTAAACGTGTTCAAGCTTTCATTTGAAGCTTTTTGCTTCATCTCTCTACTCTCTCTCTAACCTCTCTCCTAAATCCAAGTTTAAGGGTCAAAATCACAAGTTTAAGGCTTCCAATCACCAAGGTACCTTAACTCATTGTGTATCATGTTTAGCCTTCAAATTCGAGTTTAAACCATGGATTAGGGCCATTATCATGGGTTTACGGCCCTAGAACTATCCTAGGCCGTAAACTCATTTAAAGGGGGTTTTTGAGCAACAAAACCCTTCCAAACCACAACTAGATTTTAGATATGGGTAAATGACTTCATGGATTGGACTTAGAACATTTTAGACATGGATTTTAAGGGATTTGAAAGATTTTATGGCCCAGGAAGGTGCCTAGGCCGTAAACACTAAATTAAAAGGGTTTTTAGCCCTTAAACCCTTCCTAGACTCAAACAAGGCTTAGATATGAATTTTAGAATAATGGTATTTGCCTTAGAACATCGTGAACATAATTTTTGAGTAGTAAATAGGAGTTTACGGCCAAGGCTCATGCTTAGGCCGTAAACCCCTCAAAAATGGAGAGTAAACCCCTTTTAACTTTTCCAAATGCCTTGAAACTCAACCAATAGCCTTGTGGTAAATCCTAGAGCCATCTAAAAATAGTTTGGGGACCATAAACACATCAAACATCCTATTAATAAGAGTTTACGGCCATAGATCATGCTCTTAGGCCGTAAAGTCCTAAATGTGAGTTAAATGGTGCCTTAAATTCATAACAAGGATTGGAAAATTAACTAGAATCACATGTGATTGTCCTATGTGCCTTAAATCAATTATTCAAGACCATGGGAGAGTTTACGGCTATAAACTCCAATTTTACAGCCGTGAACTCCCTTAAACAGGGTATAAGTCCCATAATTTTATTCCAAGGCATTTTAGAAGTCCATTCCAACATTTCCCAAGTCCAAACAAGCCATTAAGCACTCAAAATCACACCAACATGAGTTCACGACCGTGACCTCATGTATGTATGTGTTTTATGGTTGTAAACTCCCTAAAATGTTTACTCTTTGGGAGTAAACTCAAATCCCAAGTCCTTAGTACCATTACACGTCTGTAGATGTCACCCAGGTCACTCCAAACACTCGTTTTGAGGTGTTTAATCTCATTGGAGTATAATGTTCCATATAATTAGTGATATTAAATCTAATTAGATATATATGGAAATTATTTCATTTTACATAGGGACATCGCAAGTAATCAGGCCCCGAACCGATGTTTAGTGTCCGAAATTGTCACATTTCCGCGTCCGGTGAGTTCATACCCCTACCCATTTTCATTTGTTTTTCAAATGGTTTTCAACGTTTTCAGGGGGAAAACAAGCAAAAGTACAAGAAATCTTGTACTTAAACGTATTTTCATTTCAAATGTTTTATTTCATATATGATTTTAATAATGAAAATTGTGATAACTAATAGTTCGAATTGCAGGTTAAACAGTTAGACTAAACATAGATTTCTTTTAGAAGTGTTATAACTATATTCTCTTTGAATAAGAAATCATACTAATAATAACTAAGATTAATACTAAACGAATACGAATATAACTATTAGGTTAGTAAGAATACGAATGTGAATACGAATATAACTATTAGGTTAGTACGAATACGAATGCGAATACGAATATAACTAATAGGATAGAACGAATACGAATATAACTATTAGGTTAGTATGAATACGAATGCGAATACGAATATAACTAATAGGATAGAACGAATACGAATATAACTATTAGGTTAGTACGAATAAGAATGCGAATACGAATATAACTAATAGGATAGAACGAATACGAATATAACTATTAGGTTAGTACGAATACGAATGCGAATACGAATATAACTAATAGGATAGAACGAATACGAATATAACTATTAGGTTAGTACGAATACGAATGCAAATACGAATATAACTAATAGGATAGAACGAATACGAATATAACTATTAGGTTAGTACGAATACGAATGCGAATACGAATATAACTAATAGGATAGAACGAATACGAATATAACTATTAGGTTAGTACGATTACGAATGCGAATACGAATATAACTAATAGGACAGAACGAATACGAATACAAATCTAACCAATAGCATAGTACGAATACGAATAGAAATAGGAATACAAATGCGAATTAACGCCTTTGGATGACACCAAGACTTCGAATATACAACTAGTGTACCCCTTAAGTGTCACCAGAGTTTCGAATTAAATACGAAAATACGCCTCTGGACCTCTACTGAGTTTCGAATATATCCGCCTCAACATGTCGACAGAGCTTCGATTATACAACTAATGTACTCTTTTGGAACTCAACAGAACTTCAAAAATCTTGTAATGTACGCTTCTGTGTGATTCCAAATATTCGAAAATACAAATAAGTTAGTAGATAATAGTCATTCGAATGTAGAATATCTAAGGGTTTAGAATACTTAACTAATACTATACACATGGTAATTACTAGTACTTCGAAATCAAACCTAAGAACCAACCAGTAACGAACTTAGATACAAATAGGCAACTCAACACATAGGAAAATATGGGATTTTCCTGGGATAACATAACAAATAGTAATGAACTTAGAATCAAATAGACAACTCCACAGATAGGAAAATATGGGATTTTCCTGGGTAGCACATCAACACATAAAAGGATAAAGTAACAAACGAATAACTAAAACTATAAGGAAAATATGGGATTTTCCTGGAACGACATAACCAACCGTTTTTGATATTGTAGCAAAGGAAACTCGATCTTTTCAAAAACGAAACCGCTTATGAACTCACCAGCTTTATGCTGATTTTCAAACCGCTTGTATTCTCAGGTCAGCGTTAGACAGGTACACCGCCACCTTTTAGAGAAGACGGAGCGTTCCGAAGACTCGTCTTTACTTTTGTTCATATTACATATGTAATACACTTGTACACCTTTACTTTCAAACAGATGTAAACAATAATATGTAATGTAATGTTTTGTGATTACTGCTTTACTATGTGCATTGGATTTGATACTTAACGTGGAGTCAACCCCGGAAATGTTTCCGCCTTTGGTTTTCGGGGTGTGACAGATTAGTATCAGAGCCCTTGTTTATAGTGAACTGGTATACCAAAGCTTACATGGTATAAGACTATAAACATTAAAGGGCCTAAGTGCTATGAACTAAAAGTGTACACTACGAATATAAGTATTTTCTGAAGTATACAAGTATACCGACCGTCGAAATCCGTAACTACAAGTAGAACAAAATATAAGTAAATGGGTGTTGTACACTGCGGTTAAACCTGGGCAGTTATGTAGTCGTGTCTAGGATCAATATAGCCTTGCCAACTATATTCATTCGAGACACGGCCAACATGTGCTTGGGAGTTACTATGGTACGCAACATACTTAAAACTTACCTAATATCCCAAACAATGAGTCGTCGCTGCAGCTGTCACACCCCCAAACCTGAACGGTGGAAACGTTCGGTGGCGGATGACTTCATGTGGTAGTGTAACAATAGAATACATAGTAAAGAAAGCAATACAACCATCAAATATATAATTGAAAGTTTACATTTGTCAAAAGTTTACATGTTCAAAACCAATTACAATATGATGTCAAAATATGAGATTAAACTGGCGCCGTAGCATCCCTTCATCAAAAGCATAATGATACCTGAAATTACTGATTCCCTAGGACATACAAGTAATTTTGAAAGAGTAGATCAACATTTAAGCTGGTGAGTTTCATAAGTATTTAAATGACAATGTTTGTCTGAAAATGAAATGTTTTGTCATTGTTTGTTTGTGTTTAGAAAATCCTATATTTTCTACTAGTATAAAAGTAGCCTTCTCTCAAGACCAATGTTTGTTTCTGAAATGTATGTAAGTGTGAAATAACCAAATGTGTTTGAAAACCTTGTAAATCAATGCATTTTTAATACCCCATGTGAGTTTTATAACCATACTATTGACTCGGAATGCCTATACACAACGTTCTTCAGGCGTTGGAATGTTATGACGTTTGTTACCCCAAACGGTGGACTGTAGCTAACAGTCAGGGCGCGGGTTGTCAAGCCCGTATAGATCTATACACAAACACCATGCTCCCCCTCCAAGGGATTCTGGTATATAATACAGGACTTGAAATGTGTACTCGAACGTACGTGAAGTTTATGTCTCACAAAACCGTGGTATAAAAACAGATTTACGTGTTAAAATGTTCGTTTGCTCTTGTATATGAAAGTGACTTCTTGAAAATCATGTTTCTAGTATGTAAAAATTAGTAATATCCTCGCAAAACTATACCTATTATAGTTTTCTAAAAGTGTGTGTCTCGTTTGTTTTAGAAATACCTAGAAAAGGATTCACTTGTTATGGAAGTATAGATTTTTGTAGAGCCTAAGATAGACAAGTATACATAAAATCTAAGAAAATGTTTAGTTTATACATGCATTACAATAATTTATATTTCAAAATATAGAATTCTATTGTAACATATTTTATATACGAAAGTTTCCCATAAAGTTTATAAATCACATGTGATTTGGATATATAAAAGCATATAAAATAATTCTTTATGTAACACACGATAATACTCATGTGTTTTACTTGTATTCCCCCCTTGAAAGCATATCAAAGCATTTAGAATAACTTAAAAAGGTTAATTAAGGGGTATGAACTCACTTGAAAGTTTGAAGATAGCGAGATGGAAAACCGGGCAGAGTTTCGTCTTAGGAAACGGATTTTTCTCGGGATTCTCGGGAATCTCGAGAGCAAAATCGACCCTCGGGACTTGAGCAAAAAGACCAGAGCTTCGGGTTTGAACGGGCATAGAAATCGAGGCAAGATCGTGAGAGAAAGGAGAGAAATGGGGTGATTTTTCCGGAACCCTCGCATTTCTATTTATAGGGGGTCTGAGAAGCCTCGGTACGCGGGGCGTACGCTTGTACGCAGCGCGTATGCGTACGTCATGCATGAGCGAGTCCTCGACTGCCTCGGCTTCGGATGGGATGGATCGGATGGGGCGGGTCGGTAGCTTCACATAGGGGCGACGTGGACGATCCGAGGCCCTTGATTCGAGTACGCGGGGCGTACGAGGGTACGCAGGGCGTACTCCGGTCCTATCTGCTGACTCCCCTTCGGATATTACCAAGAATATATATTTAAATTTATATTTCTTTTAAATAAACTTCTAAAATTCATATCTCCTTCATACGAACTCCGTTTTCGACATTCTTTATATCCACGCGTAGGTGAGACTATGATCTACAACTTTTGTTTAGACTCCGTTGGCAAATTCCGAAATTATTTTTATTATTTAATTATGAAATGACGTGATTAAGGAATTTTCTTTAAAAATTCATAGCTTCTTTATCTGACGTCGGTTTTTGCCAGACTTTTTACCGCTGAAATACCATTGTCGAGACCTTCGATTCTCGTTTAGGTCATTCCGGCCAAAAGTCGCTCGATCTTTTGTAGAAATCCTCGTATACGTGTTGTTCCTTGATCATTCCTCTAGCGATAAAATTTTCTGCCTTGATCACTCTTTCCTACTTTATCGCTTAATATAATGTTATATCTGTCTCGATGAGATATCCCCTGATCCATATCTCTTGATTCAATTCAGAGGACTTATGATCCTCTCTTTCCTGATCTTTTTATTTCAAGATGCCTCCGAGGAAAAGACCCAGCTCAAAGAACACCAACAACCCTCCACCGCCACCACCTTCTCTTCAAATCGATCTAGAAACACTTCAGGCAACCATTTCTGCCACCATATCAGCTCTCCTACCTCAACTAAACCCCAATGGTTCAGGAGGTGGTTCCCAAAACGAAAACCAAGAAGGTAATCAGGGACACCGGAAGGAGTGTTCCTATAAAGACTTTATGAATGCAAAACCGACATTCTTCGATGGCACAGGGGGTGTCATTGCTCTAACTCGGTGGTTAGAGAAAATCGAATCTATCTTCGAGATTTGCGCCTGTTCGGAATCTGATAAGGTGAAATTTTCCGCCTGTACGCTCACCGATAAGGCTTTGACTTGGTGGAACGGCCGAGTCAAATCCCTGACTTTACCTGTAGCCAATGCTATGGGATGGGAAGTTATGAAGGAACTACTACGTGCGGAGTATTGCCCTCGGGGTGAAATCCATAAGCTGGAACATGAGCTATGGAACCTGAAGATGAAAGGTTCCGATATCGCCGCTTACACTTCAAGGTTTGACGACTTGGCACTTCTCTGTCCGGGAATGGTTACCCCGGAAAGCAAAAAGGTAGAAAGGTTCATCTAGGGATTAACCCAGCCAACAAAAGGGAATGTTATAGTAGCAAAGCCAGATACCTATGACAGCGCTAACTGTCTGGCACAAAGTTTGATCGATCACAATGATGACCAAGAAGAAGCAGACACCACTCCCGAGCCAACAGAAAAAAGTGGCGAGAAAAGAAAGTTTTGGAAAAAGAAGAAGAAGAGTCAGTCTTCCCCAGAACCCTCGAAGAAACAGCAAATAGTGGCAGTCCACGCTGCCACTATTCCTGCTGTTGTTTCTGTTGTCAATTCCACATCTCAAGTACCTGTTACCGGATATGTCGGTACCCTCCCGTGGTGTGACCGATGTAACTACCACCATCGCATCCCTGGCCCTTGTCATGCAAAGTTCTGTAGAAGTTGTGGCCAGGAAGGTCACCTCGCACGAACCTGCAAAACCCCAACCCCGTCAATTAGTCAAGCTTCCGGAGCTGGTATCGGTCAAACCTGCTACAGCTATGGAGAGGTCGGGCACTATAAGCGAAACTGTCCAAAGACAGTAACGTCTGGCAACACCGGGAGAGTCCTAACTATGGGGCAAGAAAGGACAGCCGCCGATCCCACCGTTGCCACAGGTATACTTCTTCTCTATAAATCTTGTACCTGTGATCCTTTTTTATTCTAATGCTGAAAGAATTTGCTAACCATTCATTCAAAATATCTTTCTAAACTAAATTGTTCGTTAGTAATCGAAAAGTGCACCGTCGAGATGACCAACCAGTGAGAAAGAGAATGTTAACGTCATACCTATAGATCGTATCCTCAATCCGGATAATTATTCCTTTCCATTCGATCTAATGATAAACTTTTCATGGAAAACTTTGATGCAAACTCGGCATGGAATGCTTTGGAAAAGCGAAATACTTCCCTCATGGTACATTAGACCCTTCGTGACCCTTGTGAAATCGATTCCGTAACCTTCAAACTTCGATTACCCTCGAAACTTAGTAGCACTCATCTGACTGCCTTGTGAAATCGAAGTTGTTCCTGTGGTATTTACTTAAAAGTTTTATTGAGGGACTCGGCGAGTCTATGGCCTGACTCGTCGAGTAGGGTCAAGTTTTCGTGCACGTGTTAGTCGGCGACTCGGCGAGTCCATATTCGGGACTCGGCGAGTCTGCTTGCCTGGAAGAAACCCTAAATCCCCGGGTTGCTCACTATTTAAGCAATGCTATGTGCCCCAAACTCGCCTCCTTCACCCTCAGAGAGCTGTGATAAAACCCTAATCCATCCCTTATTGTTTTAAGTGCTTTTGTGTGTGGATTTTGAAGGCTTGAAGAAGAAGAAGAAGAAAGGAGCAAAGAGAAGAGGTGTAGAGCAAAGATCCAAGGGCAAAATCAGAGTTCATTGAGGTATTTCTCGGATTCCTTCTGTTTTATGCTTTAGACCTCCATTAGAACTCTTCTAGGGCTAGTTTGATGCATTTTCCAAGCCTTATAGTTTGTATGGATGCCTTAATAGGCCGAGATATCCCTAGATCTATTCATTTAGGAGTGGTAGAGCCCAGATCTATTGCCTTTTTGATGATGCTTTGCATAAGAACCCAAGATCTAGCCTTTATTATGCTTTTTGAGCCTTATTACCTTCTTGGTCGCTTATGGGCACGTAAAGATAGAATCTTTACGTGCTAATCGAGTTAAGGAAGTCCAGATCTATAAGTTTCAGACGCTGGATTCAAGCAGAATCGAGTTTAGAGTAACTGCATGGATGTGACTCGGCGAGTCGGAAGAACGACTCGGCGAGTCAAGTCGCGAGTCCCGTTTTCCCCTTTTGAGTGATGTTGAGTGGAAGCCTGTGAGTAGTAGAGTGGACTCAGTGAGTTGGAGGGTAGACTCAGTAATGGTGGGACTCGACGAGTTGTTCATACAACTCGGCGAGTCCAAGGCAATCTTCTTAGATCGAAGAACAACTCGTCGAGTTGTTCATATGACCCGGCGAGTCGGATGAAGATTGTCTGAGTTCTTGGATCGAGAGGGTACTCGTCGAGTCGATGCCATACTCGACGAGTAGCCACGAGTAGGGTTGAGAAGTGAGACTAGAGACTCGGCGAGTTGGTGGCCCAACTCGGCGAGTCAGGTCAACTGAGGGTTGACTTTGACCGAGAGAGTTGACTTTGACCAAGGGTAAAAGAGTCATTTTACCCCAGTGCAATGTTTAGCATTTGATTGAGTGTGTTTATGGACTTGTAGCTGGGGAGATACCGGAGCAGCCGCAGTTAGCTTCCAGAGCCATTCACACAGCAGCCAGTTCACGAGGTGAGTTTCCCTTCAGTAGGAACGGGTCTAAGGCCACAATGCAGGCCCGTTCAGTTAACCGTAGTTTCTGGACTTCGGTCCAATGCAGTAGCTAGTATGTTTGACGCCTCCGTGGCTCAGATAGGATTTTATGTGCTTATGCTAGTTGATATGTTTATGCTATGTTCAGTCAGCTTCGGACTTCGGTACGATGTAGGGGAGAGAGGTCCCAGTCAGCTTCGGACTACGGTCCGATGTAGGGGACGAAGGTCCCAGTCAGCTTCGGACTTCGGTCCGATGTAGGGGACAGAGGTCCCAGTCAGCTTCGGACTTCTGTCCGATGTAGGGGATGAAGGTCCCAGTCAGCTTCAGACTTCGGTTCGATGTAGGGGACAGAGGTCCCAGTCAGCTTCGGACTTCAGTCCGATGTAGGGGGCAAGGCCCCAGTTAGACCGGACTTCGGTCCGATGTAGTGGGCAAGGCCTAGTATGTGCTTATATGTTATTATGTGGTATGTGGTAGTTTGGGGGAGCTCACTAAGCTTCGTGCTTATAGTTTCAGTTTTGGTTTCAGGTACTTTCGCAGGTAAAGGGAAGAGCTCAGGATGATGGCATCTCACACACCACAGCTTCAGTTTTGTCCTGGTAGTTGATTTGGTTTTCTTGATATGTTTGGATACAGTTGTGATACAATTTTTCTCATAATATTTTATTATGGTTTTTGAAACACGCAACATATGGTTTTATTATGTGATACTCAGTCTTGTGGTTTTGTTATAATAAAAATCGAAATTTTTGGGTGGTATTTTTGGGTTGTTTCAAGTTGGTATTAGAGCCTTGGTTTGAGGGATTCGGATAGACCTCCGGGTGCATCTGAACTCAAACTAAGGGAAAGATAAAAAGATTTTCAAAAAGAAAAATGTTTTCGAATGAAATTTTGAAAAGCACTTAGAAAGAAAAGAATTTTCAAACAAGATAAGGGTGTGGTGCATGCGATCAGCCGAGCTCAAGTAAGTACCCCAAATTACCAATACAACTTTTATTATTATGATTAATTGTTCTAGTTTCAGTAGAACAGCATGCTAGCATAGGACTAAGGATCTAGGAGGATGCCTTATGTGCCTGCTATATGTGTTACAGCTTTATGAGAATTGCATGCTAGTGTTGAGTAGACAGCAGTAGGATAGCCTGTTTAGGTTATGCCTGGTAGCGCAAGCTTAGCATTGTATGCTAGAGTAGCTTCTCGTTATGAGAATAGTTTTGCCTGAGTATGTTTCCTTTATCCGAATGTTGCTTGCTTTCTGCTTCGTGGGACTCTGAGTGGTGGGAGTTAGCCATTAGGTGAATACGTCACATCACATGTGACCAGGGTTGAATAATCTCAGAGTGCTGGATTTGGCCCTATTGTGCAGCTGTTGTCTAAGTCCAACCGTTGTAGGGACGAGTCTTTTACTCGAAGGATTATCCGAGCCTCATTGCATGTGATGGTATTCAGGTTGTGGCTAATTAGCATTACAAGGAGGCCTTCAGAAACTGAGGACCGGTTTGTGTGGAGTTAGAGATTTCCCTAGGGCAAGCCTAGGATGAGAGTTGCAGAGATCAGTAGTAGTAGAAGTGACATGGTGGAGTCAAGGCAGTTCTTGAGGAAAGTATGGATAGATGTGGAAGGTAGTATGGGCCCGTACTACATAAAGCAGAGGATCCGTACTCGAATAAAGGAAGGCCAAGGCAAGACCAGGAAGCTAGTAGTAGTATCAATGATCCCTTGAGATATTTCAGTTTTCTGATATTGCTATGATGTGTTTCAAAATGGTAGTTTTGCGTTCGAGGACAGCAGCCGACAATGGAGGTGCCGGGGAGGGATCAGGATCAGGCTCGGGGGACGAGCGCATGGATGAGCAGACCAGGGAGTTTCTTTCTTCAGAGATTACTCGTATGATTTTGGAGCAGAATCTTGTGATCTTCGGTTCGATCAAGGAGGGTATCCTAGACATGATGAATGAGAGATTAGGCACCTACCGTGCCGAGATGGTGGCCATGATGGGGTCGCGTACACTTAGATTCAGGGAGTTCAGGGCATGTGGAACTCTAGACTATCACGGGGCGCGGGACCCCATAGCGAGTACTAGATGGTTGGCGGATGTGGCCAACGCGTTCCGCACTAGTAGGTGTCCCGAGGGGGACAAGGTCAGGTTGGCGTCCTGTCTTCTGAAGGACAGGGCACGGGATTGGTGGGAGGAGGTCGGACATACCATTGGAGATGATGCAGCGTTGGATGCCATGACCTGGGCTGATTTCTCTACCAGGTTCAGGGCGGAGTTTGCACCAATCATTGAGGTGTAGCAGTTAGCCAGAGAGTTTCAGGACCTCACCCAGACTATAGAGACCGTGGCGGAGATCACCTCCAAGTTCAGGGAGATGGCTCTTCTTGTTCCTCAGTATGCAGCCGATGAGGAGATGAAGAAGGCCCGCTATCATGAGATGTTGCGGAGCGATATTCGCCAGTTTGTGAGCTGGTCCAGCTGTAAAACGTTGGACGACATGATTGCTAGGGCTCGAGAGAGGGATATTGATCTTGAGATGGACGGAAACCGGAGACGGTTTCGGGTTTAGGAGGTTCGGGCAAAAAGCCCAAGGTTTCAGATCACAGATCCAGGTTTTAGCCGAGCCATAGCCGATGTGGCAGGTGTGGGAAGATGCACGATGGGGTGTGCAAGGCAGGGAGTTCCGGCTGCTTCAAGTGCGGTCGGACTGGGCATTTGAGCAGGGATTGTACGGCCGCTGCTACTGTCGTTGCAGCATCAGATCTGATTTGCTTTCAGTGCAATCAGAGGGGACATAAAAAGTCCCAGTGTCCGAGTTTAGCTACAGTAGGGAAGGTGGCTGCACCTGCCCCTACTACTTTGAGGATTACAGATGGACGGCAGGGCCGAGCCGAGGCGCCAGTGGCGAAGAGTAGGGCATTTCAGATGACAGCAGAGGAGGCATGAGCGACTCCTGATGTGGTGAAGGGTATGTATCTTCCCTTCATCTTTATATTATTATTGATTGATTATTGCTTATGATTGTATGTTTTATATAGGGTCGTTCTCTGTGAACGACATTTCTGCTATGGTATTATTCGATTCGGGGGCTACCCGATCATTTGTATCGCTTGCGCTTAGCAAGAGATTTAGCAGAGCTCCAGGGGAGCTGGATTGTCCACTAGAGGTTGAGATAGAAGATGACAGGACCGTGAGGGTCGCCAGAGTGCATAGAGGGTGTTCTCTTCAGTTGTTTGACGAGCAGTTTTCGGTGGACCTGGTTCCTATTCCCCTACGAGGGAATAAGGTTATTGTAGGCATGGATTGGCTAAGCCCCAATGGGGCGGTGATTGATTGTGAGCTTCAGCTAGTGAGGGTTCGCACTCCCAGTGGGGGAGAGTTAGTGATTCAGGGCGAGAGGCCACAGCGCGGACCGACGTTTTGTTCCGCTGCAAGGGCGAGGCGCTATTTTCAGCAGGGTTGCGCTGGTTATGTAGCTTATGTCTTGGATGCCCGGGAGAAGGGCAAGACGACGGTTGATGATGTTCCGATAGTGCGAGACTTTCCGGATGTATTTCCCGAGGATTTACCGGGAATACCTCCTGAGAGGCAGGTTTAGTTTGGGATCGACCTGATTCCTGGTGCGGCTCCGATAGCCAAGGCACCATATCGCCTAGCTCCCCTTGAGATGCAGGAGTTGTCTACGCAGCTGCTAGACAAGGGTTTCATTCGGCCGAGCAGTTCGCCTTGGGGAGCGCCGATCCTGTTTGTGAGGAAGAAGGATAGGTCGCATCGTATGTGTATAGACTACCGGGAGTTGAATAAGGTAACGGTGAAGAACCGTTACCCACTTCCGAGGATAGATGATTTGTTTGACCAGCTTCAGGGAGCGTCTTGGTTCTCCAAGATCGATCTACGCTCCGGGTATCATCAGATGCGGGTTAGGGATGAGGATGTGCAGAACACTGCTTTCAGGACCAGGTATGGTCATTATGAGTTTGTGGTGATGCCATTTGGGCTCACCAATGCCCCAACCGCGTTCATGGATCTCATGAATCGCGTGTGTAGGCCGATGCTGGATCGGTCAGTGATAGTATTCATAGATGATATCTTGGTATATTCCAAGACGCAGGAGCAGCACGAGGAGCACCTGAGGGAGGTGCTGGAAGTTTTGAGAAGGGAGAGGCTTTTCGCAAAGTTCTCCAAGTGTGAGTTCTGGTTGCGCGAGGTGCAGTTCCTTGGTCACCTCGTCAACCAGAAGGGTATTTTGGTAGATCCGGCCAAGATAGAGGTCGTGATGCAGTGGGAGGTCCCGAAGTCTCCATCTGAGATTCGGAGCTTCCTAGGGCTGGCAGGGTATTACCGGAGGTTCATTCAGGATTTCTCCAAGATAGCAGTGCCGCTCACCCGACTGACCAAGAAGTCGGTGGTATTTCGTTGGGGGCCTGAGCAGCAGGTGGCGTTCGAGACCCTCAGGCAGATATTGTGCGAGGCTCCGATCCTTACCTTGCCAGAGGGAGTAGAGGACTTCGTAGTCTACTGTGATGCCTCAATCACAGGTATGGGAGCAGTGTTGATGCAGCGAGGCCATGTGATAGCTTACGCCTCGAGACAGTTGAAGCCTCACGAGGCTAACTAACCTACCCATGATTTAGAGCTGGGGGCGGTTGTGTTTGCCCTCAAGATTTGGAGGCATTATCTTTATGGGGTCCGTTGTACTATCTACACGGATCACAAGAGTTTGAGGTACCTTATGGATCAGCCGAGTCTGAACATGAGGCAGAGGAGGTGGTTGGATGTGATGAAGGATAATGATTGTGAAATCCTTTACCATCCAGGGAAGGCCAACGTGGTGGCCGACGCCCTAAGCCGCAAAGTGTCGGTTGCCCCTATCAGAGATTTGTGTTTGAGGATGTTAGTGATTACTCCGTTGTTGGAACGGATCAGGGAGGCTCAGGTTGAGGGCCTCAAGGAGGAGAGGCAAACGTGTGAGAGGATAGTGGACCGAGTATCTTCGTTTGATTATGACAGTCGGGGATTGCTGACACTTCATGGGAGAGTGTGGGTACCGTACTAGGGAGGAGTACGGCAGGTGTTGATGGACGAGGTTCATAAGTCTCGATTTTCTATCCATCCAGGGGCGACAAAGATGTATAGAGATCTTCGACCCGATTATTGGTGGCCCTGCATGAAGCGGGATGTCGCTTGGTATGTTGAGAGGTGCCTGACCTGCAGGAAGGTCAAGGCGGAGCACCAGAGGCCTCATGGCAAGATGCAGCTGTTAGACATTCCCATGTGGAAATGGGAGGACATCTATCACACCCCCAAACCAGACGGCGGAAACGTCCGGGGGTGGAGGATTTCATTTGTAGTATCACAACACATGCATCATAGTAATCAAAGTACAAACAACCATTGTATTTAAAAGTGTAATATTTACATGTGTTCAATCATTGTATATTGAAACCAAAACAGTTATACAAAGGAAGAAGATAAGACTCCTAATGGCTTCATCTTCTCAAAAAGCTCGGGGAGTCCCTGTTATTATTTCCCTGATAATACAAGTAATTTGAAAAGAGAGTATCAACAATAAGTTGAGTGAGTACATAAGTCTTTATGTTTTGAATGGGTGTATTTGTATTTTGAATATGAAAACACTTCTAGAAAATCCCATATTTTCTGTGGTATGTGAAAAGTAGTTTTATTCCTATAAAACCGTCTTATTTGTAAACCATTGTATTTGTAAAACTTGTATTTGAGAGTGTGCCTGGCTTCACCAGCTGTTATTGAAAACTATAGTATAGCATTGTACTTTGCATTTTGTAAACTGGTACTTTGAAGATATACGTACGTTTAGTTGTTTATACACTAACGTGTTGTTAATATCTTTTTAATGAGTTATTATAACCATACTAAGACATGAACGCCTGAAACAAACGCCTGATGAGCGCTTAAACTGTTGACAACAATTGCCACTCATTGGTATGTATGCCTGACTGTAGCTAGCAGCCTGAGTGCGGGGTTGTCAATCCCGATATAGATCTACACACAACTTGTTTCGATCCCCGGACTGGAGATTCTGGTTATAATGTCAGGGCTTTACCTTGGTTGTCTAGACTGAATCTAAACAACCTGAATTGAATGTCTCATAAAAAGCATATAAACGTTACATGTATATTAGTTATGAAAACCCAATCATTCTGAGATAAATGATTGACATTATGTTCTTGACTTAGTATCCCGAACATGTATTTGATAAGTGTAAACCCTTGATTTGTTTTGAGTTAAAACTCTTGTTGCATGTAAAACAATGTATTCATATGAATTATTGCTCTATGTATCATAAACTATACCTATTATAATTTATATGTACTTTATGAATTGGTAAATAACTATTTTTGCATGTAATCCTTTGCTCAACATGTTACAAAGGGTGATTAAACTGATGAAATAACTTTTAATTTTATATACATATACAATTTTATAAATAAGTAAAATTTGAACGACCTTCGGACAAATAACTGGTACTATAAGTCCACATCCAAACAAGGAAAAGGACCTAGCATGAATTATTAGTCCTAAGCCTTTTAAATCTTATTTATATTAAATTATATATACAAATATGTATATTTGGGAAAAATATAAGTTTATAAAAGAGTTCAAAATTTGAAGTATTTTCGATGCTTTAAAATCATTTTATCGTGATTTGAAATCATTTATTTATAACACAAAGTTGTTGTGTTATACTTGTATTTCCCCCCTTAAAACAGTAGAAATTATGAAAATACGGGGGTATGAACTCACTTGGTAGGTGGTAATTCGGACAGGGTTTCGTTTCACGAAAAGGAGTTTATTTGTCGAGAAACTGGCTCAAATTGGGCAGAGTTTTGACAGGAGAGAGGATGAATTCTCGAGAATTTCGGGGCTTCACGGCTTACTTCGGGCTCGAGTCTTGATACCGGGGATTTAAGGGTTGTATATAAGCTTAAGGGTGTGGAAAAAGTGAAAGAGAGTAAAATTTGGGGTGAAAAGTGTAAAAAATCCGGAAACCCTCGCATGCCTTATATAGGCCGAAGCCTCGGATCCGAAGCTTGTGCGAGGCTATGCGAGGCTGACATTCTGCGAAGGGAAGCAGCTTCGGTTCAGAGGTGGTAGGCTCGGATTGGTCTAGCCCTCGGTCCAATGCAAAGAAGCCACGTGCGAAGGGGTGTCCGAGGGTGGTGCGAGGCGTATGCGAGGAGCATCCCCGGTGTGTCTCCTTGCGAGGCTGTCCGAGTGGGATTGGACCGCAGCAGTGGCCGAATCAGGAGGTGACACGCGAGACTTCGGTCCACTCAGCAGCCGACACGTGGAGGCTCGCATGCGAGGGGTGAGGTGGCGCTACTGTTCATGCGAATTTTCCCGGGTATTTCTATTTTTCTTTATTTTTTTGCCAAAACTTGTAAAATTCATAACTTTTGCATACGAACTCTGTTTTTGACGTTCTTTATATGCACGCGTAGCTAAAATTATACTCTACGACTTTCGTTTTGACTTCGTCGGCTAATTTTGAATTTATTTTTAATATTATTATTTTAAACAGATCGGGATGTGAATCCGTTATAAATTCATAACTTCTTCATACGACGTCCGTTTTTGTCTGTCTTTTTACCGTTGTACTACTAATGACGAGACCTTCAATTCTCGTTTAGGTCATGTCGGCTAAAAACCACTCGATCTTTATTTCGAGTTTTTTTTTTAGCTGTACACTGCTATATTGAAACTTCGAAAAATCATAACTTCCTCATACGAAGTCGGATTTTGGCGTTCTTTTTATGAAAGTTCTCGGTTTAACATAAACTATAACTTTCATTTAGATTGTTAAGGCTAGAAAGCCTTTTATCAAAAATTCAGTTTTTACACTGAACAATGTTTTGCCGGTTTTGTCGCGGATTTTCGATTGGTCATAACTTCTTCGTTATAACTCGGATTTTAGTGTTCCTTATATTTTTGGAAACCTTGTTACAATCTCTATCACTTGGTTCAACCCAATTGAGATTATTTAATAATTTATTTTTGAGGGTCAATTATGTAAATATACATAGTATGCCAAAATTTCTCTTTATTTAATTAAAAAGAAGAACAATTTGACCTACACTATTACATAAGTTTGAAATAACGGTTTGTTACATTATCCCCCCGTTAGAGAGAATTTCGTCCCGAAATTTACTTTACAGATAGACTAGGGAAAAAGATGTGGGTATTTTCGTTGCATTTGATCCTCCCGCTCCCAAGTGAATTCAGGTCCCCGTCTTGCATTCCAGTGAACCTTCACTATCGGGATGCGGCTTTGTTTGGTTTTCTTAACTTCCCTGTCTAGTATCTCTACGGGTTCTTCCACAAAATTGAGGCTCTCGTTTAACTCGATTTCCTCGAGTGGTATCACAAGAGTCTCATCGGAAAGACACTTTTTCAAGTTCGAAACGTGGAAGGTAGAATGAATGTTACTTAGTTCTTCGGGTAATCGAAGTTTGTAAGCTACAGGGCCGATTCGGGCAAGAATCTCGAATGGTCCTATATACCTTGGGTTCAGTTTGTCACGCTTTCCAAAGCGTATCATGCCTTTCCAGGGTGAGACCTTTAGCAAAACTCGGTCGCCAACCTGGAATTCCAAGGGTTTTCTCCTTTTGTCTGCGTAGCTTTTCTGTCTATCTCTGGAAGCTTTAAGTCGTTCCCGAATTTGTACGATCTTTTCGGTAGTTTCTCGAATAATTTCTGTACCAGTGAGAGCACTGTCAGGAGTTTGACCTCTAGCTAGCTGCGTGTCACCCACTTCAGCCCAGCACAGGGGGGATCTGCACTTGCGACCATAGAGGGCTTCGAATGGAGCAGCTTTTATGCTAGTGTGATAAATGTTGTTATAAGAGAACTCAGCAAGGGGTAAATGAATATCCCATGCTTTTCCAAAGTCTATCACGCAAGCTCGTAACATATCTTCTAACGTTTGAATCGTCCTTTCACTTTGTCCATCAGTTTGTGGATGGTAGGCTGTGCTCATGTCTAGCCTAGTTCCCAGAGCGTTTTGTAAAGATTGCCAAAAACGGGAGGTGAATCTACTATCTCGGTCTGAAATAATAGATATTGGTACACCATGTAATCTAACAATCTCCTTGAGGTACGTTCTGGTTAGCTTTTCCATCTTGTCGGTCTCCTTGATTGGTAAGAAGTGTGCGGATTTGGTTAATCTATCGACGATTACCCAAATAGTATCATAACCACTTGATGTCTTGGGTAACTTGGTTATGAAATCCATTGTAATCCACTCCCACTTCCATTCAGGGATTTCAGGTTGTTGTAATAAGCCTGAAGGTTTCTGGTACTCTACCTTAATTTTGGCGCAAGTAAGGCACTTGCCCACAAAGGTAGCGATTTCGGCCTTCATGTTAGGCCACCAATATAACTTCTTAAGGTCCAAATACATCTTGTCTGAACCTGGGTGGATGGAGTATCGGGTTTTGTGTGCTTCATTCATAACCACATCTCTGTAACCACCAAACTTTGGTGTCCAGATCCGATTCATGAAATAATAGACTCCATCATCCCTGACTTCGAAGTTCTTATCCATTCCTCTTAGAGTTTCACCTGCTACGTTTTTGGGTTTCAAGGCTTCAAGTTGGGCTTCCTTGATCTGCGTGGACAGATGCGAATGGATTGTCATGGTCAACAACTTTACTCGGCGTCCCGAGTATTCTTTTCTACTAAGGGCGTCAGCTACTACGTTTGCTTTACCAGGGTGATAACGAATTTCACACTTGTAATCGTTCAGTAGCTCCACCCATCGTCGTTGTCTCATATTCAGTTCTTTCTGGTCGAAGATGTGTTGGAGACTTTTATGGTCCGTGAATATTGTGCATTTCGTGCCATATAAGTAATGTCTCCAAATCTTCAGAGCAAACACCACTGCTCCTAGTTCAAGGTCATGTGTTGTATAGTTGACTTCATGTGTCTTTAGCTGTCTTGAGGCGTAGGATATAACCTTTCCTCTTTGCATAAGAACACATCCAAGCCCTTGATTAGAAGCATCACAGTACACTACGAAATCCTCTGTCCCTTCAGGGAGAGACAGGATTGGTGCATTACACAAGGCTCACTTCAGCAATTGGAACGCTGTTTCTTGCTTTTCTCCCCAACTAAAGGTTACACCCTTTTGGGTCAGAGTAGTAAGAGGCTTAGCTATTCGAGAGAAATTTTGAATGAATCTGCGATAATAGCCAGCAAGACCTAAGAATTGACGGATTTCTGTAGGTGTTTTGGGTGCTGACCAGTTTTCAATTGCCTTTATTTTGGAAGGGTCGACATGTATTCCTTCTGAACTAACCACGTGACCTAGGAAATCTACCTTCCTGATCCAAAATTCACACTTTGAAAACTTCGCATAGAGCTTCTCCGACCTAAGTTTTTGTAATATTTGATGAAGATGCTGGCCATGTTCCTCTTTGCTCTTTGAGTAGATAAGGATATCGTCAATGAAGACTATAACGAATTTGTCCAAGAATGGACGACACACTCTGTTCATTAGGTCCATGAACACTGCAGGTGCATTCGTCAATCCGAATGGCATCACTATAAACTCGTAATGACCATAACGAGTTCTGAACGCGGTTTTGGGAACGTCTTCCTCCAAAATTCGTAGCTGATGATACCCGGATCTTAAGTCTATCTTCGAGAAGTAGTTCGCCCCTTGAAGTTGGTCGAACAGATCGTCAATGCGAGGCAGAGGGTATCGATTCTTAATGGTAAGTTTATTCAGCTCGCGGTAGTCTATACACATGCGGAATGATCCATCCTTCTTCTTTACGAACAAAACCGGTGCTCCCCAAGGTGAGAAGCTCGGTCTTATGAAACCTTTGCTTAGGAGTTCGTTAAGTTGGCTGGATAATTCCTGCATTTCAGAAGGTGCAAGACGATAAGGGGATTTGGCTACAGGGGTAGCTCCAGGGATTAAGTCGATTCGGAATTCGACTTGTCGTTCGGGAGGCACTCCTGGAAGATCATCGGGAAATACATCGGGAAAGTTGCAGACTTCAGGAATGCTTGCGATGTCTTTCACTTCTTGCTTTTTATCTACCACATGAGCTAGGAATGCACAATACTCCTTGCGAAGGTATTTCTGTGCCTTGATGCTTGAAATGATCTGAAGGTTTGTTCCGGGTTTGTCACCATAGATAATAAGAGTTTCGTTAGTGGGTAAGTTCAAACGAATAGCTCTTTCATAGCATAGGATGTCGGCATGGTTGGGGCACAACCAATCCATACCTATTATGATGTCAAAACTTTTGATAGAGACCGGCATAAGGTCTATTGGGAAAGGCAAGTCATTTAACATAAGGGTACATCCTATGTATATATCATTGGTGGATTCGGATTTCCCGTTAGCCATTTCTACTGTGAAGGTTTTATTTAGTGGTTGGGAGTTCTGATTTAGTAGATGTTTAAAGTTATGGCTCACGAAGCTCCTCTCGGCACCACAATCAAAAAGAATGCATGCATAAGTATTGTTGAGAAGGAACGTACCCGTGACCACAGCAGGGTCTGCCACCGCTTCTTCGTGACCTAATGCTAGAATTCTCCCAACCCCACGGGCATTTCCAGCTTTTGGACAATCTTTCTTGAAATGCCCCACATCACCGCATTGGTAGCATGCTCGACTTACTCCAGCGGCAGGTACTTGGTTAAGGGGTTGAGGCAGTGTTCTACAGAATCGGGCAGTATGCCCTTTCCTGTTGCAGTTACGGCACTGCATTTCAGGGCAATTTCCGGTGTGGTGAAAATTGCACTTGTTGCATTTGGGGAGGCTACCGGCATAGGGCTTAGTTGGTGCTGAGTAGTTAGGGGCAACAACAGGTGTAGTAGTAGGTATGGTAGCAGGCACAGTAGTAGCATGGACTGCCACTATTTGTTGCTTCTTTGAAGGTTCCAGAGGAGATTTTCCCTTCCTTTTGTTCCAACCCTTGTTGTTGTTGTTGTTGTTGTTCTCCCTAGGTTGTTCTGGGGCGGTAACCACAGAGTTTTGACGGTTTCTGTGGTCAATAAGTGACTGTGCCAGTTCCTTGGCACTGTCAAAGGTGACAGGTTTTGATGCAATGACACTTGCTTGTATCTGGGGCGACAGTCCCCAAATATACCTTTCAATCTTTTTGCTCTCTGGAGCAACCATATCTGGACACAGAATCGCCAAGTCACAGAATCGATTCGTGTAAGTCGTTATGTCGGCACCGGCCATAGTAATACTCCAGAGTTCTTGTTCCAGTTTCTGGATTTCCCCTCGCGGGCAGTATTCACGCATTAGCATGGTTTTTAGGTTCTCCCAGCTTATAGTATTAGCCACCACCAAAGTTAGTGACTTAACATGGCCATTCCACCATGTTAGGGCCCTATCTAAGAAAGTAAAGGCAGCAAATTTAACTTTGCTACCCTCTGGACAGGAGCAGATTTCAAATACTGCTTCTATCTTCTCAATCCACTGCCTTAAAACCATCACTCCTCCAGTTCCATTAAAGGTCCTGGGTTTGGCATTTGAGAAGTCTTTATAAGTGCACTCCCTCGAGCGCTCATGACCCTCGACAAGGTTAGAAGGACGTGGATCAGCTCCCGACCCACTAGTGCCGCCAGCATTGATATGAGATAAGGCAGCCGCTACAGCTGCTGTGACTGCCGCTTGGAACATGGCAGCATCGAATTGAGGGGGTGGTGGTGGAGGTGGTGTCGGTGCTTCCGTTTCATTGTTACGTCTAGGATTCCTACGAGGAGGCATCTTTTTCTATAAAAGTCAATAGATAAAAAGATAGTGAGATATCAAGAATGAATATGAATTTGATATCTCTGAACTTAAACACTTAATTCAACAAGAATCTTGTAAAGAATTGAAAATAGATGTCCACTGCAAGTATAACTTGCAATAGGATAATATAAATTTGAGTGGTTATTTTTCAAAGAATATCTAAATACATGTCGATTGTGTTGATATCTATGTAATCTATATATGTGACCTTTAAGTAGGTCCATAATACTATGAAAGTATCGACATTAAACCGACCTACCGTAAATAAAAATTTTCGCGGCCGTATCGAAAAGTATGAAAAACAACACTGGAACATATCCTTAATCCCAAAACTTTGGAATGGAATGTTTGTGAAAATTGTAATAGCTCTTGTTGAAGTAAGGTGCTTATTATTTTATTGATGCTTAATTTTGTACATGTCCTGAAAGTAGTCTATACATTCAGTATATTAAACTAGAAAAGTAGTGTAAACACTACTTGCGACGGTTGCTACGACGGTTACTGGGTTCCGCTTCGTCTTGTGATTTCCAACGCCTTTCTTGGGCAGCTTGATGCTCCCTCAGTCCTCTGATCTCTGATTCGGCAGCATTAAGTTGCCTTTGAAGGGCTTCAGTATGGTGTTGGGTATCATCTTGCATCTCGTCAAGACGAAGGATATCGGCAGCGTTAGCCTGTGCAGCCGCATTCACTTCTAGGATACGATTGATTGACATCCTTGATTGATCGAATTGTCGGGCAATTCGATTCACTATAACTGGAAGAGCTCTGTCAGCTGCTCCTCCTTCTGAGACGTTATAGAAACCCTGTTGCATTCCGTAGGGAGGGCGTTGGCCGTCTTGTCGACTCCAATGGTTTATGTATTGGCCCCACTCGGGTATAGGTATTGCTTCCTCTTGTCTCGGGGGACGTATCCCCGGGTTGCAGACTTGTGGCTCTGTATCGGTACCGCTTGACTCACTGTCCTCAAATGGTTCTTCATCTGAGTCTTCTTCTGGATCTTCCACTATCCATTCCTGATTGCCATGATTTGGAAAATAAGGGTCCCCTGGTGGATGATGTCCTGCCATTGTGTCTGTACGAGAATAAGGTTATGAGAAATGCTTGAAAAGAAAACTAAAGCATATCGACGTTTATAATATTCTTATAGTATTTTATGTTCTGTTCTTAGAGTTTCTTTGGTAGTTGGTAAGTTTTAGATACGTCACAACACTACTATCACTCCCAAACATATGTTGGTCATGTCTGAAATCAATATAGTTGATCAGGCTATATTAATTCTAGACATGATTACATAACTGCCCGGGTTTAACTATAATGTTCAACATTCAAATACTTTTAAGTTCTTATGACTATGTACTTGTAGGGATGAGGGTTAGTATACTTCTTGTAAAAATACTTAAAATTCTTAAAAGTATACTTGTAGTCAGAGCTCTTAGCCCCAATGTATTTATAGTTTGTATATCTTTTATGGATTGATATACTGAGTTCACTATAAACAATGCTCTGATACCAATCTATCACACCCCCAAACCAGACGGCGGAAACGTCCGGGGGTGGAGGATTTCATTTGTAGTATCACAACACATGCATCATAGTAATCAAAGTACAAACAACCATTGTATTTAAAAGTGTAATATTTACATGTGTTCAATCATTGTATATCGAAACCAAAACAGTTATACAAAGGAAGAAGATAAGACTCCTAATGGCTTCATCTTCTCAAAATGCTCGGGGAGTACCTGTTATTATTTCCCTGATAATACAAGTAATTTGAAAAGAGAGTATCAACAATAAGTTGAGTGAGTACATAAGTCTTTATGTTTTGAATGGGTGTATTTGTATTTTGAATATGAAAACACTTCTAGAAAATCCCATATTTTCTGTGGTATGTGAAAAGTAGTTTTATTCCTATAAAACCGTCTTATTTGTAAACCATTGTATTTGTAAAACTTGTATTTGAGAGTGTGCCTGGCTTCACTAGCTGTTATTGAAAACTATAGTATAACATTGTACTTTGCATTTTGTAAACTAGTACATTGAAGATATACGTACGTTTAGTTGTTTATACACTAACGTGTTGTTAATATCTTTTTAATGAGTTATTATAACCATACTAAGACATGAACGCCTGAAACAAACGCCTGATGAGCGCTTAAACTGTTGACAACAATTGCCACTCATTGGTATGTATGCCTGACTGTAGCTAGCAGCCTGAGTGCGGGGTTGTCAATCCCGATATAGATCTACACACAACTTGTTTCGATCCCCGGACTGGAGATTCTGGTTATAATGTCAGGGCTTTACCTTGGTTGTCTAGACTGAATCTAAACAACCTGAATTGAATGTCTCATAAAAAGCATATAAACGTTACATGTATATTAGTTATGAAAACCCAATCATTCTGAGATAAATGATTGACATTATGTTCTTGACTTAGTATCCCGAACATGTATTTGATAAGTGTAAACCCTTGATTTGTTTTGAGTTAAAACTCTTGTTGCATGTAAAACAATGTATTCATATGAATTATTGCTCTATGTATCATAAACTATACCTATTATAATTTATATGTACTTTATGAATTGGTAAATAACTATTTTTGCATGTAATCCTTTGCTCAACATGTTACAAAGGGTGATTAAACTGATGAAATAACTTTTAATTTTATATACATATACAATTTTATAAATAAGTAAAATTTGAACGACCTTCGGACAAATAACTGGTACTATAAGTCCACATCCAAACAAGGAAAAGGACCTAGCATGAATTATTAGTCCTAAGCCTTTTAAATCTTATTTATATTAAATTATATATACAAATATGTATATTTGGGAAAAATATAAGTTTATAAAAGAGTTCAAAATTTGAAGTATTTTCGATGCTTTAAAATCATTTTATCGTGATTTGAAATCATTTATTTATAACACAAAGTTGTTGTGTTATACTTGTATTTCCCCCCTTAAAACAGTAGAAATTATGAAAATACGGGGGTATGAACTCACTTGGTAGGTGGTAATTCGGACAGGGTTTCGTTTCACGAAAAGGAGTTTATTTGTCGAGAAACTGGCTCAAATTGGGCAGAGTTTTGACAGGAGAGAGGATGAATTCTCGAGAATTTCGGGGCTTCACGGCTTACTTCGGGCTCGAGTCTTGATACCGGGGATTTAAGGGTTGTATATAAGCTTAAGGGTGTGGAAAAAGTGAAAGAGAGTAAAATTTGGGGTGAAAAGTGTAAAAAATCCGGAAACCCTCGCATGCCTTATATAGGCCGAAGCCTCGGATCCGAAGCTTGTGCGAGGCTATGCGAGGCTGACATTCTGCGAAGGGAAGCAGCTTCGGTTCAGAGGTGGTAGGCTCGGATTGGTCTAGCCCTCGGTCCAATGCAAAGAAGCCACGTGCTAAGGGGTGTCCGAGGGTGGTGCGAGGCGTATGCGAGGAGCATCCCCGGTGTGTCTCCTTGCGAGGCTGTCCGAGTGGGATTGGACCGCAGCAGTGGCCGAATCAGGAGGTGACACGCGAGACTTCGGTCCACTCAGCAGCCGACACGTGGAGGCTCGCATGCGAGGGGTGAGGTGGCGCTACTGTTCATGCGAATTTTCCCGGGTATTTCTATTTTTCTTTATTTTTTTGCCAAAACTTGTAAAATTCATAACTTTTGCATACGAACTCTGTTTTTGACGTTCTTTATATGCACGCGTAGCTAAAATTATACTCTACGACTTTTGTTTTGACTTCGTCGGCTAATTTTGAATTTATTTTTAATATTATTATTTTAAACAGATCGGGATGTGAATCCGTTATAAATTCATAACTTCTTCATTCGACGTCCGTTTTTGTCTGTCTTTTTACTGTTGTACTACTAATGACGAGACCTTCAATTCTCGTTTAGGTCATGTCGGCTAAAAACCACTCGATCTTTATTTCGAGTTTTTTTTTTTAGCTGTACACTGCTATATTGAAACTTCGAAAAATCATAACTTCCTCATACGAAGTCGGATTTTGGCGTTCTTTTTATGAAAGTTCTCGGTTTAACATAAACTATAACTTTCATTTAGATTGTTAAGGCTAGAAAGCCTTTTATCAAAAATTCAGTTTTTACACTGAACAATGTTTTGCCGGTTTTGTCGCGGATTTTCGATTGGTCATAACTTCTTCGTTATAACTCGGATTTTAGTGTTCCTTATATTTTTGGAAACCTTGTTACAATCTCTATCACTTGGTTCAACCCAATTGAGATTATTTAATAATTTATTTTTTAGGGTCAATTATGTAAATATACATAGTATGCCAAAATTTCTCTTTATTTAATTAAAAAGAAGAACAATTTGACCTACACTATTACATAAGTTTGAAATAACAGTTTGTTACAACATCACCATGGATTTTGTCACCAAGCTTCCCAGGACCGCACGAGGAGTAGATTCAATATGGGTAGTAGTGGATCGGTTGACGAAGAGTGCTCATTTTATCCCGATCCAGGAGAGTATATCAGCAGAAAAGTTAGCCGATATCTATGTGCGTGAGATCGTGGCACGTCATGGAGTGCCGGTATCGGTAGTGTCTGACCGAGATGTCCGTTTAAATCCAGATTCTGGAAGCGGTTTCACGATGAGATGGGTACTCATCTTCATTTCAGCACCACTTTCCACCCTCAGACGGACGGGCAGAGCGAGAGGACGATTCAAACTCTCGAGGACATGCTCAGGGCGTGTGTTCTAGACTTCGGTGGCAGTTGGGATACATATCTTCCGTTAGCGGAATTTTCGTATAACAACAGTTATCATGCGAGCATTGATCGACCTCCCTTTGAGATGCTTTATAGGAGGAAGTGTAGGACCCCAATTTGTTGGGGCGAGGTTGGGCAGCGAGTCGTTGGGAGCACGGAAGTGGTGCTCAAGATGACCGAGTTGATTCAGTAGGTCCGTAGTAGACTACAGACTGCGCAGAGTCGGCAGAAGAACTACGCCGACAGGAGGCGTTCAGACTTGGAGTTCCGGGTGGGCGATATGGTCCTCCTGAAGGTCTCACCCTGGAAGGGTGTCATCAGGTTTCGGAAGAGGGGCAAGCTAGGTCCCAGGTTCATTGGTCCTTTCAGGGTTTTGGCCCGAGTGGGTCGGGTTGCTTATCGGTTGGATCTTCCTATAGAGCTTAGCCAGATCCACAACACTTTCCATGTGTCTCAGTTGAGGAAGTGTTTGGTGGATGAGTCAGCAGTTGTTCCCTTAGAGGATATCCAGGTTGATAGCAGCCTGAATTATATTGAGAGGCCGGTCGCGATTCTAGACCGGAAGATAAAGACCTTGAGGAACAAGGCAATTCAGTTAGTGAAGGTGCAGTGGCAGCACCGGAAGGGGTCTGAGTGGACGTGGGAGGCTGAGGAAGAAATGAGAGAGCACTACTCGGAGTTATTTGCAGATTCAGCCGTAGCAGACTTCGAGGACGAAGTCTGAGACAAGTGGGGGAGAATTGTAACGCCCCATCTCTGGTATGTTGTTCCTGTGGTATTTACTTAAAAGTTTTATTGAGGGACTCGGCGAGTCTATGGCCTGACTCGTCGAGTAGGGTCGAGTTTTCGTGCACGTGTTAGTCGGCGACTCGGCGAGTCCATATTCGGGACTCGGCGAGTCTGCTTGCCTGGAAGAAACCCTAAATCCCCGGGTTGCTCACTATTTAAGCAATGCTATGTGCCCCAAACTCGCCTCCTTCACCCTCAGAGAGCTGTGAGAAAACCCTAATCCATCCCTTATTGTTTTAAGTGCTTTTGTGTGTGGATTTTGAAGGCTTGAAGAAGAAAAAGAAGAAAGGAGCAAAGAGAAGAGGTGTAGAGCAAAGATCCAAGGGCAAAATCAGAGTTCATTGAGGTATTTCTCGGATTCCTTCTGTTTTATGCTTTAGACCTCCATTAGAACTCTTCTAGGGCTAGTTTGATGCATTTTCCAAGCCTTATAGTTGTATGGATGCCTTAATAGGCCGAGATATCCCTAGATCTGTTCATTTAGGAGTTGTAGAGCCCAGATCTATTGCCTTTTTGATGATGCTTTGCATAAGAACCCTAGATCTAGCCTTTATTATGCTTTTTGAGCCTTATTACCTTCTTGGTCGCTTATGGGCACGTAAAGATAGAATCTTTACGTGCTAATCGAGTTAAGGAAGTCCAGATCTATAAGTTTCAGATGTTGGATTCAAGCAGAATCGAGTTTAGAGTAACTGCATGGATGTGACTCAGCGAGTCGGAAGAACGACTCGGCGAGTCAAGTCGCGAGTCACGTTTTCTCCTTTTGAGTGATGTCGAGTGGAAGCCTGTGAGTACTAGAGTGGACTCAGTGAGTTGGAGGGCAGACTCAGTAATGGTGGGACTCGACGAGTTGTTCATACAACTCGGCGAGTCCAAGGCAATCTTCTTAGATCGAAGAACAACTCGTCGAGTTGTTCATATGACCCGGCGAGTTGGATGAAGATTGTCTGAGTTCTTGGATCGAGAGGGTACTCGTCGAGTCGATGCCATACTCGACGAGTAGCCACGAGTAGGGTTGAGAAGTGAGACTAGAGACTCGGCGAGTTTTGACCGAGAGAGTTGACTTTGACCAAGGGTAAAAGAGTCATTTTACCCTAGTGCAGTGTTTAGCATTTGATTGAGTGTGTTTATGCACTTGTAGCCGGGGAGATACCGGAGCAGCCGCAGTTAGCTTCCAGAGCCATTCACACAGCAGCAAGTTCACGAGGTGAGTTTCCCTTCAGTAGGAACAGGTCTAAGGGCACAATGCCGGCTCGTTTAGTTAACCGTAGTTTCTGGACTTCGGTCCAATGCAGTAGCTAGTATGTTTGACGCCTCCGTGGCTCATACAGGATTTTATGTGCTTATGCTAGTTGATATGTTTATGCTATGTTCAGTCAGCTTCGGACTTCGGTACGATGTAGGGGACAGAGGTCCCAGTCAGCTTCGGACTACGGTCCGATGTAGGGGACGAAGGTCCCAGTCATCTTCGGACTTCGGTCCGATGTAGGGGACAGAGGTCCCAGTCAGCTTCGGACTTCTGTCCGATGTAAGGGACGAAGGTCCCAGTCAGCTTCAGACTTCGGTCCGATGTAGGGGACAGAGGTCCCAATCAGCTTCAGACTTCGGTCCGATGTAGGGGCAAGGCTCCAGTTAGACCGGACTTCGGTCCGATGTAGTGGGCAAGGCCCAGTATTATGTGGTATGTGGTAGTTTGGGGGAGCTCACTAAGCTTCGTGCTTATAGTTTCAGCTTTGGTTTCAGGTACTTCCGCAGGTAAAGGGAAGAGCTCGGGATGATGGAATCGCACACACCACAGCTTCAGTTTTGTCCTGGGAGTTGATTTAGTTTTCTTGATATGTTTGGATACAGTTGTGATACAGTTTTTCTCACAGTATTTTATTATGGTTTTTGAAACACGCAGCATATGGTTTTATTATGTGATACTCAGTCTCGTGGTTTTGTTATAATAAAAATCGAAATTTTTGGGTGGTATTTTTGGGTTGTTTCAATATAAATGATTTAATAACATGTTGTTTTCTACTTGTATCCCCCCCCATTAAAGCATTTAAAATCATTTAAAACGTTGATTAGGGGAATGAACTCACCTGTTGTGAGTGGTTCTAGCGGGTACACTTGTATGGATGAGAAGTTCCACGAATGAAGTCCCGACACACAATAAGTCCTAAATGATATTTAAGGACACATAATGACATGAATATAGTGTTTATAAACAACTATATGAAAGATAACACCTTCCGGGACTAGGAAACACCTTGACCAAGTGTTGGAATCACATGTGATTCAACATAGGAAGGTATAAGGCACACATATGAGTTTACTACCATGAGTTCACGGCCCAAGGGAGTTTACGGCCGTAAACTCATGGTTTCTCATGGGTTAGTGCAATTATGAAAGATAGGGAATGATTTAGGGACATTAGCTTTAGCTTAGGATGAGAAAGACCACTTCTTTTGGCACTTTTGGGGTGTTCACCGCCCAAATGAGTTTACAACCGTAAATTCATGTCCAAATATGTTTATGAGGGTCTTAAAGGTCATAAGGAGGCATTCTAAATTCATGCCTAAGCCTTAGGAAGTGTTTGTGGCACCAAAACACCCCTAACTTGAGTTTTCGGCCCATAGACCATTTGGTCATGTGTTTGCGGCCGTAAACACTTGTGGGTGTTGGTATTTTGGTTGTTTTGGGTCTTAGACACATCAAGGTAAAAAGCTATGCTAGTCTCTTGGCTTAAGGGTGGCATTTAGGGCATTTTGACACCCAAAAATGGAGTTCACGGCCCAAGAACTTCCTTGGCCGTGAACTCACTTTCAACCCTTGATTCTATTTGTTTTGCATGTCTAAATATGTCATGGGTAGTCTCAAGGTTCTTTTCCAAGGCTTTGAGGGACATTGGGACACTTTTGGCCCTTAAAATGGAGTTTACTCTCCAAAAGGAATTTAACCTCCAAGATGTTCTTGGGGCGTAAACCCTCAAATCTTGTTTCTTTGAGTTTGTTTTCTGTCCCTAAACTCGTTAGTGTACAAGTCCAAACTAGTTTCATGGCTTAAGGAAGGACTAGGCATCATTTGGCTTTTGAAAAGGAGTTTACTCTCCAAGATGTTCTTGGGGAGTAAACTCACAGATCTTGCTGTTTTGTCGTTATTTTGATGTTATTAAGCACAATCTAAGCTATATAATACAACTAGATTGAAGTACTCATGATTTGGGATAAAAACCCGAAGATCCGTGAGAGAGAATTTGGCTTTTCTCTAATTGGAAATGTAACTAATGAGTTATTTGGTTCAGATTTCTATATATAGTCCTGAGATTTTTGGGCAGAAAATATTTTATTCTCGGAATGAACTCTAATATCCCAGAGTATTGGAATAACAGTGTTGCACAAAACCCTAGTGCATCCACTCTCCTGATATCTCCTTAATTGTAAATCGTGAAAAACTCAAACTTATACCAAAAGTTTGGAATTTTGCTGAAACTGTTCTAACTTCCATTGGCTTGATATGGTTTGTTCCGAATGGAAATTTCGGGTTGTCATATATATATATATATATATATATATATATATATATATATATATATATATATATATATATATATACTTGGTTAAATATTTTAGTATTTAAAAGTATATATTCTTGGTCAGAGTGTTTTAGTACTGAAGTGTTTATAGTTCATATATCTTTTATGGGTTGATATACTTGATTCACTATAGACAATGCTCTGATACCAATCTGTCACACCCCAAAACAGAGAACGACGGAATACGTTCTCGGGTTGAGGATGTCATGTACAGTATCATAACAATTCATAATAGTAAAACAAGCAACAACATCCATTACATTAATATAATAATCGTAATATAAGCGTGTTCTGTACAGTTTGATAGACACCAAAAGTATAAACAAAATAATAGATGGGTCTTATATGTGCTCCATCTTCCCAAAAAACTGCATCGGTACCTATTTATTGTTGACTTGAGAATACAAGTTATTTTGAAAACGAGTATCAGCATAAAGCTGGTGAGTTCATAAGTATTTAGTGTCATTGCTTGTATAAAAAGTGTTTACAAATCGCATAGTATGATGGTTGTTGACAAAGTTTGAAGATAGTTTGATCCCCACAAAATCCCATATTTTCCAGTAAAAGTAGTCTTCTACCAAGACTTGTTTATTTGTGAGTTTAATCCTTTAAAATGTATTAGTTTTCCCCGAGAATATCAGTGTAAAAATATAGTTTTCAGTTCATTCAAATAAAGAAATTGAAGGAATGAAACTTTTACCCCCAGCAGTGCCACTGTCAGCTAATTGTAGTAGAAAATGTAAACTTCAGGTAGTATTAAATGTGTATACACCTTGGGAAGTCTGTATTACTTTTAATTGTTAGTGTGTTAATTTATATTAGAATGTGAGCTCGTATGTAACCATATTGAGTAATAGTGGTATAGCGGTTGACCCTCCAGGTCAATAATAGTTTAGCAGTGTATTGTCATCCCTGAGCCTAAAAGGCTCGGACTGTAGCTAGCAGTCGGGATGGGGGAAAATCTGTCCCGTATAGATCTATACACGTAGTGATCGCTCTCCCTCCAGGAGGCGTTGGTTACCCAACAATCGCATAGCGAAGTGTCGTATAGAGAAATAGTGTACCACATTCCATTATAATATATTCTCTTGTATAGTATATAGAGTACTCTTTTAGTGTACCATGTGATGTTCTCTTGATGTAGTTTATAATGTCTCTTCTTATAGTGTATAGTGTTTCCTTAGTGTAGTGTATATTGTTGTCTTTGCATAATGTATAGCGCATATAGCCTTGTAATTGCACTGACCATAGTGTGCATTATACTAACATCAGTAATGAGTGGTAATCCTTAACTATACCCATTATAGTTAAATAGAGTTGTTTAGTTAAGTGCCTTTGATACACAAAGGTGATGAACTGGAGTGAAAACTTTTATATCCAACACAAATATATATGATATATAACTAAGAATTCAATGACAGTCGGACAGATAACCTAATACCCTAAGTCCACAATCAAACAAGAACAGGAAATAAGGTCAGTTATCAGTTCTAAGTCCTTCAATACTTACTTATATAAATATATTGGTGTAGATAGGATTTGGAAATAAATTAAGTTTTGAAAATATTGAAAATTGGTTTTAAGACAATTGATTTCTGAAAGATTGATAAACATTTGAAATAATTTTACTGACAACGTAATTTGAAAATATAGAAAATCCTTTTGATAGCAAGTTATGAAATCACATGTGATTGATACTGTAATATATTGGATTCAACTTGTATTCCCCCACCCCCCCCCCCCCTCATAAAAGCATTTAAAAACATTTGAAAGGTTAATTAAGGGGTATGAACTCACTGTTCAATGTAGGGTTCGAGTGTGCTATTGATATGAGTGCTGAGTGTCAACGGATGCTCTGAACGCAATTAGTCCCTATTAATTATATGGTAACACGTATATGAGTTAGAGCTAGGGTGTTTCATGACTAAACGTGATGGGGAATCACCCTAAGGGCTGGGAATCACTAAGACTAAGTGTCCCATGTTCCATACTTAATGATCTATGCAAGTTTAAGGCCAAATATGAGCATTAGAGTAGGTGTATGGCCATAAAAGTAAGTGTGCGGCTGGGGAATGTGGCCAGACTTGTGTGTGAGGCTGCACACTGGAGTGTGCGGCGGTACAGGGTGTGTGTGCGGCCGTACACAGGGGTGTGTGGCCGTACACTGCTTGTTTGAGTCATATGTGTCGATTTTTGATGGGTTTCAAGTGTCAAACTAAGTCCTAGATCGATTATAGGGGCAATACCCTCACTTTGGAGGAGGTTTTGAGTGTGTGTGGCCACCTGATTAAGGTCTGCGACCGCACTCCTTCAAGGGGTGAAGAAAACCAAGAACACTATTAGTTTTAAGCTTAGATTCAAGTATTTTACCTCTATACCAAGCTGAATGATGATGTTCTTCACGTTTTGGAGGCTTCTAAGTGTTCTTGGGTGGGTTTTCTAGAGAAAGAAAGTGAAGAGAGAGAGAAGGTGTAGCCAAAAGTGAATGGGAGAGGGTCCTCTTCTATATATAGGGTCGGGTGTGAGGCTGGAGGGGGTTTGCGGTTGGGTGTGCGGCCGCACACACCTATCTTGGTGTGTTTGGCTGGATTTTGTGATGCAACACCCTTACTAACCCTTCCTATGGCCCATATCTATGATATACTATGCCTAAAGCACTCGTGCGGACCCAACATTCTGATAAAAGATGCTGAATTCAAGTGAATTATAGATATATGGATCGATTGCACAGTGTAAAAGTGTCGGGTTGTCACAACCAAACAACGAACAGGAAGTAAGGCGGAAAGCACACATCTAACTGCCTATCAAATATTAATTATATATAACCTGATGTATAAACTAAGGTATTATAGAATTAACCACTAAAGGTCCTTTAAGTTATATTGGTTTAATAAAATGGATTAAACCCTTTTTCTCTTAAGTTTCCAATTTTGCCTACTAAATGTTCTATCTGAAAAGTATGTCTTTGTACTAGAAAATGGTGTCTTGAATCTGTATACTATGACTTGACCCATACCTGGTACTCTTTATGATTACTGGGTGTATATGAAATATATATATATATATAAATATATATATATATATATATATATATATAAAGCTAAGATGAAATAGATAGTAGACTAGGTGCATCTGCTCTAAGCCCACAACCAAACAAGGAATAGGAAATGAAGCGGAAAGCACACATCCTACTGTCTGCTGGACCCGATTAATATATATCCCTGATGTATCTACTGAGGAATCATAAAGTTAGCAATATAGGCCCCCTTTTTATTGAATGTACTAACTACCTTAAAACCAGTTTGTTAATTAAGGTTAAAATGTGAGATGGTTGTAACCATACTGATGTGACACGTGTTTAACATGGCGACCTACTGGCATCGAAACTAATTTGATATTTTTCACCCGTAGACTTGCAAGTCCCACTGTAGCTAGTAGCAAGGTGGGGGGTGTCAATCCCATATAGATCTATACACAAACTAATGCTCTCCCTCCAAGAGACTCTAGTTACAAAATGCAAACTGACAAGTATATTGCTAAGCCGTGAAGTAGTGGTTTAACATTATTGTTATCTTGTTCTTGTTATCATATGTTCCTTCAATTCTAGTGTATAGTATGTTCCTACCGGTTTCACTTTATAGTATGTATTAAACCCCTAAACTATACCTATTATAGTTTACTAGTAGAATTGTTTGAACTATTACTGACTTCAGTGAAAGACTCATGTATCTACTGAGTTATGATTGTACTTTAAAATGGCGTTTTATAAACAATAAGGTAACACAACTTAAAATGAGTTTTTGAAATGGTTTTGATCACTTATAAAGCATAAGAAATCCTTTTAATGTGATGGTTATCACAAATAACATTTACACAATTCTGATTGTGTTTAACTTGTATTCCCCCCACTTAAAGCATTTAAAACATTTAAAAGTATGATTACAGGGGTATGAACTCACCTTATGTGGGCGATTCAATTGCAGATTCGTGTAAGGATGAGAAGTCCCACGAATGAATTCTTGAGACACAAATGAGTCCTAAATGACATATAATGGCATATATAGGCTTGTAATTAGTGTTTTAAACAACTAACATGCAAGGAAACGCCCTTAGGGACTAGGAAACACTTGCAAGGAAGTGTTACAATCACATGTGATTGACTAAAGCGAGTTTACGACCAGAGGAAGGTGTGTTCATGACCACACTTGAGTTTACGGCCAAGGGAGATGAGTTTACGGCCAAAGATCTATGTGTTCACGCTCATGCAAGGGTTTACGGCCACACCAAGTGTTTACGGCCGTAAACACTCCAAAATGATGCAATTTGGATCTTGATTCTTGCTTGTGGGGTGTTGGTCTTATGAGGATACAAGTGTTTCTAATGAATAACAAGATGCTAGAAGAAATACTTATGATTTGGGATCCTTTGGGAGTTCACGGCCACCAAGAACAAGTAGGTGTTCTTGGTGAAAGGATGAAGACTTGAAGATCTTGAAGGAAAAGTGATGAATCAATATGGAATCAAAGAGCTTTCAAGTGTACAAAAGTAAAGGATGAAACACTTCTGATTTTGGAGTGAAATAAGAGTTTTTCTTGGATGATACTTGAGAGAGAATGGGTAGTTTGCGGTCAAGGCTTGGAGAAATGAAGAAAAATGAAGCAAACTCTTATATAAAAGGGGTAGTTCACGACTATAGGGTGCGTACGGCCGTGAATAGAGTTTATGGCCGTAAACCCCATAAGTGTACTAGGCTTAGAACTCATCAGAACGACCCTTAAGAAGGCTAAAAGTCAATTGAGTTAAGTCTGACCTTTGGTTGAGTAGATTTACTTTACGAGCTCAAAAATTTTCAGGTTGTCACAAAACTCACGGGAGGAAAGAGTGTGAGCTCCCATAATAGCCATAATCCCCATGTGGAACGTGCCTAGACGCTCTTCCAAAATCTCGATGATCCCCTATTTGACCAAACAGAAGATCACATGTGTCTGCTTCAAAATACTGTGGGTGATCTCTGACGAGATGAACTCCTGCATCCGCTCATTAATCAGCTCCTTGCCAACACCTGAGCCCGAACCAGATCCTCCGCTATGACTTCTCATCACCATACTAAAAAGCAACCATACAATAGTCAGAACATACCCTAAATTCCTCATCCACAGCTTCCTAAATTCTCCGTGGCTCCCCTTGATTCGAGTATGGATCCTATGCTTGCAGTAGTTTGGGCCCAATCCTACCTTTGACACATATACATACTTTCCTTAAGAGTCACCCTGAATCCTCCAAGTCACCTTCTCACATCGATACTCCAAGTACCTGCTAAACAACACAACCAAACCCACTAAAGGACTTCCTAGGATCTCCTAAGTTTCGACCTCACCCTGCCATCAGTTGCTGATGAACTCCCACTAATGTCAGCTAACTACTTCATGAATACAATCACATACCACAAAGCTTAACTAATCCTTTGAGTAAAATACTCAACCCTACAATGGTTAGACTCAAACGAGAGATGCACAATAGAGTAAAATCCGTCACTTTGAGATTTTTTAACTTTTGCAACATGTAACTTAACATATTCACTTAATAGTTAACTCACATCACTAAGGGTTCCACAAAGCACGAAGCAAACAAAATTCATGTAGTAACACTCCAAGCTACAGAACAACAAAGGACATCCCAAGCTCACCTACTACAACCCATGCTAAGAACTTTTATTCTCATTTCCGGTTGCCTTATGCATGTAAATTGTAAACAATATATGATCAAATAGACTATCGAATAAAAGACTCTACCCTAGGACCACAACAAAATGAGGAATAGGAAATAAGGCCAAATTAGTGATTCTACGATTATATGATCCTAATGATATACAATTTTTAAAGCATACACTTAGCAATTACTGATACCAAGACATATTCCTAATCTAGCATATCATCCAATGCTTCCTAGGCTTCAAGGCATCACAAATCAGGTCAATATATAATGGAGTTCATGAAAGTATCCCTAGCCTTATCCTAGGATGTAAACAATCATATCATATAACATGTCAACATGTATGGGTATTATGGGAATCACTTACTTGAGTTAGGCTAATTGCACGCATCACACCCCTTTTTCTCTACAAAAGTCTTTCTAGAAATTTGTTTTCTTTTGAAAAGATTATCAACTCCTTATTTTGAGTTTAGTCACAGCCGAGAGTGTGCCTGAATCGCTCAAACCAAGGCTATGATACCAACTTGTTACGCCCAAAAAATTATAAGGTAAAAATTTCTTTTTTAATTCAAACAGAAACACCAAATATCTTTTTTTTCAATCATTCAAAAGTATTTCAGAATAAAAACAGTTATTAGAGTACAATCCCAAAATCATTTAGTTGCGGAAACATGGGTCGATGTGCTGCGATCAAGTCGTGCCCTTCCCTTTCAAACCGGAAGTACCTGAAACCATAACCACAAAACTATAAGCACAAAGCTTAGTGAGTTCCCTAAAATATCACATACCATACATCTCAGTAGGCGTAGACCTTCCAAATCAATGCGCCCAGCCCAAGATAGACATACAAGAGTCACAAAGACAATTAGCATCCCTCATAACATACATTGAGCCAATCCCTTGCTGATCCATGGGCCCAACCCATCATACAAATTGGCGTAGCCCGTAATACAATGGGCCTAGCCTAACGTACCATGCAAGAGTTACAAAGATAACTAGCATAACAGATCCTAGTGGGTCGACATATGTGCCTTCGATCCCCGGTTACTATGAGGAGACTCACCTTAATTCTAGATATTTGAGACGCACGCGCTACTGCTACCAGAATTCTCACACTAAACATAACTAAGTTATCCCTAATCAATAATTAGGGTAATTTTCCAAAATCAAAGGTCCAAACCATATTCTATCCTTCAAATGGGTAAATTACCATTTTACCCCTCTCATAACTGATCTAACAACCTATGGAGCAAACTCCAAAAAGATTCAGGGCCCAAAAGGCCCAAAAGGAGATTTCAAGCGTACACCCCGCATACCAGATTGGTACCCCCGACGTACTGCCTTCTGTTGCATAAAGAACAACCTGTCATAGCCTAGTAACAAGGAATCCATGCATTACGCTGAGCGTATGCATACGTACACCCAACGTATCCCCCAGGTGACCATTTCCCATATTAAACACTTAATACTTAAGACGAAAACGTCTAAAGTCATATCTAACCTCCAGATAAGGTCTTAATTGATAAAGTTGCCAACTTTACTCCTTTTTATGTCGTAATGGGACACAAAACTCATTTTTATCCATCTAAACCCATAATATGAACACCAACTATGTCATGATTCATCAAAACCCATCAAGATGACATTTATATGCATCAAAAACCTTAGAAATGCTAAGATCTAACATTCTAAGCTCCTGGAGTAGCCCATAGTTACAAGGATGACTCAAGGGACCATAAAAAACCTAAAACAAGCCATATAATAAATCTAATACCTAGATTCATTAAGTTAGAAGCTTTATACCTCCTAGAAGTTGATGAAGATGATTAGAGCTTTGATCCAAAAGCTCCAATGAAAGCAACGCTTCTAACAAGATCTCCTTCTTCTCGAAGGCACACAAAACAACTCACTTAGGCTTGAAATTCACACAAGAGAGGCTAGGGTTTCGAATTTGGGTTAAATGGGATGGAGTCTGAAGAAAAGAGAGTTTGAGAATGAGTTAAGGCCTTTAATAAGGTCTAAGACCCTAAATTTGGGTTTAAACCTGACTTGAGTATGCCAAACATACTCCAGGTACACCTAATGTACTCAATGACGCACCGCGATCTTCCTTTTCTGGTATGCCCAGCATACTCCCTATATGCCCAGTGTGCCCGACTTAGCCCAAAATCCTCCTAACTTTTGAAGGCCATAACTTATTCGTTCTAACTATGATGCTGACGATCCTTATATCCACAGAAAGGTAATGAGAATATCTACCATCTTATCAACTATCCTTTTCCTTAAAACCTTCTGAACTTAAATCCTTAATCCATGAAAGGCCCAAACCATCATTTTACTATTATACCATTGGGCTCTAAAGCACAAACCAAACTCTCGGTACCCACAATCGACATTATCCACCACCAAAAGGTTCTAAATCTCTCTTTCCCCAAGGCCCAAATATTTATGATAATTTATTCAGGTCACGACCCCAAATTATGAAATGAATTGAAACAGGGTGTTACAGCACGTGGGCCAAGAAAGCAAAGCATCTCTTTGGTAAATACTTTCTTACCTTCATGAAAGAAATGACTGTTAGATTCTTCCCTGATTTATCTTTGTAAATTATAAGGGCTTCTTTGTTGGGTAGTGGTAGTTGGACGACCTTTTCATAACATAGAACTTCAACTTAATGAGGCGATAACCAATCCATTCCGATGATCACATCGAAAACTCCATTGGTCATAATTATTGGGTTAACATGAAAGATGTGGTTATTCAGGGTGAGAATATAATTGATGAGTATTTGTAAAGTGTCTTCTTATTTGGATGCTTTCCATCTCTAATGTTTAAATTTTATTGAGTTTGCAAAATTTATGTTTTATCGTGTTCCCAAACTTATGTAAAATAAGACTTCTGTCGGCACCAACATCAAATAATATAGAAGCATAAGCATTATTGATAAGAAACATACCAGTAAACACAGTTGGTTCCTAGCGAGCATCTCTAATATTGATCATAAACGCTCTTCCATTGCAACCTTGATTCTTCTATTTCGGGCAATCCTTCCTAAAATGCCTTGGTCGATTGCATTCGAAGCAGTTACGACTTCCTCCTGCCATAGTGGTTGATGTTGTAGTTGTTGGGGGTCTTCTGCAGTACCTTGAGACATGAGCTCTGATTTTTACAGTTGTTGCAAATTACGTCCCTGTAGTTTCCGATGTGGTGGAAATTGCGTTCGGTACAATGGGGTAAAGCACCAGTCTAGGACTTGGAAGGGGTAGGAGTGTTGGTAATTGCAACATAGACAACCACATGTTTTGGTTCAATTTTGTGATTATTGGAGTTCCCTTTTGCCTTTCCATGTAATTCTATTTCGTACTTTCTGCTTGGTTCTTTTCCATTTGTGGGGTCACGGTACCCTGACGGATACACTGCTCAGTTAATTGATAGGTCAATTGCTTAGCACCATCAAATATGGAGGGTTTGGATGCAGTAAGTAGACCTTGAACTGGTGAGGCTAATCCCCAGATATACCTTTCAGTCTTCTTATATTCCGGGGAACCATTCCCGAGCAGAGGTTTGCAAGGTCGTTAAACGAGAGGTATAGGACTTCACCTATGATCCCTTCATGGTAAGATTCTAAAGCTCCTACTCCAAAACGGCGGAAACGTTCTGGGGCAGAGGACGTCATGTAAAGTATCACAACAATGCATAGTAGTAAACAAGCAACAAATCATCCATTGCATTAATAGAATAATTGTAATTATAGTGTGTTCTTTCATAGTAATAAACAACATAATGAATAATCAAAATAAAAGACGAGTCTTGACTGCTCCATCTTCACGAAATCTGGTCGTCGTACCTTTCTATTTGTGACCTGAGAATACAAGTTATTTTGAAAGCGAGTATCAGCATAAAGCTGGTGAATTCATAAGTATTTATGTGTCTTTGATTTGTAAAACTGTAAAGAAAAGACTTGTAAATGTTTGAAGAAAAGTTTGTATAAGTATGAAAACCCTAGAAAATCCCATATTTGCTATTAGTATAAAAAGTAGTCTTCTACCAAGACTCGACTATTTTGAAAGTAGTCTTCTACCAAGACCATATTGTTTGAAAGTAGCCCTCTACCAAGACCCGACTGTTTTGAAAGAATGCATCACTATGAATGCGACGGTTTTTCCCCTGTACAACTATAATTATAAAACTATAGTCTACCTCATCGCTTATGTGAATGAGTCACATAATAAAGGTAATAAGGAAAAATAGTATATTTATCAAATATAATCTACCTCGTCGTTTATGTGAATGTGTCACAAAGTAAAGGTGATAAGGAAAATAATATAATTATTTATATCGTATCCTTTTCTATTTGTCGTTTGTAAAGTTTAAGTACTGTAGTATTGTATAAAGTGACTACTATTGTACTAATTGCCTTAAATTGAGTATTAAGGTATAATGTGATGGCTAGATCTAATACTAAACGCTCTCCATGTCAAGAGATTCTGAGAAACAAACGCGACCTCAACAATAATTTGCAAGCCATGAACAACCACATTAAGATTATATGATCATGTATACCCAATATAACTATCACCTTTTGTTTAGAACAATGCGTTAGTGATTCATTGGTATAGTTAGATCCTGTAATTGTTCCATGCTATAGCACCTTATTATGTTTGTTCTGATGTCGTGTATTGTATCTTCCTCCCCTTTCTCTTTATTGTGTGTTCTCTTGTCTTATCATGTATTGTATCTATGAAATAGTATCTATGTAGACGTATCTCTGTAATTATATGTAATGTATTAGTATTTCTGTAATTGTATCTCTTCATATAACATGTAATGTATTAGTATAGACTCATGAATGAACTGACTCTTATGTGATTCCTTGTACTTGGAATAGTAAGTAGTATCTCCTAACTATACCTATTATAGTTACTAGTAATGTACGTGTATGACCGAAAGTATGCCTTTTCTACCCAAAGGTACCGAACTGACTGACGGAACTTTTATATCTATATATGTATACATGATATATAACTAATATTTAGACGAAATTCGGATGAATAACCGATACCCTAAGGCCACAATCAAACGAGGAAAAGGAAATAAAGCGAGCTAGCCGTCCTAAGTCCTTTAAACATTACTTATATAACTATACATATATAGGCATGCATTTTACAATATAAAAGTATAAAAGAAGTATGGTCAAACCTTTGAAAAGTTTAATAACTAAGAAATGATGACTTGATGTCAGTTTATAAAAGGATTTGAAAGTAGTTTTTTTGATATGATAGTTTTAAGTATAAGAAAAACCTTTGTTTGAAACACAATTGTAACAGAGTTTGAAAGGAAACATATAGTATGTTAGACATTTGGTAAAGAGTTTTAACATGTAAAAACATTTGAGGAAGTCATTTGAAGAAATATGTTTGGTAAAACAGCTAAAAGTGTAGTAAATCCATTTGTATTCTACTTATTAATCACATGTGATTGATATAATAACTAACACAATACAACTTGTATTCCCCCCATAAAATCATTTATAAACATTTAAAAACATTTAAAAGGTTAATTAAGGGGTATGAACTCACGTGTAGTGAGTGGTTCGGATGGAAGTGTCAGACAAGTGCTTGGTGTCAAGTGAAGACTTAAACATACACAATGTTCCTAATAATATATAAAGACATATGTATATATACAAATAGTGATTAAAAACTATTGGACAAGTATAAACACCCTAATGCGTGGAAAACACTTGAGTCAAAGTGTTAGGAGGCCATTGGGTTGCAACAAAGGAGTATAAGGCTTTGTATTTGAGTTTATGGTCCATGGACCATACTTATTGGAGTTTACGGCCCCGGGGAGTTTACTCCTAGCCGTAAACTCTCTAATGGGTCTCCATTTAATGTCTTAAGTGGTTAAGTGTTCCAAGGCTAAACAAGAGGCTAGGTGAGTTTAAGGTCCGAGAATGACCTTAACTTGTGTTTACGGCCTGGGGACCACTCCCCCCATGATTTTATGGCTGTAAACTTATGGTGTGAAGTACCATTTCGTTGCTTGAAGTTCGTAGTTCAATGAGGCATGGTTCTAGACTAAGTTCCAACGCTTGCTAAGGGACTAGGGTGCAATTTGCCCCACTTATAGGGGTTTACGGCCCAAGAACATGTCTTGGCCGTTAACTCCTTTGATCTTGAGTTTCTTTGTGATTTCTAAGCTCTAAACATGTTAAACCTAGTGTACAATGAGTTAGAACAAGAGTACTTACGATCTAGGAGCTTGAATGGTCGGTTTTGGCCAAGCACACTAGTGTGTGTTCTTGGTGAAACTTGAAGATCTACAGAAATGGAATGATTTCACGGATGAAATCATGTAAGATCACTTGTTCATGTAAGATATCAACTATTTAGGGCAAGAAACTTACGAGTTTTGAAGATAGGGGACGAAGATTGGGATGATAGTTGAGAGGATTTCAGCCAAGGAAAGAAAGGAATGAACAAATGGCCAACATTTCATCATATAAGGTGGAGTTTACGGCCCACATGGAGTTTACGGCCGTAAACTGCATTGTGGTGGCCGTGAACTCCTGGTCAAGGTGTTTAAGGATTGTTCTTTGAGCTATATCTTCAGCAGATAAACCCTAAAACTTATCCCTTAAGTGTAAAAGGCTCAGAACGCTCAAATAAACTCCCATTTTGCTAAATGATAGCAGGAGTGAGTTTGTCTTTCGATGAAGTATTTGACTGTATAGGATAGCAAATTTCGGGTTGTCACATCATCCCCCTGTTAGAGGGAATTTCGTCCCGAAATTAGAAATTAAGTAAAGGAGTAGGTATGAATAATCGAGCAAGGAGGTGGGGATACTTCCTATTCGATTGATTCTCACGCTCCCAAGTGAATTCAGGTCCTCGATTGGGGATTCCAGCGAACCTTCACTAATGGGATGCAGCGTTGCTTCGTTCACCTGATCTCTCGGTCTGTGGTCACTACGGTTCTTTCACGAAGGTGAGGTTATTGTTGATCTCGATCTCATTGAGTGGGATTACAAGAGTCCAGACGGAAAGGTACTTTTTCAAGTTTGAGACGTGGAGGGTAAAATGTACGTTAATGAGTTCACGGTGTAGATTAGATTTGTAAGTTACAGGGCCGATTCTGGCTAGAATCTCGGAGGTCTTAACTATCTTGGATTTAGCTTTCCACGCTTTCCGAAGCGTATCAAGCCTTCCCAGGGTGAGACTTCCAAAAGAATTTGATCTCTCACTTGGAATTCCAAAGGTTTCTTCCTCTTGCTTCTTTTCCCAGTCAAGGAACGCTCCTTTTTGGGTCAAAGTCGTAAGAGGTTCCGTAATTCGCGAGGAGTTCTAAATGAACTACGACAGTAGGTCAGCGAGACCTAGAATTTGGCGAATTCCCATCGGCGTCTTCGGTGCTGACAAATTCTCAACGGTTTTGATTATTGGAAGGGTCCTCATGAATTCCCACATCACTAATAGTGTGTTTTAGGGATTTGACTCTTCAATTCCAAAACTAGTATTTAGTGAACTTCGCGTAGTGCTTCTCTGATCGTAATGTTTCCATGGTTTGTTGTAGATGCTCTTTATGATTTCCTTCTTACTACAAGAGTAGATAAGTAAGTCAGTTACAAGGGCAATGACAAATTGATCCAACTAAGATTGGCGTACCCTATTCATTAAGTTCATGAATACTATGGGCGCATTGGTCTTATCCGAGGGGTATCACTACGGACTCGTAGCGTAGCTACTGAGTTTGGAAGATTGTCCTCGGGACATCCTTCTCCAATACTCGCAACTGGTGATATTTGGATCTCAGGTCCATTTCTGAAAGGTACATCGTTCCTTGTGGTTGGTCGACTAATTCATCTATGCGAGGCACAGGGTAATGATTTCTAATGGAAATCTTGTCGAGGTCTCCGTTAGTTCATGTTCCTACGAAAAAATCCGTCTATCTTTCTGAAGAATAAGACTGGAGTTCTGCAGGGTGAGGGGCTTGGTCTTCTAATTCCATTTTTAAGTAGTCGTTAAGCTATCCAGACGGTTCTTGTATCTCTGTGGGTGTTAGACTATAGGGCGATCTGGTTACAGGAGTCGTATTGGGTCCTATGTTTGTTCGCATGACGATGTGATTACTCGTAGTCTTGGGCAGTCTCCATCCTGAAGTTCATATTAGAAGTCATACATGGTTCATCAATCACAGTCTCGTGTATACGAGTCATATATAATTAAGATTTAAAAGGTACTCGAATAAATGATTCTTCTTTAAGCTCACATCCCACAAGGAAAAGAAGTTAAAGTGGAATCATCAATTCTAAACCTTTAGAACCTTGATTATATACCACCCTTATGTATACATTCTTCAGCGATAAATTAACCGTACGGGTCTTTGGATTGAACTTGACGTACTGTACGAGTGGTACTCTGGGGAGGTTTGCTGAGGTTTCTTCGGAAAGGTTACAAAACATAAGGTACTCTATGCATGAGTACCTCAGAGTTCTAGATTGACGGCTTCGCTAGAAAGGCGATTTTGGAGAAAGAGATTTACGCACGAAACTGGTATTTTGAGGATCGAATGGACTCTAGTTGTATGATAATGTCGGAATCACTTGGAAATAGAGGAATTAGATTTGAACATAACGGCGTTACAGACAAAACACAACAATGCAACTTTTAACAGAGTTACAATACTTTAGATTAACTACAAGAATACTGCTGCGAACATGTATACTACAAAGGCAAGTATATGATGCACGAGGGTCCCATTGACTGACAGGATCTCGCAAAAGATAAGATTCTAGTTGTACTAGTTTTAAACATGTTCAAAATCATACATAAATACTGCTGATTGGAAGTGAACCTATATTATAGTAGGGTCCTTAGCTGTCCTTTGTTGTTCTGGGGTCAAACTCCTCCTGTTCCCCCGTCACCCCTCTCTGTTGGGGCATTCCCTTTTGAAATGTCCCTGATAGGATATAATAACAAACGTGAAGATCGATTAGATCTTTGAAACAGGTATTGCGATGAACACAAAACAATAAATAAGACAAGTGTGGATCAAAATATGTCGAATGATTAGATCAATCAATCCTCAGCAGAGCTCGACTAAGATCTTCCGCTATAGAGGATTTAGGGTTACAAGAACGATAATGATAAACTTCTGAATAATGATCTGATCGTTCTATTCTGTTGTCTTTCTAAGATGCATGCAAGCACCTATATTTATAATCAACCCTACTAAACTCACGGATGGACAGGCCCATACCGGAGATACAAAAAATGGACTAGCTAACAAGCCCAATAGACGCAACATATTAAACAAAACACAACCCAACAATCTCCCCCTTTGCGTCAAATCGGAGCGAGACTACTTCTTCTTCGGGCCAGCAGCGGGAGCCTTCTTAACATTATCAAACAGACGTGTGATAAGAGCGAGAATAGTCTGTCTGAACTGAATGTACCATTGAATCATGTCATCGAAGTACTTGACATCATCCGCTGTGTTCTGCTTGCATCTGTGGGATGATCCCCAAAACGTGCTCTAAACAAGTAGTAGTGTAGAGGTGTTTGTCAGCCAAGGCGAAAAGACATTTCAGTCCTTCGTTCCTGGTGAACATGACCGAATTCCTTCTCGAGTCAATTTTACCCATCTGCATTTGGTTGAGATCACTGGCAGAGCCAACAAGAGATATTTTTGGTTTCTTCTTAAATACGCTTGCAATCTCCTAATCCATCAGTGCAACTTCCATGATGTAGCACACAAGCATCCTCTTCAAATTGTCGATGATCGGACCGTATTGAGCTTCATTGGTGAGTAGGATGTTGTGCAAGATGATCCAATCATGGGGATTAAGGTTTGGAAGATCTGCAAGGGAAATAGCATGTTCGGTTTTGGCAGATCCCCGAAGTACCTTGAACCGAATGTTGATGAAGTTCCCTTCACTAAATGGCTTCAAGACTAGAACGTTGACAATTTTCTGAGCGCTCCAAGTCTGATACTGAGGTTGAGCAACCTTCAGATAAAAATTGATTAGGTCCCGATCAACCTGTGGATGAGTATGAGGGAACTCTGCAACGTTGGAGAAGGCATGAAAGATGAACGCCTTTCGGTTCAGTGGCATGTCGAACTGTGAGTCGACAGTGTTGGAACAATCAAGAGAGATTACAGGTTCCAGCCACAAGATACTCGGTGTGTCAATGGCTTCTTTTATCATCCTCTCGAGAGTCCAGGTAGGAAAAAGAGTTTTCCTACTCTCAAGAAGGTCGTGGGCTTCCTTCTGTTTACGTTCGGCTTCTTCAGCCTCTCTTGCCACACGAGCACTTATATCAGCCTCATTGCGTCGACTTCTACGATTCAACAAGTCGGCGAATGTTTCTTCGTCTTCTTCTTCTTCTTCTTCTTCCTCAGCAATCTTTTTTCCTTTGTCTTTCACACCAGAACCGGAGGCTTGGCCTACTGGAGGAGGTTCGGTAGTGTGAGTTGCCTTTGAGGTAGGAGGTGGTTGGGACATAGATTCCTTCTCTCCCCCTTGTTTCGGAATGGACACGAAATCAAGTAGCCCTTCGAGTTTGTTGAGCAGGGCAAGGGTGGGAGCGAGCTTCTCTGCAAGGTCGCGCCTCACAGTATAGTTAAGAATAGGATCATGTGCTTCGAGGATGTTGGAGATTGCAGAGTGGACATCCGAAACACACGACTTTATCAGCTCCCTTTCGGACCGAAGAGAGTCAATCTCATATTGAGAATTGGAGAGTTGAATGCTCTTGACCTTTAGAGCAGTGGTCTTCTTGGCAAGAACATCCATAAGAGAGTTCTTGGCAGCCAAATCTTCTTGTAGCTTCGAGAGACGCTCGTCAATGGTTGTGCGAAAGGCTGAGTTGTCATCTGAAAGCATTTGACGAAAAGAGGCGAAGGACTTCAACTCAGTGGAGACTGACGTTGCTAGCTGGTGAACAATAGGTTCCAACGTAGTCTTGGCTGCATTTGCACTCTCCTGTAAAGACTTTAACATGGAAGAGGCATCAGAAAATAGTTTATCGACTGTTTCGGTCGCTGCCTGACAGGTTTTTGTTGAGGCATCTATGGCGGAGGTGGCAGAAGCAATGGAATCTTGCTGAGCTTTTGAGAAGGCGTCAACAATCTTCTGAACTGCATCTTCAGAAAGGGATGACTGAGAAGTGGAAGAGGAGGCGATGAGTAAGTCAATCTTGTCATGGAGCTCCTTGAGATGTCTTTTTGTGACAGGAGCGTCGTCATCGCCATCACTCTGTACTTGAAACGGACTATAGTAGACCGAGTCAAACGTCATATCTTCCCCACCAAGGAAGGGTTCTTCGCCCTCTGAAGCATGACCAGGAGAAGGTGGTGGTGGTGAAGCTGGTGGTGTAGTAGTATGGGTAGATTCGGGTTGGGTTGTTTCGGGTGTTGGTGTAGGTTCGGGTGCATCAGTATGAACCCCCGTATCAGATACGTTGGCTCTAACATCTGCAGTGGATGTTGTGGTTGCGTCGATGAATATTGGTGTTGGTATTGGGATGGAAGTGGGTGGTATTAAAGTAGCGGAAGTTATGGGGGGAACAGAAATAGGAGTGGTTTTAGGTGGAGAGGAAATTGGAGAAGTAGATGCATGAACCTCTGGGGTAGGAGATCTGGGTGGAGTGTTGCCACGTGGAGAGTCATCAGAATCTGAACTCTCACCCTCAGACTCGCTTGAGGAGGAAGCGATAATCAGCTTTCGTCGTGGTTGGGTTTTTCTCCTCTTTTGCTGTGGAGACTGAGCAGGATTGGTGGGTTTCCTCTTCTTTGGAGACGGGCCTTTCGCTCCTTTTGCCACCTGTTTCCCCTTATCAGCCTTTTTGCCTCTTGGAGCAGGCTTGTCGGCGTCATGTATTGACTTCAACATCTCTGGAGTAAGATCCCTCGGACCAGAACACTTGAACACTTTGTACGTCTGGATAATCCGGCTGTCAGCAGGAACATCCCCATACATGGTTTCCGGAATAGACCCGTTGAACGGAAACTTTGAAGTGTCCGACACAATGATCTTCGTGGTATGGAAGGTACCAATCGAAGACATTGGAGCACCAGCAACAATGGGGACGTGGTACTTGTCCATCACCCATTTCGTGATAAGAGTCCAGAACCTAGCATACGAGATCTCTGAATGTCTGGAGGTAGAGGAGAGACTCTGAATGAGTTGTTGCCACAGAACAGACCCATAGTCCATGTTGATGCCATTGTAGATACCATACATTATGGAGAGAAATAAACGGCTGGCACCATCAGACCCGGCACTCCGTTCAGATAATCCCTTGAACAATACAGTGAACAACCCATTCCACTGTGGAGGTAGGCACGACTTCTTGAATTTCGTGACCGTAGAAAGCACCTCCGTATAACCCATGTTATAGAACATGTTGAACAAGTGACCCATTGGAATCGTTTCAGGGTTAACCCTCGAAGAATCAGGTTCAAACCCTAACAGCGAGCAAAACCTCTACTTTGAAATTGACGCCTTGTGCTCAAAGACATCAAAGAAGATTTTGTCAACGACTTTGTCGTAGTGAGCAGTTGCAAAGATCTGCGATAGGAACTCCATCGCAACAGTCTCAGCTCTGGTAAGTGCAGGAGCGATCGGAGAAAACTTCAGACACTCGATGATGGGGAACATGAAGGCGTCGTAAGCATGAGGGTTAAATCGATGATTAGGCTTTGTTGTGGGCGAATAGGCAAAATGTGGGATGTTGCATGAACGGAAGATGAATCTGCCATTGCTTGAAGATAGTAGAGAAGTTGATGAATAGTGAAGGTTTAGGGATTTCTTGCGCTCTGGGAATTTTAATTGCAGTAAAGAGGTAAACGGTGGAGTATGTTGCCTTTTATACTGTGGTGTAAGGAGAGAGAAAGATCTTCCCAAATCTTCTATTGAAAAACGAAGGGTTTTTCGGAGTTGACTGATGCGTGACAATTGGGGTTTCCGATGATCACGCATGAGAGAGAATGTCAGGTCCCTAATAACACGCCTTCCCATCAGGCGCCGTTTGGAGACGAGACGGTTCAGATTCACACGCGCCCCTCTTGCGCCGTTTGGAGATTAAACGGTTCCGATTCACACGCTTTCCCTTTTAGCGCCGTTTTAAATCAAATCGATTAGACTCCCGCCTGAGTCAGCATGTCTTCATCTTATCCCTTTAAATTGTAACGGCATCTTTTGAAAGATGCTCCCACGTGGATTAAAATCAACCACAGCCTTTAATCAACCGCCAATCCAAGTAAAATGCCTTGTAATTAATAGAACTTGATTTTAGGAAAATCAAAGATTTTCGTGCTTAGGGTGTAAAAGAAAAGAAATAAATCAATATTTTTGGGAAAATATGTGATGTCAATTAAGACACGAAACAAATGATCCCAGGCACGAATCTCTTCCTTCAAAGTCAAGAGAGACCTTAAAGTGTTTGTGTGGTTTCCCGTTGAATAACGATCAAACACTTATTAAGAAGTGTTGAAAGGATTGTTTTAACTAGGTTTATTAGGGTGGCTTTCGCTTCGATTCAAACTTCTTAATCTTGATATAAGATAGAAAGCGAACGAAGTACTTGTGAGACCGGTGTAGTCTATTGAACAAGTAGGTTGGAGATAATTTAATTTGGCTAGGAAATATGTATATAAAATCTCAACAAAAATTTAAAACTCGATCCCAAGGGAAGAAATGTTATTGGTGTTAACAATTTCATAGGAATCACACAAAAGAAAATTTTGAGATTTCATGGAGGTACGTCCGTCAATGCATTAGTGAAAACTAGAGTAAATTAATTGTTCACCATCAATTCGTATTGGGTATTGAATTTTGGGTTTCACTTAGATCGTAGTGGCACGAACCTAAGATCATGAACACAGTAATTGTGCAACCATAAACCTCAGTGGTAATTTCTGAGAGTCTCAAGGGTTACGTTTTTGAAGCGAATGTGATGGAGAAATGCAACATAGATGGTGTAAAGAAATGAAAGTACCTCTGTTGTGAAAAATAGGACCAAGCAGAAAAACTCTTATCTCATGTGAGAAGAGAGTTAGGTAGCTCATGATTAGAATAAATAAGAAAGCCTAATTGGGAAGACAAGGTTTGTGTATACCAGGTCATTGAGGTTATTATTCAGAATCAGGTGAGGCTTTGCACACATACAACAACATGCTTCTAGGGACACTTAGCTAATTCAACAATTTCCCCATAAACGAACACACAAATAAAATTAAAGCCAAAAAAAAAAGAACGAAATATTTTTGGAGTTTTGAATTTATAAAAAAAATATTTTTGGAATTTTTGATAATAATAAAAAATAAGATGAAATAAAAAAATAAGACTAAAGAAATACAGAAAAAAATTTGGAACCGAACCCGAGCGTTCGGTTTATTTCGGTTGTGAAAAACTTTGGAACCGAACCCGAGCGTTCGGTCTATTTCGGGTGAGAAAAATTTTGGAACCGAACCCGAACGTTCGGTATATTTTGGTTGCCAAAGAAAATAGGTTTTTAAAAAGATAATAACTTTGACAATAAGATAAACGCATTGGGAATAATTGTACATAAAATTTACAACCAAGAAAACTACCTTTGATTGATGAGCGACAAGCAGATTATTCTACCGAACCCGAGCATTCGGTTCATTTCGGTACATTAGTACAAGACCCGAACCCGAACATTCGGTCTATTTCGCTTCTTACTTTTGATTTTGAGAGGTAATTCTTGGTACTGACTCCGATTCCATCATACCTAGCCCTTGTAGAATTTTGTTGAACGACGCTTCAGGAAGAGCTTTGGTGAAGATGTCAGCCAATTGATCAGTGGTTCAAACAAAATGAATTTCGACGTTCCCATCTTCCACATGATCCTTAATGAAGTGATACATCAGTGCTATGTGCTTAATCTTGGAGTGTTGCACTGGGTTATGATAGATCCTAATTGCACTTTCAGAGTCACAATATAGTGGGATCTTTTTCATATTGAGTCCATAGTCCCGGAGTTGACTTTGAATCCAAATCACTTGAGAAGTACAGGAGGCAGCTGCGATGTATTCTGCTTCAGCTGTAGACAAAGATACACAGGTCTGTTTCTTTGATTGCCAACTAACCAACTTCCCGTCTAGGAATTGGTAGCCTCCAGTGGTACTTTTCCTGTCTAGTCCACAACCTCCAAGGTCTGCATCTGAATAGGCTTGAACGAAGACACCTGAGTTGGATGGATACCATAGGCCTAAAGAGGTAGTTCGCTTGAGATAACGGAGTATGTTCTTCACTGCAAGCATATGAGGTTCACATGGATTCGCCTGAAATCTAGCACAATAACAAACAGAGAACATTATATCAGGCCTGCTAGCAGTAAGATACATCAGAGAACCGATCATCTGGCGATATAGTGTAATATCAACTGCTGGCTTATCCAATGATGGAGTGAGCTTGGTGCCGAACGCCATTGGAACTTTAACCTCTGAATCTCCCATCATGCCAAATTTTGCAAGGAGAGTCTTCGTGTAAGCTTCCTGATTAATAAAGATGCCTTCGGGTCCCTGTCTAATATTTAAACCAAGGAAAAAGTTAATTGGACCCATTGAGCTCATTTCAAACTTAGTCTCCATCAGCTTTCTGAATTAAGCGGTTAAGCTAGGATTCGTTGAGCCAAAGATGATATCATCGACATAAATTTGAACAATCATAAGGTGGTTTCCTTCCTTCTTACGAAAGAAGGTTGGGTCAACCGAACCTTGTTTGAATTTGGACATCTTTAAAAACTTGGTTAGCGTTTCATACCAGGCCCTCGGAGCTTGTTTCAGTCCATATACGGCTTTGTCCAAAATGTAACAGTGATTGGGGTACCTTTCATTGACGAATCCAGGAGGTTGCTCCACGTACACCGTTTCTTCAAGTTCTCCATTTAGAAATGCGCACTTGACATCCATTTGGTATACCTCAAAGTTTTTGTGTGCAACATAGGCAAGAAATATTCTAACTGATTCCAGCCTAGCTACAGGAGCAAAAGTTTCTTCATAGTCGATTCCTTCCTCCTGACAGTATCCTTTCACCACCAGACGGGCTTTGTTTCGTATTACGTTGCCTTCCTTGTCCATCTTATTTCTGAAGACCCATTTGAGACCAACAACTGAGGCATCTTGAGGAGTTGGAATGAGGCGCCAAACTTTATTCCTTTCAAATTCATTCAGTTCGTCTTGCATAGCTTGAACCCAATCGGAGTGATCAAGAGCAGTGTTAACTGTCTTTGGTTCAACTTTTGAGACGAAGGAGTTAAACATACAGAATTCTACTTTTGAAAATAAGGAAGTTTGTTTTGCCTTTAGTTGTGATCGGTTCAGGACCTTTTCAGAGACATTACCGACAACCTGGGAAACAGGATGATCTCTAGTCCATTTGACAAGAGGAGGGTAATTTGGATCATAAGATGGATCCAATTCAGCGTTTACCATCTCTTCTAGTTCAGATTGACTGTCATCATCATAAAGCATATCGGCATTCTCCCCCTCGACAGATAAGGTTTCAGGTGTGTCTTGAGTTTCCGTAGCTATAGGGGTTTCGGGTGGTGTCGAGCTTTCAGGTGTTGACGCACCTTCGGGTGTTGTAGCACTTCCGGGTGTTGCTGTGCGTTCGGGAGCAGCTTGAGAACTGTTCTCCCCCTCAACATGTGAGCTTGGCTGTGATGACGAAGATGGGTCCACCCCCTCAACTGAAGCATCGTGTTGTGGAGGTTCGTTAGAACTTGATCCTCCTTCATTCATTCGCTTGGTAGCATCTTCGATGAGTTGCTTCAGATGATCTACTTTGTTGTCTGCTGCACCGGCTTCCGAGAGAGTTGCTCTCTCTGGTTCATTGAATAACTCGACAAACTTCTCAAATAGGTTTGCGATCGAGGCTGTGACTTGGCCTGTTTGAGAAAAGATTTCTCCAACTATGTCTTCGTTGGCCTTTAGCTTTTTGACATAGCTATCATCAAAAGTCACATAGTAAGTTTCTTCTATTTTCCTCGAGCGCTTGTTTAATACCCTGTAGGCTTTAGAAGTGAGAGAATAGCCCAAAAATATCCCTTCATCGGCTTTGACATCGAACTTGTTACGATGTTCTTTAGAATTGAAGATGAAACACCGTGAGCCGAATACATGGAAAAATTTGACATTTGGCTTCCTGTTGTTGATGATCTCATAAGGAGTGAGAGTGAATCGCTTATTGAGATATGACCTGTTCTGCGTAAAGCATGCTGCAACAATAGCATCAGCCCAAAAATATAAAGGTAAAGAAGCAAAACTTAGCATGGTTCGTGCCGCCTCACACAAAGATCGGTTTCGTCTTTTGACAATCCCGTTTTGTTGAGGGGTGTAGGGAGCTGAGAAGTTGTGACTGTTTCCTTTTTCGGCCAAGAATTCTTTGAATTCTTTATTTTTGAATTCCAGCCCATTGTCGCTCCTGATGTTGCGAACGACTTTCTTCAGTTGTACTTCAACCTGCTTGATAAACATCTTTAGCTTGAGAGTTGCTTCAGATTTGTGCTTCAGAAAGAACACCCATGTAAAACGTGAAAAGTCATCAACAATAACAAGAATATACTTGCTACCGCCGATGCTTTCGATAGATGATGGACCACACAAGTCAATGTGAATTAACTCTAATGGTTCAACAACTTTAGTGTTTACAATCGATGGGTGACTTTGACGACTCTGCTTCCCCATTTCACACGCAACACATAAATGTTCTCGATCGAATTTGAGCAATGGAAGACCTCGAACATGACCACCTGTGACAAGTTTGTTGATATCCTTGAAGTTGAGATGAGAGAGCCTTCGGTGCCACAACCAGCTTTCGTCAGATTGTGCTTTGGATAACAGGCAGATAGCTGGATTCCCTTTGATGGGTTTGAGGTTCAGGGGAAACATTTCGCCTTTGCGCTCCGATTTGAGAATTACTCTTTTAGTTTTCTTTTCAATTATTTCCGAACCCTCATCATCGAATGAGACCCGGAGACAGGTACCTCCAACAAGCTGAGATACACTGATGAGGTTGTGCTGTAGTCCTTCAACGTATGCGACCTTCCTAATCGTAAAATCACCATTTGTTATCATTTCATAGCCTTTTATTGTGCCGAATGAGTTGTTCCCGAACTTGACATTTCCACCGTTTGAAAGAGACCGAAATTCCCTCAGCTCTTCCTTCCTTCCTGTCATGTGACGCGAGCAGCCACTGTCAATATACCATTCTTCGTCAAACTGCTCGTCACTGATAACCTGCAAAAATTAAGCAGATTTAGGAACCCAAAGTTTCTTGGGTCCACGTGAGCCTTTCATAGGAACATGAATAGTAAGAGCGATGTCAACAAGATATGTTCTTTTTATTAAAGTTGTTTCATCTTTCTTTTTAATGGTGAAAACCTTAATTTTATTGGGATTTGTTACAGTCGGTTTGGATTCAGGTTTAGGCACTGGGACATTGGAATGCTTTTGATCGGTTTTGACTGAGGAAACCTTCGATTTTCCTTTCAAATCTGTTGAAGATTTTGGATTTTGAGTATTAACAGAATTGGATTTGGAATGAGGTTGAGAAGAATTAGAAGAATTAGAAGAGGTAGAATGAGAGAATTTAGACTGAGACGTTTTCTTGACTTGAGGTTCTAAGTGACCCTTTTATTTTTGATCATTAGTGGGACCGAACCTAGAACTTTGGTTGCTTTTGCTCTCGGAACCGAACCTCTGCTTTCGGTAGATAGTGTTCTCTGAACCGAACCTTTGCCTTCGGTTGTCATACTTTTCAGAACCGAACCTCTCCTTTCGGTTGTTATTACTTTCTTGCGATCTAACAGTACTTTTCTCTAACTTTGAATTTCTGTCATGATAAGAGAAATGGGCATTTTGAGATTGCCAAAACTGTTTTCGTTCTGAGAGATTCTTCTTGTATCTCATATTTCTTTGCTGCTTCTGATTCTTCACTTGCTTCGGCTGTCGATGGATATTTGCTTTTTTGCTTTTGCTTTTTGTCATCCGGTTCACTCTGAACTGATGAAGTTTCACTTGAAGGAGTGACTTCTTTTGCAGGATCTCCTTTTTCTTCAGGAACATCTTTTGTACCACTAGTACTTGGCATGTCAAAGTTATCGAGCTTGTTCAGAGGCTCTGGTACATATCTGCCTTTGGTTTTCCAGGACGTCCGTTCAGACAGACCAATGGTTTCGTCAGCATTGTCGATAGGAGCGGACCAGAAGAACTCATCACAACCATCAGCATTATCTTCGTTTACAATGGCTGTGAGTTCAGCTGTCTGATGTTCGGTTACTCCTGTGACCTTATACACTTGATTTGGAGTCGTCCTTACCTTTTGGTATACAACAACCTTTTCTTCAAGGATCGGGGACTTTTGTTGGGAAAAACGAGCAAACTCCACAGAATTTTCTGAAATAAGATTTTTGTGGTTTTCGGGTTCGCTCTTGACAAACTCAGAACAGTCAACTACATCCTCTACAGAAATTTCACTCATGTCATCATCCTCATTAAGCTCAGATGCATTTTCAACATCAATTTTATTTTCTGAGCTCAAGTTGGCATTCAATGAGTCAAACTTTTGTATGGTTTCGGTCCTTAGTTTCAATTTATCATTTTCATCCAAAAGGTTTTTCAGCATGTCCTTATGGTCCTTGGACTTTATGAAAGATTCGATTTTGTCTAGTCCATACATATAAGTCGGATTTACATCCTCAGACGAAACTACACTTTCGCAATTATATGCTTCAGCGTCGATTTCATCCTCCTTAAGCACAAGGAAGGGCAAAATCATGCGATGAATTTTCTGCCCTATTTCACATTTTAAATGAAGCTGAGTGATATTAGTGTAAAGACGCTTAGCAATTAAACAAAAGACATTTCTCTGTTTTAAAAGTTTCAAATTGTCTCTTTGTAAATAAATGTTTTCGTCCATGGATTTGATTAACTCCGACTCCTTCAGCTCAATCCACATCCTCCGTTCTTCACTCTTTGAAGACACCCTGCTTAATTGGTCAGTTAGGTTAGAATTGGTGACCCGTGTTTGAGTTAAACTGCTGTCTAGATGCGAGATTCTTGAATTTACATTTTTTAATTCTTTTTCATATGAACTTTGTGGGACTTTGAATGAAACAAAAATGGATTGTACCTTCTTTATTAATTCATCAAGCTCGTTAAACTGCACGCTGAGAGGTTTTGATGTGAAGCACAAGTCCTCTCGCTCCTTTGTGTCTTCATTCCCACCGTCTGTGTTGTATCCCCTTATTTGAGATACATCTGACACCATCAAGCACTTTCCACCGCTTCCTTCATCTTTCGCAACATAAGCCTTTCCATGAGATGGCTTCCTTACTTCATCATCCTCAAAGTCGGTTGACCAGACCTCCACGCCACCGAACTCATCATCTGCTACCGAATCCTGCACAATTAAAGCATTCATTGAAGGGTTAGTGACAACTTTCTTTTTCTTGATCTCTTCCACCTTTTTCATTAACACAGCTTCTTCATCTTTCTCCTCATCCTTTTCTGCTATTTTCTTGAGGACACAATCTTTGGCATAGTGGTTCTTTCCTCCACAATAGTAGCAGTTCACACCCGAATCTCCTTCAGCTTTCGGTTCCTTCTTCGGTTCTTTTTCTTTCGGTTCTTCCCTGACCTTTTCAGAACTATAACTTCCCTGCCAATTTCAGTTCTTATTGGTAGGAAACCTTTTCTTGATGAACCTCTTCGGGTTTGACACCATCATAGCATAGTCTTCAGAGGTAAGGTCATAGTCCTCTAAGTTAAGGTCTTCATCTTCCATCACACCTTTGCTTTTGGACAGAAGGGCCAATGATCCCAAGCTTCAAACTACATTTCTCCCCTGCAAGACAATCTTTTCTTGGGATTTCAAAATCCCTACCAGCTTTGCCAATGAGTAAGATTTGAATTGCTCATGTGCTTTAACAGTGGACACAACTGCTCTCAACTCAGATCTAAGACCGTTTAAAAATGTAACCTTTTGTTCAATCAACTTCCTTTCAATATCATGTTTAATCATCTTACTAAGAAGATGATTGAAGCGATCGAACGTTTGAGTTACAGTTTCTTCAGGACTCTGCTTGAATTCACCAAACTCGGACAAAAGTAAGGTTTGAATGGAATGCTCGAGATCTTCATCTGTGGAATATAACTCTCGCAGCCTATCCCATATTTCTTTAGCAGTGCTGCACGAACTCACTAGCCTGAAAGTATCAGATTGAAGAGTGAATCTGATTAGTCTCAATGCTTTAATATTGCACTGAAATTTATCTTTTTCGTCTTGGGAAATATCTTTTACATCTTTCAATAGACCATTATACTCTTTCTGAGTTTTAATGATTCTTGATGTTGCTGAATGAGCGAATGGTCCAGACACGATTGCTTCCCAAATAAGATATCCGTTGTCCTCAGATCCAATGACATAATCTTCAAAGTGATGTGCCCAGACTTCGTAATCCTGGATGTAAAGGATGGGAATCTTCGTCGTAGATCCAATGTTGTTTGAGATGTTAATGGGATTTGATTGTGACTCGTCCATGCTAGATCGAATAACCTGTTTAAAAGATCAGACTTGTAATATATTAAATTAGGGCAAAACGAATAAATGCTGAGTTACGTCAATTATGGGATGACGACTCAATAAATATTAGTTAATGCGGAATAACCCTAATCGCAACCTTTTTCACAGAAAAGATGTGTATGAATTACACAGCCTCCTGCTCTAATACCAATTGATAGGATATAATAACAAACGTGAAGATCGATTAGATCTTTGAAACAGGTATTGCGATGAACACAAAACAATAAATAAGACAAGTGTGGATCAAAATATGTCGAATGATTAGATCAATCAATCCTCAGCAGAGCTCGACTAAGAACTTCCGCTGTAGAGGATTTAGGGTTACAAGAACGATAATGATAAACTTCTGAATAATGATCTGATCGTTCTATTCTGTCGTCTTTCTAAGATGCATGCAAGCAACTATATTTATAATCAACCCTACTAAACTTACGGATGGATAGGCCCATACCGGAGATACAAAAAATGGACTAGCTAACGAGCCCAATAGACGCAACATATTAAACAAAACGCGACCCAACAGTCCCATTACGCCACATAGATGGCATATCCGAGATATTTGAACATTGGTGGTTGAAGTAATGTGTTTGATCTGAGTCCTGCAAAAGCGGGTAGTGTGTCCGTTCTTGTTGCAGTTCTGGCAGTTCAACAGACGACAACTTCCTAGATGATGGAAGCTGCACTTATTGCACTTTGGTAAGTTTCCGACATATTTTCTGGCTGGGTTAGGGATATTCGGGATGCTAGTTGGGATGGTAGTAGGAGTTACAGACGTCGTGGCCGCGAAGGCTACCACCGGTGATTGTTTCTAGTTCGCCCCTCGGGGTGATTTGCCTTTAGATCTAGTCCAGAACTTTCGTTTGTTACTCTTGGGTTTGAGATTCGAGGTGTCGTGGTAGTTTGTTACTCGTTGATGTACTTGGTTGTTACTTGGATTGGAATTATTGATAACCATCCCGCTAACATTTGCATTGTTAGCGTTTAGGTGAGTCATGACAGCTGTCATGGCAGCTGAGACTGCAGCTTGAAAGGTAGTTGCATCAATCTCAAGAGTTGGTGTTTGGTTGATGGGTTGATTACTTTTCTTTGGCGACATGATTCTGTTACACGGAAAGAAAATGAATTCGTGAGCTATTATGGTTGAACCTAGATGTATTCCGATCGTTCATGTAAGGACTAGAAGTATGTTCTCGAGGGTTTGACCAACACCCCTATGATGTAGTCCTAGTACAGAGTAGAAGTAAGTTCACAGAATGGTTTCAAGACGTTTGATGTCCAAACCGGGTACCATTGGTTGGTGGATAACATGATCCAACCTTTGAAAGAGAATTGGGAATGATCCCTGAGCTAAATTACCCTAGTCCAATAACTTGACTAGAGCAGGTTTCAGATAGACTCCAACGATAGTATGATGAAAGTTTTTGAACAAAGAGTGACACAAAGATTAGCTAACTGTCAATATTCATGATGTAACAAGTTCGGGAAAAATGACATTGGAGTAGGTCTTACATCATATCCAGAGTAGAAATGTTTTGGCTGCATAAAGGCCTAGCTAAAAGTACCTATAATACCAGATAGTTTCATAGAAAAATGCCAGATAGGACCTAGACAGGAAAACAATTCCTTATAACAATGAAGGAAAGTAAAGCATCTCCTACTGACGACGGTCATCCCTCTGGTGAACTCTCAGTTCAGCCAGTTGATGTTCTATATCAAGCAGGTGTCTTTCGTACATCCTCTGTCGTACTCGAAGTTCTATGACTTCGGCTCGTGTGTCAGCTGGTGCTTGCAGCAGGGTCTCATGGTCTCTCTCAGACCTCTCACGAGTATGTTCAAGGCGATTGGTGCGAATGGTATGCATTCCTGCATTGGCATCAACTTCTACGGTACAATGAAGAGTTGTCCTGCCCTGAATCTCGTTTCGGGCAACTCTACGGACCAGGATTGGCAGAACTCTGTCTGCTGAGATTCCTTCGCTTAAGTTGTAGAAGCTTCGGTATCCATCAAACGGCATAGTTTGATCTTGCTCTTCGCTCCATGTTTCCGAGCATTCTACCCAAGGAGGTGTCGAGCATGAAAAGTCGGATGAGGGTTAGGATTTGGAATGAGAGCTACCGGGGGTTGGTTCTCAACTTCAGGCTCGGAGTTATCATCATCCAAAAGGGCTTCATCATGGTGATCATTCAAAGGGATCGAATGATCATTCTCTGGTTGTTCTCCAAACCATCCAGCATTGCCTTCGTTCGGAAGGTACGAGTTGTCGTGGGGATGGAGTCCATCCATGTTTTCTATGGGAGCATTGGGGTAAATAAATAATTATTAGACGAACTCACTAGATAATTATAAGATAATCTTCATTAGTTACATCACTATTTGTAAAGTGCATACCAATTATATGTAATCAAAACAGGATAGGCCTTCGAATAAGTGACCTTAACTCTAAATTCACAAGGAACAGGGGTAAAGCAAAATTTCACAGATTCTAAGTCTATATCATCTTAGTTACATATAACCTTAATGTATCCACTTAGCAACTATTGACCTAGTAATGAGGATCTTTTTAGTTCTCAAGTAAGAAATTATGGTAACACAAAATACTCATATAGTATTTTAGACTTATGTTATGTTCTAGAGTTCTCATTGTGGTAGTGTTGGTAAGTTTTTAGACTTGTTGCCACATCACAACCATTCTTGGGCATATGCTAATCACTCCTCGGACCAGCATAGTTGATCAGGCTATGCCACTCCCAAGACCGACCATACATCCCCGAGCTTACTTGTGATATTCAACAATCGTAATACTTTTGTTCTTGTCATTGTGACACGGATTTTAGTATGAATGCAGGTATGTATACTTAGTTAAATGTTTTATTATTTAAAAGTATAAACTCTTGGTCAGAGTATTTTTAAGCGATAATGACTTGATAGGGTAAGATACTTTTTGAAATGTACAGATTTAGTCCTTATTCTTTTTTTTTTTTGTAAAATAAACCCTTATACTTTATTAATATGTACACATTAGGTCCTTTTCACTGGATTCTACAAGTTTTGCTGACGTGGAAGGGTTTATTTTAGAAAAAAAAAGAATAAGGACTAAATGTGTAAATTTCAAAAAGTATCTTACCCTATGAAGTCATTTTCCATTTCTCTTTATTTTGTTGAAATGAAATACCCAGGTGGCATCCACATATCCACAACGAGATTTTTCAAACTTTTATTCATCATGAAAAAGATGGAGACCCCGATCTCTGGAAACTCCTTTGTGTGTTCCTACACATCACTGGTAGCAAGGAGGAATGATGGCAAAAACGAAGGGGAGGAAGGAGGAAGTAGAGACGGTACTTGTCGGCGAGGAGCTGCTCTGGTAGCCCCCTCTTCGATTATTTCTTCTTTTTCTGGCAACATATCTTAAAGATGGAGGCAAAGAGAGACAAATAAGAGAAACACAACAAGTAAAGGGTGTTTGGCTGTTGCTGTTCGACCGGAAGGAAGAGAGACAAGAAAGAGAAGGGTCGCTGCCCTTTTCTTGTTGTTGGAGGATCACCCACCTCCGGTGTCTAAGATAATCAATTGCTATTTAGTGCCACTTGTGCTTCCACATCAGCAAAACCTGTAGAATCCGGTGAAAAGGATCTAATGTGTACATATTAATAAAGTATAAGGGTTTATTTTACAAAAAAACAAGAATAAGGTCTAAATGTGTACAATTCAAAAATTATCTTACCATATCAAGTCATTTTCCCTAAAAGACAATTCGTATATGACCGGTATACCGGGTATAGCAGGTCATAAGGATGGCATTGTTACAAAAAATAAAGTATAAAGGTTTATTTTAGAAGAAAAAAGAATAAGGACTAAATGTATACATTTCAAAAAGTATATTACCCTATCAAGTCATTTTCCTTATTTTTAATCCCATTGTATTTATAGTTAGTATATCTTTTATAGGTTGATATACTTAATTCACTATAAACAATGCTCTGATACCAATCTGTCACACCCCAAAACCGAGAACGACGGAAACTTTCTGGAGCGGAGGACGTCATGTAAAGTATCAGAAATATGCAAAGTAGTAAACAAGCAACACATCATCCATTGCATTAATAGTATAATTGTAATTACAGTGCGTTCTTTTATAGTAATAAACAACATAATGAATAATCAAAATAAAAGACGATTCTTCACTGCTCCGTCTTCATGAAATCTGGTCGTCGTACCTGTCTATTTGTGATCTGAGAATACAAGTTATTTTGAAAGCGAGTATCAGCATAAAGCTGATGAATTCATAAGTATTTACGTGTCAATGATTTGTAAAATTGTAAAGAAAAGACTTGTAAATGTTTGAAGAAAAGTTTGTATAAGTATGAAAACCCTAGAAAATCCCATGTTTCCTATTAGTATAAAAAGTAGTATTCTACCAAGACTCGACTGTTTAAAGTAGTCTTCTACCAAGACCCGACTGTTTGAAAGTAGCCTTCTACCATGACCCGATTGTTTTGAAAGCATGCATCACTATGAATGCGACGGTTTTTCCCCTGTACAACTATTAGTATAAAACTATAGTCTACCTCATCGCTTATGTGAATGAGTCACAGAATAAAGGTATAAGGAAAAATAGTATATTTATCAAATATAATCTACCTCATCGTTTATGTGAATGTGTCACAAAGTAAAGGTGATAAGGAAAATAATATAATTATTTATATCGTATCCTTTTGTATTTGTCGTTTGTAAAGTGTAATTATTCTAGTATTGTATAAAGTGACTACTATTGTACTAATTGCCATAAATTGAGTATTAAGGTATAATGTGATGGCTAGATCTAATACTAAATGCTCTCCCTGTCAAGATATTCTGAGAACCAAACGCGACCTCAACAATAACTTGCAAGCCATGAACATCCAAATTAAGATTATATGATCATGTATACCCAATATAACTATCACCTTTTGTTTAGAACAATGCGTTAAAGATTCATTGGTATAGTTAGATCCTGTAATTGTTCCATGCTATAGCACCTTATTATGTTTTTTCTGATGTCTTGTATTGTATCTTCCTCTCTATTTCTCTTTATTGTGTGTTCTCTTGTGTTATCGTGTATTGTATCTATGAAATAGTATCTATGTAATAGTATCTATGTAAACGTATCTCTGTCATTATATGTAATGTATTAGTATTTCTGTAATTGTATCTCTTCATATAGTATGTAATGTATTAGTATAGACTCATGAATGAAATGACTCTTGTGTGATTCCTTATACTTGGAATAGTAAGTAGTATCTCCTAACTATACCTATTATAGTTACTAGTAATGTACGTGTATAACCAAAAGTATGCCTTTGCTACCCAAAGGTACTGAACTGACTGACGGAACTTTTATGTCTATATATGTATACATGATATATAACTAATATTTAGACGACATTCGGACGAATAACCGATACCCTAAGGGCACATCCAAACGAGGAAAAGGAAATAAAGCGAGCTAGCCGTCCTAAGTCCTTTAAACATTACTTATATAACTATACATATATAGGCATGCATTACTTATATAACTATACATATATAGGCATGCATTTGACAATATAAAAGTATAAAAGAAGTTTGGTAAAACCTTTGAAAAGTTTAATAGCTAAGAAATGATGACTTGATGTCAGTTTATAAAACGATTTGAAAGTAGTTTCTTTGATAAGACAATTTTTAGTATAAGAAAAACCTTTGTTTGAAACACAATTGTAACAGAGTTTGAAAGGAAACATACAGTATGTAAGACAATTTGATAAAGAGTTTTAACATGTAAAAATGTTTGAGAAAGTCATTTGAAGAAATATGTTTGGTAAAACAGCTAAAAGTGCAGTAAATCCATTTGTATGCTAGTTATTAAACACATGTGATTGATATAATAACTAACACGATTCAACTTGTATTCCCCTCCATAAAATCATTTATAAACATTTAAAAACATGTAAAAGGTTAATTAAGGGGTATGAACTCACCTGTAGTGAGTGGTTCGGATGGAAGTGTCGGACAAGTGCTTGGTGTCAAGTGAAGACTTAAACACACACAATGATCCAAATAACATATAAAGACATATGTATAAATACAATTAGTGATTATAACACTAATTAGACATGTATAAACACCCTAATGCGTGGAAAACACTTTAGTCAAAATGTTAGGAGGCCATTGGGTTCCAACAAAGGTGTATAAGGCTTTTATTTGAGTTTATGGTCCATGGACCATACTTATTGGAGTTTACGGCACATGGGAGTTTACTCCTAGCCGTAAACTGTCTAATGGGTCTCCATTTGAGGCTTAAAGCTATGATGTCTTAAGTGGTTAAGTGTTCCAAGGCTAAACAAGAGGCTATGTGAGTTTAAGGTCCAAGAATGACCTTAACTTGTGTTTACGGCCCGAGGACCAATCCCCCCATGAGTTTACGGCCGTAAACTCATGGTGT